>NC_139540.1:85326440-86547059 GCF_965153285.1 Podarcis tiliguerta | reverse complement strand
CAGGATTTGCTGGATCCCAAGCTGGCCCTGCTTCTGCCATCATGTGATGGCAATGGGCCTGATCCAAGTCTCTTTGCTGCACCAGCCCGGGAGCAAAGAGGTCATTTCACCACTACCACCCTTCTTCCCTTGTTCACACAAGTGGAGGAGCTGAAGATGGGGTGGGGGTTGTGCCATCAAGCCCTGCCACTGCTGGCCAGCGACTTGGGCTTCAGTCTTCATTATCATGCTTCACAATGGGAAAAATGAAGTCTTCTGTTTTAGGGAGGGGACAATAACTATTCTGTTTGCTTGTTTGTTTTTAATTCTTAATACCAAAGTATTGTGCAAGTGTGGTGTTTACCTGACCAAGACTTGCACAAGAGGAATAAAAAGATCTTACATAAGACCTTTGAATTAATTCTTTATTTTATTTAAAGCCCAGTTTCAGTTTCCCAGGTAATTTCTTTCACTTACTCACTCACTTATTTACATACCCCACCTTTTCCTCTAAGGAACAGCTACAGAGGCCCATAGTCACCCATTGAGCTCCATAGTAAGTGGAGATTTGAACCCTGGTCTCCGAACATCTAGTCCACACTCAAATCACTACACCACACTGGCTCTACTGGAGATCTTGAGGAAACGGCTCCTCTTGATTAGATGGCTTAAGCTATTGGTGGAAATGGGCCCCTTCATTATCAACTGTGCTGCTCTATAAGCAAAATGGCTAGGAATGGAAGCAATAGTGTGGCTTTGGAGGCCACTCACTGAAACTCTTTACAAGTGACAAACTGACCACCAAGAAAAAATGTGCTAAGGAGCAGTGGGCAGATGTGGGACAGCTTACAGCATTCGTTACTTTTCAGGTTTTCCACAGTAATGTTTCCAGATTAAATGTTTGGAAGCTGCAAAAAACTTGCCTGCCAGAAGGAGCAGCTCCGAACTTCTGTCTGGATGCGCCCCGTGTTCCAGAACACGGGTGCCAACTCCCTGGGGTCCCAGCGCCCACCAAATGCCCCAGGAAGGGGTCGGATTCCCACAAATGTTGGTGCCAGGGCCAAGGTGGCCTCCTGCTCCATCCTCTACACCGGACGGAGGTCGGGCTTGTGAAGTTTTGCCTGTCTGGAGGGAAAGCGGCGGAGGCGCACTTGGGAGGCTGGCAAAGCGCAATAACGCCCCCGCTCGGCCCCCCACCGCGGGGACTGGAAAGGCAGGTCCGAGAGTCCCGGTGAGTCCGGAGCGGCCCTCGGAGCGCAGCCCCCTCCCCTCAAAGGAAATGCCTCGGAAGCCAGCGCACTTCAGGATGCGACCCCTTTCTGTCCCCGAAGGCAAAACGTCCCCGCGCGACCAGAGCGACCTCCCCCCCCCCAAAGTGCTCCCGCGGGGGGGTGGGCGACACTTCGCTCCCGGAGCAGCAGCCCCCTCCTCCTCCTCCTCCTCCCCCGGCTCCTTACCTCTCGAGGCGGCTTTGTCTGGCGGGTCTGGCCGGGCCCCCGCCCGTCTCCCGGGGCGCAGCGGCGCTTCGCCGGACCCCCTCCGTGGGGCGAGCGGCTCCCCGACCAGGCGCGCCAGGCCAGGCGACTCCGGGCGGGGGGCGGCCGCGGGGGCCGCGCCGGAGAGGAAGAGGAAGTCGCTCCCGGACGAGGGAGGCCCGGAGCAACAGGCGGGAGCGAGCGAGCGAGGGAGGGAGGGACGCAGGGCGGGAGGGAGAGAGAGGCGGCCAGGCTGGCGCTTCAGGAATCGGGGGCGGCGCGGGTGCTGCAGGTGCCCGGCTGCGGCGAGGGGGGCCGCGGCTCCGCACAACGCCAGAAAAGTGTGCCTCTGAGGACGTCCAGAGCGCTTTCCCCTCGCTCGCACCTGGGGCAGAGTTTGGCTTTACCTGGGTTTAGCCGCGCGACCTCGCCAGGCGTGCCTCTGAGCATGCCCAGAGGGCTTTCCCTTCGCCAGATCTACTTCTACGCGGACAGCAGTGCTCGCTGCGCGCCCTGGGCGAAAGCGCTTCTTGTTGCTCCGCTGCGCAGAGCTGAGGAATCAGTGCGAAGCCCCGCGCTCCTTCCCTTTGGCTCCCTTTAAAGAGCCTGCCTTCCTTCCTTCCTTCTTTCTTTGCAATGGACTCCCCGCTCCCTTCCCAGGACGGCGGAAGATCAGAAGCGCGCAAGGGGGAGCCGCGAGAGGCTTCATGCTCGGCCAGCCCCGGAGCTGGAGCAGAGAAGGCGGCTCCGCCAGCTGCCTCCAAACATTCCGCGGCGGAAGTTTTGCAGGGCTGCGTGACTACCGTCCAAGTTCTGGAAAACACTGCAGAAAGAAGAAAAGGCATGAAGGATTGGGATATTCATTTCGCTGTCTCTTAGCTCTACTTGGCACCTCTGCATATGCCCGGCTTTAAGTTAAATCAGGCTCAGAATATGGATTTGTTTTATGTATGTACTTGTGTTCCCCTTTAATATTTACATTTATTAAAAGCTACTAACCGTAATTATTGACAACACAATAATTGTGAAGCTTTTATCAACTTGTGACACACATTTTTTAAAGCCCATACAGTAAGTCCCACTAAACCCAGTGGAGACCTTTCTCAGTAAGTCCACAACTTGTGTGCAATTATATTTCAGTGCATGGAAGAAAAAAAGAAGAAGAGGCAGAAAAGAGGCAGGGTTCAGGGAAAAATGACTTTGGTAATCCCACCTGCCACTAAACCCAGTGGGTTTTGACTATATGCGATTTTGGCTTTAGGTGCAGTCCCTGGAACATACGCCCCAAGTAAGTTGTGGGTCTACTGTATGCCTAAGATGTGGCTAGAAAACTCAACAAGCACCAGGTATGGTACCAGGCAGAGGGCCTTCTTGGTGGTGGCGCCTGCCCTGTGGAACGCCCTCCCATCAGATGCCTAGGAAATAACTATCTGACATTTAGAAGACATCTGAAGTCAGCCCTGTTTAGTGAAGTTTTTAATTTTTGATGTTTTATTGTATTTTTTTATATTTTGTTGGAAGCCATCCAGAGTGGCTGGGTATAAATAAATAAATAATAATAATAATAATAATAATAATAATTATACCAACCACATTCAAGTTAGAATGTTGACAGCCCCTGAGCTATCTGAAGATGGCTATTATATCTCCTCTCAGTCTACACTTATCCAGGCTAAACATATTCAACTCTCTCAACCATTCCTCATCAGGCTTGGTTTCCTGACTCTTGATCACCTTGGTTGCCCTCCGCTGCACACATTGCAGCTGGTCAATATCCTTAAATTGTGGCTCCCAGAACCAGACACAATATTCTAGGTGTAGTCTGACCAAGGCGGAATAGAGTGGGACTATTACAGTACTTCCAGATCTCTATACTGCTTTTGATGCAGCCGAGAAGAGGATTATCTTATTTTGGTGCTGCATCACATTGTTAACTCATATGAAGTTTGTGGTCTACTAAGATCCCTAGATCCTTTACACATGTACTACTGACAAGCCAGGTGTTCCCCATCTTATATTTTTGCAGCTGGTTCTTCCTGCATAAATATAGAACCTGACATTTGTCTCTATTGAAATTCATTTTGTTAGCCTAGACCCAGTTATCCAATTTGTTAAGGTCATTTTGTATTCTGATTCTGTCTTCTGCGGCATTAGCTACCCCTCCCAGTTTGGTGTCATCTGCAAATTTGATGAGCATCCCTTCAATAACTTCATCCAAGTATCTAGATTCAGATAGGTAGCCCTGTTGGTCTGATGCAGTCGAAATAAATAAAAAAATTTAAAAATTGTCCAGTAGCACCTTAGAGACCAACTGTTTGTTCTCGGTATAAGCTTTTCTTCAGGTATCTGAAGAAGTGTGCATGCACACCACAGCTTATACCCAGAACAAACTTAGCTGGTCTCTAAGGTGCAACTGGACATTTTTAAATTTTTAAAATTTATTTCATCCAAGTAGTTTATAAAGATGTTGAACAGGCACAGAACCCTGTGGCACAGAACTGACAGGGCAAGAAAGTACAAGAACAAGAGAATTTGTTGTTGTTTAGTCATTCAGTCGTGTCCGACTCTTCGTGACCCCCTGGACCAGAGCACGCCAGGTCTTCCACTGCCTCCCGCAGTTTGGTCAGACTCATGTTTGTAGCTTCGAGAACAGTGTCCAACCATCTTGTCCTCTGTCATCCCCTTCTCCTTGTGCCCTCCATCTTTGCCAGCATCAGGGTCTTTTCCAGGCAGTCTTCTCTTCTCATGAGGTGGCCAAAGTATTGGAGCCTCAGCTTCAGGATCTGTCTTTCCAGTGAGCACTCAGGGCTGATTTCCTTAAGAATGGATACGTTTGATCTTCTTGCAGTCCATGGGACTCTCAAGAGTCTCCTCCAGCACCATAATTCAAAAGCATCAATTCTTCGGCGATCAGCCTTCTTTATGGTCAAGAGAATAGCTTTTTGAAAAGGTGATATCATTCTGAAGCCAGATTCTCTGTCTAATAAAGTCCTCCTGCAAAATGTCTGTCAGTGGTGTCAGTAGTTTTCTTTGAGGTTGTGTATTCCTAAGCACATTTATTATTAGCAGGTTTCAATTAATGCTCTAAGATGCTGCTTTACCTTCAATATCACAAGAAATCACCTTTTAGGAAAGCAGTATGATGGGCTAACTTCATTTGCTTTGTTAAGGACTGTTGCATTGATATAGATACATACATACTTTGCTCTCCTTTGTAGATTTGGCTTGTATATCAGAAGGATGTTCTTCCTTTTTCCTCTGAATGCTAACTTTGTCTCTCTTTCAGCAGCTGGAAGGGAAGTGGGACTGAAGGCTTAACCTTCTGAAAGGAATGACTGCCAGTTGCTTTAGCAGTAGCCAAAAGGAAATGTATTCATAGTTTCCCCAGTGGTTTGTTAGGAACATTTCCCTCATGCCATATTTATAGGATACATTTGGGGCCAGGCTCCTGCCAATACAAATTTCTTTTCAGCCGCATAGCTTATTGGGTAACCTTGGGCTAGTAATTCTCTCCCAGCCTAACCTCCTTAATGGTTGTTTTTTACTCCTGTGTATTTGTTTATTTATTACAGAAGTTTATTCTGTCCCATCTTTCTATAATGGGCACTCAAGGTGGCTTAAAACAGACTGAAAGCAATAAATATAACAATGAAATAATAAATGGCAGCAGTTGAAAATATTTATATGGGAGACCAAATCAGTTAAATGAATTGCCCCTGAAAGAGCTGACTTCCAAGCACAATGCAGAAGAAGGTGCCCTCTTTCCTGACTCTGGAATGGAATGGCGTGTGGGAAGGGGAAACTCTGTGTTCTTCCCTAATTTACTTGGCGGGAGGGTAGAATAAAAACCTAATAAAGAAACCTCTCCAATAAGAAGTGATAATTACAAGTTGCCTTATAGGTTTGTGGTACATACTTATTTTTAAAAATGGTACCACATTTTCTTAAATATAATCCATTGTAACAAAACAAAACTAAGGAGAAGAATGGAGGGTACATAAAGGCTGTGCAGATGCTGTACATCTTCCCCTTCATTCTAAATAACTAGTTCCTTGGACCACAGAGGTGTTGTGTCTTGTGCAGACTCCATCTTGAAAGTGTCCAAATATTTCCCTAGGATGAGCTAAAGGATTTGGAGCATGAAAGATGCTAGTGAGTTCTCTCTGGAGCATCTTCTGTTTGTGCAAAGTAGTAACACTCAAAACTGCTCCCGGCCAGTAACACAGCCCCTCCAAGTGTCCCTGTTTTCCAGGGGCAGTCCTGGTTTCCGATTTGATCCCAGAATGCCCCACTTTTTCTTAGAACAACCCTATTTTCATTGGATAAATGTTGGAGGGTATGGTACCCGACAAGCTCCTGGGAAGAGATTTGGGAGTGAATTAGGCAGTATCAGAATGGGAGGCAGATGGAACAGTAGTTCATTTTGTGCCACCTAGAATGCCAGAGTGTTACCCTTCTTGTATTCTGCAGGAATTTCAGAAGGTTGTTAAGTCTGCAAATATCTAAATGAGGAATAGACAACTGAGGCCCTTATTTGGCTCCTGTAGCCCCGGTTTTAAGGAATTTCTTACGCAACCTAACAGTGTAATCCTATGCAGGTTTACTCAGATATAAGTCCCACTTAGCTAGATGGGACTCACCCAGAGTTAAGTGTTTTTAGGAATCCAGTTTAACCCCCCCCCCCCCCCAGTGTTGATGTCTGGGATGGGGTTAGGATGGTATGTAGTTTCCTATCTGCTGGCCTCTTGTCAACAGAAAGGAGCAATGCCAGTTGGGTGGGCTCAGCTGCGGCAGAGGTCCTGGGCTTGCCCAGGTGTGCTGAAAGCTACCCTTGCCAGTTCTAGCAGTAGGAAGCAAATAGGAATCAGAGGCAGAGCACCTTTGGATCCCTGGAACCCCCACGGGCCTCAGCTACACCAGCATGGAGCTGGCCTGGTGGAAAAAGTAAGAGAGCCGCCACCCCCTTTGGCCCTGGACCAGCACAAGTCACCAGGGTGGATTTGCGCCACCATTTTGTTCTCCCCTGGCTCCAGATGGGATCACTCATTTGGTTTCTCTTGCACAAGCTGAGACGCAGGCAAAGCACCTTCTCCCCAGTGTCGACAGCAGCAGACATTTTAACATAATTCTATCATGAGATATTGATTCCCCTGCAGGAAATAGGAAAAGCAAATTGTGGATTTGGAATTTTCCAAAGCAGTAAAACGTGGTTTATTGAAAGTGGTGGTTGTTGGGCAGGGACAAGATAAAATAACTAGTGGCTGTGGATCCAAATAAACAAATACATACATAACTCAGTTAAAGCACCGAGTGCTTAGTTGAGCTTATGTAGGTGTAAGTCAATGGGCACAGAGTCAATGCTTTTGGGGACTCCAGCCTTTGCTCAATTCAAAATTTGGGTCCTGTTATTTTCTCAGAAGGAAACTAAAAAAATATATTCTCCTGCTTTATAATTTTCTGAAATATTACATACAATATTACTTCTTAAGCATCTCATTATGGAATATGAAGTTGAACCATTTTGTTTGCCTGCACTGTTAAATTGTAAAGCAGAGAAAAATATTTATATTCACAAATGCTGTATTATTGTATTCAGATACATCACAAAACGCAAATGACAGAACACTGAAAGCAATTCATATTTCTTTTGTATGTTCAGATACAGTAATGCTGTCATTGTTTAAAGTTATAAGACTTTTTAAAACACAGGTACAAACTTTTGACTTCATGTTGTCAGCAAACAGAAAAATGCATGCTCTCATTTCTTAGGTTTTTTTCTTTTTAATTTCACAAGCAAGTGGATGTACAGCAATGCAGACTAGAAACACTCTACAACAAACTTTAAAAAGAAACATACAAAAGAAGCTCCAGAACTCATAAATACTAGTCTAAGTATGACAAAATTATTTCAACTTATTTTTAAAAAATATTAAATATTTATGTGTGCCTCTAACAGTGCAACATTTCAAAACTTTTTTTAAAGGAAAGGGTATAATGAATAAAATGTTTATTATTACAAACCTCTGATTTACTTCAGCTAGGAAGTCCCAGCTGTTAATAAGTTAACAGTTAACTAACTATCTTACATTCTAAGTGCACTGTCATGTTTACACTTTATTTCATCTACAATATTCCTGATAGCATGAAACCAACACCGAGTCATCCATTGATCTGTAAAAAGCTAACATAATAAGAGTTGCTTGATTTCAGAGATGCTCCCATCAGTCGTATTTATTGCTGTGCTTCTGGAAGCCTCAAAGCAAGGTCCAAACCGTATCAGGGCACAAGTATTCACCATTTAAATAGCTTTTAAATGTAGCATTTTCATTTAACTATTTTTACAGTGTAACAAAGAGGTTAAGAAGTGCATTCATAAAACTAGGCCTCTACAACTTGTAATCCATGAAGGCGAACATGTCCCACCAGGGGCTTTATAAAATGTGTTTGTTTTGGCTGCCTGCCTGGGGCTGCAAAAACGTGTTGGCTTGATGTGCAGGCCTGGTGGGTTTGTCTGGCCACAAAAGCAAGAGTATATATTTCCAAAGTGCTTATCCTCTCCTCCCTGTTAGGACTGAATTTTGAGAGGAATTCCACCCTATATTTAGAAACCTGGTGCAACTCCAGAGCCCGCTGCATCTGCGAGAGGACTCTCCTTCGGGGGGGGGGGGCTCCAGGGACCTCAGTGCGCCCTTCAGGCCTTTGAGCACTCACCTCAAAGTGCCAAGAAGAATTTCGAAGGAGGGGAGCTTGGGTGGTCATTCACATTGCAAGAGGAGTGTTATGTCTGAGAATTCTTCTCCATACATGTGCCTTTAAATACCTCTGCCTCAATGGAGCTCCAGCACAAAATAGATCAGGGAAGAGGAGCGTGGCCCTCCAAGTATTATTGGATGCCAACTACTGTAAGTCCCAACCAGCATTGCCAATGGTCAGGGACAATGGAAGTTGTTGTCCAATAACAGCTTGAGTTCTTCAGGTTCCCCATCCCTGGAAAATATGAAATAGCTTTCAGGCATCCAGTATTTTTCAGTACTGGTGGAAACAATCCAGCAAAACCTGCTTTCTATTTTGAGAACATAAGAACTGATCTGCTGTATAAGATCAAGGTCCATCTAGTCTAAAATTCCATTCTGAGCATTAGCCAGCCAGATGCTCTGTACATGCATTCAGCTCACGGGTCATCTTGATGGACTTATCCTCCACAAATCTGTCTAATCCACTTTTAAAACCATGTATGCTAATGGCCATCACGCATAGTGTGACAGGGAATTCAATTTTGTGGAATGGAAATGGAAAGTGAAGCCATACATAATACAATCCTAAGCATGTCAGATGTAAGACCCACTGAGCTCAGTGGGACTTATCCCCTAGTAAGCGTGCTCAAGATTCACTTGAATAGCTTTGGGAAGCACTAAAAGCAACAATTATTAGCAACATAATTCTAACTTTGTTGTGAACCACCCTGAGATCTTTGAATGAAGGGTGGTATACTACTACTACTACAACTAATAATAATAATAATAATAATAATAATAATAATACTTTGCTCATGAAACTCAACCTTGTTGGGCCATGCTCATGTGCCAGTATCTCTTTATATTGCTCTGTGACTAGATTTTCAAAATAGATGCAACTGCCATTTAAAAACTATTTATGTTGTCTTCCTAGGACAGTTATTGTGTCAGTGCAAGCTGGGGCCAAAAAAGCCCTTCACTTTACTGATATATGTGCACACTCAAAAAGTGAAACAAAAATTGGCCACAATCCATGGTGAGATTCTCCTGTCCAAGTCCCACGCAAAAGAATGAGATCTGTGCAAGAACGCACAGTATTGTTCCAGTACAGCTCCCATTAATTTCCATTAAGCTTCTGCGGGAGAACTTACCAATGGAGTTTACATCTTATTTTTAATAATTTGCTCACCCCACCACCCGCAATTGAATAAAAAACATAATTTACAACTGATGTGGATTACAAAATACTATAAAGAGCCAATATTACTTCAGAGAAAATCACTACAAAACTACAGTTTATAGAACAGACAAATCGCTGACATCCATCCTTTCAATAAATATGTTTAAACCGTTCTCACTTGCTTTCCGCTTGTGTTGTGCAAAACATACATTTTTCTGTCCCTTTGATACATCAAAACTCACGTTGAAAAGCCCATTTGTATTCCGAAGCACAGAGCCACAAAACAGAAAGCTCCCCATCATGCTTGCTTACAGAACGTTCCTGGCTCTGCCCCTTCCATTGAAGTGAATGGAAAGTCATTACAAGGGTCAGGAATCTGCATACCAGGGACACAAACAGGGTGGGGGGTAAATTCTTAATTTTCTCAATAGTTCAGCACTGCAGCACACAAGTATAGATGGTTATGGGATGGCACCAATGGGCAATGCAGGGGGAGGAGCATGGAAAACTTAACCCTTTTCTCTGTTGCTGTCCAGGCTGTTGCATAGAAGAGTTAGAGGGTGGCAAAGAACTCTCCTCAATGCCCTACTATTCTCTCCACTCCTAAATCGCATAACAGCTGCAGAAGGGGATGGCAGACATTGTGCATTTGTACATTGTAAAGAGCCTTCAACTTTTTTTTTTAATAGCATACTAGCACAAATTCGCAAGTGATGATGAAGAACTGCGGAATGGGTTGAAGGATACTTAAAATGGATGGATATCATCTTCTGACTTCTGATATCTACAACCCTCACCTCCCCTACCCAAAATCCTAGAGTCTTCCAACGCAGTTAAAATTATCCTAAGGAATGTTTCCTCCTACAAATGCTTTACTTTTATTAGAATTAATTTCAGCAAGCATAAGAAAATAATTGGTCTGAAAACACTATTGTTTCTTTTATTTTCCCACTTTTATTGAAACACTAGAGATCATAAGAAATAGTTATGAAGTTGGAATGGGATAACCCTTTGGTGTCTTGTATAAACACACATGCACACACAAATGTACCACAAAACCTGAGCCATTACTACTTATATTTTTTAAAGTGTATATTCAGTACACACCTTAGAGAAGTGTGCCGGCTCTAACTGTGCCTATACGTTCATTGTTTAGTATATAAGAATGACTGCAGCAACAATATAATAAATGACCAGCTCAGAGGTTGACACAATGCTAAAGGGCACAATCCAGCAGAAATCCTATGCAATGACCACTGAAATAAGCTCTTGCTTATTCCTTTCAGTGGTGCTCGTGCCAGATAACTTCTAGACAGATTGTGCTCAAAATATTTAAATTGTTCCAATTTTAGGCTTTGGTACAGGAAAGCACAAAAGCAGATGGCTCATTTGGAGTACTATGCTTAAAGAAATAAAATATGATCAGATTTAAATAACAGATTTACATAACCTCCCAGTATAAGGATTGCTTCCTTGGTACACAACCTACATTCTCAATGAAAAATAAATAAAATAAATATGTGGATAATTTCCCAGGCCACTGCATGCAAATCAAAAACTTCCCCTATATGCAAAGAAGGAAACCAGTTCAGGAAACCAGTTCAGCAATAACACTAATGATAAATGCTACAGAAGTTACAAAGATATACCCAGTTACACCTAATGCATTATACACACAACTGAAGTGCTATGTTATTGTTCAGCTTTTCATATATTCGTAAGTATGCAAAACTAGCAATCATATTTTATGCTTAGCAATATGAGCCTTTTAAACTGCTGACAGTAATCAGCTCAGCAGCAACCAACAACTAATTTCTATTCAAATGGCAGCCAGCTACCACAGACTGGGGGATCTTAATATAATATAAAGTATGTAAGATACAAACCTGAATATAAATCTATGCTCCTTAATTTTTTAAAAAATAAGGACAGAAATGTTTCCACCTATCCATGCAGGATGTTCAGTTATCAAGAACATTTAAATGCTCATGAAAATTGCATTCATCCTATTGGAACAGCAATAGTCAGTGCACAGGCTACCATCACATCACTAAAAAAGGCAGGAGACCCTCTTTTCACATAGCAAACAGGTGGGCTAAGAATTATACAAAGAGTAATTTTATCTGTGCTGAGTGCCAACTCCACTTTGAAACTGCTACTTCCTCCACTGAATAACTTGAGATTGTGAAAGCACATAATAATTAATTATTGACATCTCAGTGGATATGTAATCTATTAGTAGAACGGGAACAAATGGAATAATTCCGCTTGCCCTGCATTTTTCTGTGCAAACGAAAAGCTGTATCACTGCATGCAGTTTTAGTGTGTGTGGAAACACGTTTGTAGATATGTAGGAAGACTCAAAAAGAAAAGGAACAGATTGTGTCAGCAAATGCTTGTGTTTATACTACAGCACAACACGCCGACCTACAAGCAAGGGGCCAAGAGCACAGGAGCATCTGTGGAAGGACACCACTGCTAATATAATTTGCATTATATACAAGTTGGGACCTACAAGCATTGTGTGAGGGGTCACATAAGGTCCCCTCTCCCTTCCTATTGCAATGCTTCACTGCATTCCTCCTGAAGGGGGGCTCAGGAGCAGCCCTCCTCTTCTCTGGCCTTTTCTTTGCATTCTCTACCTCAGCTGACCACCACCACGAAACCAATAGGTAAATTATGCCACATATAATGTTAAACCCATTAATTTCCTAGCAGAAAGCAAGCTAGAGAGCAGTAGGGACTTGGGCCTCATCTCCATACACGCTCAGTAGACTGAAGTGGTAAATGGACAAGGCCACTTCATTGGGCTCCTCCAACATGGCTGCCTACCAAGGCCACTCCTAAGCTCTCCTAAGTTTGCTTCTTTCCTTTCAAGTTCCCCAAGAGTAGAAATTTAGCACAGCAGGAAGTCAAAACATAGAGCATTTCTCCCTGACACGATAGGTTTCTCCCCTGCCACAGTGTTTTATATGTGAAAGAACATTCACATGCAGTCCCCACCTGCAATATAAAGTGGTCCTACCACTGCAGGATTCTTCTGCCATATTCTGCTGCATGCTCAGACCAGGCCCCAATTATGTCTATCTTTTTCTGGATTGCACTCCGGTGCAACAATCTATATTCTGAGGTCTGTGTGGAGATCCTGTAAATGTGGGCTTTCCCATTCACTTCTATGATGGGGGGGGGGGGAGGTATGCATGCATTCCTGTGCATGTGTGATGTTGCATGGAAATGAGCAGAGAACCCTGTGTAGACCAAGGATAAGAACCCTGTGGACCTCCAGCTATGATGGGGCTGCACTGGCCAAGTTGGCAGAGGCTGATGGGAGAGAATGTCCAACAACACCATCTGGGTGGTCTCAGATTCCCCATACCTGTTTGAGAGCTCTCTGTATTCAAGAGGCTGACTGGTCCAGAGGATAAAATTATTGCTTTTATGTCAAATGGGTTACTATTATTTATCAAATGATAAACAGAAAAATCAGAAAATTCTTCTGTCTCAGTTGGTGGAGGGAGGTGGCTCCCCTGGCGAGAAGTTTGAATTCTGCTTATTTGCTTTAACTCTGACAAAGTTGCTTGAAGTGGAATCATGCCAACCATGTTTTGGCCCTTCTGGACCTACTGCCACCGCCTGGAAAAAAAGGATCAACCACACACACAAAGATTCAGGGGCAAAACTAGGATTCATTTCACCTGGTTCAAAGACCCAGTTTGGCACCCCCCCCCACACACATTTATTTGTGTGCGTGCGTGCGTGCACACACACAGACACAGAGGATGGGCCCTCAATGGGGCCCTCTGGAGGCTTCACCTTGGGCAAAAAGCCTCGCTAGCCCCTCCCCACCCATAGCTACGTCTCTGGTTTATCTCTACTGATCCAGGGATGGGACATCTGTGGCTCTCCAGATGTTACCGGACTACAGCTCCTGTCGCCATTCCTGGTCCCTGGCCACGCTGGCTGATGTCCAACAACATCTGAAAAGGCCACAGATTCCCATTTGCACTCTAGTTCTTGAGACTGGCATAACCAAATGCCTTTGGTGAAACCTTTCATATTAAGAATTTAGGATTGTATATTGCATTGCTTCAAAGTACAGGGGGTATCTGGGGAATTGTGCCATAAAGTTGGTATGCCTAAGTGGAATCTATAATTTAGACTTTTAAATGAAAGATCAAAACACCATAGGTACCCTAAAAACATACTGAGGAGGCCCTAAGAAACAAAGAAAGTCTTCATTTTCAGCCTACAGCCTTGCAATGCCAATTAGGTACATCTCTTTATAGCCATGTGCATCTCTCACAGAGAAAGACCACCTTGCAACATGCTGTAACATTCACTCATATCCATAAGCAATTTGTAAGATGGCAGGGTGGCTCCTTTTGGTATCAGGCTGTTGGAAGAAACTGAGCACAGTGCAGGAGGCAGGACAGAGAGAAGAATTCAGTTCCCTTTATCTGCATGCACTTTTTTCATTGGAAACATTATTGCTTTATGCGTAAATGGGACAGGCAGATGAATAAACAGATGTGGCTTCTTACACCACACCAGATTCAGTAGTGATTGTTAGATTGTTCTCTGCATCTTGTGCAAGATTTGCTTGTCCATTAGGGTGAATGCCCTAGCATGAACTAGACTCCACATGCCTGCCTACTTACTAATATCCAGTCCATGAGGTGGTTCTGGCTGTCAGTTTCCTGCTCCTTAGTTTCCGTGTTGCCTTTGTAGCACTTGGCAGAGAGGAGGATGGGGACAAAACTAGAATTAGTTGGCTGTGCCTGTGGCCTCTCTGTCTTCTGTCTAGTCTCAATGGGCACCAACCACCCCTGGAGACTATTCTGAATCTCCTCTTCCTGCCTACTGTTCAGTCGGGGGACTATGATGTTTTTTGCCGCTCTGTTTAAAAACAGAAATAGATCAACCTGATTTTGCACATGCCCACCTATTCAGCAATTTCCCCAGGAGACACCTGATTGCTTCCTTCAAGGGGAAGTGCAATTGTCCTTAAAAAACAACAACAACACAAAACTTGCACATCTTAACCCCGTGCCAACATTCCTAAGTCTGTTCCTTGTTTGTTTTCTATTGCCCAACAAAATCAGGTGTTGGGGTGGAAAGACGTATGTGTGCATAATCGGCATTCATTGAAAGGAGGAGGGCGGAAAAAACTCATAGTCTTAAGAGGATGAATTCTGTTTTCACTGCTCCTTGCAGGAAAAGGCAGGCTATAGATGAATTAATAAATGATCATGAAAGACAGCGTGGATGCATTCTGAGCCTATGTCTCCAGGATTTTTATTCTATCATCCAAAGAAAATTACCATTTCATATGCCCCAAATAGAAGGCGCTAATATGCAGCAGTTAGCCTAGGACTGGCATGTAGCTTGTCATATTTGACACTGGGGGGGGGGGGGTTCTCTGTGGGAAACCAGATATGAAGTCAATAGTTGTCAAGACTCTGAGGTCCTTAGTGGGCCTAGTGTCAGATTGTGGCAGTCTAGAGCAGTTGCCAGGACCCAAACTCTCCCTGCCCTTTAAACAGTAGCTGTTGATGGGTAAAAGGACAGCACTGAGACCACGGAGACCCAGGTTCAAATTCCTGCTCAGCCATGAAGTTCATTGATCTTCACCTAACTTACCACTCATTGGGTTGTTACGAGGATAACAATGGGAACAGTCATGTTGACCTCACTGGATTAAAAGTGGGATGTCAATGTACCTGGCCACATCAGGGACAATTTGCTGTAAATATAAATGGCATCTCTCAAAACCAACTGCCTAGCGCTCCCCATGGCTTAAAGCTGGGATCTCATTTATGAGTCTCCTGGGACCTAGGACCCAGTTACTGGCAGGAGGTCTCCTTCATCTTGTCCTGCCTGGATTTTGAGATCAGCTGGGAAGACCTTCCTGGTAACACACCTTTGAATGATGTCAGAGGAGCTGCGACACAATGGAGGGTCATGTTAGTAATAGTCCTGCAGCTGTATTGTGAGGCTGCATTGACTGATAGTCTCTTGGGGAGTGATTAAGGGCATACTGGAACTTTAGGTCTGGGCAGTTGAAGTGAATACAAGGGCTCTGTTTGGACTTTTTTGCAGTTTGAAAACTGATGGGGAAATGCATTGAAAAGTGTGGGGTGAATAGACGACTAATGAAAATATGTAGAAACACCCCACAAGCAGCTCAGGATGGATGTTCAATAAATACTGCAAATCAGGATGAATACTCTGCAAACAGGTCATCTGGAGGGCCCTCAACTCTCATCTGTTAGTGGGCAGAGGCTGGAAGACCCCCTTTCAGGGATGCTGTAATTGGCATGGCAGAAGAATTGGGATAGAGATTGGCCTTTAATGCACCTTCCAACTCTAAAACTCTATGATCAAAACACAGTTGGAACAGCAGTTAACTACAGGCCAATCTGCCAAACGTGCAAGGGAAACAGAGGATTGGTGGTATAGGCAGAAGCCACAGTGTAAGACACGATGACATCTTAAAACACATACATACCACCCACACAGACAAACAATATAATTTCTGGCTACAGCTGAAATTTCAGGCTGTCAGTTTTTAACATTTCCATGCATTTTAAAAAACCCTCCTTGAAAGTAGAAAGCTAGAACACCAGGAAGGCAAACATCCTAACCCAGCCCTCCCTGCTGAGTTAGTTTCCTACTTGCAGAGATGCTTTTTTAACTGAGAGGGAGCAGGATAGCTCAGTTGGTTAGAGCATGCTGCTGATAATGCCAAGGATTCAGGTTTGATCCCTTAATATTCTTGCATTGCAGGGGGTTGGATTAGGTCCAGCTCTACAATTCTATGGATCGATGAAAAAAGAATCCTGCACCCTGCAGTTGGAGATGGTCTAGTCCTGTAACATGGCCTGGTATGTTTGTGCGACAGCCTAACTCTTGAGCTTGATCCTCAGACTGAAGAACTTGCTTCTTGGGTGAAGACTGCCTGGCCAAAGGGCAGCAAATCCTGCTCTGTAGGGAAAGAGTGTGTGAGGGCATCCCAAGGTCATGCTGCATGGAGCCCCCTCACGGCTGAGTGTGCTTTGCTCCTTCTCATCGCACTGCCAACCATGGATTTGACAGTCATGTGAAGGGGCTCTCTGCACAGGTCCTCCATGTGAAAAAGCAACCTTTGTGCAGGGGAGCTGTACAGGAGTGCATCTGGTGGGGTGTGTGGGCAAGACAGTGCAATTCTCTTAAATTCCTGCTTCCTTCTCCTGACTGATGCTCTAGAGGGCAATCCCTGTGCCTGTTTTGGACCACCCACCTGCTTCTGTCCAATCAGACTGATGGTCAGTTTCTCTCTCCAAGTCACGAAACCTGAACGGTTTGGAGCATACTTGTGTTGAGGCCTGGCAATTCATTCCTGCCTCCCCGGGATACTTCCTAATTTCTGCCTCCAACTGCAGCCAAAGTAATTCAATACAAATGACCAAAAACATTTTCTGTATTATGGTCATTTGTCTATTGAGAACAATGTAAAAGCATGTGTTTTGGTAAGGAAAATCTGCTGAATCAAATGTTTCTTTTTCATCTCCAGTGTTATTATTTTCTGTAGCTACGTTGAACAATCAGAACGTTCTGGAGAACCATCTAAAAGCAGTTAGCCTGACTAAATCTACTGTAACAGTTTGGCTAATCTAGTACAGTGGTGCCTTGGGTTACAGACGCTTCAGGTTACAGACTCGGCTAACCCAGAAATAGTACCTCGGGTTAAGAACTTTGCTTCAGGATGAGAACAGAAATCGCGCATCAGCAGCGGGAGGCCCCATTAGCTAAAGTGGTACCTCAGGTTAAGAACAGTTTCAGGTTAAGAACTGACCTCCAGAACGAATTAAGTTGTAAACCTACAAATTGCACTGAATTGCACAGTACTTATTTTGATCACGTACAGGATCAGGCTGCAACAATACTCTACTCAAAACAGAGGGGAGCCTTTTTTGTGGAGTGAAGACCATTAGCAAGGTCCTGAAGGGCCACATTTTCTCATGGGAATCTGCCAGGAGCTGCATGCTGGTTGTAGGTGGGACCCAGGTCAGTAGGTCAGCCCTTTTCTTCCTCCATGCCTCCCCCCTTCCCAATCTCTCTCATTTCTTCCCCGCCCAGTGGGGACAGATTGCACTTTCCTGAGGTCTGAACAGACTGCTTGCACAATGGTTTGGACTTAGGCTGAAAGCTGTATCTCTTTGGCAACCTGCAACCTACTCCTGCCCTAGAGCAAGGCAGCAGCTGATGTCATTGCCCAGGGTCAGGGAAATGTCTTGTTCCCAACTCTGATTCAGTCCAGAGGATGCCCAGGAAACAAAACATCAAGTCTGTATTATTTCTGGATTGGGTTAGGATGTATGTCTTTGTTGATTCTACGCTGGGGTGGGGGTACCTGTAGTCCTCTCCCTGCTGCTTGACTACAACTCCCACTATCCTTGACAACTGGTTTTGCTGCTGAGTCCAAATGCATCTGAAGGGCCACAGACTCCCCACTTCTGCTTTATGTCATGCACTGCATTTGAGAATGCTTTCTGTGTCTGGCACAGTACTTCTGACCCACCTCATTTCTCCAGTGCAATGGTTTGGCCCAGCTCAGGATATACACAGGCCACAGCAGCTTGTGAGCCTGTCCTTGTGAAGCTTTCTCAATGCCTAGCTCATTCAACTGGTTTTGCAGTTAATCTTTAATCATATTTTTTTCTCCTGAGAAGTCTGTATATCTCAAATTCGCAAGCATTTCCTGTTTCACACATCAAAGAAAAATGCAAAGCATGTTGACTGACCCAACCAATATGAATCCTTGGCTATACAGTTATAAGGGATACTTTTAAAATAAACCAACTTCCAACACTAGTGCATTTTCTGTTAGAAAAATCCATGCTTACTTACATACATTTTTCAACAACCGCCCCCCATCCCACCACCCCAAACACCCAAGAACAACATTCTCTTTGGTAGCAGCCAACTCACTGAGTTCTTGAAAGTACACTCAAGGCTAACAGAGCTGACCCTGCTGCTCAGTCTACACGAAAATTCCCCAGAACTCTTTGAAACAACAGCCAAGATAAAAACAATGACAATATTTTTTTTATATTCCTGGGGATTTCTGTTCTGTGTTTGCTTTTATATATGCAGTGATTCCATGACTGTAGCTACTTAAAACGCACACAGATTATTATACAAAAAATGTTCACAACTTGGTACAAAAGCTTGTGTTATTAATTTTATCTTGGAAACAAAGGAAAGTTGTTCACCAAAGAAATGTCTCCAATTTATTTTGAACCTATTATGCTGGGTTTATTTTATTTTATTGATTGGGGGGAGGAGGCTACCAAATACATTCTACTCATTTCAGCAGGACTTATGGGTGAGCAACAGGCTCCAGATTATACCCTATACTATATAACAAGTGGTAACTCACTATAAATGTGCATGTGACCTCAGTTGGTAATCTGTACAATCCTACTAAGTAAAGAGAATTTTGCCCCAAGTCAGCCCCTAATTATATGATTTGAAGCAGAAAGGATGGTAAAATTATCTTCACAACTAGGCATTACACCTGATCATTTTAATTGTTCCCTACACATCACAGTAAGCTATTACACATTGTTAAGATGCAATAAATATGGAAGTCTTCCTAAAACCAGCAACCAGTGTACCAGCAACAGGAGCCAATTCAGACAACTAAATTGATATGTTCAAAATGTGGGTTGAATGGATCGCTCTAGAATGAAGCATTTGTCTTGCATTAATACGTCAGCGTGCATCTAGCCAGCATTTCAGTTACATAGACTTTACTTCTGTAAATGAGCCAAAAGTGAGTGATCCAAGGTGAATCAATCTCTCATTCAGATACACACACATCACCAAGCACTGAATTTTGACTGGATACACATGGTCATCAGAAGCTGGGGCTAGGATTCAGTCTAGAAAGCTATTTAGGGTTGTGTGTGTTCCAGCCTTAAGAGTCCTAGCCATGCACAACGGGGAACACGGCTATGCAACACCAGACCCTGTAATTAACACATAGTATGAAGCCTCTGGGCTGACCAAGACTGTATATAAAATACTAGGAGTCTGACCTTCACCAACTCCAGTTTCATCAACTGACCTCAGAGAGGCAGGGCTGGGGGGCACACACTCCAGGTCTGAATTTAGGAACACTCGGTGGTCTTTCTCTGGAACTGACATGCAAACCAAATCCTCATTCCCCAACTTGAATCAAATTGGCTCACATTCCTGACCCGCTTTCATAATGTCCATCTGCTGTGCTAGAAAAGCACATTCAATGCTACAGAACTCCTACCATATATGATTCCCTCCCCCATGAAAGGTCTCTTTGATGCAGATAATACTATGCTGTATCACAAGATATATAAAGGCTATTTCATAGAAATAAATCCAACTGGCTCCATTGGAGCTGCCCTCCAAATAGTGGAAAGATATTCTGCTTCGAAAGGTCTCCCAAATACAAGCTATGGGCTTATCCACACTTACCTTTTGCCTCGCTCTTTCCAGTTGCCAGTTGGTCACACTTAAAAGCTTTGTATCCCAGCATGTTCCTTTTTTAGCTGCAGAGCTTTCCCCGTGAAAACTTGTTCTTTAGTGCTTGCAGCAAGTGTCAAGTCTAAGCAGATTGCTGTTTGCTCCAACTGCGCTTTAAAGAAAGGGCTTTTTGCAGGGAAAGCTCTGGAGCAAGGGGGGGGGGGGAGGTGCCCAGAAACAGAGCTTTAAAGTGTAGACCATGACTGGAAAGAGTGGAGGTGAAGTAAGTGTTAGCCCTATTGTACAATCAAGTAAGCAGTAAGCAACTAACTTTTAAAAATCCTGATGTATTTCTGGGTGCTAAAAATTTGATTAAAGGAAGTATGGTCACTATTACTGATTCCTATAAAGGAAGAACGGTCACTATTACTGATTTAATAAAAAACACCACTAAGAAGGAATGGCACAAATGTCAAAAGCAAACCTTTTCAAACTGTGTTCTGGGAATCCTGGAGTTCCTCCGATGCTTATCAGGAGGACAAGTTCCATCCCCGTTACTTAACTTTCCCTGCAATCAACAGCTGTAGCAAAGTCTTGGGTCTGTTCTAGACTGCACTGCCACTTGAAGGCGAGACTAGTTCCTTATATGAAGAGTGTGTGTAACTTAGAATATGTCCCACAATCCTCTGCAGCACACAAGTGTCCCATGAGAGATGCTTGGGGCTTCTCCACAGACAAGCTGATGTGGAATCACCCTTCCCTTAAAGATAGAAATCAGAAAACCACTGGTCTAGAGAAATGGTATTACCTCATGACAGACATTAGAACATGGGTCAGCAAACTAAGGCCCGCGGGCCGGATCAGGCACAATTGCCTTCTGGATCTGGCCTGCGGAAGGTCCGGGAATCGCCGCATGGATCGCTAGCGCGCACACGCGTTCTTTCCCTCTCCCTCACACGGCGGCGGCGGCACCTCCTCCTGGCTTCTCCCCGCCCTGCCTAGAAGAGGAAGGGGGCTGGGCTTTGTTTGTGTCAGAGCTCAAGCGGCCGCCATTTTAAGCAGCCCCTCTCCAGAGCCCTTTCATGTGCCACTCATTGTCCCTCTGGTGCAGCCACCACCAGCCCCTGCCGCTCACGAGACACAGGTAAGCAGTCACTGGGGCTCGTGGTGCTCTTGCATCATTCCCCCCCCCCCCAAATATAGTCCGGCCCCCCACAAGGTCTGAGGGACAGTGGACCGGCCCCCTGCTGAAAAGGTTTGCTGACCCCTGCATTAGAACATTATTCATAAACTAATAGAAAACTGTACAGTAAACCCACAATTTGCATGCATTTAGTTTGTGTGCATTCAGCTTTACGCACATGGAATTTCTTTTAAGGGGGTGGAAAGTGGGCAGGTTTACAGGAAAAATGACTTTGGCAATCCCACCCACAACTGAACCCAATAGGTTTTTGACTCTATGTGATTATGGCTTTAGATAGGATCCCTGGAACGTAACCCCCATGTAAGTTGTGGGCCTACTGTACAACTTGAACAAATGTTACTGACGTTGTTTGACACAGAAATGCAAACATCAAAAAAGTGTGTGTGTGTTTGTGAGAGTGGTGGGGATGGAGGGAAAACGAACCACCTCCTCCATTCTCCATTGAACTATGGGATTCACTCTCCCAGGCTGGCCATTGATCAGCCATGTATGTGGCTACAAGAAACAAGGAAAACTCCAACAACTACTAGGTGCTCACTGTGGATATCGTAAGATAAAGCAAGGTGCTAGGATGAAGGGAGTTTGCAGATTAGAAAATTTTATTTCACACCATTTATCCCAAGGAAATTCATTTTAAAATAATCAAGTGTAAAAGTGCAAACCAGTGGGTAGATAGGTTTTTTACTCTGGAGCATGCTTTTAACCCCAACACTTCAAGCTTGCTGCTTCTCTGTTAATAATGACCTTTGTTTGTACCATAGACAAAATAGACCTCAAACATTTGCCTAGCAGGACAACTATGAAGCTGTGACAGTGA
The DNA here is from genome assembly GCF_965153285.1 of Podarcis tiliguerta. Classification (NCBI taxonomy): domain Eukaryota; kingdom Metazoa; phylum Chordata; class Lepidosauria; order Squamata; family Lacertidae; genus Podarcis; species Podarcis tiliguerta. The sequence continues at coordinate 86,525,185 of NC_139540.1, read as the reverse complement.
TGGGTGGCTCTACCAAGGTGTAATGCATTTGTCACACAGACAAATGCAGCATTGCACCAAAGACAGCAGGGCCAATGTAATGCTGAATGGCAAATCTCTCACAATCATCTCAGCTACTAAATACTCAGTTTTCAAAGTGTCATCGTTGTTCCTCCCTGTTCCTCCCCCTGCCCTACCTCCAAGAGGACATAGGATGAATTCTAAGCAGTTTTGCATTAGGTAGATGACACGATTCACTTGGAAGTGCTCCTGAAATGGAGCTCACACAGGACACATTCCCAGCATATTGTGCCAGAGGCATCTGTAAGAGAGAGAAAACCCTACCCAGGTCCAGTGTATCCTTTGCAGAGTGGCAAATGATAACATCAGCAATAATATATGTGCAAAATATGCCTTTCAGAAACCAGTGTCTATAACTAACTTTTTTAAAAAATGTGTGCCATGTGCTTATGTTCTCCTCTCAGTTAAAAAGATAGCTTTACATGTCCTTTCCCCACTTTCCAGTCTCCAATACACTGAGAGCTAATCTGACAATCCAGTAGCCTGAGATCTGAGCTGAACCCAGACTACTTTGGTTCAAGCCTTAGCTCAGCCCTCAACGGACTCATCGGCTTTTGGCACATCGTCCTTGCTCAGCCTCAGCTCCACCATTTGAAGAAAAATTCCCTGTGGGAATATGAGTGACTTACCTTGCAGGATTGTTGTCAGGGCAAAGAAGGTAAGGATAGCAAAGCACTTTTCAATCTAAAAGTGCTACAGAAACTAGAAATATTGAGAAATCACAAAAAGGTCAGTCCAGGCTTTGCTTCTGACCTTGCATTTCAGATTACTGACAGTTAAAAACCAGAACTCCACCTTGTTAGCCTTCCAGAGTAGGCAGGCCTAAAACTATTGCTTGGAAATATAACAAACAACTTAGCAATCAAATTCTGATGACAAGAATAAAATGGTAGTAACATTCAGTTCTATAGTCTGCATTCAGTTAGGGTTCCTCTCAAATAGCTTTGAGCAATACATGACTTCCTGTGAGGAAGCCACGTTGTACTACCTCCGTGCTTTCGTTCAAAAAGTATGAAGTCCATTCCTACTAACAAGTACCTGGAACTCAGCTCCCTGAGTGCCATTTGTGACTTTTGGATCTTCCAAAGGAAACTGAAAGCTCAGAAACGTAAGGAAGTTGCAAGAAAGCTTGTCTTGGAGGGGGCGGGGGGCAGAATAAAACAGGTCCCTTCTGTTTTCCTCAGAAAGCACCCAACGCAATGTACCTCTTCTTTGTATCCTAGCTATAGTCTCAATTCATAAATTAGATTAGTCTTCAAATAAGTTAAAAAGAAGAAACTGTGGCAGTTCAGTTTCTCTGGCTCAGTGCCAGGTAGAAGATAGTTCATATAGACTGCAAGTCACTGTTTAGCGTATCTGAGTTTGTAAATCTTCACATCGATTCAGGAGGTTTCCAGGTGTGTGTCTGTATGTGTGAAGGAGTGGCTTAGAAAGAGCTAAGCCCAAACAGGAAGAGGACCCAATGAACAGTGAGGAGGTGTACTTCATGGCCTTCATGAGGCACCCACACTGCTTGGAGATGCCAACCATGTTTCATATTGCACAGGTACAGAAGAAAATTGCCTCTCAGCAGTCCATCCACATGATCAGTGCTCTCTGCACATAGGCAAATTCACAAAAGTGAAGACATTAAATTCTGTCATGATGGAGAAACACAAGAAGATGCCGTAGAGCAGAAGGCACACGCACCCCAACTTCTTGTCCAGCTTCCATTTGTTCAAGTGAACACCAAACACCTGCAAATAGACAATAAGAAATGTTTTTCTTGAGGCGCATAAAACAATTTCACATAGATATAGAGCTGACCTAGATGAGAGGTAGATTTAATGGAGCGTGACTGGTTTGGTTGCACTGGGCATGGAGCCTCAAGGGCAGCACAACTATGATGTAGAATCGAAGGAGAGAGGAAGGGGGCTTCAAATTTTGGCGTCACTGAAATTTGGGACCCAAAGTCCACCTCAGCCTAGATCTACCAGCCTGCTCCTAGAAATCTCTCATCACTTCTATAGCTACCATGTGGTCTGAGCAGACCCTCTGGGCACTAGAAGTCTTTGGAAGATGCTACCCATGAATCACCATTACATTTATCATAACACACACTGCTACATTCCACAACTGCACCATATTTCATACATGCCTCACCAAAATGGGGTTAAGCTTTTATTTCACTATATGCTACTATCTTAAAAGTTCAGAATAAAATTGTGATCTACTTACAGTAACGAAAACTGATGCCAGCAGCAAGCCCACAGAATAGATAAGTCCTCGGCTGTTTAAATGAATCTGAAAAGTTAATGCAACTGTTTAAGAATTCTGTCTCCACTTTGATTATAATGAACTAGTTATAATCATTACACAGCAGAAAACTGTAATCTCATAGATATAAATGAGATAAGACCATTATATCACATTCTTTTACACCAAAGGGAACATTGTATTCAAAGCAACACTGCTGCCCTTTGATCCACAGAATTGGGCAGGGCTGGCTGTTTTTGATTTCTGAATGTATATTTATTTATTTATTCTTTGCATTTCAACCTCACCTTTCCATAATAATCACAGCACGTCACATTCCTTAAAATAATAGGATAATAATCAGACCAAGAGCAAATTATAGCAGATATTCTAAAGGCAGCCACAGCCGTTGCCAAAACCTTGTTAAGGGCAGTATTTGGCAAAACCCCACAGGAATAAGGTAGTCTTTGTTTCTCAATAAAAGTGAGCAGCAATGAGGCCAGGTATCCCTCTCTTAGGAGGCTGTTCCAGATTATGGGTGCTACAACCAAAAAGGTTCCGTCTCTAATGCACACCAGCCAATGACTAGGCCCACACTGAAGAGGTTGGAAGGAATGACTTGGGTAGGGGGAGGTTGAATTGAACCTAGAAATAAACCATAACCCAGGGGTCAGCAAACTTTTTCAGCAGGGGGCCGGTCCACTGTCCCTCAGACCTTGTGGGGGGCCGGACTATTTTTTTTTTTAGTGAACAAATTCCTATGCCCCACAAATAACCCATTTGCATTTTAAATAAAAGCATACATTCTATTCATGTAAAAAGACGTTGATTCCCAGACCGTCCATGGGCCAGATTTAGAAGGCGACTGGGCCGGATCCGTCCCCCCGGCCTTAGTTTGCCTATCCATTCCATAACCAGCGAAGTTGGTTGTAATGATTGGTGTAATGTGATTTGATCTATTGGCACAATTTAGAACCCTGCAAACTATTTTCTGAATCGGAAGAAGCTTCCAGACTATTTTGAAGTTGAAACCCACAAAAAATGTATAAAACCTACTGGTGACTACAGGCCTTAGTCATTGAGGTCAGTCCTATTTTTGTGGTAAAGAGTGCAACTGGAACAATAAATAAACCTGTCACTCATTCCTGGTCACTACTTCCATGAGGACATTCAGGAACAATCACAACACCCAGCAGTAGTCTAACCTGTAAACTCGCTGCTTTAATTTTATCCTGCTGGGTCCCACCAAAGGCCCTCATCTACTGGTAGTTTGTCTAGTAGTTTCTTACAGTGGCACCCAAATGCCCAGAAGCAGGACATGAAGGCAAAAGCCTGTCTCCCACTCTCTTTCAGCCCAGCCTAGGAAAACCATGCTGGCCACCTTCCACTCCTTGGAGGAAGCTTGGGGCGCATATCTAGCAGTACTACCTCTGTATTATTGTCTCCATAATGCAGATGGGAGGCTTTGACTTGAAAAAAGAGACACTTAGGAATACCCTACGGACATGGCAGGGACGCACATAGTAGAATCATCATCAACCTTTTTATTCGACCGTCAGTCAGAAAAAGGAACATGTCAGTACACAGTTAAACATCGAGAAGGATTTTTAAAACTTAACCAACACTAAAATGGGTTAAACAGATAGCCCCATATCAATACAGTCAATTATAGTCTTGCGACGCTTAAAAGCTAAAAAAAGAAATTTGGCCACTAAGGAAGGTATAGCTCTAGTGACATTATTTAACAAGTGTAAAACCTGGTCTCATACCAAGCAGTCTCATACCAAGCAGTCCTAAGGAAGGGGAGCCCATCAAAAGTCCTGCCACCTCACACCAGCCAGGACAAGCTGGGTAAGTGGGCCTTTCCCCTCTCTCATTATACCAGCTTCAGCTTGGGTCCCTTCCAGGATCCACAGGGCTTTCGATCCAGCAGGTTCAAGGAATGACACTTCACTTCAGGGGCTGCTATTACTGCTTGGACAACCACCAGCTTTCTGTCCCCTGGGGTGCAGCTGGAGCCTCCATCACAGGAGAATCCCCAGCAGCAGCAGCAGCAGCATCCCCATCCCTCAGCATCATTGGTGTACTCTTCATAACTATGCTACACCGGCTTTCAAGCAGTATCTGCTGGCACATCATGATTGTGGTACAATATTGTCTACTTTCGTGGGTGCAGGATCCCTGTAATTTTTGAAAGTATGGAATCTGGGCAGGCAGCTAGCTTTGCTAGTCTGGGCAGTCATTAAAGGTACAGGAGCCCCATTCACCTTTGCATTTAGTCACTGCAGAAGCACCATATTTTTGCACTGGGTATCTACAGAGACATATTGTCTAAAGATATTAGTAACTGGGGATGAGGTGAGTTCAAAATGTGCAGTTAGAATAAAGGCGGTTGCAAAGGCACATTTAGGCTAGAGAGATATAAGTTTTTTGAACAGCTGAAGGTAGCTTGAAAGGGATACAAATTTGGCCTACTTTTGCCTCAGGTTCGTAAAGTTGTTTTTTTTTTTTAAATAAAACTTACCAAACTGTTTGATCAGAGGTGACAGGGTGACCACATAAATCTGTGTGTGGAATGCTAAATAGCAAGCAAAGACTTCCTTAAACTGGTTTCAGTCCTCTGAGAAATTATTGCCTGTCTCCAGACCTTACATTGAATTATTCTGTTGTGTATTTATTTAGTAATTCGGTTAAACATGAGTGGCGGTTCCCCCCCCCCCCGAGTCATTTTGATAAAAGACATCGTCTAATATTGGTTGGCTTGTTTTTGTTTCGGTTAGAGTACAAGAATATTTTTAATGGCAAACTGCCATTTGAGGGCTCAGGGCAGAACTAGTGTTCTTCCTCCAAAGGTGACGGGACGGGTTCCAGATCTCGGTTACTCAGCTGGGCTGACACATGGACAGAAAGAGGGGAGAAAAAACATTCGCCTGTCACCACAAAATAACTTGGAGGATAAAAGTTCATGTGCCACTAACAATGTGTCTCTTGTTTGTTCAACAGCTGGGCTTTTCCCCTGCTTCGTAAAGTTGTTTTCAATCTAATGAGCAATTCAAATCAATTTTTTCCTGCATTAAAGTAATTTACTGTGTTGCCAGTTGAATAAATAATTTTCCACACTGCATCAGCAGCAGTTTTTCACCCATTTCTTAGTTAGCAAACGTGTGGATGCCAAAGTTATATCTTTACCTCCATCTATAATAAGCACACAAAAGATTCTAAAATTATCAAGACACAGGACATGGATCTTCAGCTAGTAGGCTTCCCACCAGCATCACTATTTTTTTTTAAAAAAAGTTTTATTTTTAAGAGAAGGCCACGGCTATGCAAATGACTCAGGGAGATAAAGTGTTGCTTGCAATTTTCCAGGAGGTGCTCAGAGACAACTTAGCAGCTCATCACTCACAGTCCAGGAAACATGATAAAGATTTCTATAGACACCCATTGTAAAATAGAGGGAGTAAAAGAAAGACTTGTAGCTCAGTCCTTTTTTGCAGCACATCTATTGCATGCAGAAGATTCCAGGTTCAGCTTCTGGCATCTCTAGTTAAAAGAATATCATGGAAGGGAAAGGGGAGAAGGCCTCTCTCTGAGCCCTTGGAGAGCCACTGCCAGACTGAGTAGGCCTGCTGTTACCGAGACAGATGGATAAATAATCTGACCTGGTAGGAGGCAAGTTCCTAAGAGACAAAGCATTAAATTACATCCTGATCTCTTCCTTGTCACTTAATGTGCTGGTGTTATGGTGCTTATAAGAGATGAAATTGGGTTGGGGGCAGCATTTTCATTTGTAGTAAAATCTGAATCACTCTGTTTCTCTGCACTCTCCATTTGATGTCAGATCCAAAAGTATTTCAAGTAAACAAAAGAGGCTAATTTCCCTAGGGAAGATTGATTGGAGTGTGCGTGGAAATTCCCAGGGACAGTTGGCAAGATGGCTTTATGGCTCTGGAATGCACTTTGTCAGGAAGTTCGGCTGCCCACACGAGACATCACAGCTGCATTTCCTGGAACAAAGGCTAGATTTCATTGTGCTTTTTTTGTTGTTGGCACATAAAGCGTAAATTCCCCTTGGGTGCCAGTAAGGTGAACTTGACATGCCACGTTGCAGGTAGAGGCAGAAGAATTAAACAGAGCAGCTCAAACTATAGTTGAAAAACCCGCTAGGAATATGCACACTCTGAATGGCAAAACAGGACTAAAACAACACAGTAGTAACCCCCCCTGCTGGAAATAACATTAGTGCCTAGGTTATCCACTAGGCATCACTTAATTCCTTCTTTTTCTGTATACTACTGAGAGACAATGAAAATTTGACTTGGGTGGAATTGCAGAAAAGCAACCAATTCTAAAAAGCCGCTGTCAGCCACATTTCCTGCCTGTGCCTTCTTAAGAGTTTGATCAGGAAGTTTCATACCAAGAATGAGGGGGAAGCTCTCTTCTGTTTTGTAGTAGGGAAGGGAAGCTCTTTAGGTTTCTCTTCCCAGAAGACCACCAGCCTTCCCAGATTACAAAGATTATCATCAGGATGGTGAGCTGTGGCTCAGCTCTATCTACTGAGAACTCCGCACATGGTGGAAGAAAGAACATGCCTCTGCCTGCTCACCATGCACTCTGCACAAGACTGCCTAACTGGACAACACTTCTTCTCTTTTTTGAGTAGGATGTGTGTACTCTCAGCTTACACATGACATTATGTGCATACTGATGGGGAGGAACAAGGGCATCTTCACTCGTTTACCAGATAAAGAGAGACACCATCCCAGCGAGCATACGAGCCAGAACTATGATGTAGCTTCCATTTATTAAAATAATATTACTCCCAGTGCTTTTCTTCTAGAAAAAGGCTGCTGGTACTCACCATGAAGTTGTTACAGTAAGTGCAACACTTTTAACCAGTGCATTTCTTCTAGAAAAAAAGGTGACTGTGCTGCATACCTTGAGTGCACATACCTACACATTTCAGTATTCCTGTGGCTCTCAGAGTCTCCCCCTGGTGTCCTACTTACAGAGAATATCAATGGAATAACAAGTTTCTGCAATGGAAAAACCAGAAAGTAGGAACAAGGGCACACTCCATTTTTCACTTCTACTCTGGCATTTGGTTCAGGAGAAAGTGAGGTAGTGCTGCTAAAGCCAAAAGCAATTTTGATACAGATTCCATACAAGTAAAAGCATTCCTTATTGCCGCTAATTATTTTTATTTCTGATCATCTCTAGTGGCAAATACCTTGATTTAATGGTTATGACAGTGTCCCTATTAGAGTGGACAGTGGGAAAAACAGTCTTGTATGTGAGGAGGGAGTATTAGACAGTGAATGTCTTTCATTATATAGGATTTTAGCCGCTCCATCTTCTCTTTCCTCAAGCACAACGGCTTCTTGGATATTCTGTGTCACACCTAACACGTGGCACATATAAATCCACACTTTGATGCAAATTGCATGTGCAAATTGCACACATCACCCAGTCCTTCAGTCAACATATGCTGGTGCCAAACCTTGTTTCTGCCAACTCAAGGAGAAAGGCCCCAGGGCCAGGGTGGGGTGGAGCATGGTCAGATTCAATGAGCCAAAGGAGAAGTAGGGCAAAGTGGGTCAAAATATGTCAGTGTTGAATCCGGTTCTTGTGCAATGCTGAAAGGTTAATTGTAGCTCAGCAGGTCTCTTACTTGCTTAGGTCAGCGAGACAAACAAACCAGGTCCAGAAACTTTAATAAGAGTCAGGGATTGGCACCAGACCTCCTTGGCTTAATGCTGAAACGAAGCTTCCTTAGCTGGTATAACTAGTCTTCCTGGAACTTCCTCCTTTAGACAGAATGAGGTGGTGGCGCTGACATCTCCCAGCTCAGGTCATCAGTTCAGGAGCCACTCTGGGCTCAGGTTCCAGCCTGACTGATATGGGGCAGAGTTGAAAGAGAAGGCAGGTCTGTGACAAGGACCATAGGGGCTCACAGACCACAGCCATTATTCCACTGTTTCCCAAATTAATGCTCTAATCACACCTGATGGAGAAATGCATCAGAACTGAAAACCCTCAGAACCTTGACAGAATCCTTTAATTTTTGTGGTGAAATGGTGTGTCCCATTTTGGAGTTACTGAGAATAGAGTTGTTGGGACATATCCCTGCCACACTGAGGCTCTGAGATATAGGAATAGCGCTGGATTAAGGGTGGTGCGGGTGGTTCCCTCACAGAGGGCAGCAAGCCAAGGGGGCATGAAACTGAGAAGATCCATAAATGAGAAGATCCATTTGGGGGTGCCAAATTTTGGCCGCACACAAAGAGATAGAAACTGTGCCACTAAGAAAAATACCCATGCCAATGCTAAGACTGAGGTTCAAAGAAGAACCAGAGAACTAAAGAACGCCTGGTGGATAAAAAAGCTCAAAAGATCCAGCACTTAGCCCACACTCATGATGCACAGAGTTTCTTGAAAGCCACAAAGATCATCTATGGGCCAATAAATCATGGCATATGCCCCCTACGCCCAACAGACGGCACCACACTTCTAAAAGATACAGAAGCTATTGCATTGCACTGGAAAGAAGATTACCTACATCTCCTTAACCACAACTCCCCCATAGCTGCCGAGGTCCTCTCACAAATCCCGCAAAAACAATTTAGAGACGAGCCTGCAGTATCTCCAAATCTGGGAGAGTTGTGTATAGCTATTAGTCAAATGGAAAACAACAAAATCAGCGGACCTGATGGGATACCCGCCAAAGTCCTCAAAGCAGGCAGAATTGAACTTACACAACTTCACAAGCTCATTGAAAAAATCTGGGAGAGAGAGGAGATCCCAGCAGACTTCAGGGATACCAAAATTAGCAATCTTTTTTTTAAAAAAGGTGATAGAATGGATTGCAGAAATTATCGAGTCATCTCTTTATTACCTGCAATTGGCAAAATACTTGCAAGGATCTTAGCAAACCGTCTCCTAACTATATTTGAGGATACCCTTCCTGAATCCCAAAATGGTTTTCAACCTTCTAGGGGGACAGTGGATATGATTTTCACTGCCCGACAGCTTAAAGAAAAATGCAGAGAGAGAAACCAACCCCTGCATTTATTGACCTGACTAAGGCCAGTATAAATTGCACTGCCCTGTGGACTGTCCTTCTGAAGTCGGTTGCTTTGTGAACATCCTTCAACTCCTCTGCGATAACATGACAGCAACAATTGTGGATTACAATGGCTCTCAAAGTGGGATCAGGCATTAAATAGGGATGTGTTATCACCCTAACTCTATTTATTACCTTACTTGCCATGATCCTACACATTGTCCAAGGGAAACTCCCCACTGGGGTAGAAATCATATATTGAACAGATGGAAAGCTCTTTAATCCGAGTAGGCCAAAAGCAAAGAGTAAGGTTACCATAACTTACATCATAGAGCTTCAGTATGCTGATGAAAATGTAGTGTGCGCACACTCAGAGGATGACCTCCAAACCATCCCAAATATCTTAAAAGAAGTTTACAGAAAACTGGGCCTATTGCTCAATATCCAAAAAAACCAAAGTGTTGCACCAACAAGAACAAAAGAACCCCTCTGCAGTGCCACAAATCCAACCTAATGGTGCAGTCCTGGAATGTGTTGTTCACTTCTCCTACCTGGGCAGTTATCTTTCCATAAGGGCTTACATTGATGCTGAAATCCAGCATCGCCTGAGCTCTGCAAGTGCAGCCTTCTCCCGATTAAAGTTTGAGGACTGGGACATTTGCAGGGAAACCTAAATGCTTGTTTACAAAGCTATTGTACTACCAACTTTATTGTATGCTTGTGAAACATGGAACACTTATAAACGCCATCTCCAACACAGTCTCAAGGCAAATCTTTAAAATGTTGCATAAGCATTGATAACTAGGAAACACTGGCCTGCGAGTGCTTCAGTTGGAGAACAGCCTTTACCAAAGCTGTCATGGGCTTTGAAGAAGCACGAATGCAAGGCGAACTCAGGACGAAAGGGAGAAACATGCTAAGAGGAAGGCATGTTTGGCAAACCCTCACCGTGATCATTTCCTGCCCAGAAACCTATGTCCCCACTGTTGAAGAATGTGTGGATCCAGAATTGGCCTCCACAATCTCTTACAGACCCACAGTTGGGACCGTGTTCATGGAAGACAATCTTACTCGGCTACGAGTGATCACCAAAGAAGAAGAAGAAGCCATATTACGAAAGATTACTGAAGTTCAGCCCTGCAGAGGAATGGGGTCCATGCAAGGGTAAGAGGGCTGAATCAAGGGGGAGAATCACAGAGGGAGCAACAGGCGCTGTCTGTGGAAGTGGTGAGGGGCTGTGTCCTCTCAGCAGCCAATTTGGGAGGAGAGATGCACAATGGAATGCGACCCGAAACACTCCTTCAGTCAGGAGCAGAAGCTGTGGTCTGCTCAGAAACAAGGCCTACTGGCACAGATGACAATTGGGACAGAAAACCAATGCAACTTAGAGAGCTGCCAATAAGAGGGAGAATAGTGGTAAGTATCAGCAGCAGCAGCAGTAGCAGCCAGCCCACCCCGCTTCCCTTTCCCAGAGGCAGGTAGTTGGGGTGGTCAGAAGGAGAGTCTTCGCCAGGATCCTTGCAGTGGGCGGAGGTCAGAACACACTACATTCCTGCTAACCATCTTTCCTGTCATTTTAAACTTTCTGCGGTCATGTGGTTTCATGAAATTACCACAGAACACTAACAGTCGCTCCAAGCTTCTAAGTTGTGAGCATGTTCACATGTCGTGGTTTCGATAAAACTGTATAAATTTCTAGGAATTATATATAAAGGCTTCAGTATTAATTTTTCTCTCTTTGTTGAATATGTTACATTAGATGTGGAATGAATTAACAATTCAGGGAGATTCTGAGTCATAGGAGTCATCAGAGACACCCCCCCCCTTATTGTTAAAATGTATATCCTGTCTATCTTAAAATGATCTCTGGGTGGGTAACAATGTATACCACCCTCCAACTGTCATAGTTGATGTTTAATCAGAAAGCCTGGTGAAGAGAAATGTTTTCAACTGACCCTGATAACTAGCCAATGTCAGTGCCAGTCTAAGGTCAGGTGAGAGTGTTCCACAGCCTCAGTGCCGCCACCAAAAATACCCTAATGCAAGTCCCAGAAGTCCAGACCTTGATAAGTGATGGTACAACCCAGCCTTGGGTTGAGATATTGTCGGACTACGGCTCCCATCATCCCTCACCACTGGTCCTGCTAGCTAGGGATGATGGGACTTGTAATCCAGCAACACCTGGGGACCAAAGGTTGAGAAAATATGGTCTAACCTATAGTATAAATTGATGCCCAATGACACCTAATTATCTCTATATTTGGAAATCTTTTCAAGATAGGAGATTTCTTCCCCTCCTAAAGCAAGTTTTATGGCTGAACAACACCTATAGTTGCTTATTTATTTACTGACCACATGCTTTCTATAAGTACTCATAGTAATTTATAGATTAAAATATTGCTTACAATCTAAGACAAGATAAAGGTAAAGGGACCCCTGACCATTAGGTCCAGTCATGACCGACTCTGGGGTTGCGGCGCTCATCTCACTTTATTGGCCGAGGGAGCCGGCGTACAGCTTCCGGGTCATGTGGCCAGCATGACTAAGCTGCTTCCGGCGAACCAGAGCAGCGCACGGAAATGCCGTTTACCTTCCCGCCGGAGCGGTACCTATTTATCTACTTGCACTTTGCCGTGCTTTCGAACTGCTAGGTTGGCAGGAGCAGGGACCGAGCAACGGGAGCTCACCCTGTCACGGGGATTCGAACCGCCGACCTTCTGATCGGCAAGTCCTAGGCTCTGTGGTTTAACCCACAGCGCCACCCATGTCCCTATTAGACATTGTGGTGTACAGCTAATGAGTTGGATGCGGAACCAAGCTGGGTGTGACATTATGCTGAGTGTTTGGTCTGGCTTGGGTTTTTATATATATATAGAAACAACAGCAACAGTGAATAGCTGACACAGGGAAGACGAGCTAGACTGGGACCATGACTGGGACTTTGGACCTGCCCTAGTCCTGAATTGAATGGGATATTTCCATCCCATCAATGGGATATTTCACCCTTGAGCAAACAGCAGGAGCAAGAATGCTCAATTCCAGCTGGGTCTGTGGACAGGACAAAGAGTTGAAGTCAACCTCTCACCACACCACAGAAGAAGAAGAAGAAGAAGAAGAAGAAGAAGAAGAAGAAGAAGAAGAAGAGGAGGAGGAGTTTGGATTTGATAGATATCCCACTTTATCACTACCCAAAGGAGTCTCAAAGAGGCTAACATTCTCCTTTCCCTTCCTCCCCCACAACAAACACTCTGTGAGGTGAGTGAGACTGAGAGACTTCAGAGAAGTGTGACTGGCCCAAGGTCACCCAGCAGCTGCAGGTGGAGGAGCAGAGACGCGAACCCAGTTCCCCAGATTACGAGTCCACCGCTCTTAACCACTACACCACACTGGCTCTCCTGATCACTGGCTCTCCTGATCATGTTCGAGTCCAGCACTCCCCCTGTTTGCTTGCTATTTGTTAAACAGAAAATAAACCACGATATCACACAAAAGTAGCTGTAGCAATTTGTAAACATAAAAAGCGACTTAAAGAAAAAAGCGACTAAAAACGTAGTACTTACATAGGAACCATAGTTTACTGCTAGAGTCTGTAGAGACCATGGAAGCCCCAAGCCAATCAGAATGTCAAAAACATTGCTTCCAATGGAGTTTGACACAGCCATGTCACCCATTCCTGAGGAAACAAGAGTGGTTGGGGCTTATTTAGAAAACAAGAATTATTATAGACCCATCTTATGCAAGTTTGTTTATGTCCGAGTTGCAAGTATTATTTCCTTTGCAAAGTTCTCTCTTATTCTGCTTGCCCCATTTCCCCTGCTTTCTTTTAGGTGTCTTGATGCTCACTAATTTGGAACACACAGCTCCAGTAGTTATCCACACAATAGTCTCAGAAAGTTCAACAGTTATCCACATAATAATGACGAGAATTTTGGTTCTTCATTCACACAAGCTTTTTTGCATGAGCCACCACAAAACATTCCACACTGCCTCAGATTTACTCAGTGGAATAAAAGGTTTAGACACCCTCAATTTCAGTAGAAGTATATGAAAGGCTTTGGTTGAGGTTGGTGCATCACTTTCATTTACTTATACTGAAAGTAATCTGAAACTTTTTTGTCAATTCACTCTGTTAAGTTAGTGTTCTACCAAGTAGCATCCGAATAGCCTGCGATCTCCAAGTGCCTGCTCTATGTTACAGTATTTGTTGTGCATTTAAGCACAGGCAATGGTTCCGTTTTAAAAGCCTTCAACAGCTTCTTTGATAGCAATGTTTTAACAAACTACACAAACCTACCTTGTCTTGCTACAATTAAGCTTGCCATACAATCCGGGACACTGGTTCCAGCTGCCAGAAATGTGATCCCCATGATCACATCTGGAATACCCAAAGTATAACCAATAATTGTTACCTAGAGAAAATAAATGGACCGTTAGGATGCCTAAGCTCATTCAGAGCACATACAGATGTACCAATCTATAGGAGGGTTTTTCCGTTCCAGGAAGAACTCAGCTTCCCCTGCTCTCAACATAACAAGCTCATTACACTGAGTCAGACCACTGGGCCATCTAACACAGTCTGGAGGCAGCTCTCTGCAGTCCCAGGCAGGAATCTTTCCCAGCCTTGCCTGGTAATGTTGTGGATTTAATTTGGGCTGTGCCCCTTCCAAATTCACCAGTTTAGCTCCAGATCCAGTGCTGATTCCCTCCCTTCTTGCTTCAAGAGAAGAAGAGGAAAAGAAAAGGGAAAAGAAATTTAGACATTTGGCACGTTCATCCCATTAAATTTGTCTAATGGTATGAAGCCAGTATTTTATTTAAAGAAACAATGCAGGGGGTGGGGTAGGGCTTTGTGACTGTCATAAGAGCTAGCCAATCAGTACTTTGCACAGCCAGTCTTTGCTTATTTTCATGATTGCAAGTTGTTTTAAACCGTTTTTAAAGTTGTTTTAATACTGTAACCTGCTAACCTAACCTTAGGGTGAAGGGCAGATAATTAATAAAAACAAAATATGATTCTAAAACAGATATTTAAATGGTCAGTCACTGAGGACTTGTGATTACTAAGACCCAGAGTAGTTTCTCAAAATCAAGTTAAGGAAAATTAATCTAATTTCTTTTTTTGATAGAGTTACAAGCTTGGTGGATCAGGGGAATGAGGTGGATGTACTGAATCTTGACTTCAGTAAGGCTTTTGACAAAATGTTCTACCCTTAAAAGAGGACCACAAACTTAACATGAGACAACAGTGTGACACAGCAGCATAAAAGGACAATGCTATTCTAGGCTGCATTAACAGAAATAGAGTGTCCAGATCAAGGGAAGTAATAGTACCACTCTATTCTGCCTTGGTCAGATCCCACCTGGAATACTGTGTCCATTCTGAATGCCACAATTTAAGGAGGATATTGACCAGTGCAATATGTGCAGAGGAGGGTGACCAAGATGATCAAGGATCTGGAAACCAAGCCTTATGAAGAATAGTTGAGGGAGTTGGGTATGCTTAGCCTGGGAAAGAGGAGATTGAGAGGAGATATGATAGTCATCTTCAAATATCTTAAAGGCTGTCACATGGAAGATGCAGCAAGTGCTCTAGAGGGTAGGACCCGAACCCATGGCTTCAAATTACAGGAAAAAATTCTCCAACTAAACATCAGAAGAACTTTCTGACAGTAAGAACTGTTTGACAATGGAACAGATTCTCTTGGAAGGAGTGGACTCTCCTTCCTTGCAGGGGGTTGGACTAGATGGCCGCAGGGTCCCTTCCAACTCTGCCTTTCTATGATCTATGATACCAAAATTGTACTTAGCAAGCTGGCTGCAGAAGGGTAAATCATGGAGGGCCATGCCCTGCTTCTGGCTTGCCACTTTTGGAAACAGGATGCTAGGTCAGATGACTCTTTGATCTGACCCACCATATGCCCAGGCACTGTCAAGAGAAGGGGACACTTCCAGCATTCAAAGCACTCCAGCATTCGCCAGGCCCAATACGTACCATCCATACCATCACGTAGGAAAAAGCTGCAATCCAGAGGGTGGAAGAAGCAAAAGTGACCAAGAACCACTTCTCCCAGCGGGGTTTATTACAGTTGGGCACCGTGAAGTACAAGAGGAGGGACAGAGGCCAAGTGAATAACCATTTGGCAATTTCTATTACGCCAGCTGCAAAAAACCCAAACCCCAACATTAGAAGGTGATTCCATCTTGTATGCCTTATGACCTCCTTTTTTAAAATGACAAAAATTCTACGTAAGTTCAGAGCTAAGATAAATGCATACGAAAAAGAATATAGCATATCAAAATGAAGAACTGAGCAACTGAGGCCAGCACAACAACCTCACTTTGCCTACAAACCAAAGCGGAAGTTTCAACTGAGGTCTAAATTTTCTGCCATTTAGGTTGAATGATCATTTGCGCTTCCCCACTCCAAAGCCTTCATGTAGCATCTAATGGCAAGAAGGATTTTTGCTCAGTAACTTGCCTTACTCTGAAGGAGCTCTCTCCCAATTGTCTAGATGTCTAAAGAATATTTTAAAAAGCAGACTTTGAAATATTAAAATTAAATAAGTACCGTATGTTTAATATTAAACAAGCAAACAGATTTGTGAAACCTAGGAATTTCTTACATGGTACATCAAAGGGAGTGTAAGGTTCTCCACTCTCCTCCTCCTCCTCCTCCTCCTCTTCATCATTCTCATTGTTTTCATTGTCATCGTTTTCATTCTCTGTTTCATTCCCAGCCTCGGCAGCCTCTTCATCTCGTCTCGCTCCATTTGCACCTCTCTCTGCAGAATTGCTGGGCCCTGACCCATTCTCTACTGTGCGCTTGGCAGGGACTTTGATGGCCACCTCTGATTCTCCATTGGTGTACACTCTGCTGTTGATTAGTCTTTGTCTCTGTTTAAAGAAGTAATGGCAAATGCATTAGGAGTTTTTAAAAAGCAACGAGACTAAAATAGGGAGGAGGGAGAAGAGATTGTAGGATCAAATCTCCATAGCAACTGCTGAAGACAAATGCTTCACCTGCAGGTAATATAGTAGTATCAACTCATGTTATTTCAGAGCTCTTACAAGTTGTGCTGATGTACAAAACCGCTGCAAACCTCAGTTAATAAGAATCTCAATATACATTGATAAAAGCTGAATTTGCTAGCTTTTAAAGAGGGCAAGTAATATGTATTTTTCCGTGTATAAGACGCCCCCATGAATTTTGGGGGGCTCCAATTTTAGAAAATGGGGGGAGATGACCCAGAGTTGTTGAGCTTTTTTGGGAGGGGGAATGCCAAAAATCACTCAACAGACTGACAAACGCTGACAATTGCATGTGTAACAAAAGCCATAAAGCGTCTGCCTGATCACCGCCAGCAGCCAGCAAGCACACACACAACTGCCGCAGCAGCAGCCAATTAAAAGAAGCCCTTGTCGCAGCCACGAATCACCCACGCTTTCGCCACTTACAACCTCCTGCTCCCCCCCTGCACTATCCGTGTATAAGACGAGCCCACATTTAGAACATTACTTTAGAGTTAAATAAAAAGGTAAAGGGACCCCTGACCATTAGGTCCAGTCGTGGCCGACTCTGGGGTTGCGGCGCTCATCTTGCTTTTTTGGCCGAGGGAGCCGGTGTACAGCTTCCGGGGCATGTGGCTGGCGCACGGAGCAGCACACGGAAATGCCATTTACCTTCCCGCCGGAGCAGTACCTATTTATCTACCCTTGTCTTATATACAGAAAAGTACAGTATATATTTAAATTATCAAAATAACATTATTTTAATATACGGTATGTCATATATGTACATCACTGACACTTGTTTTGTAATTGAATTTACAAAAATTTCTCACTCCCTGTTAGATAGAACAGCCATCTTAAATAGTCACTTGTGTTGTATTATAAAACTACAACAGCATCAAGAAATGAACAACTTCATCCTTGGTTCCAAGCCCCACTGATTATAACTGAACATACTGATTAATCAGCTAAAGCTTTAGTTGATTAACCTGCTTAAGTAAACTTATTAAAGACTGCAACCTTACCTTTAAAGGCTCTTAAGTAGCAGTACAAATAACAATGTATTCATGTACTTTATTTTGAAAAATCATAAATAATTTAATCAATACAATGCTTTTTTACATGAAGGACCCTTTAAGGAGGTGTATTTTTTGTTCTGTCCTATGCAGAAATGGCCTGAACTAAGGGCAGAGATTTCTGTTTGAGAAACACATGAGGAGCAAAAGGGACCAATCTCATACGTTGTCTTGAAAACAAAGCAGCATTATATTTTTGGACTGTGTTTCCAAGTTCTTGCCATGACTGGGCTGTGTTCCATTCTAGGGGACCTGATTCCCTCCTCTTTCCTCCTCAGACAATAGAGGACCTCCTTGACCCTGTCAGTGCAGCTCATGTTCCTCTACTCTAGTGCTTCAGACCCCAATATGGCTCATTCAACCATTATATTCCAGTTAGGGAAACATGCAGGGCAGCCCTGCTGTGATAAAGATTCTGGCCATCCAGTATGAGGTGAGAGGAAGAAGTGTGGTCATCACTCATAGCAACCCACCAAGATGCCCCATAAAAAGAGTCCAGTAGCTTCCAGTTTACAGATCACTGCTGAAGCAAGCACTGTTTACACAAAACATAAAATATACCTCATTGATCAACATGCGGCTGGCCATGGAGAGCCGGGTTCTGGGGGGGAAGTGACTGGTTATCATAATCCGCAGCCCAGCCTCTGAAAAGGAAAGTTGGTGCGGATATGCAGACAACAATTCATCCACCATGATCACAGAGGCTTTGCGATGGAAGTTTCCTAAAGACAATTAAGGGAAATTAATAGGAGAGAAAAAGTCTTCTGCATCATCAGATATCCTATTTGAAGCCACCATATGACAGTCAGCTGTCCAGTGGTGTTTCCTAACATTGCTTCTCTTTAATAAGCAGCGCTAAGAACTTCTCCTAAAAATTTTTAGAAACTCTAAAAGAATGTCTAGTTCGGAAAAACCTGACACTTTGGCAGCAGATGTAATTAGTCCATCTGCTGTTACTCTTTCCGTTCACATTGACTGGCAGTGGTTCTTCAGGGCTTCAGGCAGAGGGTCCCTCCCAGCCCTACCTGGGAGGCTGGGGAAAGAACCTGTGGTGACCTGCTGGTGCTCTGCCATTGAAGACCTGAAGACCACGTCATGGGGACAGTTCTGATTTGTGTGGTTGAGCCAATATGTATCCCTCCCACTTTACTATCCCATTTTGCAAGTGAAGTGGCAAAAATGAGGGGAGGGCATTTTGACTGCCTTCCGGAAGAGTAAAAGTAGAGCACACAAAATTTACTGGCAGCATCAGCAGCAGCAGTGTTCTGCTGGTGGTCATCATCTGGGTTTTGTTTTCCCCCATGATCCTTCCTCTGACCAGACTGATGTCATGATGCAGATCAGTTTCATGAGGGAATCTGGGGGTGGGGGTTACAGCTCCCAGGCTTAGTTCTTAATTATCACTGCCTTCTACTTGGGGGAACTTTGACCACATCCTCTCCTCTTACTTCAGTGTACTAGGTATGTTGGTGGCTCCACATTGTCCTTGCCACATCTGCTCTGCTATTTCCTGTGGCAAACATGTAAACAAAACAGCCTACTCATGTACTCTCAACAGAGAACCATGACCGGCCCAGTTTTATTTGTTTTATTTTAATTAAGACATTTCTATCCTACCCTTCAGATAAAACCACTCAAGCAGCTAACATAACAATGACTAAATCAAGAAATACATACAAAGAGCATGAAATCATAGCAACAGAAAAACTGGTCTGTTGGATTAAAACATTATATACGAACACCTCACCCCTGAGGTGTGGAAGGTGGTGGTCCTTTAGGTACCCAGGTCTCGAGCTATTTAGGGCTTCAAAGGTTAAAACCAGCTCCATGAAAGGCTTGCATTGAACAAGGACCCAGTGCAGTCCAAAGTGAATTCATGTTGTATACACTTTATGAGTTTGCTGCAGGAAACACTGGTGTTATCATATTCCCCTTATATAATTGGAGCCACTCTCATGTGAGCAAGGCTGCTCTATTAGTTTTGTTCATACATTTGGGGGGATTCATTCAATGTGACTTAATCCATAGTGGGACAGCCGCATAAAGCAGCAAGCACATCAAACAGTAATCTAAATAACTGATAATGGCTACAAACAGGAGATGTCCAGTTGCACCAGAATATAAGACATGTAAAATACATTATAAAGGGCAATTTATCTTGGTCAGCTTGAATAAGACTTTTATACAGTTTGTAGAAGAAATTATAGACCAGGTACTCAGACAGGAAAAGTGAAGTCCTGACTACTAAATATATTTTAAAAGTTTAAATCTGCTGAAAAAGGCAGACTCTGCACTCACATTAATGAACACTAATTCAACCATGCTAAGAGCATGGTTGGGTTTACCTGACATCACCCTTACAGGCAGCTGGAATCATCTTCTTGCTATTTTGCTTTTGCATAAGCTCACTGATTGCCTGTAATCATGGAATTTTCTGCCTGCATACTCAGTATCTTCTTGCTGAATGTCAGTATCCAGGCTATCCTAATAGATGGTTCAAATTACAATCCTATTCCATTTACCAGGGAGTAAATGTCATTGAAATCAATGGGAACCATCTCTGAGATGGATGCATTGGATGTTGGGTACAGCTTTTGTACAGCATGCTGGAAAACTTAGGCCAGAGACAGAAAATAGTTTTAAGAGAAAGTGACTCCAAAGAGGTTTTGCATCCCATTGTGTACACACACAAATCTTTTACCCCTCTGTTTCCTTCTATCATTCAAGTTTGGCATATATTTTTTTACTGGAGGCAAAAGTGGGATGAATGTACATACAAGCAGCAATTCCTCTTTCAAGCTGTCAACAACTCTCTAAAAATGATATAATTTCTTGTGAGCCAAAGCTCTCACCTCCCCAGCTAAAACACATAATTGTGTTTGGTCATGCCCAGTTCACCTTACCTCTCCTCTTCTATTAGCTCCTCCGCTGTTTAAATTTAGATTTTAAGCTCCTTGGGTGAGGTGCTCTTTCTTTGACCCCCCTTTCTTTAAATGTGACTCCGTAAAGTGCCACGTACATTATAAAGCTTTATAAACAATGGGCGATAAAGCAAAATGATCATGAAAATCAGTTATAATTCTGTAATATGCTCCTACATTGAGGTCTCTTTTGCAAAAATGGCATTTCACCATTTCACTCTTTAACTTCTCCAGTTGTTGACATGTCTCACAAAGACTGGGGCCAAACTAAATGCTACTTCACATCTTTGAATCCCATGCTTGGAATTGCTTGGAATTGGATCAGGATTACACCCATGGTTTAACCCTTTCCCCTGTGCTTCTTCCCCCTCCCCCGGCTGCATATTGCTCCAGGAAGCAAATAGCAGCTTTATTAGGGAGAAAACAACATCTAGACTGGGACTCCACTACTGCTTTGATTAAAAGATGACATGGGGCTTCCCAAGTATGGGATTCAAAGATGTATTTAAAGTGGCATCTAGCCTGGCCCACCAGAACATCAAGAAGGATTCTGCAAACAAGCAGTGTGTGACTTACTGGAACAGTTACCTTTCTTTAATAATACTACTGTAGCATCACAATTGCTGTTGTCATCCATCTCTGTGTTATTTGCTAGTCCATTCACCATATTTGTTGCATTCTTTGTCCTCCTTTCAAAGATATGTTGTAGACTGGCATTAAACCTATACAAAGAAAAAAGAGATATCTTCTCAATGGCTTTCTCATGGGGTTTTTCTGACAGACCTGTGTATCAATTGTAGGTTTTGGCAATCCCTATGCAGTGGTACCTTGGGTTAAGAACTTAATTTGTTCCGGAGGTCCGTTCTTAACCTGAAACTGTTCTTAACCTGAAGCACCACTATAGCTAATGGGGCCTCCTGCTGCCACTGCTGCACAATTTCTGTTCTCATTCTGAAGCAAAATTCTTAACCCGAGGTACTATTTCTGGGTTAGCGGAGTCTGTAAACTGAAGCGTATGTAACCTGAGGTACCACTGTATTTTAGTGCCTAAGAAGCCTTTTAATAAATAAATGTTACCTTTTTAAAATAGAAGAAATAAGGACTGAAATATGGCTATATGTGAAGTGAGTACACTGTTCCTACCTGCAATTCTTCCATTGCAGAAGATCTTGAGGAGAAACTTCAGAATGTGAGTCCATAGAAAATAAGACTAGGAGCGATGCCTGCAAAGCTATGGTGTGTGGAGCAGCAGAGCAAAGCCTTTTGGTTGGGTGAATGAAGGTGTCAGCCTTCAGTACCATATCTCTTGCAATGGAAGCCCCCATTACTGACTCGACAGAAGCCAGAGCACAGAGAAATGCTGTTTAGCTTCCTGCTGCAGCAGTACCTATTTATCTACTCATGCTGGTATGCTTTCAAACTGCTAGGTTGGCAGGAGCTGGGACAAAGCAATGGAAGCTCACCCTGTCGCATGGATTCGAACTGCCAACCTTACGATTGGCAAGCCCAAGAAGCTCAGTGGTTTAGACCCACATCCATTTAAGGTAACCTTAGAAATGTGCAGACAAGAATACATGACACTTACTTCATGATGAGAATGTAGACAGCATACATTAGAACTAGAATTAAAGACTCCCACCTGCAACCAAAAGAGGAAGAAAAGACAAATAAGGACTAGGGTTCCACGTAGCTGAAATGGATCTGTTTCTAGACCATTGATGCCTAGCGTTACCAGGTCTTCTGAAGTTTAGAGACCCAGGAAAGTGAGCCTGAGTGCTACAGGCTAGTGTCTGGCAGATAGGAGGTGAAGCATGGTGGGCAGCAGCTGAGTCTAGTGGTGGAGGCGGTGCCTTGTGCTTCAAAGATGGAACCTACCTAATCTCATCATAAAAGCTGGTCCTTACTCTAACTTCCTAGATTATTACTCTTTCTATATGGATCTTTGCCTTGCATCTTCATCAGCCATCATCAGCTTCACATTTATACGCCACTCTCTAAGGAGACCCCAGGGCAGCTTATAATAAATGAAATTACATAGAACAATTTAAAACAACATTTTAATATATTTCAGACAGCAGTTGAAACTAGCATGGTGATCCCATATGCCTAACATGATATCAGTGAAGAAGGAATCTCAAAAGCTACTATGAGACTAAGCCGGAGTTCCTATGATCAAGTGGCTAAAGCTTGTGTTGTCTTGGTAGACCACCAGATTTTCTTCTTTCAATTGGAACCTGGTGTTCTTATCTGTTACTTCTTTTAATAGTTGTCTGAGATTTAGTCAGTCAACACAGGCACTTTATGAAACTGCCAGGGACCAATTGTCTAAAACTATAGACCTAGCTCGGCCTCTTCTGGAGAGCTATTGCCAGCCAGCGTCTTAGGCACAGGCCCTTCGTAGCTCCGGTACCTCAGCAACTATCTTGTCCCACCCCAGCCTCAACCACCACTGCTCATCTTGTTCATAATGCCTCCCTCACACTGATACCTCCATTTCAGGCTCAGCAGCAGAGATCAAGAAGGAAGTAAGTGGTGGAGGGAGGCAGGAGAGGAGCAGGGGAGCAGGGGAGGTTCCTCTGCAGCTCACATCCACTGACAAAGTGCCCATTTGGTACTGTGAGGCCTTCCCTCCATCTGGCCAGCTTGGGAGGAAGAAGTCTCATGCATGCTCTGCTTCAGAGCTCTGAGTGTCAGCTTGCATTTCTTAGTGCAAGAAAGTATTCATCTGATAGTCTTTCTATCTCTTGTCTGTCTGTCTGTCTGTCTGTCTGTCTGTCTGTCTGTCTGTTTTTCTATTTCTTTTCTGTCTGGTGTGGTGTTCTGTATGCTTAGTGTTAAGTTTTAGTCTTGTTATAAGTTACTGTAAGTTTACGTTAAGTCTGCTGTAACTGGATTTCTTATGTGCCAATCCTGAATGTATTGGATTTGTGACCATTATGCTCATTTGCCTTCAGTAGCAGTAAAGCTCTGCTGGATGAAATATAATTGCCTCTGGTCTATTTTTGGGAATCCTGCAATGTGTTCAAGTTTTTACTCTGCTAACTATACATTGGAATCTACTCTGGATCAATATTGAGTAGACTTTAAATGACACTGAGAAGATTCAGAAAGGAGATAACAAAAACACCACCAGCCCCTGGTTCCTCAACAACCCTGTGGGAAACCTCATCTAGTTTGGCAAAATTAGTTCTGGCTTCTTGGATTCTGCTGGACAACTTCCCTGCTAGTACAGGACTCCTGCCCAAGACCCTGCTCCTGTTGCTTCATTCCTGCAGGACGCTCCAGCCTGGTCTCCTAACTTAGTACTTGCTCTTGCTGATTGTGACCTCAGGGTTTATGGAAATGCCATTCCTTGTGGCCTTGCCCAAATTGCCTAGTTTATTGTTGTACTGAAAACTGATGGGGAATAACAGAGCCAACACCTTCTCCCCAGAGGAAGTCAAATAAACCTTCACTCACAGTAGCTGAATGAATCTCACTAGGGGGACAGGGAATAATCCCTTCCTTCCTTCCTTCCTTCCTTCCTTCCTTCCTTCCTTCCTTCCTTTCAGTATTTCTACATTGCCATATCATAAAATATCAGAATAATTTGCTAAATAACTTTAGCAACAATTATCATGCTCATTCCCAGTTCTCTGTTGTTCTCTTCTTGAGTCATTGCCTCTTAGCTCCAACTTCCCATTAGCTGCCATTCAAATCTTTCTTCATGCTGCTAACCTCTTTGCTGACATGTCTGCTGCTCCTTTCACACTCTCACTGTTACAGAGGACTGTCTTCTTAATGGTCCTGTCCCAAATGTCTGTGGTATGCAGATGTATGCGCATGTATATAAGCACTACACCTAGCTGAGGGAGACCCAGAGACAAACCTTTCCCAAATAATCAGCATTTCACTGGAAGAAGCAGCACTGATGCATCTAGGTGAGCATACAAATGAGTCTTTGCCTCCTTTCATTCCCCAGCTGCCAATTCTCCTTTTCTGTCCTAGAAACCATTCTCTGCATCACTTCTTTGTCTTTGCAATATAACAGTCTTATCATTGCCTGCGCATACCCACGTTCACTTTGCCCCACCCTATTTTCAGCTCAGATAGGTTTGCAGGTTGTTGCGGTGCTTGAAAACCCACATGTCCTGTGCCCTCCTCAGCTTTCTACTTTTGTGACTGTCACGCTGAAAGGAAATTGTTTGGACAGTCTATTCAGCCTGCTTATACAGGCCCTGCATCTTCAGTGGAGATCTGTGTGGGTGGCCCAGAAAGCGCTGTTTCCTCTTTTAACTCTAAAAAGATTTCCATGAATCACTTTCCTATTTAGAAGCTCTATAGAAATGGAAATTGGTCCCCAGGTTGCTCAGCAGAACTTCTGCCTCCCTCGCTACCATTAGTCAAAAAATGACAGTTGCACTACTTACCAAGCAACTTTTTCATCATAAATAATCTGTGGAGAAAAATGTTATAAAAATGTATTACCATGTGAGACTGTCTGTAAGGTATGCCACACTTTTTAAAAGACTTTTAATATCTCTTGACACAAACTCTCTTCTAGTATCCCAAATAATTCCCCACAGTTCATTCCTTCCAACATCCAATTTTTATCATCTGTAATGTACAACTCTACTTGTTATAGATGCAGAATTGATTTTATCAAGAAACACAAAATGTAAAATGGAAAGGAGATTTTTCACTTTTCAATCCAATCTCTATGCATTATAATCTGTTAACTTTTAGATAAAGGTTTCTATATAACCCTCTTCCAATGTACTAAATCAGTATATGAAGAAGCAAACACATGAATATGGCACAGGTTTAATAGAACATTTCCCAGCCCTGCTCTCTGAGATCCAGAGACTGAAATTGGGTTATTGTGTATGCAAGGCATACCAGACTTGTGCAGAGGGCTCCAGTGCACAGCCATGCCTGGAAATGACATTGACCATGGTACTGTCCTGCAACCAAGCTGTGCGCTGCCATGGGTTTGAGGCCGAAGGGTCAGCAGTCCATATTCTTCAGAGCCTAAGGTGCTACAGAAAGTAGATGCATGCGGGGCCAAAGTACATGAAATGAAGGCTATCTACAATCAGAACTCAATACATTTTGATCTTTAGCAGCTGTGAAGAAGAGGAACTGTATGGGAGAAGCAGCACTGGGGGAGGAAACTCTTATCAGAGGAAAAAATGGCATGGAGGGAAAATGCCTCAGTCCTGCTCAGACCTCATTTGCATCCTCTTTCTTACACAGCTGCTTTTAAGCAAAAAACCGAGATGCCAGGAGAGCCCCCAGGAGCTAATGTGTAGTTTGGCTTTAATATATTTAGCTGACAAGCATATCCACAGCTACAATAAACCTGCATAGGTTTCCAGCCTCTCTCTCTCTCTCTCTCTCCAGAATTCTGCTCTGTGCCACTTAAGACAGCAGCCAAAAGGTATCATATGTTTGAATCACTTCTAAACAGAGAGGGTGGTGTAGGCGATACTCAGATCAGACCCAGTGAAATCCATGGGCTTAAGTTACCATTACTTACTTAAGACAACTGATTCAATGGCCCCACCCAGATTACGATTTAGTCAGATACCTTTTTAGGCAAGGCAGAATTCAAGAATGCAAATCCCCCACTTGCAGTCTGAAGAGATAGTCCAGACTCCTAGGACTTCATTCTACATAATGTATAGATCAGTTCAAGCATGGCTACCCTTCAGAAATTCAGATAAAAAAGAGATTCTCCTCCTCAGTCACCACTAGGTTGCACTCAAATTCTATGTCTCAGCTTTTCTTTTCTCCCTCGGCTTTGCCTGGAATGATGGTAGCAAATGAAGTGCCCTGATAAATGTGGGAAGAAATATTTGCAAGCCACCCCCCTTCCAGCCTTCTCCTGCTTTTACAGTCAGTGTGTGTGTGAGGGGAAGGAATCCATTGCTTCTTTGCTGTCGGCTTATAGCTGTCACCCTCAAGTACAGGCCTTACTGTGAGTCAGCTTATAGCCAAGGACACATGTTCATGCTTCAATAAGGTGTCTGGGCATAATGTGACAAGGCAGAGTCAGGCAGAGAGGACGCAATTCTTCCTCAGGTTTTACTGTCCTGCTTCCTGCCATTCCAAATTGGCTAAATGCTCCCAGAACATGACATTGTAAATTATATGGAACTGGGAAGAGGGGCGACATTTCTGTATTGTGCTTAGCCTGAGAGGGGGCTACTATTATATTAAGATTTCTCATAGGAAGTATGGAATCAAGAAGCAAAAGGATGAATGTAAAGGACACAGAGCTGCTGGTGAGACCAACAGGGAAGAGAAAGGCTCCTGCTATTTGATCTGCTATCATGAGGAATCACAAAAATAGCCTCTTCGTCTTTTCTCTTCCATGGTGGGTTCAGATATTGACCCCCCCCTCTCCTATGATTGCTCATGGGAGGGGATTAGGGTTGCCACCTTTGCTTTGGGCAAAATAAGGAATGTGTCAGGAGAGAGGAATTGTAGGGGCTAAAAATTACTTTACCTGCTGCAGAAATGACCTCAAAGCAATCCATTACAATGAGTGAAAGAAATTTACGGATCTTAGTTAGTGATGCACATTAATTTAAATGGACTCACATCCTTCCCAGTTGCTGGATTTCTGCCTGTCAGAAGAATGGCAAATGTAGAAACCCAGCCCAAAAAAGGAGGAGGGGTGAAGATAGCAACAATTCTGTTTTTCTTCCTCACAGAGCTTTGCCTCCAACATCCCTTTCATGTAGCTGCTAAGGCCACGCGCATTCAAGCACATGCCTCATAGTCAGACAAGGTCATCCAGCCACTAGGCTCACATGTGTGCTTCATTTTGGCCCGGTCCTTTATACAATATTTTGCATCAATTTATTTAAATAAGTAAAAACAACAACCATTTTAAGGCTTCAATACTTTGCATAATTAATTGAAAGTAAATTCAACTGAACTAATTGGGACTTATTTCTGTTTTCAAAGGATCAGGTTGAACGTGAATTTAGGACTGTGGAAGTTTCTTGCAAAGGAGTCTGAGTCCTCATCTGCTGTACACATTTAAAGCACTTTAAAAAGTCATGGGGGCGGGGGAGGTTTCTTTGGTAGCTAAAGAATAGGTTTGCAATATCCACCCTACCCCTCATAAAGGAGCAGGGTCAGCGAAGCACCTAAAAGCAACAAGGACCCAGGCCTACTACCTCCCACTTCCCTGGTCAGTAGGAAGAGAACTGCCAGCTTGAATGTGAAACACACACACACACTGCTGCTGGCCAGCCCCACCTTCCCTCCTCTCCTCCCTCCCTCCCACTTATCCGAAGTCACTCCTTTCTTTTTCAGCCTCGCCCCTCCATTCCATTCCCCTCCATTGGGCCACAGCTGCGCCACTCCTGGATTGAGTGTAACAGGGAGGCGTAGGGTAGGGAAAGAGCGACCCAGGCAGGCAGGCAGGCAGCGGGGAGGCAACACTCAGCGCTGCCTCAGCAGAGGAGAGGGAGCAGGGAGAAGAAAGCGGGGCAGAAATAAGGGATGCAGCATTTCCCCTTTAAATAAGGGACAACCCCTTATTACAAGGGTCAGCAAACTTTTTCAGCAGGGGGCCGGTCCACTGTCCCTCAGACCTTGTGGGGGGGGGGACTATATTTTTTGGGGGGTGAATGAATTCCTATGCCCCACAAATAACTCAGAGATGCATTTTAAATAAAAGCACACATTCTACTCATGTAAAAACACGCTGATTCCCAGACTGTCTGCTGGCTGGATTTAGAAGGCGATTGGGCCGGATCCGGCCCCTGGGCCTTAGGTTGCCTACCCATGCCTTATTATAAGGGACATGTGGCAAACCTAGAGGGGCTCCCAGCAGTCTCACAACCCAGCTGGTTCTATAAAGGGATGCCTTTCTATGGTTCTGGACATGTGCCGGCCACAATTTTCTCAGTGTTTTGAGCTGCCATGATTCTGCAGATCATGGGGGCAGCCTGGCTGCCCCTCATCCCCAGGACCTGTGAAACACACATCCACAAATTGAACAGCAGCCCTATATATGCCCACAGAAAATCACTTGCTTGGACTCCAGCAGTAACTGAAGCAGACTCTTCATTATGGTCTCAGGTACACCAGAAAATATACCAGAGACCACTGGTGGTCTTCAGAATTCAATTTAAGAGGCACTGTTACAGAAAATTCTTCATAAATTCCAACAGATGCCCGGAAATGCGCTATTTCTGATCATAAATAGTAGGAATCATAATGGATTAGGGAGTGAAAACAAGCAATAACAATATTTTTGCCAGAAGTGCCAGAAGTGTGAAATAACAATTGCTTATTGTAGAGAAAAAATCTGGTCTCACCAGGCTAGAGTCTTATTGCACATTTTCTAAACGAAACCACCTAGAATGAAATCTCCCCCCTGACTTCACTGGACCAACCCAAATCTGGTTTTGTCATTTGAAGCTATGTTTTGAAGTTGCAGAACATTAGTTCTTAAATCACTATGGACTAAACTGGTAAAGATGTAAATTGCAATGGCAAGGTCCTATATTCATTTAAATGAAACACTCAACAAAAGCAAACTTCTTGTAAAAATAAATCAGCTTAGTGAACCCCTATGAAATGGGAGAAATGGCACTTTGGATTGCCAAAGAAAGACTTATTCAGGAAAGCGATCTCTGAGCACTTACCAAGATAAGTGCAACAACAGAGCAGGTATAATACATGGAATCCCTCAGGAGACACCAAGATGACAGTGCAACAA
This sequence comes from Podarcis tiliguerta, assembly GCF_965153285.1. Classification (NCBI taxonomy): domain Eukaryota; kingdom Metazoa; phylum Chordata; class Lepidosauria; order Squamata; family Lacertidae; genus Podarcis; species Podarcis tiliguerta. The sequence continues at coordinate 86,496,100 of NC_139540.1, read as the reverse complement.
TCTGAGAAAACAGACAGGAAGAAAATGAACTGGCCATATATGATCCCAAGATTCACATTAACAGCAAGCTGCAAGGAAGAGCTGATGGGTCCCCCCTGTCCCAAAGACCAGAGAATTCTACACAGTCATTGTAACAGGCGTACTAACCTAGTCAGAAGAATCACATTTTTTCCAGGGATAAAATATTTATACCTCAAAAGGTCACATTCCTGCAACAAAAGTGTTACTTTGAAAGATATCTGTGAAAGAAGATTTCATACAACAAATATGCAATTAACATTTATTGAGAAGGAGGAAAAACACTGTGTGGAAAGTCCATTATCTCCAAGTTTTGGCCAGATTCTCCAACAGAAGTGCTGAGCCTGTTATACTGAAGATACATCATGAGGAGTTCAGACTCCTCATTCTGAGGGGAAGAAGCAATGGTTGCCAGCCATTATCTGTGGTTACCTGTTAGAACAGTTGGGTGCCTCCACCTCTCTGCTGAGCGGTGGCAAGAGCCCATGGGATTCCAGGCACTCACCCCAGGTCTGTGTTCCTTTGGAGAACTGAGACATGGGGGAGACTGTCGTAGCTTTAAGAAATATGGTTTATTCTTCTATTTACATCTTCAGTCTGCATGGAGAGAGTCCAGATCTTACAGCATGGTCATTTCAAGAGGAGCTTGTACCCCACAGCAGTGCAACCATGGAGTCCAGGGCATCTCTCCCAGCCAGTTCTGCAGTCAGCCTGTCCAAAGATAGATCTCAGACCTCCTGCCACCTTCTTCCTCCCAGCAAACCTTGCTCAAAACACTATTTTCCTGTCACCTCACACCCAGTTACCATGGTAACCTTCCAAACTCAGTCTCTTCACACCTCGGGATAGTTCTCTTGCAAGCCAGTGGCCCTCAGTGGCCCCATATTCTTCCTTAATGTCCCTAGCTTAGCCAGGTCATTTTGCATAGGCTAGCCTAGAAATTCCTCCGCAGTTTATGGTTCCTCTTCACATCCCAAATAATCAAAATTCTATAATGTCTTAATTTCTAGGGCTTGGCCCTTCCCAGTCTATAACACAGGGTTCAGACTCCTCATTCTGAGGGGAAGAAGCAATGGTTGCCAGCCATTATCTCTGGTTACCAGCCAGTCCTCCCCCAAATCTTCTGGCATGGACAGAAAACTCAGGACAAGGTCAGTCTCACTTTACGTCAGCCCCTGGAGACAATCTCTCAGTGCTTCCAAGTGCAAAGGGAGATTGTCTCCCATCAGGCATGAAGTGAGATACCCCTTCTTCCTTCCAGGTTCTTTATGATACACTGGGTCTCTTAATGAAGACAACCAAAAAAACAGAAAGAGATATACCACTGTCAGAAACAAATTTATGGGCATTGCTGGCAACCTGATGATCACATTTTGACTTTAATGAAGATTGACTAACTAGAGAATTGATTGCTATACTGTGGTAAGCATGTGTCTTCAACTATTTAATGGGGGTGTGGTGGTCACTTTTTTCTCGCAGAAAACTCTTGAAGTCTAACCTGCATCATAAGGTAACAAAATCCTGAGGTGGTAGAGTAAGTTGACAACATCTCTTCGACCTTCATCTGGGACAAAAAAACACACACAACCTAACACATCACAGAGAAAGTGTCTATGCTACTCACTCCGTCTTATGTGAATTTTCTACTTATAGGGAGAAAATATGGGAGCATTCAAAAATATGAATCCTTGCCTGCAGTCTCAAGTGGTGTAGTCCATCCCATTACTTGAATTCCCCCCTCCTTCTGCTACATGTAGACCAGACCTCCAATTGTAGCTGGTACCAAACAAATTATATGCCACAGTGTGTATGTGAGTGTATGCTCTCTCTCTCTCTCTCTCTCTCTCACACACACACACACACACACACGTGCCATTTATATTTGTATGGTACCAGGATATTTCCAGTCAGACTCACAGTATTTCATTTTAGCAGAAATCCTGCATTTGGCAAAAATCTCCAGGGGAAAGACTTCATTCAGTGACCTCACTAACTCCAGTGCAATGCGGCTAATATCAGGTTGTAGCAGATAACCTCTGAAAAGGTGGCATGATACAAGACTACATTTATGTCCCCTTTTTCTGGAGAAAAACAAAAAACACCCCGCCCCATTCACAACATCCAGTACATTAAGTGCACCATGGGCTTTTTCAGGGAGTGCCCTGTACCAAAATGAGCACACCCAAAACCATTTGCAGGGGAGGAAGGTCATATAAACAGTTGTGTTAACAGAGATCAAAGGCTGGGCCAGTGTGAATTACTTTTAGTCAGCAAACTGAATTACTTGTTGTTAGTAAAATTAAAGCTTAAAACATTAAGATACATGCAAACCAAGTGGGCAAGAAAACCATAATGAAGAATATATAACCTCTTCTATGAACAATAATATTCTCTATGTTGCTGAGGAGCTCATTCTTATATATTGGTTGTGCTCAGAGCTTTTTTTCTGGTGTTAGATGCCGTATGCAGTACCAGGGCCTTTTTTTCCAGACAAAAGCACTGGTTATGGAGTAATAAATATAATGACAAATGGACATGTTTGCCAGATATTCAGGGAGAAGGAACTGATCCTGGGTGACAAGGCAGAGAGGAAAAGCTGAGCACATCACACTTCCCCTTCCGGCGTGTTGTGGGGCTATGCATTTTCCATTACGATGTGGGTGGAGCTGGGGTCCTGTTATGAGGGAGGGGAGGCGGGGGGAGCTGCTCTGAGGAGACTCGGGAGGGCAGTGTGTCCTGCAGGTGCCTGCAGGTGCAGAGGGGCAGTGGCAGCTTGTGCCTGTTTCCGCCAGTGGACCATGCTGCTGCTTTTGCAAGGCCAGCTGGTGGCCATGGGCAGCTCCATGCTCCAGATGGCTGGATGAGCCACAGCGGAGGAGGAGAGTGGATCTTGGCAACATAATTTTCTCTTTTGGGGGTGGCTGCTGCTGTTGCTGCAGCTCCTTCCCTCCACCAGCTAGCCAGTCCGCTGGTGCTTTAAGCTTGCCTTTGGCTACCCACCCCTTCCTGGAGAGAAGGGGGGATCTCGCTGGACCTTTCACTACCTACTTCTGTGTGGATGATATGTTTGCTTCACAAGGAAACATAGCACGAGAGATATGAATGAATTCAGATATTGAGAATAACCTTAGAACAGAGCACTTATTTGTCAAACAAGTGAGAATCTGCAAGGAAAATTTCCTTCCTACACACAGAAGAAGAAAAATGACAGTCTAAGGCTTCACTTCTTATTGACTTTGTCCACTGCCAACTTTAGGAGTAATTATAAACAACTGGTGGTTACTTGCGTGTAATTAACACAATACACTTACCAATTGGTAGTTTTGCAACAAGACTGGAGGGTGCCTTCTTATAACAGGCACCACCACAGATACTGTTACTTCATTTTTTGTCTATTAATACTTATATTAAGAGTGCGAGTATTTCTCTCTCTTAAACCTCATAGCTCTTTCTGATAAAGAAAGTTAAGGTAATGTAATTAACATCCTATTTCTGTGCCTATTGTAGATTACTCCTCCATAAGATTACACCACCACAATTGTAAAATTCCTATTGTGTAATTGCTATGATTAAGCCTGTTTTGCTATAGCAGCCCAGAAGATAGATGGCATATTAGATCAAAAGCCACCTTCCTTGAGCTTTGCTTACCCTTTGTCCTGATTAACATTGCTATGAGTTTTATGTAAGCCTTACATTGTAAAGATTCCACTGCTAGTTAAAACTGCTCTATTAGCTGGTTCTCTGATTTTTTTACCACCCCGCCCCCCACATCAAAACCAAAACATCATTCAGATAGAGCTCTAACCAGAGAGAACTTTACTGGAAGGAAAAACAGTAAATAAGGGTGGAGAGAAACATAATATTTGCAGAGACGTTACAATGGTACATCACCTACAGTGCGATCTGAGCTTTCTCCTAACTTTGCCCTTTGCCTCCCAGATGTTTGTTCTATTAAGTATTGCCCCTTTCCTGCCAGTGATCTCTCAGCCAAGAGGAAAGTGCTATTGTATACCTGTCTACCCAAAAGTAAAACTCTTTAAGATCAATGAGGCTTACTCCCAGGTAAATGGGTTTAGGATTATAGCCTAAATCCTGTAGCACTGCCTCTACAACCTCTCACTGCTGTGGGAAGTGGAAGAGCACACAACAATGTTCAAATGCTAGTAAATTCCAAGCACTCATCAAAGCAAATGAAATGTCTAAGCAGTCCAAGTTGATCTCAGAAGCAGAATGTTTGCAAAATGTTTGCAAAAAAACATTTGGCACAGTTCCATAAGAATTTGGTGAGATCCCAGGCTCCCTTCTCATGCCAGACCCAAGTGAGATTTCTACCTGCCTCTGATCTGCTTGTTATTTGTGAACTTGCAAAATTAAACGATTCTATTTTCTTAATGGTAATCAGAATGTACATGTAGTGGTTAGGGCCTATAGGAAGAAAACAGTTTCACACTTCCTTTATGGGACCCCTCTACAGAAAACAGATTTTAACAGCAAAGTTCAGGCATCCTTTTTTCGACAGACCCTAGGAGTTCCAAAGTGTGGCTACATGTGCTGAGCTAGAACAACATCTCTTAGAACCTAGGTGTTGGATCATGACTTAAAATACTGGTTAAAAATTCATTTTAGTACATACTCAGAAAGCATATTAACTTGTTTATTGAGAGATTCACATATTTTTCATGGTTTTCTGCAATCACTTTTAAACTCAAACAAACAGGGATTGCAATAGACTCTTTCCTCTCACTGGATGAGTCACATATTTTCTCTCTCATTAAGCAAAGGTTGTTAGACCACGAATTTCAAAAAATTTACCCCACTCAGCCTTCTGTATGCCTATCTGCTTACCTGGGTTTGCATCCTTGTCATGGAATGATGCCCAACTATTTTTATAATTTAGATACCCCTTTGCATCTTAGAGCTTTTATGTTAGTTGCTTTAAATGTACTGTCTAGAAGGTTCAAAAAAATGCCCTTCCAGAACAGACTTTGCCCCTGTGGTATGAACACACCAGATGCAATATATCATATAATTTTGGACTGCTCTCTCTTCATTCAACACTCTTAACTGGTGATTCCTTTGAAGCTCCAAATATCTACCTGCAAAGAATCTGTAATCCAATATCTAATGAAGGATGATATTTTCGAAACTACTGAGGTTGTTTCAGGATACAAAATTGAGATTCTTAATCTTACCTAATGATGGCTACTGAGTCTTTTATACATTTTGTGTGCTTAATATGTCTGGACTATTAATTTTTTATTGGACTATTTTTAATGGTCTAAATTATGCAAATAAAGGCTGAATGAATGATTGAATGAAAAGTATTTGTTGAAATGCATAAAAATGAATTTGTAAGCAGGAAGCTTTTATTAATATGGGGAAGGGGACTGACTTCTAAGGAAACACAGAAAGGGTCCCGAGATAAAACATAAAGGTATAGTAACTGCTTTGTGGGACCTACAGTTCCATCCTACTTCGAACTGATTATGAAAATGCAATGCCACAAGCAGTGTTTAAGGCCTCTAGGGTGGAAGCAACATTCATGAGTTCATTGTGCTACAGAGATAAATAAAACTGAGCTATCTTACATGTTTGTTACATCAAGGGTATAATAAATGCATTGAACTCTTGTGAAATGTTATATAAATAGAGGCAAGCAGGAGATTGCCATACTGATTGTGCACCAGTTTGTAAAATGGTGGCTACTACTCAAGGGGGAGGAGGAAATTTAGTAATATTCTCTTACCTGCCCTGCAAAGAGGCCACAAACCCCAATTATACAGAGTATGTTGAATACAGCAGAGCCAACGATGGTCCCAACACCCACGTCTCCTTTCGTGATAAACACACCTGAAGGAAGAAAATAATTCCTGTGTCGCTCAGGATGAACAGGCAGGATTTCCCACCGCAAACCAGAACAAGTGGCATTATTCAAGAAGACTGCTGGGATTAAGGAGAAAACACCAGAGCATATTTTCTAAAACTGAGAGAAGCAGAGAAAATGTGTGTAATAAAAAGATTGCTTAAAGGTGTTTTCAGCACGATCAACCAGCTGAACAGTCAAATTCATTATAGTATGGAAAAGGAAATAAGTGCAAAGGTTTCTCATCATCTGGTTAGCAGTACATGCAGGTCTGATCAACGCATGTTAGAATGAGATGGGAGAATGAGCTGTTCCACTTCAGTGGAATGCTTCACTAAGCAAGCAAGAGGAAGAGAGAGAGAGAGAGAGAGAGAGAGAGAGAGAGAGAGAGAGAGAGAGAGAGAGACTGCCTGTTTGCAGCTGTGCCGGTTTTCTACTTGCAGGGATCTCTCTCTCTCCACAGCAGTCTTACATGGCACAGGCACTCTACCACTTTAGGACTTGCATCACCATGTAGCACCTCATACAAGACCCATTCTACTTCATGTGAAGACCAAGTCTTACTTGAATGCCCTGAGCTGTTAGAAAAAGCTTTCTCAGATTTTGCTGCTGTCTGGTATTCGGGGGGCAATGTGCATAGGATTCCAATACACATTGGGGTAGAAATTTGGGGTGGGAAAATACTTGTTTAAAGTCAAATTGCCCGTGCTCAGGAGTTCTTTCTGCATGGTTAGCACTGCATGAAGAGCCTCTGATGTTGCCCACACATTGGGGGGAGGTTGGTAGAGGGGACGGTTGTAGGGCCTGCATGGGCTGCCTCTGTGAGCTGGAAATAGGGGTAAACAGACCAGTTAATTTTGGTTCTCCCTGTTTCCCATTTCCCCAATCTTAAGTTCTCTACATTTTCTACATTTCTGCAGCAGTTTGTGATCATTAAAATTCTTCAGCATGTCTCTTAAGAAACACATTTTTGCATACAGCTTTGACAAATGCACACATTTCCAAAAGCCATTTCTGCTAATGTAATGCATTTTTGTATGTTATTCATTTTTATGCACACCTTTACCTATTATATGCATTCTTTAAAACATTATTTAGTTTGAGAAACTGCATTGCAAAATTTGGATGTGTGGCTTTCAAAGGATAGCTATTATCTAAATTCCTGTGTTTCAGTTCTCATAAAGGTTTTGGAAAGTGAACATTTGATAGATATAGATTTAGATTTAAATATGAGCTGAATGGAATTTCTTCTCCATCACTAGCTGGAACCCTGCTTGATCAAGATCCCAGCTCACAGAGCCAGCCTACACATGTTTGGCAGAAATTTAGATAATTTGAACAACATTACGATTATCCCCAGTCATTTTTTCATGACTGAATATTCAAATTTGGCCTTGATCTAAGAATGAATAACAGTGTTTGGAGGCCAAATTACCTGGTGTGAATGTGATGAATCCTAAAGACCACACATAAGCACATTGATCAATCTAAACCTAGAGAGATGAAACAGCTGAGCTTGCCACATCCTGTGGCTCTGATCCTTTCTTCCCAGAATCTCTCTGTCCTGCAGGGGCCTGAGCTGCCTCCTTGCCTGACCATGGCTGCTAGTGCAGGGTTGCCATATTTCGAAAAGTAAAAACTAGGACACCCTGAAAGTTGTTGAGCTTCCCCCCCACCCCACCGGATGTCATTTCTGCCTTTGAAAATCCAGGAAAATCCGGATGGATGGCAGCCCTATGCTAGTGAACATGTTTTTTCTTAACATAAGTGCATTTTTTTAAAGTAGCTTTCCACTTCCTCCAAGGAATTTTGACTCACTAGCAATCACCCAGCCCGACCTTGCAGTGTGTTATATACTCTGAGGAGAACGACTGAAAATGACTGTGCTGCTCCCCACTCTCTCCACCTAACCTTGACTACCTCAGATGCAACAAAAGAAAACACAGCCTTACACCAAATCAGCTTCCGTTCATCCCAATATTAACTACTTAAACTGGTAGTGGTTCTCCACATCTCAGGTTGGGGTCCTTCCTACCTTGCTACCTGAGATCCTTTATGGAAGTGCTAGGATCTTTATGCGTACAAGGCATGTGCACCTCTTGAGTTATGGTCGAATCCATTTTCATTATCTGTGCAGCTTCACATTAAATGTATCATAGTCACATCTCCCCTTCATGGATCACTGCCTTGCCGTGGCGAAGGGGCTTGAATAACTCAGAGAAGCTATGAACTATGCCGAGCAGGGCCACCCAAGATGGACAGGTCATAGTGGAGAGTTTTGACCAAACGTGATCCACCTGGAGGAGGAACCGGCAAGCCACTCTAGTATCCCTGCCAAGAAAACTCCATGGACAAAGACAACAGGCATATAAAAGTTATGACGCTGGAAGATGAGCCCCTCAGGTCGGAAGGCGTCCAACATGCTACTGGGGAAGAGCGGAGGACAAGTACAAGTAGATTCAGAGCTGATGAAGCGGCTGGGCCAAAGCCGAAAGGACGCTCAGTTGCGGATATGCCTGGAAGCGAAAGGAAAGTCCAATGCTGTAAAGAAAAATATTGCATAGGAACCTGGAATGTAAGAACCATGAACCTGGGTAAGTTGGATGTGGTCAAAAATGAGATGGCAAGAATAAATATTGACATCCTGGGCATCAGTGAACTGAAATGGACGGGAATGGGTGAATTCAGTTCGGATGACCATCACATCTACTACTGTGGGCAAGAATCCCATAAAAGAAATGGAGTGGCCCTCATAGTCAACAAAAGAGTGTCAAAAGCTGTACAAGGATGCAATCTCAAAAATGATAGAATGATCTCGATACGAATCCAAGTCAGACCTTTTAACATCACAGCAACCCAAGTTTATGCACCAACTACTGGTGCTGAAGAAACTGAAATTGACCAATTCTATGAAGACTTACGACACCTTCTAGAAATGACACCAAAGAAGGATGTTCTTCTCATTATAGGGGATTGGAATGCTTAAGTAGGGAGTCAAGAGATAAAAGGAACAACTGGCAAGTTTGGCCTTGGAGTTCAAAATGAAGCAGTGCAAAGGCTAATAGAGTTCTGCCAAGAGAACAAGCTGGTCATCACAAACACTCTTTTCCAACAACACAAGAGACGACTCTACACATGGACATCACCAGATGGGCAGCATCGAAATCAGATTGATTATATTCTCTGCAGCCAAAGATGGAGAAGCTCTATACAGTCAGCAAAAACAAGACCTGGAGCTGACTGTGGCTCAGATCATCAGCTTCTTATAGCAAAATTCAAGCTTAAACTGAAGAAAGTAGGAAAAACCACTGGGCCGGTAAGATACAATCTAAGTCAAATCCCTTATGAATACACAGTGGAAGTGAGGAACAGGTTTAAGGATTTAGATTTGGTGGACAGAGTGCCTGAAGAACTATGGATGGAGGCTGGTAAAATTATACAGGAGGCAGCAACTAAAACCATCCCAATGAAAAGGAAATGCAAGAAAGCAAAGTGGCTGTCCAACAAGGCCTTACAAATAGCGGGGGAGAGAAGGCAAGCAAAATGCGAGGGAGATAGTGAAAGATACAGGAAATTGAATGCAGATTTCCAAAAAATAGCAAGGAGAGACAAGAAGGCTTTCTTAAACGAGCAATGCAAAGAAATAGAGGAAAATAATAGAATGGGAAAAACCAGAGATCTGTTCAAGAAAATTGGAGATATGAAAGGAACATTTCGTACAAAGATTTCCATAATAAAAGACAAAAGTGGAAAGGACCTAACAGAAGCAGAAGACATCAAGAAGAGGTGGCAAGAATACACAGAGGAACTATACCAGAAAGAAATGGATGTCTTGTACACCCCAGGTAGTGCGGTTGCTGACCTTGAGCCAGACATCCTGGAGAGTGAAGTCAAATGGGCCTTAGAAAGCACTGCAAATAACAAGGCCAGTGGAAGTGATGGTATTCCAGCTGAACTATTTAAAATTTTAAAAGATGATGCTGTTAAAGTGCTACACTCAATATGCCAGCAAATTTGGAAAACTCAGCAGTGGCCAGAGGATTGGAGAAGATCAGTCTACATCCCAATCCCAAAGAAGGGCAGTGCCAAAGAATGCTCCAACTACTGCACAATTGCACTCATTTCACATGCTAGCAAGGTTATGCTTAAAATTCTACAAGGCAGGCTTAAGCACTATGTGGACCGAGAACTCCCAGAAGTGCAAGCTGGATTTCGAAGGGGCAGAGGAACCAGAGACCAAATTGCAAACATGCGCTGGATTATGGAGAAAGCTAGAGAGTTCCAGAAAGACATCTACTTCTGCTTCATTGACTATGCAAAAGCCTTTGACTGTGTCGACCACAGCAAACTATGGCACGTTCTTAAAGAAATGGGAGTGCCTGATCACCTCATCTGTCTCCTGAGAAATCTCTATGTGGGACAAGAAGCTACAGTTAGAACTGGATATGGAACAACTGATTGGTTCAAAATTGGGAAAGGAGTACGACAAGGCTGTATATTGTCTCCCTGCTTATTTAACTTATATGCAGAATTCATCATGCGAAAGGCTGGGCTGGATGAATCCCAAGCCGGAATTAAGATCGCCGGAAGAAATATCAACAACCTCAGATATGCAGATGACACAACCTTGATGGCAGAAAGTGAGGAGGAATTAAAGAACCTTTTAATGAGGGTGAAAGAGGAGAGCGCAAAATACGGTCTGAAGCTCAACATCAAAAAAATGAAGATCATGGCCACTGGGCCCATCACCTCCTGGCAAATAGAAGGGTAGGAAATGGAGGCAGTGAGAGATTTTACTTTCTTGGGCTCCATGGTCACTGCAGATGGTGACAGCAGTCATGAAATTAAAAGACGCTTGCTCCTTGGGAGAAAGGCGATGGCAAACCTAGACAACATCTTAAAAAGCAGAGACATCACCTTGCCAACAAAGGTCCGTATAGTAAAAGCCATGGTTTTCCCAGTAGTGATGTATGGAAGTGAGAGCTGGACCATAAAGAAGACTGATCGCCGAAGAATTGACGCTTTTGAATTATGGTGCTGGAGGAAACTCTTGAGAGTCCCATGGACTGCAAGAAGATCAAACCTCTCCATTCTGAAGGAAATCAGCCCTGAGTGCTCACTGGAAGGACAGGTCGTGAAGCTGAGGCTCCAATACTTTGGCCACCTCATGAGAAGAGAAGACTCCCTGGAAAAGACCCTGATGTTGGGAAAGATGGAGGGCACAAGAAGAAGGGGACGACAGAGGGCAAGCTGGTTAGACAGCGTTCTCGAAGCTACAAACATGAGTCTGACCAAACTGCGGGAGGCAGTGGAAGATACGAGTGCCTGGTGTGCTGTGGTCCATGGGGTCACGAAGAGTTGGACACGACTAAAAAACTAAACAACAACAACAAGTCACATCTAGTTGTAGATTGAGCCATTCTTCACATCTCTTTCTGCATGGCACATGACAACAGGGATGCCATTCAAAAGCACATTGTTTTGTACTTACTAAGAACACACAGGTGGGAAAATTCCCAACAAACATAATATTTTCCTGGGTAGTCATCCCAGGAAGATCATCCTGGGGTGTTGTTGTTGGCACTGGGGCAATCTTCCAACAACATCCATCCCATCCTTCTGCCAGTGTTTATTGGACTAAGGTTAACCTTGTGGATTTGGTCTTCTACCCAAAACCTGGGTGTGCATATCTATCCCCCATCATCTTTGTGGGAAAGATAAGGCACAAAACTATTAAAAAGCTACATTTACCATACTTTCGCAGTTACAGCAAGAAAGAAGTGGATGATTTAGTTACCTATGACAGATGTAAACAGTTCTGGAGCAGAGCTGCCGGCTGCCATGAAGGTTGCCCCTGCCACATCTTCACTCAGGTGCAGGCGCTGTGGAAGAAGAGAAAAGTCTCTTATCAGAAGCAAAATATAACCCGTCCCCAGGCTATTAGTGTTTCAGGACTCAGGATTCATGGTCGCCTCCAACATCCTCCCCAGGCAGAACAGTATCAAAGGATATGCAATGCAGTAGTAGCTGCAGCGGAATCCTTTCCCCAAAGTATTACCTCCAATGTCACTCTAACACAGGAGGATGTTGGAGGTGCGCAAGGGGCATGCAGCAGAACTCTTTAGGGATGCTATTTATCTTTCTGATAGTTTGGGAGCACTGTCATGGCTACTCTGCATGGTTTCATCCTATGCTCCTCCAGAGACACACAGTTTTTTACAACTTTACTCTTGTCTGTGTCTTTTAAATGGGATATTAGCACATTGTTTCTCTAGCAGCTTTCTACTGATGTTCAAAATAATTAGCTGTCAGCTGCTGCCTGAACTTGAGAAATTATTTATATTATTGTTAAATTATCATTATCAATTACTTGACTGCTGGTAAGAGGAATTATCAGCCTGTCCCATTTGATTTTCCATGTATAAATGTCACATTATTTTATACTTACAATGTTATAAATGATTTCAGATATCAAAACTTTACACACTTAATGTTTCTCAGGCTTGGAATTTTAATAACAAGCTTTTTATGTTTCAGTTTTATTTTGTATGATTTTTACCTTAAATTTGTGATAGCTCAAGCTCAATAAAAACATCAAATAAGAGTAGATTTTTATTTTTGCCTCTAACAGGTCGATCCTGCTGATCGACACCATACAATTAAAGCTCATTCAACACACTTTTAAAGCACATGACTTGGTACTTGATTCATATGCTCCAGGGTTGGCAGTGGCCTTAAATCAAGTTGCTACAGTTGTTCATGAAAGCTATACCAACCACAGCAATATTTTTCTAGAAAAAGCGGTGCCAGAGATCTCCCTTGTTCTCTTAGCATGGCAATGGAGCCCACCTGAGAGGTGCTGTAAATGAACTCCAGCACATTCCAGCTGAAAAAAGACCTGGCTATGCCCATAGAGATGAAGTGTGTAAAACCGATGGGATGTAAACAAAGGTTACAATTCTGGTTTGGTAATTTCATTAATAAATATGCGTAAGTAGCATCAACATAGACTTACTTCACAAATCTTTTCCAACGAAGGGACAAAGAAATCATCACAGACAATAGCCAAAGCATAGAACATGTAGACAGCCTGCAAGAACAGAAAGCATTGTGTTTACAAGGCACCAGTTAAAACAGGATACTGTCATAATTTAATTATTTCAAAAGAATTAAGAACACATTATGTATACTGGTTTGGAATGACATCAAAGATATACCACAGAATTAAATTGGTGTAGTAGTCAACCCTGCTGTCTAGGGAACCCTGGAAACTGCAGTGTGTGTGGGTGTGGGTGTGTGTGGGGGGGTGTCTTTAGCAGATAAATCTCAGTTCTCATCCCACCCCCTACTCATCCCTAATACACATCCCTACCCAGAAAAACCAGCACTTTTAAACAATTTGTTTTTAATGTTTGCTTTTTATCGGTATTTTTAAATGAAAATTTCATCTTGTTTAATAAAAACCGCTTAGAGGTTTTTGGTGATTAAGAGGCATATACATCTTGTCAAATAAAGAAAATAGAATTATTTGTGGAAATATGTGATATATGACCCTGTTCTGTGGAGTTAGCATCCCAGATGAGACTGTACTTATGCAAACAATTGAATAAATTTCTGTTTCAACAAGCTTTTTCTGCTGTCTCAAAAGGTCTTTATTGTAGAAGTTTATTCTGGGTTCTTTTTCAACCTCTCTTTAGTTGTGGGTTTTTGTACTGTTTTTAAAGCTGTTTTAGTTGTTTTGAGGCTCATTTGAAAACAATTCATACATTAACAAGCAAACAGTAATACAGTGGTACCTCGGCTTACAAACTTAATCCGTTCTGGAAGTCCGTTCTTAAACTGAGGCGCGCTTTCCCTAATGAGATCTCCCACCGCCAGTGCCCTTCCACAGTTCGGCTTCCGTTCATAGACTGAGGTAAAGTTCGCAAACCGGAACACTACTTCCGGTTTTGTGGAGTTCGTAAACCAAATAGTTTGTAAACAGGGCTATTCTTAAACCGAGATTCCACTGTAAAATCAATATATTTTTGTAGTGTAGCTATGTCCCAAATTGCATTTGACACACTTTTCAGATTTTCAGTATGCAAAGTGCTCCATTATTTGTTTTGCACCTGGAAGGTACAGGGACAGGATGGTGGAGAGTTCAAGGATGTGTAGGAGAATCAGAAGGAGCACCGGATTGGCTCTGACGGTGCTAAAAATACGTAATTAATGCCACTAATGAACAAATAAAATGAAATGGCATCATTTCATGCTAGCCTTAAGGGTTGGGTTACAGCATCATAAAGGTAAAGGTAAAGGTACCCCTGCCCGTACGGGCCAGTCTTGCCAGACTCTAGGGTTGTGCGCTCATCTCACTCTAAAGGCCGGGAGCCAGCGCTGTCCGCAGACACTTCCGGGTCACGTGGCCAGCGTGACAAGCTGCATCTGGTGAGCCAGAGCCGCACACGGGAACGCCGTTTACCTTCCCGCTGGTAAGCGGTCCCTATTTATCTACTTGCACCCAGAGGTGCTTTCGAACTGCTAGGTTGGCAGGCGCTGGGACCGAACAACGGGAGCGCACCCCGCCGCGGGGATTCGAACCGCCGACCATGCGATCGGCAAGTCCTAGGCGCTGAGGCTTTAACCCACAGCGCCACCCGTGTCCCCATCATAGCACCCATTATAACCTGTGTTCCCTTGTGCCTCTGTCTTTCCTGCATTATGCAAGTTCCTTCTCATAGCTCCCTTTTGTTCGCTTGCATTTGAAATCCTAAAGAGAAAGGCTTTGAGGCTGAGAGCCAGCAGCAAGACATAAGCAACAAGAGAACATGGGAGTTGAAGAGTGAGTCCCTCCACAGAGCCCTCTGAAGAAGCCGTCCCCACCTGCAGAGCTAGAACCAGGGGGAGTTGGCAGCAGCCATAAAGTCTCCTTTGGGCAGGAGGGGAAGCCTATAGGGAAACTGACCTGCTATGAAGGGAACAGGTAGACAAAGAAGCAATACAGGAATGCTTGGAACACCTGCAGTGGGGGAGCCTCGCAAGGAAGGCCAGAGTCTGTCTGAAAGTCCCAGTGCCACAACTGCCCCTTCCTCCACTGCCTCGGTTACTTTTAGTAATGAAAGGGTCAGGGAGTACTCAGTCTGAGGCTGGGACCTTCAATTGCTCATCCTGAATGGATAGCCAGACCTGGATGAGCCAACGGGCTCCTTGGGAGCGATGACGGGGCCTGAGAGAGCAACATGGCCTCTTCTTCCTCAACTCTGCATCCCTTTGTTAAAAACAGAGTAGCTACTACAATAAATACAAGATCAGTTAGATCTTGGATAATTTATATGTAGATAGATAAAACACAACAAAACAGATTGAATTATAGATAATAGAGTATCATTATAATAATGATAAGTGGTTTGATGGATGTAGGCATGAGTCTCTCTGAATCCACATTAACTGTGGGATAGGTGCACCCTAGGAATATTTCGAGGATTATATATACATCCAAGTGCATATTTAATATGTGAAAATAATAATAATAATAATAATAATAATAATAATACCCAAGTGCATATTTAATATGTGAATATATAATGTCCGTTTTATAAGTTATATGCACTAAATTTTGAAATCAAAACCCCAACTCAATACAAAAAAAATTCATCAGTACAGCACCAAAGGCAGTTAAAACAGGCATTTATCAGTAGTAATAACTGGAGAACCCCTTTTGGACTTTTTGTATGGAAGGGGAAATGAATGAATTTGAGGTGTTTAAGTCTGAAGGTTGGGAAAATATTACTTAACAGAAGGAGGAGCAATTGGATGTCATCCTGGAGTAAATACTTTGAATAATCTTTTTATATGTAACTGACAGATGGAGAATCCTAAGTCCTTTTTATTTCTCTTACTCTTTCTCTTTTTTTCCTCTTTTCTTTTCTTCTTTCATTCTTGTATTTTTTTATCTTCCTTCTTTTTTCCTTTATTTGCTTTGTTTGTTTGTTTGTCTTGGTGTCCTCTACTTTGAGTCAATATTGGGATTATACACCAGGGTGATGGATGGTTGGTGAAGGAGCCTGTGCGAGAGGCAGGGAAGACCTCCCAGGGTGGGAGGCAGAGAGAAGAAAGGGAGGCTCCCAGGTGAGACCTGGCAAGGTCCACCCCTTCCTGTGTGAGACAAGGCTTAAGATCTACCTTTGAGAGCTGACTATGCCTTTTATTTTCTCTTTCATGTTATGAAAAAAAGAAAAGGAACGTGTTATAAGAATTCTGAGGTCCCAAATATAAAGCAAGCATTCATAAATGTACAAGGCAAACACATACATAATTACCACATGTCTGAAATCGCACAGGAGAGCAAACCTGCAAGGAAGAAGGAAATGGGGAAGCCTCTCCATTGTCTATTGCTTACCTGTCTTAAGGGCGTAGGGTGAGCCTGTGACAGGAATTAAAGTATTTACCAT
This sequence comes from Podarcis tiliguerta, assembly GCF_965153285.1. Classification (NCBI taxonomy): domain Eukaryota; kingdom Metazoa; phylum Chordata; class Lepidosauria; order Squamata; family Lacertidae; genus Podarcis; species Podarcis tiliguerta. The sequence goes on along the minus strand of NC_139540.1, from coordinate 86,479,786 downwards.
CACAAAAGAATGGCCAGGCTGCCCAGGTAAAGCAATCAATGACCAATATCAAGTATCCTGGCAAACAGAATTTCTGCTGGAGATATGTATGATGTTTTGGGGGTGGTCTTGAGCTACAGGGTGGGAAATTTCAAAAGTCTATATAAGAGCTTGCACACCAATGTTCTGGGTTCCTCTCCTCCCTCCCTGCGTGGAGTAAGCGGGGGACCCTGTTGCAACAGTTTAATAAAGATCAGGCTTACTAGCTGCTTTGCTTCTCAATATTCTCTGGTTGGGCTCTGTTATTTTCTCCTACCGATGGGGAATCTACTTAAGGACTCAATATGGGCTCCTGGATACCCCATAAGAGAAAAGGAGCAGTTTTTTCTTATAACAAAAGGAAAAAATGGCATTAATCCATGGGAAACAAGCCACAACTCCCTTTCATTTCAGTGGTGCTTGTACAGAACTTCCTGGTGGATTCTGAGTCACAGATGTCTGTTTCTTTGCCTGCTGCCCTTATCAGGACCTAAAATCCACTCTCTGTGGCAGCCTCATCATCTTGCCTCCGGAGAGGGCTGCCTCTGGATTGCTGGGATAGCTCAGTCAGTGAAGCATAAGACTCTTAATCCCAGGGTTGTGGGTTTGAGCCCCGTGTTGGGCGAAAGAGTCCTACATTGCAGGAGGTTGGACTAGATGGCTCTCCTGGTCTCTTCAAACTCTACATTTCCACGGCCCTTTTTCACTGAATATGTGTAGGCTCTAGAAAACTTAAGCCAGTCAAATGTTCCAGTTATTCCTAAACAAATGTAGTTTTCATGTGGGAGGTTTGCAAAATTTGGAGCTTGATTTCCAAGGGAGGTTTCTATGAAGGTGAATGATCTAGAGTTTCCATGACTCCTGGCATTGTAGCTTAAGTGTAGTGCCAGGCAGATCGGAAGGTGGCCTGGTGGGATACAGATGTGTTTTATGATATCACCTGCCAGTTAGGGGAAGAGCCTGAGTGCGTCTGCAGGATGGAGCCAGGCAAGCATGGAATAGAAAAAGCTTTCATCAGGTCAGGCAGAAAATAAGTGCACCATCTTGATACTGTCCTCACCCTGGGATTTCACTTATTTGTCCTAGAAACCTGAGGCTCCAGGTTAAACATGGGAGACCTGGCAACCCCTCCCCATTTTTTGTTATGTTCAGTCAAGAATCCAGAAGATGTGATGTCTAAGCAAAACAAACTTTTCAGTCAGTTATTTCCTCTTTTACAAGCCAATAATAGTGCCAGGTTAAAATGTTCCATTACAAAATCTAGCACCTAATAACCAGTGAATTTGATCATGTTTGCAGCCACATTGTGATGACTTTCCAGTTTTCTCAAACCACTAAAAGTCCCGTGATTGGCATAGGTCCCTACCTAGTCTATTATCATTGAAAAGGTTTGTTACTACAAGGAGATGCTGCTCACTAAATACATACAATTACAGAGCCAAATCAAATATACAGAAACATCATACAGTAGAGTCCTTTCTGGGCTGGAACACTTCAAATGGGAGAATATTTCAAAAACGAAACCCAGCATATGGAAAGCTAAACTGCAACTTTTCCATGTGACAAATGGTTCTAGCAAGTGCCACTGCAGAGTTTTGTCTGCATTTGGTAGATTGCCTCATGCAAGCTGAATATCACAACTGATCAGAAACGCATGTGGGGAGCCACTGCTAAAAATAAGCAGCAAGGATTAAAATTTCCACGAAAAGGTTAATCACTTCCAGTTAAACAAGGAATTACTGGCTGAGGTATTCTTAGTCAAATAACTCTTGAGAGGCCATGCCTGGTTCCCAACTCAGAGGTTGAAAGGGGAGTGTGGAGGGGATGGCAGATGACAGAAATATCATGGGCATTGGGGATGGGGGCCTTAGGCGCCTCCTCACTTTTCAAGGCAGACATCCCCACACATAAAAACCCACATGAGTTGTGGATTACAGGACAAAACTATGTAATCTTGTACTGTGATAGGTTTCTAGTCTTGTTTTGAGTACTGAACAAGTATTATCTAGCTAAAAAAGTACTGCACACAAGATCTTGTTAGAAATCCAAGTGTATCACAACCTCGGCTTGGGAGATCTGAGTGGGAAGCAGAAAGCCGGAATGCAGCAATGAGAAAATGTTGACCTGCCGATTGAACAAAGGAAGAAAAGCAGGGTCTGGAGCAGGGGTGGGAAACTGGTGGTCCTCCACATGTTGTTGGACCCCATGCCTGACCATTGGTCATGCTGGCTGGATCTGATAGGAGCTGAAGTCCTCAACACCTAGAGAACCACAGGTTCCCACCCCTCCTCTGCGCCTGAGAAGGGTGTTGAGGTGAGCCTAAGCTGCTTGCAGGTCATACTAACTCACCAGACTCTCCCAACTTAAAGCCATCAAGTTTCCAGATTAAGCTATGGAGTGGCTGATAACAAACTCAACATCTGAAGTCCTCAAAGTAGGTAAAAACAGTGTGCTATTAAAGGGCCAAGCCAATGTGAAGCAGTGCTAGTCCTGACAGGGGATCGGCACATAGCTTTTATAAAAGGGTAAAGGTAAAGGACCCCTGACAGTTAAGTCCAGTCGCAAACGACTCTGGGGTTGCGGCGCTCATCTCGCTTTACTGGCTGAGGGAGCCGGCGTACAGCTTCTGGGTCATGTGGCCAGCATGACTAAGCCTCTTCTGGCAAACCAGAGCAGCGCACGGAAATGCCGTTTACCTTCCCGCCAGAAGGTACTTGCAGTTTGACATGCTTTCGAACTGCTAGGTTGGCAGGAGCAGGGACTGAACAACGGGAGCTCACCCCGTCACGGGGATTTGAACCGCTGACCTTCCGATTGGCAAGCCCTAGGCTCTGTGGTTTAGACCACAGCGCCACCCACGTTCATATGGAGACATAAATAACATTAAGAGTAGGTGTTTTAATACAGCACTTCACTGTCACAGAAATACTAATGTAAGCATCCAAGCATGAAAATGGCAAGCAAGGATACTCTGCAAACACAACCTTTTATTCCAGAAAATAAAACATCTCAACACAACACAACCCTATAAAGACACTAGAGATAAGCAAGGAATTAATTAATGGTCTATTGGTTAGAACTGAATTCTCAGAATTTCAACAGCCTAACAGTAGAGAAAACATTCAAATTAGCTGAATAACTCATCCCATAAAAACTCATATCAGTTTCTCTCAGTGACACAAAAGAATGACTAATGGCAAGAAAGCTCATTACTTCTTTCGGCATTTTAAAACTGATTTTAATTTAGATGGAAGGTCAGAGCCCATCTTGCACACAAGTCTATTAAGCTCTCTGCCAATGTTTCACCCAAGGTGAAGGAGGCATTCATATGGTTCTTCATACATCGTGACCACATCAGTTATGTTAAAGGGAAGGGATCACAGTATATTTAGTTGCGGACAACATGTTTTGTACCCAATAATATAAACTCAAAAATGATTAATTTAATTAAAGAGAGTTATTCAATTCAAATAATGTATGTCCTATTTCTGACAACGAGAACATAAATGAATTAATAGTGTTATCAGTTTATGGTGTTATCTGAGATGTCTCTTTAAAGGAAAAGACGTTTGGCAACTGAAGCGTACATCCATATGGTCAGAGTTGTCTTGCTTATTGGTATGATAATTATTTTCTGTAACAACCTAAGTTTTAGAAGTTGTGTATAACATCTTAAGCACTGGCAGCCACATCTATGTTAATTATTTGGCTGGTTATTTGGGGGCTTTGCTTGCCTGGTCTGAAGATATGCAGCTGTCCTCCCTAGGAGCTGGCTGGTTACAGAAAGGAAGCTGCTCCTCATGAACAGAAGAGAAAAAGATCCGTGATATGAGTTGCACCTACACTCAGGAAACAGTGGCCTGCCATTTCAGTGGCCAGGCTGTTAATGGGAAGTAGGAGGTTTGATCCTGGTCCAACTGCATTGGCTGCCGGGTAGTTTCTGGGCTCAATTAAAAGTGCAGGTTTTGACCTATAAAGTCTTATGTGCCTCATGACCACAAAACCTTAAGCGATAGTGTCTCCCCACGTGAATCTACCCAAATTCATCATCTGGGGCCCTTCTTTGTGAGGGAGGTGTAGAAGATGGTGACACAAGATCAGGCCTTCTCCGTGGTGACTCCCTGGCTGGAATGGTCTCCCCAGAGAGATGTGCCTGGTGCCATCACGATCAACTTTCAAGTGTAGACTCTCCAAGCCTCCCTATTTTCCAGGGACAGTCCCAAATTGACAGAAGCCCCCGGTTTCTGATTTGATCCTGGAATGTCATGCTTTTCCTTGCGACGTCCCTATTTTTATTAGAGAAATATTGGAGGGTATGCAAGTGGAGACTTTTTACTCAGGCATTTCACTTTACTGATTGATTGATTGAAAATGATTATTTATTTATTTATTTAGTGCCCTTCGTCTGTAGATCTCAGGATAGTTTACAACATAATCAAGGTAGGGTGTGCCATTTTTAATGTTATTGTAAGTGAAGAACTTTTACTTAATAATGGTTTTTAACCTTTCAATGGTACTTTAAATGTGGTATTTTATGCCTTTTTAAAGAGGCGGAGAGGGGGCTGCAGTCAGTGACAAATAAATAAAGTAAATAAAAGTAAATAAATAGTGCCTGGATGCAATAGCACTCTCCTCATTTGTTATTTCCTTAGGCTGGTGCCAACATAGTCATGAAAAAGACCACAGGTGCAAATTGCCTATGAGCTCCTCTCTGGGAGCCTGTAATGTTAGTGCTTCTGTGCTCAGCCAAGGTTTGGCTCAGCTTAGCATGACATGAAAAGTGACTCACTGATTCAACCAAGTTCTCTTGGGGTCCATTCAAAAAGGATTCAAAGAGAGTCAATGATTCTGTAAACTACAAACCCTGAATACGCTGGCATAAATGACAAGTGAGTCAGTGCAATGGAAGACAAGAACACCTTCCTACAAGTAATTTCTGGTGAGAAATGACTAAATGGCTAAATATATATTTTAAAAACCCTGTTGTGGTAGCAGGCACGCCAAGTTGGACCCCACATGGAGGGGGGCTGTCACGTGCGCATGACATCACATGTGTGACGCCCCGCCCCCATCAGGCCACGCTTGCAGGGTCACTCTGGCAATCCCAGCAGGTGGCGGGGAGGGCAAAAATCATCCTCCAAGCCTCCCGCCCATCCCAGCGCTCAGGCAATTGCGGAGGGCGCCGGAGCTTGCCCAGGGGCAGCGGGGGATGGCAGCCACTACAATACTGAGGGGGGCAATGCCCCCTGCTCAAAATATTGAGGGAGCTGAAGCCCCTCATGCCCCATATACCCAGCGCCACTGTGTGGTAGCCATAGATCTTCACTTGCTGCTGAACATTTAAAGTTTTTAAAATATTTATAAGGTGACTACAGATTGGCATTATTAATCATTGTTCCTGCTGACGGTATCTCTCAATTATAATTTGTATGTTGTAACGTGTGTTTTTTAATGTTGTAAGATTTTTTTTTTGTTTAAAAAAATAAACATAATATGCATATAGGCAAATAGTGACTCACACAGAAGGCGTGCAAAACGACTGCTCCATGCCGCCGGTTCTCATTTGTGAAGATGTCATCAGGGAATTCATTGAGCGCTAGGAAGGAAAAAGCAAAGAATCAAGCAAATGGAAACATTCATTTAGTTCATAGTAAAGATTCTTTAATTAAACAAGCCAAGTGCTTCTGTAGGCTGACAATCCTTGCATTTTCCTGCCATGGAAACTATCATACTGTTCATGTTACTTTTAAATTACTTCATTGTCCCCTGGACATTTTAAGCCTTTTTGGGTAAACATTTATTGGGAAATCTGATGCTACATTAATTGTAACAGTCTGTGTCATGAAGTTGCCTTGAGCACAGTCAACAAATTCTAAACACAGTGTTCTGTAATCTTCAGAGTTGTACTACTGGACATAATTATAAGAGCACTTTCTAAACACATAATTAGATTATGATATTAAAACTGTAACTGTAGCCAAGACAATAATACATTCTTAGGAACCTTACCGTTTTTAAGCTTATGATTCCTCACATGATTTGAACGATGGCTAGACTACACTGTGTTGTTGCTTTAAGTCTGCCCCAATGAGCACTGATTTGAGAACTTGTTTCTAGGAACTCCGAAATAGTGGTGGTGAGCATAAGGAGAGAAGGCTTGACTGCACTGCTTGGTCATCACTGCTGAACTGAGGATGTGCCTCCTGCTTTTACCAAAGGCCGTCGCTCGGTGCCTATGTTTGGCTAGTTTGGCAATCATGCTTGGACATGATGGGCAGCTCCCAGCCACAGCATACGGTAAGCCACTGGTGTCATGAGCCTTGGCACTGCTAGCCACTACCCAGGAGCAGGACCTGCAATGCGTAGCCCTGCCTCCTCGCTTGTTTTGCCAAATGACGCCCAATGCTCACAATCAAGGCGATGCCTACCTACTTTTTAAAATAACTTTTTATTGGGTTTTATAAACAAGGATCATAGGCATAATAAATGATACAAATAAACAGACCAAGTATCCTCATGTCATTTGTCAATCACAAAAATAGCACAATAAATTTGCAGTAATAACTACAACATATAATTCATTATTGGTGCTCAATGTAAAAGTTCTTGGTTTGTGAATTGGTTTAAACAAAAAGAAAGGGAAATGAGCCCCTGGGGTTGTGCTTAGATTAAGTTTGAGTATTAGTCAGTTACGCATGAAACAACATAAAGTGTTGGTATATTCGAATGTGGGGTGTGAAGATAGTAATCTATGTTTACATTTAAATTTTTATCAATCAGACTGAGTCAACCGCTGATGTGAAGGGGGCGGGTTGTGTTCCTTTTCATGGAATATTGGCATATGTTAATAAATCAAACCACACCAGGGTACATCCATATTTCTTGATCTGTCTGTGTGTCAGCTATAGTTAATTTGTTAATCTCTCAAGGTGGACTGTTTTCCAAACTGTTTTGTACCAATTGTCCATCATTGTGCCAGAAAGACCTTTTCCATATATGGTTATGTTGCCTCTTGCTGCTTGTAATAAATAACTTATTAATTATTTATTATGTAAATCCAGATTGTTGTCTTGAAAAATATTTAATACAGTGGTACCTCCGGTTACGAACTTAATTCATTCTGGAGGTCCATTCGTAACCGGAAACCGTTCTTCACATGAGGCGTGCTTTCGCTAATGGCGCCTCCCGCTGCTGCCACGCCGCCAGTGTGCGACTTCCGCTCGTATTTCGGGACAAAGTTCGCAGCCTGGAGCAACTACTTCCAGGTTAGTGGAGCTCGTTACCCAAAGCATTCGTAAGGGGGACGGTACGTAACATGAGGTTCCACTGTAAAGCTAATTCTGGTTTGACTTCCAATTGTTGTTTTGCTATATTTTTTTTTTTTTTTTGGAATATTAAATTCTTTTTATGCATTTTTCAAATTTCTAATTCTTTTTCAATAACCTCATGTCATATATCAATATTTCCCAGCCTATCCCTCCTTGCCATCCTAGCTGATCTTTATTAAGCTGCATATCCTTTTGTTCCACCCAAGTACATTCTACTTGGATTCCTAGTTGTTGTTTATTGCTGCACGTAAGTCAATCCCTTCTTGCAAGTTTGACTTTTATACCTCTTTATACACTTTCCAAAGTATTCCCACTCCTCCCTTATCCATGTCTCATCTTGATTTATCTTTGCTGTCATGGTAGCTATCTTCACATCAACTTTGCCATTGCTCTTTTGCTGGGATTTCTTTTTCCTTCCATCTCTGCACATAGACTATTCTGACTGACGTATAGGAAGAGACAGAGCATCTTCTTGAAGATGCCATCATTTATTATACCTAGTAAGAAGGCCTCTGTTGTGGTTGTGGTTGTTGTTTTTGGGGGGGGGGTGGAAACATAAACACATTTTTTAGTTCTACATAAATCGTTTCCCAAAATTATTTGGCCTGCTTACATGACCACCACATATGCATAAAAGTCCCCTCTCATCTCATGGTATTTCCAACACTTTTTTTATCCTTTTTTGTACATCTTTACAATCTTTCTTGGAGTTAGGTACCACCTATACATTGTTTTTTGCATATTTTCCTTTATAGCAAAACAGGTCGAGACATTCATTTTTGTCTACCACAGTTTCTCCCACACCGTCATTTCTATGATGTAGCCAGTATCAATTGCCCATTGAGTCACTGATGCCTTTATCATTTCATCTTTTGTCAGCAGAAATTTATAAATTTTGGAGATTAATTTTTCATTTTTTCATAATATCACTTTTGTATTCTGAACCTCCTTACATAAAACCTTTTTTCCTTGTCTTTTTGGAATATCTCATTTAATTGATAATATTTAAACAAATTTGTGATCCATTCTTGTATCTCTTCTCTTCTTTTTCATCTTGCTTTCCCTTCTTCAAATTCAATAATTTCTTTATACGTGCCCCAATTCTTTCCCATATTTATCTTTTTAATTGATACAGCTTCGATGGGCGATAACCAGTGTGGAGTTTTTCTTTCAAGAAGGTCATTATATCTCATCCAAACACTCCTTCTTATAAAATAATTTAAAAATCCTTTCTGTACCTTAACTTTATCATAACATAAATAGGCCTGCTACCCAGAAAGGCTGGATTTTTGTACATTCCCGCCACATGTGGAGATAGGTACTGGGTGTGGGGCAGTCCCTCCAGCAATATGGTGAGGCACCACGATAGATCCTTGCCAGCTTCCTAGGAGTTGGTACCACAATTATCTTAGTCTACCAATATATGAGTTTTAGGGTCAATTCTCTATTACTCGCTGAAAGGGCTTTTTTTCACAGACCTAGTTCAAGTTCATAGCTGAAATCACATTTTCACTGATGTTTAGTAGGGTCAAGTTAACTCACCAATGCACTGAGTAAATTTTATAGATTGCAGATGTTATACCTGGGCCTCGATCTTCTGTCACTATTGCAAGTTTTTCAAATGGCTAGAGGTCTTGTGGCTGAAGAGTTTGCTTCTTGCCAGCTGTGTGCAAAAATCCACACGTTTCTGCTTTGTCAGTTACATTGCAAACTGCAAAACTATTTCTTATATCTGGCAAGTGTGTCTTGCTTTCCCAGCTCCAGGAACATCAACAGACCATCGGTTAGGGTGGTCATATTTTGAAGAGCAAAAAAGAGGACGCGGAGCCCCCTCGCCTGCATATGTGCACACCATACCCTCCAACATTTGATGAAAATAGGAACATCCTATTCCATTAGTAGAAGTAGTAGTAGTTCCCGCCCATCTGACTGGGTTGCCCCAGCCACTCTGGGTGGCTTCCAACATACAGAAAAGCATAATAAAACATTAAACAGCTTCCTTATACAGAACTATCAGATATCTTCTAAAAGTTGTATGCTTACTTATCTCCTTGGCTTGGGGGTCGCATAACTACATACCCTCCAACATTTCTCTGATGAAAATAGAGATGCCCTAAGGAAAAACGTGACATTCCAGGATCAAAACAGAAACCAGGGGCTTCTGTCAATCTAGTGGTGTTGGGGAAGAGACAGTGTTTATCTACTCACTCTGCATCATTCATAATTTTATAAACTACTATCACACCATTTTCCCTCCCCCGCCCCACACCAAAATTATAAAAGCCAAAAAAAAGCTTTAGCCTTGCTTCAGCTACTGACTTGTTTACATGATTAAAGGATAAATCAGAGGCTTAAGAGAATTGAAACTAAGGGATGTAATCCACTTATTAACTAGGGGCTCCTGGTACGCCTCTATTTCTTCAGCAATAAGAACAGCAGCATCTATTATGATTTGCACCATTTGTCATAGGGACATTTCCCACAGCACACATATAAAGTGTAAACATAATACATGTATAAACACACGAATGATGGTTAAGGATTGGTCTGCAGCTTTACTTGAATTAATCTGTTTTGCTTTTCCTGAACTAATGTGCAGGTCAGAAAACAGTCATTCTTTGATTTTTGCACTTCTCTGAATCTTGTGACACAATTCTCAACTTTAAAAACACACCAAGATACTTATAAGATGTGTATTTTAGGTTGTGTGTGTACAAAAATGCATTTTTTAAAGATAACATATGTAAAAAAAAAAAACAACTCTGTCATTTAGTGTACAGAAATCATGTTCAGTAAATCATATTTGGTAGAAAAATAATGTGGATTATCATGCGGTTTATTGATTACAGATTGATGTAGACATAGGACAGGATGGACTTAAGAATGAATGACGTGGACTAGAAACAGACTGAACTCTTCATCCCTGGTATATGTATCTGGGAACTCTGGGTGACCTACTCATATCCAGTCAGCAGCATCCATTATGATTTGCACCAAACTTGGGGCTTTTGAGGACCAGCTGGTTGCAGGGCCAAGAGGGCTGCTGCAGGGCAGAGGGAGTGGACAGTTACAAGCAGCACTTCTGCACTTTACTTTAGGTGAACAGAAGCAGCAAGCTGCTGTGATGAAGCAGATTCCAGTGCAACATCCTGCCTGGCACCCGCTAAGATTGCCCCTGGGTGCTACAGCACCTGCACCACACGACTGAAGCCCCCCAAATATGGCAGCACTTTCCTTTCCCAGTACCTGGGGGACAGGTATAGGGTTGCCAGGTCTCAGGCTTAGGGCTTTAACCTTCATCTCAGGGTTTCCACTTCCAGGGGAAAGAGTACAATTTCAGGGTAAGGGGCCAGGATCAGGGGGCTGCTCTGGGCCACATCTGTAGATACCAGGCATACTCAGGCTCATATACGAGGCATCATCCTCTAACTCCATGGCTCTTCTCCCTACATTCCAGGCTCTATGATGCTGAAGGCTGGGCAGTTCTAGACAGATGTATCAGGTACTATAACAGGATGAGGGAGAAAACCTGACACAAACAATAAAATTATTGACATGCTCTAAAACAGGATTCCGCTTCATGGATCACTGCCTTGTCATGGTGAAGGGGCTTGAATAACTCAGAGAAGCTATGAGCTATGCTGTCCGTCTTGGGCACCCAAGATGGACAGGTCATAGCCGAGAGTTTAGACTAAATGTGATTCACTTGGAGAAGGAACTGGCAAACCACTCCAATATTTTGCCAAGAAAACTCCATGGACATAAAAAAGGAAAACCTTAGAGAAAAAAGTGAGAGTTTCCAAGACATGCTCTGGTTCATCGGATCTAACAACAACAACAAATAGGGTTGCCATATTTTGAAAAGCAAAAAAGAGGACACAGAGTTGTAAAGCTGGAAGGGACTCTGAGGGTCATCTAGTCCAATCCCCTTCAATGCAGGAATCTCAACTAAAGCATCCAAAATGCCACTGCTTGCGGTGGGCCTTACTCCTGAGAGAGGTTCTGAGTTGTAAGTCAGGGTCAGAGCTCCACCCTGTCCGCCTCCTAAGTCTGCGGTTTCTAAGCAGCTTGCAGCGTAGGTGTGCAGAATGACAGGAGGTTGTGAAAGGGAGGTGGAGAAGCAGAGAGTGAGTGGCCCCCAACGCAGGCAAAAGGGAAAGCCAAGTACCGGTACTTGGATCTAGCCGGGGAGGGGGGGACACAAAGCAAGCCCTATGCACAAGCCAGGACACTTGGATGGGAAAAGGTTAACACTAACACACACACACACACAGATTGGTGGCAGGGCTTTGCGTGTCAGCAGGCCACTCGCTTGCCTTCTCCTGCCAAAACGGAATACCCAAGCCCTGCGGCCCTCGGCGTGTAAACACGCCAACCCATATGCCACAGGCTGCATGGCTGCAAGTCCTGCCACGAACTTCCTTGTGAGAAAGCACACCCGCTGCCCTCTCCCAAGCGCAATTCAGGAACAGCTCCAGACCTCCTTGCTTCAGCATGGGGCTCACACTGCTGCCAACTTTCCTAATACTATCTGACATTTTGTCGTATTTTAAAAATCCCCCCAGACAGAAATTTTCATATGAAAAAGAGGGTGGGTCTGGGAAAATCCGGATGTATGGCAACACTATCTCAAAGGACATGAGCATTTAAAATAACATGACATACATACAACTTGTTAGGAAGCATGGTTTTCCAGTTTGCATTCTTGTAAATCAGCAGCCTTCACATTGGCAACTCGCCTATAGCTACCTTGTTGGCTTTCAGTGTAGTGAAATATAATGCCTTGTGTGTTTTCTTGGTCAGAATTCCAGCTGATAAATACATAACATAAATGGATAATGTGAGGACTAGCATGAAATAGTTTTTTATTATAAAAATAATAAAAAATCCATATTAGATTTATTATAAAAAATCTAATGACATAGTTAATCAAGCACTGTCACTCTGATGTGTTAAGTGGGGTAGAAAGCACATCAAGGTTGACAGCTGTTTATGTTGTGAACACAGCTTGCAGGCATCCACTGCAAATTGACTACAAATATGGCACTTGGGAAGTTGATTCTCCCCAAATAACACCAAGTCTGATCCTACCAAGCTTAGATACATGCCATTTTTGATTAACAGGCACCAGCCCTGCCTATGGATCTCAGCTGCAATATTATTTTATTCTTCTCCTGGCATATTAACTTCATAAATGTCTTCATAAATGATTACAATTTAAATAACAATTCTGAAAAAAAAAATATTCTACAACAGGGCTGTATACATCTTAACTCTCTTTGTGAACTGATGAAATGTTATTGTGCCATTGTACTAATATGCGGGTGGCGCTGTGAGTAAAAGCCTCAGCGCCTAGCACTTGCCGATCGAAAGGTCGGTGGTTCGAATCCCCGCGGCGGGGTGCGCTCCCGTCGCTCGGTCCCAGCGCCTGCCAACCTAGCAGTTTGAAAGCACCCCCGGGTGCAAGTAGATAAATAGGGACCGCTTACTAGCGGGAAGGTAAACGGCGTTTCCGTGTGCTGCGCTGGCTCGCCAGATGCAGCTTGTCCTGCTGGCCACGTGACCCGGAAGTGTCTGCAGACAGCGCTGGCTCCGGACCTATAGAGTGAGATGAGTGCACAACCCTAGAGTCTGGCAAGACTGGCCTGTACGGGCAGGGGTACCTTTACCTTTACCTTTATGTCATAGTGGCAGGAGGAAATATGAAGGGAGAGCAATATATTTAAGGGATCTCTGTTAGAAGGATGTTTTCTCTGTGGAGTTCAGGCCATCTAGTGTCAAGTATGGTGTCATCACTGAGTGACAAAATGAGTTTAAAATAAAAATAAAAAATGGGCTCACGAAACTTTTTAGGAGTGACGTGGCGGCTTAGGCGCCTGCAGGTTCCGCGCTGCCAGAAACGACACCGTGGGACTTGCGTCGGCCTCTCCCTCAGCCGCCCTACAGCTGAGGGGGAGGCATGGGGAGGCTCCAAGCGCCAGAGAGGCTCACCCCGCCCCCAGGGGTAACTTGCCCCGCCCCCGGCTACAGGACACGCCCCCGCACCAGGCACCCACGCAGCTAGCTACGCCGCTGGCAGTCATGCTGTGTATCCATAGCAGGGACCAGAAGAGGAATGATCACTGGGAGGAGCGCAGAGAGGAGAAATACCACAGTGTATCTGCAGCAGCACAACCAGACACCTTCATCTGCCTCAGCTGCAACACAACATGTCTCTCCCATACCAGTCTCAGCCATAGCAGACGCTGTAACCTTCCAACAGTTTTGCCTTCAACCTCAAAGGTGCCCTCCTCCACTGTCTCCCGAGATAGACAGATGCCAACAACAACATTTAAACTGGCAAAAACTGCATTGGTTTCCTAGAGTTTGGATGGCTCTGCCATTTGTACACCAGAAGAGATGGCTGCAGTACATGAATTAGAAAGTACAGTGGTACCTCGGGTTACAGACGATTCAGGTTACATACACTTCAGGTTACAGACTCCGCTAACCCAGAAATAGTGTTTCAGGTTAAGAACAGAACCTCCGGTGGTGCGGCAGCAGCAGGAGGCCCCATTAGCTAAAGTGATGCTTCAGGTTAAGAACAGTTTCAGGTTAAGAACGGACCTCCGGAACGAATTAAGTACTTAACCCGAGGTACCACTGTACCAGAAGGAAGACGCCCTCCTGATCTATTTTGATAGTCACCTTAGCTCTGTTTTTAATTAAATTAAGAATACAATCCGATACATTATTACCTGAGATTAATACCCACTGAACGAAGCGGAGCTTACTTCCGAGTATACATATATACACTTGCATCATAAAACTGAGGGCTAGACACATACACATTTGAGCACTGGATTGCTACAGAGGGCCGTGAATCTGACTCATTTCCCAGTCTATTCACCACTCTCAAAAATAACCACAAACTGCAATGGCACTTATTGCTGTAGATTGTTCTACTGAATAGTTATTTTGGTCAGATTTGCTATTACTCCACATACAACCCTTCAAAATGCAGTCCTTTAATTACAAGGAAACAGGAGGGGATTTAAGGAACAATGTATTCATATATATCACCCTTGAGGTTCTTACCTCACAGGGTGCATTTGGTCTTGTTTTTCAGTCAACAGAAGCAACTGCAAGCTCATTCGGCTATTTTAATACATCTGATATCCGGTCAAAATTGACAAAGTCATAGACATGACGCAGTCTACCTGTATGTAGCTCTTATTAAGTAAATAAAATTCAAGTTGATTGTTTCTATTCCCTTGACTGGCGACACATACTGTGTTCCAGGGCTCCCCCCCCCCAGCCAGAGCACCCCGAAGTGCAGCTCTGGCACCCCTCAGGAGGCAGGTGCCATTGTGGGCTGGCTTCCTGACACTGCCCCAATCCTTCTGCCGCCACCAGTTGCCAGGGCAGGAAAGCAGATGGAGATGGGATGGGAGGCTGAGGGTGAAGAGAGGTCAGTGCAAGTCCAAGCCTCCAGTACACCAACCCCTGGGTCCGACCGCAGCTCTGCTTCTGCCTCCTCAGGGAGACCATCTGATGGCCCAGTTGTGTGCGCATTGCCTTTGACCAGAAACACACCTCTGGTTTGGGTTCAAGCAGCGGCAGTGACGCATGGGTGGGTGTGCACCATTCTACCTTGTTTTCCTTAGCATTTTTTTAGATCAGTGTAGATCCAACCTGAGGACCTGATAGTTTTCCAGAAAAGAAGTACTGATGTATTTGCATCTTCAACAGCAGAACACCGCAGCACAGCACTCGCCATTGCTGAGATTTCCATGTAGTGACATATCCCCAATTCAAGGAGCACAAGGAGAAGTGACTAAAACAAGGCTGTGATTCTGAGGAGAATCCTGCCCATGTGGTTGCAGGCATGTAAAAGTAACACGAATGCCAGGGGAACCACCTCACAGAAAGCCACCTCCTATGGTGTAAGTGTAATGTTTAAAGGGCACTTTCTTATTTTATTGTTCAGAAATAGTGAATGACTTCACTCTACTTTCCAGAGACTTTTGGGCCATTAATAAAGGCAAGCGAGACCTGTGACAAAATGTGGCAACGTACTTTTACCTCCTTATGGGAAAGTGGCAGCCCACCAACAGTGCCCTCCTTCAGCAGGTCTTTCCACCTGCTTCCATTTTTAATCCACCTTCCCCCAACCAATATTCAATATTCCTCTGAACATGTTCAGTTCTCACGGGGCTGTTTTTCA
The DNA here is from genome assembly GCF_965153285.1 of Podarcis tiliguerta. Classification (NCBI taxonomy): domain Eukaryota; kingdom Metazoa; phylum Chordata; class Lepidosauria; order Squamata; family Lacertidae; genus Podarcis; species Podarcis tiliguerta. The sequence goes on along the minus strand of NC_139540.1, from coordinate 86,464,234 downwards.
GGGGGTGGGATTGTGGCCTTAGGTTTGTGCTTTTTGAGATTAAAAACAAAAATTTCTGCAAACCTCTAGGTTTATCTGAGCATGCCAATACTTCCCTCTTGTTTCTCAGGCCCTGTTTTAGCTCTATTTGTCTGCTAAGGCACTGGTGTGATGCAGGCAGTGTGAGCAGCTTCTAGAGCAACAAGCGGGCATCACTCATCTAACAGTGGCTGGTGGGACGGATCTGAAGTGGGTGTAAGGAAAGAAAGGTGTATTAGGAGAAGAGACTGGCACGGGGGATGCTTCCAGGTGAGAACTTGGGGGAGAGGCCTGGAAGCACCCAGAAATGGATTCTTGAGGGGAACATCAGTGGTTGCATGCTGCTGGCCCTTGTGTCAATCTCAGACTCCCCTCTCCTTTTAAGTATAAATAGATTGTATATACAAACACAGTGTATCTTAGACACAGAGTGCATATGCACACAGGGAGCATGACGTGGTTTGGAATTCTACACCAGATAATTATGAAATAGGATCACAAAATTCTTTTTTTTTTTAATAACCCTGCTATGTTACTATTCTGGAGAGACTTATACTGAACAGAACCTATTTTGATACCCTGGGAATGCATAGATAGCCATGAATACTTCATCATACAATTTATAGATTGCAATAAATGACATTTTAAGCCGAGGCCTCGCCTTGTTTTCATCACACATTACAGCTCTTGCTCAACAAGTGGGACTTGTAGCAAAAGGTTTCACTGCGGAATGCTCCTGTTCAGAGGGCCAGTCAGTCAGTATCTTGTGACCATTAAGCATTTTCACTGAAGTGTTTTTGTGGGTGACTCTCACTCAGGGCTGGCCCACCCCTGAGATGGGATGAAGCAGCCACCTCAGGCAGCGGAAGCCCCTGAGCCAGCATCCACACAGCAGCAGCACTGATGACGATTTCTGGCAAGAACTTGCTGAAATCTCATGAGAGCACTGATCTCATGGAGCACGAGAGATCTCTTGAGATTTCAGCAAGATCTCGTGAGATCTCATTGGAAATGGGCACAGTAACCACTTCTCCGCCAGTGGTGGAGGCAGCACGGCGGTGGTGCTGGCAGATTTGGGTAGCGTGGTTCTGCGGTTCAAATCCCCATGACGGGGTGAGCTCCCGTTGCTTGGTTGCTTGGTCCCTGCTCCTGCCAACCTAGCAGTTCGATAGCACGTCAAAGTGCAAGTAGATAAATAGGTACCGCTCTGGCGGGAAGGTAAACGGCATTTCCATGCACTGCTCTGGTTCGCCAGAAGCGTCTTAGTCCTGCTGGCCACATGACCCGGAAAAACTGTCTGCAGACAAACGCCAGCTCCCTCGGCCTATAAAGCAAGATGAGTGCCGCAGCCCCAGAGTCGTTCGCGACTGGACTTAACTGTCAGGGGTCCCTTTACCTTTATGCTATATACAAAAGTTCTAAAGGCAGGAGAATAGATGCAAGAATTCAAACAGCACATCACAGGCTTGAAAACACGTCACCAACAATATATTGTGGTGCTCCTTACAACAAGGCACATACAGGCAAGCAGTGGGCCACATGCGGCCCTCGCAGCCAACTCCTGTGCAGTCCACTGGCCCCTTGCCTGCTCCCCAGTTGATTCCCCCTCCAAGCTGTCCAGATGATTAGTGCCTGGAACAGCTAAGGAGTATGGCAACACTCTTCAACTGTTCCCAGCACCAAACATGAGGGAGAGGGGAGGGGTAAGGTCATCTCAGTGCAATGTGTGTGGGGGAAAAGGTTTAGATCAGGGGTGGCCAACTCCCAAGAGATTGCGATCTACTCACAGAGTTAAAAACTGGCAGTGATCTACCCCCTTTTGGGGAGTTCAGGTCAAAGTTGTTGAGTTTTTTCAGGGAGGAGGTAAAATGTTGAGATTTTTTTAGGGGAGCCACAGTTGTTCAGCTTCTTTCGGGGAGCCAATGATCTACCAGTGATCTATTGCAGACGTCCAGTGATCTACCAGTAGATCACAATCTACCTGTTGAACGTGCCTGGTTTAGATCTTCCCATCCCTCTATGTTGAGATCAAAGGAAAGAAAGTGTGGGTTCAAGAGATAAAGAGAGAGGGAAAGAGACTCAGTGAGGGGAGAAAGCTCATGTGTGTGAGAGGGAGAGGGAGAGGGAGAGGGAGAGACTGTGGGATGAGCATATGGGGGTAAAAAAGCAAAGAGAGCCCCACCAACACCCACCAGCAGCTCTGGCAACTGACCCCCCACTGCCCACTGTTCCATGCAGTTCCTGGGAGCAAAAAGTTTGCCCAGCAGGGAAGTGAGTTACTATCTCCATGTGAGGCTGAAAGGGTGGCTTGCCTAAGGCTGCCTGCTATTGGTAGAGGTGAGTTTGAAACTGTGGACTTTCTCAGTTTTTCAGCCTTAACAGAAAATACACAAAGCAGGGGAACAGTGTAGTCCTGTTCACGTCTGCTCAAAAGTAGCTCTCGTGGGACTTACTCCCAAGTAACTGTGAACAGGAATGCAGCCTTGGCAATTAAGAGAGAACCACTGCTGAAAAGAGTTTAGCAAAGGATAAATGGTTTGCAAGAATTACAGGTCAAGCTTCATAGATAATGTTATTGTTTGTCTATCAGGTTACAATTTCCTTTCAAGGCTGGAATACTGTGCACATTTACTTGGGAACAAGCCTCACTGAACTTTATAGGACTTACATCTGAGTAAACATGCATAGGATTGTACCACACGTAACTTAAACCCAAGACATTTCAACTAAAAAAATGAATTGTCAGAGTAAATATTGCAATTCGTTCCAACATGCCTATATATCCACTTGCATTTATGTTGGCTAGATACAAGCCTAGAATTGGAATGACTACGCTGGCTCTGGGACAAGGAAGAGAATCCAGAAACATGATCCAAGGTTTCCATGTGCCCTGCCAACCAATCAGAATTTAGGGTATGAAACAGACATGTCTGAACAGAAAGAGCTGAATAAATATTACCTCTCCACCATTGCAGCTGATCAAAGTGTGACATTCTTCTTTGCTGCTAAGGAGGTCATACAGGACACAATGTATAGCATAAATCTGGAATCACTTTATGCCTTTAAAATGGATGACTTCATAATAAAGAAACATCTGTTATAGTTCACAACTACAATTGGAACTGATAGGATTCTGAAAATAAAAGGCGCCCTTTCACACAAGTTATACAAGTGAAAACAAGTACATTTAAAAACATTGTATGGATCATCACAGTGCCTATAAAGTTCAATTAGTCACTCTTTCTCATCAGAAAACTACACACCTCCACGTGCTGCCAGGTGAGATGCTCCCCATCAGGCAGGCTAACCCCCCCCCCCCCAAATCATTGCCAACAAAGGGGTAAAACAGGGTTGCGTCTTAGTCCCGTATTTATTCAACCTTTTCTTAAACGACCTTGCACTGCTTACATGGGGTGGGTTGGCCATTGCCCAAAGCTCAGATCCATCCATGTTCCCATCTTACTATATGCCGACGACACAGTCATCTTGTGTCGCACAAGGGTTGGCTTGAAGCGGCTTTTGTGCTGCTGCCAGGAATATTGTATAGCCAACAGACTGCAACTGAACTTTGCAAATGCTAAAGTGCTTGTTTTCTCTAGATCTTGGAAGCCTCAAAGGTGGGAGATCAGTGGAAACCTGTTGGAACAGGTTTATTTTTTAAAATATCTAGGCATCCACTTTCAATATAACGTCTTCTGGCAACACCATTGTTGGTGTTAATGGGGTGGATACTCTAGCTCTGGCACTCATTTCTGCTTTAACAGAGGAAATTAGTTTGTCCCAGCTGCACTAAAGGTCTTTAATGTCAAAGTAGGCCGAAAACTCCTGTATGGCATCCCATTATGGATTGGTGCTGTTATGTATTAAAGTTCTCACCCAGGCCACCAGGGGGAATTGTGTACAGTGGTACCTCGGGTTAAGGACTTAATTCGTTCCGGAGGTCCGTTCTTAACCTGAAACTGTTCTTAACCTGACGCACCACTTTAGCTAATGGGGCCTCCCGCTGCTGTCGCGCCACTGCCGCACGATTTCTGTTCTCATCCTGAAGCAAAGTTCTTAACCCGAGGTACTATTTCTGGGTTAGTGGAGTCTGTAACCTGAAGCGTATGTAACCCGAGGTATCACTATATATAGTTTTCACTCAGGTCCACATACGTTAATTTAGACAGGAAACCCTGGGCTGTTGTTGTTACAATGTTGACAGCCGGCTGTTCAGTTCAGTTCAGTCCCAGCTTACTACATATAAAAAACCACTTGGAGAAATCTCTGTGTCGACTGCTATGTCCACCCACAACTTAATAGGTGCAGTTAACCAATCCATCCTCTTTAACTTTCCATATGCTGGCAGAATCCCACCACTCCAAATAGTTGGCTCACAATGAGAGCAAAATCAGACCCTGTGGTCTATCACTCGAGTCACTGCTTGTGCTCCCACAACTGGAAGCATTCCAGGCAATCAAGTGCAGAATCCTAGAGACTGAATTCCAACCCCTTAGCAGCACAGCCAATAAAACCTGTCCCCCCTTGGGGCTGGGAATTCCAACCTTGTTTGGCCAGGACACTCCATATTTACATCACTTTTATGATCCCCAACTACACAGAGCTCTTTCCTGCACAAAATTTAATGTCTTGCTGTCTGCAGTTTTGCAAGTAGATTCTCGAAAATCCCATATTCTGTAAGATGCTGTCCTTGTGGCACAAAGCAGGTCAAATCCATCACACATGTCTTATTTTATTGCCCATTTTATGCAAAAGTATATGATAAGTATTTGGCCTCCTTATTGGAAGAGGACTGTCTCTTCTAGGGTGTTTTATCTGCTGAACAATTGTAGTAACAATGTTGTGGAGAATGTGGCAAGATTTTTGAGTGACGCCATGAAATTATGTCAGCATAGGTCCTAAGAGTCATTTTCGTACCTCACAAGGTCTGGACAATTTTGTCCTAAAGTATCTCCGACTATGTTTCGCTAACTGTGTTGTGTTCTGATGCATGTAAATGATGAAGACTGACTGAAGTTCAATTAGATATCAGCTGCACAACAGGCATCATATATGGCCACTTTATACTATGCAGCCAAAATTGCATCATCCACGTAAAAGACAGAGGACTCAGCAAGCTTGGGGAAATCCTAAGTTTCGAAGAATTACCAAAAAACAAAACTTTAGGAGGGAAAGAAGAACTCTAAGTAGGAACACCTCTTTGGGGACGGAACATGTACAGTCAGAACAGATTGATGGGAAGAAAAGATGAAAACTGGAAAGGGGTGTGTGTGTGCAATGTAGTATCAGAGAAAAGGAAAAGGCAGACCTGACCAGCACCCAGAAGAGGGGAGCGCCACACCGCCATGTCTTGTTCCAAGTCCCACTTGTGTCTATTAAAAGTCAGCACTTAACACTCATTCTTCAAAATCTTTTTCATTCACTCCTCTCTTGCAGCAGAGGGCAGGACTACGCCTACAGGCCATTCCCCTGACTATGCATGTTCAGCTGAACATATGAGAAAGACCTCTACAGACATACAGAGGAACATATGGGCAGAGGAACTTGGATGCTTGACTGTACAGGGTTCTCGGTCATGAGGATTTCCCTAGAGCATGCAGCTGTACCTGCATAGGGGCCCTTTTTATGCATGTAGTTGAACACTCATAGGCTGGGGGGTACAGTGGTGTAGTGGAGGGGGTAAGGGAGGCTGTGGCCCCAGAATTTTGAGGGGGCACAACCCGGTACCCCCACCACAGGCTCCCTTGCCAAGGCTGCATGGCTGCCACCTTCTGAAACCATGGGGAGGCGAGTCACGCCTGCCCCGGGCCTTCAGGGCTGCAGCAGTGCCTCCTTCTCCTGGCAAAGGCACGCCTGCCCCTGGGCGGAACTCCCCCGGCCAGAGTCTGGACTTTTCCCTGCCCATGCTGACCCTTTCTTGGGGCCTCCCTCCTGGCATGTGTCCTTGGGGGAGGAGCATGACCAACGGCAGGAGCACAGAGAGGAGAGCTGCTTGCTCGCCCGGGACTGGTCAGTGCCCACCCTCATGCTGCACAGCCAAAGAGAGGAAGCCAAGGAAGAGCTGCACTTGGCGCATCGGCCTGCTCTCTGCCGCCATCCTCCTTGACCTGCTGCAGCCATGGCTCTGGCGCTGCTGGCACAGCCAAGCCTGCCAAGGAGACCAGCCCCCCCCCCAACAAGCTGAGAGGGGAAACGCAGGAACTAGTAGGCGACCTCTATGAGGAGCAGCCGCTACAGGGGTGCAGCAAGTGAAGTCCACCTGTTGCCTCCCACGCAAACTCAGATTGCCACAAGGGCCGCTCTGTGGGCCTGCTGCCCTGTAGGGCCTGTGGGTGTGATCCTGCTCCTCCTCTCCCTGGCTTCACTGAAGCACAGAGAGGAAGAAGTCAAAAGGGCATAGCAAACTGTGCATTTACACTGGCAGTTTACACATGGTTTAGTGACTGGTATTGTTAACTGCAGTTCAGTGTTAAAACTGCCAACTGTTTGCTAACCATGGTTTCCTAACTATGGTACAGCATAATGTTTGAACTGAGCCAGTAAGAAGGGGTCTGGAATAGAGTAAAACTTCTCTCGTCCCTGTGAAAGCATGTCATTTTAAAAATCAGAATTCTCCATACTCTCTTACATATTTCAAGGAACTATATTTATTTCAAGATAGCTATTGTTTTTGCTTCTTAGCCTGGAGATAAATTAGGGAAGAACAGCAGTAGCTTAATCGCCATAGTGCAAATTGTACAGAAGTGGTGCCCTTTACTGCTGAAGTTGCTAGCAAAGCAAATTATGGCTCTTTGAAAATGCAGGTCATAAAAAGAGGCTGACTCCGTTTTTGGTTTCTCCCGCTTAGTTCTATGGCACTAAGCATACTGGCTGGAATCTACTGAACAGCAGGCGGAGGGCCTGACCCCGACTCCAGCCACTAAGATCACAAGAGAAGCCCCCACCCTGTTATGTCCCTGCAACGTAACTCCCACCCCCATTTACAAATGAATGGCTGCCATGTATTACAACTGTTCATGTTTCCCGTTTTAATAGTTAAGAAGTAAAGGAAACCCTTTAATAGTTTAAAGGTCTACACAGGGTTTCTACCATCTGCTCCATATACAGTCTCTCTCTCTCTCTCTCTCTCTCTCTCTCTCTCCAAACAAAGTCATAGCAAGCACAAATTCAATACATCAGAGCACAGGCTGCTTTGTGATCAGTACACCTCTAGGTAATATTTATACAATGCAAAGCTTTGAGCATCATATTTAAATATTCCATTTATTTCCTCAAAGTCACCACACTAAAGTGGGGTGGGAAATTAAGGGCTAGGTAGAGTTGGTAGATAGCTAAACTTGAGTTCATTAGCAGTTCTGACATAATTTCATAAAGTCTTGGTTATCATTATCATATTACAAACCATGGGCGTGGGGGCATGGGGAGGCAGCTGCCTCTCCTAGATCAAGTAAAACATTAGAAATATTTACTGTAACTAACTGACCAATCACTTTGGTTCTGCTCCCCTGAACAAAAGTCCTGCCCCCCCCCCCAAGAAAAATCCTGGCTCTGTCCATGCTACAAACTGTAATGATCTCATATAGTACATGGCATCATTGAAATTGTCCCTCAGCCTACAGTAGAATCGTTGTTTGTATCAGGACCAATCTAGGAGCTTATGGACTATTTATTATTATGAGTTAATCCTGTTTATTTCAGTGGAGTAATTCATGTCTTGTAGGGGTGTGCATCAGCTCTGTGCATACCCCAAAAAACAAAGCAACTTGGGGTGATTCAGGTCATGCTCTCACATTCCCAAGTGGATTGAACTGCTAACAAGGCATATTGGGGTGGAGGAGGACCCCTCTATATTTCTGAGTCACTATGTAAACTTAGTTTTTCTTTAAAAAATAAAATAAATAATAATGTGTGACCTCTCTCCCTACCCTGCCCACATTTTAATTTTTGAGAAATGAAAGCAATCTGAGGGGAGAAATGCTCAGAGCTTGAGAGGGCAGGAGGCGATATTTTGTTTTGACAGACAGGTCTAGCTTTTATTCACAATAAATAAAATCCAATCCATTGAATCCAATCACAGTGATTTTGGGGAGGACTGTTGAAGACAATAGAGTGGGTTGTCATTTTTTTATTTTAGTTTTTAGTTTTGGCTATGAGACCAGCATGCAAGTATTATAAAAAATTTTAATCTAAAAAAGGTTTTGAATGAAATTATACACAAAGATCAGGCAGGTTTCCTACCAGGCACAACAACATGAGAAATATAATAGATATTTTAGAGTATTTGGAAGAAAGATCTGATAAAAAGGCCATTATGATGCTGATAGATGAGGAGAAGGCCTTCGATAACATTTTGTGGAACTTCTTGAAAAAATCTATAGAAAGAACAGGACTTGGAGAAAATTTTAGTAGGGGTATTGAAGCAATATATCAAAATCAGAGAGCCAAACTGATCCTTAACGACGAGATAACTGAAGAATTTAAGACAGGCAAGGGGTGCAGGCAAGGTTGTCCTCTCTCACCCTTATTATTTATTATGGTACTAGAACTCTTAGAGATTGCAATAAGGAAAGATCCAGATATAAAAGGTATAACAGTGGGAAAGAAATCACGTAAGACAAAGGCCTTCACATATGACTTGATTTTAACCACCGAAAATCCAGAAGAGAATGTTCCAAAAATATTAGAAAGAATTCTTGAATTTGGAAAAGTGGCAGGATTTAAATTAAACAAAAATAAGACCAATATGTTAGCAAGAAAATGACAATGCAGAAAAGAGAAGAATTACAGAAGATATCAGGATTGGCAGTAGTAAGCAAAACTAAGTATCTGGGAATCTGGCTGACGAACAAAAATAGTAACTTATTCAAGAATAATTACATAAAAATTTGTAAAGAAATCAAAAGAGATTTGGAAAAAATTAAGATTATCACTTTGTGGCAGGATATCAGTAGTAAAAATGAATGTGTTGCTTAAAATGATGTTTTTATTTCAAATGAAACCAATTATTGGAGTGGTGGGATGTTTCAAATTATGGCAAAAAGATCTATAAAAAAAAAATTGGCAGTATAAGAAATCAAGAATTAAACATAAACTTTTAATAGATAAAAAAATAGAGGTGGATTGGCATTGCCTGATTTAAATTTGTATTATGATTCAGTTTGCCTAAATTGGTTAAAGAGTGGGTAATATTACAAGATGGAGACTTACTGGCCCTGAAAGGGTTTAATAACCGTTATGGGTGGCATGCTTATTTAGGATATGAAAAGGTGAAAGTCCACAGGGGATTTCTTAACCAAATCATACGAAAATCAATATATAGAGTATGGGTAAAATATAAAGAATTACTGGAAACTAAGACACCTTGGTGGATTTCACTCTTAGAAGCGATAATGATAAAAAAGAAAAACATGGAACTAATTTGGGCTACATAAAAGGATTTATTAAAAGAAAAAAACAATAAGTTGATATTAAAAGACTATGAGGAAATAAGACAACGCTTAACAGGGTGGATTCAGTATCACCAACTAAACAAAGTGTTCAAGGCAGACAAGAAAAAAAGGCTTTACAAATGAAATCTCATTACTTGATAAAGAGTTATTACAAAATAAGACAAAGGTAATTCCTAAAATGTATGAAACACTACTGGAATGGGAGGTTAAGGATGAATAAGTAAAAGAGGTAATGATTAGATGGGCTATGGACATAGGTAAGCTTATTCATTTATCATCATGGGCAAAATTATAGATGGAGAGTTGGAAATTTACGGCTTGTGAAGCAATAAAGAGAAATTTGATAAATATGTTTTACAGATGGTATTTAACACCAACCAAAATATGTAAAATGTATAAAACAAAATCAAATCTATGTTGGAGGTGTAACCAAGTAGAGGGGACATTTCTACATATGTGGTGGACCTATGATAAAATCAAAGGCTTCTGGGACACAGTATATGAAGAGCTAAAGAAAATTTTTAAACAAAATTTTGTTAAGAAAACAGAACCTTTTTTATTGGGGATACTAGATACAGATATAGCCAGAAAAAATAAGAAAAGATTCCTTCATGCTACAGGGGCTGCGAGAACACTAATTGCCAAAAATTGGGGGAAAAGAAATAATACCGACAAAAAAAAAAAAAAAAAAAAATGGCAGGACAAATTATTTGACTCTATTGAATTGGCTAGACTGACAGAGGCCCAAGCAAAAATTTCAAAAAGAATGGGACAAGTATAGAGAATACCTTAAAAAGCAATGCCTTCAAATTAATACTTGGACTTGTTTCGATTAACCTCTGCAAAACAAATTATGGTGTAAAAGCTAAAAATAGAAAGAAAGGGGGGGGGGTTTAAAAACGAAATAAGAAGGAGACAGTTTACCAAAAATGAAAATAGAACTGCGCTGAAGATGAAGGAAGTCAATTGGAAGAAAAGAAGAACTGAAATATGGTGTGTGGGTGTTTGTGTGTATAGTTTATTTGTTTTGTATAAGCTTCTGTATATTACAGTGGTACCTTGGGTTACATACACTTCAGGTTACAGACTCGCTAACCCAGAAATAGTGCTTCAGATTAAGAACTTTGCTTCAGGATGAGAACAGAAATCGTGCTCCGGCGGAGTAGCGGCAGCAGGAGGCCCCATTAGCTAAAGGGGTGCTTCAGTTTCAGGTTCAGAACGGACCTCCAGAATGAATTAAGTACTTAACGTGAGGTACCACTGTACTTTGACATTGTTTTTTCTTTTTCTTTTTACGTTTTTGTTTTTCGCTGCTTGTTTATTTTTACTATTTTGTTTAGTCTTATGAGTGTGTGTGTTTGTGTTGCAAAAAAACTTAATAAAAAAATAGCAAGTGGCAGCGTTAGATCATTGGGTTGGCCTGCATCTTTCCTGGTCATGTCTTTATAGAATATTAAAAGACTTTAGCTTTGTCAGACCTATATCAAATCATGTGTGTTCCAAATCCGAAGCAAGGTTCCAAACTCTCCAAGTGTCCCTCTTTTCCAGGGATAGTCCTGGAATTATGAAAGCCACCCCAGCTTCCGATTTGATCCCAGAATGTCCCTATTTGCCCTGCTAGCTGCCAGTCTCAAGGAGGATGAGGATCCTGAACAGCGGTGGCAGAGGCGGCTGTGGGGAAGCATCCTGTTGCCTCTCCACGGCTGCCAACCTCCTCCTTTGAGCCAGGAGGGGGAGAAGCTGCCACCACCAAGGCCCAGCCTTGGGTGACAGACCAGCTCTGAGGTGGGCAGGAAGAACGTGGATGAGGAGAGGAGCGCAAGAAGTCTGGATTAAAAAAAGCACTTTGTGTGTCCACGTCAAATCTTGCCGCTTTCTAAAATGTATTTATTGGGGGTGTTTCTTTGTGTACCAAAGAATAGAATAGAATAGGGATGAAAGAGTTTTCTCAGGGCGATGGAGGGCGTGTGTGCTTGTCCCGTTGGTGTACTGATGTTGACACTCGCCTTTCTTCTGATAGGAAAGGAGATGATAGAAAATGGGGGGTCAAGGAGGGTCAGTGGGAGGGAAAGTGAGAAATGTCCCTATTTTCATCTGAGGACACTTGCCCTTGGCACACCTACATTTTCAATAAACTTCTTTTTAAGTGGTTCATAGAGTTTCAAGGAATGACTGAATAGAGGAAAGGAAAGGCGTTTCCGCAGAAATCGTGAGAAATGTCCTGGTGAATCAGATGGAAGATTTATCTTGCCTTATCCTCCATGAATCCAAAACCATGCTGTTCAAAGACGCTCTCAAGAAATAAATTGGAAGGGACCCCAAAAATCATCTAGTCCAACCCCCTGGGGTGCAGGAATCTCAACATGAGGCCCCAAATCCAATTTGAAATCATCCTGGACCCTGCTTAGCTTTGCAAATGTGCTAGCAGTTTTATTGCTACTCTTTTGACATGAGAAGAAATTTAGGGGCAAGGCAGTTGTGTTACAGGGAGAGTATTAACCCTAATGGGGGTTGGGGGAGGCTTGAGGGTGCTTTAAAAAAATCCAGGATTGGAAAACTGGGTTAGATACCATAAACCTGCCTCTTTGACCATATGTTCTTGAAGGAATAAAAAAAGCTCTTGTGTAATCAATCTTATCCTGGAGAAGCCTATTTTTCATGAGGCTCTAATTGAACTTCCCTTCTCTCTTTTAAGAAGCTATTACTGACGTCAAGGTCCCACAGACTCGCAGGGAGGGCGTACTTAATTGAAAGAAAGACATGGAGGCAGCACTACAAAACTGCTAGCTCACTTCTCTGCACTTTGTAACAAATACTATATGCTGCGATGAATAAAAGAGAAAATGTGACTGAATAAAGCAGATTAGATTGTTAGTGGTTGACTGCCATTTGTTTGTTCTGAAAGAAAGGCAAGTCCAGATCTTATACAGTGGTACCTCTGGGTGAGAACAGGATCCGTTCCAGAGCCCCGTTTGTATCCTGAAGCGAACGCAAGCCGCACCTGCGCGTCTGTGGGCCGCGATTCGCCGCTTCCGCGCAGTCACGTGACGTCATTTTGAGCGTCTGCGCATGCGCGAGCGGCAAAACCCAGAAGTAACGCGTCCCGTTAATTCCGGGTCGCTGTGGAGAGCAACCCGAAAACGCTCAACCTGAAGCTACTTCAACCCAAGGTATGACTGTACTTCCATATCTACACTTCAAACTCATTATTAGAGATTATTCATGGTTTTCTTCAGCCCACAAACATATTTACCTCTATGACCTAAGTGTAGTTGGAAGGGACCTCGAGGGTCATCTAGTCCAACCCCTTGCATTGCAGGAATCCTGCCCACAGCCATCCCTGCCTGGGCTCAAACCACCAGCCTTCTGGTTAACAGCCAGATGCACTGACCCAGGACCCAAAAGAAGCAGCAGCAACTTTCTATAACCCTTTCCTGTTTGATCACCTGGGGATTTTCAGGGTTGAGGTTGTCTCCCCTTTTCCCAATTAGATTTATGATCGCCACTAAGCCCCTTTTGTCAGAATGAAGTGCAAATATATTTGGACTAGGTTGGGTGATATCTGGTTTTCAACATCACAATATATCACCAGCTAAACATCACGATATGTCAATATATCACGATATCTGAAATAAGGCTGGAGCTATGTGGAGGTGAACGTGGTAATATGCTTGGCAACTGCTGCTACTTATGGGTCTAATTCAAAAACTGCTAAAATTTTACTTACCTTTAACATATTGTTACAACTGCTATGTTATAGTACTATTGTAGCAATAATGTTTAAATTAGAACATTTTCTCTAAAATTAAAGTAATCAGTAGCATATATATCAAAGGTAAGGTGAGAGAATGTTCCCTAAAAATTTAATTACATTACTAAACAAGAAAAAAAGCCAATTCATTGTCACACTTTTAGCTATTCAAATATTAATTCACCACTGAGTCTTATACATCCCACATCAGTTATTTGATTGATTGACAGTGCACCCAAAATTTCACATTTAATATCAATATATTGATTTGTTATTAATAATAACAAATGTGTGAGAAATCAAAGGGGTGGGAGGAAGAATTGAGAAGAGTTCTAGGGTAGGGAGTGGGACTGGAGGAGAAAATGGGGGGCATAATGAGGGGGAGAGACACAGATGCAGATGGAGGGAAAGGGAAGAGGCTCAAAAGGCAGAGCAGGGCCCTTTTTTTCTTTAACTCTGAAGCAACTTGCAAGCCAGCAAGCATCTGGAGAGCGTATTTCGAGAGTGCACGTCCCTCCTGCTTGAACTGGGGAGGGGAGTGCCGGAAGTATGGGGCTGGCTGCGCAGGCTGGGTTAATAGGAAACCTCTGGGCTGCTTCTTCCTCAAAAGAAAGGCACACAGAACAAACACAGGGGGTCCCCCACTTTTATTCTGAAGCAAGTCCCAAGCCAAGCATCTGGGGGGGGGGGAGTTCCACAGACAACTAACAAAGGGCGCCAAGCATCAGCTGGCTTTACACATCTGAGCACACCAACAAATGGGGGGGAGGAGAGAAGGTGGAGCAAGGAAGGAAGCAATTTGCAGAGCAAGGCAAAGGGGAGGGAAGAGACAGACAATCAGGAGGCATCGGAGACTGTGTAGCTATGGCAGGCGAAAGCTAACTGTTTCTGAAAGATCTGTTTCTCAAAGAGGCAGCGCTTTTTGCTTAGCCTGTAACCGGTTTTTGTAGCCGGTTTTTGTGGTGATGGCAAGGGAGAGCTTTTTCAGCAGCCTGCTGGCAGCCAAGAGTTGACTGAGGCAGAGTTAGCAAAGGCTGCACACACAGCAAGAAGGCACACGGTTCCCGGTTTTTCCAATATTGTGATTTTTTAATACCACGCACATGATTTGTGATATATTGAAAGGTCATTTTCAAAAAACAAACAGTTTTCACAATTTGATTTAAAATTCAATATCAGACAATATATCAATTTATAGCACAGCCCTAATTTGGACTGATAATTTGATATTGCTAAATTTATTCTTCTGTACCTCTTATCAGGTGTCTTAGAATAGAATCATAGAATCATAGAATCATAGGTGCTTTGAGTTTCCTTCAGGAAAGTAACTTAAATGGAAACCATTGCAGTGATACCTTGGTTCTCGAATTTAATCTGTTCCGGGGGTCCATTTGCCTCCTGAAACGGATTGAAAACCAAGGCGCAGCTTCTGATTGGCTGCAGGCACTTCCTGCACTCAGTCAGAAGCCACAGAAGCCACGTCGGATGTTCGGCTTCTGAAAAACGTTCGCCAACCGGAACACGCACTTTGTGAGTGTCTGTGGTGTTCGAGAGCCAAGCCATTTGATTACCAAGGTACCACTGTCTACTGAGAGCAAGGCTGCATGTAGGGATGGGGAAGAAATTTGATTCAATTCGCATTTAAAGCTAACCATTAAAAAAATGTACTTTCTGAAACAATAGATGAACTGAAGCAGAACATCTTTCAATAGTCCCACTTCTCTGAACTTTGCAATGCAGTTCTCTAGCTAATAACTGGATATAAAAATGCATATATTAGGGTAAAGTGCGCATAACATTCATATATTAGTGTACGTTGCATTGCAAAAATGCATTAAATTTGGGAAATTTCCTTTGGAAAAATGTGTGTTTTAGGCAAAATAGCATACAAAAATGTGTATATTACAAATTCACTGATGAATTTTCATGAAGTTTTTTAAAAATAATAACTGATGTAGAAATATGGAGAAATGAAATTAAGGTTGGAATAATGAGAAAATGAGAGAAACTGAAACCAACAGATTTGCCTCTCTCTAGGTACACATTCCAAACATCATGTAAATAGTTACGTATCAGTCAGGCTCTGACTGCAGAGAGCTTTCAGGGCTTATTTGGAGGCAGGCAAAGAGAGTTCTTGGCTGCCTTTCTCATTTTCTACACCCCTCTTTAGCTCCCCTCTTTCCTGAAATTACATATGACAAGGCAGGATATGAATATATTAAACAAATAATACAAGTTCCATGTGATGAATGTAACATGTGGCCTTGTTACCTGTTACAACAGGGAAGATTCTCTGCTTAGCAAAAATTACTAAGAAATACATTTCTGCCTGGGTAACTCTGGAAAGAGTGAATAATAAGGCAGACTACAACCCAACCATGCTGCCCTTCCTTGGTTAATTGCATTCCTTCAAGCTTCAGAGCTATTTTTTTTCTTTTTCATGCTTTTGGCTTCCATTATATATTTAATCTACTGATTTATCCTCTGCAGCCAGAATCCTCATGGTATTCTTAATCATGTTTTATGTCTTGGTGGAAATGCCATTTTGAGGGCGTCAAATATTATGTTATCATTACAGGTATCAAAGAGAAACAACAGAGGCGTTTTCTGACTGGACAGTCCAAATGAAATACACAAAAGGCCAGAATGGATATTCTCCCACTCTTGTTCTAGCCCGTTGTGTATAGGGAATGTGAGTGTGCCAGCCCTCTCCCCTCGTCCGTTGCTCCAGCCTTGCTGCTGCCATCCTTGGCTGTGTACATGCATAAAATCCTTGTGCCAAAAAAACGTGGTTAGCCCCCTGGAAAAAATACAAGACAACCAACCACACAATTTTGGTTTATACACATAATTCACATTAAGATGTACTGTCCATCTGTAGATAGCCAGCAGGGCTGGCCCACCCATGAGGTAAAGTGAGTTGACCATCTCAGGTAGAAGGATTCACCAGGGCAGCAGACCCCAATGTCAATCTTTCTTCCCTCCCTTGTTTCTGATGTAGATCTTCTCTCATCCCCCTTTCCCTGGTAAGAAGCTATTTTGGGGTCCACCTCAGGTGCTAAAATGATTTGGGCCGGCCCTGATAGCCTGGGACAGTGGAAGTGAGGCTGGTGTGCTGGGGAGCCACAAAGGGATGGTGGACAGTATTCCAGCCAAATGCAACAGCATAGCAGAGGGCAAAAAATCTGAATTACAAAAGTGGACTCTTAGAATCATAGAATCATAGAGTTGGAAGAGACCACAAGGGCCATCGAGTCCAACCCCCTGCCAAGCAGGAAACATCATCAGAGCACTCCTGACATATGGTTGTCAAGCCTCTGCTTAAAGACCTCCAAAGAAGGAGACTCCACCACACTCCTTGGCAGCAAATTCCACTGTCGAACAGCTCTTACTGTCAGGAAGTTCTTCCTAATGTTTAGGTGGAATCTTCTTTCTTGTAGTTTGGATCCATTGCTCCGTGTCCGCTTCCCTGGAGCAGCAGAAAACAACCTTTCTCCCTCCTCTATGTGACATTCTTTTATATATTTGAACATGGCTATCCTATCACCCCTTAACCTCCTCTTCTCCAGGCTAAACATGCCCAGCTCCCTTAGCCATTCCTCATAAGGCATCGTTTCCAGGCCTTTGACCATTTTGGTTGCCCTCCTCTGGACACGTTCCAGTTTGTCAGTGTCCTTCTTGAACTGTGGTGCCCAGAACTGGACACAGTACTCCAGGTGAGGTCTGACCAGAGCAGAATACAGTGGCACTATTACTTCCCTTGATCTAGATACTATACTCCTATTGATGCAGCCCAGAATTAAATTGGCTTTTTAAGCTGCAGTGTCACACTGTTGGCTCATGTCAAGTTTGTGGTCAACCAAGACTCCTAGATCCTTTTCACATGTACTGCTCTCAAGCCAGGTGTCACCCATCTTGTATTTGTACCTCTCATTTTTTTTTTGCCCAAGTGTAATACTTTACATTTCTCCCTGTTAAAATTCATCTTGTTTGTTTTTGCCCAGTTCTCTAATCTGTCAAGGTCGTTTTGAAGTGTGATCCTGTCCTCTGGGGTGTTAGCCACCCCTCCCAGTTTGGTGTCATCTGCAAATTTGATCAGGATGCCCTTGAGTCCATTATCCAAGTCGTTGATAAAGATGTTGAATAAGACCGGGCCCAAGACAGAACCCTGTGCCACCCCACTAGTCACTCTTCTCCAGGATGAAGAGGAACCATTGATGAGCACCCTTTGGGTTCAGTCAGTCAGCCAGTTACAAATCCACTGAGTGGTAGCATAGTCAAGACCGTATTTTACCAGCTTCTTTACAAGAATATAATGGGGCACCTTGTAAAATGCCTTGCTGAAATCAAGGTAGGCTACACCCACTGCATTCCCTTCATCTACCAGGCTTGTAATTCTGTCAAAAAACGAGATCAGGTTAGTCTGACATGACTTATTTTTCAGAAATCCATGCTGACTATTGGTGATCACAGCATTCCTTTCTAGGTGCTCACAGATCTTAATGATCTGCTCCAGAATCATCCCTGGTATTGATGTCAGACTGACTGAGCGGTAATTATTTGGGTCCTCTCTTCCCCCTTTTTGAAAATAGGGACAACATTTGCCCTCCTCCAGTCTGCCGGGACTTCGCCTGTTCTCCAGGAATTCTCAAAGATGACTGCCAGTGGTTCTGAGATCACATCAAGACCCCTCCTTCAAACCTATTTGCTTTATCAAGCAAGATCAGTTGTACAATGTTTTAAATCAAGGTGTATATGAGGTGGTGCATGGGGTACAAGAAAAACAACACATAAACTGCAAATTGTGGCAAAATGCAAGTACACAATTGATATCAGAAAACAGGAGGAGGTAGAGCAGACAATGAGGCAGAGCGAAATGATGGCGTTGCAGCACCCTGGAGGATGGGGCATCCCCTACTCATCCCTAATTATTAACATACCTGCACAGCTCTTAATGTTCATATAGAACCCAATTTGTGACAATTTTCCTAGTTTGATATACTAATTAGGTAGTTTTTGCCCCATTTTATTCCCTTTTTTATTCCCTTTTTTACCGACAGGATACCTTGCACACTGGAAACAGAGTCTGAAGAGTATAATCCCCATATATAGCAATTGCAGCTTAATTGGGAGCATAAAAATCAATCATAAGTCTCTGCAAGAGTCATGTTTACGGTATGCATTGGTTTAAACAGGGAGCAGCACAGCAGTGCCAGAACAAACGGCTCTTCAAAGTCTTATCTCCAATTTAGTTTTGTACTTCCCTCATATTCCAAAAGGTTCCTTAATGTAGGCCTTAGATTAACCTGTCATGGTTTCAGCCACTATAAAACTAAGAACAAATACATTCAGCACTCTTGGTCAACACATTTCTAAAAAGCATAATTTGTATGCTACTGAACATTAACTGTGCAGTCTTATACATGGATGATGTACATTTATCCATGCGGGCTTCTGATGAGATGTTTCTGTTTGGATTTAACACATCCATAAGGCTAATTGCCGGGGAAAACAGGGGATAAGTAAATGTGCACACAGTTAAGAGTGATATAGATCTGGGCAGCCTTGGCAAACATTGTGAAGGGAATTATAATATTGGGGAAAGGACTGTTCAGGGACATTAGGCAGTGCGGGAGAAGGAATGGAGGGTTAGTGAGAAAGAAGAAAGTATTTAACATTTGCGAAGTACATCCGGCGAGGGTGTGGTGATAGAGGCAGAACAAAACAGTGAGAGGGGGCGGAGTGGTTGCAAGGTGCTGGGAGATCCAACAGTCTGCAGTGCTAAGGAGCACTCCTCACAGGTAACACCACAGCATTGCAAGGGACACAACTGGAGGAAAGGACTGCAGGGTTGGCTCATTTTGCAAGAACGCATACAGCCTTTGAGGGTTATCACATGCAGGAGAAAAGTTATTCCTTCCCTCCCTTATAATGAAAATGGTTTTCACCATGCTGGTTGTGCAGGTTGCAAACCCCATCCACAGGCAGCGCAAAATCAGGGTGCCCTGGGAGGAAGGGCGAGCTGGAGTTGGAATCTCCTTTCTTGTAACTTGAAGCCATTGGTTCATGCCCTACCCTCCAGAGCAGGAAAAAACAAGCTTGCTCCATCTTCCATGTGACAGCCTTTCAAGTATTTGAAGATGGCTATCATATCTCCTCTCATTCTCCTTTATTCCAGGCTAAACATACCCAGTTCCCTCAAGCGTTCCTCATAGGGCTTGCTTTCCAGACCCTTGATCATCTTGGTTGCCCTCCTCTGCACACGTTCCAGCTTGTCAGTATCCTTCTTAACTTGTCTTACCCTGAACGGGACACAGTACTCCATGTGTGGTCTGACCAAGGCAGAATAGAGTGGTTCTTGATCAAGAGATGGGACTTTTGTTGATGCAGCCTAGAATAGCATTAGCTTTTTTTGTTGCAGAATCACATTGTTGACTCATGTTGTGGTCTACTGTTAAATGTTCAGAAAAAGTCAGAAGCCCAAGGCAGTATAAGATCCTCAACTATGTTTATTCAACATTTGTCAGTGACAACAGCTCACTCATAGGAAGACAAGAACCGAACTGACTGGACAACACAATAATAATGCTGAGCATGAACTGACCGTTGACAGTTGACAGTTGAAAGTCCATGCGCTTACTAGCCATTAGAATGTTCGTCTACCAACTCTTATACAATTGGTTAGAACGCGCCTTGTAACATAAAATGTGTTAAACCCAATACATAACAGTCCTCCCCCAACTTCCTAACAAAAGGAACAAACATAGTCATCAAGGTGTGCTGGTCTTTTCCGCTCCCACTGGGACCGTCACGGTTCCTGTGCCCAAGTGGGTGACCCAGGAGGTTCCTCCGGTACCCACAGTCTGAGTGGGGTGGTCAGGGAGGCCGGCTCCAAAGGAGTCACTGCCAATGGAGCCACTGAGGATTCCGACCTGAAGTCGCCCTGCTGGGGTAACTCAGTCACCAGAAACCTGTCTGGTTCCCACCCTGGCCTGGGCACAGAATCTCCCCAAGTACCCATTTCTCTGTCACTGCTCACTCCCAACAGACACTTTTTCTGTTTTACCTTAAGTCCTGCCGCCTGGAAGCATTGGAGCACTATCCGTAATCTGGTGGCAAAGTCCTCTCTTGACGATGTGGCAATCAGCACATCGTCGGAAAATGGCATGACTCCGGGGATGCCTTTAAGGAGACGGTCCATTAGGCTCTGAAATAACCCTAGTGCCACACTAACTCCAAACTGTAGGTGTTTGATCCTGAAAGCACCCCTATGAGTCACATTTGTCTGGGCATCTGCGGTGGCCTCATCAACGGTTAGCTGCTGATAAGCTTGCACTAAATCCAGCTTCCTGAAGATCTTGGCTCCTGCCAGGGTTGCTAACACGCGGCTCACCACTGGAACCAGGTACGCATGGTCCTGTAAGGCCCGGTTCAGGGTGCATTTGTAATCGCCACAGATATGAACTGAGCCGTCCAGCTTAACTGGTGTGACCATTGGGGTTTTCCAGGTTCCTGAAGCTACCGGCTCTAATACCCCTTGGGCAACTAAGCGATCAAGCTCCTCATCGATCTTGGGTTTAAGCGCAAACGGGACTCTACGGGCCTTGACCCAAATGGGTTGCACCGTGGGTTTGAGCTGTAGGGAAATTGGGGGTCCGTTGTACAGGCTCAGGGTTCCATCGAAGACTGATGGAAACTCCTGGCAGATCGATTCGAAATCTGCCCCTGGGGAAATCTGATTAAGCCCTGAAATACCTAAGCCTAACGGCCCGAACCATGCTAGGCCTAGAAGGCTAGTGAATGGGCCTTCAGTTATGATGAGGTTCAAATTCTTGGTGTACTTCTTAAACTGGACCTTAAATGTGCCCATCCCGTTTAGCTGGATTCTTTTTCTCTTGAAGTCCCACAGCACTATGGGGGCTGGGCGGAGAGGAGGACCGCCATTAGGGCAAAGCTCTTTCAGAGTCTTAGCAGATATTATGGAGTAGGATAAGCCGGTATACAACTCCATAGTGCACGGGGTTCCCTCTATCTTGAGTTGTACCCTAAGCTTATTGGGCCCCGGGGATAGAAGTTGAAGTACCCTGGCTGGAGAGATGGACTGAAACTCCTCCTCTATGTAGGCATCGTGAACACGTTGCTTGGGTTGTGCTCCGGAGGTCTTGGAGCAGTGGACTTGACCAATGTGCCCAGTCTTCCCACAACGGCGACATGTGGCGTCCCGAAACCTGCATGTCCAATGCTCGTGGTTTTCTCCGCGGCTGGCGCAGGTCCCTTGAGGTGTATCAGATGATCACTGGTTCAATGATGCGCTCGTAGCTTGGGAGCGGTGGTGTTGGTCGGATCAATCTGAAGCTCGTGGACATCCTCATTGTGGGAATCTATGGAAGACGACCAGTCTCACTGGATGCGGTGAGTTCTCCTTTCAGTACGTGGGCTATGGGCTGCCCCGTGGGCGTTATCCTTTTCAAAGGCTGTGGCCATATTCATTGCTTCCATCATCGTGATGTTGTCTTTTGCCAGCAGCTTGCGGCGGAGACAGCTGTCTTGCACGCCACTGATGAACCTTTCAAGAAGTTGTTCCTCGATGTCAGCGAATTGGCAACACATCGCAATCACCCGGAGCGCTGTGATGTATTCACTCACTGACTCTTGCGCTTGTTGTGCGCAAAGTCATAGTGGCGGTGGTTCTTAGTTGGCTGAGGCGCGAGGTGTCTTGTCATAGCCTGTGTCAGCTCATCGAAAGTGCATGCCTCTGTGTCCCTGGGTGCCATCAGACCTTCCAGTAGAGTGATGGCGGAACTTCCCAGCACCGTCAGTAGGACATCCACCTTGTCTGCCTCCCTAGTGAAGCCTTGTAGTCAGACGTAGCTCCTTATTTGGCAGAGCCATAGTCCAGTGGCAGCCGACTTTGACTGGTGGCCATCCTCAGACCTGGAGCAGTCGCTTGTGTGATTGTGGGTGGTTGCGAAGACACGGCAGGCACGGTCTCGTTTCCGGGACTATTTGCTAAGTCCAGTAAGCGCTCCAGTGAGGTAGTGCTTACTGCGAGGCAGCAGGTGGCGGTGCTGCGGTGCGGTCTTGGGCCTCTGGCAGCCGGCGGGAGCTCAAAAATAGGAAAACAAGAATTGAACTGACTGGACAACACAATAATAATGCTGAGCATGAACTGACTGTTGGCAGTTGACAGTTGAAAGTCCATGCGCTTACTAGCCATTAGAACGTTCGTCTACCAACGCTTATACGATTGGTTAGAACGTGCCTTGTAACATAAAATGTGTTAAACCCAATACATAACATTTACTAAGACTCCTGGATCCTTTTTACATGTACTGCTGATAAGCCAAGTGTCCTCCATCTTATATTGGTGCAGCTGGTTATTCCTGCCTAAGCGTAGAGCTTTTCAGGCTGAAAGGGACGAGTGGGACTTAGAAGAACAAAAAGAAAAATCCCTTCTCATGGGCTTCATGAAGCACTTACCTAGACTTGGGAAGGTTTAAGATGGCAGCACTCATCTGACCACACCACCCATAGGAGCCAATTCCCTAGGGCTGAGGGCCCCTACAAATTGGAATGGGCTGAGCCCCCCCCCCCTTGAGGAGCCAGGCCTTGCTGTACCTGTGGCAGGCCATGAGAACACCCAACAGGGCTTGATGCAGGCGCAAGGGGGGGCGGTGCCTATGACACCACCTAAATCCACCATTCTTGAACAGTATTATTGCTGTCCACAGAAGCAGTGTGCAGGTATGAGAGATTACATTTTCCCTTATTGCTCCTGCTTTGCAGTCTTCTTGGGTGCTTTTGCTGGGCAGGAACAGGCGCTTGAGCTCTGTCTGTGGTTGAAGCAAGAGAAACAAAGAACATGATGAGGCAATGCAAGTAAAGCAAAGAAGAGGTGGAGTCTGAGGGGACAGGAACTGAGTTCATCCCTTGGGAAGCAGGGAAAAAAGAAGCGGACAGTCGGAGCAGAGGGGAGGGCCAGGGCAAGTCACAGTAAATGTGACCTCAAAGAAATTACAGAGACTGAGAGCCCTCAGTTTCACCACCTTTCTGACTTTTTTGCTCCCTCATTCTCCAGCCCCCAATTTATTTGCTTCCAAAGCTCCTTTGTTATACCATTGCATTGTTGAACACAGCTTCCTTCTACTCTGAGGCCCTGGAGAAAAGCTTATCCCAAGTTTCTCTTTATCTTTGATTCTCTGCTCTATATGCTTGTGCTGGGCCCAGAGAAATTATGTTTGGTTACTGCTTTTAAACTGGGAAGTCAGAATATTTCTGAATGCTGCATGGCATCCCAGCCACTCAATTTAGTCCCTAGAATGTTTGCAAACAGGCAAGTTGCTGGTAACATAGTGGCGTAGCGTGGGGGGTGCAGGGGGGGCCGGCCGCACCAGGCGCAACATCGGGGGGGGGCACGCTCGCACTCGCAGCTCTCTGCCCCTACTAAAATCCACGGGTTAGGGGGCGCAAATTACTTGCCTTGCCCCGGGTGCTGACAACCCACGCTACGCCACTGTGGTAACAGCTTTTAACCTATTGCCATAACATATAAAAACAGAATTAAAAAATTCCTTTCAGTAGCACCTTAGACACCAACTAAGTTTGTTATTGGTATGGGCTTTCGTGTGCATGCACACTTCTTCAGATAGTTGGTCTCTAAGGTGCTACTGGACTGAATTTTTAAATTTTCTTTCAATTACGGCAGACCAACATGGCTACCTACCTGTATCTAGAAATATAAAAACAGTGGCTTCTTATTTCTATATGAAGACATATTTGAAATTTAATTCAAACAATCTTTCGGACCATTTGGGAAGCTCAAATATTCAGCTGCCTGATGGGAAAGGAGGAAACAGGATCATACGCTGACTTGTCCCTTACCCCACCCTGGCAAGCATTTTGGACTACATTTGTGAATAAGGAAACCTAGAAAAGGGTTAGAGAAGGAGCATTTTGTAAATGCTCACATCTCTGAAAAAGAAGGAGGCCTGGGCCTGTCTCATGCTCTGGAAACTCTGGGAACAAAGGTGATGAAAAGATTCTGCCATTAACTACTGCTCTGGGGATGTTCTTGTCTCTCTTGTGGCTTGCTTTGTTTAGGGGCGATGCTCTTGGTGGGAGGCTGTGTTAGTGGACAGCTTTGTTGTTGTCATTATTCTCTCTGTGTAATTGCCACCCTCCTCATCCACAAGCTGTGTGCTGGACCACAACCAACATTAGCCAGGAGTCAGTGGCTGACACATCAGGCCTTATTACCCATGTTTCCTCCTTCCTCTTCTTAGGTGCTTTAATGGTTGCCAAGGAGACCTGTCAGTGCTGTCAACTGGACAGTCTTGATTCTAGAATCCTTGAACGTAAATCTCAGCTCAGTTGGGAATTCACCTGCTCCAGGAGCAAAAGTGGAGCTTCAGTCTATTAAGCACCTCAGTCCAATGACAAAAGATCAAGGTAACAGCTGAGTAACAATTGGGTATGCACCAACTATTTACCGTATTTGTTTGTTTAATTAAATTGTCAGTTTAGACTGCAATAAGGGCACAGTAAGGGCACTGGGTGCCAGGAACAAAATCCTGTAAACTAAAAAGAGTTCAGGAGCTAAATCCTAGGAGTGATGAACCACCAGCAGCCTAGTTTTCAGATCTACTCAAACAGCAGTGGGGTCTTGAAGGGCCCCCACTATGATATATACATAGTCTCCAATTGTCACAAAAATGCCATGACCTTCATGAAAACCCTTAAGACATCCTGACTTCTCACTTTGTCATGCAGAGTCCCAAATTCCCAAATGCAAGCCTGTTCTTCCCTGCCCTCAAAAAATCTCAAATCTTTCTCCACCTTTTGATTCATTGCTCCTTCCACCTCCTGGCCAGGGAAAGAGAGAAGCAGCCATTCTCATTTGCGCGCTCTTATGAGCTCACAACAGGGAGGCTCTGCTCTGCGATCAAACCTCTTAGGTCCCTGCCCAGCTTCTTTGCATTGCTGCCTCATCTTTCATTGCCAGTTTCGTTTGGAAACCTGAAGTATCTCTGAGCCACTGCCACCTCTGCGTGTAGCGGGCATTTCCTCTTTGACTCCTGCTTCAGGAGAGATGCAGAGAGCTCTGATCCTGCAGCTTGGCTCTCTCTCTGGCTTAAAACAAATCAGACTCCTAGATTCCTAGAGAGAAAGGGGAGTGCGGAGGTGGGGAGAGGTCATCCAAGGCCCCTTCTTGTCTGGCTTCTCATGCAGAAGGGGAAAGGCATTGCTCTGTCCCACAACCTTCTGAAATCTGACGAGTCTCCCCATTTTGTACATTTGGGTGAAGGGGAGTCCCAGGACAGCTGGCGGAGGGGATACCTGAGAGGTGGGGGAGGCTGTAGGAGTAGCTGATCTATCCAGGATTCACCTCAGCACCAGGTTGTTGCAGTCACTAACACATTTCTAATTTTCTCAGAAGTTTAAAACACTAAAAAAAGAAACTTTATGTATCCTCAGACTCAAAGGTTTGCATGTCCTTGGTCCCCAAAATAAACATTGGGATACCTCATATCATACACCTGCACAATTGCAACAATAACGCTTACTCAAAGTTGTCATGATTCCCAATTACTCATAAATGCATGATGACATCACACAATCTACACACACGCGCACACACACACACACACACATGCACAGAGAGAGAGTTGTGTTCATTGATTTGGGGTTTTCTTTCCCCCCTCAGGCTTCCCTGAAAGTAATACATGAATTGAAAGATTTTTGTGCTTAAAATATTGGAGTCTTGTGTGTTTCCTCTAATAACTTTTGTTCTTGACTAGGAGGAAATGCTCAAGCAGTGATCATGATGTAGAATAGATGTCCCTATTTTCATCTGAGGAATGTTGGAGGGTATGCAGAAGGTATCATCTTAACAGAGGCACCCACTCATATGATTGAGAGATGGCAGGATGGCTCCTCTATGATGGCTGCTACCATCAGTGTTTTAAATACTTGGAAGTAAAAATAGTTAATTTCCTCCAATATTGTTGTCTGATTAATCAGGGCACCTGGTTAACCAAAAGTTTTTAATTGATTAACCAATTAATTGTCTAAACACTGCAGCACTGCCATTAATGAGGCTGGATCAAGATGCACTAAAGTACTTTCATTAGGATAGCTCCAAATAAATCAATGGAACTAGACTAGCTGGCACCATTTAAGAAGAGTCTGGTCCGTGCTGTGAGATTCAACAACCATTAACTGAAATAAACACAGTCATGAAAGGCACAAGTAGGCAGAGAGCAAGGAAGATATAAGACTGTCAAGGCAGACAAAAAGCAAACACATCACCAGAGCTTTGAGTTTCACAGTCTCGATATGCCCTGTGTCCTCATGAGCTTTGCGCCAGGATTCAAGGCATTTTCACTGAGATCTCCTGACGGCCTGCTTGTTTCATGAGCCATTTGTCTGTTTGTTGCATGGCCAATGCTTCACACACAATCTGCATACCCAGCTTTTCTGTATTCCACATTTTTGCAGACATGACACATGTCAAAAAAAGAAGCAGAACTTTCTTCATACACATAAACACAAAGCAACTGAGGCAGGGTGTTGCCATCAGGGGGGAAAAAAACTTGGCTGCACTTAAGAAGAAGAGTCCAATTAAGACTGTATTCACTCTCCCATTTGCTGTGAGTTTCCAGTGCTGGGTTTTTAATTCGTGTTCACACAATGTTATCCAAATGTTTATATATTCTGTACTTTGTTAAAAATTACTACGGTTTGATGTGTTGTTTCTTAAACCAGCTTCACACCAACTGGAGTCCTTCATCCCTTCCTTATTATTGTCTATCCAAGACATGAAACCTTTGCATAGGGTCAAGGACATCCCCACCCATCATTGCCCCCCTGGTGTGAACACAAACAGAAACAAATATAACAGCTGGGGGGGGGGGGAGAGAGCTGTGAAACACACTGAAGAAACAACAACTTCACTGTGCTCTAAGGCAGTAATGCGAACACACCCTTTAATTTCATTGAAGCTTTGTTCTCATGGCCATCGCAGCATACCCATATACCACACCTTGCAAGTGTCCTGGGAAAACCAGGACACCCCATTTTTTCACATGAGAGCACAGCAGCCATTTTGGGTGCTGTGATCTCACGCAAACTCCCCGTGAAAAGTGTTTTTTTCAGGGCCACCCTCTCACGTAGGTCACGTGACTCACCCAGGAGCATGACCCGGAAAATGTGCATCCTGGTTTCTGGCCTGGATATGTTGGAGGGTATGAAAATGTCATGTTTGCTAAGGGTTTAGCCCTTGAAAGAGTTGTTTTTGCCAGGGGTCAGCTGCATCCTGCACTTCCATCATGCCTTTTTCTCAACAGGCTTAAGCCACAACATCTACTTCGCAGTACCACAGATGTTGGTGGACTCCATCAGCCAGAGTCAGCATGGCCAGGGTTCAGGAATAATGGGAAGTGGAGTTCAACAACCTCCAGGAAGCCAAAGGCTGTGGACCCCTGCTCTGAGAGAATAAGCCACTATTATTAACCCATGGGACTTTGGAAGTTTTGTGCAGTAACACTAGGGCTGCAAGTTTAAATCAATTAACTGAAACAATTACGGAAATAGAGCAAAGAGAACCACGTTAGGTCCTATAAATACAGTTGGCATCACCTTCAGAGGTTCGGCACACATCAGATGAAATAATGCGTTCCTGAAAGATCCTGTCAAGAGGCGGACCTTTTGCAGAGGTCCTTTACCTTTCCAAGGTGTGCATGAAATTGTAATGCAATAAGAAAAGCTCTCCAGAGGATAGATAAAGTTGCTTCAATGCCACAAGCTCTGAGTTGGCCTTCAGCGAGCTAAGCCTCCATTACAAATTACAATTTGTCCTGGATTATTTTGGTGGCAACCAATAAGCAAAAACATTTGAACTTGAGATTCTTGAACAATCTGCTACCCTACATGCACCCTGCCCCCCCCCAAGATGCACTGGGGCATCACACTCACTGGGTGAACAGTAGCCAGGTATATTGCCTGCCCAAACTTCTGAAAACTCCCTTGTATAGGCAGATAATGTTAGAGGTTTTACTACTGTCAAGAGGTCTACAAATTTTGTTAAATAATTTTTTTACATAAATGTTATAGAGGGGTTACAGGCAAACAGGAGTCACTGGACTTCCTTAAACATTGTTCAAATGTATTGTGTACATTTCAGCTTGGTTTTCCTAATCTAAAGCTTGTCTCCTTTTTCCCCCTTTTTTCTAAAAGCTGAGTTGAAGGAAATGATTCTTGGCAGCAGGTACATTCTTTTACCTGTCCTGAATCTTCCAACGTTCAGCTTTACTGGATTCCCATAAGTTCTGGAGCAATGAGAAAGGGAGAAAAACTTTTCTGCATCCACCTTCTCTGTGCCATGCATAATTTTATAAACTTCTAGAATCTCACCTCTTACTTGCCTGTTCTCTAAACTAAAAACGCTGCAACCTTTCTTCACAATGGAGTTGCTTCTTGATTGCCTGTTACTGAAACTTTTCTAACTCTACAATATCCATTTTGAGGTGAGGCAGCCAGAACTGTAAATAGCTTTCAGTCTCATGTTGGGCCATCATCTTTTCTCTTGGACAGTGCATCATTTAACCTCCACTTCTCTGGTCATAAAACAATTGTATATGTCTCTTTCTTTGCCCTGAGAAGTGCTGGGAGGCATTCCTTGTGACTAGGGCCCAAGTAATAATCAGTGCTTTTTTCTGGGGTATGCAGAACTGGCACCCATCCCACCCCCCCAAATGTTATGTTAAAACCAGGGACGGGGGTGGGGGTGGGGGCAGTTAAACAACTTCCCCAAAATCCCAAGTCCCCACCACAGCCTCTGACTAAGGCCAGGACAATGACCATTGACACAGGCACCATGCATACATACACAACAACAAAGAAGCTCAGAAAAGTAGTCTATAAAAACCTGTAGCAATAAGTGGATACCATGTACCAGTACTGTTTCCTCCAATTATCCAATATAGAATCATTTCTTTGGTTCCAATGGCAAATAACTCCTCTGGAAGAGGGGAATCCAGGGCTTCCCCTGTCTCCATAATCCCTGAGGCATAGAGTCAGTAGGTAACAATGAACCAGACAGATATCCATTGGTGGAGTTTGCTGAAGCCAGGTATTCACAAAGCCCACCTTCAGGAAACCCAGAGGGCAAGGTTGGGTGTGAATAGTTTTATTGTTCTTTAGGTGGTGGGTACTTAAAATGTATTGGGAATTGTATCTGATAACAGGACTGGGGGTTGAGCTCATGTAACCTCAAGAGATCCCCTCCCTCTTTATGACATGTTGGTGATGTATTGATGATGCTTCTTGAACTGTATTATGGGAAGGGAGGGAAGGTCTTAGAAGACCATGCAACCCCATGCTTGGGGTTCCTACTCTTTTGTGGTGCTTGAACCTTGTTGCAACAATAAAGATCAGGTCTACTGACCGCTGTTTGCTTATTTAACTTTGCTGGAGATTCCTGCTTTTGCTGACCAAGAAAGACCCATGGGGAGTGGCACCCCCATGAGCAGGGCAGCAGAGTAAACCTGCATCCAGAATTTCCCGTAACAGTTAAAAGTGTGGCACTTACTGTAACAACTTCATGGCCCTTTTTACTTATCCTTTTTTAAAGTGCTCAATGAGATTTGGGGTAATTAATATCAATCTCCAGAAAGAGCGTGGGGTTAGCCTGTCATCTTTAGTGGTAATGGTACCGCCTCCTAGGTCAGACAATTTAGGTGGGAGAGGGGTATTTGCTTCACCTCTTCCCAGTCACTGCTGTGCCTTTGCCTCTCCACATGCCTCTCTTCCTTGCCTCTTCTACTTGCTTTTACTGTCTGATTTTTACTGCTGTGCACAGAGGCAGCTGATGATCCACAGGTAGACAGAAGGGTGAGTCAACTTCCTTTAGCTGGTAACGGGAAGTTCATTGACTGCATTCAATCTATGCACTCCATTCTGTACAGTAGTACCAGGTCCCATTTCAAAGGTTCAGATGCTAATGTTCCCATTTACTCTTGGACTGAAGCTGGAACACACTATTAGAAGTAGTTGCAGAAAGGTGGGCTGGAGCTGTAACGTCCCACGGGAAGTTCCAGAAGCGCCAATGTTGTTGGGGGAAGCAGAGCCCGATGCACTTCCCTAGGAAAGTAGAAGAGGGAAGTGCTTAGGGCTCTGCTTCCCCCTTCTACTGTCTTCCTCACAAGAAGCTGGATTATCTAATGACCAAATGTGCTCTTCAGATTCAGATGTCTTCAGCCAAGGACACCCTTTGCAACTCAGAAGCTGCAATACTGAATTCTGCCAATTCAGTGGAAGCAACATAAATTATGTAAACTACACAAATTAAAGCATCAGCCCTGTTGATCCTTTCCAATCTGTCTGCAGAATATGTTACTGCTTGACGGTGTCTGAGAGAGAAAAACAAGATTGTATGAGTAGGTAAATGCTGTTTTCTTGATACACCAAAGCATCAGGTTGTATACAATTCATATGGGTTTATGGCTGAACCTCTGGACGGTACAAGGTGGATGTGAGGTGTCATGAAGTAGTGATCCTGTGAGCAAGTGTTGCTGCGTGGCAGGTGGTACCACCTCAGGCGGTGGTAACAGTTAGTCCCCAAAGTGGAAGCATGTGATAGCTTTGGCTGGTTGGCAGTATTCCCCATCCTCTATAAGTCTTTGAGTTAACCTGCTGGGGGAGGGAGAGAAGACGCTGTGTTTTAGACTTGCTGTTTGATGTTCTGTAGCTGGTGCCAGAAAAGAAGCCAATAAAGCCTGGTAACCCGTTTGGTGCCTGCATGTGATTGATTAGTAGCTTGGAGGGAGGACTCAGGAAAGCGACCCCCTCCTTGACATGTGGGAAATCATAGACCTGGAAGAAGCTCGATTTGGTGTGCATGGTTCTTCCCCTCCTCATTTAATCCCCACAACAAGTCTGTGAGGCAGATTAGGCTGAGCGGCAATGACTGGCCCAAGGGCACCCAGTGAGCTTCAGTCCTTGTCTCCTAGCTCCTAGTCCAACACTCTAACCACTGCACCACACTGGATTCCACACTGTTTGTGGCTGCAGGGGAGAGAACTGTATATACTGTTCTAGCCCTGAGATCTTGGACTCCTGCACATACAGACAGTGCTTTTTATTGCTTAATGCTGATCACTAATTTTGAATCATGGTTATGAAGGGATCCTGGTTAGCCTTAACTGCAGTTAAGTATTTCAGTCTAACAAGGGAAGGGCAGAAGGCATTTGCAGTCAAAAGGGACGGGCAGTAAGACACATAAACTCCACAAATCAGCTCCCAATCATTTAACTAAGCCATTGGGAGTTTTACATAGCAGGGTTCCAAATTAGCAGGTCACCAGGCACATTTTGTGCCTAAAGATTATCCATTTGCGAGCACCTAAAAAAGTCTGGGCGCCATTTTTGTGCCTGGCTGACACTCAAGGATTACTGAAATGGTGGCACTGTGGTCTAAACCACAGAGCCTAGGGCTTGCTGATCAGAAGGTCGGCGGTTCGAATCCCCATGACGGGGTGAGCTCCCGTTGCTCGGTCCCTGCTCCTGCCAACCTAGCAGTTTGAAAGCACATCAAAGTGCAAGTAGATAAATAGGTACCTCTCCAGCGGGAAGGTAAACGGCATTTCCGTGCGCTGCTCTGGTTCGCCAGAAGCGGCTTAGTCATGCTGGCCACATGACCCGGAAGCTGTATGCCGGCTCCCTCAGCCAATAAAGTGAGATGAGCCACAACTGGACCTAACGGTCAGGGGTCCCTTTACCTTTATGTGCTTTGCAGCCTTGAAGTATGTTAAGTATAGACAATATGTTAAAGAGTTTAACAATAAAGAGTAGTATTTTGAAAACTAGGGTTGCCATATTTCAAACAGTAAAAATCCAGACAGAAAAGTTGTTGAGCTTTCTTTGGCCAAAGAGTTTTGGCAAAATCGCAAAAAGGTTGTTTTTGAGCTATTTTTATGGGGGGGGGGGCGGGTTTGGATTTACCTGGACATTCGGCAGATTTCCAACCGGACACTGCTGCCGACTGCAGAATTTCATATATGCACGGGAAATTCCTGACATATGGCAACCCTATGAAAACTGAAGCATGGTACCAATATTTTTATTGTAAACACAAAATTATACATGTATGAACAATTTCTGCTTAAATTAAGAATGTGTTGCGTGCATATTGATTCATGCTTATCAAAATCATACATAAATAATGTTGCCAACCCCTCCCCACCAGTGGCAACTAGATGTTCTGTTTTGCTGCCCACAACCCAGGTCTCCTAGCTTTTCCACCCAGTTTCTAACACAGCTATATGCACACAGCACTTGGGAAGAGGTACTGTGAGAGGGAAGCCACGAAAGGGAGAAGCTTCCTGCATTGCTCAGGACCCCCCCAGACTGATCTTTTATTGCAGGTGTATTATGTGACACATTCTTAATGATAGCACATTAGTGGTGAAATTATTCTGCTTTAGTTTGTTCTGTGAGACTTTCCTGATGAAGCCACATTAATGCTGTCAGGGAGGCTACTGCGCAGCAAAGGTTGGACAAAAATAAACCAGAACATTTGTGGTATCAAAAGTTATAGGATTTCATCATGACTTTATGGGATATACACTGGTTGGAAATGAAACAGTGGACCACTGGGAAGGTTTGCAGGCAAACAACCAGTACTGAATGCTGGATTGTGTATGACTGCTCCAGTAGCATCATGAGCACAAATCATCATGAAAGTGCAACAAAACCAGATGCCTGGAGGAGCCCTAATGCACCCCATTTTTGTTTGAAATCAGATCCCTCACCACACTTTCTGCATCACTAAGGCTGTTCCATATTTAAGGTTACAGATCTACCAAAATCACATTTAGCTTATATCTCATGTTCTTCCCTCAAAACATTCTCTAAGGGAAATGTTACCAACTTTCAAAACTCATCAAAATTCACTTCAGACCCAATTATCCAACATTTTACAGCACTTAATATATGTTTGTTCAAAAACAGACATGGGTAAGTAAAACATTCGTGAGATGCATATGTGATTTCATCACCGCCACAAGAACTCTTCTAGCACCTGCCATCTACTTAAAGTGCATCTCAAAAGTAAAATCATGAGGAGTAGGTAATTTTGGAATGCATCAGACAGTGTTTTTAGGAGGATGAAGGTGAAAATCAAGCTTGATTGTGTGAAGTGGCGTAGTGTGAAGTGCTGGGGGGGGGGCCGTCACCCTGGGCACATTGTCGGGAGGGGGTGCAATCAGGCGCCCCCACAACAGGCTCCCATCGGAGTCTGGCTCTGGCATGCAAGAGCCATGTCAAGGCAGCTTGCTTGCACCCAGAGAGGTCGTAGGCATTCCAATGAGAGCCTGTTGTGGGGACACCTGATTGCACCCCCTCCCGACAATGTGCGAAGGGTGACGGCCACCTGCAATAAAAGATCAGTCTAGAGGGGTCCTGAGCAATGCAGGAACCTTCTCCCTTTCATGATTTCCCTCTCATGGTACCTCTTCCCAAGTGCTTTTTGCCCAGCTGGGCAAGAGGCGGGGGGGAGCCAGATTTTTACAATGCACAGAACACTCCTCCCCGCCCCCAAATGGTTGTTGCGCCCAGGAAGCACCCAGGTACCTGTCCACAGGGTCTGGCAGTGCACATGGTGGTCCTCCTCCCTCCCCTGGGCGGCCGAGGCAGGTTGGCAGGAAGCTGCCCACTCCCCTCTGCCATCTGCCCAGAAGAAAGAGCTGCCGCTGCCCCCTGAAGGAAAGGCGATGCGATGCAGGCTGAGGAGGAGATGCTCTTTCTGAGGAGGCAGAGTGTTGTGATGCCGGCTGGCTAGGCTGAGGCTCAGACCCTGCGCTGCTGGGAGTGGACAAAGAGGGAGCTGTCTCTGAGCAGAGCCTGGGGGTAGCATTGTGTAATAGGGTGGTACCTTGGCTTACAACCATAATCCGTTCTGGAGGTCCGGATGTAAACCAAAACAGGTTGTAACCCAAGGCGCGCTTTCACCAATGGGGCCTTTAACTGATGGTCTGTGGCCAAGACAGAAAACATGTGAGATCATTAGAAGAGATTGTATTGTGTTAATATACAAATCAGTAACTGTGCAGGAAAACTAGAACACAAAGATTTCCTCCATCTCTGATAAAAGTCCTGAGAAGACTTGCTTACAATTCAAGTTCCACAAATATGTGTGGTCAAGATCATACTAAAAGTCTGGTGGGAGAATTTCTCAGTCACATGAGATTCATTACAAATGATCAAAGAGCCACATGGAGAAAAGAAACAAGACTGAACTGGTCTTAGATTCCATTGCAGGCTGCAGTAGACCCTCCCATCTGTAAATACTAGCTGGGCTCACTTCTATTCAGAAAGAGCATTTCCCACGTTGCCAATTAACAATACAGGAAATCACAACAAATCCAGAAATGAGATGTGAAAATGAATGCGCACACATAACAAGGTTAGAAGACACAGATACTGAGGACATCTAGCACTACCTTTGCAGTCTTGGGACCAGTCTTTAACCGACTATAAAGGAATTATTTTATTTCACAGTAGTATAAATCTCCCGTCCACCCCCCAAATGTTTACTAATTTTATTTTAAATCCTAAAATAAAGAAGAAAGTAGTTATGGTATCAATTTGTATGACCCTTTGTAAGTCCAGGCATAAGTCATTTGTGCAGCCTAAACCTTGGTCATAGGACTCAGCTATACAACTGCAAAGATAAAGTTTTAAGTGCATTAAACAAATGTGACACCAGATTGCGCTGATGAGCTAATGACAAATTCCATATATACTTTACAACGTTTTCTTAAAAAGCATTTTCACAACGTTTTTTATATCAATGCAGATTCAGCCATAGTGGTCTAATCTAGTGTGCACTTGAAACAGCTGTGCAGGTACACGTGGATTATTTCTTAGTAGCTTCCATTGAATTCTATGGAACAAGAGAAACTGGCTGAACTTAGAGACAGAAAGTATGTCCAGTGCCCTAGACACCAGGGTCAGTAGCCTTGGTCGCGCTGGTTGATGATCTCTTCCAGGCTAGGGACAAAGGTGAGAGCTGTTTCCTAGTTCTGCTGGATCCCTCTGCGGCCTTTGATACCATTGACCATGACATCCTTCTGAACCATCTAGAGGAGCTGGGAGCTGGGGGCACTGTTATGCAGTGGTTCCGCTCCTTCCTCCTGGGCCGTGTTCAGAAAGTGGTGTTGGGGGATGAGTGTTCAGACCCCTTGGCTCTCACTTGTGGGGTGCCTCAGGGCTCCGTCATCTCCCCCATGCTCTTCGAAGCTGCTGGGAGAGATCATCAGGGGTTTGGGCTGGGTGTTCATCAGTATGCGGATGATACCCAGCTCTACCTCTCTTTTAAATCAGAACCAGTGAAGGCGGTGAATGTCCTGTGTGAGTGCCTGGAGGCGGCTGGAGGATGGATGGCAGGTAACAGAGGTTGAATCCTGACAAGATAGAAATGTTTTGAGGGACAGGGGGTGAGTGGGTGGGGGGGATCAGTATACCTGAAGGAGCATCTCCATCCACATCATTCAGCCCAGACACCGAGGTCCAGCTCCAAGGGCCTTCTGGCAGTTCCCTCACTGAGAGAAGTGAGGTTACAGGGAACCAGACAGAGGGCCTTCTTGGTAGTGGCGCCTGCCCTGTGGAGTGCCCTCCCATCAGATGTTAAGGAAATAAACAACTATCTGACTTTTAGAAGAAAGCAATCCTGTTTAGGGAAGTTTTTGATGTTTGATCTTTTATTGTGTTTTTAGTATTCTGTTGGGAGCCGCCCAGAGTAGCTGGGGGGAAAGCAAGGTGTAATTCACTAAAATTATTGTCCCAGTGGCATCTCTCTTACTTCATTCAAAGAATCAGCATGTCTTTGAAGACGAGAAAAATCTGTCCTCTTCCCTAGACACTGGGAGTATTGTTCCAGCTACTGCAACTGTGATATTCATCCATACTCTTTCACCTTTTCCCATATGAATAAATGGCTGCCTGTGTTCCTGCCTTCACTGAAAATGATATTTTTGACAAAGCATGCATATTAACTGCAGATGCGCACACACCCAAGGTCCTTGCAGTATACACACCCTCCTTCTGTCCCCTGCCTGGCTTGTCATGTCAGGAATTTCGGTAGTTCTTAATAAATATTATTCTTTATTTCAGTCTCGAATAGCTAGATGATGTTCCCATTACCCGGCCAGCATTGTCTCTCAGTCTCCCTTCCACCCCCCGCCCCCAAGCTCAGC
Organism: Podarcis tiliguerta; assembly: GCF_965153285.1. Lineage (NCBI taxonomy): Eukaryota > Metazoa > Chordata > Lepidosauria > Squamata > Lacertidae > Podarcis > Podarcis tiliguerta. The sequence goes on along the minus strand of NC_139540.1, from coordinate 86,427,765 downwards.
TGAATCCTTTCTTAATCAATTTAATCTGTATTCCCTTACTCTCCTCTTTGTAGGGAGCCTGTTACATCATGGAATTAATTCATTGGGACTAACATCAATCAACAAACAGAAATGTCTTCTTTCAGATCTCAGCCTTTTATCTCTATTTTCAGTTTCACATGCTATTTTCTGAGAAGGCCGTTTTGGGGATTGGAAGAAGAGTAATCCCTAGCAGCATCTGAATATTTGCTTTGGCAGAGCAGGGCAAGAAGAGTGCAAAACTACCAGGTCAACAATACCACCCCCTGCTGGTGACCAATTTGCAATTGAATCTCAGACCAAGAAATGGATTCCACAAATAAATCATGCAGCAATCCAGAGTTGCTTTCACTGGATGGCAAAAAGGGGGAAAGCAATAATTCTGCTATACAATACATTTAGATCATAATATCTCAACACTAAGGCCAAACAAATCAAGGTGATAGAGATCCATGACATAAGACCATAAGAAGAGCTGTGCTAGATCAGACCAAATGCCCATCTAGTCCAGCATTCTCTTCTCCCTGTTCTACAGATTCCTGTGGAAAACCTGCAAGTGTGAGCTGAGCAGAACAGCACTCTCCCTACATGTACTCCCCAGCAACCGGTATTCAGAACACACCACCACTAGTGGCCACTCATAACTTCATCTTCCATGAATGCACCTAATCCCCTTCTGGATATCCAGCTGCTGGCCACTACGTCTTACGTTTAACATAACATAACAATGTTATGCTTAACAATGCTGTGTGTGAAGAAGTACCTATGTTCTTATAGATCTGTTCCAGAGTTGCTGAGACAGAAGTGCAAACATGCTGGGAATGTTCGCTTGGGAGAGCACATCTTTGTCCTGCCACATGATGCCCACAATATTCCTGATGCACATGGAAGGCATTGAGGCGTCGCTTCTGGTGGGTGTAAGTTGCCCGTGGCTCACATTCATGAAGACGTGTGCTCAATACACAAGCCTCATAGACCTTTAGCTTGACATTGGTTGTTAGCATCCCTGTGGAGGCCCCTGGGCAGTCGAAATCTTACCCCCCCCCCCTCACAAATTATCTTCTAATACGTTTTTTATTTTACCAACCAATAATTTTAACAAACCAAATCAATATTATTTTGATCCGTTGTTGCGGGGCCCCTAAAAGTCCAGTGCCTACTCTGCCTATTTGGTGATTCAGCCCTGTTAGCATCACATTCTCCGATACCCCTTTTGGAGAAGCAAGCCCCTCTTGTGCCAATGTGCTTTTCCAGATCAGCATCAATGGAGAGATTGCTGGTCATGGTGGAGCCCGCCAAATGAATGTTTCGGATGCTGCGAGACAGATGTTGTCCAATTAGGGCACATTTACACTTACATCTGAGTAAGCCCTACTAAATCCAGTGAGATTGCACAGGACTGAACTGTAAGCTCTAGAACTACTAATGGTTTTTTAAAAAGACTCATAGGTACATTCTACCACGGTGTAGGGTGATACATCAACCAGAAATTCACAGCAACTTCCACACTTCCAAAGGTAAATTATGGAGTTTTCCAGGGAAGTTGCCACTGTGAAAAATGTATGATTTCCCAGGTCATAACATAACATGACTTGTTTGAATAAACCACCCTAAAGGGCCTACAACTGTCTCTTAGGTACACTTCATCTACAAAAATTATTGTACACGGAAATAGAGAGCACACATCCATGTAAACAATCCTGTGTGAAAACAGTGCATGTTGGGAAACTGAAGCGATTTAGGAAAGAATGTCAAACTATATTATGTTGTGCCATTAACTTTTAAAAATTGTTTTTAATTACTTTTTTTGGGTTACAGAAGTACATACATTGCCTGTATTTTCAGATCATAAAGATCATAAAGTCTTCTCTATAGATGGGTTATATTTGATGTGAGACTTTAATGTTGTATGCAGCCAACCTAGCAGTTCAAAAGCACGTCAAAGTGCAAGTAGATAATTAGGTACCGCTCCGGCGGGAAGGTAAACAGCGTTTCCGTGCGCTGCTCTTGGTTTCGCCAGAAGTGACTTAGTCATGTTGGCCACATGACCTGGAAAAACTGTCTGCGGACAAATGTTGGCTCACTCAGGCAGTAAAGCGAGATGAGCGCCGCAACCCCAGAGCCATTCACAACTGGACTTAACTGTCAGGGGTCCTTTATCTTTACCTTTTTACAGTATAAGGTTGGGGAGAAGGGGAGGAGAGAGGCGAGAGAAGTGGGGTAGTAAACTTTCATTCTTTCACATAGTGTATTTGTGAGCTTTTTGTGTCAGCATCATGTTGGGTATGTTCTCTTTTTATTCATTTATTAGTTTTCAGCCTGGAGCATCATAGCTAGACACTGGAGAGACTTGTCAGGAGTGAACATGGACCACTGGTACCAAACTGTATGGGAAAGAGCCTTACTAGAAAAGCTAACCAACAAACTAAAACTAACACCGAGACAAATAAGAGAACACCTTCCCACCAGTGTGGCTCCCCTTTATTACACACACAGTCCAACAAGACACCAACAAGAGCCCACCAACAGCATATGAATCAATATGCTAACTTGATCCAACAACCCCTTACCCCCCCCCCAAACAAAACTCACTGCAGTCAACTGAAGGCAACCAGCCATGGCCTGCCCCCCCCTCTTGTGACATTAACTTTTAAAGTCTTACTTTCTGCAACATCACATCACTGGGTGTGCTACTGATTTTTCGTTGAAGGATTCCCTTGCTTTCTTCCCAAAAGGATATGGTGACATAAATTGACTGCAACCTGGATGATTATTAGCCAATTTTCTAATAATCATCCAGGTAATGATCCAGGCTGCAGCTAACTTAAATGTTACTAAATTTGCAAATTTTCTAATAATCATCCAGGCTGCAGTCAGTGCTTTTCTTCTTCTTCAGGGGGTACTCAGGGGTACGCAGTACTGGCAGCTCTTTATGTTGCTGTTAAAAGGTGTGGCACTGACTGTAACAACTTCATGGTGAGTGCTGGCACCTATTTTTCTAGAAAAAAGCACTGGCTGCAGTTATCTTATATGTTAACAAATCCTTTTGAAAAGAAGGGCTGTACTGATAAATTTTGTAACCACATTTGGGGAGTTAAGTCTGAAGAAATTGGTGGTTTCTCATATTTCTTTTAAGACTTCAAGTCACTGCACTTATTAAAAATGACGGCTGTAATCAGCTAAGTTTCACTCAGAGTAGACCCACTGAAATTAAGTTAGCCATGTTCATTAAACTCAAGGCTACCCTAAGTAGGAAAAGAAGTAAAATGAGAAAGTAATGGGGTCATCATGAGATTTCTCACCAAATACGGTACATTAAAGCGCACTATAAATGTAGATAGGATTACTGCATCTCCCCTGTTCAATGTGGGATAGTTTTAAGATGAAATTGGGGGTGGAGGAAATACAGATGTTCAGCTCTGTGTTGTTCAGCAGGTTTGGTATGCAGTATATCCACATAATTCAGGACAGAGGTGCAGTAAGGTGAATTTTTTATGAAATTATGGTGCATTATGCATACATAGAAAAAGACTCATGAAGTGCTTTAACAGTAGCAAATAATCTATGCATAACTGACATTTCCTGCATCTAAAGTAAACAACAGAATTCTCTTAAAAAACAAACAAACCCAGAGTAGGAAATAAAAATTTTCAGAATGTTTAACAGTTCAGGGATCAGCAAACGTTTTCAGCAGGGGGCCAGTCCACTGTCCCTCAGACCTCATGGGGGGCCGGACTATATTTTTTGGGGGGTGGGGATGAACAAATTCCTATGCCCCACGAATAACCCAGAGATGCATTTTAAATGAAAGCACACATTCTACTCGTGTAAAAACATACTGTCCACAGATTGGATTTAGAAGGCGATTGGGCCAGATCCAGGCCCCGGGCCTCAGTTTGCCTGCCCATGGTTTAACTGTTTATCCAATAAACTCTCACCAGGACATGGGCACAGCCAGGATTTTTGTTAGGGGGGTAGGACTTTGTTAGAAGGGGCAGACTTTGGGGGGGGGGGGCAGAACATATGTGATTGGTCAGATGGTTATGTATTTCTATTGCTTTACTTGATCTAGGGGAGCAGATCATGGTTCTCCTGACTCAAACTCAGTCCTCCAGTTAACTCCTGTCTGAATACTCTCCCAAGCACTGTCTTCCTATCTAAGCTCAGAGACTCCTTTCTTGCAGTGGAAAATACCAGGACCAGTTCTCTCCCTCCCTCCTGCTCTGTCTCAAACCGTCTCCCGGTGGATCTGAACATTCGCGCAGAAACTGCTCCTTTTATTCTCCTCCCCAAGCGCTGGCTCCGCCCCCTCTGGCTGCTGTCTTGGTGGCCAATCAGAGAGCGGCTCCAGCCCCCGGGGGGAATTCTGAGGCAGTGCGTCACCAGACTCTGGCTGCTGTCACACCATGAATTTTAGCTTCTTCAGCCATTTACTTAACCGAGAACTGCCCTACTATGTCCACAACAGACCAATCGTTATCAGGTCACTTGCCTTCAGTTATCCTTATTATTAAATGCAGAGGAAGCCTTATCTAACTGGCAACATTGCATCACAGTCCGGTGGCAATCTGGAATGCTCTGCAGTGACAAACTCCCTAATGAAATACGAGGGGCCCTATCAGTGTTGCCCTTCTGCCAGCTGCTGAAGATACACCTGTTTTAGGCAAGCATTCACCTGAACTGAACTTCTGATTTACGTTTTACCGTAATTGTTTTCTAAATTATTTTAGTTGCTAAGCTTTTTAATTTTTGGTCTCATTGCATGTTTTAATTAAGAATGCTTTACGGCTCCAAGAGATTTGCTATTGTGTATTTTAATTATATATTGATTTTATAGCTGTAAACTACTTAGAAGGCTTTTTGGTATATAAGCAGTATATTATTTAATTAGCTTTTTAGTTATACTAACTAATTAGCTCAGAGAATGTGGCAAAGTTTAAACCAGCTGCTTTTCTATCAGCTTGTAACTTTATGTAAAGATGCACTTCCTTCACACTCAGGTACAGGATGCACATATAGGACTGCTCTGGATGACAGGAGACGGCGATGTGTTGCTTAGGCAACTGTGCGATGCTTCCTTTCCTTCCACATAGATCATGGAAGGAGGCTAATGAGAGCTCCTTGGATGGCAAAAGGCAAACACTGCGCTCCAGAACAGTGATCCTTAGTGAAATGAACCAAGGACACAAGGACAGGATTATTAAAACACTAGAGTGCCAAAACAAGTCAATTTTCTGCGAGTTTTCTACAATATCATTTGTCTTGGGTCATATGTACTTGCATGCCTTGGTTGGCATAGCAATGTCAGCATGACTTTTTGGAACTTCAAAATTGATTTGTTTATTCATGAGACGTTTGTTTTCTTCTGGACAGTCAGAGTCATGAATTTCTTTTTAAAAGTCACATTTATATTCTGCATGCCCTTGCAACATACCTGCTGTTTTCAAACTTTGAAATCCCTGCAACAGTTGATTGCTCAGGAGGCAATGCACTGTTATGCAAAATGCATTCCCATTTTAAAAAATGATATTCTATACAGCAAGGGCAGGTGTAATAGATGAAAGTGATGTACACTGGGCACGTGGGCTTGCAATGGTCTCTTGTGGAGAATACCGCCTGGCTATGAGCTCCTTTCGCATTAAAAACTCCCATTTTATTGTCAGATGCCTTATTTGACGCTTTCATCTGCGCTGCTTTAATTTTTTACCAAATGCTTTAAGCATCTACTATGCACAGTCCTATGCAAAATCCAGTACGTAAAAGTTCTTTAAAGTCTTACAAAATGATGAACAAAAACAATGTTTCCTGCACTATAACAGCACACGTGGTAATCTAGCATAACTCTGACATTATGTCATACTTAGACCTATTTGCCTTAAGGATACCCTTGCTCACTATTCAGAAAAGTGTCTCAAAAATGGAGCCCATTTATGGCTCCTTCCTAGAAAGCTTAAATTAACCCAAGCAGCCAGAATTAGAACTTATCAGTGGCCCAGACCCCTTTATATACTGTATCCCCAATTCAGAAAAAAGAGCAATAATAAGAATAATGGAATGGAATATTAAGTTCTGGAGTAAGAACAAGCATATCTCAGAGATACTGTCAGTTCGGTTACAGACGACTGCAATAAAATGAATATTGCAATAAAACAAGTCATACATTATTATTTTTTGGTTTCCTGGTGGATATAAAAGTTATGTTTACATGATACTGTTGTCTATTAAATGTGAAATAGTATTATGTAAAAAAACTAAAATACCTCCAATGTACATGCCTTAATTAATGTGAGACAGAAACCCAAAGTGAACACACACTGTTGGAAAAATGGCGTAGAGAGACTTGCTTGACACAGGGTGGCCACAAACCTTCAATTTGTAGAAAACACAGCATCTGCAAAGCGCAATGAAACAAGGTGTGCCTGTGCACAAGTAGACTGCTTGGTTGCATCATCAGTATACAATGAGTTATAAACCTGTGTTTTGCTATCATGAATCATTCCTAGTATAGCTAAAAGACTAACGGCATGTGAACCCTTGTTCCTGATAAAGATCTTCACTCATCCCTTCTATTCTCTGGTGGTGGGGAGGGGTGCCATTTTGTTGCTCAGGTGCCAAAATGTCTTGGGCCAGCCCTAGTACAGAGTAAAGCCATGTGGACAGATAAAAGCCAGACAAATTTTTATAACTGCAATTTCCCATATGCTACCTATAACCTTTTGAGGACAGCAGGGTATAAGAGGACAGAGTGGTTCGTTATTTGCATGCTTTGCAGCATCTCTAATCCCATTTTTAAAAAAAAGCTGAATTGGATGAGGTCATTGCATCTCAGGATAACTAAATTTAGATGACATTGTGGCTTGCTCTTACACAGCCTTAGCATTTTACGAATCCAATGTTTAAAATCTGACAGGGAATCCAGCAACATATAGAACTATTTTACATGCTATACAGTTTGGTATACAGTGCAAGCTGTACAATATATGTGTTGGCTTCCCCATTCGCATCGGTGTGCGAAGACTTCACTTGATATAAGGTGCACTTCAAAGAGGCAATTTTTGTCAGATTTGCGGCAGAGAGAAACAGTTATACTATTGTCCTCGCTACCATAGTCCAGAAGCTGCTCAGGTTTCTCTGCAGCTGCTATTTAAATAACAAAATACATGCATTAACTGCATTAACATTGGGTTTGGGCCTCTGTGAAGTGGCAACACTGCTGTACAGTGAGCTCCATGTGTGCATTTGAGTGTCAGCATGAACAAGACTCTCTTGAAGGCAAAGGGATGTGACTCACTTTTACATAACATCCTCAATCCAGAGAAGCATGAAGGTCTAGCTCAGTAACATAACCAGAGTGATGCAACACACCAACACCAGGCACAAGGGGTTGTAGTGATTGAGAGCCAGTGTGGTCTAGTGGCTAGAGTGCAGGACGAGGATCTGGGAGACCAGGGTTCAAATCCCCACCTAGCCTGGCATAGGTTGGGAGGATAAAACGGACAAGGGAAGAGGTGTCCCTCAGCTCCTCCAAATAAAGGTGGGATATAAATGTAATAATTCACAAACAAACAAAAATAAGATCTGGGGTGCACAAGACTGAACAGTGACTGGCGTTGACATTATAACAAAAGCTATTATTTTCATTGTGTAATACATGTTTGTAAGAGTTTGCGAAAAATAAGACTGTCCTGGAAATTTCATTTTTTGCTTGTTTATGCAAAAAACAAGGGGTGATGCACAATGTGTGGTTTACACTAGGAGCAGTTATGGTTAGTTACAATGCTGATCTAGATCCAGTTCCACAGCAAGGTCATTTGTTCCTGATCTGTGGTTCCCTATCCTGCACTGACACACAGCATGCTCTTGAACCTCAAAGGAGTCGTAATTGTAAAAGATAAAAGGGAACTCGTTTAAGATCTGGAGAGTAAAGGATTTTGAATCATAAAGTGAAAACAAAGAAGCAACACTGAGAATTTAGAAGAATCCTGAAATCACCATCATTATGCTTGACAACAAATAAAATTATGTACAATCTATAAAGATGAGCTGCTGAATACACTCACAGCTGAATACTGTTAAACAAATGGAAAGGAAAAGGGGAAATGGCGGCCAAAAAGAAAAAGAAAAAATGCCAGTAAGCCGGGAGACAAAAAGGGAAGTGCCAGAAAGATTATCTAGTTCAGTGTATTCTACTACCAACCAGAATCCATTCAGTTCTAGTTGGAATTATGTCACTCTTCCAATGTTTCGCTATAAGTATTCTCACCGCGAGAGTAGCGTATAGAAAAATTGTCCTTGCCTTTCTTGGAATATCTAAGCCTGTTATACTGAGTAGTAATCACTCTGGGTTTTTAAAAAAGGTTTATATTTAACATTTTTTTAAGTTCCAAGTAGATGAAAATATCAAAGAAAAGTATTTCAAGCTGGGAACCCTTTAAAATATATTTAAAAAACAGTTGCCATGATCTGAACATGGTTGTAGCATTTGAGTAACTTCTGTAAAGGGAAATGTACACGAGCTTTAATATCTTTTTAGTAATTAAGTAGTTAAGTTCACGCAACAAGTTTATTAAAATGGAAGAAATATGGAAAGGACGGGAAGTCATAGGTTGATGAAGAAAATTTAATGTCAGAGAGTTTGTAGCTTTTTTGTTGGTTTTAGTGTTGTGATGTTTGACAATTTTGATTTATGGCTAATAATGAATGACTGTTTATGTTGTACAGATGTGTTGACGAACAATAAAGCAGAAAATAAACAGAAAAAAGGGGGGAGTGTCCAAAGTTAACTTCTTATTAATGCAGAATATTCAACTTAACTACAAGGGAATTTAAGAGACAATTAGGTTTATGCAAACCTGTTACGATGCGGATTGTGGTGCTCCTAGCTGAGCTTATTAATAAAAAGTGGCTAACTGCTATCTCTGATCCTGAACCAGGAAAGTGGAATTTCAACAACATCACAGCTTAAACCAGCCGACCCCAACCTGGTGTCATTATGCTGACTTGGACTATAGCTCCCACAAGACCAAGACAGCCCAGCCATGTTTTCTGGGGCTAATAGGATTTATAATAGAAAACATCTGGGGGGCTCAGCCTTCTTGGAAGTGGTGCCCTTCCTGTGAAACACCCTCCCATCTGATGTCTAGGGATAAAGAACTACACAATGTTTTGAAGACATCTAAGGCAGCCCTGTACAGTATAGGGAAGTTTTTAACGTTTGACATTTTATTATGTTTTATATGTGTTGGAAGTGACTCAGAGTGGCTGGGGAAACCTAGCCAGATGGGCAGGGTAGGGATATTATTATTATTATTATTATTACCTTAATATATCAAAGAGGCTACAGAAGTGCCCATGTTTCTTCAAGTAGAACCACAATTTGTTTCCAAGGGAACAGAAATCCAGGTTGATTGTAACCAATAGTCCCACTGACTTTATATATTCTGACATCTTGCTTAGCACACGGTCAGTGACTTTTATTCAGTCATTACTGAGGCAACTGCAACAATTGTGTGTGGTTGCACAATGTGTCTTTTCCACAAGACAAGCACATAGCCATGATTTTAAGACTCCAGGGACAAAGAATCCTCTGCTTTCTTTGGCACATCTTGCCACCAATTAACCTCACTCACTGCTAAAAGCGTGTTTCTTGCTTGCAGTTTGAATTTGTCCAGCTTTTATTTCCTAATGCTTTCCTTTGTTATCCAAAAATAGTTCTATCCCATCTGGGTACATGTATGCACAGCTTAAAAATAACCCTAACAAAAACATATTAGAATTCATTCATACAGAAAAAAGTACCAAAAAAAATTAAAGTTAAGGCTTAACCTCGGTGCCATGTAAACAGTATATTTATGCATCAGTAAATTATCAATGTTGGGAAGTAGCATCTCAAGACCCACAAACAAAATAGACTCTAGTCATGTCCCTAATATTAAAAACTTCTGAGTAGATAATACAAGCAAAATCAACAAGATTACTGGTTACCTTCAGCCGCAATAGTGATGTTGTTTTGCTATGTTAAATCTTTAGTTCTCCCGGAAGACATGGAAATGATAGCTCATCTACTCACTGCTACATGAATGGTTATAAATTACAGATGTGGGGAGGAAGGAACAATAACCCTCCGTTTATTGATGAATGGCTTGGGAGAACCTGGGAAATGGAGGGGGGAACATGGCAAAGCTGACAAGAGAGGAAGATAGGAACAAAATGCATTTATAGAAAAACTGAGTGATTTCACATGATATAACCCTACCCATTGCTCGGAGAAATTTGTTTGTTTTTTCTTTCCTTTTTATACATGCTTTTGATTACCAAGAAGGCACATTCAAAATGAGGTTTTAAAAGGAGGAATTTGTCTTGTTGATCACTATTTAAAGATATGGAAGATAACTGATTTGCTTATTCCAGTGCTTAATAATGATGATGATGATGATGATGATGACTGGTTTTTACAAATCAGACAAAATGAGCACAAGAAGTTAAGAATGAAGCACAAGCCTCATTATATAGCTGCATACACCATTAAACATTTTCCCCCATCACTTGAAACAGAAATATTGAGGTACATTGTTTAGCTGTTGCTAGTTTTAAAATGTTTCTTCATTTAATTTAATTTAAATTGTTGTGTACTAGATGGCTCGAGCACAATTTTATGGAAAGGTGATGGGCACCTGTCATGAATGCTTTAGCTGAGATTCCTGCATTGCAGGGGTTGGACCAGATGACCCTCAGTGCCCCTTCCAACTCCACAATTCTATGATTCTGTAACAATTTAAAATAAATATTTGTATGTAGATTTATTTCAGAAGCAGAGGAACAGGAACAAAACCAGCAACAGTTAGCAATGCCATCCCTCGTTTGCCGTGCCTCAGCTTAAGAATATCTAACGCAGAATAACTCACACTGAAAGCTTTGTGTTGCCAAGTTCCTGCCTGCCCGAGGATAATCGTTGTGACATTACCGTGAATGAGCATAATGTGTGTGCTGTGCACATGCCTGACTCAGGGAGAAGAGGGAGCCTCGGCGCAGGAAGCTCAGCTTCACTATTCCCAACAAGCCAGCATCCGTATTTCAGACACCATTATCAGACTACTTAAGGCTGACAGCCATCGTCACACCAATCCTGCTGCTGTAATTTCCTCACGCAGTTACTTGCTGAAGGATCTGCACAAATCCTCGCCCCAGCTAAAAAGTGCTTTTTTTGTGGTTCTTACACACCAAAGATTCCCTGAGCAGAAGGACATCCAGAATTTTTAGCGATGTTGTGCAACCAATTCCTCTATCTTTGCCAGTGGTCCTGCAACTTGTTTACAAAGTCAGCCGAGGACAGCAGATCCTGGGGGTTGATGGCAGATTTCGGGACAGATGATGGGAATGAGGCGACTGTTGACATTAGGTAGCAGAACAACAAGGCTCTGACTTTCTCCTTTGGTCTTCCAGCAAGTACGGTGGCTCCACCTTCCAACCTTCTGCCGTGGACCTTCCCCTCGTCTGCGACATATGCGCTTGCTGCCTTGATACCTAATGGCTGCAGCTTCAGGGGCAAATAGCAACCCAGGGAATTGATATCCACTGAGGAAATGGCAGGAGGGGAAGGATTTAATCCTACTTCCCACCCCATGCCACAGTCCTAAATCTGATTTGAACTCTCATCTGTGGCTACTGTTAGTTAGGGTTGCCATATTTCAAAAAGTGAAAATCCGGACACAAATGTTGTTGGGCTATGTTGTTCTGCGCTTGCTCTGTAACTTTGTTATTGGTTTGTTTTGTGGGTTTCTTATCATTCATATATACAGGGAGAGAAATTTTTGCAATCCACTCTGGGGCCACTTGATGAAGTGTAGGATAGGTTTTAATGGGTGGGAGGTAAAAGGTAAAGGTAAAGGGACCCCTGACCATTAGGTCCAGTCATGGCTGACTCTGGGGTTGCAGCGCTCATCTTGCTTTATTGGCCAAGGGTCATGTGGCCAGCATGACTAAGCCGCTTCTGGCGAACCAGAGCAGCGCACGGGAACGGTGTTTACCTTCCCGCCAGAGCGGTACCTATTTATCTACTTGCACTTTGATGTGCTTTCGAACTGCTAGGTTGGCAGGAGCAGGGACCGAGCAACAGGAGCCCAACCTTCTGATCAGCAAGTCCTGGGCTCTGTGGTTTAACCCACAGTGCCACCCGTGTCCCAATGGGTGGTAGAGGATATATGAATTGTAATTTATCCTTCCAGGTGCCCATGTACATGTGTTAAACAGAGTTTTAAAATCCCATCCTTGGCAGCAAAAATTTAAAGCATTGGAATTAGGCTGCAGAGCCTCCTTTTGAGCAAGCTGGCTTTCCCCTTCTTCCCTTGCTTAACAAAGAATCAGGCAACAACTTGTAAAGTAAGTTTAAAAATGAAATTTACTTACTTGACAATCATGCTTTGGTTCACAGCAACAGTAGAAGTAAAAACTACGCAGGCTTACATCATAGTATAACCACTTTCAGGCCTGTGCCTGAAGCTGCAGCAAGCATAGGCATGTCTGCATTCAACACTGGTCAAAGGAAAAGGAAGCACTATATACTCCTCCCACTCCAGGAGAGGAGGTGAAATGACATCACACAGAGTCCTCTCTACCAATTGTATTTATATAGTCTGAGTGGGGTTTTCATTTTTGGAAACAAAGGTGCTGGTACTCACCCTGAAGTTGCTACAGTAAATGTCACACTTGGGGGGAAAGGTGCCGGTACTGTGTACCCTTGAGTACCCCCAGAAAACAGCATTGGGTCTGAGTATATGCCTTTCAGCATGCTAACTAGCAAGAATATACATTTGTTAGGTCTGGCTGCTAATCTCCCACAAAAGAAAAAGTAAATAAAGGATAATCCTAAACACAGGATGCAGAGATCTCGCATCATGCCTAGTGTCACATCTAGTTTGACCCTAAGTGCTGTAAGAATAATTTGCCTTTGTTAAGAATTATAGGGGTTAAGACAGATGTAACAAATACCAAGTGTGGTAGAGGCATTTCTGTAACACCCTCAAAACCTCCCCAAACAATGGCAAGTTCTCTGTCCTAGAGTGAGAGTTTGAGAGGATGTGTGTGGCATCTGTAGGTTGGCGGCATACTTGTGGCTGAATAGGGGCAAAGGCAGCAGTCATTTTTTGGTATGTCTGTAACCCAAATTGCAAGGCTGGATTCAAGCCACTGAACCCTATTGTGGCTGCTACATCTATCTTCACCCTTAGAGCTGTGTGGGAATTCTCTGTCTAATATTCCTACTACATTATATGTTCATCATCATCTCTGGTCTTGCTGCGCTTGCGGCACAAAGAGTGACCTTCCCGCTGCTCCTTACACAGGACTCTCATAACTGCCTGAGAGCAATTCAGGATGTGGGATCCAGGATGAACCCCAATATGCTCTATTCACAGCTGGCCTACTTTCAGGTGAAGCTGATCGTGGCTCCAAACATACATGAAAACTGACAAGTGATTTAAGCTGAACATAATTACAGGTGAGGAAGCTGGATGAACTCGCTGCTTTCAGATCAGTGCTGCAGTTCCACTTAAGCAAGGCTGCAGCTGCTGCGGAGAAGAAGAACTGGCAAAAAGGAAAATAATTTCCAGCAATCTGCAACAAATCACATAGGGAAGGATCACACAGAAGTCCCACTCTAGCTTTTTGCCATTTATAAATCAAACAGTGTCAAAATCCAATGTCTTCAATAAAACTGGAGGACAGATGTGGCATGGGCTTAATTATTCCAGCAAAAAGTCTTCCTCTTCTAGACTAAAGAGATTTCACAGCCCTTTGAATTGGAAACCTGGGATTGTGCTGAAACTACTCATCCATTTTCACCAGTTACAAAAGTTTTGCCCAGTTTTTGTTATGGGAAGAGGGAAGTTGGCAGATTCCCACTTTGCCCATGTGGCTTTGTTGACCCTACATCAAAGAAATAGCTGTGGCATTTGTTAGCACATAATGTCACCACATTCCCAACATGGATCCTTATGGCCTGTCCAATATCAAATGACATTATCTGTGGAAATCATGACACCCATGGAGACCTCAGAAGTGACATTAACTGCTCTGCCCTGCCCAACCCAGTCTGCCCTCAGCCAGCCCTCACTTGCCTTCCCTTATAACTGGCCCAGGAAGTGGCCTAGTCGTCACTTTCTTCCCCCTCTTTAGTGCTGCTGCTGTAGAACCTTGTGGGCTTCTCAGGTAGAGTGCAGGCCCTTCAAAAGAGGGCATGTTGTACTGGAAGTGTAAACATGGCATAAATACAGCAGAACCCCATTGTTCTCATGAAGATTAAACACCATTAGGTATGGGCATTCTTAAGTTCTGTTTTTCACATCAGTTTGTGTTTTTTTTTCCTTAAGTCTTCATGAAAATTCATCAGCATCTTAGTGCAAATTCCTCCAAGTATATACATGCATACCCACTACACAAATCTGAAGTGGAGTCCCTAAGACGGTTGGATGGTGCCTTAGATGCCTCCTTCCGGCAACTACTGCAAACAAGCTGGTGCCAAATATATTGCTCTACTTTCCTTTGGACCACATCAGTGAGGCTGAAGGGGGTCCTGTTCTCTGGGCAGTCCAGGACCTCCTTGCACACTGCCCTGGCTTTTGCCCCGGAGAGGTCACTTCAGTGCTGCTAACGTGGCAAAAACAACATGGAAGGCTCCAGTTATAAGTTACTGGTCTCTGCAGCACAGCAGGTGCTATGATTCTCAGAGGTTTGACATCACCCCCAGAGGACACTCCATTGTCTCTTGAGACAAATGGATGCTAGCAATATACAATTGTATGCAATTTTCCATCATATAATGCATTTTTGTATGCTATTTTCATTAATACATGCATTTTGATGTATACTTCACCCTGGTCAGGTTTCCGGATCCCAGTCCTGGGCTACAGTGGGGTCTGTTTTGACAGACAGAAGGGATTGATCTGACATTTCTGCTACCATTTTGTCAGTGAGCCTCCACTGTTGCGTTTCCTCTCTTTTCTGTCTCAGGAAGCTTTGATAGTTCCTAAAGGATGTGTGGTGGGGCATCTGCGTGATGGCATGTTCTGCCCTGAATATGTCAGTGCCCGGCTGGGTCAGTCCTTCCATGGAACCCCCAGAGCAGCACAGATCCCACCAAACTAACAGACAACACAATCTAAACAGCGTCGCTACTCCCTGATCTTCTTAAGCACAAGTATGGAAAATCAGTTACATGTTGTAGGTCAAGCAATTTCCATCAATCAACTCCTTCAGAAAGACATTAGGGCTCCACTTTACACAGTCAATGTGCCACAGATTCTAGCTGAAAAAGAAATTGCATTGCTGGACCAGGGGTGGAGGTGTTGTGGCCGGGTGCAAGGGCAGCTTCCTCATGTGCCTCAGCCCAGGAGAGCGGGCAGAAACACTGCCGCCCACTCTCCTCTCTCTGCCCGGGTCAGGATTGATCCATGGTATTCGCTGCAGCTGGTGGCGTCTGGCCATGCGAGGAAGCTGTCTTTGCCGCTCCCTCATGCGCCGGAGCCAGGCTCTAATGAGGGAGCCTGTCGTGGAGGCGACTGGTCGCACCCCCTCAAAAAAAATGTGCCTGGGACCACGGCCCCCCAGGCCCCCTACGCTACACCACTGCATAAAATGAACCTAATTTAAAGTTGAGCTTTTTTAAGGAAGAATGCATCATCAGAACAGTCACTCCTTTGAAAAAGATATTCCTGCCTCTACAGAGAAAACAGCAAGAGAGAGACTGTAAATGTTAATTATAGGGATGAGTTTACAAACAAAACTCCCACTGCCTTATGGGGGGGGTTATTGTTGGCAAAACTATGCTTTCACTTAAATAATTCAGCAAATATTTACACACATTATTTTGGGGTTAAAGAAAAGGAAGAGGATCTGTTCCTGATTCACAGTCAGAAGACTGTATGGCTATTTCAGCTTTCAATCTCATGATTTTCTACACTAGTTTTGTGATCATTCATTATCTTAAAATACAGAGGAGGAGCCTTAATGAGTGTTTTAGAAAACCTCACACAATATGATGGCAAGAAGGCTGACAGTTGGATGCCTTTAATAACTGCATAGTAAAGGTTTCCTCTTTTCCCATCATGTTTTGTTTCCAGACCAGTACCCTTTCTCACTCCCTTTCCACAATGAGTGAGAGGCAGAATTAAAAAAGAGGTTCCACACAGCACTTAATCTAGAATTTCCCTTGCCCTTGACCAAGATCCTTTAGTTCTGTTTACTCATTAGTCCCATCCAATCCTTCAATATTCATCAAATGCTGGCGGGCTGCAGGTTCATCCTGTTTTATTGTTTCCTGTTGAGCTCGGCTGGGGATTTACTGACTATTAGCTTGTTAATTGCTCCTTGAATAGCTTCTCTTAATTTAGGGTTGTCGTATTTTGAAAAGCAAAAAAGAGGACATATTTGCTAACTTCTACAATGTTCTTAACTTTCAACATATTCATCATCATCATCATCTGAGCCAACTCAATGTTAACTCCACCTCCAGAAATTTCTTCCAGTATCTCAGCTCCCTTAGATTTCAAGGCCTTAGTTCAGCAGCCTTTTCAAGCGGACATAGCATTTATAAAAACAATACCCACTATCATCCTTTAACCATATTCTTCCTAGTAATGTCATAAACATACACTTATGATTATCCCATTTATCCTTTGTGACTCTGCACTGTGTTACATAACTTAACTCTAAAGCTCCCCCCCCCTTGATCACATTCCTCTTAGCCAGTGCTCCCCCCCCCCCCCGAAAATAAGGTGCTGGTGCTCACTGCCTATAAATGGTTGGAAGAGGGACAGCCAAGTGGGAAAAGGGGAGGCGCTCTGCACATGCTCAGGGAAGCAGGCAGCAGGGCTCCAGGTCCTGGCAGAGCCTCGTGCCTCATTCCCCAGTCGGGCTCTGCCAGGGTTCAAGAGCCCTTCTGTTTCAAGCTCCGGGATGCTGACCGTGCCTCGTTCCCCATGCCCAGGACACGCTTGCCCAGCTTGGGGAATGAGACATCAGGCTTGGTCAGGATCCTGGTGCCTGCCGCCTCCTTCCATACACAGAGAGATTTTGCCATGAGGACATTTTCCCAAAAGTGTTTCCCACCCAAACCTATATTCCAAGATAGTTAACCCTCCCTGTGACAGGACTGCATTATGCACCTTCCCATCGATCTTATAACCACTGAAAAAGACACAGACAACTTAACGGAAGACTGCAACCTTGGATTCAAGAAACATCATGGGCAGCTGCACCTTCTAGCATGGGGTGAAAATCTTATTCTTAGGGGTAAAGTGTTAGCTGCAGCATACCAGTGGTAAGAGACAGAACAACCCACCCCCTCTCTCAAACACCCTCGCCAACCACATCCATTCACAAATGCAGTGCAACTGATCTGCTGAACTTCTGCTTGGCATGTAGCTCTGAAAGAGCCTTTGAGGCGGGGGTGGGGAGGGGAGGCTGCCGTCTTAGACAGGTTTCCTTGGGAATGTGCCCTACGCTGACTCCAACGAGACCTGCTTCCCAGCAAACATAGGTGTTGGCTACATGCCACAAATCATACTGGATGCATGGAGTAGACTGCCTCATAATCTTCCCAGAGGAGGAACAGAGCACACATGTGCTCTCACTGCCTCCGCCAGCTTCCCACCTTCTGCAAGAGCAGCAGGTTAAGCGCCGCCAGAAACAGCGGTGCTGACCCCATCAACCAAGGTGAGGGCTGGGCAGCGACAGGGGGCTCTGCTTCCACTCTGTGCTCCTCTCAATCGCTTGGCCTTTGCTGCCCTGGGCACACACAGCCGCTCTGCCAAGGCCAAGGGGGAAGCAAGCAGGCAGGCAGGCAGAGAGGAGAGGAGCAGAGCGTGCTCTCAGGCTTCTGGCTGCACTGGCCTCTGCCTCGGCCCTCACTTTTGTTCTTGCACACCTTCCCTTGCTGAGGGGGCAACGGCGGGACCACATGGGCAGCATAGCTGGGGCGCCACAAACTGAAGCACTGCCACCCTGCCACCTCCGGCAGGATATGAGCGCCCCCCGTTGCCACCTCATGCTCCTGCTCTGCCACCCGGGAGCACCACTGCTGCCCTGACCAGCCCTCAGGCCACCACCACCAAAATGGTGGACCACGTGGGCTTCGCAAACAGAAATCCCAGGATATTTAGGTGATTCCCCCCCCCCCCCCAAGATGGCGATTTCACCCTTGGAATCTCATTTTATGTCCAGGAAAAACTGGACTTATGGCAACACTATCTTAATTGCCCCTCAATATCAGTTCCTGCTCTGGGGGGAAGGGCGGAGGGTTTCAATTCTGTATTAATTTTCTTTTCACTCTGCATAGCAAATAATGTGGTTTCATTATAGCAAAGCAACATCTTCCAGTGTGGGCTCAAAATTAGGAGGACTGAGGCTCAGTTTGTTTCCTGCCAAAGCAACTGTTATGTACTGAGTTGAATAGGATCCAAACTGCAGCAGTCTGATTGGTCCTAGAACAATAGGATCCAAAACGCAGCAGTCTGATTGGTCCTAGAACAATAGGATTCAGAATGCAGCAGTCTGATTGGTCCTAGAACAATGCAGCAGTATGATTGGTTGGCAGGAACCACCCAATCATTCTCCAGATAGAAGCGAATCCACAACCTGATTGGCTTAAAGTAGAATTCCAGAATTAGCCAATCATGTGCAGCCCATTGTGTAAATAATGTATATAAAGCAGATACTTTGAGGGGACATTCATTCATTCCTCCTCACCACTATGAGCTGAATAAAGAGCATGAAATCACTTTGCGACTCTGAGTATATTTCACTGGCGACGAGGATGGGATCCCGCTGAGTTGACTGCCACACACAGCACCGCAGCACCGCCACCTGCCGCACCGCTGCCTCGCACCGTGTATCCAGGCTTCAGCTCCGGGACACAAGGAACTCAGAATGGCAACCGACAGCAGCTTCTCGCCGTTCAACCCAGCATCCGGAGACTGGGAAGCGTACGCCTCCCGTTTCACCTTCCTCCTAGAAGCCAAAGGGGTCACCAACAAAGAAGACGCCAAGAAGAGGGTGATATTCTTCAGCGTCTGCGGAGAGGAGACATTTGAAATCGCCCGGGCTCTCCTTGCACCTGAAGACGTCGCTGCTGTTCCATACAAAACAATAATGGAACAGCTGAAGGGGCACTTTTTGCCACAGCCCTCAGTGGTGGCTCATCGAAATGCCTTCTATGCAAAGCGGCAAGCTCCTAGGGAAACCATAACTGGGTTTGTGACCTCTCTCCGCCAAGCTGCCCAGTTCTGCAACTTCTCAGAGCTGGAGAACATGCTTCATGACCGCCTCGTTGGTGGCCTGAAGGATGAGAAGCAGTAACGAAGCCTCTACGCTAAGGAGGACCTAACGTTCCAGGTCGCTCTGGAGGAGGCCCTGGCAACGGAAGCTGCCAATCATTCTCCAGATAGAAGCGAATCCACAACCTGATTGGCTTACAGTAGAATTCCGGAATTGGCCAATCATGTGCAGCCCACTGTGTAAATAATGTATATAGAGGAGTTTGGGGACTGCAGAGCACAACCTGAGCCCTGGCATGCAGCCAGAATCCTGCCTTGCCTTAATACAGAGCACAACTGAAAATCCACACCAGACTGGCTGGTCCTTCAACTGCATGCAGTGGTGGCAGCAAGCAACACAAATCAGGTCTGGGAGGAAACAGCAAAAACAATAAAATGCAATGATTTGTCAAGGACATCTGGGATCTCTGAAAAAAAGATAAGCCAACAAAGCACTCATTGTGATGGCATAAAATAGGTCTACCAAAATTATTTCTTTCAAAGAAGCACTCAAACCATTCAGACACTGGCCACCTCTCTATATCTATTTCACCTTCTCTCTCTTAATTTTACAATCTAAATTTCAGTTGTCCCCATTTCCACTTCAGCTTAGAATTTTTTGAAATAAAAATGGGCATGAATTTTCATGTGCTTTTCTTCTAATATACACATTTTTGCAAGCAATTTCTCCTAATATTTTTGGACATTTTTATCGTCATATTTTTGGATGGTTTTTGAACATTATTTTCACTAATATAAGTTTGGTATGTTTGCAAAATTTGGAAAAGAATGAATTTCAAAGGATAGTTGTGTTTCATATTATATAGGGGTTTTGGTGGTGTGGATTATGTTGGTTCACATCAAAATGTAAATTTCTCTTTCATTCCTATTGGAGAGTTGAGGAAAAAGAAAGCAATCTTTAGGGGGACAATCAAGTGCTCTTCTCACGTCCCATTCATTTTTCTGGGAGTCTGAGTTGGAGAACTCCTCATCAAAGAAAGGCAGAATATAAAGTGACTCATGATCATTGTAGGAAAAACAGCAACAGAACTTTAGGCTTTATGCATAAGAAGGACTTCAACAATTCTCTGCAGCAAAGATAAATGGGTTTCAGTTTCCATTAAGGTGAAAGAGAAATAAATCCATTAAAAAAGAAGAATCAGAAGTAGCTTTGAAAAACAAGAATAGGAATTACTATTAATCATGCCCTCTCCTCAAAATCTATTTAAATTGCATCTTCAAATTGCAGTGCCCATATCACATTTTCAGATCATAATAAGAGAACAGCACCCGTGCAATAATATCAACATATTTCCGGTTTAAAAACCGCTGCACTCCACATTCATATATATCAACTCTGATACAGCTGCAACACCTGAAATTCTACTAGTCTTATCCTCTTGAGTTCAAACTGAGTTCATGCTCAAAATAAATCCAAGACCTGTGTGATTATAAAGCTAAAAAGGAACAAAAATGCAAGAGAGTCATGTGTCTGCAATTCTAGAGCTCTACTGCTTGGCAAACCAGCTGTAAGCATGTGAGGGGCAGGAGAATCCTACCTGGTTCAGTGCAGTTTTTGTGATTTGGATGCTCTGTCTCTTCAGGGTTATCTGTAACATTCTCCTCCACTTCCAGCAGTAGCCGTCGCCCAATCCACTTGTCACTAGTTTCCAAAGCAGTGTTCAGAACATCATAACCTAGAGAGGAAAAAGTACCACGGTAAATGTAAGAGTGAGGAACACAGCTGAACAGAGTAGCACATTAATTCAATGAAGTGGGCAATAAGTTCCACCACTGTGCTAGGCTTTTACTTACATGCAAGGCTAAAAGTAGGT
Source organism: Podarcis tiliguerta (assembly GCF_965153285.1). Lineage (NCBI taxonomy): Eukaryota > Metazoa > Chordata > Lepidosauria > Squamata > Lacertidae > Podarcis > Podarcis tiliguerta. The sequence goes on along the minus strand of NC_139540.1, from coordinate 86,406,605 downwards.
AGAGGGTGGCATGAAGGTGGCATGAAGGGGTGATCAGTGTAGACCTATGACACCTTTCCTACAGTGACCTCACAAGTTATCACACTTATTAATCTAGATTCTTATTCTTCTGTGACAAAGGTTAGTTTTTTCAACACTGTGGGATCTCCTATGCATAGTAACTGTACATTGTGCTGGCAGGAAGGACTGGAGACAGGTGTTAGAACTGAGAAGGCGTCATGGAGCTTTCTATAGCCAAAACATGAGCCTGCCCCAGTGCAGGCATGCTGCATTGCTGATGGGATTGCCATTTTGGTATTTGGACAGAGGTTGAACTCTGGCAACATTCAGTTCCTCTTTAAACATGTACATTCTATCCCAGGAAAGCTGCTGGTCCAATAATGCCAATATGGTTCCTAGTTAAGAATATTGGGATAGGACAAGCAGAGGTGTAAAAAATTGGTGGTGAGGGAGGTCCATATGTTGATATTTGTGATAAGGTTAGCATTATGTGGCAAATTTCCATATTGCCCAAGTAGGCTGGCAGACTCAAAGGTGGGCTCAAAAAGAGATGCGAGTCACAGAAACAGCACAGGGTTGGATGGAGGACTAAGCAAAACAACTGAGCCAGCCCCTAAAAGAGACAAAATAATTGCGCGAATTGCCATGGCTGAAATGTACAAGGGCATCTAGTTGGGGAAACTAACAAAAATTGACGGCGAATCATACCTAATTTGAAACAAGTCATTACCACTCATCTGGCCTAGAACTGCCTGTGGTTTGCTCAACCAAAGACCTTTTGAAGCCCCCCCCCCCCCCCCCCCGGAATCCCATCATAGAATTATAGCATTGGAGGGGACCTCAAGGGTAATCTAGTCCCACCCCCTGCAATGCAGGAATCTCAGCCATAGCATCCATGACAGATGGCCATCCAACCTCTGCTTAAAAAATTCCAGTTAAGGAGAGTCCACAACCGCCCAAGGGAGTCTGTCCACTGTTCATTCAGCTAGATCTGGATATCAGGGATTGAACTGCAGGGGGTGCTTATGTACCTGAGGCAGGTGTTCTGTTATTCAGGTATATGGTCCTTCCTTACACAAGCAAAAGGACCATGAGGGTTTGACTTTCTCCTAGGTACTGACTGAGCCAATAAAACTGAAACAAAATAGCTAGAGGCTTCCTAAAGCAAAGAGCATTATAGTGGCAACTAGCTGTTTGTTGGAAGCAAAATGATGGACAAAATGGAACTTGCAAAAACCCTGTTATGCTCATCTAACAAATTTGCCTATATAATGTTTTCAGGATTGCAGGAAGACTGTTTCTCAGGTTTTTGAGGCTATGAGGCACAAGTAAGTAGACCTGTGTAGTGATCATCTGTAGTGGACCATTCCACTTCTGCGCTGCCTTGCTTCAGAAAGAGATGCTGGTGAGCAGAACTCTGTCTTGGCAGCATCAATGCAAACACATGGCACCTCTCCAAGGGTTTTTATTTTTGCTTGAGCCTGCTCATCCTGGAAACTTGCATGCTGCTCCGATTAAGCAGAAAGTGCATGCTCATGTGCCAGTAACATCTGGCAGAGCTGAACATGCTGGGGGGGGGAACAGTAGGGTGCCCACTGTGTGCAGCACAGCCCATAGTTCAACCCCTTTTGGCAAAGTGTTAGAGGAGCTTTATGCCAAGTTTCCATTTCAAAAAATAGAGTTTTGCTCTTTCTCCCTTCAGTTAAAACACAGCAGCTCTTCCTTCCCCACACATCTGCTTCCCATGGGGCTTTCCCCCCTGTCAGCCTCTGGGGAAAACACATGACTCAGCAGCAGAGCAGTTGGACAGGTCTGGCCACACAAGCTCGGAGCAGACACATAAAGCAACTGTTTGCATCTACTTTTTAACACACCCTGCCCCTGTACACTGAGCAGCAACCTGTGCTCAGAAATGCTCAGAAATGCAGAATTGTTTTCTTCCCAACACCTAACTCCACACCAAGAACAACATCAACTACTAAATCTGTGTGTGTCAGGTTGCACTTAAAGGCACAGAAGTGGAATCAATAAACGAAAAGGGGTGCAAGCACTCCTACTCGTGCCCACCTTTTCTCTAAATGTGGACGAGTGGAATAGTGTGTGGGTTCAAGTCCTAACTCCACTCCAGACATTATAAGTAGGCAGAAACAATGTGTGTGACAATTCAGTACAGTTGCCACATTTTCACACACCACCACCACCACAATCACACAGAGGCACATTAAGTTACTGCTGAGAAGGCATGTACAGGAACACACCGCACAAATCAGAGATCAGCTGACTCAGAAGCTTAGTGAGCGGAGCAGGCCTGACAAAGCAGTGCCTCTGCAGCTGGTTTTGCATTTACAGTGGTACCTTGGGTTAAGTACTTAATTCATTCTGGAGGTCCGTTCTTAACCTGAAACTGTTCTTAACCTGAAGCACCACTTTAGCTAATGGGGCCTCCTGCTGCTGCCGTGCCGCCGGACCACGATTTCTGTTCTCATCCTGAAGCAAAGTTATTAACCCGAGGTAATATTTCTGGGTTAGCGGAGTCTGTAACCTGAAGCGTATGTAACCTGAAGCGTATGTAACTTGAGGTACCACTGTAATACATGAATGTCACTGTGCGCTGCTGACAGGGAGGAGAAAACGAGAGTCATGGGTCTCTGGTCAGCCATTCCTCATTGGGCAACAGCAGTTGGAGCTTTCATTGGGCTACAGCAGGCATGTCCAACCCCCAAGAGACTGTAATCTACTCCCACTAAAAAAAACCTGGCAGTGAACTACCCATTGGATCGACCAGAGGTGTTCAGCTTTTAGGGAGGCATAGATCAGGATCACATGATTGACCAGGATCGACCAGGGACGCCCCGTGATTGACCGGTAGATCACGATCGACCGGTTGGACATGCCTGCACTACAGCTTCTGAGCCGCGGCACCATCAAACAACAGGAGTGTCTGCAACCTGGCCAAGACCACAGCCATTCTAAACTCATTCCAGATTTCACCAACAGTGATCAGTCCACTAAGAAATCTAACGTTACACTTTTTAACTTTGCTAACTATCATGTAATCTCCCAGAATATTTATTAAAATGTATGCCTGGGGCCCTAAGCCTATGGCTTTGGCTGTACAATTCTTGGGGACCACAAATACTGCCAGGCATATAAACGACTAGTTATCAGAGTGAATAATAATAATAGCTATCAGGAGTGCCTATCTCAAAGACCACCTTTCCCCATCTGAACTGACCCAGACCCTCCAATCATCGTCTGAGGCCCTCCATGCGAGGGCTGGAGGCTGGCAACATGAGAGCAGGCCTTTTGTGTGGTGGCGCCCTGCTTGTGGAATGCTCTCCCTCGGGAGGGTCTCCTGGCGTCTTCATTAGACCTCTTTAGGTGCCAGGCAAAAACATTGCTCTGCTCCTAGGCCTTGGCATAATTGCACAATATATGGCCTTTTAACTGGGAAGGGAGTATATTTTTGGTTTGTTATTATGGTATGTATTTTTGTGTTTTTATATTGTAAACCACCCTGTGATATTCAGATGAAGGGCAATACAGAAATTTAAATAAGAATAAGAATCATGGTCAGGAGTTTTCATACCAAACAAGAAAAACAAGAAGCCCTCAGAGTTGTTGTTGTTGTTGAACGGCCTGAGCATACTGCAAGAAATAAGCACAGCACTTCAGTTTGTGTTCCTACTGGGCAGCACCGTCGCCTGGAACCCAGCTGGAAGGCAGCAGAGCAGAGCGGTTACCTCCTACGGAAGGCCACCTTAAGCAGCAGAACTCAGATCAACTTGTGCCTCTTTTCTGCAGGTTTGCACCTGCCCTTCAGATGAGTGTCAGTGATTACTCAGGAGATTCCTTTTTGAAAGTGACCTCAGGGAATTCTGAAGTGGCAGGTCATAACAAAAGGCATACGGTCGGGACTTGCCAGAGAACGATTCTGAATGCCAGGGACAAGGGTGCCTTTGAGAATATTAGAGTATTCATTAACTTCTGAATAATTACAGATTATGCTACACACATCTTGGAGAAGTATGGAGCAAAGCTGACTTTCAAAGTAATGCCCCTTCCAAACAAGCTTCACTTGCAGCAAACCTTGTTTAGAAAGTGACAACTGGGACCTGCAATATGACCACACCACAGGACCCTGAAAAGAGGGGGGTGACAAAATGCTGGGCGGCACTCACCGCAGGGCCTGCAGCACACGCACAGGCTCCGCGCTGCCCAAACGGCCCACCTGCTGCCTCCCCCCAGCTGTAGGGCGGCTGAGTGGGAGGAGGCAGGCAGACTTTTCAGAGGCCCTATGCAGCATCCTGCCCCGGCTTGCCCCGCCCCCACGGGCAGCTGGCCCCGCCCCTGGGTGCAGGGCACATGCACCGCCCCAGGCGCCTGATTGGCTTGCTCCACCGCTGCTGAGGGGACGCCACCAGGGGCATCCTCTCTCTCTGTGCCCCCCGCACAACTTTTCCCTAGGCAGGCAGGCACCTAAGGCTGCATGGAAGCAGCCTGGAGGCTGGGTGGCCTCTCAGTGGCTCATGACAGGTGTCCCCGAGGCAGGAGATGTTGAGCCGAGGCTCTGTGAGAGGGCGCGAGGGATGCATGGCGGTGCCTCTCTCTCCCCCCACCGCCCCTCATGGACATGGAGTCCCCAGCACACCTTGACGCTACTGTTGCGGTGGCTTCTTCTTAACGCGGAGCCGCTGAGAGACCACAGTCTCCCACCCTCTTTTTTTTTGGTGGAATGCTGAGCTAAAGGCAGTGCTTTTTTCCATTGCTGTATTTATTTTTCCTGATTTGATCTATAAAATGGTGATTTTCTTGAGTCAAAATGAGAGGACCCCTAAACATTTTTTAAGGAGAAAAAAGCACTGGTGTTATGTATACACTAATGGTGAATTAATTGTGCAACTATGGATCCTTATGTAGCCAAAATGCCACCATCCACACACAAGAGGGAGGTCTCAGCACATTTAGAGGAACCCCAAGGTTTGAAGAAGTATACAAAATAATTGGGGGGGGGGGCTTAAAAGGGGAGTGGAGGACTCACGCATCAGTCAGCATCTCACGCACATTGAGCATGCTTCGTCCTCATTCACTTGTGTTGTGAATGTGCGTGAAATGCTGACTGATGGTGGGAGAAGGGAGAAAAATGGAAAAACAGGGGGAAGGAAAATGGATAAAAAGACATAGCTGCTTGGCTGGAATCCCGAACCCTTTCTCTATGATCCTAATGAAAATCCCCTCATCCAAACTGCTATTTGGTATAGGAGGGGAAACTCACTATAGGGAAGGATCTGAAGCCATTTGCGAAATTATCAGTTACATCAACATTTCTGATGTTGTTGAGAATAATCTAGTATTAGGGTTGCCACATTTTGAAGAGCAAAAAAGAGGACATATTTGCCGACTTCTACTTTTAACTATGGATCACTATGATGACTCTACCCACGAGAAAAAGGACATGTCCTGGGAAAAGAAAACACATGGCAACCCTAATTTTCTAGTTTAGTATGTTTATTTTACTTGTATTTAGTAAACATAGAAAAGTACCCCACCCCATGCTAATTTTTTGGTCCCAATAGACCTCAAGTATTTGACCTGAAATATTGGAGGCCCGCTCAATATGGTTTAAATGTTATATTATGTAGAAACATTTTATTAAAATATTTGTAAACATTTAAAGGCAATAGCATGAACTTCTCTTGCAATGTTTAAATTTAAGTGGAGGGAAACCCCAAAAGTACTGAAGGCTGTTGGCACGCTTAATAAATTTTAGCATCCTGGAGAACTGTGCGTGGCAGGCTGACTCACAGGTCTGTCAGGGATAATCACCTGAAAAACATTAATTACAACTTTGAAACTGCCAAGCTTGCCCAATATTGCCTTTGGCACTTGGCATCCATTCATTGCTACTAATGAACTTAGGAAATGGAAAACGTTCGGTGGAAAAATAAAGCATTGGAAAAATTTCCGCCCCACTCCCTCATCCCTGCCATCAAGATGTTCTTCCTCATGTCTGCTCCAAATTCCTTTTCATGTTATTTGAACCAACTGGCTTGAGTCCTGCCCTTTGGAGCAACAGCAAACAAATTTATTCTGTTTTCTGTGTAATATTTGTAATAAAAAGGAGATCATAATGCCATGCAAATATCCCCCTGGGACTGAGCAGGGTGGTGGGGCCACCACACCTGCAGCCCCACCACCCAAATGGTAGGCAGGATGGGCAGAGAGAATGCTGTGCCAGCCGTAAGCTACGCAGCAAGAGGGCCTGGACTGGCCATGCCCCCATACCATCACACAAGAGCAGTGGAACCAATTTGGGATCCAATTGATCCCAGGCCAGCTCAGCCCCTCCATGCCCTCAGAATGTCCTGTTTCATGGCTACAAATCCAACAGTAGCTTCATCTCACCCAAATTCTACCAGTTTTACAACAAGAATACTGTGGGTTACGCAGCTAAAGTGGATCTGGGGCTCTTGTGTAAAAAAACCTATTTTTAAAAAATTCCCAGAATGTTTGCAGTAAGGCATGATATGGGAAAGTGCACTGGAAAGCATTGGCCTCACCCTGACCAGTAAGTAGTTGCCTAGATCCTGTTTCCCCCTCTTTTTAAAGATGGATCCAGCATTTGCCTCTGTTCAATCTAACAGCACTTCACCTGTTCTCCAAGAATTTTAAAAATCATAAACGGTCTCTGAGATTACATCTGCAACTTCCTTTAGTACCCTAACACACAACTTATCTGGCCCTTAAAACCTGAATTCATTGAGAGTAATAAGGTGCTCCCAGAGTAACTTCTTATCTATATTTGGCTGTTCAACTTGGAAGTGCGCAATTTGAGGCTCCAGCACCCTCCCGTCATGAGGAAACTGTTTCCTTAAAAGGCTACCCAAGGGCGCACATGAGAGTAGGAAGCATGAAACAACTGTCTTCATCTGGTGGAAAAACCATTTAGCCCAAACAATATTGTGCAGTGACATTAACTTGTGCTATTCCAGAATCTGCCCAAACAAACTTACTGCACAGATTGAAAAGAACATACAGGAAAGAAGAAGCCCATGCTGGCACAGGGCACACTGAACACTGGCCAGTCAAATGGTACAAAAGAATGATGTGTTACTGCAGCACTGCAGAATCACTGCAAGTTTCAACGAAGGATTGTCAAGTGTTGGCAGGATCCCTGGCTCTCCTTTGCAGCCACCGAGGTTCAATGAAAACTGTGAAACTAGGCGGACAAGACACAGACATACCTTTTCAGGAGTCATGCACAGTTTAACATTTATTCTCCTCTGCACTTTTCTTCCTTTGAGGGTAGCGGCAAAGGGAAGCACTTCCACAAAACTTAGGGCAACAACAACTAGATGTACAACCAATAGTAATGGAATAATAATCTCTCCATTTTGGTTCTCTCAGTTCCAATCCGAAATTCAGTTCTCCGCAGTGCTGCAACAATGAAAATTCTTCAACATTTTAGTGTAAATTTCGCCTAATGAATACATCTGTGTGCAGTTTTGACTAACATACACACTTTTCAGGTAATTTTCCCTAATATAATCCATTTTTGTATGTTATTTTCACCAAAATATTATTTTTTATGCACACTTTCCCCCAATCTATGCATTTTTATTCAAGTTGGAGAACTGCATTGCAAATTTCAGATGTGTGAATTTTGAAGGCTGGTTCTATGTTTCACTTCTCATATTGTTTGGGAAAGTGAGAAATGAACAGATTAACTTTTAAGTGCAGACTGAATCTAATGTCTCCTTAACAACCCAGGAGGAGGTATTTACTACTTCGGGCAAAATATGGGGGTGCTGTAGGTTTGAATGAACAAAACTAGCATGCCAAGGATAAGGGTTTAGCCTCGTTTCCCTCTTGTCATACTGCTATTATATATGCAGAAAGGAGGATTCTGTGCCATCATTTACACTCCCTCATTTTCACTCCCTCACATCTATGGAATTTGGAACATTCTTCTGGAAAAGGTAAGACATTGCGAAAGACAGGCGCTTCCTGTTGTGTTCCATGGTACATAGTTTCAGAGGGTCATCCAAGATCAGAATTGCACAACAATTTCACTTTATCTTTTATCATCGTCATCATCATCATTATTATTAAAAAATGTTTTTATTTAGAACAAAGATAAAACCACATACAATCAGAGAATCATCTCCGAATATTCCACAGAGCTTTGACAAAGTTTGTTTCTTTAAAAACTGTCTCACAATGAATGCAAGATTTCAAAAACAGGTTGTTTCATATGCATGCATCATGGAGAAATGCAAGTAACAGGGTGGGGGAGAGAGAGATTAGGAATGGAAGGGAATCAGAAGAAACCTCAGAAAGCATCTAGGTCAAAGTTTAAAGCAAGGTGAATGTCTAGCTCAATAGGCAAACGCAAGCATGCATTTTATTCTTCCCTCTGCATTTTCCTTTCAAATGCTGAGGTGGCTTTTTTGTAGGGTCTATGTATCAGCTTTAACTATGAGAGGCATATCGGTGCTTCTTTAAATGTGTGGGGACTGGAAGATGGGGCTGCTACTGCTCTCAGTTGGGAGAGTTGGAGGGTAAGCATTCTGCTATGTCAATGCTTTCCCAAATACTCTTCAAAGGCTACCCTGTGTTGAATGAATTGCTGGAGTCTAATCAATGCTCCCAAAAAGAAACACAAGAATCTACAGCCTTAAATGTATGCAAATACTTCACAGAAATAGAAATGTGAAATGTGCAGCTCCTTCAATTAGATTAATTGAAGTTAGTGGGAGGAGAGAAAATCAGGAATAGAACAGGCTGCACAACTTTAGAGTGTTTACAACAACAAAATAGAGTTGTGGCAGATTTGTCTCCTCTGATGTTTCTTCCCACGTTTGCAATATAAACGACAGATGCTCACTCCAGCAAATCAAACACTGGTTCAGACATCAGTCTTCCTCGTGCTTCAGGATGGCAGTCTGCCTTTCAAAGACTGTTTTAAAGCACCACATATACATTTTTGCATTCATTCACTCCATTTTAAAGGCTCCCACAGGCCATGCCTCCACCGTGGAGCCACTCACCGGAGGAGGAGGCTGCGGGATGAGGAACCTCCCTCGTACGCCTCCCTCTTCCTCCTTCCCTCAGTGGCCTCTGGGTCCAGGCCTGGCCGGAGCCCCCACAGGTCCTGCCGCTGCCATAGAGCCACTCACCGGAGGAGGAGGCGCCCAGGCAGGCAGACAAAGCTGAGGCCTGAGAGAGCGGGCAAGCAGTCTGAGCGGAAAATGGTGGCCTCCATGGGAGAATCCTAACCCAACCCCCCTCCCCAAGATTACCGCTGCCCCGCTGACCATTCGCCACCCCCACTACCGCTGATTGCCCAGTGGCCCTGCCACCACCGCTCACCCGCTCACCTACACACTTGGCCGCTGCCGCCACCGATCACCCAATCACTCACCCGCCGCTGATCACCCACTCGCCCTGCCAACACTGCCATAGATCGCCTGATCGCCCGCTGCCACCGACTGTCCAATCACCCAGCCCCCACCGATCACCTGATCACCCGAATTGCCACCAATCGCCACCACTGCCAATCACCCTGCTGCCGCTGCCACCGATCACCCGACCACCACCAATCGCCTGCTTGCCCCCCCACTGTCTGCCCTCTTTTTTTGATCTTCCAAATATGGTAACCCTAAATAATAATAATAATAATAATAATAATAATAATAATAATAATAATAATAGTTAGAGTGTGTTGACCAGTGTTCAAATCCCCACTCCGCCATGAAGCTCACTGGGCAACCTTGGCCCAGTCACCATCTCTTAGTCTAACCTAATTCACAGGGTTGTTGTGAGCACAAAATGGGGAGGAGGAGAACCATGCAGACCACTTTGAGGTCCATGGAAGAATTTTGACAGTTTTGGTTTCTGTCAGTTTCTCATTTTTCCAGTCTTAAATTCAGATGGCCTTGCTCTTTTTTTTTTAAGAGTCTGCATGAAAATATATATATTTCTCCTACTGTTTGTATTTTTATATACAATCTTGCCTCATTTAACATTTCTCTAATATTCGGTATATGTACACTTTTGTGTGCACCTAATATACACATTTTTGTGTATACTTTTGGCTAGAGAACTCCATCATTGATTTCAAAGGACAGCTGTGTTTTGGTCTGCATATTAGTTCAGTTAGAGTGAATTAGGTACGTCTGCATTAAGTGAACAAAATTATTCCCCGTTTCCAATACACATACATACAGCTGCTTATGTACATACATATTTATAACCACTTGGCCATCTAATTTTCTTTCTAAATGTATTAACTGAATGTCTAAATAATGTGATGTATGAAGTGGTCCTGGAGTTTCCAACTTTCTGCTTTCAAAAATTGTAGCATGGAGGGCAAAATACTTCTGAGTACATATAACCTAGATTAACCTAGATTGGCCAAGAAAGCTGTGTGCCAGGATGTTTCTTACACACACACACACACACACACACACAGAGAGAGAGAGAGAGAGATAGAGAGAGAGAGCATTTAATATTTCTAAAATGCCAAGGCAATGTACAGTCTAAAAAAACAAGAAATAAATCTTTAAAACTTTAAAACAAAAACACAACCCAAAACCAATAAAACAGCAGTATAAAAAGGTCATAAAAGTGTATAAAAGCTAACAGAACAGAACTTCAGAGAACTCCAAACATGTAAAGTGGGGACCTATCTTCTTATGTGTCATGGGAAGCCTGGCCCAAAAGAGAATTCTTCCCAAGACATCTGAAGCAACTGATGGTTGCTGCATCCTGTATATCGGGGGAAGGGCATTCCACAGCAGAAGGAAAAATGCCTGTTTTGGGGTCAACACCCTTTAGTATGCTGCAGAGTGAGTTGACATGAGTGGAACCTCCCCAGATAACCTAAACAACCTTGCAAGTCTATACTGTATCACAACTATGTATATTAGCTTTCTTTCAGCTTAATGAGCTGTCCCACTAGGAACAAACCTGGCATGTTCACCTCTGCTATAACAGTCACCACTGTCCATGCACTGCGCCATTTAATTCTCTTTCACTCAAGTTACTCATTTTCATAGCAGCTTTCTGCTGTCATCTGAAACAAGGGGACTAAACTCCTCCTCCTCCTAGAGGCAAGGGGAGATTACTGATTTAAATATCAGTGTCTTGAGTATTTTTAGCTTTTACTGTTTCGCCATTTCATCACTGCTTGGGGGAATCATAACTCTTCATCAGAACATTCACTTCCTTAACAATTTACCTCTTACAAATGCAAAATCTAAACTGTTGTTGATATTCCTGGGTTTTGGCAGCTTCCAAGAGTCAAGCTGAGTTTTGCCTTTGTCTCTCACAATTCACTGCAGCAATTACAAGAGGGATGCTTTGCCTTGTGTTTGAAGGTGCCCTCTGACTGAAGGGCTTAAATTCAGTCTACAGATAAAGAACCAAAAGAAAGGGAAGCAGAGAGTCCCTCAAACTTGCCCATCAACATGGGACACCTAGACAGCACACTGAGCAGGTCCACACATACGGTAATCTGGTCACACTCTTCCTCACCATGCTGAAAGACATTGCATTTCTCTTTAAGTGATCACTATTTCTAAATTTGCATCTATACATCTACTTTAGCATATACACATTTCATGCAAATCTGTGTTCTCCTTTGTCCCCTCCCCCTTTGGCGATGCATGCGTATTTATAGCAATGTATAAACCAAGGGAGGGGGAAAGGTAGACTGAACTGGCCAGGAAAAACTATTCATTGTGCAGAACATCTGCCTGCCTGCCTATTATTGGTAACAGAGTCTCCGGCACTGCAAAAAGCCTACAAGCTGAAACAGACGGTGGAGAAATAAAGGGAGGGAGGAGGATGAAATTTGGGAAATGTCATGTGTCAAAAGCTTGGTTACATGTGGTAATGAGTACTAAGAGGATACGTGAAAGGCCATACAGAAAAAGGTAAGTTTTAAAGAAGAATTTGAAGGAGGAGAGAGAGGTGGCATCACAAACATGTTCCAAGAGGCATTGGGCATATGGGGAAAATGGGTGGAGTTGCATAAAGGAGTTGGAGACTTTCATTCAGCTGAGAATGGCAGAGTTGGGGTGGCAGAGGTCACAAGCAGCTATGGAAGAGGGGGGCTGAGCTTAGTGGCAGAGCACACTCTGTGGATGGAGAAGGCCCAGGGTTCAGTTCCTGGTTTCTTCAGGTGAAAATGGGGGGAAATCAGGCAGTAGATGATGGCAAAGACTGCTCTGTGCCTGAGATCTTGGAGAGCTGAAGCCACTCACAGCAGACGATCCTGGACTTGGTGGACAAAACAACCAACGTTTCTACTACACAACATAAAACAGGAGCCAAAAGATAGGAGTGAGTTGGGGTGGGGAGACGTGAAAGATGTGGATAGTTTTAGCAGGAAGGAGAAGACGATTGGCTTGGTTCTGGCAGGGGATGGGGAGCCAGTGAAGGAACCCAAAGAGGTCACATGGCCAGAGGGGTGGGAGAGAGGGGTGATTTGGGAAAACCGAGGCATGAAAGAAAAGAGTCAGGCAGATTAAGGTTCCAGCAGTCAAGGTGCAGATGACCACCAGAGGACGAACCAATTTTAGCCAAGGCACAAGAAGGAACGGGTGGGAGTTTTGCAAGGCTGCAGAGGGAGAAGCAGCATGACTTGGCAGCAGATTGAATGGGGGAAGCAAACAAGAGAGAAGAGTCAAGGGATAGCAGCTAAGCCAGCATGCTTGACAAACAGATGTGAAGGATGGTACTACTGACAATACTGAGAGGAGTTGGAAAGCCATTTTAGGAGGCAAGATAAATAGTTTTATCTTCAACATGTTGAGATGGCATTGAGATGTCCAAGTGGATATATCTAACAGACAACACAAATTTGAATCCTACGCTGCCTCAAGCTTATGCCCTCCAGCAACTCTTGTGACCTGAATATAAGGGCATGGATTAAATTAACAAAGGACCCATATTACAGCTACAAGCTCTTTAACTTCTCCCTTGATACCTGATGGTATGGCATGTTACAGATTTTTAAAACCTATTTATATAGCCCACAAATCCCAAACATATGTTTTTACATTTTTGCCACCGTAATTTTGTGGTCTTCTAGCATTGCACTCCTACTCAAATAACACATTTAAATGTTAGGAAATCGCTAGCAAGCTGTGAACCACAGTTCCCAATGAAAGCATGCAGATTCCTTGCGTGCCATGTCCATCTCTGGCCCTACAATCCTCCTCGTCAACAGAAAACACAACTCTTCTATGACGCTACTTTTGAAAAGGAATTCAGAACAACACATTGCTACTTCTATGTTACTATAATTCCTCCAGTTGTTTTAGAGGACTCTCAGTTACCTACCACATAGTTGGAGGAAACACTATTACTGCCATTATTATGGCTGTGGTTTTATGTTTGTGAATTGCAGAACTGTTTTTAGTCAGATAATGCTACATCCATTTTGAGTCAAATACTTGTCAGTGGAGACCTGAGAATCAGGGGTCACCATACAGCTTTTAGCACCCTGGCTGTGCACATTCCTGGCAGGAAGTCCATGTTTTGGTGGCGGGGGAAGGAGCAGTTACTCCACCTAGTGCGGAAGAAAAAAAATTTCTGTCACATGGGAACATTTCGCACTTCACAACCTGAAAGCATTGTAATACGAAGCTGTGACTGGCAGACAAAGGTGGGAGTCACATCTAAGGACAGACACCTAACTGGGGACCACTTCAAGCTAGCCCCAAAAGATAAAGGTGTAGCTGCCGAGATGCCTCCTGGTGCCACACAGCTGATGCCTTGAGGCTGCTGCAAAGAGACAGTTGAGCTCTAAGAGCTTCAGAGACACTCTGTGAGTGCGCTGGGAAAGTCGTGTTTGACACCTGGCATCTGGACATGCATAAGAACACACATGATCAGGCGCCCCAATTGTACACGGCCTGTGTAACACGGGTCCCAATTGCATGGAAGAGTTTGTGCACATTCAGAGTGAGTGCCAAATTGCAGTCCTGCTGAGATCAAGAAGGAAAAAGAACTTGCACAAATTTGTCCGCCGGTTCTTCATTTTAGGCCAAGCAAGCCAGAGCTCATCTCACCCTTGTGTCAATCAAGGTTTACATCTGCCACTCACAAGGCTCATTCCTGTGTGCATCATCATGACTAAAAAATCCACGAGTACATAATGTGTGATTGCGTTATAAATATGATTTGCTTCCCAGACATAAACACTACAATTCAAAAGTACATTGCTTGATATGGAAGCAGCTGATGTGAATAACTCACCCACACGCTGCATTTCCTTGTGCTCCATATGGCCTATTAACCAGGGACAGTCCCTGTTTTGGCTTCTGGGGGGGTGCTGGGATTAGATGAATTAGAGTCTTTCCAACTTCAGCCTCCTTCTAAATCTCTGAATTCGTGGCACCTTGACTAACAACAAGTACAGAACCACCTTCCCACATCATAGAATCATAGAATAGAATCATAGAGTTGGAAGAGACCACAAGGGCCATCGAGTCCAACCCCCTGCCAAGCAGGAACCACCATCAGAGCACTCCTGACATATGGTTGTCAAGCCTCTGCTTAAAGACCTCCAAAGAAGGAGACTCCACCACACTCCTTGGCAGCAAATTCCACTGTCGAACAGCTCTGTCAGGAAGTTCTTCCTAATGTTTAGGTGGAATCTTCTTTCTTGTAGTTTGTATCCATTGCTCCGTGTCCGCTTCTCTGGAGCAGCAGAAAACAACCTTTCTCCCTCCTCTATGTGACATCCTTTTATATATTTGAACATGGCTATCATATCACCCCTTAACCTCCTCTTCTCCAGGCTAAACATGCCCAGCTCCCTTAGCCGTTCCTCATAAGGCATCGTTTCCAGGCCTTTGACCATTTTGGTTGCCCTCCTCTGGACACGTTCCAGTTTGTCAGTGTCCTTCTTGAACTGTGGTGCCCAGAACTGGACACAGTACTCCAGGTGAGGTCTGACCAGAGCAGAATACAGTGGCACTATTACTTCCCTTGATCTAGATGCTATACTCCTATTGATGCAGCCCAGAATTGCATTGGCTTTTTTAGCTGCCGCGTCACACTGTTGGCTCATGTCAAGTTTGTGGTCAACCAAGACTCCTAGATCCTTTTCACATGTACTGCTCTCAAGCCAGGTGTCACCCATCTTGTATTTGTGCCTCTTATTTTTTTTTTTTGCCCAAGTGCAATACTTTACATTTCTCCCTGTTAAAATTCATCTTCTTTGTTTTGGCCCAGTTCTCTAATCTGTCAAGGTCGTTTTGAAGTGTGATCCTGTCCTCTGGGGTGTTAGCCACCCCTCCCAGTTTGGTGTCATCTGCAAATTTGATCAGGATGCCCTTGAGTCCATCATCCAAGTCGTTGATAAAGATGTTGAATAAGATGTTGAATAAGACCGGGCCCAATGTTGCTGACTGTATTAGAGTGGATGCTATTCTATGAGCATAAACCGGTCCACTGTGCAACTATGAATGAGAAGGGGTTGGGATGTTGTAACTCGCTGGCCTGAAATTACCAGTGTCTTTCTTTGGATAGAACACAAGCTTGTCCTTTCTTGTTCCTCTTTCCCCCTGGAAAGTCACTCCAGCCCCTCTCTTTCCCATCATCATCTCTGCGGATACACCTACACTACAAGCGCCCTTGCAGTATCTTTGATGCAGCTTTGCAGTGTCACGCTTAGATTGTAAGAATCTGTCCATCTTCTCCTTGGGATGTGGGATTCACAGTGACCATCATGTCCTTTCCAGTGTGCTTACTTGATTGACATAATCTTTATTGTGTCTCTTTCAGCTGCTCTGCAAGTGTGCGTTTCCTTTCAAGGATATCCATTGCATTTTGGGGGCAGATTTTTTTGGGCAGATTCCAATATAACACAAATTATTTTTCTCCCACTGAGGGTAAGGCACACACTGTCTACTTGCAGAGAAAATCACTCCAGCTGGCTGAAGTAAAAACATTTACTATATAATAAAACCCACGTAAACTATATTTAAATAGATCTTTAATTTAAAAAATCCTGCTGATCTGCAGCCACTAACTGCTTGCTGAGTAAGATAGTTCTGCAGGAACTACTTAACTGGGTCTTTATCAAATTTCAGAAGGAAGAAAGTTACAATTGAGGAGTATTGTTAGTAGCCCATCTCCACCTCAGCTCTTAGAAGGTCTGCAATTTAAGTCCCCCATGGATGAAGCTCCTGGCACAAAACATATGCACACTCATGCATGCAGCACACTCTTTTCAAATTCGGCTGGAGCACTTTTGTTCAAAGTTGCATAAACAAAAGATGAAGAATGGAGAGGTTGTGATAGGGTATTGTTTTTGCAGCCTTTGCTCCCACTCTGCAAAATACATTGTCAGGTCATATCTATTTATGATCTACTTCCTAGGTTTCAAAAAAGTTTACAAGACATTTAAAGAGTTTACAAGACATTTAAAGAGTTGCTATTGACTTTTGATTTTCCCCGTCCACTTGGTTTGCTGGTTTCACCATCTTCACTCTTTAGAAAATGACTGTAAATGTTATGGTTGGGTCAGCTTAACAAAAGTAAAAGGTTGGGATCCAATAGTTGGTCTTGGAGCATCTCAATTTGTCAAGCTACATAAGTTGCAGGTGCCGGGAAACAGAGGCAGCCATCCGAGAAGCAGCTTTTAGCCCAACACAAGGCCAAGCCAATGCTGTAGTTTCCATGGCTGAAGGGCCAAGAGGTTGACGTAGGAACCACCAAGCAGGAAGACAAGCAGGGAAGCAAGCAAAGAAACTATTTAGAAGCGCCAGAGACAGAGTCATGACTTGCTTCAAAGGGTCACAGAAGGAGTGCAGCCTTTATAGCAGGCAATGGCATTGGACTGACTCATCTAACTTCCATGATCAGGAGGATTCTGGTATGCAATGTTTATATCCTAGCATGGTAAAGGTAAAGGGACCCCTGACCATTAGGTCCAGTAGTGGCCGACTCCTGGGTTGCGGCGCTCATCTCGCTTTATTGGCCGAGGGAGCCGGCATACAGCTTCCGGGTCATGTGGCCAGCATGACTAAGCCGCTTCTGGCGAACCAGAGCAGCGCACGGAAACGCCGTTTACCTTCCCGCCGGAGCGGTACCTATTTTTCTAATTGCACTTTGAGGTGCTTTTGAACTGCTAGGTTGGCAGGAGCAGGGACTGAGCAATGAGAGCTCACCCCATCGCGGGATTTGAACCGCCGACCTTCTGATTGGCAAGCCCTAGGCTCTGTGGTTTAACCCACAGCGCCACCTGCGTCCCATATCCTAGCATGAGCAGCCTTCAATTCTTTCCTCCAGTTTTCGTGGGATGATTTTGTCATCTGAAATGTCAGAGGTAAGATTTCAACTGGACAGGAGCAGGGGGTTAGTGAACAGTTATCATCATTATTTATTATTTATTGAATTTATATACCACCCTCAGGGCAGTTCATGCCTCTCTCCATGACTAGCAAAATTAGAAGAAATGGTGCAAAATAAACAGGCATATTTGCTTGATTTCCTTCAGGTGTGCAGGAATGAGTGACAGAGCCCTTCCTTTGAATGCAGACAGTCCCACCTCCTGTTAAGAATCAACAGTTGCAGGACAAGGCAAGATTTCTGCTTGAGAGACAGGGAGGATCGCTACCAGTCAGAGAGTCCAGCTTTTAAATTCTAATGTATGAAGAAATCAGCTTTTCTTTATGCAGGATTTGTGTCGTCTTGGTGCAGAAATATTGTTAATACTTTATTGTAGCATACAGATAACCCTTAGTGATGCTAGGAAGTAATATATACTTTATGAAGACATCATTTTTCATTGCAAATTCCTTTAAAATCTTGATGTGTGTCTGCTTTTTTAGCGAACACATGTCACAGAACAGATACTAACAGCTGTGAGTGAAAATCCCTCCCAACTGAACCCAATTTGCTTGCTCTGTGCCCTAAAATGGAAATCTGTGCAATATCTCTCCGTTGCATCCCTGGTAATTAAAATCCACAACCTTACTGCATAAAAGGAATGTTATTCGATATGCTGACTAGAAGCACACAATCCCTGTTCTGGAGTTATGCTGGTTTAGGGGCTTTAGGATTGGTGAGAGCCCCTCCGTGCCGGCAGAACACTAGATATGCTACCCCCGTGATAGATATGCTGATAACGCAGCCAGATATGCCAAGACAGCTGGACCACTGGTGAAAAAATGTTGACGGAATGGCCAAGATGGGAGTGGAGTTGTGGTCAGATTGGGGGGAAAGTACACTTATGCCATATTCTATACTCCAGGTGTGGGGAGCCTGTGGCCTGCCAGATGGAGGATTCGAACTCCCATCAGCTGCAGCTGGCATCAGGGATGATAGGAGCTGCTGTCCAAAAACATCTGGAGGGCCACAGGTCCCTGAACCAGCTATACTCCTTCAGCTCATGCCACATTCCAGCCAACAGCAGACCTTGACTCCAGACCCAGACATGGTGCAATAAATTTTCTTCCCACCGACTTCAATTTGTTGTTGGCATCCATCTGTCACAAAACACTAAGGAGTGCACATCCCAGGGTGAAATCAAATTACTGTGTTAGCAGCACTGAAGTGACCTCTCCAGGACACAAGCCGAGGCAGTGTGTATGGAGGTCTTGGGCAGCCCAGATGACAAGACTCCTCTCTCTCGGCCTGGCTGATGTGGTCCAAAGGAAAGCAGAGCAAGACATTTGGCAGCAGCTGGGCTGCAGGAGTTGCCAGAAGCACCCAACCATCTCAGGCAGTGGTGTCCAAACTTTTTTCAAAGAGGGCCAGATTTGATGGAGTGAAGGGCCGTGAGGGCCAACCAAAGTTGTTAACCTTTTTTAGAATTGAAGCTTTTTTATGATTTTACCCCAACGTTGTTAAGCTATTTTTTTAGGGTTATAGTAATAGTAATAATAATAATAATAATAATAATAAATCTTTATTGCGGTCCAAAGACCCATAAAACAATTTCTGAACAAAATATAGTTATGACAGCCAACCACAAAAGAGAGATATACCCAGACAGTCATTTTTTTATTTTTTATTTGTCTCAGGCTTGATGATATTTGTTTCTTTTGACTTCTGAAAGAAACTTTGCCATGGCCAGTGTAATATCAGTAGACCAAAAGATCTTTAATATGAGAGGCTTCAGCTTTTTTTAGGATTGAAGTTGTTGAGGTTTTTTTTAGGATTTTACCCCAGGAAACTAACTGCCACAGGGGCTGGATTAAACCGACCAGGGGGGGCAGATTAGGCCCCCGAAACGGACTTTGGACATGCCTGACTCCACCCGGGATTTGTTCAGGGTTTACTCCTTAGCCTTCTGCTGAGGATACAATGCAGCAGAGGTTGAGGGTCAGAGTTTTCCTTCTCCTAGATTGGTTTGGCCAGCCAGTCAAAGCCATGTATGGAGTGTTAGGGGAGGGGTAGTATCTCTGGTGAGGGGACACCCTGTGCTCCTTCTGGGGTAGCTTGCCCACCTTTGGTCTCCACCTGCACTCCACTCTCACCTGCATGCAACAGCGGCTGACATCAATAGGAGTTTTTAAAAGGCCACTCTTGTGCTGAAGATCATCCTGCCACGACAAGATGATTAACTTGGGAAGACTCAGCAGCAGCATCTTTGTAAGACTCAGGAAGTAAGAGGAGCAGTCCCTTCAGAACTATAAAGGGTCATAGGACACTTTACAAAGCCAACTGATGGGACCAGCTCAAGTTTAGCCTAGAAAAAAGTATACCAACAGGCGGATAGGTGTCAGAACTTGGACCACAGAACATAAAAGGGAAATTCCCACCATTGGGGCCAATTCCCTTCTTACAAACATAAGGTTTGGCTTTGGGTAAAAACTTGGTAACAATCAGGGGATATGAGGATGAAATATTTGAAGAATTTAAAAATAAGCCGAACACATTTTAATAAGACATCCTTAGTTTAGACAATTCTACTCATTAGAAAGTTGTTAGTCTCCCTCCCTCATTACTGCCTGTTGTTCACATGGAGTGTGACAAGAGCTCTAGTTACAGGGTGATCCTGAAGTCACTCCCAATACAACTGCTATTTTGAGTAGGTCAGTGTTTCTCAAATATTTTGAGTTTCTTGCCTTACGGCTGAACTTCTTCTGCCTCCGCCTAGCTGCCCAAACCCCACCAGCACCACCCATTTGTTCGCTTGAGAACTGCTTAAGTGGACACCTTATGAATTTTCCTTACATTATCTTCGTTTTAGATGCAGGAGGCTGGTAGGCCAACTCTCCTATCTTAAAATCCTCTTGTAAGACCTGGTCCTTAGAAGCTCAGATTTAGCAAAGTACAGACACAAGGGTTCACCCAAAACTATCAAAACCTATGCAGCACAGAGAATCAAAATACAAAACCTACACAAGCTGAGGTCAGAATTCTCACCTGCCTCTGCTTCATTCCTAAAACATCTTTTGACATCAAAATGGGGAAAACTACAGGGAGCCGGTACATGGAAAATCCACCTAGAGATCAGAGAGAGCATTGCCCTACATAGTTGGCGAAAGATCAGTGAATTTCTTCCTTACCTAGAAATGGCTTTGTAGTGCTGATGCACTCTGTTCCATGGCTTTCCCCAGAGATAGCTGCAATTCAGTAGTAGTAAAGTAACTAACAAAAACAGAAAGTACTCTGCACGTCTTTCATAAAGGAAGTCCTTTGCACAGATACAAGTGATCTATGTGTATTTATAACCATGCTTTTCTCCCTGACTTTTCTAACCCTAGATTCTTCTCTTAGACTGGAAGGCTTGTACAATAACTTTGGGAGAGGGGGAAAACAATGTAGCAAAGAACATCAAAGAAGCCCAGCCGAAGAGAAGCATTTTTATTTTATTTGTTTAAATGGGAAAAATTAAACAAGTACTTACATTTCTCCAACTAAATTCAATGAAATGTGGATGCATTTAACTTTGACTGGATCATTGCCTCAGTTTTCAAAGAAAGGTAGGATGCACACAGGAAGACTAGCCTTTAACACATTTTTTACACAAAAATCCCAAAGTGAAGAGACGTGGAATTTGTAGATGTGTTTTTCATATCTACATTCACATACACGACTTACATGCAATACTAATATGCTCACACTACTTAAATATACAGACACAGCTGACCAACTCCTTTCTCTGCTGCTTTCTTTTCCACCAACACCACACTGCCTTATCCCTTGGCCTTGGGAACTACTGTGGAGTTTTAAAATCTTTTGAGCAACTGGAATGTACATAAACATTCCACAATACCTTATGATCTGACAGGCATGGGCACCGACCCCAACTCAGCACTTTGTAAAGCAACCCAATTGAGCTGGCCAGTTTGGAGGTTGCCAGATTCAGCTCAGAAGCCCAAGTCTATTTTGTTCCCCACACCCAAAGAGGGCGAAATTTGAAGGCATAGTAGAATCCTTCAGAGATAAAGCCTGCCAGGTTGCTGGCAAACAGATTCAAGGTCATTTGTGCTGGATATCTGTAAAATATGGGTTTTCTTCTAAGAAGGAATTATCTATACTTTCTTTTCATAATTGGATTGAATTTGCTAGCAAGGTTACCAATTTCCAGCTGCAGTTTCTTGCAAGCACCCCGTTGGAGGTGGGTGCAAAAGAAATTGCTTTAAAACACAGTGGTACCTCGGGTTAAGAACTTATTTTGGTCTGGAGGTCTGTTCTTAACCTGAAACTGTTCTTAACCTGAAGCACCACCTTAGCTCATAGGGCCTCCAGCTGCCGCTACGCCGCCGCTGCGCAATTTCTGTTCTCATCCTGAAGCAAAGTTCTTAACCCGAGGTACTATTTTTGGGTTAGCGGAGTCTGTAACCTGAAGAGTATGTAACCTGAAGCGTATGTAACCCAAGGTACCACTGTACATAAGACTTTTATGAACCATGGTATCAGGAGAAATTTGTAGAGAGTCTGGGAGAAACACAAACATTTGTTGAAAAGAAATTGTCACCAATTGAAACAATTACAATCAAAAGAATAAACATGGATAGACGGTGAGCGGCCCATAAAGATTTGTTTGACTTTTCAAGGAGTGAACCCAGATTGAAACCACTGGAAGAAGTAAGAAGCCAAGTTACTGATTGGATACAGTATCACCAATTACATGATATGTTTAAATTGGATAAGAAAAATGGCTTTTTCAACCAAAGCTCACAATTTGAAAAAGAGTTATTGATGAACAAGGAAAAATTATTGTCCAGAATCTATAAACTATTATTGGAACAGGAAACAAAAGATGAGCTGGTCAAAGCATCAATGACCCACTGGGTAATGGATATAGGATATAATATAAACTTAAACCTCTGGGAGAAACTTTGGAAGAATGATCTGAAATTTACTGCATGCTACACACTGAAAGAGAATTATATGAAAATGATCCATAGATAGTATTTAACTTAGAGTAGATTGGTTAAGATGTATAATGTGGAATTGAACTTATGTTGGAAATGCAAAGAAATAGAAGGAACTTTTTTCCATATATGGTGGACATGCAAAAAAGTGAAAGTATATTGGGAAATGATATACAATGAGATGAACAAAAATATTTAAAACAACTCCCCCCCCCCAAAAAAAAAAACCCAGAAGCATTTCTGTTAGGAATTGTTCTGATTAAGGTTCCCATGAGTCAGAAGTTGCTCAGATTTTGTTAGCCCAAAAATGGAAAGTGAGAGAGGTCACTAGTAAGGAAGACTGGCAATTTAAGATGATAGAATATACAGAATTAGTAGGTCTAACAAGTAGAATAACAGGACAAGAAGAACTTATATTTAAAGAAGAATGGAATTTTTTTGTCGAGTATATTGAAAAAAATTGTGCACAGTTAAAAATGCTGGCAGTATATTCAACAGTATATTTTGAACTGATGTAAGATAGGGAAACTAAATTAGATAGATATATTAAAATTTGCAGGAATGGTGGATAAGTCAAATGAACCTTGGAAGGGGAGAGAGTGAAGTCAATGAACACATGGTATAATAAAAGATGTCTAATTTGAAATGTAAAATGTGAAAAGTTAATAAAAATATTCCTTTAAAAAAGCAAAAGAAATTTCTTGATCTCCCCATGGGATTTGTGGGCAATTGGTCGGAAAACATCACAGTTGTATCTTTGGGTAAGAAACCCATTTTCTAGGTAAAAAAAAATTCCCACTGATCACAAAGGAGCTTTCTAGCCATCTCCTCAACCTGGCATCTCCCAGAAGCTTAGAGATATAAGTTTCATTCTCACAAATCTGCTCCATTCCCTGTGAAACACTGAGACTGGAGAGCAATGGCCCAGCCATTCCCTTCGATTACAAGACACACCTGTGAGCTACAACAGAGCTTTTCCTTCACATCCTATCTCCACTTTGGTGTTTGCTCTCCTTTCCACTATCATTGCACCCTGGTGTTATGGCATTAGGGTAAGGCTTAAAGGTTCAGCAGATGCTTCTCTGTAGCATTATTTTGATTCCTGGATCTCTTTGGGGTACCTTCTTTGTCTCACACCAACATTGTAGAGATGTTGCATCACCTTCTGACAAACTCAAAATATCTCTAAGGCCTCCTGCTTTGTCTTGAGATCTGGGGTTTGTCTGAATCTAACACATACCGCATAGTAACTGAGACACTCATTAGGGAAGACTCATTTCAATGAAATAATGCTGAAGCTGTTATAATCAATAGCTATGGAGGTTTCAAAGACTGAAACGCATGTTTACTTTATTTAGTTGAGTTTGATTTGGGATAGAATGGGCCAAATAAAATCTGCAAATGTGCACGTTCTTTGGTGTAAGTTGATACCTCATCAAGTCTCAATGGCAGTATAGTTAGTGTCTTAAAAGATTACATAAACTTTATTCTAAGTATTATTCCGAACCATATACTGGAAAACTCAGCAGTGGCCAGAGGACTGGAGAAGATCGGTCTATATCCCAATCCCAAAGAAGGGCAGTGCCAAAGAATGATCCAACTACCACACAATTGCGCTCATTTCACATGTTAGCAAGGTTATGCTTAAAATTCTACAAGGCAGGCTTAAGCAGCATGTGGACCGAGAACTCCCAGAAGTGCAAGCTGGATTTCAAAGGGGCAGAGGAACCAGAGACCAAATTGCAAACATGCACTGGATTATGGAGAAAGCTAGAGAGTTCCAGAAAAACATCTACTTCTGTTTCATTGACTACGCAAAAGCATTTGACTGTGTCGACCACAGCAAACTATGGCAAGTTCTTAAAGAAATGGGAGTCCCTGGTTACCTCATCTGTCTCCTGAGAAATCTCTATGTGGGACAAGAAGCTACAGTTAGCACTGAATATGGAACAACTGATTGGTTCAAAATTGGGAAAGGAGTACGACAAGGCTGTATATTGTCTCCCTGCTTATTAAATTTATATGCAGAATTCATCATGCGAAAGGCTGCGCTGGATGAATCCCAAACCGGAATAAAGATTGTCGCAAGAAATATCAACAACCTCAGATATGCAGATGACACAACCTTGATGGCAGAAAGTGAGGAGGAATTAAAGAACCTTTTAATGAGGGTGAAAGAGGAGAGCGCAAAATATGGTTGGAAGTTCAACATGAAAAAAACTATGATTATGGCCACTGGTCCCATCACCTCCCGGCAAACAGAAGAGTAAGAAATGGAGGAAGTGAGAGATTTTACTTTCTTGGGTTCCATGATCACTGCAGATGGTGACAGCAGTCACGAAATTAAAAGACGCCTGCTTCCTGGGAGAAAAGCAATGACAAACCTAGAAAGCATCTTAAAAAGCAGAGACATCACCTTGCTGACAAAGGTCCATATTGTTAAAGCTATGGTTTTCCCATTAGTGATGTATGGAAGTGAGAGCTGGACCATAAAGAAGGCTGATCGCCAAAGAACTGATGCTTTTGAAGTATGGCGCTGGAGGAGACTCTTGAGAGTCCCGTGGACTGCAAGAAGAACAAACCTATCCATTCTGAAGGAAATCAGCCCTGAGTGCTCACTGGAAGGACAGGTCGTGAAGCTGAGGCTCCAATATTTTGGCCACCTCATGAGAAGAGAAGACTCCCTGGAAAAGACCCTGATGTTGGGAAAGTTGGAGGGCACAAGGAGAAGGGGACAACAAGACTTAGATAGAAACATCATCTGTGCTTGCAGAATGCAAGCTTCATTTCCTGGTAATTTCAAGGGTTTTCAGATGGCACATGTACTCTACCTGCTACGTTCAAGAAACAAACAAAAAGGGTTGGGGCTCTGTGGGCTGGCCCTCCCTCCACCACACATGGCAGCCATACCCTCAAATCTGCCAATCTGATGAATCTGAGAAGGGGCTCTCTGGGTATGTGGCCACCAGGCATGTCAGCATCAGAAGGAAGGACTAACTCACATGCCCCCCTTGCATGTTTCTTGCATGCGCAGGGGTATATGAACCTTCCTTGTACAAATAACCCTTTTATAAATCAATATGGAGAGTATACAGTACTCTATTGTATCACTGCAGCTATTATTTGTGCAGTTGTAGATTAGCCTTACACATCCTAATTTTCAATGCAAGTATGGATTGCATGCCAGGATTTGGCAGATAGCATGTTCATGTTCAATACATTTTGTGGTTGTGACTGGAAAGAAGAATCAAAAGGTGTCTGAAATTAAGCATGGGTCCCTCAGCCATCAAAGTGATTGTATATCTACTTTTTTTAAAAAAAATCCTCTTAACATATTCCCAGCATTGCTTGATAGTATCCTACTGCAACATGAAGATATTAAACTGTCAGTCAGTTCACTTTCCCAAAGCCAAACATTTCATTATATTTCCTACAAAAATCCAGAACTGTGCACTGAGTCAGTGAGTCTCATTGTATTGAAGAAATAGACAATAGCTGAAGCCAGAGGGATTTTCCTTTGCACAAAGGTAGGTGGTACATTGCAAAAAGCCTTTCCCTTCACAAAATCCAACAGAGGAGATTACAAAAGAAATCTAACGAACAGCCTTTCCACTAGAGTTATGCAACTGTAGCTAAACAGTAACATTTGCAACTCCAGAAAATGTCCAGCTTCTGCCACAACACAGAACTATAACCCACATTCACCAATGGAAACGGCTCTGAAAAGTGGCCCCTGAAACTGACAGGTTGTCAGTTACAGAGGAGAAAAGTTTGCTTCCAATAACTGCAGACTGTGGGGTGGACACTCTTGAACAGACAGGTGTCTGGAGGCGGGTTTGGGATGGATGAAGGTGAATATGCTGAAGCCTAATCTAGGCAGAGGTGCTATGGGCAGGGAAACTGGCTGATCTGGATGAAGAGGTGTCACTGGCTCTGGAGGGGAATCCACCCCATCTGAAGGACCACATTTGTGGGGGGAGGGGGTTACTTCTGGATTCAAGACTTGTGCAGGCAGCATTCAGGAGTGACTTTTGCCATCTTAGGCTGGAGTGTGGACACAGCTGTAGCCATGCACCCAGGCTAGCTGTGGACGTCATGCACTTTACAACGGGCCAGCTTTAAAGACGATCCAGAAATCTCAGCTGGTGCAAATGCATCCCTTCGTGTGCTTGTTGGGACCAGGTGATTAGAACATATTATGCCTATTCTATGCCAGCTGCACTTCTCACCAGTGCATTTCTGGCCCCAGTTCAAAGTGCTAGTTTTAAGGCCTTGAAGAGTTTGGGGCCAGGTACCCCAAAGGATCCACCAGTGCCCACATGAAATTGTTTGCGCTTTAAGACTGGCATTAGAGGTCCTTTTAATTTGCCCACCTTTGAACTCTGTTAGACTGGCAAGCACTGGGTGCCCCCCAGGTAGAAATGGGAAAGATCCCTGCCTGGAGAGCCACCTCAGTCAGTGCCAAGAGTGCTCAGCTAGACGGATTGTTTGGCTGACTCTGTACAAGGCAGCTTTGCTTCCCCAGGTATATTTGTAGCCACCTTAAAAACATCTATCAAATCACATACCTGGGCCCTTGTTTGAATGGGGGTATATGCAGGCTGGCCGCTCTCCAACACAGCCTTAGGTGTGCTTAATAAAGCCACTGAAACTACTGTGATCCCGGCCAAATCCTGCCTTTTCTGTACACTGCTTTTCACAATTAGCCGGTGAGAAGAAAGGTAGACTTGGCAGGACCAGCTCAGGAGATTTCAGGTCAGGTGGAAACCCCAATGGAGACTCGCCTCCCACCGAGCATCATCCACATGGGGCGCAGGCCAGGGGGC
This sequence comes from Podarcis tiliguerta, assembly GCF_965153285.1. Taxonomy (NCBI): domain Eukaryota; kingdom Metazoa; phylum Chordata; class Lepidosauria; order Squamata; family Lacertidae; genus Podarcis; species Podarcis tiliguerta. Next base: position 86,379,427 of record NC_139540.1, on the reverse strand, counting down.
AGGGAATGGGGGCTGTTGCACTCCTGCCCCCCACTGCAATGGGGCTTCCGCAGGAAAAACCTCAGGGGAGGGGAGGGTTTTGCCCCACATGGGTCCGATCTGCCCCAAATCCGTCCCCCTGAGATTGCCACCTCGCCTCTTGGACGGCGGGGTCGTGCTTCCCTCTGTCCGGCCCCGCAGAGAAGGCTGTCCCCCCACAGCCCCCCTCGGGGCCGGCCGAGGCAGAAGCCGTGGGGCAGAGGACTCCGCGGCGAGCACGCGGGGAATGGAGGCGCCGGGAAACTTAGGGCGCAGCCGGAAGGGGACCGCCGCCCGCTCTCCGGCGGAAGGACGAATCCGGGCAGAAGAAGCCCCGAGCCCCGCCAGGGCTCCCCCGAGGAGGAGCGGGGCGAGATGGGGGCGTCTCTCGAGGGGGGAGCCTCTCGCCGCCCGGACTCGCCGGCCCCGCGCTCGCCGCCCGCCCGGCCCCCCGCGCCCCCCACTCACCGGCCGCGACGTCCGGGCGCGCCGCCCGCTGGCCCGCCAGCAGCAGCAGGAGCAGCAGCATCGAGGCCAGGAGCCCCAGCTGGCCGGCCAGCCGCTCCCTCCTCCGCCGGCGAGCGGGGCTCTTGCTCGGCAGCAGCATCTCGGCCCGACCCGCAGCGCCGGCCCGGAGCGCCAGTCCACGAGCGCCGCTGCCTGCCTGCCCGCCTGCCTGCCCGGAGCGCCCAGCAGTGCCGCCTCGCCTCGGCGCCGCCTCCCCGCGCCGCTGCCGGGAGGAGAGCGCCAGGCGGCGCGGCGGCGGCGGCGGCGGGGGCGAGGCGAGCGCTCGGCCGGCCCGGCAGCCCCAACCGAGAGCCGGGGGTCGCCCGTCGCTCCGCCTCCTCGGCCTCTCGCAAGCGCGGCCTCCGCGGAGAGCTGAGCGCGGGTCTCTTTCCCTCCTGGAAGATGGAGCGGCGCCGGGCAGAGCTTGGGGGACCCCAAGTGCCGGCAGCCAGACTGTGTCCCCCGCGCGCCCTGGCTTAGCCCCGGCCCCGGATGGATTTCGGACCGAGACCGGAGGCGTCCCGGGGCGCCCCTTTCCCCTCGCTGCCCCGCTACACGCCTGGGTTGCTCGCCATTTGGGGGCGGCGGGCGGCTGAACGTGTGAACGCTCGCCCGACCAGTGTTCCCTTCGGGAAAGGGGAAGTGGGCAGTGGAGATCCAAGAATTCTGTCCGTGGTGTTAGGTCAGGGTTGGCTCGTTCGCGCACCGTCTGATGTTGCTGTCATCAGCTGCACGTGTGAACCAGTCCGGAGAGAGCCCTGGGGACCCCCTCTCCGCTAAACAGGTGTGGTAAAGGTGGCAAAGCTGAGCCCTTAAAACATTTCATTTTATGAATTCTGCATTGGCCATTGGGGGGGGGGGACCCCGAGAGCGAGATCAGGGCTGGTACAACTGGCACAAGCAGATCCAAGAGATGTGTCTGTTCTTTGAGGAATATTACATGAAACAGAGGGGGATGTTGGTGGGGATGTAAATGGCGGGGAGCACAGGCTCAGGGCACAGATTTGCATACAATTTGCATCAACATGGCTGGAGGGTGGGAGTCTCACTAGCACTGCCCCCAGCAGTATTTATAAATATGTACAATTATTATTATTATTATTATTATTATTATTATTATTATTATTATTATTAGAATCTATATACCACCCTATTCCCGGGGTCTCAGGGCGATTCACAGAATAAAATCAAGATATAAAAATATTTTTAGCGATCTATTAAAACAAAGCAGGAAGGGTCAAGAACAAAAGACCCAGGACCTGGGCAGCCCCTAACATTCCCCGTGAAACAGGCAGGGGGTCTAAGTGGTATGACTGGATTGCCTTGCAGTGGCAAAGAGGGTGTGGGGTGTCAACTCTGCTCCTTAGCACCCTCCATGCTGTCCCAGGGGGTCCTGCAGCTGCAGTCACATGGTGCAGCAGATTCATGGAGCAACCTCATGGCTCGAACCAGCCTGTCTCCAAACAGCTTTTCCTCTTGGAAAAATAGGGTGGATAAGGAAGCCTCAGACACAACGATGGAATACTGACACCTTGAAACTGGATTTTGATATGAATAAAACATCAGAAATTATCAATATGAATTTATTGACATCAGCAACTTGATGTTGATGGTGATGATGATTCTGATTCCCCACCCATCTGGCTGGGTTTCCCTAGCCACTCTGGGCAGCTTACAGAATATATAAAACATAATAAAGCATCAAACATTAAAGCTTCCCTAAACAGGGCTGCTTTCAGATGTCTTCTAAAACATACTGGGTGTTCATCAGTATGCGGATGATACCCAGCTCTACCTCTCTTTTAAATCAGAACCAGTGAAGGCGGTGAAGGTCCTGTGTGAGTGTCTGGAGGCGGTTGGAGGATGGATGGCGGCTAACAGATTGAGGTTGAATCCTGACAAGACAGAAATACTGTTTTGGGGGGACAGGAGGCAGGCAGGTGTGGAGGATTCCCTGGTCCTGAATGGGGTAACTGTGCCCCTGAAGGACCAGGTGCGCAGCCTGGGAGTCATTTTGGACTCACAGCTGTCCATGGAGGCACAGGTTAAATCCGTGTCCAGGGCAGCTGTTTATCAGCTCCATCTGGTACACAGGCTGAGACCCTACCTGCCCGCGGACTGTCTCGCCAGAGTGGTGCATGCTCTGGTTATCTCCTGCTTGGACTACTGCAATGCACTCTACATGGGGCTACCTTTGAAGGTGACCCGGAAACTACAACTAATCCAGAATGCGGCAGCTAGACTGGTGACTGGGAGTGGCCGCCGAGACCATATAACACCAGTCTTGAAAGACCTACATTGGCTCCCAGTACGTTTCCGAGCACAATTCAAAGTGTTGGTGCTGACCTTTAAAGCCCTAAATGGCCTTGGTCCAGTATATCTGAAGGAGCGTCTCCACCCCCATCGTTCTGCCCGGACACTGAGGTCCAGCGCCGAGGGCCTTCTGGCGGTTCCCTCACTGCGAGAGGCCAAGTTACAGGGAACCAGGCAGAGGGCCTTCTCGGTAGTGGCGCCCGCCCTGTGGAACGCCCTCCCATCAGATGTCAAAGCGATAAACAACTACCTGACATTCAGAAGACATCTGAAGGCAGCCCTGTTCAGGGAAGTTTTTAATATGTGACATTTTAGTGTATTTTTCATCTTTGTTGGAAGCCGCCCAGAGTGGCTGGGGAAACCCAGCCAGATGGGCGGGGTACAAATAAATTATTATTATTATTATTATTATTATTATTATTATTATTATTATTCTAAAAGTCAGATAGTTGTTTATTTCCTTGACATCTGATGGGAGGGCGTTCCACAGGGCAGGCTACCACTACCCTCTGCCTGGTTCCCTGTAACCTCGCTTCTCGCAGGGAGGGAACTGCCAGAAGGCCATTGGAGGAGGACCTTAGTGTGGGGGCTGAGTGATGGGGTGGAGACGCTCCTTCAGGTGTACTGGGCTGAGACTGTTTGGGGCTTTAAAGATCAGCACCAACACTTTGAATTGTGCTCAGAAACACACTGAGAAGGCAGTAAATCAAAGTTGTTTGTTATAGTTTCCTTTTTCTTCAAAGTTTTTCTAAACACATTCCCCAATGTGTTTCAAGCAGCATTTCTTCCTCAGGGATCCGCCACAATTTAAAAAGACACCATAGTAAGCAGTGCTTGCCAACAGATGGTTAAAGCCTGTCTTTAAAATATTCAGCATAACATCTATATTCATAGAAGCTTTTTATAGCCCTCTTGCTATTTAAATATTAACAACCCAAGAGATTATACTCAGAACCCACTGTCAGTGGTACAAAATCATCATCTAAGGCAGGGGTCAGCAACCCTTTTCAGCTGTGGCCCGGTCCACTGTCCCTCAGACCATGTGGTGGGCCGCACTATGTTTTGGAAAAAAATATATGAACGAATTCCTATTCCCCACAAATAACCCAGAGACACATTTTAAATAAAAGGACACATTCTACTCATGTAAAAACAACACTGATTCCCAGACCGTCAGCGGGCCGGATTGGGAAGGTGATTGAGCCGCATCCAGCCCACGGGCCTTAGTTTGCCGACCCCTGAGCTAAGGAGTTGTTGTAAATAGCCACATATTAGAAAAGATCTGATACACACAAACACTGCCATTCAAGACAGAAGAGAGCCATCATGTCCTCAAATGACATGGGGGAGGGGTTAGGAGAGAGGGCCTGGGAGGGGGGAAACACACATGCAGCCACAAAAAAGGAATAAATGCAGCAGAATCTGTGATCTCTCTTTTTTATAATCATTTTTATTAAATTTTCCAAATTATTTCACAACTCCAATCATATATATTTTTTTTTGTTACACATCTTCTTGACTTCCCGTCCCTCCTACCTGGATTGTTTTAATAGCTGCATTAAAACACATCTATGTTTATTTTCTAGGCCCCCAAAATCCATTCTCTACATTCTTCCATTGCTCATATCTCAAATCCTGCACGTGATTTCATATAAGAATGATAATTCAATAGGTTGTCCATCAATGGCCTCCATTCTTCTTTGAAAATATCATTTTGTCCTCTTATTTCAGCAGTCAGTTTCACCATTTCTGCATAGTCCATCAGTTTTATAAGCCATTCTTCCTTAGTTGGGAGTCTCTTTGACCTCATCTTTCCATTTTTGTGCATATAAAGTTCTAGCTGCAGTTGTTGCATACATAAAACGGTTTTCAGCTTTTGGGGATTTACCGTCCCTATTATCCCCAACAAAAAGGCTTCAGTTTTTTTAGAATGGTCAATTTAAACATCTTTTTCAATTCATTGTATATCATGTCCCAAAAACCTTTAACCTTGCCACAAGTCCACCATATATGATAAAATGACCCCTCAGACTACTTGATGCTGTTTTATACATTAAATACTACCTATACATCATTTTCATATAATTTTCTTTCACAGTGCAGCACATAGTGAATTTCAAATTCACTCTCCATAGCTTCTCCCATGCAGTCATAATAAGGTAAAGGTACCCCTTGCCTGTACGGGCCAGTCTTGACAGACTCTAGGGTTGTGCGCCCATCTCACTCAAGAGGCCAGGGGCCGGCGCCGTCCGCAGACACTTCCGGGTCACGTGGCCAGCGTGACATCACTGCTCTGGCAAGCCAGAGCCGCACACGGAAACGCCGTTTACCTTCCCGCTAATAAGCGGTCCCTATTTATCTACTTGCACCCGGGAGTGCTTTCGAACTGCTAGGTTGGCAGGCGCTGGGACCGAACAACGGGAGTGCACCCCGCCGCGGGGATTTGAACCGCCAACCATGCGATCGGCAAGTCCTAGGCGCTGAGGCTTTAACCCACAGCGCCACCCACGTCCCTCCTATGCAGTCATAATATAATATCCTAAATCTTTAGTCCAATATGTCATCACTGACTTCACCAGTTCATCTTTTGTTTCCCATTCTAATGACAATTTATACATTTTAGAAATTAATTTCTCTTTACCCTCCAACAATCTCCTTTCAAAATCCAACCTTTGTTCATTAAAAGCCAATCAACACATCTTTTTAATATAGCTCATGTATCTGATGATAGTGGAACCAACCGGTCACCCATCATTGTATTTTTCCTGCTTTATAAGTTTCCACCCACTTTGAGTGCTACTTAGTTCATCTCTATAGGTACCCCAACCCACCTTCATATTAATTTCTTTTTAGCGCAGTCCTCTAAGGGTGATAACCACAATGGAGTGTTCCTGTCCAAAAGATCTTTATATCTGGCCCAGACTCAAAAGACCAGAATCTGTGAAGCAGGATGTGGGCGTTTGAGTTGGGTGGGTGGGTGCAAATTAGATGGCACCCCTGTGGACTCAACCCCACATGGCAAACTCCACTGAACAGCCTGTATCTCTTTATAAAATCTAATAACATTTATTCCAAAAAAAGGAAGTTCCCATTCCACTCAACTCCAAGACACCGTCATTTATACAACAGTTAGAGGGCTGTATGTAGATCTATAGCAAAGTGGAACATCTCCCATTGTGCATGCAGCATGTGCAGAATGCAGCCCCACACCAGGAAATCCCCCCCCCCCCAATACTGCTGAGTCCATCAGGATCAATGGCTTGGCTGCTGCAGGGGAAATCCACCCTGCATGACACACTCCTTCCACTGGCAACCCATCTGACCAGCCCTCCCTCCCATCTCCGCCCAGCCTTGCCCGTGAGTGTTCCAGCACACCTGACAGCCCATCCCTTTCCTCAGACTGTCTCATACACCCTTGCAGAAGCAACCATCCCACTTGTGTGCTCTGAGAGGCCTGTCCCCCCACAGTTCAGAGAATCTGAGCAAGCCAGCCACAGAAGGACTGCTGCTCTTGCACGCATCAAGCTCCATGCACACACACACACACACACACACACACACCCTCAGCATTAATAATAATAATAATAATAATAATGCCCTGTCCATCTGGCTGGGTTTCTGTCAGGCTACAGGGAATCTGATCCCTCTCCCTCACAGCAGGCTGCCAGTAATAGATAGACAAGAAGTTCTTACCAATGTATTTTATTCCATGTTCACAGAGAGCAGCTTAGAAACGTTGCCTCCCAGGTTAATGGTGTTGCTCAGAGTAATCTCCTCCCTGCTTCCCTTTGCAGTCATCAACAGCACTGCCCCCTTTATGGTGGCTGCTTAAGGCCATTTGCCTCTTAGCTCTCTGCTCTCCCACTTTCACTGCTCGCTGGGTTCTGGGAGAAGGAGGGCCTGGAATGCTTTCTAGTGATCCGGTGTCAGCCAGCTGCTCCAGCTCTGCTCCTTCCCCCTCCTCTTCTCCCATTATCTCCCAGCTTTTTTATCTCTTCTGTCTCAGAGTCGTGACCTTCTGCAAACCACTGTTGTAAATCTATATTGTCTCCCTCTTCTCTGGACGTTTCAGGAGGAGGGAGGGCAGTCTCTGTCATTCCTCCTCAGTCCAGTCCCTGACAGCTTCCCATGCAGAATTGCATCATGAAGCCAACTGAAGCCAGACTGTATTATGATGGGGGCAAAGGATCCCATCTCCCAACCTCCAGCAACAAAGGAACAACTCGAGGCAATGGTAGCATCCAGGATGGAGGAGATTCTGAAACATATGTGGGGGTGCCAGCAGGGCTTCTGCACCTTTGTGTGGAGTTGCTTGACAGCAGCATCCCAGGTGTCTCATCTACCCAATAATTGCCTTCATGGAGCATGCAAGTGTGCAGAAACCTGTGTAGGGAAGGCAGTTATTTGTTTTATTGTTCCTTATCTAGGCAATATATGGTCTGCTCTTCATTGAAACTACCCCAGAGAGGGGTGCAATATGCAAAAATAATGCATAATACATTTATCAGTCACATAAAAGAAGCAGTTTAAATCAACAGATCCTGTGAGAGCAGCTACCCACCTCCACAGCCACCTTAATCAAAAGCTTGGACAAACGTTTTTAACTGATGTTTGAAACCTATCAGGGTTTGTGCCAGTTGAATCTTCTGAAAATGTCATATTTCCCATATCAAACCCTCCATTAAGAGGGTGTCCCTACTGGACCTTAATATTTGGGCAGGCATTCTAGGGAGCCAGCAATCCCTCAAGGATCTGGGCCCTTAGAAGTAGTGTAGCGTGGGGGGCCATGGCCCTGGATACAAACTTATGAGGGGGCGCAGCCAGGCACCTTCATGACAGGCTCCCACATCAAGGCCAGAGCCACAGGGAGGCAAGACTTGCCCAGCCTGGGCCTTTGGGGCTGAGGTGGTGGTGCCTTCTTCTCATGGCCAGTGAAGGGAGGCAGGCCAAGAGGGGGAGGTTGCTGCCGCCGCCACCCACCAAGGAGGGAGGGAGGGAGGATGAGAGAGGTGGGAAAGCACTGCTGGAGCCACACGGGTTGGCCAGCCGGTCTCGCTGCAAGGACAGGCAGGTGAAGGGACACAGTGGTGCTCCTGCTTCACGTTCCTCTGCCTTATCTCTGATCCCAAGTTGCGGCTAGTTTGAAAAGAGAGACTCCCTTGAATAGATGCTGGCCAGCGAAGGGACTGACCGCTGCCCAGTCCATCAGGAGGGTGCAACACTTGCGCCGTCCCAAGCGCCAGTGTGTCCTATAGCTTCCTGCTGAAATCCTGCAGCTTTTCATTCTGCAAGTGTTCTTCGGGGTGAGGGCTCCACTTTTGTTGTGTGAAACGGCAACTGTGCAGCTCCAGATGGCAGTAATGTGGCAAAAATGCAACCATTAAGAAGTGTAATTGTGCGTGCTCCAGTATAAATCCTCTGTGGTGTGGAGGGTGTGGGAGGGCACTGGGCGCTGAGTTACACCATATTTTACATTCTGTTGTGGTGGTGTGGGCAGGGCAGCTATCGTCGCAGGGCTGGCCATTTACCTTTCCCCCTCCCACTTAAGTCTACAGGTGGGGATTTTCTTGCACCAGATCTAGGGCTGATGTAAAGTTGCACCACTGATGGAGTCACGTCTGCAATTTGGAGGAATGTAGGTTAGGGCAGAAGTGTGCTCCTGCTTTGTTCCAACCCCATCCTGCCCTGGACCCTACCTGCTTTTAGCCATTGTGCTGGTATATCTTTGCGGGCAGAACAGCCCTGCTGGAGTGCTCTTCCAGCATAGCTGCCACAGTGGCAGCTTGCCACTGATCCTGAGTATGGGATATTGCTGTTTGTTTCATTAACTAATCTTCTTGATATATCCTCACTTTCATTGTTTCTGATCATTTTCATAGTATGAACTTGGTTTTCACAGTTCGGTTCTGTCTTGGCTTTTTCCTCTTATCTTTCTAAGTATACATCATGTTTCTGTTAATCGTTCTTTAATCAGTTTGTCAGGGTTCCACAAGGCTCAGTTTCTTATTTTGTGCTTTTTATCCTTTATTTTTGTCCTTTCAAACCTCTTGTGCATTTTTTGGCATTAATTATCTTCTCTCTGCCAGCAGTATTCAGTTCTTTTCTACTTTTTTTGAGCAGGCTGCAATCCTATACTAACCACCTGGGAGTAAACCTCATTGCAGCTCCCTCCAGACAACCTGTTTATAAAGCATTCACCTGATTTGCTTTCTCAAAGTATTTATTGAGCATTCATTCATCCAAAAATTTTTTCCCAATATATGACAATGAGCATTCATCCTGCATTCATTCATTTTTATTGTTCCCATGTCTTTCCCATTAATCATTTATTCTTCCCACACTTTTCAGTGCATGTCTCCATCACTTTCTAAACTGCAAAAAGTCTGGTTGTTTTTTAAGTTGCATTTATTGTGCTAGAGCATCAGGGCCCTTTAATACACTTTAACTTGTCAACCGCCTGCAAAAGGGATTGAGGGGTACAGGTTGAGGGGTACAACCTGCCCTAGTGCTATTCAAGGCTGCAACAACCATACACAAGACAACGACAAGAATCCACCAACAGCATACAAATCAATATGGCTAACCTGATTCAAACACACACACACCCTACTCACACACAAAAACAAAGTTCACCACAGCCAACCACAAACAAGCAACCGCACCCTCGGCCAAACCCAATTTCTCTCACCATCAAAGGAACACAAGTGAATAGCAAAGAGAACCTGCACAAATGATGCTGACACAAAACCCCACACATACATTAAGCAAAATAGAAACATCGCCACCTGACCCCACCCCCACCCACCATGGCCCCTCCACCTCTTCTCCCCTTTTCTTCCTAATGTAACCCTAATGTCTAAACAAATGAAACTGAGCTATGGAAAATGTAACTGAAAAAAGAGACAGTCATAGCCCCTTTGTTCAGACCACACCTGGAGTGCAGTGTCCAGTTCTGGGTGCCACCATTTAAGAACGATATTGACAACCTGGAATGTGTATAGAGGAGGGCAACCAAGAGGGTCAAGGACCTGGAAACCAAGCCTTGCAAGGAACAGTTGAAAGAGCTGGGTATGTTTAGTCTGGGAAAGAGGAGACTGAGAGGAGATATATGGCCACCTTCAAATATCCAAAAGACTGTCCCATGGAGGATGGAGCAAGCTTGCTTTCTCCTGCTTCAGAGGGCAGGACCCAAATCAATGGCTTCAAGTTAAAAGAAAGGAGATTCCAACTAAACACCAGGAAGAACTTTCTGGCAGTAAGAGCTGTTCAACAGTGGAATGGACTCCCTTGGGAGGTGGTGGGCTCTCCTTCCTTGGAGGTTTTTAAGAAGTGATTGGATGGCCATCTGTTATGTATGGACTAGTTGAGATTCCTGCATTGCAGGGGGTTGGACTAGATGACCCCAGGGGTTCCTTCCAACTCTGCAATTCTTTGATTCTATGAAAAATAGTGACAGTCTGGAAGTGCTCCAGGACTTCCACTTCTAGTTAAAACTTATGAATAATTGCTCTGCACTTCTTTCAAAGAGAGGATTTCATTGTTTTATCATTCGGACTCTTCCTTTCCTTTTCCTTTTGTTTATTTTTCTTGGGGCTAGAGAGCTTGGTATTATTTTTGATCATATCAGATTTCACCTTTACTTACTTATCTTTTTCAGTGATCAAATATTGCTAAAAAAAAAAAACCTTGCTGTTGATTCTGCTTATATTTTAGTTCCTCCATAATTTTGTCCTGAAAGGATTACTGTAATCTCTGTACAGTATAATCCTATACATGTTAACATAGACGTAAATTCAGTGGGACTTGCTCCCAGGTAAATGTGCATTGGATTACCGTCTTAGTCAGTCTCCCCTATTTCCAGCTTAAGTTTCTTGTTTTTGCTTTGAATTGTACCACTCACCTGCTTGTCTTCTGCATGCAGATGTGGCGATGTTTCTGCATGTTTCAAAACAAATTCACTCCACTGGTTACTTTTCCTATGTAAGAATCAGTGACTTACCTTCATATGTATTCATTCTCTTTAGCTTTTACTAGTATTTGAGCTCTGACCTCTCTACATGTCTCCTCCTTGGTTTCTGTGTTTTTCAGGCTCTTTGTACCTTGACAATGTCATGAAACAAGCAAATCTAAGGGCAGAGCACAGTACAATAACCTGTCAATTTAAAACAACCATGATTCATTTATATTTCTGAGTTGAGGTGCATACAATTGCATCATAAAACATAGTGTTCTTGGTCTTTTCCAGTTTTTAGTCTAATTTATTTATTTTAAAAATATTTATATTTATATATATTAGTATTATATATTTATTATTTATTTACAATTCTATCCCAATTAGATTGTGCAGAACTTGTCCTTTTATGTGTTGAAAATACGGTCATCTTCTACCCCCCTTCTTTCTCCCACCTCTCTCTCGCCACATCCTTCTCCTCTCACAGTGCCCTTGATAACAGTGTCTCACACCAAATTTTACAGACCTGTAGACAGGACTCTATATGTACTCTATATGTATTGAAAATATTTCAGTAAAAACAATTTTAAAAAAGAAAATAATCTCTTCTTTTTAAGCACATGAATAGTAACAATTATAGTAATATTTTAATTAATTCATTTTGAAATGTTATGTATCCCACTGTTTGACTGACTCAAGAAGGCATGCAGTAGATTGCAGTAAAAGGAAATAGGTGAATATTGTCTTATTTAAAAGTTTTTTTCCTCAATTTGCATTTGTCTGTCATAGAGGGAGTAGGTGGTGCTGTGGTCTAAACCACTGAGCCTCTTGGGCTTGCCAATTGGAAGGCTGGTGATTTGAATTCCCACAATGGGCTGAGCTCCCATTGCTCGCTCCCAGCTCCTGCCAACCTAGCAGTTCGAAAGCCCACCAATGCAAGTAGATAAATAGGTACCACTGTGGCAGGAAGGTAAACAGTGTTTCCATGTGCTCTAGTTTCCACCACAGTGTCCTGTTGCGCCAAAAGCGGTTTAGTCCTGCTGGGCACATGACCCGGAAAGTTGTCTGTGAACAAACGCCGGCTCCCCCAGCCTGAAGCAAGATGAGCACCACACCCCATAGTCAAGTTTGGCTGGACTTAACCATCTAGGAGTCCTTTACCTTTGTCATCAAAATGAAGTGTGAGTCCTATAATCACAGAACAATAAATATGGGGTTTTTTGTTTTGTTTTTAAACCCTTTTGAAAATGAATTCAGCTGAACAATTTTCTAAAGCTGCCAGTGTATCAGATCCTGCTTTCCACAGGATCCTTTGATCAAAACATTTGGGTCATGTGTTGCTTTCATGGAAACCATGGCAACAGCACCATCAGTAATCTGGTTCTTCCTCATAGCCAAGGCTCTAAGGCAGAATTTGTGCCAAGTGCCCCAAGTATATGATAGACTGGCTGAGGGAGGTAGATGCTGGATACGTAACAGCTATAAAGTATAAACATAACTGGGATGGGGGTAAAGTCATGGAAGCGATTCTGAATGAGCATTGTAGAGTAGGGACTTCCTATGACATCACATGACATCAGCTGTCAAACTGAGTTTGATGTGAGGTATATACCTATTACTAGTCAGCGCAAAAAAGACAAGGTCAGATGGTCTTACTTAACTAAAACTTTGCTTTACTAGAGAGAGCTGAGAAAAACGCGATAGACAGGAAAATGGCTAGAATGCAAGTGGGAGAAAATGGATAAAAGCTCATTATGCAGCCTACTCTGTAGGAGTGATTGCAGTACGGTATTTTATTGAATGGATTTCAGTTATTGCAATATGAGGAAGTGGACAAGGTGCTTGGAGGACTAACGCCTGCGGCATCCTTGATTGACTCTTCCCCCACTTGCAGCTGACACCTGCCAGTAATGCTTCACTTTGGACATCCCCAATCACCTTGAGACAGGTAGTTGTGTCAATGTTCCTGAAGAAATTCTCCTCAGGCCCCAGGGCATCTCCTTCCCAATTACAGACATCCCCTTCCTGGGCAAAACGCTCACGCAATTAGGTTTTATAGATTGGGAGCCCCATAGAGACGGTACTGTTAAAACCTAGGGGAAACTGCTATAAGCCATCCTGAGAGGAGCGTGTATCAGGGCAGGAAGGCAAAAACCAACAAATATGCAAATGATTGCAGTGAAACTCCAGTCGTTCTTGGATGAGACCAATTACCTGGATCCACTTCAGTCTCGTTTCTGGCTTGTGTTAAAATTGGGATCAGTAATGGATTGGACGAGGCCTACTCTTTCTCCAGTCTTTTCTTACTGTTATACTGTTAAACAATATTATTTATATTGTTTTTAATATAATTGTGTGTGCTGCCCTGGAAACAATTATGCATCTATGGCTTTAATGTATTCCCCCCCCCCCCCGATAAATAAGCGAAAGATTGCAAGCCACTAAATGTGAGAGAAATTTCACTCATTTTGATTCTCCTTTTCCTGCCCATCCCTGAAGATCAGAATAGTCCCAGTCTAGAATCACTGTGTTTCAACAATGTATTTTGACTTTACAAAACAATAGTTGTTTTCCAGGATCCCTTAACAATCTAGGCATAAACTAATCCATGTTCAGTGATCCTGAACATGCTCTCTTGCTTAGGCGTATAATAAATGCCTTACAAGGAGCAAAACCCACCTTGGACATGTTCTTTTTAAAAAATAAATAAATAAAATCCAGCCACCAGCAAGCATCTGGGAGTCTCCTGCAAATTGGGCGGTGGCAAACTGGTGGGCACCTGTGTATCTTTGGCCCAATCCTGTTATCCACCATCCGTACAGGATGCTTTACAGAGTAATGCAATGCAACAAAAGACAGGCCTGACTCAATAAGCTTTTAATCCACATTTCAATTTAGGGAGGAGGAGGGGGAAGAGGGTAGAGGCAAAAGGAATAAAACAAGAACGAGGCCAGGAGAGACTGGGGATCAATGCAAGCACTTTTCATTAAATGAATCCAAAAGTGGCTTACAAACAACAAATAACAATAACATGGTGAACATACATCACAAATATAGCATAAAAAGTATCTACAATCTATAAAACACTGTTAACAAAGCAACAACTAAAAAATAAGCTAAGAATCACAATTAAAGCAAAAGTCATTATTATATGATTAACAAATCAATACACCATTTATAATATATGAAACAATATTAACAGCATCAACAAAACAGAAACCAAAAGGTAAACTGAGCACATTCACATGCAAATATTTGTTTTAGTCATGAGGAGCTAACTACTGTGTAGGCTCCTTGGGGCAGTGCCTCTGCCTGTTCCACGCTAAGGGCTTGGGCTGTGCAGACTAATTTCTAGGTTACTGGTGTAGAGGAACCTGCTTTTTGGCATGGAAAGGACTTTGTGACCTCCTGGTCTATAATCCTTTGAGTCACGTAAAGCATCATTATATAGCTTTTAGAGCCTGTAGTGATTGTCACATTTCAGGTGCGGCTGCCTAGGATTGTGGAGGTGTCTATGCAGGGCTTTTTTGTAGAGGCAATTGTTACAGAGCTTGAGGTCCCGCCGCTCCTCAAATCATCCATAGGAAATGAGTTGTTCAGGACACCCTCTCCTAGTCTGTGCGTGGTCATGAACTTCTGCTGTGGAGATCTGGGTTCAGCTTCCATCTTAGCCACAAAGTAAAGATGCAAATGACTAAAGGTGATTAAAGGCAATTCTCTACTAAGTAAACCACTACAGTATACTGAAAGTGGACAGTATATTTCAGTCATCTGTACTGTCCAGCCAAAAAGAATTTGACTTCTCCTCTGTGTCCCCAGAATTCTGATCAGGTGTAGAAGCCTCTGCTTGGCAGGATGATACCAACCCATCTACATGACTGAACTATGCCAGGGTGAGCCATCTGTATCATCCTGTAAATGATACGAGAAAATATATTGACAAACTGGAATGTGTGCAAAGGAGGGTGACCAAGATGATAAAGGGTCTGGAAACCAAGTCTTATGAGGGATGGTTGAGGGAGTTGGGTATGTTTAGCCTCGTAGAGGAACCTGAGAGGAGATGCTTAAAGGTAAAGGTACCCCTGCTCGTACGGGCCAGTCTTGACAGACTCTAGGGTTGTGCGCCCATCTCACTTAAGAGGCCGAGGGCCAGCGCTGTCCGGAGACACTTCCAGGTCACGTGGCCAGCGTGACATCGCTGCTCTGGCGAGCCAGAGCCGCACACGGAAACGCCGTTTACCTTCCCGCTAGTAAGCGGTCCCTATTTATCTACTTGCACCCGGGAGTGCTTTCGAACTGCTAGGTTGGCAGGTGCTGGGACCGAACGACAGGAGTGCACCCCGCCGCGGGGATTCGAACCGCCGACCTTTCGATCAGCAAGCCCTAGGCACTGAGGTTTTACCCACAGCGCCACCCGAGGAGATGCTAGCTATCTTCAAATATTTAAAGGGCTGGAGGATGGAGCAAGCTTGTTTTCTCCTGCTTTGGAGGCCAGGACCAAAACCAATGTTTTCACGTTACAAGAAAGGAGATTCAGATTCCACTAGAAAGAACTTTCTGATGGTAACAGCTGTTCAACAGTGGAACTGACTCCCTTGGAAGGTTGTGGACACTCCTTCCTTGGAGGTTTTTAAGCATAAGTTGGATGGTCCTCTGTCATGTATGATCTATTTGAGATTCCTTCATTGCTGGGCACTGGACTGGATGATCGTTGGGAGTGCCTTCAAACTCTACAATTCTATGACATTTCCCCCTCCCTCCAAAAAAGTGCATAAAGTCAACAGAGTTCTCAGTCTTCCAAAGTAAATGTTCCTGACTTCTCATTTCTTGTGGAAATGAAACCAAGTTACATTTGCAAAGCTCTGTACATTTAGCCAACTTAATTGCTCCAATATTTGAAAAAATGCACACTAAACAAAACAAGCAAACATTAGAAACCACAACCAAATGGAAATGTGAGATTATGCCTGTTTGGCAACTTGCCGGAATGGGATAGGAAATTTGCAGTGTGCTGCTCTACATTTATAATTAGATTGCATAGAATTGACATCGTTTCATCTAATAGGTTATTAGGAAAGTGTGTTTTGGATGGAATGGATTCTAACTCATGAAAAGTCCTGCTTTCCTAATGGCATGCAGAATGTGTGCATGGATCTTGAGGCCGGGACATCACTAACTGCTCTGCCATTCACATCAGAATTCATGACACAGGGCTCACACTTACGTGAAAGCACATAAGATGCTTAAGAGTCAGCTGTCAGGACAGGGTTAGATAATGTGGGGGGTTAAAGTCCATGACAATTATGTAAGCACTCAAGGCCAAACTAGAAGGCAGTGATGTTGCTTATTTATCTACCAGCATCATTCATGTCTCAAGTGGAGATGAGAAGGTCTGAATTTCACATGAAAAGGGAGGTGTGGGTGAGAGGAGCCAAACCCTCACCTCACTGTGAGGATTATACAGCAGACTTGAATGCGTTGCCCATTAGACCATGAGGAGTGCAGTCGCACAGTCAATGCAGCACTACTCTACCTGTTGAGAGCAGTAAAGAGTTAATCTGCTGTGCCTCGGAGCTGAGGGGAAGAGCTTGCCAGGCAGGATGTGACGTAAACAGCCTGGTATGCTGTCTGTGTTCTGTGGGAATCGAAAGCAGTTAGTTGAACTGCTCAGCTCCAGGAGAAGGGAGCAAGAAAATGCAATTGCAATCAGATGGGTTCTGATCTGTGTACATACGTGTTTTTGGAGCAATAAATAACTTTAAGAAACAGAAGCTTACGTCTCGGGATTCTTCCCTTATCACACGCGAAGCTGCGCAATTCTGCTGATGATTTTACGACCTACAGAGGCCCGCGCAGAGGAAGTGTGCCGGGCGCCATAAAACAATAAATCTGTCCGAGGAGATTTATTGGAAGAGATCGAACTCAAATAAACAACACTACCTGCCTGCACTTGATCATGTGTGGGGCAGGTGGGCATGGTACTAGGTGAATGACCTCACCAGCCAAATTGGCACCCATACTGTGCCCACCCCCGCTATAACCCATCCCTTCATCTCCCCAGGTTTCCTCACATGGGTGTTGGAGTTGGGCTGGGAGAAAACAGCCTGAGGCAGCAGAGTGGAGGAGGGAAAGTTGAGCACCTAAGCAGGGTTTTGCTCCCTTCACTACATCAGAATACAGATTGAGGGGGGTCATAATTTTGAATGCTGCCGCATGGAGAAAACTAGCTCTTACATGCAGTTAAGTAGCATGGCAGGGAGAAGGTTATGCTACACCTTTCCCACCTCCATACAGAAGGGCTGGGGGCTTATGCCTCTCCAGATGCTGTTGGGCTTCCAACTCTCATCAGACCAAGCCAAAGATGGAGAGAGTTTCTCATCCTGTCCTTATGTGTCACGGGTGCTCCCCAGCCAAAGAAATGCACTTGGCACATAGTTAACTCATAATTGTCAAAAGCAGACATTTACAGTAGTTTCTGTGGCTCCAAAGACCCACACACAGGAGTCTAGAATCTGTGCAGCTATTCCCAGGTCTGCTCTCTATGAAGCAGTTGCAGTAAGAGGAGGCCGCTCCCCCTCCACCTCCCCTGATGGGCTGCGCACACACAGCCAGAGACTGTGCCTGTGTGGAAGCTATCTCTTCAATACCCTCCTCAGGAGCGAGCCAACAGCAAATCACACCGTGCACATTGGAGTTAACTCTTTATTAGCAAGAACACAATCTGCACAGACTTGGCAGAGTGTCAGGCCCAATGAGCACAGCAGCTAATTCCCGGCAGGTCTAGTCCCAGGGATCCCCTCCTACTCACAGCCGTCTAAGTCCCCTCCTCTCCAGGGCCTTTTCCAAGCCATCAGAGACTGCGCCTCCATGAAGCCAACCTCTCCTCCACCCTTTTTATGCTTCTTCTGTTTCTGGGAGATAAGTGCGGAATGGAGCTTGTCACAGCAGGAGAGGGAGACCCCTGTGACTCTTCACCAGCCTGACTCATCTCTGCCTCTTGGTCTTCCTCCTCCCCTGATCAGCTTCTGCCTCTGATTCCGGACATCTCTCTGCCATATACTCCCCGGCTCCCTGTTACCTCTTCAGCTTCTGACACCCCCTCTTCCAAGTTTTCTCCCTCTGACCACTCATCATTGCGCCACCACCAGTCCCTGGGCTCTGAACCTTCTTCCCTTGGTGATTCCCCAGCTGGTTTCTCCCACCATTCCTCTGTGTCCAACCAGTCCATGACATAGTGGTGCAGGAGAGGGTGGAGGAGGGTGGGGGAGCACCCAGCCCTTCATTTGCCTGCCTCTTCCACCCCTTCTTCCAACCCATCTTGTCCTCCATCCTCCAGCTCTGAAGCCTCCCCTGCCTCCAACACTTGCCTTCTGGCCAGTCCAGGTCCCACAAATCACTGGCCCACTCTCACGAATCACGCTCCAGTCCCCCTTCCCCCAGTGCCCACTGCTCAGTGTCCTGCCAGTCCCTGACATTATGGGAAGAAAAGCAGCTTATGCAGGGCAATTTTGAGTGGACAAATTGTTTACAGGGTAATCACACACACACACAGAGCTTTGATCTAATTGGCAGCTCCCTTCAGCTCCCTTCCATATTAAAAATACACAATGGGCACAGACCCACACAAACAACATCTGTGTGTATTTCCCACAGACTGCCTTGTTTGGCCTAGTGACACGTCAGGTTTTCAGTTCTCTATTTTTCTTCTGAAAATCATCTACAACTGCTAGTTCTGTGGCAGACACTCCCCCCGCCCCAACAGACAGACACATGGTTTAGTATTTGGCACGGCATGTAATTTAATTAGCTTACATGCATGAGTTTGTTGACAAAGCACTGGAGAGTCAACCTGGCCAGGCTTTCTGTTAAAGGGGCACTTCCTGCTATAGGAGTAATTGGCACAGCAAATATGGAAATGGATCCCAAGGGGTTGCAAATTTCACACACAACGCTAAAGGGCAGAAGAGGAGGAAAGAAATGCAGGGGATATCTCTTCTGAGAGAAGAAACAAAAATGGGCAATAGCAACTGTCCTGCCAATTAGTTGGGTTTGTCACTCACCTACTTTAAGCCTCCTGGGACCTTGAACTGGTTCACAATGCAGAGCTATTGTCATTGCCAGATGGCTCCCTCTCTAGGCCTGGAATTTCACTGGAGATTTTCAGTTTCACTGGAGATAACTGAGGCAGGGACATCACTTCAGGACTGAAGGTTTGGAGGGCACTTTCCAACTGTGAATGGACCCTCACTGATCAAAGAAGAGCATTAATGAGAGCAGTCCACAAGAGGTCAAGGCCATGCTTTTCCGTTGGGTCTGTTCAAACTATCAGCAGTGAATCATCTAGGCGTCCCTTGCATAGAGTGAATCAGCCCACTAAGTCAGGAAGACCTTGCGGAAGACTCTGGCAAGAAATGATAGTGGAACGGGGTTCTAACCTAGAATGTGCTAGCAACAGAGTGTGTATAGACACAGAAGAGCTCCAGTCCTGGAAACTTTAAAAGTAAAAAGGGCATGTTTAGGTGAGGAGGGTAGAACACTCTCCCTGTCGCCTCCACACAGGCCTTCTCTCCAGGTATCTTTTCTTCCAGACAAGGTTGCAATACTGGAAGTGACCCTGGTTGACAGAAAAGCACTTCAGAAGAGGGGCTGTGGGGGATTAAGTCACAGATCGGAGAAGAGTTCAGATCCCCTTGCCCATGTGCCCCTGGGGCAAGTCTGCCAATTGTCTCCCTTAATGGGTTTTAGGCACAAAGAGGAAAGAGTTGTCTTTGGAGTGTGAAGGCAGTGGAAGCAAGTTGGCAGCAGAGGGAACTAGGAACACATGTGTGTGTGTACACACACACACAGACCCCACAATCTGATTCCCCACCAGCCTCCTTCACACCCTCCTTGCTCTCCCCCAGTTTGCTGGGCCTAAGCCTGAAAGGGATCATGCTTGTCCTTCACCTCTTACCATGGACACCAATGTCAACTGCAACATTTCCATTTACAAACCAGCCTTTTACATCTTGAGCATCTGAACTGAGAAGGCCGGTGAGCAGCAGAGACATTGAGGGAAGCAGGCAGTAGAGTGTGCCAGAGTTGGGATCAAAACAGCCCACCAACAAATAATTGCTTGACGACTGTCCACTTAATTCCAAACCTGCATTGCTGGAAGTTCTATTACCAGTTTGTTTGGGAAGGGTTTAGACTGTTTTATTCACCCTACGCTGAACAGTCTGCCACAAGGCTCCCTGGCCTCTTGATACAAGTCTGCCTTCTTCGCACACTGTCTTCTGCTTCTCAGGCCCCCACAGAGCTGTCTAATTAGGTTTCTTCACAGAGCAAGATGTGACAGTTCCCTTTCCCCTTAAGTTAGATTCCCAGAGAAATGTACCAGTCCACATTATGGCAAGCCCGTCAGAGCGCCACCACAGGAGGGGGACCCCTGTGCTCTGAACCACATCTCAAGAGCCCAGCTGCCCAACAGGGAGCACCAGGCATTATCCTTGTGTCAGTTTCTCTTGTGCCCCTTTGCTTCTGCGTGGGCTGCTGAGAGGAAACAGTGATGGGAAATGGCAGGCAGTGACAGCAGCAAGAAACCACCATGGCATGTGAGAGACAAGGTGTCGGTATAGACTACTGTCCACAGGAGAGAGGAAAGTTTTATTGGCTAAGGGACAATTATTTCCACACTACACTTTCATACTTCATTTCTTTCATACTTTCATTTCTTCCTCATCAAGAATTAAATTTGTGGTTTTTCATGACCTCCGAATGTGTGTTTTGACAACCTTCAGCTTCCCAGTGTGTGCCTTCAGAGCAAAAGGAATATGGGAGCGGCCATTCCTATGGCATTAACAAACGTATGGTCTAGTATGAGAATGGCTCTAACTGTGCAGGAAATAGATAGTAGAAGTCTGCCCCAGCCTGACAGATGAGGAAGGAAGAGGGACCATTCCATCACTGGTAAGAGAGAGGATTGCAAAAATTGGCTTCTTATGATCCTTGGGGAGGGGGAGGTGTGTTTTTGCCTTTATTGTGTTCATATGGCACATGTCATGCTACTGCTTAGTAACTGCTCAGAGCATATGATGCCAGTTTCTTAGGTGAGGGGAATGTTCCAATAATCTCATTAATGGGCAAGCCAGTTGGGAAGAAGAAAGGTCAGGTAAACAAAGCCTGCTTGCAGCTTCTGGTCCCTTTTGATCCACAATTACCCTTGCTGCTTTATCAACAAGCTGGCAAATCTTGAGGCGCTGCTGCTAAATGCCAGGCTGATACAAGGGTAAAACAACTCTAATACGGGATTATTGTTTGTTTGACTTTGCAAACCCCATCTGGGATGACAGTCCCTGCCTCAGGCTTATATCTAGGGTGCATGACACAAAGGGAAAAGGGATTGGGAGGGAGGAGGAAAAAACAAACATGCATTGGTTTTTAGCTGAATATGATCAGCTGGAATGGAAACAGTTTGAGGAAAGGAGGATCAAAGAATTGCTGTTGTCTCAACAGAACTGGTGGAGTAGCTTTGCCTCCCACCTCTCCCTTTGCTGTAAGCCAATGGAATGGCTGCTGCCAGGTGACAGCTGATGTGGGGAGGAGCCAACCTGGCTTGCATCATCAATAATTTGGTGGATGAGCTGGGGATGGGGACTCAGTCTGTCCCAGTTCTGTAATCCTAGATTATTGGTGCAGCACCAATACATACTTAATGGCTAGGAAGAGCAGTTCAGTTTCCTTCTCCACGGTTCTACCCAGAACAGCCCTGGTCTTGTGTTCTTGTACCTAGCTTTGAGTGCAGGGGACAAGATGCGGACTCTGCAGATGTACCAACTATGCTGCTGCCTGCCCAACTATCACCCTGCCTGAGCTGGTGGAGATGTTAAGGAGCCCCCATGGGCTGTTGGTTCTGAAAGACCAACATCCATGTTGAGGGAAGCTCAGCAGAAGCCACTCAGAACATCATGGGCACCATGGCAACCACAGGACTATGCCAGCATATGATCAGCCTAAAATAAATTGCATGTCACACTTTGGACATGGCATTTTCTGCTGGACAACTGCATGAAGACCTGTCGGTGCTGAGATTTAGAGTTGGAGCAACCTTACCTTAAAAGTAGGGGAACCAGTTAAGCTTGTACTGAAGACTCATGGATCTAAATGGTGTTCAGATTTCACTGAAGGAGTTTTCTGCTGGCATGGCTGGCATCTGTCAGTGTGTCACATGTTCACCCACTTAATGTTTCTAGTCTTTCTAAAATTTCAGCTTGGATTGAGGACGGAAATGACCAGAATTGACTAATTAGAGTGTTTTCTTCTGTAAAGAAATTGTCCTTTTGCTCGCTCACAGGGCATTGCAAATCACGTAAGGGTGTGCTTTTCCTTTTTAATTTTGGGGTCTCTTGTTTGTGATTATCAGACCAGACCTTTTGGGGTCAGTTTTCCTTTTTGGATTTTTCCTGATCCTCTTCTACCATTGGCTTATCACATTTGGCATCAATGGTACCCTATTTTCAAAGAATCTTAGTATTGCTATCCTTTCCTTTAAGAATAGATGTCTTGTTATGTGGATAAGTTTGGCCAAATTTTGATCTTGAAAGGTGATCATTGCTCGTACCAAATAACCATCATAATGTAAGTACTCTATAGAAACAACAACAACATGGCTTTACTACTCCTGGCAACATATCATTCAGGATGTTCAGGAAATGCATTATGCAATCTATCCATGAGAGGAAGCCCTTCGGTTTTGGGTAGTTGACAAATACAAATTTTTGAGGGATTAGTATCAAGTTCCAAGCTTTTTTCTGGATTGCAACTTGCCAGTCCTGTAGTATGTCACCCACTGTCAGGAATGAGGAAGATGAGTGGGAAATGATGTTCTGCCCCAGAAACGGCAGCTTCAAATATCTGGTCATGCCCTTTGGACTTCAGTCAGGGACAGCAACGTTCCAAGCCTGCATCAACTATGTCCTCAGTGGTCTAATGAATAGGTTCATGGTGGTGCACCTCAATGGTGTGCTGATTTATTCAGAGGACCCAGAGCAACACATCTGGCATGTGACAGAGGTGCTGTAGTGATTGAGAGAACACCAGCTTTATGCTAAGTTGTAAAAGTGCCAATTCCACATCTCAACTGTAGATTTCCTGGGTTACAGACTCATGCCTGAGGGGGTGTACATGGACCCCGCTAAGGTGCAGAGTGTGGTTTCATGGCAGGAACCCAAAAGAAAGAACGGCCTGCAGATATTGGGGTTCACAAACTACTACTGCAAGATCGTGCCAGCCTATTTGAGGCTTGCTACACCTCTCACAGATTGTTTGAGGGGCAAGAAGTCGCAATGTTGTTGCAGGCAGACCCAGATGGCATGCGCCTTCCACTCTAGGAAGCTGACTCCTTCCAAGCAGAACTACACCATTTGGAAGAACAAGGAAGCCTTTGAAGTGCGGAGACACTTCCTGGAAGGGGCGCACCACCAGGTAGAGGTGCGCACTAACCATCGTAATCTAGAGTATTAGCAGACAAGGCATTTGAATCGGAGACAGATTCGCTGGGCACAGTTCTTTGCCAGGTTTGATTTCAGAGTCCAGCATGTGGCAGGCAGGCAGAATCAGGGGACGGATGCCCTTTCTAGGAGGATGAACCAGTCTCAGTACATAGGCATATCTTGAAGCCAACACAGCTACATGTGGCTGCAGGATCAGTGGGGGATGACGCAGATTTCCAATGGCAAACTCGAGAGGATGCCTTCGCCAGAGGCAAGCTAACAATGTTGCAAGGAGACACCAACGGGGCAGAGGGCTTCTCTGAGAAAGAGGGACTATTGTCCAAAGGAGAAGCTCTTAGAGCCAAGGTCATGATAGCCCTACAGTGAATCACTTCAGACAGCACAAGACCTTTTACCAGGTGACACGGCAGTTTTGGTGGCCAAGAGTATGAGAAGAGGTGAAGGAATATGTGTGAGCCTGCAAGACTTGTCAACAGGCAAAGAGGCCCAAGAAAGCGCCAGCAGGGTTGCAGCAATTTTTAACTACCCCGCAAGGGTCTTGGGAAACCATTGCTATGGACTTCATAATGGATCTACCAAAGTCACAGCAGCAGACAGTAATCTGGTAGTAGTGGACTTTGTGCCGTGTAAGGGACTCCCAACAGTCCAAGAAACAGCACAGCTCTTCGTAGACCACATGTTCAAGTTGCAAGGGCTCCCACTCAGATGGATCCAGATTGTGGAACCCAATTCACCTCGCAGTTCTGGAAGAAACTCATGCAGTTATTCAAGGTGGAGTTGTGCCTTTCCTCTGCCAGACATCCCAAGACTAATGGAGAGTTGGAGAGGACTAATGCCACGTTGCAGAAATACCTTCGTTGTTACATAAATGTCAGGGAACTGTCGTCAACTCAGAGGCGAGAGATGGAAGGGCAGTTGTGTTATAGGGAGCCTCTGAAAATCTTGCGAAGCAGTTCCTCCTCCAGCGAGGAGGAAAGCCCCACCTCCAGTGGAGAAGAGGTGCAGGTACCAGGGAATGCTAGGAAGAGCCTCAACACCGAGCCTGAGCAAACTGGAGAGGCGGGAAGTACGCCCCTGCCAGCGCCCATTCTGTGCAGTAGGCTTCAGCGCAGGGAAGGGCGGAAAAAGCTGGGGGTGATGCAACTTTTATGCTGGGGGAGATACAAAGACCGACCACTCCCAGATTCTGCTAGCGATTGAGCCAGATATGAACTTACGATGCTCTTCACTGTAAATAGTTTGCACCAAGAATAAAGCTTGGAAAAGACAGGTTGAAGTTTTGCCTGTTTACTCTTGAGCAACCACACCAGCACCTGACAGTAAACTACCAGCAAGATGATTGGGTAACCAATCTCCCTTTAGCAGAGTTCGTGTACAATGACGCCCTTCATATTTCAACTCAGCAGGTCCCCTTCTTCACTAGCTATGGATACAATCCTCGCTCCTTTCCATCACCAACCGACACCTTGTCAGTGCCATCCGCAGAAGAATTCATAGATGAGTTGGCAGCCACCCAGGAGTTACTATAGGAGAGTCTGGACTGTGCAAAGGAGGCCTATAAAAAAGGCAGCAGATGCTCACCAGCAGCCTGGCAGTGAGATCAAGGTGGGGGATCAAGTGTGGTTGACAACACGTGATTTGCCCCAAAAAGGCAGATGCAAGAAATTAGATAGTCAGAGAGTGGGTCTGTTTGAAGTGATAGACCAGATTAATCCTGTGACTTTTAGACTCCAGTTGCCTGTATCCATGAAGATTCACCCTGTGTTCCACAGATCATTGTTGTCACCAGTGGTGCCTGCACACCCGTACCAGACTCCTAAGGAAGCTTCTCTGCCTCCTGTCATAGTGGAAGGAGAGGAGGAATGCAAAGTAGAGCAAATCCTATACTCTCGATGGTGACGGAAGAAGTTGCAGTACCTAATTGGGTGGAAGGGGTATGGGCCAGCAGAAAGATCATGGGAGTATGCAGAGCGTGTGCATGCACCAAAATTGGAAAGTGCATGTCATGCAAGCCACCCCCCTAGACCCAAGCCAGCAGGGTGGGAGGAGGAGGAGAGCCTTGGGGGGTGATGTCAGGGATCATGCTGAGAAGGGCTGCACTGAGGAGGAATGGTAGGAGTCTCCCTCTCCCCCTGTTCCTGACCAGGATCCTGAATCTTCTCGGGAGCAATGGGACAGTATAGATTTGGAACAGGAGATTGCAGAGAGACATAGTTCAGAAAACAGAAGTTGGTAAGAACTGGGTGGTGAACAGCTAGGAGAAGAAGAACTGAGAGAGAGAGTTAACAGACTCTCTTGTGCTGGAAAGCGTCCATCCGCTCAGCCCAAGGTCAAGGAGAGTAGATAAGGTGGCAGCACAAAAAGCAAAGTGGTTGCAAGATCAGGTTGCAAGACATGGAAGTGATGTGGATGATGAAGGGGGAAGTGGGTGGAATCCTTAATTGGGAGCACCTTCATCCTAGGAATGGATTATTTGTTCTCTTGTTGTGCTCATTAAAATCTCTAAATGGTAAGAGAGTCCTTTCGCTTTGTTCTGCTTTTCTGCTGCTAAAGGGAGTGGGGGAGAAAGCCGAGTCCCTGAAGCCTGACATCCACATACCTGATCTCTTTTCGGAAACACATTGCACCATGACTACGCAAGGCATCCCAAAGCAGAGAGGGAAAGAGACAGCAAAGGCAGATTCCCCATGGGAAAAGTAGAACAAACAAGTGCAGCAAAAGGACCAACCCTTGGGTAGGTATGTAGCACCCCTCTGACCTCCTTTGATAGCCACCACAGCAAATGAGGCCGGTCTCTTCCTTGGTCTGTCTCCTATCTGAACTCCCAGTCTTCCACCACAGTCCCTTTATCTGCTCCCTACTAATGAGAGACTCAAAACCCTGGTTTTCCAGAGCAGGGATGGGGAACCTGTTGCCCTCCAAGGTACTTGGATTCCCAATTGCCATCATCTGTGACCATTGGTATTGCTGGTTAAGGAGTGATGGAAGTTGGGGTTTAACAACACCTAGAGAGACACAGATGCTCTAGGGCAGGTTGGTCCAAAGTGCAGCTCAAGAGCCGCATGCTACCCTCAATGCCTTTTTTGGGTGACTCTCGGCAACATTTGACGCCCTCACATTGCCTTCCCGAAGCTGAGTAAGCAAAGCACTGCGCTTTAGGAAGGAGGCGTAAGGGCTCTGGCATGGTTCTTGAGCCCTCCTTCCTCCTTCCCAAAGCTGGGAAAGTGCTAACTAGGCTTTGGGAAGAAGGGAGGACTCTAGGACCCTGTCAGAGCCCTCACACCTTCCCAAAGCCCAGCATGTTACTTAGCCTGGCTTGGGAAGGCAGCACCAAAGCTGGAGGGTGGGGTGTCAAATTTTGGGCTTGCTCCTCACATCCCGTGCAGGTAGGCAGTGTGTGGCCCATAGGTTCTGTGTCAAAGTAGTCGCGTGGCCCACTTGGCATGAAAAGTTGAACCATCGTGCTCTAGAGGCTCCAGCAAATGGCAGCAATAATAAAGCAACTGGAACTAATTGTCCTGCCAGGGAACCCTAGAGGTTCTTCAGCTGTTCTCCTCAAGATTTCCTTCAGCTTGTTTCCTTCATTCTTGGGGTTTCTCTCTTTTTGTGTACATGATGATATATATATATTAATGCCTTATATTGCAAGAAACAAGTGATTCAGCAACAGCTATCTTTGAGCCACAGGCCCTTTCACCTTCTGTGTCAGCGAAAATTAACTCCCCAAACGGAAATCTTCTTTTCCACAATGGATGCCTGACATGACCCAAGTATTTTGGTGGCTTGTTTTCCTATCACAAGGGTGGGAAGCCTTCTTGGCTCTGTGGCTCAGATTGTTATCTCCCCCAGCCTTTGCAGGCCAAGTTTGGCAGGGAGATCTTTCCAGGCTTCTATCTTAGACATAGGCTAAAGACTCTGGAGAGGGTATACAACTAGCTCATTAGAAAATATCTCAATGTTTTAATGTTAAATATTAATATTAGATAACTGCAACAACAAAATTACTCCTCAGACCGCACTGAATGCTATTTTAAGCAAAACACTGACATTGAACTCTGATGAATGCTTGTGTTTTACAAGACAGCAACATGAAATCTGCCTTACACATTACTCTGCGTGTGTGTGTGTGTGAGAGAGAGAGAGAGAGAGAGAGAGAGCGCAGCAATTGCTCTGGAAGGTCTCAGGACACAATGGCAGATGCCCATTCATCTGTCACACCCACCCCAGGGACTTAAAGCAGAGCCCACTGCTGAGCTCACAAGAGCCGCCTTTTTGAAGGAGCCAACAGATGACCATGAGATGCAGCAGAAGAGCATCTCTGACTGCATAGGAGAGGGCAGTGAAAGGCTACTAGTCCTGATGGAGGAATGCTTCAGAAAATCACTTGCATGAAGTCCCAGGTGGGCCGAGGGCTCTTGGGCTCAAATTCTGCTTGCGGCTTTGCCACAGGCATCTGGGTGGCCCCTGGGAGAAGAGGAGGCTGGACCAAGTGGGCCCTTGGCCTGATCCTGCAGACCCTTCTCGTGTGTTTTCCCCGCCCCGTACCTCTGAGGCAGGTGTCCTTTGGGTGCAGTCTCTCCCGGGATGCGGCGGCTCCCAGGCTGCATCTTTCCCTTGCTGCAAAGCAAAAGAAGACGTCAGCAGGCGCCTGGCTCCCAGTCTGGGGCAGGAGAGTGGGGGACCTGGGAAGGGGGCATTTCTCCCTACCAGATCTTACTAACTTCTCCCACTTGGCCTCCGCACGGGCATCTCGGCTCCATCCCGGCCAGCCTGTTCAGCATACCTACAAATTCTGGGTTTCCCCATGGCACCGCTGGGCTGCTGCTGCTGCTACTGCTTGGCCAGAGCCTTTCCCAAACCACGGCCATGTGAAGGAAGAAGGACATAGTATTCTCCTGGCACAGGAATCCACTCTAGGGGACAGGGATCCCGTGGTCCCTCCCCAGTAATGTTCTACCATGCTATGATTCTATCAAGCAGCTAAAGGAATAGGTGGGGGAGCAAGATGCAGAACAAGGGGAGGCACAACCACATACCCCAACAGCACCCTCTGGCCTGACTCACAGTGGCCTCATCCCAGCACACTTTGACACCCCGATTATTTTTTCCTGAATTCAGCTGCCTGGCAACCCAGCAGCCTGGCCCCTGTTTGCCAGCTGATGTCACAAAGTGCTGCTTTGCAAGCAAGCCGTATGGTGGTCTGCAAGAGGGATGCCTGTCAGATGATGGTGAGAGACAAATGTGCCCAACAGTTATGATGGAAAGGAACTCTGAAGGTAGGAGGAGCTGCAAGGCCCAGAGGAGACGAGGGGCATGGAAATAATAATAATAATAATAACAACAACAACAACAACTAGCGTCACCTGTCACTGGTGCATGTGGCAAGCTTGGTTCCCTTGCTTGACTTGTCCACAGATGTTGACAGCTTGGCAGGTCCTCAGCTGTGGTCCCCAGATTATATTTTCTGTTGTGAATATCTGGCTGGTTACAAGGCTGAGCCATATGACCTTTCCATGCCTCTATTCTCTTACCTCTAAGGCTGTGTAAACATCACACCTTGAAATCACAGGGTCATTCCATTAAAATGTCAACCTACAGGCTCATTGTTCCTAAACATGTTGTAGATCATTTTAAAGAGAACTTCCCAAAGTTTCAGGATCATGTCACTGTGTGTGGTGGGTTTTAACAGGAAGGAGAGCACAGTGGTACTTTGGTTTTAGAACAGCTTAGAACAACTTGGAAATAGAACGCTGCAAACCCGGAAGTAGGTGTCCCTTTTTGTGAGCTTTGCCTTGTTCAGCTTCCTGTCGAATATATTCATTTGTAAATTGAGTCCCCCACTGCTAATCAGAGGCTGAGTCCTGAGTCCCGAGCACCCAGGCAACACAGAGGTGATATTTGGAGCTTTTGTTTTTGCTATTTGTTTGTGTTTTTGTTTGTGTGGCTTTTTCATTTTTGTGACTGTGACTTGTGACTTTGTTTTTGTGACTTGTTTTTGTGACTGTGTGGAACCCAATTCAGCTGCTGATTGATGGTGTGACTGCAGAAATGGATTAAAAAAACCACACCATCCAAACAATGACAATCATCCGTGCACGTAAGAAAAAATTTGAATATGAACACATATTCAGCATGCATATCCAGTCTCTGACATCTACAGACATGGCTGGGAGGAGTCTGAAAGCCTGGGGAAAGCCTGTCTCTCAGGACAGCCCAGACTAAGCTCAGTGCAACATGAACCGACTCAGGATAATGCAGCCTCCTATCTCCCCCCCCCCCCCAAATGATACCACACATCCATTTCCATCACATATTCTTACTGCAGTCCCACCACAGATGGAACTACACCAGAAGGGTAATAATAATAATAATAATAATAATAATTATTATTATTATTATTATTATTATTTATACCCCACCCATTTGGCTGGGCTTCCCCAGCCACTCTGGGCGGCTTTCAACAAAATATTAAAATACCGTAATGCATCAAACATTAAAAGCTTCCCTAAACAGGCCTGCCATATTAAACTAAGCACTCCTTCATCATTAGCAATTTCCTACCTGATAAGCATGCTTTGTGTGCAGAAAAATGCATAGATAGTAACATCCAGATCCAACCTAGCATGTACATATACGCCCTAGAGCAAGAGGGGGGTGTAATCAGATGAACAACAGATACCACTTTTAACTACCTCCAAACAGCCACAAAGATTGCTATCATTCACCAACAACCACCCGCAGGTACACTCAACTTTTAATTTAAAAGGCCAAAACTCTGTAGTTAGGACAACAGTGCCTGAAAGGGTACGCTGAGCTGTTCTTTTTGTGACTACGGACAGTAATAGGAAACATTAGGCCCCATTCTCTTTATGTCAAATCAGAAGGTGTTTCCTGGTACATAATGAGCATCATCAAAATCCATTAGCCACAGCTAATTATCAACAGCATGTCTGTACACCAAATGAAACTGACCGCCTGTGCCTCATGTGGTTTGACAAGTGATGACAGCAATAGTGACCAATATGCTGTCTATATGTGAGTCTCCCATGCATTTCTCCCATTCATTTTGGTGGAGCTTCCATGAGAGATTTTTCCACTGGATTGTGGCATCTGCCAAAAGAGAATTAAGCCCTTCTTAAATTTATCCTTTAGAGTGAAAAGATTTGCAATTATTAGTGTACATGAAAGCATGCAAAATGTCTCCATAATTTACTGGGTTTTCAGCTGCCCTGACATTGGGGCAGCATCTGCTCAGGTTTATAGATTTGTACTCATTTCAAGGCAAATGAATGGATAAATGTATTGTGACTGATTAACTGTTCTTTGTACTCTTAGGAGTGTATCATTATGAACGATTGTCCACACAACTCATTACTATGCCATTAAGCCTTGTGAATTATTGCTGCTCTTCCAAAATGATGGACTGCACTTCCATTGACTTTATGGAGCAGATATCTTATTTACATTATACATATTTATTAAAATGAAAATTGCTGCTGTATTATAATCTGCACTACTTTGCTTTCAGGCTGACTTCTCTAATTATGCATTTTTGAAACCACTTTCAAAGCAGCAACAGTCTTCCCTTTGTATGAATCCGTTTGTAATGGATTTACTACTTATATTGGGTGACTTTTAACATATTTGAAAAGGCGGGGGCCTCAAAACTGCAATTCCCCTCTGCTCAAAGGCACAAACCCTTCTTGAGTTTAGCCCAGTCTTTTACCTTTGAGCTGAGCCACACTGAAAATAGGCTCACACCCCACCTCATCTGCTCCACAAACCTTGGCATATCCAAGGGAAAAGTGTTCCTTATATGGGGGCGGGGGGGGGGGCTGTGGAGGGCGTAAAATTAGTCCAAAGGGCCTCTCATTGACAGCAAGTGGCAAGTGGCTCCAGGTATTACTTCCTACCAACCATAGAATTTGACTGCAGGCCCTCTGATTTTTGGCAGCAGACAACATCATTTGCCCCTGGAAAAAGCTGCCCCCCCCCCAGGCCTTTCCTCGCCTGCTTTCCTCTCTTGCCCCCTCCTGCAGGTCCTATTGCTTTTGTCTTGAGGAACAGGGAAACTGATAAGGTGGACAGAGGAGGAAATAGTGTGGGTTTGAGAAAGGTGGTGGGACTGCTAAAGTTTTCAAGCTAAGCACTTAGGTTGAGGAACACTGATGTGTTTGGGTGTTGGTTTTTTAGGGTTTGACTTAATGGCCAATCAGTGCAGCCCAGGTGTTTGGGCAAGTAAGCAGGTCCACCCATCCCTCCTGTAGGTTTCCATTCCAAGCACTGGGGAGACTCAGGTTCAAATCCCCACACAGAGGTCAATTTTACTGGGTAATCTTGGCCACTAGCTCCTAGCCTAACTTACCTCACAGGATTGTTGTGGGGATAAAATGGGTATGAGAAGAAGCTTGCATGCTCCTCTGACCTTGGAGAAAGGGGGAGACTAAAATGTAAAACGAAACAAAAAACAAAACACTTGATGTTGAGTAATTAACATGCATTGCATGAACCGGTCTAATGTGCTCCCTATCGCCCGCCGGCCGCTGCCCCAAGTGGTACAGTACTTTCTATGATTTCTTGCATGTTTGCATTTGCTTGCTTCAGTTTAAACCAACAGCTGAGTAGAATAAGTGTGGTGCATCTTTAACAATTTAATGGCCTAAATACATTATGAATAGTAGCAAGCATGATGGGGAAACTGTTTAGGCTCAGAATGCAGTCCTTCTCACTAATAAACAGCACTGGTTGTTTTCCATTTCTTTAGTTCTTTCAAATACAACTCTTGTTGTTCTCACATTTTACCCAGATGCAGTTTAAAATAAATGACAGAAAACCAAGTTGCTTTTGATCACGTTGGGTGTTGTAATCAAAGACTTTGCACATTATGAACCAATGAATTAAAAGCTATTAAAAACTCCACATTATCAAGAATTTCTTTAAAAGCACCAAACTGTTTCAAGAAAAATGGGAACATGAAGATTTCACTGAAAAGTTTATAATTATATAGGTGCCAACGTGAAGCCAAGGCCAGCCGGCCTAGAACACAGTTGTGCCTGAAGTAAGAAATGAAATAAAAATGGTGTCTTCCCCTCCCATATTTTAACGCAGGACACAGTAAGACATTGTCCCGCATAAGCCCTAAAGAATATTTTACTAGATTATTTTTTCAGGATCAAATCTACACAAATCCAAAATCTGATGCCTGAGGCAGCTCCTTTGCCTTGTAAGATTGTGGATGTGCAGAACTTTTGAGTGCTGAGTGTGGACATGAACCCAATAGCTGAACAACCCAGATCTCTCAGGGTAATGTTGATGGGGAGAAGAGAGCGCAGATTTGTAGAGCCTCATAAAGCCAAGGTGGCTATTTTTACAACCAGAAAAATTAGGCTTGACACAGGGATTGCAGACTCATGTGAACATTTTCACTCATTCATCAAATATAATCAGTTATGGGTACTTGAGTTGGGAAGAGAACAAGGCCTATTCTTTTGAAGCACCATTTTAATGCACTCACCAACCAACCCTCTGGTTACCTGCAAAGGGCCCTCTTTTTTAGCAACAAATTAATCCGAAAGCAGATCACATTGAGCAAGTGGAAAGCATACAGTTCTGTGTCCTGTACTCAAGTACTGTAACTATACTTCTGTCAGCTAACTCTTACAGGCAACATTTACAGTATAGAATTTCCTACTTTGAGGTAATTTGGGGCCAAACTAGTCATAAAGGTAAACTGGGTCTTTGAATTTTACATGCAGGTTTTCTGTGTTGTTGTTTTTTTACAAAAAACACAATTAGTATCAGCTAACACATTGATTCAACACAGTCTTAGAATGTCTGAAAAAAGGAACGCGTTAACAGGCTCCCTTGGGGCAGAAAAAACATGGTTTGAAGTGACAGTGGAAAATATGAAAACTCTGCCTATGGTCATTCATCTGTATCAGCTCATTCACACACACAAAAACATTGCTTATTGACATTAATTACAATCAGGGAGCAATATGCAGACACGTGAGGCGCCCTAGCCCTAAGGTGTCTCCCTCTTCTCGTGGAACTACTGAACTTGGAAAGGACTTTGGAGGTCATTTAGGTAATTAAAATCTTTCTATGTTTTTAAGTATGGTTGTGATTTTTTCCTAAATTTATTGTTTTATCTAATCATTTTGTTTTTTTACAATCAAGCGATATAAATCTTAGAGGAAGAGGGGAATGTAGGTCCAAGTCCCTGCCTAATGTAGGATTAGAGATAAAACAGAGATTACAGAAAGGGCTCTGCAATATCACCAAATGCTGATATTTGGCCAACATGTTCTTCTGCTTGTTCTCCAGCTGTTGTCCAAACAGCCTCCCTGTACACCAGGGAGATGCCTGAGCTCTGGTAAGTGAAAGAAAATGCATACGAGCCGGAAAGTCACAATGGCTTTGACAGAACAGCTAGTGACATTAGCAAAAGCATTCTCTGGGTTAACCAGAAATGTCATAAAGACCATCACCTTTCAGGTTACTTCTGAGTAGCTAAGAAGCTCATGGTCACTGGTGAATTCCTTTTCTGATTTTCAGAATGTAAACTGTATTTTCTGTATAGCACCACAACTCCATCTTGACCAACCAACCACACACTTAGATTTCTGGTCAATCTTAGCAAGGGAAGACAACCCACCTCAAAGAAGATATTTAAGGGAACTAGGTAATACGGTGAAGGTAAAGGACCCCGGATGGTTAAGTCCAGTCAAAGACGACTATGGGGTGTGACGCTCATCTTGCTTTTAAGGTCGAGGGAGCCGGTGTTTGTCCACAGACAGCTTTCTGGGGTCATGTGGCCAGCAGGACTAAACTGCTACAGGTGCATGGAGGGCCATGACGAGTGCCAGAGCGCATGGAAATGCCATTTACCTTCCTGCCACAGCAAGTATTTATCTACTTGCACTGGTATGTTTTTGAACTGCTGGGTTGGCAGAAGCTGGGACAGAGCAACAGGAGCTCACCCTGTTACAGGGATTCAAACCACCGACCTTTTGATCAGCAAGCCCAAGTGCAGGTTTACCTTGCCTGTGCCAGTTCACTCCAGCAGAGATCCCTCTGTTGGCTGGATTGCGCACGTGATTTCTGGTGCCTGCATCTGTGCAGACGCAATTTGCAGTGCCGCAGAAGCAAGTCCCTGTGCTGCGCTGCACCGGTTTAGTGCACTGTGCGGGGACTCATCGAGCGGGTGGGTCGGTTGGCGGACGGCTCGTGGGCCGGTTAAACGACCTCCGTGGGCTGCTTGTGGCCCATGGGACTTAGGTTGCCGACCCCTGCCCAAGAGGGTCAGTGGTTTAGTCCAGGAGTTAGCAACCTTTTTCAGCTGTGGGCCGGTCCACCGTCCCTCAGACCATGGGGGGGGGCCAGACTATATTTTTTGGGGGGAAATGAACCAATTCCTATGCCCCACAAATAACCCAGAGATGCATCTTAAATAAAAGGACACATTCTACTCATGTAAAAACACGCTGATTCCCTGGCCATCTGTGGGCCAGATTGAGAAGGCGGTTGGGCCGCATCTGGCCCCCGGGCCTTAGGTTGCCTACTCCTGGTTTAGACCATAGCGCCACCTGTGGCCCATCTAAGGGAACTATGACGCTGTCACTGAAGTGGCTTGGCTATTCAGTTCTGCCGTTCTCTAAAGATCTGGGGGAATCCAGTTCTAGCTAAATATACAGGTACAGATACCCAAAGAAATCAAGTCAACTTCAGGCCATTTCACATAATAAATTTTGCAGCAGAAACATCACTCTTTGTGTTGGGATGGGGACCATTTCTTTTGTGATGTTTGAATGATCTCATGAGCCTCTCTTCAGCTTTGATGGTGAAGAAGGTTCATAGCCTGGGTGACCACAGGAGAGGCACTGAAATGCCGTGAGAGAGCTTTGAAGTTGGTTGCAGCAGCAGCAGTGCAAACCTCTCTCTCTTTCTCTCTTCCATTAATATATATAGAACAACCTATGCATAAGGCTATGAAACCAGGTGCCTCTCTAAAGTAGATTTTACTTCAGAATTCCACAAATAAATAATTGCCCTCCTAAAAGACAAAGTGCCCTCCTAAAAGACAAAGTCCAGCAACTGGAGGAACGTGTAGCTACGCTCCAAAGAATTAGAGAGCTGGAGCTCTTCTTGGAAGCAACAGAGCACACCGTCTCCACCAAGGAGGAGACAGGGGACTCCCCTGAGAAGGAGGCTAGTTCACCAACACAGGAGCCCGATATGTGGAGAAACGTGACTCAAAGAAGTAGGAGGCCCAGGGTTCGCTCTGATTGTCTAGAAATACACAATCGCTTTGAGGTCCTCTCCCCTAGCATGGAAGACGAAGAGCAGACTCCATTTGAGGATCTCTCCCTCATTACAGTCGATCACGTATATGAAGATGAGCAGCAAAGTCAGTCCTCAGGGAATGTGCAGGCGACCTTGGAACGGACCGCTCACGGAAGAACCCTGACCAAACCTAAGAGAAGGCGTGTAGTGGTGATAGGGGATTCCTTACTGAGGGGAACAGAAGCAGTGATCTGTGGGCCTGACAAGATGTCTCGGGAAGTGTGCTGTCTCCCGGGGGCTAAGATCCAAGATGTAACTGAACGACTGCAAGGAATCATAAAACCCACTGACAAATACCCCTTCCTCTTGGTTCATGTGGGAACCAATGACACTGCAAGCAATAGCCTCCAGAAGATCAAAAGAGACTACGAGGCTCTGGGCAGGAAATTGAAGCAATTAAATGCACAAATCGTCATCTCATCTGTCCTCCCAGTTGAACGACGTGGCCCAGGGAGAGAGAGGAAAATAGTGGAAGTAAACAGCTGGCTTCGCAAATGGTGTAAACAGGAACGGTTTGGATTCTTAGATCACGGACTGCAGTTTCTTGAGGATGGACTTCTGGCAAGCGATGGGCTGCACCTCACAACGGTTGGGAGGAATGTTTTTGCCAAAAAACTAAGAAACCTCATCAGGAGGGCTTTAAACTGACTAATGTGGGGGAGGGAGACAGTGCTCCTGAAGGTAGGAGTCTATTAATTGATGAAGATGATCATCCAAATGTCATAGACCAAATGGAGCAAACAGCAAGCAGACCTAGTGGTGGGAGGAAAAAATCCTTAAATAAGAGACACGGGGGAATGACTAATGGACTTCAATGTCTGTACACTAATGCACAAAGCATGGGAAATAAACAAGATGAGCTTGAGCTCTTGGTACAGCAAACTAAATATGACATAATAGGCATCACTGAAACCTGGTGGGATAAGTCCCACGATTGGAATGTAAAAATGGAGGGATACAATCTATTTCAGAGAAACAGACCAGACAAGAAAGGAGGAGGAGTGGCGTTATATGTCAGGGATGTGTATACCTGTGAAGAGATCCAAGATTTAGAACCTCAAAGCCAAAGTGAGAGCATTTGGGTCAAAATTAAGGGAGAGAAGAATAATAGTGACCTAATTGTGGGAGTTTACTATAGATCCCCAAGCCAAACGGAGGACATAGATGATGCCTTCCAAGCATGCAAAAGGAAGGGAGATAGTAGTAATGGGGGACTTCAATTACCCAGATATTTGTTGGATGTCAAACTCAGCCAAGAGCATAAGGTCAAACAGATTCCTCACTGGCCTTGCAGACAACTTCATTGTCCAGAAAGTGGGAGAAGCAACAAGAGGAACAGCCATTTTAGATCTGGTCCTAACCAATGTCGATGACCTGGCTAATGGGGTAGAAGTGGAAGGATCATTAGGCGCAAGTGATCATGCTCTTCTGAAGTTTACTATACAACGGAAAGGAGCAGCCAAGCATACTAGGACTCAATTTCTTGACTTTAAGAAAGCCGACTTCATAAAACTTAGGGAAGTGCTGGGTGAGATCCCATGGACAGTAATACTAAAAGGAAAGGGAGTTCATGATGGCTGGGAGTTTGTTAAGAGGGAGATAGTAAAAGCACAACTTCAGGCAATACCAATGAGACGGAAACATGGAAGGTGCCTAAAGAAGCCAGGGTGGCTATCTAAAGAACTTTTAACTGAGTTAAGATTAAAAAAGGATGTGTACAAAAAATGGAAAAGGGGGGAAACCACCAAAGAGGAATTCAAACAAATAGCCAGCATGTGTAGACACAAAGTCAGAAAAGCTAAAGCACAGAATGAACTCAGGCTTGCTAGAGAGGTTAAAAGCAACAAAAAAGGCTTCTATGGCTATGTTCGTAGCAAAAGGAAGAACAAAGAAACAGTGGGGTCACTCAGAGGAGAAGATGGTGAAATGCAAACAGGGGACACAGAAAGGGCTGAACTCCTCAATGCCTTCTTTGCCTCAGTCTTCTCCGATAAAGAAAACAATGCCCGACCTGAAGAATTTGGAGGAAATGATTCAGCAGAGGAAACACAGCCCAGAATAACTAAGGAGATAGTACAAGAATACTTGGCTAGTTTAGATGTATTCAAGTCTCCAGGGCCAGATGAACTGCATCCAAGAGTATTAAAAGAACTGGCAGATGTGATCTCAGAACCACTGGCAGTCATCTTTGAGAATTCCTGGAGAACAGGCGAAGTCCCGGCAGACTGGAGGAGGGCAAATGTTGTCCCTATTTTCAAAAAGGGGAAAAGAGAGGACCCAAATAATTACCGCCCAGTCAGTCTAACATCAATACCAGGGAAGATTCTGGAACAGATCATTAAGCAAACAATCTGTGAGCACCTAGAAAGGAATGCTG
The DNA here is from genome assembly GCF_965153285.1 of Podarcis tiliguerta. Taxonomy (NCBI): domain Eukaryota; kingdom Metazoa; phylum Chordata; class Lepidosauria; order Squamata; family Lacertidae; genus Podarcis; species Podarcis tiliguerta. The sequence goes on along the minus strand of NC_139540.1, from coordinate 86,341,425 downwards.
TGATCACCAATAGTCAGCATGGATTTCTGAAAAATAAGTCATGTCAGACTAACCTGATCTCATTTTTTGACAGAATTACAAGCCTGGTAGATGAAGGGAACGCAGTGGATGTAGTCTACCTTGATTTCAGCAAGGCATTTGACAAGGTGCCCCATGATATTCTTGTAAAGAAGCTGGTAAAATGCGGTCTTGACTATGCTACCACTCAGTGGATTTGTAACTGGCTGACTGACCGGACCCAAAGGGTGCTCATCAATGGTTCCTCTTCATCCTGGAGAAGAGTGACTAGTGGGGTGCCACAGGGTTCTGTCTTGGGCCCGGTCTTATTCAACATCTTTATCAACGACTTGGATGATGGACTCAAGGGCATCCTGATCAAATTTGCAGATGACACCAAACTGGGAGGGGTGGCTAACACCCCAGAAGACAGGATCACACTTCAAAACGACCTTGACAGATTAGAGAACTGGGCCAAAACAAACAAGATGAATTTTAACAGGGAGAAATGTAAAGTATTGCACTTGGGCAAAAAAAATGAGAGGCACAAATACAAGATGGGTGTCACCTGGCTTGAGAGCAGTACATGTGAAAAGGATCTAGGAGTCTTGGTTGACCACAAACTTGACATGAGCCAACAGTGTGACGCGGCAGCTAAAAAAGCCAATGCAATTCTGGGCTGCATCAATAGGAGTATAGCATCTAGATCAAGGGAAGTTATAGTGCCACTGTATTCTGCTCTGGTCAGACCTCACCTGGAGTACTGTGTCCAGTTCTGGGCACCACAGTTCAAGAAGGACACTGACAAACTGGAACGTGTCCAGAGGAGGGCAACCAAAATGGTCAAAGGCCTGGAAACGATGCCTTATGAGGAACGGCTAAGGGAGCTGGGCATGTTTAGCCTGGAGAAGAGGAGGTTAAGGGGGGATATGATAGCCATGTTCAAATATATAAAAGGATGTCACATAGAGGAGGGAGAAAGGTTGTTTTCTGCTGCTCCAGAGAAGCGGACACGGAGCAATGGATCCAAACTACAAGAAAGAAGATTCCACCTAAACATTAGGAAGAACTTCCTGACAGTAAGAGCTGTTCGACAGTGGAATTTGCTGCCAAGGAGTGTGGTGGAGTCTCCTTCTTTGGAGGTCTTTAAGCAGAGGCTTGACAACCATATGTCAGGAGTGCTCTGATGGTGTTTCCTGCTTGGCAGGGGGTTGGACTCGATGACCCTTGTGGTCTCTTCCAACTCTATGATTCTATGATTCTATGATTCTATGAAATAGTTTTTCTTTCACACACAGCTGCCAAGGACTCTCAGATTTTAGGCAAGTGATGAAAACTCAACTGATAAAAATTATATGCCCACTTCGGCATATAATAGTTACCTATATTTGTTTTAAACTGTTTTCTGATTTGATATGTATTTTAATGATAATCATTTCGTGTATATTTGTTTTATAATGGTTGTGTAGGTTTTAGTTGTGCTTTATCTACAGTTTTATTATGTACACTTAGAGACCACTCTTTGCTTAAGCAGTTTATAAATCTGTCAAAATAAATAAAATAAATGCACAAGGCAAAAAATACAAATAATTCTCACCATGGTGGCAAATATAATAATAAACGAAAGGGTATGCCCTGCAGAATTGTACATGTGAAAACAAGAACATTTGATTATCACTTTAAGTGCCCCTCTCTGAATGTCACATTAGGCTTTGGCACACAGTTGTGTCAATGTTCTCAAGTAAGAGGTGCACTATTACATTTAATAAAGAAACCAGGAGTTCTTGGGGATGAATCTGAATTTGAAATCTTATTGGTATTAGAAAACAAAAAGAGTTTAATTGGCAAAAATTATTCTACAATCACAAATCTGGATAATAAAATTGAAAGGCTTATGATGAAATGAGATACAGAGTTACAGCAGGATGTAAATAAAGCAGAGTGGAAACAGATTTGGCCTAAAATTGCACCACAAATTATGTCAATAGAGATAATATATCAATAGATATATTGATATATATATCAATATATCAATAATATTAAAAAAGGATTTTTTAAAAAAATGATCGGATATCAGTAGTATTTGACCCCATTCACTAAGTTACACGGGTAACATGCAACTTACATACATTAACTTGCATGCATTTAGCTTTATGCACATGGCAAAAAAAAATTAAAAAAAATTAAAAGGAGGTGGAATGTGGCATCCAGGAAGATTTTGGCTATCCCACCCACCACTGAACCCTGTGTGTTTTGACTACACACAATTTTGGCTTTATGTTCTATTCCCGGAATGCATCCCCCACATAAGTTGAGAATTGCCTATATTCAGTAGCTCAGGGTAGGAGATGCAGTAGGTACGCTGAAGATTTTTTACATATATTTTGGAATTGCTCAGCTATTCATATCTATTGAGCCACAATTTGAAATATGATCTCTGAAATGATCTGATATTCACTTTCCAATGACTCAAAAATGTTATTACCAGTGGGGGTTTTTGAGGGGGGAGGTAGGAGGGTAGACTCAATGCCTTAATTCCCTTCCAATTCTTGGAATAGCCAAGCTACCTTCCTGGTGAAGTGGTGGGTCATTAAAGGGAACAAAGGAAGTGGATCTGTGCAGGAGGACAAATATATGTGTGGCCCCTTCCTCAACTCGTGGGTAGTTGGAAGGACAACGGCAGAGCTGAGAACAGAGGGTTGAGTGATGCCAGCTACAGGCTAGAAGCTGAAAAAGCAGCAGACTGCGAAGCCGGAGAGAGAGAAAGAGAGAGAGAGAGATGGCTGGTTTCTGTTTGAATCCAAGGCTGCCACTATGGGAGAAGCAAGACCCTCATGGGGTGCTAATGCTGTGAACCCCTCCATCGTAGGCTCAGGTTGTATATACCATATTTTTTGCCCAATAGGGCGCACCGGCCCATAGGGCGCACCTAGTTTTCGGGGGGGGGGGGGAAATCAAGGAAAAAAATATGATTCTCCCCCCCCCCCCGCAGCTCTGCGTGCAGCCTGTCTGCTACTCCAAGACCTTCTCCCTGCTTTTGCGGGAGGTGGTGGAATCCCCCCACCTCCCGCAAAAGCCCACAGGGGCCGCGCGTGACTCCTGCGGGGGCTTTTCGACCAGGAGGGAGAAGGGACTGAAATGGCCAGTCAGTCCCTTGTCCCTCCTCGGGGAAAAGCCCCCAAGAGTGGCGCGCTCTTTAAAGGGTGTGCGGCATCCTGCAGGCTTTTCTACGAGGTAGGGGAATTCGCCCACCTCGTAGAAAAGCCAGCAGAAGCCGCACAGCCTTTAAAGAGCGCATGGCTTTTACCTCCTTTTGTGGGAGGTGGGGGAATTCCCCCACCTCCCGCAAAAGCACGCAGGAGGGAGAAGGGGAATTCTACCTTCCCGCTGACCCCCAAGCTTGTGGGGCTGGTGGTGGGGGGAAGCGCTGCTTTCCCCCACCACCAGCCTCAAAGACCAGACTCTCCTGGCTTCAGCGGAAGCAACGCGAAGCCTCCGGAGTGCAGGCTTCGGAGGCTTCGCTTTGCTATCGCTGAAGCCAAGGAGCCTGCATTCGCCCCATAAGACGCACACACATTTCCCCTTCATTTTTGGAGGGGGGAAAGTGCGTCCTATAGGGCGAAAAATACGGTATGTGTAAATAAACCATATATCATATATCATAAAAGGAAACTTGCATCGCTGGGGGGGCTGCAACAAGATTGGGAAGAACACATTGAGCATTGAGCATTCAGGAGCTCTAAAAGTTCTCATTCCTGCAGCAGAACTAACCCTGAAGTTTGAAAGCATTAAAAAAGTAACATGAAAATAACACAAACTGTCTACATGCTTGGAGAAATGTTTTTATTCTCCTATCCTAAAACATGCACTCTACAACCTTCCAATGGCCCAGTAATAGCAAGATTAATGCCTGGGCCAGTGACAACTTTTGTTTCTGTATTTTAGCAGAGACTGCAACTAAACCTTGCTGTTAACACCTCCATTCCCAGAAGGCTTTGTAAATATGCGGCAGTGACTGACCCCCATTGATTTGCTTCTGGTGTTAAGTTCCCCAAGAGTTAAAGTGTTATGGAGAAAATAAATGAAGTTCAGCTAATTTGTTTTTCCATTGCCAGTAGGCATTACTGGAAAAGTCTATGGAGGAGATTAAAGTGATACGGTTTGGAAGGAGAGTGTAAATGTAACAAGCCGCATTCCTCCAACTCAAGAGATTAAGGCTGGGTTACAACACACATTTACTTAGGGGTAAGTCACCACTGTATTCCATACGATTGGCTTCCAAATAAACATACATGGGACTCAGCTCCCCCAAAAAGCAAACTACACACAGCAGTGTCCAACTAAACGTAAGCATTTTAAGTCCGATTGATTTCAATGGAAAAGATTTAAGCATATGTTTAACTCCTGCATTGAAATAAACTTAATTTTAAACTTAAAGAACATCCGTGTGTTAAACTTGTTAAAATGTTTTTGCATTTTTGAATATGAAGATTGCATGTTTCCTCTACAAATAAAAATACTCGATTCCTCCCTCTGGACCCACCAACCAGCCTTAGTTACTGAATATCACAATTATTTGCTCTCACAATTAAGCTACTGAGTAATATGAATCTTCTATTATATCATGGTTGATTTTGATTATGTTTTGGGGTGGTTTTGTTAGTTGCATCAAAATGCACATTTTGAACAGAAGAAATACATTTTAAGAGGGGACATTATATGTTTATTATAAACGTGTGAAAATTAAGGAGAAGGGAAACAGTGAAAGGTAAGGGGGAGTAGATGTGTTAAATTGTGCCAAATCAGATTTTATCTGTTGCATTTTGGGTTCATTTTGTAAGCTGCTTTTGTGAAGAATTTCCTTGAAGAATGGATTAGAAATCCATCAATCAATTCCTCTTACATACTGGAAGCATATTATTTTACCACATGGACCGCACATTTGCTCACACGCCTGCACCCCATGTGTAGGAAAATCCTCCTTACCCACTCCTCCCTGAATTGTGTCCCTCTGCCTGCTTTTGACTAGGCACCTTCCCTCTGACTCTCACCTGGGACTAATTTAGACTGGTGAGTTATAACATTATAAATGTGTTATTAAAATGTGACACCAGGGGGCGCTGTACAGCATATTTTTTTAGATCCGTGTAGATCCAGCCCCAGTTGACAGCTTCCTTACTCTTTAATTCTAAGGATGCTGACCCTTGGAGAACCCAATGGCAGAGAAGCTAAGGACAAGCAATAGAGGGAGGCTGCAGGGGCCAACATTTGCATTTTCAAACTGCCTCTTCAAGCATCTGACAAAAAGGGTGGAGTGAGGCGGCTCTTTGGCTGAGCTGCTGCATCTAGCCCCTGCACGCTGCCGCTGCACCAAGCCTCCACCTGGTTTAACTAGTCAAAGTCTTGTTGCACAGAGTTACAAACATCTGTAAAACTGCCTGATAAACTATTCTCTTTGTTCTTCCTCTTGGTTTTCATTTTTTTATTTCAGAGATGGGCACAGAGACATATGCATGAGCATTAGCAATCCTAGCACAGTCCCATAGTCTCATATGCAACTCTCTCAGGTACATGCATGCGCACACAGATGCACACATAGTGCTTTTACAGTTTACAGCAGCCTGGCAAGTAAGGGCACAAGCATTTTGACTCGCCTACCTGCTGATGAATGCCGGCCTCACTCCCCTGGGGCCCGTCAGGAAGGGCCTGGGAGGGGGGGAGGGGAGGAGGTCTTGGCCAGCTTCTTCAGCTGGTTTCCTCTTGCTCACTATAGGTGCCAGGCAAGTGTGTGTTTAAAATATATATATATATATATATATATATATATATATTCAAAATTTTATAGTCACAATAATTAATAAATTCAATACTTTTCCAAAAGATGCAATATAGACTCCCCCCCCCCAGATTCCAATCTCTCCCCCCCTCATAATTTATTGCATTGCACTTCATCTCCAAACTCATTGTTTTCCCTCTTATTTATATTGATTTCTGATTATATAGTCACATAGATGTTATATCAAACCTGCTAACATTTTAATATATTTACAGTCGTCTTCTAAATAGTCTATAAATTTCTTCCATTCCTGCTCAAACTTTTTCTCATCTTGATCTCTGATCTTTGCAGTCATCTTTGCCATTTCGGCATAGTCCACCATCTTAGTTATCTATTCTTCTTTTGTTGATATCTTCCCCTCTTTCCAGTTCTGGGCTAGCAACATTTTTGTTTTTGTTGTTATCATCCCAGGTCAAAGTAGCACCAAGAAGGGGAGGGGGAAGGGGCTGCCCCAGTGCGGCTAGCATTGCCAGAAGCCAGGTGGAATTCAAGGTGGAATTCAAAGTACAGTCATGCCTTGGGTTACAGACGCTTCAGGTTGCGCGATTTCAAGTTGCGCACCACGCCGAACCTGGAAATACCAGAACTGGTTACTTCCAGGTTTTGGCGCTTGCGCATGTGCAGAAGCGCTAAATCGCGCTTTGCGCATGCGCATAAGTCCCAAATCGCGACCCACACATACAGCACTGCAGGTCGCAAACATGCTTCCCGCATGGATTATGTTCACAACCTGAGCATCCACTGTAGTGCTAAGGAGATGGCTCCACTTCTGCTGGGCCCCTCCCCCTCTCCCCCCCCCCGCACACTATTCTGGGGGTTCTTCTGGTTCCTCCAGGGCACAGGGGAGGAGTGGGGGACAAAGCCCCATTGTGCTGGCTCCCACAAGTGCAATTGTTTAGTTGAATCTAGCCTGAGCTTCATTAACTACGAACCCCTAAATCTGGGATCCCATTGAAACTGGTGTCAAAGTTTGACAAACATTTGCAGCATTTTGCAGCGAAAACCCCACATTTTGTAGAACCCCACAAATAGAGTAATGGATATATCAAACCGGGGTTCGTAATTAACATCCAAAACCCAATGTCTGATTCACTCCAAACTGGTGCCAAAGTCTGCCAAAGGTTTTGTAGTGAAAACCACATGTCTTGCTGTGCCCCACAAATGAAGTAGTTGTCAGCACAGCAGGAAGCCAAGTCAAGACAACCCAATGTAGATAACAAGGTTATATTTATTACATATAACAACTTGAGGATCTGGAAAATGAATTACGCAGTCAGATTCAACCGCAGCAATATTTCCTATGATTCCTCCCTCCCCACTGCGTGGACCTTGGGTACAAGGGCCCAACAGGCATACCGTGGCCCCATTGGCCAATGTTCACTCCAGTGGGCACCCCCAGCACCCGCAGACCATGCCTGACAACAGAGAATAAGGGATGCCCACCACCCACCACTGTCTCAGGCCAGTGTCCCATTTTCAGCACTCACCATCAGACCCCATAGCAACACAAGGCAGCTGCACTTATTCATACACCATCATACCCCTCATCCCATCAAGACAAGTCACTAACAGGCTAAAAGCAAATACAAATACACAACCACCCTACGCCCCAAAGAACCCACAATGTTGCCATTACTATTGAAAACATTGCTTAAGGGGCCTGACATTGTCTCACTGACCTTCAGCGACGGGGGTGGGGTGGCCTGCTCTTGAGCAGCCAAGACACAGGACTAATCGGCTGAAAGCCATGTGGTCCAGACTACCCTAAACACTGCTATCTTCCACTATGCATTTTTCACCCTCCAACCCTTCCCTAACTGTAACTCCTCTAATAGGGTGGTTTCCCATACATTTTGGTACCAGTGGTCTATGTTTACTCCTGATAGGTCAGAGCAACCCAGTCAGGTCGACAAAGAAACACTCTATAAGAATAACAAGGAGGAATGGCTAGCGTAGAGAACCTTGTGAAAAGAAAGGGCATCACCTCATACGTGAGTACCATGAAAAGCCACATTACCCAATTACAAGAAATCACAACCCATCCAAGGGCTGCAAAATCCTAAACGAACCTTCCTACGGCCAACATGGGGGGGACCTTTGTTCACCCTAACCCTAACCTTAACCCAAACCCTACCACTAACCCAACCCTTTCCCAAACCTAACCCTAAGCCAAACCTATCCCAAACGCTAACACTAACCCTATCCCTAACCCAACCCTAATCCTAATCCTAACCCAACCCCAACCCTAATTCAACCCAAACCTTAACCCTAATGCTAACCCAACCCTTACTCAAACCCTAATCCAAACCTATCCCAAACACTAATGCTAACGCTAACCCCAAAACCAACCATAACCCTAACCCTAATCCAAACCCTAATTCATCCTTAACTCAAACTCTAACCCCATCCCTAACCCTAAACCAACCCTTACCCAACCCTAACCCTAACTTTAACGCTAAACCAACCTTAACCCTAATCCAAACCTATCTTTAACCAACCCTAACTCAACCCTAATCCTAACCCCATGCCTAAACCTAACCCTAAATCAACCTAACCCCATCCCTAACCCTAAACCAAACCTTACCCAACCCCAACTCTAATCCCATCCCTAACCCTAACCCTAAATCAACCCTGACCCCAACCCCAAACCCTAGTCCAACCCTAACCCTAACTCTAATCCCATCCCTAACCCTAATTCAACCCTAACCCAACCATAACCATTGCCCTTGCCCTATCCCTAATTCAACCTTATCCCTAACCCTAACCCAACACTAACACTAATGCTAATCCTAACCCTAACCATAATTCAACGCTTACCCAGCCCTAACCCAAATCTAACATCAACGCTAACGCTAACGCTACCTAAATATAGTCCATTTTTAATACTGGCTCTCAGTGGCCGTTGAATATTGGGGTTCTTTTTCAGCCCAACCTGCCTATGCCAAGAACTAAACCTGGGACCTTCTGCCACTGAGCTATGGTCCATCTCCAATGTGTATGCTGTTAGAAGAATCTTTGCATCTTCCTATTGTACTGTACTTCTTTTCCAGTATATTTTACTTTAGCTGGCCTTAGAATCCGCTAGCACTCACCTGTTTTTCTCAGATTCCTGATAACCAAGGCAACCAATATTTTTTCTGAATTAAAATTCAATGCACAGTTGACTGGTACACTCCTACCCCCCAAGTTTTAGCGTATGTAAGAGCAAGAATTACACTTCAGAACAGTTGACTTCTGTGCTTGTGTGCATCATTGTTCTGGACACAGTGGTCAAGTAGCAGAGATGGTAGGTCTGGATCAGTGAATCATGAAATTGAAGTCATGGGGAAGCAATAACCTCTTGGTGGGTAATGCTGTGAGCCCCTCCAGCTCAAGTCATCTATATGTGTAAATAAACCATTTATCATATTGAAACCAGTCTCTGCTGGGCCTCATTTCCCAAAGGAAACATGAACCCTGAATAAGCGCCCGGAACCTCTGGAATCTCACACGGTTCGTAGATTGGGGTGTTGTGTAACAATATGCAACAGGCACCCTCCTCTAAAGGAGGGCTGTAATTCTACAACTTTTCAGTATCAGAACTGATTGAATGATGCACCCACCACCAAAGTTGCAAGATACTCATCTTCCAGCAAAAACCAATTGAAAGGCACCAAGGAGAAGCCTAGTGACTCATCTAGAGATGAATTGGGCAGCTTCCTCCGTAGATACATACTTTGGGTACTATTTCCTTCAGTTAATTTATGTGGTGCATTATCGTGTCCAGACCCACACTTGGGGAGTGTCTAACCTCATGTGAGAGAGCTATAGGAATCAGGAAGGTAGGGTTTTGAGGAATTAATTCAATTTTTAATATCACCCATGCTGAAGCTGTTGGGGCAAATGAGTTCCGTGGCAACATCAGGCTTTCCCTTCATTCACCATTTCCCTTTGTTTGTGATTGCAGTTGCACACATCCCGCCCGCCAAACTGTTCATCTGCTGCCTGCCTCATATTACTAAGCCTTCTGGTTTTGATGTACCATATGCTCAAGTTCTGTATTCAGAGAAACAAACCCACCAAGCGTTTTCCTGAAAATCTCTAATACTGTGTGAAACCAGGAACACTTAAACCACTGGTGTTTGCCTTTTCTATGAAATATTATTAGCTTTGAATTGCACAAAAAGCCAAGACACCATCTGGTGCCTTTGAAAACGTGACATAGTAGGAAAATAATACGGACAGCGTACAAAATGTTATTTTACACTGGGTTTGAATTTTTTGGTCCCCCAAGAGTTAGCGTCCATGGTTACATCAGGACTAGAGTCAAGATCAATTCCCCATTTGGTCACCTCAAGTTGGTCACTATCTCCCAGTCTAACTTCCTCACCGGGTTGTTGTGATGATAGAATTGAGGGGGAAGAACCACCTGGTTTGTTTTTGTTATCTTTTCCTTCTCCTTCTCCCCGCCCCCCCTTCTCTCTCTTTATTTTTTTGTTACAAAATTGTACAAACATAACATAAAACATAAAATCATAAAACATGACATGACTGGCAAAGTATAGGACACGGGGTAAAATACTAAACATTATTTTACAAGACATAATAATGAGATGATTACAGGACAGCAGTTCAATAGATTATTCAGTAAATCAACTTGGAAAAGAGAATAGGAATGGGCTATATTTCAATGTTGTATTTATTATAATATTGCATTATATGTTGTAGGTACTTCTCATCCATGTGTTTTCATTTGAATATATAATAAAATCATAGCATACAGTGTAATTTTTTCCTCTCCCCCCTTGCCACCATCAATTTTTGTGAAAACTGTTGGTCAGACTATATTATACAAATGGTCAATATTCATTAATTGCAAGGTTTTAGAATTTCTGGCTATTACCGTTCTAGCTGCTGTTAATTAATGTGTTAATTCCCTACTTCTTAATTGGTCTATATCTGAAATATATAAATTAAGTAAGACTAATGCTGGGGTTATTGGGATTGTCTGAGCTGTAATATGAAACATCTCTTTAAAGACTTCCTTTCAAACTGTTTGACTTTGGCAAAACAGTGTTCCAGTTTTACCACTTTTTCAGAAAAGTGTTTGGAGCTTAGAAACAACATATAAACCCCACAAACCCCCTTGACGCAATAAAAAAAATGGGAGGATGACATGTGCTACAAAATTAACCCCACCCAATGGACTAGAATGTGGTCTAAACCTCCCTTTAAATCCATCTCTGCCAAAAGAAAAGCACTCACTCTGAAACTCACTAACACATGGTACCCACAGAAACTAGAGCTGATACGCCCAGGACCTCACCACAGGCACATACCTCCACATTTGGTGGGAATGCCCCAAAGTCCAACCCTTCTGGACAACAGTCATACCAGAAATATTCAAAATAACTAAACAAGTACAGTGGTACCTCTGGTTAAGAACTTAATTCGTTCTAGAGGTCTGTTCTTAACCTGAAGCACCACTTTAGCTAATGGGGCCTCCTGCTGCTGCTGCGCCACCAGAGCACGATTTCTGTTCTCATCCTGAAGCAAAGTTCTTAACCCGAGGTACTATTTCTGGGTTAGCGGAGTCTGTAACCTGAAGCATATGTAACCTGAAGCGTATGTAACCCGAGGTACCACTGTATTAGAATTCAGCCTAGAACTGGCCCAACTGAACATCTTCCAAGATAATAATGCCCTCTCACACTATATAAAGAGCTTATAACCCACCTAATCTCAGCAGCTAGGAGCATCATAGCCAGACATTGAGACCTGTCAGGAGTAAACATGGACCACTGTATCAAATTGTATGGGAAACAGCCTTACTAGAAAAGCTAACCAATAGACTGAAACACAGGAGAAATTGAAGATAACGCCTTCACTCTGGTGTGGCTTCCCTTTATCACATACACAGCCCAACAAGACAAGAAGAATCCATCGACAGCATAGAAATCAATATGGCTAACCTGATCCAACAACCCTCCCCCCAAAAAAAACCAAATCTCACTGCAGCCAACCAAATACAACCAACCATGCCCTAGGCCACCTCCACCCTCTCTCACCACCAAGGAAATATAACGAGTGAATGGAAAGAGAACCCACAGAAGTGACAATGACCACTTTCTCCCACCTCTTTTCTTCCCAACCTTATGTTGCATCTAACACTAATGTCTCACAGCAAATGTAACTGATCTGTAGAAAACACAACCTGAAAAATGAGACAATGAACGTACTTTTGTAAACTAAGAAAATCATATATATATGAGCAGGTGAACAACAGGGAACCTCTTTCCTCACTTGCTTTTAAGTCCAGAAGCTCTCAGGCAGTGGCAGGACTTTGGGCTCTCAAATTTCAGTGGTGACCTTTGCGACACTAAAATTTGGTGACACCCCCCCCCCCGTTGCATTCTACAGCATTGTTGTGGCGCCCCCTGCAGCACAGTGCCCAGTGCCACTGCACTGGTTGTGCCACCCTAAAACCACCTCTGCCCCAGGTTCGGTCCCTTCAATCTCTCACTGTTATACGAGAGGATTGGAAAGGACTTTGGAAAGCTGTGGCTAGTCAGTGCAGACAGGGATCTGTACATGCTAGTGTCATAGTCTCCTATGACATTTTTGCCAGTGTCCTGTGATTCTAACCCGTACTGATCCTGGAACCATTGAAAAGAACTAAGATTGGAGGCAGACGTCAAGGCAATGATATATGATTTAAACTGAATTCACTATTTATTTAGTTTATTCCTTAAAATGTAAAGGCAAAACTTAAAACAGGCAATTGAAGAGCAGAACTAGGGGTGCAGAACTAGCTGCAGAGCTAGGGGTGTTTAAATCCACTGAAATCCAGTTCTGTGTTGGGCTGCAGTTTCCGCATTGAGGATGTTATACTTCCATTTAATTTGGCAGTTACTGACTGGGTAGAGCATTTAGAAGGTTAAAAACTTTTTAACTAGCCACCATAGCTTTGCCGCTAAGAGCAGAGCTTTATGTACAGATATTAGCAGGTGATAGTGCTTTTCTCCATACTTTGAAAAGGTTCACTGGTTGACTTCTGCACATCAGGCTGCTGTTAAAAGACAGGACTTTTTCTAACAAGGCCAGAAGAGTGCTTTGCTCAGTGCACCTACCCCACTATCACTCCATGATAAAAATAACAGCCAAGTTCCCAAAGGACCTTGGAAATTCAGGGTGGCTTTGCATACATTTTGTTTTTGGATACAAATATAGCTGATATGTATGAGGCATGCCTGTTGTGAGGGAATGTATTTGCATTATTTTCTGCTTGTCCCAGAAACTGTGTACAGGAAAGCACTAGGGCTTCCATGTGTTTCAAATGAATAACTGTCAAATAATGTATGTCTTCACAATAAATGCAATGCACGTATGTTCAGTAACTGGGTATCTGTACTCAATGCAAAATAATGCAAGAGAAGGAAGCTGCCCTCAGTGAGTTTTATATAACCAATATGTGTATCTACTGATCATAAAGAAGCAGGATATAGAAATGAATACACTGATGAATACACTGTATCAAATGAGATTCCCTATACCTTGCTTTAAAAAAGCACAATCCCCATTATTCCTTAATTTAAAGAGTAATTACTTGTGTTTCTTTGAAGATGCCCAATGGGGAATTTTTCCCTTTATTGAGGAACGATGCTCCAAATCCTGATATATATTCAAAATGTCTTGTTTGGGCTTTCGGAGGAGAGGTCTTTGTTTTAGATCTTTTTCGGCTGTCATTTCTTCCTACATTCACCACAGACTACTATGAGTACACACAGGTATGGGAACAATAGAATAGAGAACCTATTTGGAGCTTCAGCCTCAACACATCATTGATTTCTCACACTGCTGAAGTGATGGCACAAACCCATGACAAAGTGAATAGATAACAAAGGCATGGTAGCTAATAGATATTAATGAATCTGACACAATAAAACATTATAATAGCAACCATGAATAAAAAACCAAATTTGAACAGTACCCCTTTCCATTAAAATACTCTGCATTTTAATTTCATTCTCTTATGACCAAGATGTTGACTAAAGAGAATAAGGGATTTGATCAGTTTTCTTGCTGATGGAGCCGAGAATAGCCTCCAGTTTATGACTGAGCAGGATATTGCCCCTCACCTTCACCTTCCCAACCAGGAATGCTCTCTGTGGCTTTATCTTGCCCAGCGCAAGCTCCACGAAGTCAGAGAGAATGAAGAGGGTTTGCAGGCTTGCAGGAAGCACCACGGTAGACCTCGCCAGAGCCAGTCTTCAGGTCTAGAGTCCACTGTGCTGCCATCTTCCCTCCATTCATGACGTCCCACTGAAAGATGGCATTCACCTTTATCACAAGGTACTGTCAATCTCTTTGATGTGGCGGTCAAATTCTTCAAAGACCAGGCCACTTTGAAGCCTGGTGGCTTTTGCCAAAGAATTTTTGGAGGCTGATACCAGACATGTGCACATCTGAGGAAGCTGCTGTCTCAGAGGTGTACATGTCTGGTATCAGCCTCCAAAAATCTTCATCTGAAGAAATTCTTGATCTTCATCTGAAGAAATTTTTCTTTCTTTCCCCTTCCACAACTGTGTGTGTGTGAGAGAGAATTACCAATTATTACCCAGATAGTAGGGTAACAGTAGGATTCCAGATATTAGGGTACCTTTCAGATTTACCTCAGTGCAGACACAACAGCTGTGTTACCTGTGTTACTTGTATGTCTGGCTGAGTAGGGTTTGGGTTTCACAGGCATCATTTGCCTGTTGGGTGATGCCAGTCAGCATCAAATTTTGGTTAATTTGCATGCTGTTATCTCATTGGTGAATATGCTCCACAGCACTTACTTTTGAACACGATACATTACGGTTTATACCAGCAGTGCAGAGCTTCCAGTCCGTAGGTCTAAAGTTGCCCATTAGGCCATTTCCTGCTCACTTGTCAATATGTCAGTTACTGCACGCTCCATAGCTTTATTTCCATGTTTTCCTTGGGGGCCTCAGCTGCGAATTCTTTGCTGCAGCTTCCATTAATCTAGAGGGGCATCTTTAAACACCACAGCCATTTTATTTGTATGCTGTAGTTAAAACCAGGCTCAAGGCGGCTCACAACATGAAAAGATTTATGTAATTACAAAAGTAGTCATAAACATGAAAAATACACCAAAAAGTACACAAAAAGAGTTTCCATAAGATCTAAAAACAAAGATGCAAAAAATAAGTATTAATGACAGCAACAAAACTCCTCAAGCAATACCCCAGCCCAAGAGTTTGTTCAGCAGCCTCAGTTTTCGTAGCTGGAGTCAGTCCGGGCCCCCACTCAGCGTATTCAGTGGGAATGGGCCAGTGGTTGCTACTGATGCTCTGGAGCACTATTGCAAACTGCCACTTGCTTCCACAGGTCAGCTGCTGGTGCACTGCATGAACTTTGCACCTTTTGTGCCTTCCTACTTTTGCTGGTACACTGTAGTGCAACCCTGTCCCTCCTTTCTCCTCCTTAAATGCAGAGCCTGAATGTGGTGCAGTTTATTAGCAGCTCAGTGGTTGCTCTAGAGGTCCTGGCTCACAGGAGAATGTTGCCCACTCCCTTTCAGAGGAAGCTACTTGGGCTGCTGGGAGCTAAAAGCGCTTTGCAAACCGGGGTCTGAACTGCTCCTACCATGAGTTTTCACAGGTGCGTTTGAGGACACTTTGCTTTAGTGCCTGGATAACATTGCTGCCACTCTGTTGTTATTTACTTCTCAATCAGTCTTACTTCATGCATCAAACTGCAAATGAGATGTGTGTGAAAACCACTCTTTTAGGGAGACAAATGATACTTTGTTTTGGAAGAAAGGTGTTTTGATAACAATTAATGGAGAGAGAAGCTGCTTGGGTGGATGTTTTTTATTTGTGTTTTGTTTTATTACACTAGAGAGAAATTTCCATTGTCTTTTGCCCTGGTCAACTCTGGTTGACCATATTTGATTCTGGTCCTCAAGACAAGCGGTGAGCCACCACAACTTAGAACAATTGCTTTGTTAGCCTGCAGTGGAACAACTGTTACCTCTGTCCAATACAATTTCAGGTGGGTAAACCCTTCCCCTAAATCTTCTCCAGAAATAATATGGAGTAAATAGATTTGAATGATAATAATAACATCCATAATAACACTGGAAAAAATACAAGAGGCTGATCCCATGATATTGAAAGAGAGAGTCTACATCAGTGTTGGGGCATGGCTTCTTTGAGTCACTCAGAAAATGAAAAGAACTTTGGGAAGCTTGAATTCTTTTTGAACTTTAGGCCATTCCATACACTACTGGCCAGGAAATCTCTATGTGCCACCAAGTATACACTCACCAGGTAGCTTCAGATATGTTCACTGATATGTGTATCTGAAATGTAGTTTTCCAGACATGTATCACACACTACATGTTTGAACATTCCTTACCAATAAGCCTAAAAACCAAGTTCCAGGGTCTTCAATGCTTCAGTATGTTGACTATACAGATCTGCAGCCTAACAGCCTGAAAGGTCAAGGCAAGTAACAACTGGAATGAAGATCTAATCTATAGTTATATATAATGAATCCAAACACATAGAACCCCTAAAAGCACATATATAGCAGAGCTGCTTGACCTGACAAGCTATCTGACTACAATAGGATTTTAAATTGCTGTTCTTTCCTAGAAGTCCTGTGCCACAGACTCTGGTATAAAAACAAAGATACAGAATGGCATATTTGGCAAAGCAGATGGCATCCGCCAAGCTGTGGATTAGAGGGGGCTGAAATTCCCTGACTTACCAGCACAAACAACAGCAATTTGCAATCTGCTGTCTCTGCTCTCTTTGCACAACGCTGCTTGGTAAGGCCAGACTGCCTTTGCTGGCTCAGGTAGAAATGCCATCAGACACAGAACACAAACACAAACCGCCCTTTTCGAGGAGAAAAAGGCTTCTGGGAGTGCAGAAGTAGCAGGTGGTAAGGGAGTGTTCAACCTTTCTCCTGTTCCAAATCCACCCCCACTGCAGCTTTCCTCCCCACTGGGTTTCAAGTGCAGAAATACTGTGGGGCGGAGGAGGTCTAAGAGCTACAGTTACGTACGTCTGCATTCAATGTGTAATTTGGCAGTCAGTGGCCAGAACAATGTGACATACTGAATGTACCTCATGAAAGAAATGTGGCAAAGCTTTTTTGAGAAGGCTGATTGTGACACACTTATGTATAAATACAGATTTAAGAGGTAATTTTGATACGCCATGCCGTTTGCATGGATAAGCCTCACTGAATTTCCTAAAAGAACAGACATCCTACAGAAGAAGTACTCAGGAGGCACACTTTATTAAAGGTTTTCTCTCTGTCAAAAAGTTTAAAAGACACACACACACAGAGACACACACTGTTCACAATAAATAAATAACAGGCAAATCAGTCTCATTTAAATTCAAATATTTCCCACAAATTGTACAGCCAGACACACATAGACAATACAACAGGCATATACAGGGCTATGAAAAGAGACACGAGTGACATCACACCAACAGAATCAAAATGTAAGCTTACTCTTTAGATTCCAAGTGAAAATGTAAGGAAAAAAACCTGATTTTATAAAACTGAAGCATATGATCAATAGCTCATACAAACAGGACTGCTACAACCTGTACAGAAAAAAACCACCATTCCTCATTCAGTAACAATGGCCCTCTTCTCACACGATGCTGATGAAAGAGCTGCTGCAGAGAGTTCCCTCCTCTATCACCAAGGCAGCAGGAAAAACCTTGTGCCCCATAGGAGGAGCCTGTGCTGCAGGCCCTCTCAGAACAACATGGTTCCGGTTTCTGGAAGGGGTTGGGAGGAGTTGCAGTGGGGGCCCCTTCTGCATGGTCTGCATCTTCTCATAGTTCCTGGTGGCACACTACCCACACTACCAGAATGCCAGATGGCTCATTCTGAGTTTGGAAGGTGTTCCAAGTGCCTCTGGAGCTCAACATGAGGTTGCAGACAAGCCCCTGTTCCCTTCCCCAGTTCCAAGTTCAAGAAGTGGCCTGGAGAATGCCACACTAAGTGTGGCTCCAAAAGAACAGCGCAACACTGAAGAGCCCCAGGCTCCCTCCAATAATAGAGTTTGGGGGAGGGAAGCTATTTTTCCAATGTGCTAGGAGCCTGTCCAGAACACAGGACAGCGGCAGGGTCGTCCTCTGCCCCCAATCCTCCAACCTCTCTCCCCCACTACAAGTGGGCCTGCCATATTCACTGCAAGAAGTAGGTGGAGACACTTGCCATGACAAAAGCATTTGTAGATGTGTGCCAAGAACCATGTGGAATATCTGATCACTTCCCATTTACATGGGAACCAACCAGACAGATATGGCAAGCACACTTCAGTAACAACAACATAAGAACCAGAAAACCAGAAAAATGTCCTTTACTACCCCCACTTTTAAGCATTTTAGCAATGGAGACAGACAGGTAACATCCCTTTGATTGTTCCTGAATGCAACATGGTCCAGGTCCGTAACATCTTACTTCTCTGTTCCAAATGCTCTTTCTGTCCCAATTTGTTCGTGTAGGAATTGAGTGCTGTCAGCTAATGAATAGAAAAGGTTGCCAGAAGCTTCTGGTGGAGTTTTTCTGTCAAAGCAAGAAGTGGAGTATCATAAGACATGGAGGGAGAGCTTGATATTCACTAAACACACAGTATTATTTTATATTGCCATTGCTTTTCCTCACCTTAAAGGAGACAGCTTCATTTTAAACATCAGTTTGAAAACTGTTAATCTTTTGAAATATTATTTATATATTACTCATTAGCAGGATTTCCCACACTTCTGATACCTTGATTAAAACTACTTTCTAGCAACTGTGATGCTTCCAGGATTCCTGCATGACTATCAGCTGTCACATGGGCAGCAGCAGCAGGAAATACTTGGTGCTTTCTTATTCGTTCTACCAGGATGTCACACCCCATATACTGGCAGAAAGAGAGGGAACTGAGGATGTGCCCAACACAGCAGCTTGATTTTTCACGATTTCAGTCCCTCTCCAAGCACACCAATGTCTAATGGTCCACATTTTGGGTAAAGTGTGCAACCCTGCCAAGCCACACCTCATCCTTAACCCAAGGCATGAACAGAACACACAGCCAAACTATCACCGGCTTCTACTTCTTTCCAATCTGAAATTGGCCCATTTATCCCCACCACTCTTACCTTTTACAAAAGGTTAATTTTGCTATACAAAATTAAACAGAAAAGTATGGGAGACAGAAATGATAGATTCTCACAGAAGAGTTTGGGATAGAAATAAGAATGATATCTGGAGGGGTAAGAAAGACCAAGGCATGAACAAGAGATTTAGTCATAACAAGTGAGAGGAAACACACAACAAGCAGGCAGAGAGAGGGGCACAAGGCAGAGGGGAGGATATGGTGATATATAGCTAGATGTTGTCATCGGATACTGAAAATAATTTGCCTTTATGGAGTCCCCCCCCCCCACAAAGAAAAGAGTGGAATAGGAATAGAAGAAAACCAAGAAAAGAACCTTGAGAAATCAATCAGAGAAGGGAAAGGCTAAAGAGGAGCTTCGCCCAGTGGGAACAAAGCAGACAGGAAGGGGAAGAAACAGTTAAGAATAGTCATAGATATCTACAACACAGATGAAGTCAAGCTGAGGAGGATGATCAACTACATCAAAGGTAGCCCAGGTAAAGGACCCCTGCATGGTTAAGTCCAGTCAACTTTGACTATGGGGTGTGGCACTCATCTTGCTTCAGGCCACAGACAGCTTTTCCAGGTCATGTGGCCAGCAGGACTAAACCACTTCTGGCACATGGAGCACCGTGATAAATGCCAGAGTACCAACCTTTGGATTTGCAAATGAAGTGGTAGAAAAGGATACCTGAAATATCAACTTCTTTTCACAGATGAAATTGGCTGCTGTTTAGCAAAGTAAAACCCATTCTCAGTTGTGGGTTGTTGTTTTTTAGAATAGGAAAGGTGATGGCATGTTTGCATTCAATAAGGAAAGGGACAGAGAAAAATTGGCTGATGACATAGTGGCTGAAAGGCAATAAAAAGGGGGGAGAAGGCAACTGGGAGTCAGGAGGTCAAGGGACATGTGGGGTGGTCAGAGTAGAGTAGCCATCTCATCAGCCTAAGGGGGAAAGGATTGAGGGAGGTGGCATGTGAAAGAGATTGTGTCAGATAACTTTAATGTTAGTTAAACAGAAACCTGTTCAACATAACAGTGGGGGCCCTTCATTTTATTATCTTATTCCACCCCCCACCCCCCATTTTCCAAGTAACTGTTACAACTTTTAAATCTCCTTCAACTTCATTCCTCCCAAGTAATCACTTTAAAAATGGGACCAATGTCCACTCAAAGTTAATAAAATCCAGCCACAAAAAGCGAGAAGGATTTGTTAGATACTATTTTATGGCATCAAATCTGTGGTTGCTTAGTTTCTGCTCTGAAGAAAAACAAACACAAACCAGGATGCAGACTCTCCAAAGAGCTACTACCTTGTTTTGAACTTTCCCTTTTTGGGGAAGGTTTCTGAGTGAGGAGTAGCCTGATCACTTCAGGCACACCTGGATTCTATCAGCTTTCTGGATTCCTGCCAGTCTGGCTTTCAGCCTCTGCATGGCAAAAACAATGTTACTGTGGCCTTGGCTGACCAACTCCACCTAGAGATGGATTGGGATAATTGCAACCTAAATGGTGCATCCTTTGACACTATTGAGCATGAGCTGTTTGTGGCATGACTGGCCAGTGGGATCACGCCCTGCTTATCATAAGGGCTTATTGTTTTCACCTTCTGCCCCAATAAATCTTTTGTGCATCATGATGCATCCCATTCAAAATAGCCTGTTTCATTTCTGGGTGGCATGCTATGTTAATTAGGAATGCCCAAAGGAATAGCAACCGTCTTATTTTTATACTACTTTTGGCATCACAACTTCTTCCTGCATCCCCAAGGAAGCCATAGGTCACATGGAAGTGCTACAAGCCACTGTGGTCTCCATTTGCAAGAGGGGTGACGCTATCAATGTGCAGAAGCCACAGTCTGAGCTACATCCAGATGATCCAGAGACTCTGATTTTTACTTTTCCAGAAAAAGCTGTGCAGCAGTGGATCAAGAAACCCAAGGGAAAAATTAAGCAACAGATTTGCCATGTGACTATCTGTAATGCAAACAGAACGGGTCATGTGCTGGGGCTGATTTTTGGTTGCCAACCAGCCTTTAGACCTTGTAACAGTTATTATGTGCCAAAAGAGCAAAAGCTAAGCATAAGAAAAGAGGAGGAAGAAATTTTAAGTCATTTGGAAAGAGAATATTAAAAGGACCCAAAGCTTGAAGTGCATGCAAAGAGTGATGGCAGGAGAGAAATTATCTCAACAGCAGTCAACAAAATTTAGCAGAGACATATCAAACTGACTGAGAGAAGATAATGGAAGAATGGGAGGCCAGCATGAATAGAGCTGAGCAGGCCAGGAACAGGCTGCCTTCGGTCTTGCATGGTCTAGTCCTCATTGTCTGCCATGATCTGTTAACTTGCTTTAAATACACAAAACAACAATATACAAGTTCTCTTAACTGTTACGGCATAAGTAATCAGTGCTAAGTCATATGCAGTTTTGCTTAAAAATGCAAGAAGTTTGCTGGAGAAGTCAACTGTTTGTAAGAATCTCAGCAACTAGCAGCTGCTAGTTGGCAAACTAATAGACCAGGGGTCTAGATATTGCCAGACTCCCATCAACTACAGTGAAAATGGCCAGTGGTCGGGGAGGATGGAAGTTGTAGACCAGCAACATCTGGAAAGCCACAGATCCCACATCCCTGCAGAAGACCAACTTACCCTCTTCTCATCCCTGGATTATAGGAGAGTTGATCATGGTTTAGCTCAATGTTTTTAAGCACCAAGGAAATAATTGAAAATATTAGGAACTATGCATTCATGAATTCCCCTTCACCCTGCACTGAAGTATGCAAAGAGTGAGTTCAAGATATTACCTGGGAAATAAGGGTCCATACCTGAACGTGTTTTTCATAAGTTACGGTTCCCTTTCCGAAGACACATCCCCCTCAGCCCCACTGCTTGCACTAGGATCATTTTTACTTCTAGGGACATTTCTCTCTCTGCTTGATTCAGAGGGTGCCTTCATCCGGGTCTTCTCTTTCCTCTGCTGCTGCTTCTCAAGTTTTGCCAGCTGTTTGCAAAGTAAAACAAAACAAGAAGTTTCATAAATGCACACTAGAGACTGAAGCAGCTCAGCAGCACTGAAAATATTTTGAACAGACCACTGCATTAAAAAAACAAAAAACTTAAAACTTTGGCATCTCTTAGGAAGATTATGCACCAAATCTAATTTTCTGCCGGGAATCATCTACTGCTACAGAACCTTGGGATTTGTGCAAAAGACACATATTTTGTCTTTTAAAAAATGAATTACAAACACAAATTACAGCATGATATAATGAAATCACCATGTGTACAGTATTCCAATAGTATAAGCTTTCTTTAGTAACATGGACATTCATATTAAGTAACAAGTGTTAACCCTTCCGGCATCTGTTTGAAATATTTGTAAAACTTTATCAGCATTTTTTTAAAAGCAAACTCTTTAAAGCAAATTCTTTAAAGCAAACTCAAGTCACATCATACTCTTTGTATTCCTCAACAATTAAGGGGCCAGTTGTCCTGTGATGTTTCCTTCCTCTGCCCCACCTTTTCAATTTTCTAAAAAGTTATGCTTTACTTACTTAGCTACAAGGGTGCAATTTACTTTTGCTGAAATGAACACTGAAACTACCAAACATCTGTGCTGAGGTGCATTTTATCCCCAGAGACTATTCAAAATAGGACAGAGAAAGTAACTTTACATTTTGCCTATATCAGGGTACCAGAGTAAAAGGTTTCTGTTTTTGTAAAAAATAAATGCAGAAAGGTGTGCAACAATAGACAAGCAAGGAGCTACAGTCAGGTAAGAAGAAAAGAAGTTTAATAACAGAGACTGGAAGCTTGAGATGACTGTGAAGGGTGTCAGGATACCAATACAGAGACATAAGGAAAGTATGAATTCCCTTCTCTTCTGAGTTTACCTTGTCCTTGAATATATTAAGACATCACCATGCAAAATGATTTCAATTAGTGTAACAGGCAGCTGACATTACTGTGGAGTCATTACACCAAGACATTATTTGCCTATCTGTGTTCTCAGTGGACAAATCCATCCCCAGGTGCCCTGTCCAGAAACTAATAATAATAATAATAATAATAATAATAAATTTTATTTATATCCCGCCCTCCCCGGCCAAAGCCGGGCTCAGGGCGGCTAACAGGGCTCAGGGCGGCTAACAAATGATTTACACTAACTTCAAAATTTACTCCAGTCAAGATGTTCCTGTGAACTGATAACATAAACCCCTACTCAAAACACAAATTAACTGGCAACGATCACACATACTTAAAATGATGTTATTACCACCTATTTAGCTGCATGTGTGATGTTTAAAAGCACAACAGACTCATTGACAGTTCAGCCCCTCCCTGCTTCCTTATCTCAGGCTGCACCTCCAAAATATGGGTCAGAAATAGTAGAGGATTGATTTCCTTATGGAAAATAAGAACAAACGGGATCAGTTTAATCACTTCTGCAATCACTTCTATTGCAGAATGGGCATTAAAAATTCAAACTAATATTCCTCTTCTAGGAGTATTAAGTGAGTGTGGTGCATTTTCAGTACATGCAGTCCTCCTTGAGGTTCCTCTGCCCCCAGGTATCATCATTTAAGTCATACAGCATCACTCTTCGTCACAATGAAGCATTTCCAGTTAGATATAAAGTCCTTCAGAAGGACCATGAAGAGTTTTTTCTTTCAAATCGATTTCAATTGGTGTGAACTTCACAGGGACGTAAATTATGTCTTTGAAACACAGTAGAATAGATTAAAAGAATCTCATCAGAATAAGAGAGTTTGGGTTGCTTTGAAAGAGAAAAATTAAAAGAGCCTCCTAAAACTTTTAGCGCTGTCATGGAGAATGACTGTTCTTTGTGTACATGGCTCCCTTGGCAACAGTTACCAAGGTAAGGCCCAGTCACAGAGAATGTAAATCACATAAGCTTCAATGAGTTCAAAATGTTCATTCATGATGGATCTCTTACAAGCAGCAGACCAGCCTCTCTTCCCCCCCATATCTAATTTCTTTGGGTGGACTTGAAGAGTATTTCCCTACCATTGCAGGGGAGAGAATGTGTGGGACGATTCAAGCCTAGGCATATTTATTTCTTTGTTGCATTTATATCCCACCTTTTTCTCCAAGGTCCCCTCTTCATTTAATCCCAACAACCCTGTGAGGTAGATTAGGCTGAGAAGAAGTGAGGGGCCCAAGGGCGCCCAGTGAACTTTGTGGCTGAGTGGGGATTCAAACCCTGGCCTCCCAGATCCGAGTCCAACACTCTACCCTCTAAACCACACCCTTGCGCTCAAATTTATTGTTCAAGGGGGCTTCCTCCCAAGTATGAATAAGACTGTGGTGCTGGTTAATGTTCTTAAATCAAGTGTGGTGGAGTCTCCTTCTTTGGAGGTCTTTAAGCAGAGGCTTGACAACCATAGGTCAGGAGTGCTCTGATGGTGTTTCCTGCTTGGCAGGGGGTTGGACTCGATGGCCCTTGTGGTCTCTTCCAACTCTAGGATTCTATGATTCTATTCTAAGTCAGATGCATTTAGCCGCCCTGGGGCTGGGGAGGGCGGGGTATAAATAATTTTTGTTGTTGTTGTTGTTGTTCACTGGATATGAACAATGACTGCCACTGCGTCCACAATTTCACTCACTCTAGCAAATGCCAAGGCTTTGCCACAACATCACCCCTTCTCTATATGCTGTAAAATCAATCGTGTGCTCAGCACCATCAAACTAAGTTATAAAGTAAAGAAGAAACACTTGGGCTCATTCACGCATTGTAATGAAACATGGTTAAGGAAACTTGTGGTATCGTATATCTGAATTGTTAAACCATTGTTTTCAATTAGCCAACAAAGCAGAATCAGAAAGCATGAACTAAATTGAATTTTAGTTATTTATTTTATTTCAAACATTTTATATCCCACTTGATTGTAAAACACCTCAAAACACTTTACAAAAAGAACAGAGAGTCACTGAAGTGACTTTAGAACAAATTCATCTGCATGAGAACTTCTACTTGCACAACGAGGTTTTCGCCCCCTTTCATCCCAGGAGCTCCCCAAAATTGGCTTGTGGGGAGTGAGAAGAACCTCCAGAACAGTGTATGGGGGGGAGGGAGGGGGGATCATTCTGTCTGGCAAGCTGCAATTTTCACACTAAATTTCATTGCGTTCACCATAGCACAATGTTGAATCCCGCCCAATTACTACAATTTAAAATAAAAATACAACTCCCACTCTATTCTGCCTTGGTCAGACCACACCTGGAATGTTGTGTCTAGTTCTGGGCACCACAATTTAAGAAGGGTGTTGACAAGCTGGAAGGTGTGCAGAGGAGGGCAACCAAGGTGATCCAGGGCCTGGAAACCTTATAAGGAACAATTGAGGGAATTGGGTATGTTCAGCCTGGTAAAGAGGAGACTGAGAGGAGATATGAAAGCCAATTTCAAGTATCTAAAGGGCTGTCACATGGAAGATGAAGCAAGCATGTTTTTTCCTGCTCTGGAGGCTAGGACCTGAACCAAAGGCTTCAAGTCACAAGAAATGGGATTCTGACTCAACATCAGGAAGAGCTTTCTGACAGCAAGAGTTGTTCGACGGTGGAACAGACACCCTCAGGAGGTGCTGGACTCTCCTTCCTTGGAGGTTTTACAGCAGAGATCGGATGGCCATCTGTCAAGTATGATCTAGTTGAGATTCCTGCATTGCAGGGGGTTGGACTAGATGACCCTTGGGGTTGCTTCCAGCTCTACAATTCTGTGACCCCCAACCTCACTGAAAACAGCTACATGCTGCAATTAGCCAACAGAAGGCTTGTCTGAAGCCAAGTTACATCTGAGGAGGATCCTTTCAGGTGGAGACAGAGCTAGAAAGTAAAGGATTACTCTTTCTTTCCCCAGCTACTACTCCCATCTAGAATTGCCCTTATTGCTGCAATTAAGAGTTGAAAAAAAGCCTTTTTATTGGTTCCAATAATTGGATCCAATTAAGGCTTTTTTTCTAGCCTAATTCTGTGATTGTAGGAGGGGTGCTTTTCCTGGATATTGCCACTGGGGAGGAAGATTAGTGCTACATTCTCCAGAATTCCTCCCCACATTAGGCTTGAAAAATGATATTTCTCCAAGCCTTGTTGTTGTTGTTTAGTCATGTCCGACTCTTCGTGACCCCATGGACCAGACCACGCCAGGCACTCCTATCTTCCACTGCCTCCCGCAGTTTGGTCAAACTCATGCTGGTAGCTTTGAGAACACTATCCAACCATCTCATCCTCCTTCGTCCCCTTCTCCTTGTGCCCTCCATCTTTCCCAACATCAGGGTCTTTTCCAGGGAGTCTTCTCTTCTCATGAGGTGGCCAAAGTATTGGAGCCTCAGCTTCACGATCTGTCCTTCCAATGAGCACTCAGGGCTGATTTCCTTCTGAATGGATAGGTTTGTTCTTCTTGCAGTCCATGGGACTCTCAAGAGTCTCCTCCAGCACCATAATTCAAGCGATCAAGCCTTATTGCTGGTGAAAGAGCAGTGGTGTGGGTGCATACAAGACTGTGGTGCCCACTAGTTTTTCCAGGTTGCAAATGTATCCATGGGCTCCTAGCAGCTTTATGGGCCCCTAGCAGCAGAGTATCAATATGGATAACTTGGACCTGACCTTTTAATTTAGTAGGTCCTACTGAGGGTGGCAATTAGCTGTGCCTATATGGATTACACACCTATGCTAAGAGGCTCCTTGTTGCTCTGTCTTTGTACAGGGCAGATCAGGCCAGCTGGGAACTTTAGATTCACAAACTCCCTCTTCAACCTCACAAACAGATGTCCACTGCCTTTGAAGCAGATCACAAATTACCAGTTCACATCAAACAGCAAGCCATGGATAGAAGGAAGAGAATTACTGCATGCAATGGAAGGAGGCGGAGTAGGAGAGCCTGAATGTTCTGAATTGCTTATTCATGCAACTTCAAACCACTGTTTGGTGTTACATCTTAATTGCTTCTGTATCTGTTTTAATAAAGATTGCATAATGGAAGGCTTGGGTCAGGAATCTTTAGTCCTAAGAAAGCCAATTGGTATCCCTATATACTATCATCACCTACAATTCTGAAAGGGTCCACTTCTGGCCCTAATACTTACACACTGATACTAAGCATGTTTACTTGGAAGTAAGTGCCAACAAATTCAACAGAACTAACTGTAGCTTTACAGCCTTTGTATGCATATAGTGTTCTTAATTGCTTTGCACACATTATGTCAGTAACCTGTACCCAAAGCCCCAACCCCTGTCAGGCAGGCCATTATTTTCATTTTCATTTTGCCAAGTAACCTTGGGCAAACTACTCAGTGAAACCACAGCTGACCTGAGATTTGAACTTCCGGACTCATCGCTTTCAAAAGGATAGGGGACAATATGCCATTTCAAGAAAATCTGAGTAAAAACGCTCAGCTTGCTTGTGAGACCTGTACATTATTCCCTTATTTGTTCTCTTTTCCTACAGGAAAAGAGTGCTGATTTGTGTGCAATGTGTTACAGATATGCAAACAGTATAACAGGAACATAAAGCAGCAATGAGAAATAAAACTAGAACAAAAAGAAGCATATGGTGACAGAGAGACTTGGGTACAGAGACCACACAAGCACTTCTTTTTACTGCATGTAAAAAAAAATGAGGTAAAAGTGGGTGAACTAATGAAATGAAACATAATGACACCTGCCATCTTTGGATCTACTGGATAAATATTTTAATTTCACAAAATATGATTAACAGCTTTGGGAAAGTTTTATAAAATCTGAAGCTGATGAATTGCATCTCTTTTGAAATATATGGCTACATGTCAAATATTTCTGTTCTCAGATGCCACAAAAGTAGTACTAATAAACATCAATTTCTAGAAACAATCCCAATCCACATTGTAGAAGTTATGGGCATCCATTAAATACCAGGTCCATTACTATAACAACTATTACCATTAAACAACAATTTAATAGCTTGATCTTCTCAATTTAATAGCACTTTCTCATTGAAAATGACACCAGTAATATGTACACAAGATCATAGCCTTGTTTTCATAACAAGATACACGTCAGATGAAGGAAAGCATCAATGTAACTTACCTGCTTAGGGTCAATGGGAGGGGCAGGAGACTCCAGTTCTATAGTCACAGGTCCATCGTTCTGAATATGTACCTGCATATATTCACCGAATTTGCCATCTGAAAAATTAAATTAGAGTTCAGTGGGAAGAAGAGGACATTTACCTAAGACCCACCTTTGGTTTTTATAGTGGCCGACAGCAGTCACTGCACAGTAGAATCATAGAGTTGGAAGAGACCACAAGGGCCATCGAGTCCAACCCCCTGCCAAGCAGGAAACACCATCAGAGCACTCCTGCTTCCAATGCTTCTTTGCTATATATTTAGCCCCTTTACAAGACGTGGCAAAAGACAGGGGTTCTGCCAGGTGGCCTTGATAATGGAGTCAACAGGAGGACAGGTCTGGCACCTGGACATAAACTTTGGCTCACTGCTGAGAACATAGAAGGGAGGCACACTGATGGCTAGAGACTGGCATTTCGCTGCCCGGGACTGTATAAAAAAACAGACTTCAAAGGAAAGGGTCGTTTACCATCTGGATGTGTTGTGGGCATGGGAGCCCAGGTAGCCACCTACCAGCCTAAAGAATCAGAGTGATCTCCCGCGGTTGGAAGAGTGTGCCAAAGGACCTATTTTGTAACTATCTTTTCTATATCCTTTTAGCCTAAGATTATAGCAGTAGGGCTGGGTGAAATATTGATATATATAACCCCACCCATCTGGCTGGGTTTCCCCAGCCACTCTGGGTGGCTATATATAATTCAAAATCAATATTAAATCCACATCGTGATAACAGTTTCAAATAAATTGAGCAGGCAAGTCACAGCCTTCAAACTGCGGGGGACAATATAATTGCTGCCTGCCTGCCTGCCTTCCCTTTCAATTTCCCCTCCAATAGCAGAACACCTCCTCCGCTAGCTTCTCTGTAACAGTGGTGTCTGCCTTCCCAATAACAGCTTCAAATACCTGCCTCCTTCCCTTTCAGTTTCCCCTCCTTCCCTTTTTAAAAAAATCGTGTTTATTTGATTTTACAAATATAACTTTATAACAATACCAAATACATAGCCATATAAAGAGATTTCTCTGAATCTTGAGACTTCCGCCGTCATTTTCAAGTGCATATTATTTCATAATCTATATTTTATATCTATCCATATTGTTCATAGTATTTGTTACATTACAAGTGAGATTAAATCCTGCTAATGTTTTCATCTGCTTACAGTGGTCTCCTAAATAAATTATAATTCTCCTAAATAAATTAAAATTCTGTTTAATTATAATTAAACAGAATGGCATGGTGGTAATATGCTACTTCTAAAGAAAGGTATGGAGCATTGTCAAGGGATGAAGTGGTGCCTTTTTTATAAGGCAGAAGTCTCCAAAATGCACAAGAGATCTCTAGTGAGGGCCAAGCTACATGTTTCATAGAATTGCAGAGTTGGAAATCACCATGAGGGCCATCTAGTCCAACCCCCTGTGGTGCAGGAATCGTTTGCCCAACTGAGGCTTGAACCCTAAACCCTGAAATGAAGAGTCTCGTGCTTTACCGACTAAGCTATCCCCCTTTCCTAACTTTTGAGCAAGGTTTTCTTGTGACTTGAAACTTTCCCAGCCAACCAACTGCCATTCCAAATCTCAAACTGCTTCTTTTCTAATGAGGTGGGGAAGAGATACGGGGATTCTTTCAACATTTGCTTTCCCTCCAATATCTATAAAGCAAATTAATTTGGAAGTTAGTTTTTCAGGAACAGGATTGAACCTACAATCAAGTGCCAGAATTTTCTGAAGATATATAACCAGTTGATAGCCCATGAAAAGAAAGCAAACAGTATTGGTTAGTGTTGATCTGATCTACCTCTGAGCCACCTCACATTTTGTCATAGACAAGAGTGCAGAAGGGTTGGAGAAAATACTTCCAAAATTGCAAAGACTCTAGTACAAAGATACATACATAAATTTCCAGATAACTACATGAACTGATTAATTATGAAACGGAAGACAATACTGTACATGTAAATTCTTTTAATTAATTAATTAACCGCATGGATCACTTTTGTTTTTAGTATATCTAAGGCAATATCTTCGCTTTGCTGAGTGATATCCAACTGTTATGTCCCACTTATGCAACAGACTACTGCACACACAAACAGGAATGTCCCTTGCTCTTCTCCATCACAGCAGCCTCCCATGTGCTCCCAGAGGCTGGGGGAACCTTTGATGCAGACTGGGCGACACAGGGCTGCTGGAGAGGGAGAGGAAGGTCCATCACAGCCACTGGTGCAAGACTGAATCTTGTCCTGTGTTCCCGTGGGCCTCTGTATAATCTGGGGGCACCATTCTAAACATCACAAAAGCTTCCCTCCATTACCATTTTAAGACCAAAACGACTAAGGTAACACTGAGCTTGGACCTGGAAACATATTTTTCTCAATTTTAATTTTTTTAAAAAGAGAGAGAGAGAGAGAGAACATGAAGCCTGAAAGTTTTGAGTAACCTAAAAGTTATTGCAAACATTGGTGGTCCTCATGAAGACAAGAAGAGGATCGAGGTGGGGGGAGGTCATAGCTAAGGCAAGGAATTGCCTCAGAAAGCGCATTCTCTGGAGCCAAGCTCACACACACACCCCAGTCCTTTACTCCGTGAGGGAGAGGAATTGGGTGCAGATGACATATGTGAAGCTGATGGAAATCAAGCAACAGTCTAGTTACTTTCCTTCATCCTTACTGCTAGCCCTAGTCAGCTAAGAGTTCATGCCTATGTGTTGCTCTCAGACGCCAGGGTTCTAAGGCAATATTATGGCAGAGCACACACCAAGCTCTCAATTCTAGCAGGCTTTAGAGGGGCAGAAAGGAGAGGCAGGCTTGTCATTTCACAAGTTCAGTTTTTCCTGCACACTTTTCTGACCTCTCCCTCTTGCAATCTGCAGTGACTCGCTTCTGTCTTGTCTCTCCACTCATTTCCCCATCCAGCACATCTATATGCAGATACTCCACTTTATTAACAAAGCAATGTTATTCAAGTGTCCCTGTGAATTTTGTTTTAACAGTCCAAAAAGACTACTTGTTTTCATTTTTGTTCTGGAGCCATTGTACTTTTCCTGGTCCTTATCCACATATTTAAGGAAATAATTATCCCATTAACTGAAAGGAAAAGGCAAAATAAAAGTAGCAACTACCAAAAGGCAAACATGTTTTATTGTATATTTAGGTTCTTCACATATTCACCTCGGAGTAAGACTCATTGAACCCCTTGGGACTCACTTCTGAATAGACATGTATAGGATTGTGCTGTAGGAAGCTTTTCCCATTTATCCAACTCTTTAATTTGGCCTTACCTTTAATGAGCTCTGGCTTGTATGATTTGCGAAGGTGTTCTAGGAAACTGTTGTAGAAAGACTCTGCTTGATCTGTAGGCATTGCCATATGATAGTCTGGCTTGTTTCCTTTCAGGATACACTGAAGAGTAAACTGGCTGACACAGAGCACTTCGTACTGCTTGTCCATTACACTTTTAGACCAGTGTTTGCCACTTTCATCTTCAAACACACGCAGGTTTAAAATCTTTCTAACCCTAAGTTGAAAACCAAAAGACATGAAAGGTCCATTAAACTTTTAGACCAGTGTTTGCCACTTTCATCTTCAAACACACAGGTTTAAAATCTTTCTAACCCTAAGTTGAAAACCAAAAGACAAGAAAGGTCCCTGTCTCAAAATAAGATCATTCTTACAATTCCACGTAAATATGAAGCAGGGCTGGGGAACCACAGCCTTAAAATATGGAATAAAGAAAAGATTCATAGACCTTGAAGATTCCATATTTTGTCATCATATCTAGAAAATTAAAGGTTTATCTGGATCCATTTCAACCCGAGTTCAGGCCTGGTTTCAGAAATGAAATTGGCCTTGGTCGCCTGATGGGTGGCTTTTATCAAGAGAGTGATGTGGGGGGAGTGTGACCCTGCTACTCTTACTGCCTAACAGCATTTTGTACCATTGACCATGGCATCGTCCTAGACCAACTGTGTAGAATGGGTTTGGGAATCACTGTATTACAGTGGCTTTGTTTCTACCTGCATGGTTGGGTCCAGAGAGTAGCATTCAAGGACTGCTCTTCATCCCCCAGCACTTCTACTATGGAGTTTCACAGACATTCTTTCGTTCCCAGTAATATTTAACCCCTACTTGAGCCATTGTGAGTGGTTATTAGGCTGGAGCATGATGTAATAAATATGTCAATGACACGCAGTTCTATTTCTCCTTACCAGCTGAACTGGGAACGGCTGTGAAAATCATGGACTAGATGCCTTCATGCAGGGACTAGCCAACTGCCTGTTCTGGATGGGGTTGCATTCCTGCTGAAGGAGCAGATATATAGCAAGAGGCTATTCCTGTGTAATTAGAAACCCAAGTGATCTGTGTGACCAGTAGTATCTTTTACCAGCTTCATCCGGTTTGCCAGCTAGTCATATTGGGATAGCCTGGCCACTGTAGTCCATGCATTAGTAAACTGAAGACTAGATTATGGCAATGTGCTCTATGTGGGGTTGCCTTTGGGCCTGGTCCGGAAGCTCCAGGTAATGTAGAATGCAGCAGCTAGATTGATGAGAAACAAATAGCTGACAGCATGCACCTCTACTAAAAGATCTGCACTGACTGCACACACGTTACCAGGCCAAATTCAAAGTCCTTGTATTAATATACAAAGCTCTGAACAACTTGGGTCCAGGATACCCTAAGGAGGTCTTTCTGAACCTTGGTTCCCCAGATGCTGTCAGACTACAACTCCCATCATCCCTAGCTAGCAGGATTAGTGACCAGGGATGATGGGAGTTGTAGTCCAACAATAGCTAGGGATACAAAGTTGAGAAAGGCTGTCCTAAGGACTGCCTGAGCCCTTATATCCTAGCTCAGTAACTAACATCATCAGGAAGCGTACTGCTAGTTAATTCAGAAGCCTGACTAGAAGCCAGACTGGATATTTCAAATGAGTGAACAAACAAACAAAATTAGCATTTGTATGCAAAATTGTAAAAAATTAAGTGAAATTTATATAAGCACAATACAAAGAAAAAGTTTTATACTTTAGATTGACTTACATGTGCTCAAGCTCTTTCTGAGTGTCTTCCACTGAGATACCCAGCAGGACACAAATGCCTTGTCCAATGGAGCTTATTTGCTCCCCACCAACTGTAGGGGAATTTTTAAAAATAGGTTAAACTTGTCACATGCAATTATATATCCTAGCAAACTACAGGGAGTTTTAAAAGTTTCTGATTCTAAGAAACCAACTTACTGCCAGTGGTTTGTTGCCCCTTAAATACTAGTGAAAGATCCATCTAGTCCAGGATCCTGCTCTCACAGTGACCAACGAAATGCTTATAGGAATCGTGCCAGCCAAACCTGAGCACTTCAGCATTCTTCCCAGTTTTGATGCCCAGCAACTGCTATTCAGAGCCATACTGCGTCCGACAGTGTAAGAAGAAAACAGTCATTGGGTTCCTCCCCAAGACCCAAAGAACAAGCATACATACACTATTGGAAACACTTTTTTTTACTTTGCCAAATGGCTATGTGATCTGGCCCAAGACTGTATGTAATAGATGCTTTATTTATATCAGCATAGCCCTATGGTTTTAGATGGTATATTGAACAGATATTAATTCTTGTTTTATGTGTTTGGCTTTACAGCAATATGTATATATACTGATGAAGGATGTATTTGGAAATGGGTGCTTTATGCTAGCTACTCTGTTTTTTGCTTATTAGCATTTTATGCTGAATATATAATTCACATATCTAATTCAATTTATGAATCAGCCTTTTTGTGCACATTCTTGTGGGGTTTTTTGCTTCATTCATTATAGAAGCAGAGTACTCTTACAGCTAAACAAAGGGAGACATTTTATTAATAAAGTTCTCACAGTGCTTGGAATGGCAAGAAAAAATACATCTATCAAAATTCACCTTCTGAATGAGGTATTTTATGTACAGGATTCATACTTAATCAATCTGGCAACAATACATAGTGCATATTTGTTTATTCTCTTACATTTATACCCGGCCTAACCTAACAGGCTCATAGCAATGCTGTGGGTGAGCCCCACTGTACAACAAATTGATTAATTCAAATTGATTTCATGATTATAACTCTTGAATTCGTAAGAGGCCTTAGAGACTTTATAGCTTTTTTTGGTGTCGGCATGCTATGTTTTATTTAATTTAAAATTGTCTATAGGCCTAACAGTATGCAGTATGCAGTAAAACATAGCATAAAAACATAATATAAACAAAACTACAACTTCTGAGGTCAGTACAGGTATGGGCAAAAAGATAACAGGATCATAGAGCTGGAAGGGATTTTTTTTTAGTTTGATGCATTTACTTGTCAATATGCTCAAATGTGTTGTGAGGGCTTGTCCTAAAAGGTGGGGTACACCAGAACCCCCAGGGTGGGAGCTGGGCCAAGAACCCATGGGATCCTAAGCCAGTCCAGCTACTGGGCAAAATCTGGCCATTCTGCTGCAGTGGCCTGTAGCTCACACAGCAAAAAAAATTGGCAGCTTTATTGCCTTTCTCCCAGCTTCAACCATGGCTACTGCGAGCAGGAGTGCTTTGCAAGTGGCAGCAGCTCCACCACTCAGTTCAGGCCCACCAAGCCCAAGCTGGGATTTAAAGATTGCTTCCTTAAACATTATGGCACCTTGGGATGCTCTGCTTAGATGATATGGATGCAACCCTGTGCTTATCAAGTCTCTAACTGCTATCCAGCAGCTTGCCCTATTCACACAAGGGGGAAAACAGGAGAAAATTGGGAGTGGGTGGGCTGTTATTGGTCTGATTTTGTCTTTTTAAATGTATTGTAATTTTATGTTGTGAACCACTCTGAGAGCACTTC
Organism: Podarcis tiliguerta; assembly: GCF_965153285.1. Lineage (NCBI taxonomy): Eukaryota > Metazoa > Chordata > Lepidosauria > Squamata > Lacertidae > Podarcis > Podarcis tiliguerta. Next base: position 86,306,474 of record NC_139540.1, on the reverse strand, counting down.
ATCTACGGATGAAGGACGATATACAAATGCAATTAACTAATTAATTAATTAACCTTCCATGCCAGCTCCCTGTTGCCAAAGCAATGCAGACACAAGCACAGGGATTAAAAGGCACGACATGTCCTCAAATAACTTCTGACACTATTAGGAACACAGATGGGAAGCTGCCTTATACCGAGGTCAGTGGGGAATGAAATGTAGAGAGCACAGTGGCCCTTTAAGACTACAGTGGCAAGTGATCATTGCAAGAGCTAAACTAAATATTTTAACATCTGTGGCAGAATAGGAAACTGTTGTCTCTATTAAGGCCCAAATGAACAAAATTAAATTGCTTATTAACATGGAAAGCTACATGATGCTGAGTCAGAACATTTAGCTTAGTATTGCGTACCTCAGCCTTGGTTGGGGGGGGGGGTTCCCAGATGTTGTGGTACTACAACTCCCATCATCCCTGACCACTGGCCCTGCTAGCTAGGGATGATGGGAGTTGTAGTTCAACAGCATCAGGTGCGGGATCCAGCCCCCCCCCCCCGCCGCCAAAGTTGAGAAAGGCTTGTCTCCCCCGAGTGCCGGCAGCCCTGGAGGGTTTCAGGCAGGGACTCTGTCCCGCCCGCCTAGAGAGGCCCCCGGAGACTGAGCCCAGGCTCTTCCACGGCCCCTTCCCCACTCCACCCCCCCCCCCGGCGAATCCTCTTGGCCAGCCTGGTTCAGCCGGCAAGCCCAGGCGCGCTTCCCACGAGCCCGAGGGCCGGAGACCCAGAGGGGAGGGGGGCGCGGGGCACCTGTCACGCTGGCCCGGGCGACGCGCTGGATGATGGCCTTCATGGCTCCGGGCCCTCAGGAGAGTCGGCCGGCACCCGGGCCGGCGGAGCAGGAAGTGGCGTCAGGCCACTTCCGGGAGCGGCAGGAAGCGCCCTTGGCAGAGCCGCGGCGGCAAAGGGCAGAGGGAGGCAGCCTCGCCAACTTCCGGGTCGCCTGGGACGGAAGGAGCGGACCATAGGAGACCCGGGAGACGTCGCCAGGCTTCGCCCCTCTGAGCCCCCCTTCCGCCGGCTGAAGAAGAGCCTTTGGCGAAGGGGCGGCTTTGAAGGACAGGCGTTTCAAGCTGGATCAGGGACTGCAGGTGGAGATCCCTGCATTGTGTGGGTTGGACTGGATGATCCTTGGGTCCCCTTACAACTCTGTGATTGTATGATGTCTGTGTGTGTGTGTGTGTGTGTGTGAAATATTCTTTCAATATTTACTTGCATTTGTTCTCTCTGTTTTTCATATTCTTATTTGTAAACTGCACTGAGTCCCCATCAGGGAAAAAATAACAAATAAATAATCCTAGCAGTCTGTAACCCGAACCCAAAGGAAAAGGCAAAAAAGGGAGCAGCATGTTTTCCTGCTTTTTTTAACTCGTATCTTATTTCATGGCGGGGTATACAACATTTCAAAACTGAAACACTAAAAAAGTGTGGCAGGTCTGCGGGCATGAGAAGGGTGTAGAAGGCTTCTGTATGCAGGGGGCAGTTTCAGCAGATTGAGCTCTGCTACTGAGATTTTTTTTTGTGTATGGGGACAGAGTGGATGGACACCTGCCTCTAATCTAATTTACATGAGGTTCATAACTGGTACTTTGTGCTCCTGCTGACACAGCAAAAACAACACGGGAGGCAGCAGTGAAGTTATCGGTCTCTGCAGCCACAGCTGGCACTGTGATTGTCCAGCTCACCTCACCCCCAGAGGCACACTCCATTGTCTCTCAGGACAGTCTTATGCCAGCAACTGGTTTGAGATGAATTTCCAGTTTTATTAACAGTAAATTATTACTAAATATATAAAAATTAGCACATATAAACCTTGCCCATTTTGGTGATGCATGAGTAGCCGCTTTAGCAGATAAACTCCAAACCAGCAACAAGGCCCCTGCTCTCCCTTTCTTACAGTTCCTTCTTTTGAACAAAGAATTCCCTCAAAACAAAAACAAAATTCCAATTGGAGATATGCCAAATTGAGCTCCCGCTAGCAGAGATAATTAAGTAGGGATAAGAGGTGGTCAGGAGATAAGTCCCCTTTGAACTAAATGGGGTGTTGAAGGGCACAGCCTCAGATGGTCTGAAGAAGACAATCACCATCATGGGGAGGGAGAAAAATCTCTGGGGAGGAGAGAACGTCTACAGCAAGGCAAATATACTGGCTCGAGCACCAACTGGAAAGAAATTGGATTTTCTAGTTGCCAATTAAATAACACACAGAGGCGAAAAGGCTGCAGGTGGTTGAAAGCAGTATCAGATAACAGGCAGAGCCCTTTCAAGCTTTAAATAACTTATTGCCTTGAAAGATTAAAATGGACTGGAATTGCATATAACTTATTTTTTACGTCTTTTGTAAATCTTTGTTTCCTTGTGCTGAGCTGATGAAAAACGAAAGTGGGAATTTCTTACTGTCACACATGATGCAGGGAAGTGAAGACAGCCTTAAATCATGGCTACACGAAAAACAGCCCTGATTTTTGAACTCATGCAAGACCTGTTTAAAATGCAGTTAATGGAGATGGTTAAGGAGACTGGGCTACAGATAAGAATGGGAGATGTAGAACCTGCAGACGGTGAACAGGAACTAGCTGAGGAAACAGATTTATGGCTGCTGGAAAGGTGGGAGCTGATGATGGAATCTGCAGCAAGAAGAGCACAAGACAGATCAAAGCATAGTTGTTTTTTACATTGAATGTGCTTTCAAAGCTGTATCTGATGAGATTTGTGGAATAATGAATATACAAACAGAAAAAGTCCCCCATCTTCTAGAGACTGAAATGATCAAAGATTGGGAAAAAAGAAAAATGAAAATGATTTAATAATTTTACAGGCAAACAAATATGGATTATTATGTTTCTGAGCTTTGTTGGAACCAATGAAGAGAAACTCGCCACAAGGAACTGGAAAAATATTATTTTGGACATTTGAAGGTAACAGTAGTTAATGAAGAACTACATTGAGAAAAGAAGAATTTTGGATGCCTGAGACGAAAATTTGGGATTACCATCTTTTTTTAAAAAAAATTAACAACTTCAACATAACAAATTATCAAAACAAATAATCTTCATTATTCCCCCCCCCCTCCCCAGCAAACCCTCCCTCCCCCCTAAGACTTCCCTCAGCTCCTCTCTGATTTCTAAACACGTTAACCTCTGCATATTGTAAAATTGTATACATCCTTATATTATATCTGTCTACTATGTTAATCCTCAATAAATCCTGTGTTGATTCAAAACCTGCCAAGGAGTCCAGTTCATTTTGTTGTCTTCTTAAATAATTTAAATAATTTATAAAAGGCTCCCATTCTTCTTTAAAGTCACAGTTGTCCTTGTCTTGCAATTTGCATGTCAATTTCGCCATTTCTGCATAGTTCATCAATTTCTCTTGCGACTGTTCTTTTGTCGGGGTTTCCTCATTCTTCCATCCTTGTGCAATCAAGACTCTTGCCGCTGTTGTAGCATACATAATTTTTTTTTCCTTGGCAGTTCTTGTCCTACAATCCCTAAACATAAATGCTTCTGGTTTTTTTTATAAATGTCATTTTAAACATTTTCTTCAACTCATTGTATACCATTTCCCAATTTTTTAAAATTTCTCTGCATTCCCTCCTCATATGGTAGAAGGTCCCTTCCTTTTCTTTACATTTCCAACATATGTTTGACCCAGTTTTATACATTTTTGCTATCTGTACTGGTGTTATATACCATCTATACATCATTTTCATATAATTTTCTTTCAGAAGAGAACAATCTGTAAATTTATAAATCTGTTTTCCAGTTTTTCCCAATCTTCAAATTGTATGTTATGTCCTATATCTTGTGCCCATTTGATCATGACCGATCTCACCTCCTCATTTGTTTCCCATTCTAGCAGAATACTATATGCACCCTTCAGCAACTTCACTTTCCCTTCTATGACTTCCTTTTGAAATCTAGAAGTGGTGTAACTAAATCCTTCCTTGTTATCTTCTTTATACATCTCATGTAATTGCCTATAATGTAACCAACTCTGAAAATGATCTTTTATTTCCTCATACTCTTTTGAAAATTTGGGATTACCATCTAGCAGAATGGAAAAAAGCTGGATATTTCTAGAGTGTGTATGTTAAATATTTTGAGTAATTGATATACAAATAATTGGCAGATGGAAAAGTGGAAGCCTATTTTTTTCTTTTAATTTCCTGCCTCCCTCTCCTTTACTTTGTTTTACGATTGTTAATATTAGATAGCACTCTATTAACTTGGTTCTTATGTGTTTTGATTTCTGAAGATTTATATTTGGGATAAATGAAGATATACATACAGCGAGGTGATGGATCGAAGAGAGGGAGCTGTGTGAGAGACAGGCCAGAATGAATTTTCCTCAGGGTGTGAGGCTGAGGAAGGGGGAAGCGATCCCTGCTGAGAGCTGGGAAAACTCACTTCTTTGTATGTGGATTGAAGATTCAGCTATAATTATGATGGAGGACTATATACACATAATTCTGTGCTTTATTATGTGTCTTTTCTTGTTCTTCTCTCTCATCTCTTTGATTCTATTTGTTCTAGATAATATTTTATTGTATTGTGAAAACTAATTAAAATCTTTGTGTGTGGGGGGGGGGAGAATTCCCTCAAAACAGAGCTCTGTCCTCTGCAAAACAGGATACCTGGCCACCCTAGCTGCTGCCCAGTCACATTCAGTTTGCCCTGGTTTCTATGAGCAGGCCATCCAGAAGGCTGGAGTGGGGTGTCCCTCTTTAAAGACGGCTGGCACCTGTCCATGTGATGATGGGTTCACCACTCTCGGTCCAACTTCTCTTCAGTTAGCTTTCACCAGCCAGGAAAGGCAAAGTTCCAGGCAATGCGGTTGAATAATCCACATAATCAGGCTGCATTAACTAGAAACGGCCCCATAACACTGGACCACGCATTGCATTAGACACCTTGGCTGGATTTACTGTAATAGCATCTTAAGTCACTATGAGGTCAAGCAATAGTCCTCAGAATGCCTTGCAAGCTGCTTGCAAATCATCACCATGTGCTCCTGGTGCCCATCATTTCCAGACCACTTGCAACAACTCTGCCTAGACAACTCCTTGGTGATGCATGCTATGATTCCTTCACTGCATCCTTAGCTTAATTTGTATACAGCCCTTCATACATGGATCTCAGGGCAGCTCACAGGATAAAAACATGATAAAACCAAAAATACGTAATAAAAACATCAACAAAACACACTAGTAACCCCCCTCCCCACGCCCCATTGAGGTGCTAAAGATGTGGGATATAGGGGTGATGAAAGCTTTTGTTTTGATTATTTTGTACATTTTCTTCTATTAACAGGTGTTTTGGGGGAGATTTGAGCTGAAAAGCAGCACAGTATATAAAAACCCCATAATAATAATGTTCCAATAGATATCAAATTTTAATAGGTCACAAAAAACTCAAATTCAGTGAGGCAGTCTAGAAAACCCATTGATTTTTCAAAGCAACTGCTGATAACGTATCTGTTATTTCAGACTGGGTTTCATGTGAGTTTAGAAAATATAAAACATACTGACATTTTATGTATCTTGAGAATTTTTGCTCAGAATCATTTATTTTTCTGATCTAGTAGTATCATCAAAATATGACTGTATGTAATTATGCAGGCGAGTTGACAGTGGCACAAAGTTTGGTTTGTAAGTTGTCGTCATGTTGAAAGTAAAGCCTTTCTCTGCTGTTCTAAACATAACAACTTTCCTCCGTCCATCTTCTGAAACATATTTGGTCAATCCAGTTGCATTCTCTAAATGCAGAAAAAAGAAAAGAAAAGGCAAAAGTCCCACTTCATAAGCGTTCCTAAGAGAAAAAACTATTTGTTTTTTGCTATTTATCATTTTTTGAAGCATCGTGATGGATGAGACAATATATTTAAAATATGAATGGATTATTTTACACATATTTAACTTACACAAGGACACTTCAAAGTGCATTGCCAAAGCACTAATGATTGCTGCCATCAAGTTCTGCACAAAAACCTTACTTTGAAATATAGGGAGTTATCACTAAGTTGGTCCCAGACAATAAACAATTCAAAAATAAATAATTCAAGCGCATTTAATTTGACACCCATTAGCTAGTGTGGCAATGGGCAGAAGTTCTGCACAACTTCAGAGCTTGCAGACCTTTACCTTTAGGTGTACCCCGCCCCCTGCCCCAGTCAAACAGCTTGGGGAAGCTGCTTCTCCTGTTATAGAAGAAAGCATTAGGACATTTACAACATCAATATTTGAAGAAAGCAAGGCTCATCCGTAAAGCACCTATGGGTCTCCAGATGTTCCTGGACTGCAACTACCGTCAAGGGCGCTAACTTGAATAAAATATTGGGGGCTCCGGGTAAGCCCTGCCCCACATAATTGGGACCTCAACTCTACAATCTTATTATTCTAAGATTGGAAAACGGGGCGGGGGGAATAAGGGCTTTTAGAAAGCGGTGGGGGGGGGGGCGCGCGCTTCTTTTGGTGGGAAGAGGAAGGGGATAAGAAGAAAAGGGGCACTCTACACATGCTCAGAGGCGCTCCGGGGGCAAGCGGCCCCCGTCCCCATACGAAGGCGAAGGGTCCTACCGAGCACCCGCTCCTCCTCGGTCTTCTCCCTCTCCTCCTTCGCCTCCTTCTCCTTCGCCACGCGGGAATACGTGTAGATGTAGATGGAGCCCAGGATCGTCCACACGCCGAAGGTGTACACCATGGCGGGCCGGCTGCTCACGGCCTTCCAGGCCTGCCACAGATTCATCCTGCGCGACCTCTCCTTCTTGGAAGGGCTCCGGAACTCGAGAGACAGAGATGAGGGCAGGGGGGAGGACCAGGCCCGCGCTCCCCGCGACGCACTTCCGCTCCCACTTCCTGTCCTTTTATTCGCCCGTCTGGCCTCCCTCGCTCGTTGGTCCCTCGGACTTGACTCCGCCCCTTCGCGTGCCGGGCGAAATGCTTCATTCCCATTGGCCGCGCCTGGAGCCAATCCCTGCTCGCCTTTCCCTGCGACCCGGACGCGGCCGAGATGATGCTCTGATGCTTCTTTGATCACCAGCGATCATAATTTTTCTTATTCTCTTATATCGCCATTTATCCGAAAATTTCAAGGCGGTTCCCAGCATAAAATACAGAATGAAACCGCAAAGTACATAATAAAAACACAAACCAACCAAACCAGTAACTCCTCCTCCTGCAAATACATTTGACAGGACACAGAGGCGCTTCTGAACGCTCGTTGTTTTTTCAATAAACCTATTGACGGGGCTGCGTGGGGGAATTTTTGGTTGTAAGCCGTTTTGGGTTGCCTTGGGCAAGAGAAAAAGCGGCCAACGAATTTAATAGTAGTAATAAATGTCGGCGCGGAAGGTTTTAATGGCAGCTGCGGTTAAGCAGCACCGCGCCCGGCCCCAAATGGTAGAAGCAAAAACAAAATAAAACTGCAGATAAGGGTCTAGTTTTCTGGGGAGAATATAGTTGTCATGGAATAAAAATTCTAAAAGCATTTCTAAGAAAACTAATCCAAATGTTGTCCGCACCTAAAGTAGATTAAAGGACTCCGTCACGGCTGCCACCACACCCATGTTGCATGGTAGCCTGTTGTGGTTGGAGGAGGCACATTTTTAAAAAGAAAACACACAAACAAAACCCCCTGCGTTTATGCAGCCTACTGTTTTTATTACAGGCAGTGGCAGTCCATCACATTTCAGTGCCTGAGGTGAAATAGGAAGTATCTTTTCCTCACCCATCCACACACTGTTGTTTCCACCCCACTTAAGCCTCGCTTATTGGGGTCATGCGAAAACATCTGGGTTAGGGTGGGCCCTCACAGGGCTCTTGCAAGACTTGCCAGCTGCTGCCTCATCTTACTTCTCTGCTGCTGCAGGTGCTGTCCACCCACCCCGCTGCTGGAGAAGTGAGAAGGAGCTGCAGAAGCAGCTTTGGGGTTCCAGCAAGATCTTGCGGGGCTCTACAAGATCTCACTGGAAGCCACAGCTGTTGCTTCTTGCTTCTGTTGAGAGCAGGTGGGGCACCCATGGGGTGCTGCTCCTGGAACTTTGCCGCCCAAGGCAGCTGCCTCAGTCTGCCTCATGGACAGGCTGGCCATATTACAGGTGTGCACTGGGGTCAAGGCAGCTCAAACAAACTTACAGTGGAGGAAAGTGTTTTGCAGCAAACTGTGGAGGCAGTGGAAAAGAGGACTGTGAAAGCAGCTGAGGAGAGAGAGGATCAACATCAGGGCAATCTTAACCAGTCTATTCAGAAAAAAGTCAATGGGGTTTCTCTTAAAGCAGCAATCCTCACTCAAGTTGCTTCTTTGTGTAGCCAGTTTTGGGACTGAAATGCTAACAAGCAGCTGCCTCCCAATCAAGTAAATAAATAAAAATACATAACAGACTTACCAATTGTGATGAAGATAACTCGGTCCTGACCCGCTAAAATAAATCCTGGCTATGCCCGTGCCCACCCCCCTTTTTTTCTTCTTTCACTCCCAAGTAGGAAATCAGTTGGGTTGCACAAGATTGTGCAGTTGGGTTGTGCAACAACAACTTTCAAGGACAGGTCTATTCTCCCCCACTCCCTTAAAATACATACAGAGTGATGCAGTTTGAACTTTAGGGTTGTTAAGTAATCACTAATCACTCCCTCACATTGTCATATTCTGGCAGCAGTTCTAGGAGAAAGTGGGGCAGGAGAAGGTTAGAGTCTACTGACACGTCTGTTGCCTGAGCAGCCTCTTTTTCCGCTGCATCCTGCACACCTTCCTTCTTTTCAGAGTGCCTGACTCTCCCTCCTCCCAAGCCCTGGTTCCTGCCTTGTGGGTGGCATGACAACCCATAAATTGCTGGTCCCCTCTCCTGGGTCACTCCCCCGGTCCCCTGTCTTTGCCACACACACTTCAGAGCCCTGCCAGTCCCTGACACCAGTCCTGAAAGTTCAGACTCAAGGAGAAATTATTTGGAATATCTGAGCCAAATTCCTCCCAACATTCCCATTAAAGTTCAGACATGCCTTAAGTGTGACTGCTTGAACAATTATAAGAAAATTGATTAAATATGATACTGAACAAAACTAACATAAAAAACCTCACCACATAGGAGCTCAGGAATGACAATTTTGCACTCAGTAGTGACTCTTAACGAAGGGTGGGAACACAGAAGGAAAAGTATCATCAGTTCCATCCACTGAGTAATTTACTGCCTTATGCAGAAAGTCCAGTAGGAACCTGTCAGTTTTAGTGGGTGATAACTGTAGACAATTTGCTGCCCTTTAATAGTATCTGAAAATCTTTTGACTGCAGAAAGTGTTTCACATTGCCTAACTGTAGGGCTAGCCTTGCCCCTGTACCAGGTTTTGAAAGTTCCTACATTTAGCGGAATCTTTTTATATTGATTTGTCAGCCAATAGATTCTGTGAAGGAATCCAGGGCCCATTCTAAACAATACAGTTTGTATGGGGTGCTAGTCAGCCAGACTTACAGGACCTAACACTCTCTAATTGTATATTTCAGGGGGAAACTGGTAGCTGTAGAGAAAATAGTTGTCAGTTGCTTTCATCAAGTTTAGTAATAGCAAGGAATTCATTTTCCAGAATTCATTGGAGCATTGTCAGAACACCCTCCCCCTCAAAAAGGGAAAGCAAGCAAGCGCTGCACACTTTCCATAGATCACTGAATTACAGATTGCTATTGGCTTTTCTAGTGGAGATATTGTAGATGGATGTGAAGCACCATTTTAAAATAGGAGGTGCAGCTTCCATTCTGGTAATGAACAGGCAAGTGCATACTTGAATAACAAAAACTACAATAGCAAAAATGCATATTCATCTTCCTGTTTGTGTTCTGTCCTGCATTACACATTCAACCCAAAATATAGCAAGAAAAGCTCAATGGCATTTTTTTCTTCTATCCTGTGAAAACAGAAAAATAGCACAGTCAGATGCCGCCTGTAAATTTACTGCTATTTTTGGCACATAATACTCACATTCTTTATCTTCCTGTTCATACAACTAAGCTTTCTTAGCTCCCCATGGAAAACTCTGTGCCTTATTATAGTTGATTCAGATATATCACGTAACTAAATATGCTGAACACACAAATAAAAATGACACCTTACAGAAAGAAATAAGCAATTTATCAGGGATTTAATAGATTTAGTATTATTACTGTGGTTCACAATAGAAAAAGGTTAAAAATATCAGGAGCTGTCACATTGTCTCAAGAAATACTAAGTTGACTCACACTGAAAGATCAAGAGAATAAGAAGGCTGAACAGCTAAATGTTCATAATGAAACAACTCTTCCTCTTTTCTCCCTCACCAGCCACCAGCTAACATCATCAGCCTCTCAAGCCAGGGCTTCAGTAGCACCTCAGCCCACTCCACCAGTTAGAAAAGGTAAAGACTACATCCACAACTATAGAATGGCATAGGTGAATTCCCTTTGATTCTGGGGGCACAGCTCAGGGATTGTTCACATGAGTCAATGCCTGACATCCTTCGTGGCACGATCACAAGGCTTGAGGGCTGTTGCCAGTTCTAGTAGGCAGTTTCAAACTAGATGGATTAATGATTTCTCAACTCTAAAGCAGCTCCAGGTAGCCCTTCCTTCCCCTTCTAGCCTCCTAATTCACTGCACCTACTTAATTGTAGGCAATACTCTTGTGGGTAAGATATATTTTCAAAGGTAAAGTAAGAACAGGGGCTTTCCCCCAGAAGCTATTGGCCCCTTATACAGTATCCAGAGTATGTGCCCAGATTTGAAATTTACAGCTACACTAAACAGCTCATAAAAGCAGAAAAAAATCTTAATACCAATTTGGCAATGTTGGGTGTTTCTTAAGTAAAACTGTTTAGAACTTCTATTCAGTTCCTTTTAACATGCTCATGCCAAAGTTTAACTGCATTTATGCAATTAAGAAGTTAGCTAGTGACAGTGCCAAGCATCAATACCTTCCTCAGTTATTGTTATTACTATTGTTAAGTACAAGTAAAAAAAGGTGAGTTATAGGAGACAACAGGTGAGATAATTCATCATTTTGTAATAATGACATGAAGGAAAAGGTAGAATTGGCAGAACACAAACAAATGGAATACAAATAAGTTAACTCTAAAATAAAAAACTCCCTCACATCTTTGTTATGTAGAATCAATAAGAAAAATCAATTGAAGAGAGGGGTAGGAATGTTATCAGTTTCTTGGCAGGTTGAAATCAGTAGCATGATTCACTTAGTTCAATGATTTTTTGAGATTTCTTCAGCAGGTCAAAATTATGATGCACTTGAAACAGCCAGTTTCTTCAGATGATCCATGAATACCTGCAGACTAACATCATCTGTTAGGATTGGAGCACCAGATTCCTGGAAGAAGAAGAAGAAGAAGATACATTTTAACACCAAAACCAAAGCTAATGTAACCAGTCGGGGCAAGGGTGGTGGTAACTGGACAGATTAAGTGCAATTAACCATAGAATGCAAAGCTATCTAATTTAGCTCTACTAATCTATGCTACAATTTTTATTCTAATTTCTCACAGGCCTTATACTAGACAGACTTAACTAAACTTTTCTGGAAGGTTAGCTATGTTTACTGTTTTGCTACAACACAGACTAAATTTTGCAGCAACTTAAAGACTACATTAATTACGGCATAAGCTTTTGTCAACTAGAATCCACTGCAGATGTATTCAATATAATTCTGTTGCAGGTATATACACACAGATGGAATGGATGGTATAAATGCACCAGGATGGATAAAAATCAATGATTTTTTTTAAAAAATGTAAATCTGATTTTTAAAATTTAAATTGAATTTTTTAAAAAAACTAAAAATGATTTTTTAAAAAAATTAAATCAGATTTTTAAAAATAAAATGTTTTTGGAGGAAAAATCTTTCTAAAGATAGTTTTCTATTTAGGTTACATTATAGTCCAAAGGATGGGAGACGCGGGTGGCACTGTGGGTTAAACCACAGAGCCTAGGATTTGCTGATCAGAAAGTCGGCGGTTTGAATCCCCGCGACGGGGTGAGCTTTAGTCCTAAGAAAGCCAATTGGTATCCCTATATACTATCATCATCTACAATTCTGAAAGGGTCCACTTCTGGCCTTAATACTTACACACTGATACTAAGCATTTTTACTTGGAAGTGCTAACAAATTCAACAGAACTAACTGTAGATCTACTCGACTCCAACCCCATTAGCCCCAATAGTATGTCCAATAGCCAATGATGATTTAAGCTGGAGTCAGTTATCATCTAGAGGACCACTGGTTCCTCATGACTGATGTACACTATATTTGATTCCTGCCCCCTCAAAACATGGCAGAATATCCTAGTTCCAATTTGTGCATTTTTATGTCACACTTCTTACAGCATATTGGCTGTCCCACAGCCACTGGAAGACTGGATGAAAGGGGATGAAAACCAAGCCTCCTGAATACCAAAAACAATGCCCACATCCCTACTCCCTAATTCTGATGTAGTAAATTAAACTGTGAATACATATACAGAATAAAAATATACACTTTAAACACAGGAGTAGGTATTTCATTACTTACTTGTCCCCATGCATAGAGATTATTATGAGTCTGCGAAGGATTCACTTTAGACAAGAGAAAACGTGCCTATAAAAGCCAAAATGAGAAAGTTGGTTAGACATAATACAAAATGAAATCTCAAGCTTATCACTATATCCTAAATGTCCACGTGAATTTGTCAAGTGATTGCATGTACAGTGGTACCTCTGGTTACGTGCTTAATTCATTCCGGAGGTCCGTTCTTGACCTGAAACTGTTCTTAACCTGAAGCACCACTTTAGCTAATGGGGCCTCCCGCTGCTGCCGTGCCCCGCAATTTGTGTTCTCATCCTGAAGCAAAGTTCTTAACCCGAGGTACTATTTCTGGGTTAGCGGAGTCTGTAACCTGAAGCATATGTAACCCAAGGTACCACTGTATACTGCTCTTCTCAGCTCAAGATAAATAAAAAACAGGGAACTTTCACAGAAGAGGAACTTGGAAGGAAGGAAGAATTCTGCCACTACAAAAAACTAGTCTGCTGATTTTAATACTTCAAATGGTTACTGGCATATTTCAAGTCAATGATTAGAAAGAAGTAATACACATTTGTTTGGGCGATGACATCTCTCAAGTATGAAATCAGAGTTAAAATGATACATGCCTTCAACTGTAGATGACTGTAATGTGCTCAAGATGTTTGGGCGTTTCTCTTAGCTCAAAAGGCAGCAGTCTGCTTACTGAAGAAGCAAGCTAATGGCTGCCTTTCGAGCTAAGAGAAACTCCCAAGCATCTTGAGCACATTACAAAGCAGCACACCAAGCCAGCCCAGCTGTTTACTCTGAGATTCCCTGTTGCAGTGGGCAGGATACAACTTACTGATGAGCTTGTGTTTTTGGATCGTCCAATAAATATTTCTGTTGGTTGGTTGGTTGGTTGGTTGGTTGATTGATTGATTGTGTGCTACCTTGAGGGCTCTGCACACCCATGTTTGGACAGAAACCTTAAAATAAATTATATCCCAATGAAAAATGTAGAAGTTCACAGGATAAGAACTTGAGAGAATACTTGTTATTTTATTTAACCTCAACACTGGATAGCTCAGTCAGGTAGGACATGAGACTCTTGATCTCAGGGTTGTGGATTCGAGTCCCACATTGGGCAAAGATTCCTGCACTGCATATTTGGCATATGAGATTACATTATGAGGCATCCTGCCTTTGTTGGTTGAAGGAATGGATGACCTTAGAGAATTCCCATATTTTAGACTTAGAAGGTCATAAATAATATTTTTGGCTGGCACCCTTATTTATGGTACTAAAAGGTGAAAGTTCATAAAGGATTTACAAACCATATAATTATGAAAAATTTGTATAGAGTATGGGATAAAATTTATTAGAGGTAAGAACACCATTATGGCTCTCACTTCTGGAAGCTATAGCGGTAAAGAAAAAGAATATGGTAGAAGTGTGGACAACTTATAGAAATTTATTAAAACAAGAGCGAGGAGAGCATAAATTAAAGTAATTAAAAAAATTATCTGGGAAATTAACAACACGGTTACAATATCATCATCTGAATAAAGTATTTTTAAAAGATTGGAGTGTAATGTAAAAGTGTTGTCTAAAATGTATAAAACATTGGAATGGGAGACAAAGGATGAGCAAAATCCTCAATGATACACTGGGCACAGATATTGGTCATAGATATGGAAACATGGGAACGATTGTGGAATTTGGATATAAAATTTGCAGCATGTCATGGTTTAAGAGGAAAATTATATGAAAATTATATATCGTTGATATCTAATACCAAGTAAACTGGCAAAAATGTATAAATTTAAATCAAACAAATGTTGGAAATGTAAAGAGAAAGACGGTTCTTTTTATCATATGTGGTGGTATTGTAGTAAGGTTAAAGCTTACTGGGGAATGATATAAAGCGAATTGAAAAAGATGTTCAAAATAACTTTTATTAAAAAAAACCCAGAAGCTTTTCTTTTGGGAATTATAGGGACAGAACTACCTAACTTGTATAAAAATTTATTTATGTATGCTACTACAGCAGCAAGAATGTTACTTGCCCAAAAATGCAGAAGTCCCAGTAAAGGAAGAATGGCTACAAAAACTTATGGAATATACAGAAATGGCGAAACTTACCAGAAGAATAAGAAATCAAGATAACAAACTTTTTATAAAAAGAATGGAAATGGTTTATTGAATATTTACAGATAAATTGTAGACAGATAAAAACATTAGCAGGATTACTGTAATAACCTGCAGATTTATAAGAGTATATATTTATAGTAGATAATTAAAAGAGTAAGTTAAATGAATTTGGATACACAGAAGATATTTGGAATGTTAAACTGATTGTAAAACTAATGAAATGTATAAATTTGAAAAGTATGAATAAAAAACTAAAATAATAATAATAAAAAAGATTCCTGCATTGCAGAGGGCTGGACTATATGACCCCCCATGGTCCTTTCAAACTCTATGGTTTTATGTAGGCTCAGAGTGGGGAGGAAAGATAGTAGAATGTAAACATCTGGTACTAAATGAAGATGCAGAGGCTCCATTTAAGCAGTGGGGAATGCATAGTCAATTCCTTATTAAGCTATGAAGCAGACTTGGGCAGGTCTTCAGCTTTGATACAGTCATACCTCATGTTACATCTGCTTCATGTTACGTTCTTTCAGGTCCCGCGGCAACCCGGAAGTACCAGAAAGGGTTACTTCTGGGTTTCGCCGCTCGCGCATGCGCAGAAGCGCAAAATGACACCATGCGCAGAAGCAGCGAATCGCAACCCGCGCGTGCCGGTTAGCTGTATAGGATAGCTGCACTACAGGGTAGCTGTATAGAATCAGTGTTCTAAGGTTCCTGGAGGAATCTTAAAATAATCAACAGAACAGCCTCAGAGAATCAACAGATGAGCAAGTGGTACAAACTGTATCGAAACAGGCAACTCCCAGGAGTTGACATCCTAAGTACAGTACAGTATGACCAGTACAGTAACCTTTAGTGCAAGAAAGAAACATACATTTTATAGCGTTGCTGTGGTATTAATATAGCTGAAGATAAAACAAAATGCTTTCGGACTCTAAATAAAGACTAGGTATCGGGACCTGTTCAAAATCCACTTCTGCATATATTTCTGTTAAATTTCATCACAGACCTTTGTAATGCTCTGCCTTACCTGACTGCTTCCATGCTCCGTGTTAATGTAACGTGGCATTGGGAATCTTGTCTGCAGAATTTCTTGAGCATCATCCAGTGGAGCTTGCAGTAAGTGCTTGAAGTTTTCATATTCAGGCATATCTTGATAGCCAGCTTTACGCCACTGGGCAATAGTCTGAAAGGAAAGAGAATGAGGGATTAATCAAAGTATTTCAACTTTTATTATTAGCTACTGACAGACAAGCCTGTTTTTGCTTCATAATCTATGATTTGTGTTAGTGCAGAATCTTCATCTCACCTTGTTCAGACATAAAGGAGAAGTAAGATGTTTGGAATGGGGCCCTGTGCAGTCCCAGGCCTACATGATTCACATGGGAGCACAATCCAGAAGTGGCATGTCTGAGTTTTGCGATGGGACATGTTGGAGAGTATGGTGGCACCATTCACGTAACAAAAACTACCACAAAGATATCAACATTTTCAAAGGTAGGGGGTCCGTGGCTTGGCTTTTGAAAAACAGGAGGTCCACTTCCGGTGCAGCCGCCATGGTGAACAGTGGATCCCACGATAGTGGATGCCAGCCGTGCAGTTAATTAAGGATAATCTGGGAGTAATTATCCTTGCAAGCCCCACACCAGGGCCGGGGAGGGGGGGGGGAGCTTTCACTCGCGGATCATCCAATAACTGCCTCTTGTGCCGATAGATGCAGAGTGCATAGCACTGCACGTATTAGAAACTCCCCAATTCCATGAGCGGAGGCACTTCTGTTTCTATTAAGATGGATCTGAATTTGGACTTAAGAAACAGACGTGTTCTGGATGAAGGAGAAAGATAACTTGCTAAATGAATCAGCCACTAAGTGCCAAGGTTTTGATCTGGAGAGGACTCTCATCGTAACTGGAATGCTATGTAAGTGAAGGGGAGCCTTTGTTCTCTTTTTACATTATATTTACATTATATTTGCTGGGCTATGATTCAACAAGGCTTCACTGAAGAAGAATCAATTAATTACTAATGGAATGAAATTATTAATGGATTATAACTATATATGGAATGCAAGAGGGATTCAACAAGAAATTATAATTTTTTTTACGGAGAACTTGAAAGAATAGACTGTGTGAAATACTGTGATGACTTGTGACTTTGCCTACTAAAGAGGGCTCTAATTCTGATTTATTATGGTTTTGGCAAGACACCAGCTTGTTAGAAGGTTGGAAAGGTTCAAAGGAGACAATGCTGGAAGTAAGCCAGGAGTCACGGCTGGACACTGGAGTGCTTTTTGTTTTGTAGAGGCAAAATGGAGAAACTGTGACGTAATAAGAAATAAGTCCTCAAAGGAGGGGCAATGGTGAAGAGGACTGATTACAACACAAAGGAAAAGAAGAATGTAAACAAATATTTCACACACAAAAATACAAGATATAAATTCCCTCTGCAACTTAATGGATATGGATTTGTTAAATACAAGCAAAAGTCATCACACCAGTGGCTGCTAAAACAACGGATTAAGATCGGAATTGTGGCATTTGGACAAATTAAGAGAATTGGAGCAGGACCAAGGAATAACATCAGCTCCTGATAGCTGGAACACGGGAAGTCATCCAAAAACATTGAATTCAGGACTGATTAATTGGCTCTTTTGATTGTATTATGATTTGGTATGATTTGGTATTGTATTAATGTGGCCTCTATTGGACTGTTATTAATGAAAAAGTAATTATTATTATTTTTTTAAAAAACACACACGAAAAACAGGAGGTCCACAGTACTTGGCTAACCACTGCTATAGAAGATATTTCCTTTTCATAAAGGTCTGCTTTAACTGTGGTTTGGCATTATGCCTAAAGCCAAGAACATTGATTAAACACACACCCCACTCACCAAATTATAAAGGCACAAGGCAAGAGCATCTGGGAAAACAAACAAGAATATGGATCCCAGAATAATTATCCAATACAGTCGTACCTTGGAAATCAAACAGAATCCATTCTGGAAGTCCATTCAACTTCCAAAACATTCAGAAACCAAAGTGTGGCTTCTGATTGGCTGCAGGAAGATCCTGCAGCCAATCAGAAGCTGCAGAAGCCCAGTTGGACGTTCGGCTTCCAAAAATAGTTCGCAAACCACAACAGTCACTTCCGGGTTTGCAGCATTCAGGAGCCAAAACGTTTGAGAACTAAGCCGTTCAAAAACCAAGGTATGACTGTACATAAAAGATAATAAAATAGACAATATATTTTCAGGAGCTTGTTAAACTTTTTAGCACCTCACAGGAAGCATTCAGTTTCAACAAAAGGTTATCAGTACATTACCTCACCAAGGTAGATAACGATCTGGAAAAAAGAATCCATCAGGAGGATCCTGTCGGCAAGAATGCTGCTGCTATCCAAAAGTACAGGCTAGAAGCAGAAGAAAAGGAAAAAAATAATCACATTAATTTTATTACAAAAGTGAAGTGGAATATAGCTTTTGTAAAACCTCAACTTTCAAACAACAAAACTAAACAGAAAATAGGCAGATTCTCAAACAACTCATCTCCACCCAAAGAGGAAATCAAATACATATTTTTTAACATAGCATCTTTTACTTCTACCAAATATTAATAGCTACCATATTTTTCGCTCCATAAGACGCACCTGACCATAATACGCACCTAGTTTTGAGAGGGGGAATGCAAGAAAAAAATATTTTTTAAAGGGAGTGCTGAGCACAGCCTGTATGCGTCCCAGGCTCTGCTCAGCGCTCCCTTTCACGAGCCGCATGGAGCGTGTGTGCGGCATTTGCGGGCTTTTCCCCGAGTCCCTTCTCCCTCCTTGGGGAAAAGCCCCCAAGAGCCACACACACGCTGCACACGGCTCTTTAAAGGGAGCGCTAAGCAGAGCCTCCCACCTTCATTCACTCCATAAGACGCACGAACATTTCCCCTTACTTTTTAGGAGGGAAAAAGTGCGTCTTATGGAGCGAAAAATACGGCACTTCTCAATATTATGCTGGTATCTTCAACTCAAATCAAGATATATAACTTCAGCACACTTATCAACTGTTAGTAGATAGCAAAACCTCTGGACCCCACTATTAGTAAAGGGTAAAGGGACCCCTGACCATTAGGTCCAGTCGTGACCGACTCTGGGGTTGCGGCGCTCATCTCGGTTTATTGCCCGAGGGAGCCGGCATACAGCTTCCGGGTCATGTGGCCAGCATGACTAAGCCGCTTCTGGCGAACCAGAGCAGCGCACGGAAACGCCGTTTACCTTCCCGCCAGAGCGGTACCTATTGATCTACTTGCACTTTGAGGTGCTTTCAAACTGCTAGGTTAGCAGGAGCAGGGGAGCTCACCCCATCGCGGGGATTCGAACCACCGACCTTCTGATTGGCAAGTCCTAGGCTCTGTGGTTTAACCCACAGCGCCACCCGCGTCCCGGACCCCACTATTTGAGGGGCGCAAATTCCTCACCCTGTCTTTTAAATACTGTAACACAGATTTCATTTCATTAGGGTTTTTTTATTCTTCAGTAACTAAGAACAGAGAACAAATATTTTAGATCTTCTAACAATTTGGGATGCACATTTTCACCAAAATATACGCACAGTAAGATTCTAAAAACAAACATTTTGATATTTTGGGGTCTTTACTCCTAGCTTAACATGTGTCCCAAAATATACAGCTATATCTACTACAACTTTGGTTTGAACAAAAGCAAATCACCTCAGGTGGTCCATGGAATGAATAAGAATAGAGTATAGGCTGGATCATGATGAGAGACTGAGTCAGATCCTGTCTGGCAAAGTTATGGCGGTAATAGGAAGATTCATCTGGGCTGTTATTGAACACTTGAAGAAATGGAGATCGCCGCAAATGGAACATGAACTACATGGGATACAGAAAATGGTAGAGATTTTCAGTAGAATACCAATCAAAACTACTACCACAACATTTCCTCCTCTTTGTTTGCATTCAACTCTCTGAATTAAGTCAGTGAATGTCACACAAACACAGAACGCATCATTGTTTTAAGAATTTGTTTAATCATCATAAGAGCCTTGGAACCCCACTGTTATCTCCTATCAATTTTTTTAAAGTTCCAAAAAATATCCTCTTACCTGGGGATACAAAGAGAATGAATCAGACAATCTGAAAGAATTTGGATCATCTTTGTTGTATTGGCCAAACTTCTGACACTGTTGGAGATATATAGTAATAAAACCTTAAATGTTTTAAACAGTATAATGTAACATAACATAACAAGAAAAGGAATAGATTACATCATATTACCAAGAAATTTGAAAAAACATGTTTATGCTTTTTCACATAATAGAATAAAATTTGTCACAGATGGATTTACTAAAGCAGTTTAGTTTAAAATTACTAATGGAGAATCTGATCCTTAGATAATCGAGTGTTTATATCACATCAACTGCATAACACCAGGAGTGGGAAACCTGTGGCCCTCCAGATGTTGCTGGATTATACCTCTCCTCACCCCCAACCATTGACCAGGATGGCTGGGGCTGGTGATAGCTAGAATCCAATAACATCTGGAGGGCCACAGGTTCCCCAACCATGCTCTTCTGCACACTCCTGGAAACTGTCACTCATTCTACAATAACAAAACACACAAGCTCAATTTAGACACCTGAGAACTTTACTTAGTGGCCTGGCTTTGAACTACCATCTCAGCTAGCAAGGCAAGATATGAACAAGCATTTTGCCTGTACTCAGTGCCCCTTTGCTCTTCCCTTTGTGAGAGCCACAATTAAGTCAAGAAATCTCCAGTTAACCACACTTTCTTGTTTCCTTTGAATCAAAAAACTATAGTTCCTAGTTTTGGACAAGCCGGGATGTTAAACAATGGTTTGAAGCTTGTTAAGATCAGAAGTTGGGGGAACTTGGGTTAATTTAAATTATTATTAGTTCATATAAGCCAAGACCATACCATGGTTTAAATTCCTGGCTTGTTCATTGATCAAAGTTTACTTTACACGTACCGATTTATCACTGAGTTCAGATGTAATAGGAAATGCTGAATAGTTTAAAGGGGAAGGCCATTTATTTTGCTCTCTTTGTGGCCATGCCAGAGGAAAAGAGGTGAGGGGAGTATGCAAGCCTCTGAGTTGTGTAGGCTTGTTCTTGTAATGTTAAAATAGAGTTCAGAATTGTTTGAACTAGCCCAATGTTTTGGATTTAGCCAATGGATTTGGAATGGATTATTCAAATTTTGTTTCATACCAGCTGGGCTTTAAAAAAACCCCACAATCTGAAACATTCCCACCAGAATGCAGTCCAGTCAGCTTAAACAATAATTGAGTCCTAAGATTACACAGGCTTACAATTAATTATACTCACAAGTCTGATTAGCTGCCTATCCAGCCATCGTAGGACATCAGGCCCTTCCTCTGATTCAGCTCTATAGACACCGAGTCGAGCCATCAGGACAGCAGCTGCTTCTTGGTCAAATGCAGCTTCTATGTGCTGCAGCTGACTCTGTGCATCTGCCCAACTAATAACAGCAACAATTGGTACACTTAGATTTTTGAAGATTAAAGGACACACCGAACTCCCTCCCAAATTCCTGAAAAAGCATGCACACCCTGTATGAAGCAGCAACGCAATCTAAACAATATAAACATGAAGCCAATACCCAGCCAAACATCACCAAGTTGTTCTCACTTTCTAGCAACTGTAGTCACACGAATGCGCCTCTGTGTGCTGGAATGCTGATAATGTGTAACAAACTGGACAGCCCCTCTGCCACCCTGAGGTATTGGTGCATTGTGCTGAAAACCAGACAAACAGAAGTTTCCTTTAGGATATTTTAAGGGCAGGTTGAAAATATCATACAGTTACAAAATGAAAACAAAATAAAAGCAGTATGGCATACTCAAAATCAACAGTTTCTTGGAGCCACCAAAAAACAACAACACTGTTGTGCAGTGCCAAACTAATGAGAAATAGACTGCCAGTGTGATCTTATGAATGTTTATTCAGAAGTAAGACTCACTGAGCTCAATGAAACTCACTTCTAATAAGTGTTTAGGATTGCAGCTTAATCAAG
Source organism: Podarcis tiliguerta (assembly GCF_965153285.1). NCBI lineage: Eukaryota > Metazoa > Chordata > Lepidosauria > Squamata > Lacertidae > Podarcis > Podarcis tiliguerta. Next base: position 86,284,717 of record NC_139540.1, on the reverse strand, counting down.
TCTAATTAAGTACATTATGAGAAATAGTTAGAACAGGGTGGTGGCAACCCCCATGCAAAGAAAATAAGGATGCAGCTTGGAATCATACCTTCTTAAACTTGAAGCATTGCTCAAAAAAGAGCAGCTATAATTTCTGGATGAATAATTTGCTTGACTTGAGTAGCACAGTAAAAAATGTTTCATAATGCACATACAACGTTAAAGGCAAATAAACAAATAGGTGGGCTCACCTGGTTTACTACTTCAAAATAAATGGCAAGAGTTGTGGTGGGGTCAAGGCTACAAATCTTCCACTGGCTTGTGCCACCAATCCCAAGTTCCTATAAGAGAATCCAAAATATTCAGATCTACTCTGAAACCTGAAACATCTGTTTACATTATGGCTACAAATATGAACCATAGCTCATCTTTGTTCTTGCAGATTCATATGCCAGTTTAACCCCAATGAATTCAGTAGAGCTTGCTTATGAGTAGACATCCATTTGCTTGGACTGCTTACCGACAAACACCCCCCCCCCAATCATTCTCACATAGTACCAACTTCCCATTTCAGCATAAGACAGCCTGCTAAATCTTCTTCTCCCCACTTACAGAAGGCTCCCCCCAAAGCCCTCCAGCTGAGGGAGCCCCAATGCTTCTCTGGCTTGTGTGTTTGCCTCCTCGCAAGCAGGAGGGGTGGCCAATCTCTTTCCTCCCAGTAGATCATTCAGGAGGAAAGAGACCTGCTGCCCATCCCACTTGCTTGTGTGGAGCCAAACAAGCAGCCAGCCAGGCAGATGTGAGAGACTCCCTCTGCCTGGCTGACTGCATGTTGCTGAGCATGCCCCACAGCCCTCCTGTTGACACATGAGCCAGAGGGATGTGGCGCTTCTGTGTGCTTCTCAGTCAATGGGCAAGCCACCTTATCCGTGCCTTGTGGAGCTGGGCCGCCTGAGGCTGCTGATGAGCGCTGGGCCCGGCAGCAGCATTAAGGAGACTCTGCACTGCCTAGCTGACTTCACTGGGAGGGGAGGGCTCTGTCTTCCCTCCTGGGTGCACGGAGCCTGCCAGGCTCCCTCTGAGAGGCTTCCTCTACCTTGCACAGGCGGGCTACCTCTTTCTGCAGGGAGAAAGTGGTAGTCTGCCCGACTCCTGTGCCAAGGTGGTGGCAGATGAGGCAAGCACGCTAAACCGCTGCTGCCCTGGCAAGGGGGCAGGGGTGTGTGTGTCTAACAGAACCCCCACCCTATCTCTGGCTTGCGACGGAGGTGAGTTGGGGGCACCTTTAAACTTCTCTGTTGAGGGGCGCACACCCACACCTCTCAACAGAGAAGTCTAAGGGAGTCCCAGCCCCATCTCCACCTTGCAAGGAGAAGGCTGTCCCTTAGAATGAGTGAGTGAGTGAGTGAATGAATGTGAGTGAGTGAATTATTTGTGTCAGCCATTGGCCATAGTAATATAACATCAATACGATATACAAAGAATAGAAATAAAAAGTCAATTATATAAAATACATTTTAGGGTTTTGAATCAATAGTCAAATAGTGGATCTTATTCCAATTGCCCCAGCTAAAAACCTTGAAAGCTGACAAATTGTGGCACTGCATTCAACAGTCTCCATTTCCTGCCTGACCTCCGAAAGCAGCAGTGCGAAACTGGGTAAGATCAGTCAGCGGCTCCCATCAAACAGGTAGGTGGACGTGATGTCAGGTGACCTGTTTTGCCTAGAGGGGCCTTCAGAAGCCCGTTTCAAAGCACTAGCTTGCCCAGTACTTTGAAAAGAACTTCTCAAGATCCAATAATCAACTGATTATAAGTGCCTGAATGTCCTCATTGGCTGAGACAGGCCATCTACCTGCTCCACACCTGACTTCATATATGATGTCAGATGTAGGACTGGTGGGTATGGCTTGGCTGAAATGAACCTGTGGGTCAAATGGGAAGACCTGCAGGCCGGAGGCTCTCCATCCCTGTCCTAAAGAATAAGATAAATTATACTGGGTAACAAATGCAGAGTATTGGCAACAAACACACAATGTAGTATTAAAACACCACATGAAGGAAAGTGCAAAAAAAAAAAAAAAAAAAAAAAAAAACCCTGATAAAGAAATCAGCCAACTCTTTTCAATGAACTTATGCAAAAAAAAAGTCAACACACCTAATTTTATAAGGGAACTCAGCTCTCAAATCTGAGGCAACATAAACATACTTTTCCCTTCTGGAAAAGAGGAACACACACACACACACACACACACAGCGCATTCCTGGGAAAAAAGCAAAAGTAGGTATCATCCACATGCACCTAGGACCCTCGTACCTACGGGACCGCCTCTCCCGGTATGCGCCATGGAGGACCTTAAGGTCGATAAAAAGCAACACCCTAGAGGTCCTGGGCCCTAAGGAAGTCAGATTAGCCTCAACCAGAGCCAGGGCCTTTTCAACACTGGCTCCGGCCTGGTGGAATGCTCTGTCTCATGAGACCAGGGCCCTGCAGGATCTGATTTCTTTCCACAGGGCCTGTAAGACAGAGTTGTTCCGCCTGGCCTTTGGCTTGGAATTTGATTCCCTCCCCCTCTTTCTTTTTTCCTTTCTTCCTCCTGTGATGAGGCTGCATTTTAATGTTTTAATGTTGTATTTTAATCTTGTTTTTTAAGTTGCATTTCAATCAACTTGTTTTTATTATTGGTTGTTAGCCACCCTGAGCTTGGTCTTGGCTGGGGAGGGCAGGGTATAATTAATTTATTATTATTATTATTATTATTATTATTATTATTATTATTATTATTCCACCTGAAGCAAAAATCCAAGGTGTAATGTGGCAGGCTGCAGTTTTGGGGGGGAGGTTCTCCCACCCCCAGAATTGGATGCCAAGAACCTGCTTAGCAGCTGAACATCCTATATCCTTTCAATGAAAGCCTTCTTCATATGGCACAAGATCAAACCACATGGCAGACCTGATTTCAACTCTGCTACTCACAGCAACAAAAAGGCGGACACCTCCCCAACTCTCTATATCATTTTCTGTTGTACCTATAAGATAGCTACTCACTAGAAACTGAGCTGCTAATCTCCACAAGACTATTTAAGCAATACAGTGGTACCTCAGGTTACATACGCTTCAGGTTACATACGCTTCAGGTTACAGACTCCACTAACCCAGAAATAGTGCTTCAGGTTAAGAACTTTGCTTCAGGATGAGAACAGAAATCGTGCTCCAGCGGCACGGCGGCAGCAGGAGGCCCCATTAGCTAAAGTGGTGCTTCAGGTTAAGAACAGTTTCAGGTTAAGAACGGACCTCCGGAACGAATTAAGTACTTAACCCGAGGTACCACTGTATTTTATGTATGATAGCATTTGTGCCATTGACATGTCATCTAAATAACTTAAACAAACAGTAACCATACACACACTTACATTTTCAGAAACGCATGGCCCTTTTGCGTTTAGGGATACACATGGTCCAATTGCTCCACCAATCTTTAGCTCCCTAGAGGTCTAAAGTGAAAAGAAGGTTGAAGTAATCCTAAAGTAATAACAATTGTCCCCTGGGTCCCTTGAAGTCCCCTTAGCAACCACCCTAACCACAGCCTGATAAATCCTCCCCACAACACTCCTTGTTTTCAAATTGTGAATTCTGCAAAGTACGGAAAGAGAAAGTGGAATTTTGAGAAAAAAATTGAATAAAACAAGACAATGTCAAGATATAGAGAACCTCTCTGTTAAGTAGGGCCATTACCCACTATTATGTGAAAATGTTGTACACCACCCCACTGTGAATAAGGGATCTTGAGTGAAGTTGGCAACTATATTATCAATTCCTCCAAAGTTAGGAGAGTGTAGCAGTAATACCTAACAAACTGCCCTGCAACTTCAAAATACAGCTGGTGTCTGCCACACTCACCTTCACTTCTAAAGAGGCCCCAAAAGCCATTTGGAATGCTCCACTGGGATCTTTGTTAAACACTCTCTGGAAAGTCTGCTTGAAAAGAGAGGTGTTGAAGGAGTCACCCATCGCCATATGACCCCTGAGAAAAGAAGGTGTTACAATGAAATGCTGCTGCTGGGTTACAAAACCTAAACCAGCCATCCTTCTCACTCTCCCACTGAATTCAAACTCTTAAGTATATAGGTGTGTGGCCTTAGTTACAGTTGAGTGTAATACTATAGTATGCAAAAGAAGAGGAACCCAGAAATTGGATTTATATACATGATAATGACTGAAGTAAATAACTGCAATTATTTCCGTTCTCCCACTCAAAAAACCCTAGACTGAAAACCTGTCCCTCCTAGTCATCTAAAGAAACTGTGGACCAATCCAGAAATTTATCCCTTCTCTATGATGTGAAAACAGAGAAAGGCACACCCTCCCGTTGAGGACTGAGAACATACCCAGTAAGATTTGCACAACATTTCATCTCCAGAAGTCCAGTCTGATCAAGAGCACAGGCGTAAATATCAATGCAGTGCCCATTGGTAGCTGCGCGATTAGCCAATGTCTCATAGTGCTAAGAAAACATAACAAACATTTTGAAGATATATTTTATTACCAATATGATTAAATATTATAATCCTAGAGCAACATGATGTCCTCCAGCTGTGTTGGACCACAACTCCCATCGGGAATTTGATGGAATATGTAGTCCAACAAAAAGTTGTCCAAATTCAACAGGTAAACAATAGCATAGGAAACTATGGGATTCAGAGTGCCAAACCCATTAAACCACGGGTGTCAAACTGATATGTAACAACTACTGAGTTCCAAAGCTTTACATGAATATGAGCATGCATATGTTAGTACATAGATTCATGGAGTTGGAAGGTACCCCTGCAATGCAGGAATCTAGTCCAACCCCTGCAATGCAGGAATATGCAGCTGTCCCTTATGGAGATCAAACCTGCAACACCACACTCTAACCAAGTGAGCTGCATGTGGCATAGCAAACCTGGAGGTCAGTTACCCCTAATTACTTTTGTCTGGGTATAACTGATTACCCGCAAGTACAAAAATTTGTGAAACAACCATTGAGGCAGGACTGAAAACTACAGTCTTAGCAAAAACAACTAGGGGGAAGAGAAAGCAGCAAAAATCATGGTCTAAAAAGGAGCAGCTGGTACAACAGACATATGAAAATTTTTCATCCAGGAACTTTATTAGAGATTTTAGCCACTTCAGCTTGCATTAAAAAACGATTTAGAAGATTATTCAAGAAGCAGCATGCACCTGACTGTTAGAACCCAAGGTGAACATTTCCATTCTGTTCAGAATGTTCATTCCATTCCATTCAGAAAAGTTCCTGAAACTACATATTTTGCTGGAAAGCCAGAATCTAGCAGAACCTAACAGAGAGAGAGTTTAAAGCAGAGACCAACTCTTACCTTCATAGCTTTTTTCATAAACCTGGCATTGTCTTTCTCTATATCATGCCAGGAACGGATGGGAGTTTTCAGCTCATCTCCTACCACCATGCCTGGCCCTTGAGTTGGTGGACCTCCTGTAAACAACATTATTCTGGCCCCAGTATTCGGAAATGTTCCCTTGGAGATGGGAAGAGAAGAAAATACACATGAAATATCAGCAGGCAATGTAGTCCGCAAAGGCAGTACAGTATACATCAACCACACTGGGGATTTTAGTTATTTTATTAAGAAAAAAAGAAATCCATTGAGCCTGACATTTTCATTAGGAAGAATAAGGACTGCTCATGCTCTTTTATCACTTTTCCAGCCTTATATTAAAATGGTGGAGAAGGTATCGCATACAGAAAGGATGCACTTTCAACACATCATTGTCAGATAGCAATCGCAAGTTATTACTTTTCATATATCACTATAAGCAATTCTAAAATATCTCATTTCCAAAGCAGTACAGTGGTGCCCCGCAAGACGAATGCCTCCGAAGACGAAAAACTCGCAAGACGAAAGGGTTTTTCGTTTTCTGAGCTGCTTCGCAAGATGGATTTCCCTATGGGCTTGCTTCGCAAGACAAAACGTCTTGCGCCTTTTTTTTTTTAAACCGCCAATGCATTCCTATGGGAAACCGTCAATACACATTGGTGCTTCGCAAGACGAAAAAACTCGTAGAACGAAAAAACTCGCAGAACGAATTAATTTCATCTTGCGGGGCACCACTGTATTGAAGGAACACCATACAGCATTTTTTAAAAATTTAGGCACGTTCAACAATATAAGTTTCAGATACTGAATGCAGTAAATAATTTTCACTTCCTTCCTCCACTAGCATAACAAAGATACCTCCAGTAATCCAACAGCAATCGACAAAGCTACTCCAGTGGATCGCAGGGGTCGCTTTCCCTGAGTTACTGGCCATGGGTCCCTTTGCAGTTGCCCTAGGAGATCTGTCAGGTTCATGTCAATTTTGTGAACGGGCTGCAAAAATCTACAGAAGTTCAGAATAAAAGTACACTGTGTTTTATTTTACAGAGAACAAACTTGATGTGTAAAGTTCTCAGGCTACTTGCATTCCTATCTTACTACTCAAATATCAGTAAATACTAGCAGAAGCAAGCTGGGCACTACAGGATACAAACTGTGCATATCAACCCAGACAGAACATACAAGATCACTTTTACACCCACACCTGCTCTAGCCTATGAAAGCTCATGCGTATCTGTTTGCTGGAGGACCCCAAGGGGATCAGCATGAGAACACAACAGCATATAAAAATTCACATAATTTAGGGGGGGGGGGGAGAGACACATCCAACTGCACCACAATATATGAATCAGGTATCATTTTCAAATGAATCCATATGCCCTCAAAGTGTTAAATTATTGATCCTACTTTAATATAACATTTCATATGGTGATTTCCCATCTTTTCAAACTGAAGGTGCAAATTGGATAAAATTGCTAAAAGCTATTTTGACCATAGCTTTGCCCATCATAGCTCAATCAGTGGAGCATAAGACTCTCAATCTCAGGGTTGGGAGTTTGAGCCCCACATTGGGCATTGCAGGGGACTGGACTAGATGACCCTCATAGACCTCCCAACTCTACAATTCTAAGATTCTGTAAATGCCACTTCTCTCCTAAATATATAGGAAAAGCAGCTGCTTCACAATAGCCAAAAATAGACAAATTTGATCCATGCAAAGGAATCTATAGAGACAAGGATCTTTAGAAGTTCCATGCAAGCCAATCAACTACATCCTTTTAAATACAGTTTGCTTTGCAAAACTATATACCTGCTTGAAATAAGAGGCTGCTCCTGAGGCTGGTGAGGTCTTCCTTGTTGAACAGGCGCTGCAGGCCTTGTAAGACCCAACATATCCTGACAATCAAAACACATATCAGAATTGGAGGAACCCAGAAGGCTGCACTTTAAAATAATTTTTGAGGGGCAGACAAGGTTGGGTTAGGGGTTTTTATATAAAAGTTAAAGCAAAGCATACCTGTATTTGTTTTGAAGTTAGATCCTTAGTGCCTCTGAAAACATAACTTTTGGAAATGCCTTCACAGCTCAGTTCATGAACCTGTACCATTCTGCCGAAAGTTATCAACCCCACAAGAGCATCAGGAGGCAGCAAACTCAGAGACATCTGTAGGGACTCCTTCAAAGCTTGCAAGTCCTCCTCTTCCAAACATGTGTCCACCACATAAAGAAAGATCAGGGGTGTCTGAGGACCACGCTTGTGTGGGAGGAAAAACATTTATTTACCACATAGAAGTATATACAATAGAATACTTCCTTTTTTCCTTACAGAAAACCATAGTCTAAACACTTTAAGATTACTGTCAAAGAGATACTAAAGTAAACACAGTGGAGTTTCAAACACAGCATACAAAGGCTTACCTGAACTATATATTCAATTGTGGAAAACTGTGGCATAAGCTCTGCTGGTTGATTCACTTCAGATATCCCTGCATATGCTGGAGGAAACTGGAGAAACACACCAAAGATTAGGACATACATCAAAATATGTCAAAGCTCACTTGTAATGCAACGTATATACAAGCAATTATATTTCAATAAAAAATGAGAATTTAATACACATTCTACAAAAATGACAGCGGCCAATTTGGGATGAATTTCTGATTAAACTGGAAATCAGGCTACAGGATTTGCAAACTAGCTCAAGTGGTTGGTCAAGGTAACTTACAAACTCAATTCAGACATCACACCAAATCATTATTAACACCAAACGTATGTATGGTTTAACAGGACATCTGACTGACATGATTTGGAATGTGTTTGCAAATTATGGTTTGTGCAAACTCCTGGTCTGGCATGATGTATGAATTGACTATTGGAGATCAACGCTTCTTGAGCCCAGTGTGCTGAGCAGCTGGAAAATGAAAGCAGTCAAGCACCTCTAAAACACAGTTTTCCTATTGTAGGTTTAGAAGCTCAAGCTTCAGTTAAGGTTCTAAACTATGATTCTAAACTATGAACCAGAATTTGGTGCTATGTCTGAATTGAGCCACTGTCATCTGACTAATAAAGGCAACATATAATGATGCACCTGGTTCATAAAGACAACCAAATGCATGGCAAATACTGATGACAGCTCAATAACAGAAACTAAAAGTTTTTATGCCGCATTTTTGTCAATGTCACTGGTCAAAGTTGTACATTCGCAGTACACATTAAAAAGGTATACTGATCTGGGCAAATGGGAGAGTTAAGTTAGTGAAGATGTAACCCACCTGGTTTCGCTGAAAGCAGAAGTTACAAGCCCAAAGCTTGGCGCGGTAATCAACTTGACTGTAAAAAAGAAATAAGGTTGTTAAAATCCTTGTGATATATCAAACTTGCGCTTTAAGGGAATATATGTCAGGGTGCTCCATTTCTCTCTCAAATAATTGGTATTAGGTCTTTGATACATAGCCTCAAGGTAAACATATGACACAACGAAACTAATGATATTAAGAGAAAATTCCTACTACTGGCATTACCTCATAAAAGCTAACTTTAATCTCTTCATTTCAGTTGCTAGTAGCCAATAAGAGTACTTTCAATTAGTGCCAATTAGGCAAATGTACATTTTTCCAGCAAGGAGAGCTATTTTGACTGGCAAGTATCAAGGCATCTGTGTGTCCCTTCCTGGAGTGGGACACTTTTTCAGGCTTGCTGTTTGCCCTTTCATTTAACCTGTTAGCCTTTGGACAAGAGTAAGTACTGCCAGACCTGTTTCCTTACATTTGCTTTGTCTTAGAAAATAAATAGTATCCTTGTGACTCCAATGCCATACATACAATCAGTCAGTGTTTAGGTTTTGTGTGTGTGACAGGATTGTGCTTCTGCTTCTCTTGCCTACCATGCATGGAGTCTTTCCCAGTTCTCTCTAGCTAGATTCAGTGTTACTTGTGATCAGGGTTCTCCAATTACATTTAAAGAGAATACCCAGGTTTACTTCACACATAACGCAAAAGCCGGACTTTTTGTGGGGAAGCAATTTGCAAACAAGAAAAGGACAGAGAAAAAACACACTCAGTCCTATAATCCAATTATGAAACCACAGCTAACTGTGTATCTGTATTAGGCTTATTAAATTTATATAAAAAATACTGAGGTTCCAAGCTTACTTTTCAATCTGGAGCTCTAACTACAACACAATGGGCCAAATATCTACCTGGTGCAATTGTGTTGCCTAGGATAGTGTGTCTGGTTTCTAAGTTTTGACACTTCTCATGCATACTGCAGGGCTTACGTGCTTGAATGATTAAGGTTTGCATCGGAAACAGAGGCACCAACTCCTAGGCACAAAGTTGTCTTTGGCCCCCTCAATATTTGTTGGCAGGGGTCTGAGCCCCCAAATATTGGGGAGCGGGAGAGGCTGAGCGTGGAGCAGAATCAGTGTCCACCACTCAGGAGGAGCCACCAGCCACTGAAGCTACAAGGCTCTGGGCTCCAGGCTCAACATCTTCCCGATGATGCACACGCGTTGTGTGTATGATGTCACATGCACGCAATGTGCGCCACACCTGTGACTTCACAGGTGTGCAACGTTGGGCCCCCTCAATACTGGGAGATATACGGTGCCTCTGACCCAAAATCTTATTCTCCCTTCTCTTAATATACTTTGGGTATGCCAACCCAGTTTTAACATTAATGGATCATGATACAATCTTAATGTATCACACAGGCTTGCCGATAGGACATGGAAGAATCTGCTATACTGTATGTTTAAATTACAAAACTCCAATTTAGGGCTTTCTTTACTCTAAGAAAAATGTGCAGTCTTGAGCTTTGCAGAATAAGGTCACTAACAAAATATGGCTCCACTGAAACAATAGATGTTAAGGAAAGTCATACCAAAGTGGATTAAGTACAGTTTTGCAAGTTGGTCTGCTGCATAATACTGGCTCATACTGGACAGGCGGCAGGTCTAATCTTTCTTTCAAAGGAGTCAGTAGACAGGCCAGTGGGACAACCATTCTTGTGGCCTCCAGTCGGCTGGAGGGCCATATGTTCCAGCTGAAACGCACCCCATCACGCTCTTCATTTTGCTGAATAAACTCCAGGTAAGTCGCCATAGAATAGCAATGTTTCTGCAAAGACAGACAACAAATTTGTTCACAACTATTCGGAGCCATAGATCCATAGCAGCAATTTGACAGGTGCTTAAGATTGCAATCTTAATCAGACTCACCTGGAAATAGATCCCATTGAAATCAGCAAGGCTTACTTTTGAGTAATACTTGGTATCAGCTGGTGTCCAAACCAGTAGGGCATACCATTTTAGGGGGGGGTTGAAACTTAATTTTGGCAAATTTCTTCACTGAGGGGTCTTTAAAATATGTTTTTCATAGAACTGTAGAATCTTATAGTTGGAAGGGATATCAAGGGTCATCTAGTCCTACCCCTGCCAATGCAGGAATCTCAGCTAAAGCATCCATGACAGATGGCTGTCCAACCTCTGCTTAAAAATCTCCAAGGAAGGAGAGCCCACCACCTCTTGTAGGAGTCTGTTCCACTGCCAAACAGCTCTTACTCTTATTCCCGAATGTTTAGTCGGAATCTCCTGTCTTGCAACTTGAAGCCATTGGTTCGCGTCCTACCCTCCAGAGCAGAAGAAAACAAGCATGCTCCCTCCTCCATGTGACAGCCCTTAAGATATTTGAAGATGGCTATCATATCTCCTCTCAGTCTCCTGTTTTCCAGACTAAACATACTCAGCTCCTTCAACCATTCCTCATAAGGCTTACTTTCCAGACCCTGGATCATCTTGGTTGCCCTCCTCTGCACACATTCCAGCTTGTCAACATCCTGCTTAAATTGTGGTGCTCAGAATTGGACACAGTATTCCAGGTGTGGTCTGACCAAGGCAGAATAGAGGGGTTCTGTTACTTCCTTTGATCTGGACACTAGACTTCTCTTGATGCAGCCTAGAACAGCATTCACTTTTTTTGCTGCTGCATCACACTGTTGGCTCATGTGAAGCTTGTGGTCCACCAAGACCCCTAGATCCTTTTCACATGAACTGCTAGTAAACCAGATGTCCCCCTAGCCTATATTTATGCATCTGCCTAAGTGGAGAACCTTACATTTGTCCCTACTGAAATTAATTTTGTTAGCTTGTGCCCAGTTCTCCAATCTGATAGGGTCATGTTGAATTCTGATTCTGTCTTCTGCAGTATTAGCTATCCCTCCCAGTTTGGTGTCATCTGCAAATTTGATGAGCATCCCCTCAATTACTTCATTTAATCATTTATAAAGACATTTGAACAACAACGGGCCTAGCGCAGAACTTTTGGGTGTGATGAATTTGAATCTACTGTTATTTTTGTGACTGGACAACATTTAACTTGGTAAGTCTATCTTTGATTAAAAAAACCACAAAGTGCTCAGGAAAAACCACAGAAACTTAATATTACTTTCTGAAAATGTCAGAGAATGTGGAATATATAACTGAAAGAACTTCAGTGTCATTTTTAATAATTTTTATGCAACCTTACACACAGGGGGGTTTTTCAGTTGGAACTCACCAAAGATCAGTTCCGGCCCCTCTCAGGGGGGTGCCATTGCCATTCTAAGAAAACACGGGAGGCATTCACAGCGAGTTCTGGCCTCTTTTCTCCCAGAAAATACTACTGCTTGTACACATTTCGCTTAGCAAGCAAAACCAAATTATAATAATTTAACCAAAATAGCTTTTGAATTCCCAAGTCACGCTACAACTTTCTGGCACCCCTCATTTTTAGAATTTGAAAGCTGGAATATTCAATATACCCTAAATGCACTAGTTCTTTTACCTTTACTAGTTGAGAGAGCAGGTACAGTATGTGTTTTACAAGAGTAAATCATCTTTCTTCCGCACGCAATCTCCCCTGCACGTAGAAAGCTAGCATGTAAAGGAGAAAGCGACAATGGCCTGCTAGTTTTCTAGGCGCGGGGAGAAGGGGCTGCCGCGTCGGAGAGGAGGACACGTAGGCCCCAAATGCCCGGCGCTGCCCGGTCCCTCCCCGCCCCGAGAGCCCAGGGACCCCGCCGCGCCCCCACCCCCAGCCCCCGAAGGGCCAGGCCCTCGCCCCGGCGGCCCCACCTGACAGCGCCAGCCTCGCTTCTGTCCCTTCCGCCGCTTTCAGCCCGTTTTGCGGAACCGCTGAAAGGACACCTCAGCGGCAGGCTGCCCGCAACTAAGATGGCGGAGGCGGAGGCGGCGCACACCAGAGACGTCGCAAGAGCTCTGCTCGGCGCCCCCTTGGAGAGCCACGTCTGAAGTTGAGAAAGCTTTTTAAAAAACAAAAACCCTACCTATAAGAGAAACTGGACTTAGGTGTCCATGCGAGGAGGCAGAGGGGTGTCTTTCTCCAGAAACGAAGCAAAGCTGAGAGCTTGTTCTAAGGTCCTGCTGTTGGACTATTTCTTTCAGGCTTCTCCCCCTTCCTATATCTATGGTCTCGATTCCATTGCCGCTTAGCCATTGGCGGATGCGTCCCCTACGGGGCTTGCGTCATCCTCGCCCGCGACTCCGCCCCTGGGGAACTGCCCGTTTTCAACATGGCAGGCGAGCTTTCCCCTGAGTTGAGTAAGCGGTTGCTAGCGGGGCCATAGACGCAGGAGGGGCGGGGGAAACAGAGTGACCATCCCTTCGATGTGGAGGCTGCTTTTGACTACATTTACCCGCCCCCTGCGTGCTCCGCCTGCTCATAGTCGGGGAAATAGCTGTGCATAGAAAGAGGGAAAAGTGAAAGCCGTGATTTTGGGCGGGGAACCGGCGGCAGATTCTCTCTCCCTCCCCTCACACCCCGCAACCAAAACCGGATGAGGGACTCCGTGCTGAGATAACGGCATTGCAGGCGTTGGACTACATGACCCTTGGCATCCCTTCCAACTCTAGATTTCTATGATTCTATGAATTTGAGGACAATGAGCTACATTTGCTTTCGAATGTGCATTAGCATGGTTGTTTTTTAAATGCTCACACTAAATAAGGACTGTTAGACGTAGCAGGAAATTTGTGTTTTGAGGGAGGTGCAGACTGTTGCCCAGTCACAACTCCATGGAAAGAAATTAATTTCTCCATTGATTCCTTCGGGCAGTTCTCACTTGCATCCCCGGGGACATTTAGGACTTGTTTCTCAGCCGCACAAGGTTCCTTCCCTTGATGTACCTATGCGCTCTCTGTCCCGTTCCAGCCATTCCGTTTCACCCACTGCTCATCTTCACCTTCCAGCCACATGATATCCCCTGCTGTTGAGTTGTTTTGGTGCTGTTTTGAGGTTTATTGGTTCCCTCGGTTCCCCCCACCCCGCTGCAGATTTGTTGCCATTTTCAAACCTCAGGGCTACCCTAAGTCTTCTGATACCACTCACTTGTGGCTGCCTTGTGCAGTTTGACTACACAAGCACAAGTCCCGCAAAGTCTCAAATCAAAATCCGATTATGAGGTTTCCCATGTTACAAGTGGGATAGGGGAGTGGAGAGGGTGTGGATCACACAACCCCCCTCTACCCTGATCACATACCAGAGTCTGATAGTCCCTTACTACAGCGCTCCAACCATGACTCTAACAAAGCCCACCTTTTCAGTCTTTATTGGCAAAAACATAACTTCACTGATCAAGATCACAGTACAAATACTTTAAGCCAACATATCCCAAAGGTTCAAAATAATAGGACGAGCAATTAACTACTTATGATTGGTTCAGCACTATTGAAGCATTTTAGGAATACAGTTCCTGGCAGCCTCGGTGATGGTACCCTTAGAACAGCAATACACATGGCCTGCATGAAACTGACTTCAGACAAGAGGAAGAAATAGCAATTTTTATTTATTTTATTTTTTTACATTCAAGAGATATATATCAGGGACAAACATGCCATGGACAAAGAAGTATTTGACATGGCTCCTAGTTTGTCTCTATGTGAACAAATATGTCCTGCAGCGGCACTGTAGCAACTGGGTGTTTTAAAACAGAAAACATGGAAGATAAACATGAGAGGAGGTTGAAATAAATAAATAAAAATGTCCGGTAGTGTTATGTATTGAAGTTCTCACCCTGGGCTAGCTGGGGGATACTGTAGATAGTTATGCAAATGAAGGATCAAAAGTGACGTTCAGTGATTGGATAGTTTTTATGCATATGAAGGATCGAAAGTGACATTCAGTGATTGGATAGTTTTAGAAAGTTGCTACAGTAACTGTTGTTCCGGAACTCTATATAAGCAGGCTGACTGAGCCCTTCAGTTCAGTTCTGTTCTGCCTCTGAATAAACAAGAGCTGTTTGAAGAATCGCTGTGTCGTCTGATATGTTCGCCCACAACTTAACAGGTAGCACTAGAAACCAACTCTCTAAGGTGCTACTGGACATTTTATTTATTTATTTCGACTGTGTCAGACCTACCTGAATGAGAGGAGGTTATTCACTGTAAATAGCAGCTCAGAAACATTTCACAAAAGCTCATTTATCTAAGTCCCTCGTTTAACTGACCTCTCCAATTGGAAGTAATTGTATTCATCAAGCTTTTTAAAACCTCCCTCTCCTAGTCCTTTGGGACCTTCCTGCTCATGAGGCCAGCTTCAAAAATAGATGGAATAAGAAGCACAGGGAAGGAGGAATTTCATAAGAATACCAGTACACATTTTTTTTCTGTCAACCACTGATTCTCCAGATAATAAGGATTCCATTGCCGCAGTCCCTCTAATGAGATCAATACCGTGATGAATAAGGCAACAGGACCAAACAGAGACCTCTGTCTCTCCTTCAGATCAAGCACCTGGTTAAAGGGAAGGAAATAAAGAATCATCAGTGCTTTTTTTCTTAAAAAATATTTAGGGGTACTCTCATTTTCCTACTCATATTGAAATACTGCCACGGACACCATTACTTTAAACTCCATTTGAAAATCTACTGCTGCAACTGATCAGAGAAAATAATTTTAATTCTATCTGAATTAAAGAGAGCAACTGACATACAGGAAAAAATGGGGAAAGAGTCTATTGAAAACCTAATATTATAGTGCAACAAACTGAATGGGAATGGTTGTTCAAATTCATACTAGTAACTCTAATTAGTACCAACAAGAAGGAAAAATAATTTCAGAACAACTGACCAATGGTAAAGGTAAAGGACCCCTGACAGTTAAGTCCAGTTGCGGACAACTCTGGGGTTGCGGCGCTCATCTTGCTTTACTGGCCGAGGGAGCCGGCATACAACTTCCTGGTCATGTGACCAGCATGACTAAGCTGCTTCTGGCAAACCAGAGCAGCGCATGGAAATGCCGTTTACCTTCCCGCCGGAGCGGTACCTATTGATCTACTTGCACTTTGACGTGCTTTCGAACTGCTAGGTTGGCAGGAGCAGGGACTGAACAACGGGAGCTCACCCCGTCGCAGGGATTTGAACCGCTAACCTTCTGATTGGCAAGCCCTAGGCTCTGTGGTTTAGGCCACGGCAATGGTACTTTCCCCCATATAGAATGAATAAAATATATTGCCAGCGCTTGCTTTGTAGGAAGTACATTAAAATAAAAACATTCTGGGCCACTGAATATAATACAAGAAACAATAGGGTATGAATTTTGAAATTCCGAGAACAAGTCTTCTGTGCATGATACGGTCAGGAGTTAGAAGCACAGATCTTCAGTTGGCATGCTTATTGGCTGGTGTTAAACTTTGCATTACCTACCAATGGGGGGGGGGGGGATCCTTTGGCTATAACAGACTAATTGAGAAAATTCTGGGAGATAGCATTAATGACAAAACAAACATCCAAAAGAAAAGCTTTAAGTAGTAGCCAATAGGACTAATTCACTGAGATATAGGCTTTGTTTATCCAGTTCTGGAATGAACAAATAACAGACAACATTTCCCCATATAGGCTCTTTCTCCTTAATATTGCTGTTTATTTCCCCTGCTCTCTTCCGGATTTTTTCTTTCTTTCTACACATTCATTTTTTTCCTCTCTCTTACAATTTCCATTGTATAAGCAAATTATAAAAATGTGGTGATGAAACAAAATGTGTCATCTGAATTTCTACTATGCAGAAGACTGAGGCTGTTTCTGAGTGTTTTTTAAAAATGGTATCCAAAGATCCATTTTCTACCACATGAGTACAAAATGATATTTATCAGAACTCTTTCAGCTCTTTTCGCTATCTGAGGTTAGGTAAGTGGTGACCATGGAGAGGTTTTTATAGCTTGTGGTTTGTTTGGCACTCACCTTCATAAGTCTTCGGTGTCAGGTGGGGTGGTATTTGCCCAGGTATTTTAGCATGTTTTATAGTTGTTTGCTGTTGCTTTTACTGTATTGTGACTGTTGGATCTTGCTGATATGTTGGAAATTGTTACTTTCTGTGGTATTCTTGTTCACCTTATTATTTTATTGTGTGCATATGGACAGTTTGTTAATCAACAGAAAAAGCAATTTTGACAACAGAAAAAGCAATTTCCTAAATCAAACAAAAGAGGGAAAGAGAGGAGAAAGATGGACTTATATGGTTAATTTTAAAAATCCCATGCTGTGGGTTGGAGGTTAAATGTGGAGTCTCTTTCTAAAGAGGCTGCTGGAGACTGTACTGCTTGAATTAATTGAATCTGTAGTAGCAATGCTGTTAAAATGATTATTCTCCGGAGGAGCAACAATATCCGGAGGGTCACTGGTGGTAGTTTTCCACCACATCTCTCAAAAATGGCTAAATTTTCAAACCAAATATTTAAAACTATTCATTCGCTTCATTCCTGAATCTAAAATTTCCCACCATTTGTTCCAGATTTTTGTTTTGTTTTTTTGCATCTGTCTGTGCTCTTGTGTGCAGTGCTTGCTACAAATTTATGGGGTGCCAATCATGAAGGGTCAACTGATTTCATGGGATGGATCCAAAAGAGGGGAAATAATATGGTAGACTATTATGAGCGTGAGGCACACAATAGAGTAGCCTGTTAAGAGCTGACCACTTTCTACTCAGTGGCCATGTGGGTTAACCCACAATGCTATGCCGTCTTCCACAGCCACTCAGAGGGCCTGGTAGTCAGACACTCCACTTTTGTATATATGTTCCTGATTCCACTCATGAAATGGGTGGGAAATATAGGTGGATTGTGGGGTAAGAAGATCTCTCATGTAGATAAACGTGGTAGAGACAGTTTGAACACTGTAGAGAGAATGATGATGGAGGATGGTGGATAGCCCAAAACTTGTGTCACATTATCACACTGAACACGTGACCAATTCCTGAAATACATTTGGAGGGTCTACACCACCACAGGTGCTGCTATGTGGTTAGTTTGTCAGTGATTGCCCCATTGCTCCTGATGTGGCTCCCTCCCAGATGTTGGTGAGTTACAACTTCCATCCGCTCCCAGCCCAGCCAGCATGGCCAACGGTCAGGGATTATGAGTGCTGGCATCCAGGAACATCTGGAGGGGACCACATTGGCTACACCTTGCTCTGTAGTGACAGCGTTGGCAGAGAAGGGTCTCCTTTCTGTTGGATGTTCCAAGGATGGAGTATCAGTATGGCACATACATCACCTTGGAGACTCGTCCCCAGAAACCTGCAGTAAGGGATAATTGCCTGACTCTTGCTGTTGTGCTTTGTCAGGGATCCTTTGAAGCAGAAGTTATGATTAATGAGCAAGGCGTGATACACAGAACACAGCGGCAGCTGCCAGGTATTCAGCATCCCAGAGTGCTTTTCATCTCCCCCCTCAACAACTGAATGTTTTCAAGTGGGTCTGTGGCGAGTCAGAGCACCCTGCGGATAATTTGCTGTTCTCTCAAATGAAGTGGGGCAAGGAGTGTGAAATGCTTTAAAACAGATCCCGTTTAATCAGTTGTGCGGAATCATGTCAGAAAGGAAGGGCACAAACTGAAAACAGAGCTAGCAGCACTGCAGGCAGAAAGTTACCCTTTCCCAGCCATTCACAGATTCTTTCCTTCAGTTGATTTCATTTTAGATGCTAAGAAAATGATTCATACTGCGAGGTCTTGCAGCTGTCAGAAGGAGAAAGCATGTGGGAGAAGAGTCGTTTGCTGCATGCATCTTGTACAGCACTTGCTAGTTAAAAATATTAAGTTGAATAGTCCAAGTATTGCTCTTGCCTGGAAAGTAGAAACCTGCAGTCAAATATTCTGGGATGCTCAGTCAGTAGAGTATGAGACTTAATCTCAGCATCATGGGTTCGAGCCCCACATTGGGCAAAAAATCCCTGTGTTGCAGGAGGTTGAACTAGACGACCCTCTTGGTCCCTTCCAACTCTACAGTTCTATGAAATGATAGGCTGCTTAGTTCAACTCTACTGTATATGACGTCCAGTACCATAACCCATTATAACTTTGCTCTTATTGCCCCCTGAGCATTATCAGATCAAACACCCCTCCGTGTAAGGATTTTATCAGATTTAAAACCTTTGAGGTTTTAACTCTAACCAAACTGAGAAGTAACCGAAATAACAACAACAAAATTCCTTCCAGTAGCACCTTAGAGACCAACTAAGTTTGTTATTGGTATGAGCTTTCGTGTGCATGAACACTTCTTTAGACGAAAGCTCATACCAATAACAAACTTAGTTGGTCTCTAAGATGCTACTGGAAGGATTTTTTAAAAATTGTTTTGGCTACAGCAGACCAACATGGCTACCTACCTGTAATGAGAAGTAACCCTTTTGGCAGACAGGTTTGTTCCCTGAATGATTGGGATGTTTGTGAACATACAATGCCATCAGCACAGTCAATCTACACCAGAAGCTTTACTCCTAAAGTACAAGGTAATGAAATAGAGAAGCAAATTACTTGGATTTTTTTTAAAATATATGCTTAGTGCCACAGTTCTTGTCATAGAATGGGTATCAGGGCTGGCCCAAGACATGTTGGCACCTGAGGCAAACCACAAAATGCTCCCACCCATGTCTGGAAAGAAGGGCTGAGTGATGATTTACCTCAGAAACGGGGTGGGGGGAATCAAATCAACCTTACCTGATGGTTGAAGGGGGAATTAAAGGCTGCTGGGGAGGGGAGAGGGGCCTGCTCTGTGTCACGCTGGGGTGGTGCAGAGCCCAGGAGACCCCAGAAGGCAGCCCCTGGGAGACCAGCAGCACCTCCTGTTCACCAAGAGGCCACTGAAGAGGTGGCATGCGGGGAAGGGGGCTTCTGAGGAGGCTGCAGATCTGGCCTCCAAGAAGGATGCCACAGTCATCGGGGCAACTGTGGAGGCGGAGGTGGCAGTGGCAGCCGCGGCGGCGGCAGCAGGCAATGCATTTCCTGGAGATTGGATCTGTTGTTCTTGTGGATCCTGCCGCCTGAGGTGGTCACCTCACCTTGCCTCATGGGTGGGCCACTCATGACTGGTATGAGACTGACTGTGGGCCTGCCCAGCTGTCTTGAAACAAGACCAGCCTGCAACACCTCAAGTTACTGCTACCACCTCTTCATTAATTTGCTTGCCTGGTGAGAAATGTTAAAGTGATAATCTCAAAGAGATGTACCGTATTTTTCACTCTATAAGACGCACCAGACCATAAGACGCACCTAGTTTTTGGAGGAGGAAAACAAGAAAAAAAATATTCCGAATCCCAGAAGCCAGAACAGCAAGAGGGATCGCTGAGCAGTGAAAGCAGCGATCCCTCTTGCTGTTCTGGCTTCTGGGATAGCTGCGCAGCCTGCATTCACTCCATAAGATGCACACACATTTCCCCTTACTTTTTAGGAGGAGAAAAATGAGTCATATAGAGCAAAAAATACAGTGTTGCTTGCATCCCAATCTCCAAGTGACCAGATACTCCAGGGGTTCCAGCACTTTCCCAGGGTTTGGTTTCCTTGCAGTTGCCTCTCATGGCTGCTTCTAATATTTTTTTAAAAGATCATGAAGAGACTGTTAAGCATACCTGCCACGTCTGGCTCTTACCTCCATCCTTGGGAAAACTTCACCAGCTACTTTTCTGTGTCTTTGGGCCACTATTAAAGGTTCGTGAGGTGAGGGGAGAAGGTGCAACCATATAATGTGGGCCAAGACCATGGAAATAGTGCTTCAATTCTTCTTTTAAGTTAATATGCTGATTTCCCCAGAAGACACAAAAATTAAACGTCAGCCAGTGAACATAGCAGGAGCCTTTGTTGCTTTGTGAGTTAAGATGATTGCAGTTTGGAAACTTTTTTTTAAAACAGAACACCACTTTTGATCTTACTGCTCTTTATGCAGAACATAAGCTCATTATCAAATTACCGTATATTCTAGTAACATTTCAGGTTATTTTTTACAATGAATATTTGCGGTATTAAGAGTAATCTTTACCAATGAATAGTTTCTACATGGGTGCATGGGTGTGCAATGGTGTTTTAAATGGCTTAAACTCTTTATGTGGGATTTCAACTCATATCTGAATATTTGCCACCCACCACTGAACCACCTACTGATTCAAGTATGCAAATCTGCTAACCGTGCTACCAGCTGCACTAGAAGAACTCCAGCCCAGGAAACACTGCACACTGCGAAAATAACAGATAATATGGAACTGCTTGAATATTGGCATGTGAGAGGTCAAGGACAGAGAAGGGCCTCCATGAGGCAATTCTGCTTGTTTACAGAAGTTCATCTACTGCTTCACTCAGAATCAATAATCCTGCAGCTGCATCTGTCTGCAGGTGCAAAATGCCCTCTACCCTGGAAGGAAGCCACCTGTCAATCCTAAAGCATTTGACCTGCAGTGCTGTCCTCCAGCCAAGCCAGAGGGTTGGTTTTTCAATCTCTGTGCGTCTGTGCGCCGTGTATCTAGAAATATGCTTGCACTGGTGATGGGACTTCTAATCGTTTGATTTTTATTACTAATCATCCTTCTCATTTTCTGTTTATGAGCAAAAAATATTTACATTGCCTAGCTCACCAGCTAGGAATTTACCAGATCAGAGTCTCCCTGCACCCCACCTCTTGGAGGAGGGGGAGTCCTGTAGAGTTGTCTTGCAAGTTTATTCTGGGCATGAAGAAATTATACTTGAGCACTAAAACAAGATGTCCTACAAGACGGGGAGGGGGGTGGCTCTTTGCAGGTTTTGCAAAACACTAATAATAGTCAAGGCCCCCCCCCCAAAAAAATTGCTCGTGTGGGGCAAGCAGTGGCTTGGGAAAGGATTTGTCTCAGGATGGTGGCAGGAGGGGAACAGGTTAACCATTCTTCCTCCAGAAATACAACCCAAATCCAAATGGAGCCTTTGCACCTGCTATTACTTTTTAAACTTGCTATGCCTTATTCTTGTACCTCCACATCGTGTCTGGTTTGGCAAGAACATAGGAAGTGCCTTGCTCAGTTAGGCCCAGGCCATTCTACAGCCAAGCTCTTGATGCAACTGCTTATTTTCTGACTTTTTCTTAGACTTGCAACCCAAGGTTTTATGTCACTAATTTCTCAGACTACTACACTACCCATCCAATGATGCGAAAAAGCTTTCCTTCCTCGCAATAACAAAATATTTCTGCTTCTGATCTTAACCTTGTTTTTTCCCTCTACTCCTGCCTCGCCCACCATGTGCACACTAATTTTGGGAAAGGCCGGCTGGGTCTCCCATGTGGAGAGTGTCAGTTCGGCCCCGCAGAGCAGGTGACGTTGACTGGCTTCCCACATGCATTCCCACTTAATCACGTGCCAAAAATAGCACCGAAAAGTGCTGGGGCGGAATGGGAAAATCCCCACTTATGCGTGTCCTGTAACAGAACCTCAGTGTAAGTGGCTTCCACAGGGGAGCTGCAGAAAAATGTGGATGGTCAATGTTATATACTGAAGTTCTCACCCTGGGCCAGCAGGGGGATACTGTAGATGGTTTTCACTCAGGTGCACATATGCAAATAAGGGATTGAAAGTGACATTCAGTGATTGGATAGTTACAGAAAGTGTTACAGGTGTGTTGTTGTGGAGCTCTGTATAAGCAGGGTGACTGAGCCCTTCAGTTCAGTTCTGTTCTGGCCTGTGAATAAACAAGAGCTGTTTGAAGAATTGCTGTGTCGTCTGATATGTTCACCCACAACTTAACAGTCAAGAGAGCCGTGGACTCAAAAATGTTGAAAACCACTGATTTAGGCAACAGGATAAAGGGATAGGACTCCAATACTGGAAAAAGCAGTTTTCAGAAACCAGTGGGAGAACATTTCGACCCACCACTATGCAACTGTCCTTAAAGTGACAGTTCTTAGAAAAAAGGAACATCAAACAGCTCCCGTCACATGTTATTCGTGTGAATGGGCAATTCAGGTAGTAATTGCCTGACATTAGTGTGGATGCTTAAGGTGCAAAAGTCTCCTTCTGTGGACTTCCGTGGTTGTTCTAGGTTCCAGGACTTGGGTAAAAATACACACAGGCTTCCCCAATTAAGATGTTCACCCTAACGTGTGAATAGCAGCATCAGGGCCAGCTGCACATCCCTGGGGACAGGGATGCAGCCCTTTGTACCTGTTATGCCTTCACTTGAATAATGTATAACGAGGGCTAAGAAGTTCAGTCCTACTACCAGTGGCCTAAATTTAGATAATGGGGTCTCATCCCACTTACCAATGTTAAAATGTCTGTGTTAACATAAAAAAATAAGGTTGCCATGTTTTGAAGAGCAAAAAAGAGGACACATTTGCCGACTTCTACTTTTAACTATGGATCTCTATGGCAACTGTCATCATGAAAAAGAGGACTTGTCCTGGAAAAAGAGGACATATGGCAACCATTTGCATAAGAAAATAGTAACTCTTCATATAGCTTATGAAGTGGACTCTAATCCACAAAAGCTTTTGCCATAATAAATCTGTTTGTCTTTAAGATATGACAAGATCTAGACATGTCTTTAAGTTACACTATAAATAAAGTCCAGCCAAAGATGCACAAGGTTTGAATAAGGGTCACTTACAATCTTAGGTTTGGGGAAACTCAGTCTGACTGAGAGCGCAAGAGAACATCAGTGTTGAGAGCACTGCACTTTCGACTGTGGACAGGACAGTGCCAGTCTGGTCACTGCATATATCAGAAGTATGCAATTAAGAAAACTCATTTTCTGTTCCTGTGGATTAAAGGACATACAAGCCCCAAAAATACATCCTATGTACCTGCAGCACTTATTGGTACAATACATATATATGCTATCAAATGCCCTTGTAGGAAATCATACCTTGGTCAAATTACAAGAGCTTTTGAGAAATGTACAAATATAATATAATATAATAATAAGCTGGAGCCTCTCAGGGAATGTTTTTGGACCATAATAATATCATTAATTTCTTCTTTGGTAATAGACAAGCTGAACAAACACAACACTGAGCTGTTATTTAAGAAGGAAGTGTGTTGTAGTTGGAGTTTGCACAATTATAACACCCACAGATTTTACTGAACAACATGATTTTATTTCCCTACTTTAGGAGGCTGCTTTTCTTCATCTTTTCTACAATAATTTTGTTTGTCAATTTCGGCATTTCAGACCAGCATAATGCTTGTGGCAAGCGCCTGCCCTGGGCTGCCTCAGACTTCCTGTGTCCTCCAGATGTTTAGGACTACAGCTCTATCACATGCCAATTATTGGTAATTATGGGAGCTGTAGTCCAAAATATCAGGAGGCACCAGGTTGGAAAAGTTTGGGCTACATCATCTGCTTATTTCTGAGATCTCTTCATTTTTAATTTTTTGCAGCTAGTATCCTCCCATTTTCCTTCTCCACATAGCCCTGGCTGTTAAGGATTGGTCACGGTTGGTTAGAGAGGGGAGTCTAGTGAGGTGGAATGAGTATGGCCTGGTGGAGAAAAAGGGCCACGCACTTCCCTTGAAGACACTGCGGAAAGTGGGAAAATATGGAAAACTCCAGGTCATACTCAGACTGGGCAACCCTTTCTGAAAGCTGCTAGTTATTTCTTTAGCAACTTTTCTTTAGGCAGCGCCAGTCCAACAAAAGTCCTCGCTCTGAGCACTGCAGAACATTCATTTAGGATGTAGTCATAGCAACACTTGAGGTGATTATTATATTTTTGAACAATGTCGGGTAACAATCAGGTAATTGTAAAATGACAAAGGAGTGATGATGTATCTCTGGCTCAGATAATCATCTATTGGAAGTGAAAGACAAGGGCTGATCTAAATGCCACTCATGGTGGGTGAGATTTTTGGGGTGATTGCCGCCTCCCAGAGCAGACCTCAGTAAAGTTGTGGACGGAATGAACAGATTGGGGGAGAGCTCAAACACAAAAGAATATTTCCTGTATGTGGATCTCTATCAATTTTCCTGTATAGTGGTACCTTGGGTTAAGTACTTAATTTGTTCCGGAGGTCCGTTCTTATCCTGAAACTGTTCTTAACCTGAAGCACCACTTTAGCTAATGGGGCCTCCTGCTGCCGCTGCACCGCCAGAACACGATTTCTGTTCTCATCCTGAAGCAAAGTTCTTAACCTGAAGCACTATTTCTGGGTTAGCGGAGTCTGTAACCTGAAGCATATATAACCTGAAGCGTATGTAACCTGAGGTACCACTGTATAGGCTCTAGTATAGAAATTAGGTTTAGTAAAACACTTCCCACTAAAAAGTCCCAAAGCAATTCACAACGTAGTAAAAAAAAAAATTACAGTGATAAAATTTGCAGAGACATATTAAAAACAGATTTAACAATACCATGTTCTAGTTATAGGAAGCAGAGCCTGGTGAGATGGAGGAACCACAAAAGGATGGCACCTGGTGGGACAGCAAGCTTTTGCTATGGTTGGAGCCTAATGAACATGGGTGTTGAAATGTAGGTGGGTTGAAGCATGACCCAAGGGCAAGGTTCAGCTGTGTGTGGCCAGTGGGCTTGCTGGGGTGCTGCTGCAGCAAGTAGTCATAGGGGGCCATGAAGATGAACCACCAGAGCGTGCGGGGGACAAGATCTGTGGGGTCTGGTGCAAAGAGGCCCAGCAGTGGCTTGTGGTCTGTGATTATTGTGAAGTGGTGGCCATAGAGGTAATTGTGAATGAAATATACTCAGAGTCAAGTGTGAATTTCATGCTCTTTATTCAGCTCATAGTAGCAATGAATGAAACTTCCCCCAAAACGTCTAGCTATATATACATTATTTACACAATGGCCCCCGCATGATTGGCTAATTCCGGGCTGTTCCTGTAGGCCAATCAGGTTGCGGATTCACTTCCTCAGGAGCCTGATTGGCTGCTCCTGCAGGCCAATCAGTCGCTGATTCACTTCCACCTGGAGCTGGATTGGGTGGCTCCTGCGGACCAATCAGACTGCTGCATTCTGGATCCTATTGTTCTAGGTTTCAGTACATAACAGTGAAACCTCTTTACTCCAGCCACGACCGCCACAACCTCCTTGTCAATTTGGGCACAGTTCCACTCAGCTGCTGACAAGGTCCACAAGCAATAGGCAACCAAAGCCTCCTGGCCAGCCAGCGAGCAGTTGCTGAGCACAGCACTGAAGCCGTATGGGGAAGCATCACAGGTGAGTACCACGAGCAGGGACTCATTGAAGTGGGCGAGCACACTGTCTGAGGAAGCGAAACCAGTAAACTCTGGTGTGGATAAGCCCTACATAAAAAACTCGGTTCCAGATTGTTTCTTCTTATTTAAAACACCTCACCATCTTTTAACATAATAACTGACATCCTAAAGGAGAGATGAGTAATGCTCCAATCTTATTGTTCAGAACATTGCTTTGGTAGGTGGCCCTATAATTAGCATCTACCAGATGCATCGCAGGAGCATTTTACAAAGGTTTGAGCTAGTGCTGCTGTATAAGTGCCAGAGTGGAAAGTATTTAGAATCCCTTGACATAAAGTGATACAGACAAGGAAGGGATAGTATATCTGGAGGCAGATAGTATAACTCTAGTCCACCAAGAAATTTAAGAGGCATTTAAATAAGGTTTTGGAGTGGGGATGGGGATGTCCCACTGCTTCATTTTTAAGAAAAGAACATGTTTACAAAGAGGTTGAGTGGTAGATAGTCCACACTTGGATGTTATCTCTCTTCTTGGGTTTCTGTTTACCATCCCTCAGCCACGGCTGAGCACTTTTGGGAAACCATTACCAGCAGTGTGGGTTTCAGATTTGTATACAGAGGCTTCTGAGGAATTCTGAAGTTGCCCATCTCGGTCCTGTGACACTAAGGTTGTACTATGCCACCAACATTGACAGTGCAGCGTCTTAACACGCTTTCATTTGCCTTCAGCCATAAAATGGGGCTCATAGTGCCTCTTTTGAGGTTTACATGTACCAGTTCTCTAGCAATGCTTGATTCCAGAGGGTAGGGTTGATTCAAAGGCTGTAGGAAAGTTTTTGCCACCACTGATTTGGGCCACTTGCTCTCCAAAGAGATAAAAGAAAACTAATTTTGTAGACAAGTTCCCAGCTTAAGGTCTGTTTTAATTTAATATATTTTTCCTGTAAAGGATTACTGTCTGTGCTGTGTTCATTTGTGCACTAAGCCTATTGCTCCTAAGAGTGACTGATTTCACTATTTTAGAAAACAAATTCACACTTGTAAACATGCAGTTTAAAAATTTGCATGGTGCAGCACAACAGCCAGCTTCCCAAAAGCTCAGTGCAGAATTTATTTCCCATCGCCACATTTCTTTGGGAATAAATGACTTTCCATATGCTGAGGAACAAGAGTCTGTAGAGTGTTAACAAACAGACTGTGAAAGAGCATCCTTTTTGGCAGACTTCTTCTTAATTGGTGCTTGATTAAACAATGTGCAGAAATGTGCTGAGGCACTAACTTTCCCTGTGAAGTTCAATACACTGTCTGCTCAGGCATTATGAACATGGGGAATATTGGATTTGCAGTCAGGGAGGGCTCCACAGATCCAGACAGATCTGCTGTAGCAGCCCTCGCAAATCTGCCAGCCCTTGCGAAGCAGCAAAAGCTGAGTGATGGAATTCTTACACCCCACTCAACACCCCCAGGACAGCAGACTCTAATGCGGAAGGAGCCTTCCAGCCAGCAGAGTTATTTGCGATAAGCAAGCCGCCAGGCTATTTATTAATAGATATTATGCCTTACATAAAGTCTATGAAGCAACAATAGAACAGCTCTTTTAGGAAAGGATCGATGTGGGGTTCATACACCCAGCTAAACCTTAAACTGTTGAAGGTAGTTTGGCATATTCACATCCACTCATTTGCAGTAAATGTAGACGCTAATATCTTAAAGCGACTTTCCTGTTATTCTTCTGGAGCATTCGTAACTTTCAAGAAGAAAGCTGTGCTCTTAAACTAACCTTTGTCAGTCCTACATTCATTCCAGATCCCTTTGTGCAGGGCCGTATTAAAGGTTTTGGGGCCTTTTTGCCACTTTCTGCTTTGAGAGCCCCCTCCCTTTTTGTCCATTTAAACTTGGCTACCTCACTGTTCAGAGTCATACACCCATTCAGATGCACACAGAAATCCATTTGCAATCTTCTTGCTTGGGCCACTTCACACACTAAGCAGAGACACATATTTGCCACTGAGTAATCAATACACTGTACAGGCAGGGGCAGCAAATCACAAGTAGAAGGGGCAGGTGAGGAAAAGGATAGCAGCACTCTTGTGCTTTCGGTAGGAATGTAGAAGAGGGTGTACCTTACATGCTTCTACACACCTATTAAAGATACAAAAGTCTTGCCCACTTTTCCACCGTTCTAATCACACTTTCCTGCTGAGCACTTGTGTATAATATATTTGTTTGCAAAGATATTTTTAAAGATGCATCTTTAAAAATCTTAGGTGTGCACACGTAATGTGTGAAGCAGGCAAAACTCTTTTTTTGGGGCCCAAATAAATTATACTTTGAAATGTCACACACAATGTATTGAATGTTTTAACCAATCCTAAGCATGCTTACTCAAAAGTAAGTTAACAGGGTGTGTTTCCATGTTACTGTGCTTATGACTGCAGCACGTCTAATGTGGACTTGGGCAAGGAGTGGGGAAAAGACACTCCTAGCCACCACAATTACCCAAGCCTCCAGTGACGATGTTGCACCCAGCAGCAAGCTCCCCTTGTCTCTATGTCTGTCCATCAGAGGTTTCAATTTTTCCCAGTGACTTGGGCACTTTGGGATTTGTTTGTAATACAAACTGGTAATACTTTGTTTTTCTTTCCTACTTTCATTAATAAAGTCTGTTAGCAGTTTAAGTGCTGTGGCTGCCATGCTGTGTTGCTCCAGTGCTTCCAGGGTCCATAACACCTCACTTTCCCCCACCATTTCTCAAGGGCTCCTCAGATTTTGATATACACAAAACATAAAATCATCTGTTCATCTCCTCAAAAAGTAAGCTAAAATGTTATTGGGATACACAAGGCTATTGTTTGAGAAAAAATACAATTCAGTGAGCATTGTCATGGACTGGGTGGACTCAGAAAAATGGTAGGAGGCACCATCTGGAGAACCTCCAAAGAAAGAAGGTTCAGAGCCCGGGGACTGTGGTGAGGATGGGTGGACAGAGGGAGAAGAGGAAGCTGAGAAGGTAGTTTAGGAGGTTTAATGAGCAGGGAGAGGTTGTGGAAGAGAACAGTCCAGAATCAGAAGTAGAGAAAGAAGCAGGAGAGGAGGGGAGTGAAAGGCAGAGATGAGGAACGCTGGTGAAGAAGCCAGGGTGTTTCTTCTAATTAAGAGTTAGCTCCACATACTCTGTGTGAGTTATTGCTGGCCGCCACTCTGACAGTATATGCACAGGCAAGCTTGTGCTTGTTATGAAAGGTGAAAAGGTTTGCAGAAGGTTCATCAGTAGTGGAGAGAGACTTTAATGGAATTACAGACTCCAAAATGGAGAGTCCAAATAGGAGTTCTAGGTTCTCTGGTTTTGAGGTGAGAACATGAGTCAACACTTGGATCCAACTGCTTATCACCAGTTAATAATGTGGCAGACTCACCTTGCTAACTGTCCCCTATTAAATATAATGCACACACCTCACTGTACACCAATTAATACAAAGCTGTACAAATTTACCACAGGATGTCTAGTGGGGGACTTGTGGGAGGGAAAACTTTATGATTAGAGCCTCGGGCATAAAATGATCAAACAAACAAGAAAATTTTATTAAACAAAATGAAGGTTTTGAAACAAAGTGGGTCAGGAAATGTGGTCTTTCAGGTAGATGTTAACTTATTTACGGTACTTTAACTAACTATAAGATGTCTCACTGTAACACAGTGTTACAATCAGAGTTTCTCTTAACCTCTCTTTACTCAAAATCAGTTACTATACTTCAGTTTCTGTTACTTAACTATGACAGTTAAATACTTTGAACATCATACAGTTTCCTTCACCGATTAATACTTTGGTTCATGAGTGAGGGGCACTTTCCCTCAGTTGCCCACTCTCTCAGCAATCCCGCCCCTGAGGTATTCCAAACAGACCCAGGGGATCCCCTTACCCCTTCTGACTGAGTTGGGAGTCTTCTGGACTAGACAAACTCTCCCATCCTGGCTAGACTGAGACCCAGGGAGCCTGCATTCTCACAGGTTCTACCTCTCCCGGTTCAGTCACAACCCTCCCAGAACACTCCGGCCTGTATACCTTTCCCAGACCCTCAACCCACTCTCCCTATCCAAGTCTCCTCAGTATGGATGTTTAACTTAACTGAGAACCAGTTCTCCCTCAATCAAATCCTATCCTACTCCCTATCTCACCTCTTAAATCCAGCCCTATCTCTTAACCCAAGCATAGGCAAACTCAGCCCTCCAGATGTTTTGGGACTACAACTCCCATCATCCCTAGCTTACAGGACCAGTGGTCAGGGATGGTGGGAATTGTACTCCCAAAACACCTGGAGGGCCGAGTTTGCCTATGCCTGCCTTAACCTGAGCCTTAGCCTTATCTAAGCCTCTCCCTCAGAAACTGCTCCTTTTATTCTCCCTCCCAAAGTGCTGCTCCTCCCTCTTCTGTGACGAGCTGACTTTCTAGCCAATCAGAGAGAGGTGCCAGCATTCTGGTGGAATTTCAGGGGGACTGCATCACTGACTCTGGTCTGGCTCTGCTGGCCGTCACAACACCCCTCCAGGAGAACAACGGAAACCCTAATTGTCACCAGCAAGCAAAAGAGGGGGAGTGAGAGGAAAGAATAATCAATCGATAAGAATCCTAATGAGGGTCAAGTTTCCAAAAGAACTTGACTGTCCAGTTTATTTTGGAATCTGTGGTTGATTATCTGATTGCAGTGCTTGCAGTTGTTGTGAGCATTCACGCGATGGGAATAGTTAGTTCCATTGATGCTATAATGAGGTGTGCTTTTATACAGGCTTTGTTAATTCAGCATAATAGTCACTGAGCACTGAGCAATACAAGAACAATGGGCACATATGTGATTTATTGATGTTGTATGTGGATAGATCCAGCTCAGAGAGTTGCATTTTTCTTCCTGAGTGCAGGAGGCATTGCGCTTGTAATACAAAGTCTGCATACTGAAGAGCCTGTCTGCCTGGAACACGTGCCTCTTCAGAAAAAAATCAAATTTTCCTTCCCCTTCCACTGAGCCAAGGAAAGTTCCGAGCAGTCTTTTCAGGAAGAGTTAGCACTGGGAACGTCTCATTTGAAAACCTGTCTCTTTACAAACCTTCTTAATCTTGTTGCTCCCATTGATCTGTGGATCCAATCTTGTATGCTAGAGACACAAATGAACGATAGATCTACCCTGCTCCTTTGTAGGGAATATATAGCTATTTACAGCAACATGCAAAGGTCATGCTGGTTCCTGTTCCTTTAGCTGTTGTATTTGAAATAGAGGATTTTAGCAGTCCCCGCCCCCCATTCCTGCATAATGTGGCACTTGCTGAAACCCCCTTCCATACCTTGGATCATTTGATAAGAACTCGCAATCTTGACTCTATGCATGCTGGCAGAAGGACAGTGCCCCTTTTTGCTCCGGACACAGGTGAATGTCATGTTTGACAAGGGTGTAAACCCCAAATGGCTCCATGAATTGCCAGACATGGAATGCTGGCTGGGTGCTTCAGGCTTTTGTGTGCATATACGCTGTTTCAAAGCTTGACTGCATACATGCTTGATGGGCGATGGGTAGAAATACACCTTCTTTCTTTCTTTCTTTCTTTCTTTCTCTCTCTCTCTCTCTCTCACACACACACACACACACACAGCATGGCATGTAGGGGAAATTTTGTGGAGAGAATTTTGTGCATGTCTCCACTTGCAGGCAGATTCTTGATCTGTTTCATATCTGATCCAGATTTTTAATTCAGATTTAAGTACACACATGAGAGGGCCAAAAGGCCCAGCAGGCCGGGCATTTATCCTTGCTCTGGGCACAAGGCCAAGTGCTGCTATTGGTCAGTTGGTCCTGCACCCAGGGGAACACCCTCTAAATTCCTGCCACCATTGTCCAATTCGGCAGCAGCAGGACAACCCGGCCTGCAATAAGCTGGTTCACAGTGGAGGCCTGGGACCCACCTGCAAAGCTGCTCACCCGAGAAGGGCAAATGGAGGCTACAACTTCCCCTCCAGCCAAGACTAGGCTTACCCAATGCCTATCCGCCAATCAAGGCGTTATGGAGTAAAGAAAATTCAGTTATTTTCTGCTTGTTTTTCCTGGCACTATCAAAGCTCACATATGGCAACCTTTGCTTGCATACACACAACTGCGCAATTACGGCTCCCATACAGAGCACTGCGTTCTTCTTCTCTACCATCTTTCAAAAGAGAGCCCCTGATTGATGTCTTGTTCTCTTTTGAAAGGCAGCTCATGTTCTTCACCTGAGATGCTTGCAAAGAAGCTTTCTGGAGTGGCAAAGGCTGCTCTTTACTCACGACGACACATTTTGTTGCTTGTCAGGGATACCCGAAGCCTTCTTAATGCCAGGCTGGTAGTATTTTCTGAGGTGGCTTTCACCATCCCTGAAACTGCTTTTTCCATACTGGCGAGAGGGGGGCATGAATTAGTCCTGCTTTTAAGCGTTAATATCTCCTGTTAGTTCATGTGCTTCATTGTGCAGTAGTAAATTGCACACAATTCTGTTTTAGCTTCAGGGTTTTTAAAGAATTAAAATACAATAAATCAAAATAGGAATCTCTGGTTTCAAATTCCGCTTATATAGGGTTGCTGTCATGGCATGTGGGATTTACTTCTAAGTTAGCATGCAAAGGTTTATATGGCAATGTCTGGCAGCTTCCTGAAAAGTAACTTAGGATGTTCTCCTGTTGTTGTTGGCATCCGTCTGTCTCAAGAGACAATGGAGGGTACCTCCAAAGGTGAAGTCAAACCACTAGAGAATCACAGCGCCTGCTGTGGCTGCAGAGACAGGTAAATCGTAACTGCTGCCCCCTGCATTGTTTTTGTTGCATTCCCACCACCCAGACAACAGGACCCTGCTCTTGGCCTTGCATGGTCCAAAGGAAAGCAGAGCAATACACTTGGCACCAGTTTGGCTACAGGAGTTGCTGGAAGGAAGTGTACAAGACACCAACTGTCCAACCGTCTTAGGGTTTACTCCTTTGTTTTTTTTCTTCCCAAGATGTCCCACAAGGGTGCAGACAGTGCTTTTTCTCAGGGGGGACTCGAGGGGATGCAGTAGCAGCACCTCTTTTTTGTTATTAAAAAGTGTGGATCTTACTGTAACAACTTCATGGCAAGTACCTCTCTTTCTAGAAAAAAGCACTGGGTGCAGGTAGTGTGGGGAGATGGTTGTGTGCTTTCTAGGATGTGCTGGTGAACCAGCAAGACCAAACAGGTTTTGTCAGGTGCGAACCAAGAGTCAGATCTGAAGATATCCCAGAGACTCCTCTATCGTGACAGAGGTTCTCCTGCAGACAAATCCATGTGATATTTCAAAACTACAGAACTAAGTTTGAGTAATTAGGGAAAAAATATTATGATCCTCAAAAGATTTTTTTGGAGTGGTGGTGGTGGAATCAACATGTGGATTGGTGGCTTTCCTTTGGGAGTTCTGGCTTCACAATCCATTTCTAATGTGGACTTGGACAAGTAGCATTCTCAGCTCTAGGACCCTGTTTGTAAAGCAGGGTAGGTATGATATGTGGAAACGGAGAGAATAGACCTTGTAGGGCAAGGCAAAAAATAAATAATAGGATTATTGTGGGAACAACAAGTAGCTGTGGAATGATTGTGTGATCTGGGCAAGATGACCACTCTACTGCAGCATGGTCTGCTGCACCCCAAGTGGGGCAAGCCTACATAGGCATGCGACATTCTTATTACACTGAGCCAGCAGTCACCACACCCACATATTACACAATGGAAACAACTGGACAGCATTTCCACCCATCTTGCAAACCACAGTGAAAGCATCAAATCAAAAGCCCAGTAAACTGTGTTACTAGCAGCTATCCCATAGCCACTAAAAGTTCCAAGCAGAAGAGATAGAAAGCTTCCCTCAAAGGCACGGTGGTTAGGAATGTAACTGGCAGGCTCAAATTAAAATTCTGCCTCCAACTCCATCAAGTGATTTTTCAGGGATTGATTTTATACTGAGCAATGTATCTGTAATATTATAAAAAATAAATACTGTGTAGAAACATATACATACCCCAAATAAAATGCCCTGTCATTTAGTGAGGGAGGTTGTGGTAAAGGCCCAGAATTTTATAACAAAGTCTCTTGATTTTGGTATGGGCTTTATATATGGACAAAAGTTTCCTGCAGGATATCTTGTAAAATGGCTCTCTTTCATCACTTTTGTCACAGTTGACAGTAGTCTGTTCCCATTTTGCTAACTGACTGTGCAAAATCTATCAAGGTAAAAGCCACCTGCTCCCCTTATAACAAGTAGGCAAATTACATGAACCAACATCTGCATTTCTTATATTTTTAATGAACTTCCTTAACTTGCACAAAAATAGTTCCACATCTGTATGCCCTTTAATTTCAAGCGGCACTTTTTAAAAATGGAAAATAAACAAATTCAGTGTTAACAGGACCTTAGATTAACAGCCTTGGTTAAAAGCAATAAATAGAGATAAATACAATGGTTCATTGCAACAAGTGGTTTCACAGAAATCTGCAAAATGCTAGGTAAGATGTTGCTTCAGGAGATCAGAAGAACATCAAAGAAATAGAAGCACAGTAATACACAAAATAGTGGGACGCAGGTGGCGCTGTGGGTAAAACCTCAGCGCCTAGGACTTGCCGATCGCATGGTCGGCAGTTCAAATCCCCGCGGCAGGGTGCACTCCTGTCGTTCGGTCCCAGCGCCTGCCAACCTAGCAGTTTGAAAGCACCTCCGGGTGCAAGTAGGTAAATAGGGACCTCTTACCAGCGGGAAGGTAAACGGTGTTCCGTGTGCTGCGCTGGCTCACCAGATGCAGCTTGCCACGCTGGCCACGTGACCCGGAAGTGTCTGCGGACAGCGCTGGCTCCCAGCCTACAGAGTGAGATGAGCGCACAACCCTAGAGTCTGTCAAGACTGGCCCATACGGGCAGGGGTACCTTTACCTTTTAATACACAAAATAAATATTATTTTCAGTTGATTTTTATTAATTAATTCTTTTCAATATGCCCATTGCCCACTTGAGTTTATTTTAGGCGAACATCGCAACTAGAGAATGGGGAATGTATCACAGCATGACTGAAAGTCCATAAACCAAGAATGAAGGTTTGTGCCATCAGGCTGACACTCCAGGGTCCTGTAACCAGACCTCTTG
The DNA here is from genome assembly GCF_965153285.1 of Podarcis tiliguerta. Classification (NCBI taxonomy): domain Eukaryota; kingdom Metazoa; phylum Chordata; class Lepidosauria; order Squamata; family Lacertidae; genus Podarcis; species Podarcis tiliguerta. The sequence continues at coordinate 86,249,734 of NC_139540.1, read as the reverse complement.
GTCCATGCTGTGATGTGGAACTCCATGCCTTGTCATGAAATCTGTGGACAGGCTTCTTATACTTAGTTGCAGGAGAGGCCCCTTTGTTAAGAGAGATGCTGCCAGAAAGAGCTGCATGCTTTGCAAGCCAGTCATTTTCAGAGTGGGATCAGGGCCAGCCCAAGACACTTTGGCACCTGAGAGGGACAAATCCTCTTGTTAGCAATGCACCAAGAAGCTCAATGTAAGCTCCACTGAAATGAACAGGAGCTGCACAAGAACATGACTGTACTTCTGCACACCTCATTTTGGTTTCAACGCAGCTTGCACAGGAAGCTTTCTCAACAACTTTGTTCCATAAGTTCAACACCCCAAATCTGCTGCCCTCAGGCAGCCACCTCATTTTGCCTCAACTCTGGATGTGATGGACCAGAAGAACGTATCATTTTGAGTTTGTTCTTTTCCTATACGGCTCCTGCTATTCCTATATGACATTCACTTTGCAGGTAATATTTGAGCCATGGTCATGAATATGCACTGTTTCATCTTCTCAATCACCCAAAGCCGAGAGAGGAATCACCTTTCTTATGTAGGAAACAGTCAGCTGTGTGGAGCTTTAGGTCTCTACATTCAGATGCCTCTCACCTTTTGACAGATGAACCTCATGTTCAAGGGTATATATGCGACAGAGCTCCCTTTGGGTTTGGTCCAGCTCAGGACAGCAACGAGCTCTGAAGACGTATATCTGGCTCTCAGGAAAGAACCTGCATTTCTTGGCTTCTTGCAATGACTGTACTGCCAACATTCAAAGTGAGCTGGAGGGGGTGTATAGATCCTGAACATTCTTCTTCAGAATTCAAATCGTACAAAATTACAGCAGCCCTTCGTACCATCAAAACAAGTGATATTTGAAATGTCATGGCCTCCTGTGGCTTTCTACAGCTGTCCACTTCTTTGAGTTTCATATGTGATTGTTTTTGGACAGGTACGCTATAAGCGCCACGGCAACCCCTACGTAGATGCCTGTTCCAATAGTGATGGACAGCACAGCCAGGAAGAGGGCTCGTCGTGAACTGGAGCTTGCATGGTGGAAGTCCCCTTTAGCAATGGCTTTGTTTGTCTGTAGGGGGATGAAAAGCTCACTTTAGTAAACCTGGATATGGTGCACTCTTCAACTTTAAAGAGGAAAATTGATTTTTTAGACTTTTTTTTTTAGTATGCTGTATAGTTTGGGCTTTTAAAGCTGTTGCTAAGGTAGAAATAGCCAAACAGTACAAAGTCAGATCCATTCCACCAAGCACAGGAGGATAAAGGATGGACTGGTGCACTGAATAGGACTTTCTGAGTTAGTAATTTAGTTGTCTTTGCCACCTGGCATCCATTTTTGGCATAAACAGATGAGCCACATTAAGCTGCAGCCCCACTTCTTAAATGTCAAATAATTCTGACATCTCTTTTACAATAATGTGCTTTATCCTGCACTGCCTGGATGCTTGATTCAGTGGGTCTGTTTTCTTTTTAGGTGGTTCTTCAACTCCTGTCAACTGCATTTTAATGAACACAAATGGTGAAAGGCAATTACACTGCAGCTGTTCTGTTTTAAAATTACTGATGAGTTAATTTGCGATATTATAACTGAGCATCTAAATGATAACACTTAAACTATTATAATGTTGAGACAAGCATGTCTAAATAAACATGGTGTGTTAAATTATTGCTCGGCTAATAAAGGCCAGGTGAAACCCTTTTCTATGTGCCATGCTAGATCATAACAGAACACCTGCTTTGCATGCAGAATGCCATAGGTTTAAGCTTTCAAATCTTCAGTGGTATACACCCCCCCCGTCATTTTCCATGTAAAGGATGCCCCCATGTATAAGACAACCCCTATTTTTTAAAATCCAAAATGAAGAAATCAATATTTTAAACATGTTGTAGCATGCTGTAACTAAAGTAGGTCATTCTGCCGTGGTTAATGGCAAAATCTTGCCTGTGAGTCCTAGAAAAACTACCCCATCTTGCAGGCTTTTCCACCTGGCCTGGGAGGGCAAGACCCTGACTGACTCCAACTACAAAAGCTGAGCCTGCTGAACAGACACTTGGGCTGGGGAATTGCTTTTGTCACGTTTGTAATTATGTAAATCGTTTCATGTTGCAAGCCGTCTTGAGCATGGTTTTAACTACGGAAAGGCAGCATACAAATTAAATGATGATGAAGAAGAATATCTGATACCAGAGACATCTATCTCACATGACCTTGAAGGACGACACTGTCACCCCCCAAAATCAACCCTCCTTTGCTGTCCTGCAGGACACCTCTGCAGCGGCTATGAGTTCCAGCACTTTCCTTTCTGGAGAAAAAAAAACAAAAAATACTTGGCCAGACTGTGGTTGGCATCAAGATGACTGATGAGCCAATTTAACACAGTCTTCAGGCTGAAATGTTTTCAGTAGCAGGCCAAAAGCTTTAATAAATAAAAAGCAGGCACAAAACACCGACGGAATTCTAAGTTGGGGGATTCCGCTCAGCAGCCGCACAGGGCAAGCCAGCTTGTTCAAGAGCAGACAGAATTAAAGATAACAGTGCAGACTTCCTTGTAAAGGTCTTGGATCCTTCAGCACCGATCATCTTTAAATGTCTATTGCCTAGAGCAGCCTCACTCATTAAGAGCGTCCTCACTCATTAGCCTTGGATGTCTCCACTATTTTAGTTTTCTCTGCAGTAATGTATTTGTAATAGCACTGTGCAAGTGGCAGAATGGCAAGCCTGACAGCAGTTCATAGGGGCTGGTGACATTTATATGATCATATGTGCCATGTGCTTGTGAAAATGGGTATATTTTTAGGGATTTTGCAACAGAAGGAAGCCAGTTGCTTAAATCAGTCTATAAAGTGACTGTCAAATTCACAGTAGCAAGAATGCACATTTGAATGACTTCCTTCCACCCTTTAATTTTATTTCTAGAGTGCTGAAACAAAGTAGGTGCTCTGTATAAAACACAAGCCAGTGTAAGATGAGAGACACTCAATGGAAGGAGAGAGGTGGGAAATAATAAAGGTGCCAGGTGAGAGAACAAAAATTTGAGTTTCATAGTGCAATCTATACATGTGTACTGAGAAGTAAGCTCCTTTGAATTCAGTGTGGCTCCTTCCCAGGTAAGCGGGGACTAGATCACAGCCTTGCACAGGCATTTAAAAATAGCAGTGGAAGGAACCAGGTGGATTCTCAGTTCTATCCTGCATTCACAATGTTGGCAGGTGGGGAAAATGCACTAAAGAGCCTCAATGCTTTTTTGATCTCTCATCAAAAATGGTCTTGAATGCATTCTAGGATCAAAAGCCCTGCAGTCTGAAAGAAAAATTAAGGTGCTTACAAATTCAAATGCACCAAGAAGTATAGACATTATACATTAAAGTGCCCCCATTAACTTCTGTCCCATGTAAGCAATAACCACATCCTGAATATTGTGTTTGCTTTCAACTTATGCTTCATGCGCCCACATTTCCCCTTGGTCTTTCAGTCCCAATTCTCTTCTTTTGAAGGGTTGAAACTTCCAGAGATATATCAAATTTTAATAAGCTAAGCTTTAGAATTCTAAATTATTACTTATGACAACCAACCTCTTGCATGATGAGCTTATCTTAAATACAATCTTGTGCATATTTAGCCTAAAGTAAAGCCATCCAAGCACCTGCGCTGAGAATTTATCTCCTCTATTTCGTGAAACGGAAAGAACTCCTGAGTACAGTCGATAAGGCAAGCTTGAAATATCAAACCAGGGAGGGGAATAGTTGCTACACAGAAATAAAAGTGGGGGCGCAAGGTCATCCTGCCCCCTACATACTCAGCTCTGTCTGCCCAGTCCACGGACGGTTTCATCATGCCCTCAGCATAAACAGGGCAGCGCATGCCTGCACACACTGCTAATGGAGATAACAGAATTCTACATTACCTCATGTGACAAATAGAAGGCAGCAATTCCCAGTGGCCAGAAACAGCAGAGCATGGAGAACACGCTGAGTCCAAGATGGTCCCTGGGCGGCATCATAAGGAAATGGTCTTCACTGTCGGTGTCACTTGAATAATCGCTCTGGAACAGCAAGAGGAAGGGCACGTAAAGAGGACACTGATTAGAGGCAAGTTCTCATTGCCTGCCCCTTTTCGATCTACGGTCATTTATTTAAAGTTTGCTATATAGCGGGGATAGCTTAGCTGGTAGACGATGAGGCTCTTGATCCCAGGGCTGTGGGTTTGAGCCCCACAAAAGATTCCGGCACTGCTCGGAACTGGATTAGAAGATCCGCAGGATCCCTTCCTTTCAACTCTACTATTCTATATCTTAAGAAGATATATTTTTAAAATAACTCACGAAAATTGAACTGACTAGCCAAAAGCTTCTTAAAAACTAGCAAACCTTATTAATAATACTGTTGTGAATTTGGCTGCCCTGACCACTGGGAATAAGCAACTGGAACCTTGACAAAAATGTATTCTTTCCCAGCGACTGGGTGCTTTCTCAGATGAGGGTGGGTGGGGTCTCAGGTGGGTGCTCTGCAGTGGGAGGGGGTGAACTAGTGAAAGAGGCAGCTTGCCTCAGACCTGGAAGAAAGACAGCTGAGAGTCTGTAGCTGAAACCGGGGATGTGGTTTTGTGAAAGCTGCACAAGTTGCCCTCAGAGAATCTGCTGCCTGTTTTTAAGAGTCTGCTTGCTTCTTATAGGCTCTGCTTTATTTATCTGTATCTAGCTATATATCTAGGCTAACATTATAAAGAGTCCTTAAGGCAGTTGGATGGTGCCTTGTACGCCTCCTTCCGGCAACTCTTGAAGCCAAGCTGGTGCCAAACGTGTTGCTCTGCTTTCCTTTGGGTCACATCAGTGAGGACCTTCAGGCTTGCACCCTGGGGCTGGTCCCCCCCCCCCCCGCCAAGGTGCACTCCATTGTGTCTCGAGATAGGCTGTCTTTGTAATTTTTTGCTGGGATCTGTCTAAGTCTGCAGTGTGCTCTTGTTCAAAGAAAAGTAAACACTGGCTGTAGACAGTGTGTAGCACATTTCAAATGTTAAAGGCAGGTCAATATCATGATTATGTAAAATGAATTGGGGCAGGTAAGGTAGAGACTGGTGGTTTGTTAAGGCTACCTATTGAGGAGTCTCCCCTCTTTCATCTGCCTCAGGCCCTCTGTAAGCCAAGAGACCTGTGTGAGTGATTATGGTGATCCTGAATTTCAGAGGTGGGCTGCATCATAAGTAAGCCATCAAGTTCAGACTGAAAGTCCCCTAAACCTAGAGAAGGTGATGTAAAGCCCACAGGCTGCATTCAGTTGTCCTTCCCAGGAAAGTTACACCCTCCCTTTTCCCAGAACCACCAACACACGGATGAGTCACCACATGGCAGCAGCAGAGGACTACATGGATCATAAGGTTGCCACTTTGTGAAATGAAAAACAGCAACACTGGGAGATGGTTTGGTTGCATAGGAAGGAGGCTTCTGAGTCACAAGGCAGGTCCCAAAGCACATCCATCTGATGAAGCCTAGTGCGCTTAGCCAGGTTGAAGAAATGTTGAGAAAAACAAGCTTGCTCCGTTCATTTCTGGGAATTGTTCCCAAAGCAAAAAACAAAAACAAAAACCCAACAGCCAGGCATTTCCCCCCTAATCAATTGGCAATGTTAATGTTTCAAGGGAAATTCTGGGAGGGCTGATGACCGTTTACTTCTATTCCAGAGAGTTCTATTTCATTATCTGGGGAAGGTAAAAAAGGTAAAAGTAAAGGACCCCTGGACGGTTAAGGCCAGTCAGAGGCGACTATGGGGTGTGGCACTCATCTCGCTTTCAGGCCAGGGGACAGCTTTCCAGGTCATATGGCCATCTGTCACAGATGCTTTAGCTGAGATTCCTACATTGCAGGGGGTTGGACTAGATGACCCTTGGGCCCCTTCTAAGGCTAAGATTCTAGGATTCTAAGAAGCCAGGGTTAGCCTGCTATATGTGGGACTATGAGAAAGCATTTGACCAAAAGGGGAATGCAGTCAGGCTTCATCTTTATGATTAGCATTATTTAGAACTTGCACATTAATCATGGCTGCTTTTGGAAAAAGAAAATGGGGCACATCACAACCACAACCAAGCTCTTTTTAGTTGTCGTAGCTTCTCAATGGCAGAAAGCTGAACAGATGCTCTTAACATTCTACTCTATGTCCACTTTCTCCTCTCCCCTGTTGAATTAAGTCTCTTTGCCCTCCTAGGCAGGCGGTTTTGTGGACGGGCTCTGAGCTGCTCTAGTGAACCAACGAAGAGCAGGCAGGAGGTCTTGGACGTTGCCCTGGGTGTGGGACCAACTGACCAACAGGGGCACTTGGACAGAATAAACTGTGGCCTGCCAGGCTAATTGACCTCTTCCTTTTGTTGGAACTTTGTGCAGCAGTGGATCAGGACCTGCCTTGAGACTCAGCTGCGGATCCAGGAGGAGTGGCTTCTGTCCAACGCTCAGACAGGGGCTAGGGCCATACCACTCCTCAAACAGGGACCTCTTGGGGGCACCCCTATCTGATGTAAGTCATAGGGTGCCCCCACCCCCAGTTGGGTTTACCATCAGACCTCCAACAGATGGGCTGGAGTGGATTAGTGGGCTTCACCCAATGCCTATTGCCAAACCTTCACATCTGTAACCAATAAAGCTGTGGCCTTAATTTACCCCCTAAATCATTATACTGCATTTCGACTGGTTTTTTCACCTAGGGAATGGGGTGGCCTTGGCACACGAAGGTCAGGTTATGTTTTGCATCTGGAGAGGCCTTTAGGTGCAGTGCACCAATAGCCACCTTGTATGTTCTTGGAGAGACGCGGGTGGCGCTGTGGGTAAAAGCCTCAGTGCCTAGGGCTTGCTGATCGAAAGGTCAGTGGTTCGAATCCCCGCGGCGGGGTGCGCTCCCGCTGTTCGGTCCCAGCGCCTGCCAACCTAGCAGTTCGAAAGCACCCCTGGGTGCAAGTAGATAAATAGGGACCGCTTGCTAGCGGGAAGGTAAACGGTGTTTCCGTGTGCGGCTCTGGCTCGCCAGAGCAGCGATGTCACGCTGGCCACATGACCCGGAAGTGTCTTCGGACAGCGCTGGCCCCCGGCCTCTTTGAGTGAGATGGGCGCACAACCCTAGAGTCTGTCAAGACTGGCCCATATGGGCAGGGGTACCTTTACCTTTACCTTTATGTTCTTGGAGAAGGAATTTAATTTGCTGCTCTGGACTCTGTCTGGAAAATGAAGACTGGTTTGTTCTATTTCATCTCTTGCAAAGGTAAAGCCAACAAAGACCGTGAGGATTTTTTAAAATGACGTCTATACTATAAAATTCCACCACCATACTGAGTGAATTCTGTAGACATTCAATTGGCCCAGGCCCAGCAAGCATTTGCTGCGGAAAGAGAGACTTTTGGATAAAAGAGCATGGCAGCTCAAGTGAAGAGCTCAGCGCACTGACACCTCCCATGAAATGTTAATCTAACTTTTCATAATTCAGAACTTTGGTATTCAATATTTCTAAAATCTTAACATCTATCAATCAGCAATAAATGGCTGAAAGAAATACTAATTTATTCATAATCATTTGAGGTTGTAGCCATTATTCAGGCATGGCAGCTTCAGAATGGCCATAAATAGTTTAGTGCCTGAATAAAGTTAATCTTCAGCCCCCCTTCCTGATTTGCAGTGCAATCCTGTACTGTCTCAGAGTTCAATGGGGCTTCTCCCAGGTAAGTGTTATAAGACTGCAGACTAAGACATTTGTCTGGGAATGTGTGCTTTGTGTTCTCAGTAGTCTGCACTAGCTTTCCCACCCCCATCACCAGCCTTCTTGAATATTGAATGTGTGTGTGTGTGTGAGGGAGAGGGAGAGGGGGCAGAGAGAGAGACAGAAAGACGTGACTTGGCAATTATATAAAAAGCATCTCACACACGTGCAAAATCTCAAGGTTCTGTCATGCTCTCTAGAATAACTCCAAAGCCAGCCTGGGTTACGATTGTGCCTTCAGCAGGGTAAGTGAGGAACAAGAAAAAAGACTGAACTTGACACGATGACTTAAGGCTGAGGAAGAGGTTCTCAGTAGATAACCTTCACAACTAAATTGGAGAGGAGCTATGGTGCGTTCGTGAGGAGGGGTGAAATTCATGAAAGCGGGAAATATTTCAGGGGCAGCCAAACTGTTTGAAATGTTCAGCGCGGGCAGTTTTCTCATGGGTGACAGATGCAAAGTAACAATTTCTTTAAAATAAAAACAAAAAAGAAAAGATATTGGTGGTGCAGCTCTTCTCAATAGCCATCAGCTGGCAGCTGCCATTTTTGTTTCCCAGAATGCCTCAGACATAGCATTATTCTGGACTTTCTGGGAAACAAAAATGGCAGCTGCCCACTGGTGGATACTGAAAGGAGCCCCACCATTTGTGGCATCAACTCTTCAAAGAAACTGGGGAGGGGGGAACTGCTACTGCTAATAATTTCACTCTGCTGGAAAAATCACCGAAACCCTCTTCCATTCACCTTCTGTGCATAGTGTGATGAATTTAGAATAGTGGCAGTATTTTTGCTCGGCCATAAATCAGTCCACAGGTTTACTGATTTTAACTTCCAGGAAAGTTTGGTGTCGCAAGGGCAGGGACTTCAACTAGCAGCTCATCTGCCAGCAGTTGAATCTCCAGCCCTCCTGCTGGTTGATGTGTCTAGGGAGGCTGCCAATATGCCACTCCTTCTGCCCACTGTAGCTAGCATGCCAGTCTCAAGTGACCCTTCTGTGGGGATATCTGAGAAACATTTCACCACCACCACTTGAATATGGACCCTGTGAGCATGAGGAGCCCACTTCAAAAAAGAAAAGCAATCAAGTGACCACTCTGCCCCCACAAATGTGCTCATCCCTTGGCATCTGAGCATACAGTGCAAAGACCAGCAGCAAAGAAGTCTATATCTGTGGGTATATCTGCATGTGTGAAGACTTCTGCACAATTAAGAATCATACACAACTGGGCATCCAGACTGTGTGAAAGTCTTCATGCATGTATGTGTGGCTGCTGGGGGCAGAGGAAGCTGGCAGTGTGGAGGGTGGGCACTCAGTGCGCCCTTGCTTCCATCTTGCACGCTGATTCAGTACATCAGCAGCTCTTCTGAAGGGGAATAGAATAGAGCGCTGAGTCTATAACAGGTGAACCAATACCAATAAATATATAATTTGCTATTGAAATTATCTGGTGAAAGTACCAGCTCCTAGCTACCAACCAGGAATCTAGGGAGAATTCCTTCTCAGCCATGCCAACTGGTGACTGACAGCTTGTTCACAGAAAAAGAAAGTGTCTGACAGAAATAGACAAGGAGGTAGGCTGGCAAGAAAGCCATGGCTAGCATCAGGGCTACACCTGAAATTTATAGCCCAGGTGTGTATCAGAAACAAGTTCCTACTCTGGTTGGCATGCATGCCTCTTTATCCTCATAACAGTCCTAGGAGGTGGATCAGGCAATGTGATAATGGCTGGTCCAAGCTCACACTGTGCGGGGGATTGAATTTGGGTCTCCTCAAACTAAATGCAGCACCCGCAGCCACACCATGATAAATCATTTAGTTTCTTCTCCCCTCAATTCCAATACTTGCTCTCATTCAAATGTTTAGTAAAAAGCCTTCAGATCTGTAGACTAATCTCAAGATTACTGCTGAGGCTGAATTAAAAATATTTCTACATGTTTCAGTGCAACCACAGATTATTATTTTCCTGGAGAAAACAGAACTCTCCGGTTTATCAGCATTTTGCATTGTGTAGATCAGTACTGTGAACAAGAACCTCTTAAGAGCGAACAGTTGAAGATGCAATTGAAGACAATCTGAGTAACACTAAAAATAAGAACACAAAAGAATTTTGGAAGCCGGCATGAAACCAAGTAAGGAGAGACACTTTGGATAAATATCCAAATTAGGAGGCATTCTGAACTGTGTTTTGGAAGGACACCGTTGTTTAAGACAAGGGGCGGGGAAGATTTTCCAACCTGAGGGCCACATTCGTTTGAGAGCAACTTCCCAGGGGCTTTGTGCCAGCGGAGGGTTGAGCCAGAGGCAACAGTGGATGGAGCAAAGGACTGTGCATTTGTACAGTCGGCGACAGGCCTCGCCCTCGCTCTCTGTGCTGGCAAGCAAGTGGCATGATCACACTTCAAAGACACATTCCAGCCAGGCAAAAGTACTTGGGAAGGGCATGGAGAGGAGGCGCAGCCTAGGGGGATTCCTGAGGGTTGGGTGAGGGGGCCCACCAGGCCTGAAGCTCCCCGCATCCCCCCGATTTAGGCACTTCACTGAGAGTAACGGTAGAAAGTATATTTCCAAGGAAAAGTCACTCAAAGCAATGCATTAGCTGCCAACAGAGAGGAATATTGCCTATGAGAATTAGAATCTGAACTCCAGTGTGTGGCTGGTGACAGTATCGCCAAAGAAGCAGCTCAGAGGCTTGCCAAGCGAAGAAAAAGGCTTGGGAAGACTTTCTTTATTTGAAGGGCTTTGAAATTGAGCCATTTAAGACTGTGGTCCCCCACTCCCTTTATTGATTTTTTTTACCTGGCTGAGAGAATGAGGAAAGCAAGATTATTGCCGTTCATGGACTGTCTTAATTAAATTAAGCCAATCAGCAGACTAAATATCAATGAACCCAAGTTTTAAACCTGGGCAATGCTGGAGTTTTTTTGTGCACATGGACTGGTGTCAGTGGTGCACTTGGATAATTTTAGGCTCTGGAGTTAATGGAGGATTCCTGTTTTGATGGCTACCACTTTGTTTACTTCAAAAAATGGCATCCATCTGAGTTGGGCTTTGAACCTCTACCTCAAGTCCTGCCCTGATGGCGCCATTGGCTGCTGAGATAAAGGAAACTAGATTTTGGTTTTGTTGTTGTTTTTAAAATTTTGGCTGTGTGGAGAAATACCCCTGGTTTCTCTATTTCTCTTGAGGGCTACATTTCAATTAAAATGATAGCACAACTTTAGGGAGGGGAGATATGATTCCTCCAATCTTAGTAAAAAAATAAATAAATCAGATATTCAGTTTTACTTTTTTCTGCTTTTGCAAAAAGAAAAATCAAGAACATCTAATGACTGTGCAATGGAAAAGAAATTGCGCCAGCATCCAGACCTGCATGATTTCATTATATATTCTATACACATTTTGTAATTTGCTTCCTTATTGGCATGGGACTTTTTGTTGGCTGAAGAATGTATTGCTTGTGCTATTTAATGTATAGGAGCAAGTCTTTGGAACAACGTCAGGCAACTAATATAATTGTCTGCCAGAGACCCTGCATCTGAGCAATGACATTAGGGATGGCAGGGTAACTAAGCAAGAATATTAATTCCAGCACAAATTGTATTGCAGTGCTTTAACTGCTTTCCACAAAGATGGAGACAGCACACGAGACTCCAACTGAAGTAAAGTACCTTTGAGTCTCATTGATTTCACGTGTGCTTAAACGTCTCCCATTGAAAACAACTGAAATTAAAACTGTTTCACTTTGCTGCATCGGGCTCTGCAAGGGAAGAGTCTCATTTGCTTCCAAAATAAAAAAATTAAAAATGAAAGACACAAAACAATAGCAGTCTATTTTCCCTCAGTCTTTTAGGACATCTCATAGGGTTGTCACCTGTCCTGTATAATACAGGATTTTCCTGTATTTCAATGTAAAATGCTATGTCCTGTAGTGATAGTCTGCCCTGAATTTCATGTATTCTCTTTCTCTCTCTCTCTCTTTCTGCCAAGTTAGGGATCCTCTCCAAATGCATGGTTTCAATTGAAAGGGTGTGTGTAAGATCATGTATTTAAGCTCTGGGTAGCAAAGAGAGAGAGAGAGAGAGAGAGAGAGAGAGAGAGAGAGAGAGAGAGAGTGTAATGGATCTTCCTTTACTCTACACCACACGGTCAAAGGCAGAGGATTTTGCAAGTACCAAGCAGGGAGCCAAATATTTACCTGTTTCCCCACCTGATGTTTCAGGACAGTCCCAAGTGTAGCCTAAAAATCCACAGACTGAAGATGACAGTAGTTTTGAGGGGTTTTACTTGTGACTTTTAACTTACACTGAAGCCACACACCATTTTAAGAACTGACATCGTACAAGCTTCATTTAAATACATGTGTTGACTGACAACCACTCTGAGCAAACTGAACATGTTTCAACTATACATATTCTCCCACACTAGTCATAATTAAACACATAAACAGCAACACATAAATGGCAATACACAAACACTAGAATCTTAGTGGTGTCATCTGAAAAACAGAAACCAAAACTTATTTTAAGTTTGTTTTAAAATATACAGTATTTTTCAAAACAAACTCACCACTTGAGCAGGGAAGGATTCTCAGACTGCGTAATTCTGCTATGTCTCTGCACTGGGAATGCGTGACGGAGCCTATCACACCTAATGGAGAGATGTAGCAGAATTGCTCACCTGCAATGGAGACCAGCTGGAAGGGTGGTAGCCCAGAGTAGCCACTCAGGCAGAGAGGGAACGGGCAACCTCTTTTGTGGGTGGTCCCTTTGGACTCCAAGTAGTCTTTAATCGTGTAATAACAAAGGCATGCCATTGGACCAGATCACATCATAGAAAAACTCCTGCAACTAATGACAAGAAGACCTGCCTGACCTCTACTTCCTGGAAGTCATCCTCTTCTTCCGCTTCATAGGAGAGGGTATGGATCTTGATCTCATCCGTGGAGAGGCTAACAAATTTGCCATCAGAGTATCCTAGGCTGTCTTTGGTGGGTGACCTGTCTTCAATGAAGGTGGTTTCACAGCACTCCGCACTCACACTCTCTCCCCACGACCGCAGCATGCTTTCCGAATAGAGGATGATATTCGGGTGGTAGCGGGACTCCACTGTCTGTGGTAGTGTATTGGGGTCAAGGAGTTGTTGCACCAGGTCATTCCGTGGGTAGCCTGGAGAGTAGAGAGTACCAATCTGCCGACTCTGATACTGGGGGGTGGGGTACACAGACACCAAACCTTCCCTGCCCTCAGCCATCAAGTTTCTGGTGTTGATCAGCCCATTCCTCTTCTTAGCATCAGCTGCTTTGGTGTGCTTAAGGACACTCTTCTGCTCAGCCAAGCCATCCATCCTGTTTTCCTTTTCTTCTACCATCTCACTGAAGTGGAATCTTTGTGGACGATTATCACATGGGATGAAGAGATCCTATATCCTGAGGCATGAGAAAGGGAATAAACCACAAATTAGCACAAAAGCCCCATTCATCCCTAGGCCTTACAAATCACTTTTCCCGGGCAATTTGCTTCTTGTGTGGAAATGATAGGGCTAAAAATTATTTCACCACATTGAAATATTATTTCATGGCATTGAAAAGATACTGTAGTAAAAGGGCTAAGAGACAGAGCTGTTAACCATCACCATCACTATATTTGTATGCCAGCTATTCCATACATGCTCAAGGAGGCTTACAAGAGGAAAAGGTTTACATAATTATCACTAAATGGACTTAGGTAAGTTAGTGTTCACTCAAACTCAGCACCTGCTCCCCCTTCTGCAAGATGACAATATGGTCTAGACCAGGGGTCACCAACCTAAGGCCCAGGGGCCGGAAGCAGCCCACGGAGGTCGACTGACAGGCCCACGAGCCACCCCCCAACTGAGCTGCCCACTCACATGCTGCGCTAAACCGGCAGAGTGCAGCGGGACAGGGGACTTGCTTCCATGGTGCCAGAAATCGCGTCTGCGCATGCGCAGATGCCGAAAATCGCGAGTGAGCCTGCGATCCGGCCCACAGAGGGATCTCTGCGGGACCGATCCAACCCAGGCAAGATAAACCTTGCTGACCACTGGTCTAGACCCCTGTTTCTCAAACTATCTGATGTGGTGGACTAGCAATTCCGCCAACGCCAATGTGCCAGGGACCAGTACCAGATTTGGTCCCTGAAGCACCCCCCCCAACCTTGGGTGTCCCTGACGAATGACAACCAATGGCTTGTGGACCATTACCCAATTCATGAACCACCACTTTGAGTAGTCCTGGTCAAGAGGGACTGCTGTTTTACCCCCACCATGTCTCCTATGTTCTAACACCCAATTTCATTTGATTGACAAATGTTTACACACTTGTATTAGCATGGGAAGGGAAAGTCAAGCCAGAATTGCAAAAACTATTTTTAGCAGAACCTTTTCATGTTGTATTTGGCACTACAATGGCATAACCTGCTAAACGAATGTAGATTTATCAGGCAAATCCGGGCTGCATTTCACACAGGAATTAATCTTAATGCTTAAAATCTCCTTTCACAAGCAAGATAAAAAAGGGATTCTCAGGAACATTACAGAGTCCTGAAATACAAAGGTTTTAACCATGTATGTTTGACATTAATTTCTGCAGCGAGAGTATTTTTCACCCTTCTCTAAATGTGCAGGGTGGGTGGGAATACACTCCTATAAAGATTTTTATACCATGTCTGGTAATGTGTCCCAATGACATATGAGGCCAAAAATATTCTGTAGAACTTGCTCCTCTTATCACAGTTGCTGCAGTGAAGGGTGAAGTGGCAGCCTCAAGCTTCTCCCTGCTGCACAAGCCACCTAGGGCCCTTCCTGTACTTTAGCTATTCATTCACTTGTGAGATTTGCACCCCGCCCTCCATCCTAAGACACTAGGAAGGGTAACAACAAACATACAAATCCACAAACAAAGTCCTCTACCCACTCATCAAATCAGATAAAATGTCAACTGTCTGTCGGCTTTTCTTTTTACCACAGAGACCACCTCCACAGCATGCAAAACATCTGAAGCAAGAGACAGATCTGCAACTGGCACCTAAAGATAGCGCTGGCACTGGGACATGATTCTGGCCTACCCAGAACCAGTCCCTTTATATGACAGAGCTTCACTAGTCCTCTGTCATGTAAAGAGGTTGCATCTCCCTTCCAATACACAAACTGGTATTCTGACAGCTCCCACCATCTCCTTCCTTTTGCTATCTTGCTTGCTTCTTCCTCCATCCCCGGGCATTTTCTGTGCTATGCACAACCTCAGTGAGTCACCTGTCCATCAGAGCCCAAGCTGCCAATATTGCCTTGTCCCTTATGCCCCCCCCCCCCCCCGTGACCATCCAAGATGCTGCACTGCTTGAAGAGAACCCTAGGTTTGTGCCATGAACTCCTAGGCTAATCTCACTTTCTAAAATTATTCATTTGCTTTCTTGAAGCACCATTCTGCTTTCCACCTCTGCCCTCTTGCCTCTTATCCTTAAAAAACTTCCAAAAAAAGTGGTTGTTGGGGTTCTTACATGTCTATGCACCAGACCCAAAGGTGCAAAATGAACACTCAAGCCCTTCAAGGTCCTATTAAGCAGGATTGCTTCCAAATAATTCTTAAGGACCATCTGCTTTTGGAGTTCCCTGATAACACTGAGGAACACTAGGTAAAGGGACCCCTGGCTGTTAGGTCCAGTTGCAGATGACTCTGGGGTTGTGGCGCTCATCTCACTTTATTGGCTGAGCGACCCGACGTACAGCTTCCGGGTCATGTGGCCAGCATGACTAAGCCGCTTCTGGCGAACCAGAGCAGTGCACGGAAACGCCATTTACCTTCCCGCCAGAGCGGTACCTATTTATCTACTTGCACTTTGATGTGCTTTCAAACTGCTAGGTGGGCAGGAGCTGGGACCGAGCAACGGGAGCTCACCAAGCTAGAAACATCTATTATTGCAGCCTGTGAGCAAACTATTGGATACCAAACCAAGAAACACGAGGACTGGTTTGATGAGAATGACAGTGGGATTGAATGAATGACTGACAAGAAAAGGAAGGCCTTTCAGATCTGGAAAAGAGATAGAAACTGCGCCACTAAGAAAAATATCTATGCCAACGCTAAGGCTGAGGTTCAAAGAAGAACCAGAGAATAAAAAATGTTGGATAAAAAATGCTCAAGAGATCCAGCACTGAGCCCACATTCATGATGTACAGAGTTTCTTTAAAGCCACAAAGACCATCTATGGGCTATTAAATTATGGTATAAACTTCCTGTGCTCTACAGATGGTACCACATTTCTAAAAGATAAAGAAGCTATTGAACTGCACTGGAAAGAACATTACCAGCATCTCCTTAACCTCAACTCCCCCGTAGCTGCTGAGGTGTTCTCACAAATTCTGCAAAAACAAATTAGAGATGAGCTTGCAGTATCTCCAAATCTGGGAGAGTTGTGTACAGCTATTAACCAAATGAAAAACAACAAAGCCAGAGACCTGGTGAGATACCTGCCAAAGTCTTCAAAGTGGGTGGAATTTAACTTACACAACAACTTCACAATCCCATCAAAAAAATCTTGGAGAGAGAAATCCTAGCAGACTTTAGGGGTGTCAAAATTATCAATCTTTTTTAAAAAGATGATCAAGCGGGTTACGGAAACTATCAAGGCATCTCTTTATTAGCTGAGGCTGGTAAAATTCTTATAAAGATCTTAGCAAACCGTCTCTTAACAATATCCAAGGCTACCCTTCCTGAATCCCAAAATGGTTTTGACCTTATAGGGGAACAGTGGACATGATTTTCACCGCTCGACAGCTTCAAGCAAAATGCAGAGAGCAAAACCAAGCCTTGTATATGGTGTTTATTGATCTGACTAAGGCCCTTGACACTATAAATCGTAATGCCCTGTGGACTGCCCTTCTGAAAATTGGCTGCCCAGATAAACTTGTGAACATCCTTCGGCTCCTCCATGATAATATGACAGCAATAATTGCAGATAACAATGGCTCTCAAAGTGACCATTCACAGTGGAATCAGGTGTTAAACAGGGTTGTGTTATTGCCTCTATTTTTTTCATTGCCATGATCCTACACTTTGACGAAGGGAAACTCCCCACCAGAGTAGAAATCATATATCGAACAGATGAAAGGTTACCATAACTTCTGCCATAGAACTTCAGTATGCTGAGGAAAATGTAGTGTGTGCACACTCAGGGGGTGACCTCCAAACCATCCTAAATATCTTCGCAGATGCTTACAGAAAAAATTGCCTATTGCTCAATATCCAAAAAACCTAAGTGCTGTACCAACAAGCACAAAAGAACCCATCTGCAGTGCCACAAATCCAACTTGATGGTGTAATGTTAGAAAGTGCTGATCACTTCTCCTACCTGGGCAGTTATCTTTCCACAAGGGGGCTACATTGATGCTGAAATCCAGCATCGCCTGAGCTCTATGAATGCAGCCTTCTCCCAACTGAAGTGCAGAGTATTTGAGGACTGGAACATTTGCAGGGAAACCAAAATGATTGTTTACAAAGCTATTGTACTGCCAACCTTACTGTCTGCTTGTGAAACATGGACCACTTAGAAATGTCATCTCCAATTCCTCGAAAGATTCCATCAACAGTGTCTCTGAATTTTTTTTTTATATCACTCGAGAAGGCAGGCGAACTAATGTCAGTGTATTGGAAGAAGCAAAGATCACCAGTGTTGAAGCAATGGTTCTTGAACATCAACTTCGCAGGACCGGTCATGTTGTTTGGATGCCTGATTTTTGTTTTTGAAGGCAACTAATCTATTCCAAACTTAAAAATGGAAAGCGTAATGCTGGTGGTCAACAAATGGGTTTAAAGACTCTCTCAAGGCAAATCTAAAAAAATGTAGTATAAACACTGACAATTGGGAAACAGTGGCCTGTGAGCGCTCCAACTGGAGAACAGCCTTTACCAAAGGTGTCATGGACTCTGAAGACGCTTGAACTCAGGATGAAAGGGAGAAACGTGCTAAGAGGAAGGCACGCTTGGCAAACCCTCACCGTGATCAACTCCAACCCGGAAACCTATGTCCCCATTGTGGAAGGTCATGTGGATCCAGAATTGGCTCCACAGTCACTTACAGACTCACTGTTAAGACTGTGTTTATGGAAGAAAATCTTACTTGGCTACGAGTGATCGCTAAAGAAGAAGCTGTGTTTGAGGGCAGCTGAAATTTCTGTTTTTTATCCCAAGGCAAGCCCAAGTACCCTGCACTGGAGTAATTCGACCACAGTCCAATTGTGCACCAATGACCACTCTCAGTTTTATTTATTTTTTGATGGGTTTTAACTTGTGAGTTAGCTGCCACAACAAGAACCTTTTGGCTGAGTAGCACAGTGTAAACAAAGTACAACAAATATACCAAAGCAAATTCTAATGTATGATAATTCCTGGTTTTAGGTTTTAAAATTATCTTCTGAATTAATTTTTTAATCCTCCTTGAGATAAGCATATGAGAGCATAGCATCTAATTATAATATGTAAGTGACAATCTGTCTTGTAGTCACACTTTACTACATTAATTTAAGAAGCTAAGTTTGCAAATTGCCATTGAATTCTAAACTGGTTTCTGAACCTGCAGACATGACCAAAAAGAGTGCAGATGAACACAGCTACCACTAGTCAGTCACATGCATTATGCTCCTCCTATCAAAGACAGTGAGGGTGACTGGCTGCAACACTGGTTGCCCCACTGACTGCCAGGGTTGATCTGGCTGATTTGCCAGGAGCCCCCTGCCTCCCTCACCACTCAGTGTGCTCCTCCTCTCCCAAAGCAGTGAGCTCAGTGGAAGAGGACGGATATCCCAAATGGAGAGGTAAGGATTCTGCTGCATCATCTAGTTCATCTAGTCCAGGATCCTGCTTCCGAAAACGTGGCAACCCTAAATTGTTCACACCCAGCTATCGGCATGCACCGTGCGCTTTGAGACTGCAATGCAAAAGCTGGTTTGCCTGTTAACCTTCAGTGTGAGGAAACACGTACTTGTTTTGCCTGTAGAAGGGAACAAACTCTGTTGCACCACCAGAGATACAAGAAGACCTAACCCATTCATGTCTTAAGTAGCAGAATAGGAACCATTCATACTTCGTTTACCAGGGTATATCAGCTATTTTCTCTTCATTGGCTTTTTTTTTTTTTTAAGCTAGGTGCCATATCACAAGAAGAGGTTTCTCACTTGCTGTTCAAAACATGTGACAATTTAAACCAATCTTGGGAGCATCTCATTCCTGATCTCTTTATTGGCCTCTGGTGGAAGATTTACAGAGGAGTAGCTGCAGCAAACAGGACAGAGCCTTGCGTCATAAGCTTTGTGGACTACAGGCCACTTCAGCAGATGCATGAAGCTATGGCCAGAGGGCAATGAAATGCAGTCAAGTACAGACAGTGATATTTATGTAATTAACAGTACGTAATTTGCAAACTGTTGTTGATATCACAGATAGTCTGACATTGGTAAACCAATTTAAATCCTTTGCTGGATATCCCCTGAAATCTTGATGGATAGTATTGCAACTCCACAGTTTCATGCCAACGTTTAAGCTTCCACAGGATTCTAAAACAAGTAAAGCAAGGTCTGAAAGACATGCATTTTCACCATTAGCAGAGTAATGTGTGAATCTACTCTCTCACCTTCTGCCCCGCGAAACAGACTACTTAGAGTTAACGCTGATGCTCAGGCTCAGCACCACACAGCTCTCCCCATATGGCAAACAGCTTGGGCGAAACGTTCACCATGAGCAGAAGCTGCAGTTTTGCATGTTTCCACAGACAGACTCACTCAAACTCTGTGGGCACAAAATCAAGCTCTTGTGCTTCATGTTAATTAAATCTATATTTAAAAAAACAGCCTTTGCCTCTGTTTGCAATCATTAATGCATTAGAATGCTGTTTGCTACAAAAGCACACAATAAAATAAGGTAATGGATTTATCTAATGCAACACTCCTGGAGAACGGTCACTCAAGGGGAATTCCTCACCACCTCCACACTGCAAGCTCCTGCATGCTCCCCCAAAAACAACACCTTTCTCTGGGGGGGGGGGAGCTCAGGAAAGGCCTGGAATGCCTCTCTGTGCATCTGCTTGCTTGGTTTTTCCATCCCACCCCTTTCCTAACTCTTAGGAGAGGCTCTTGGGTGCAGGGAGAGAGACTGCAGTGGAGAATTACCGTATTTTTTGCACCATAACACTCACTTTTTTCCTCCTAGAAAGTAAGGGGAAATGTCTGTGCGTGTTATGGAGCGAATGCCTACGGGTCGCAGGGGGGATCTGCTGCAGTCGTGAGCAGAGGATCCGTGGTTCCCCTTCCTTCCCTCCTCCGTGGCTCGCTTTGAAACAGCAAAGCGGGAGAAGAGCCGCTGAATGGGGAGGAGAGAGGGACAGAGAGCCTGCTTGCTTTAAAGGAGCAAAGCGGGAGAGGAGAGGAGCAGCTTACACGAGTGTAAGCGGCTCCTGTCCGGTTGGCTCCTTTAAAGCAAGCAGGCTCTCCTTTTCTCCCTCCTCCCCACTCAGCGGCTAAATAGCAGCAAAGTTTTTCAGCGAGCCGGGGAGGAGGGAGAGAAGCAGAGCCTGCTTGCTTCTCCTCTTATACCCCTCTTCTGCATTATTAACAGCATCCTTCTCCACCCACCCCACATGTGTTCCTTGTCCCTTGAGTGTTTTTCCTTCCCTCCCCACTTAAAACGTGGTTTCAAAGCATGGATCCACATGGATCCTCAGGATTTTTGCACTGGGTCACCCCAAATTCACCATCAGATCACATGTCTGTGGCCACAGCATGAACCACAAAAATCATACATCCACTGTTTCATTTAGAATATTTTTTTTCTTGTTTTCCTCCTCTAAAAACTATGTGCATGTTATGGTCGGGTGCGTGTTATAGAGCGAAAAATACGGGTATATTTGTGTGACTCTACTTGTCCTCACACAGCCATGGTTACTTACAACCTATTAATAAGCATTTATACAACACTTTTTTTTTAGCTCTCAAAAAGTAATTCACAGCAATCCTTACCAGCCCTTATCATCACCACTGAGCTAGGGCTGGGGAGCAGAGGCTGAGAGGATTTGCCTAAGGGTGTCCAGCATGATTATGGCAGATTTGAAGGGGCGCTTTCTGATTTGCTGCCATGCTATAAGGGCTTCCACCTGCATTGCAAATGCAAAGAAACCTACTCTTTGTGGCTTCGCAGCTCCTTGCCATGGCCTCAGCTGGTGTTTAAGGGGAGGAAAGAGACCACCAGGATGCATTATGACCCCAAATATGCCACCTAAGAAGCAATGCGCTTGATCAAGTCACTATCTGGATAGAAAGTGTCCTTGCCCTGAAGCAACTGAAGATGCCCACTTTTATCACAAATTAAAGATTGATCAAACTAATATGGCATTTGTGATGATAAATAGTTCCTATCCTTCCTATCCATATAGGTTTATTATTACCTCACTCTGAAGGTGGTGGCGGTGAAAGGCTAGATGTGTAGTGAACTCTGCAAAGGTCAGTCTCAATCAATTTGAGGTTTGCTCAGACTTAAACCTTAAACTTCATTGTATTTTTGCTTGCTCATTGCAGACCTCCAGTTTTTCTGACATTATGGCCTCCTGTGTGTTGCAGCAGAAATGGCTTCCGAATTATATAGAACATTTGTTTGGAAAATTAATAAGAATTAAACTCAGAAGTGCACTTTGGCATCCCGTGGATTATTTCTGCTTCAGCAGAATGTGCTTTAGTGACAAATAGTGACGGCATGGGGGTATACAGCCCCCCTAAAAGGTGCCTGCATCCAGTACTGAATGGATGTTACTGCTCAATGTGTCTGCACAAAAAGAACAACAGCTAATTGAATTGTCATGTGACAGGACCCTTGAAGATATTTTTTGGAAGTTAGGCTATTCAAATTTTGGCTTCATGCCATTAAAATTACTCTAGTACTATCCTGAGCTTGCTGATGAATCAATAGGTGCAGCGGTGAAACTACCGGTAGGTTTTATTTCACCCAGGTCAAAAACCCAGATTGGCACTCCCCTCCGCCCCCGTACATTTCTATACATACACAGGCTGGGAGCCTCAATGACGCCCCTCTGGTTAGCCCCCCCAGCTGTGGCTCTGCCTAAAAGTTTTTTCAAAAACCTGTCTTTGAGACAGGTTTTTTAGCAATGTATTAATAATGTGGGGCTGCCATACATCTGGATTTTGCCAGACATTACCAGGATTACAAAGGTGGAATTGACATCCGGGGGGGATTTCTGAAGTGTGGCCCTTTGTCCTGGATCTTAGGCAAGTCAATTGGAAAAGTGCATTTTTTTGGCGTTATTGTAAAAACAACACATCTCAACAATTTTTGGGGTGTCCTGGTTTTTACCTTTTGAAATATGGCAACCCTACAATAATGATCTGAGACTATGTGTAACAATCATCACACCCCACATTGACCTACTTTTGGCAAAATGCAAACTCTGACATCCCACTGATACTTGCCAAAATGGGCTTCATCCTGAATAAAACTACTAAAATTATTCAGGTTGTTATATTGAACACTACTTGTGTAACCTGTATGTATTCAGGAAAAGTATTTATAACCTTATGAAGCAAAAACTGTGAATAACTTTTGTAAATACTATAAATATTTCAACAAATTCCACATTAACAGGAGCATTATGTAAAAATTTTACTTGGTTGTCTCAAGAATCTCAAGAATTATTTATAAAAAATAGGCAAACCTGCAGTGAAAATGCATGAAACCGACAATGGCTGGAGAGCCAAGGTCCAGAATTCATATGACAATAAATCAGTGTCACTATATCAGGTAAATTTGGAGTTGTGGGTTACCATGCTAGAACAGGTGTGAACCACAGTTTGGTCAGTGTCACTGAGTCTTTTTTCAGTCAAGACATTTTGGCATCTATTTGTTTCTCCATTTCCTTCTCTGCACTTTCAGTGTAGATGCATTAAAGTGCAGAAGAAAGAGTTACAATTTGACATTTACGGTATCACCATTTGTCCTGGAAATGCAGTTTAGAAGCTTTTCTGAATTACTGCCGCTGTGGTTATGGGGACCACCTGAAGGAACGCCATAGAGCACTGGTGGCCCATGGACCACAGCTGAAGAATTACTGCAGTAATGCATTGGATCCATTTTTAATTGGCAATAAACAGCAGTTTCACCCACACAATCCTATAGACCTCTACTTACTTCCAGCTTCCATTGAATTTTGTGGGACTTCCAAAATTCAGTGGAGCTTACAAACAGCTGCACTTTTACGTGAGGGGAGAGGGACTTTCTGCTGGCCATCAGGCAATGGCTCTTTCCACCTGCCTTGCGCCCACCCCCCCTCCAGGCCTGGGAGTCTTCCTCAGACCACGACTTTGAGAACAGAAGGCGCAGCTGGGAAGAGAGGAATTCAGGGATATATATTTTTAATTTTAAGAATAATTTGTGTGTCCTTGTTTCTCAATTTCATCATTTTATATGGTTTTGTATGTTTTGTGGTATTTTATGCATTGTGATTTGCTGTTATTTCTATTGATTATACATTTTTAAAAAATAGCCTACTAGTTTTTGTATAAATTTGTTCCAAATATTGTTGTCTTTATCCAAGCAGAGTCTATGTCTGTAAGCAGTCCATTCATAAATTGCAAGTTCATATTATCAATCCACTGATTAAAGGAGATTATGCCTTTAACTAAAATTTTCAGAAAAAGAATATTCTGCTGTACTATATACCTACTGTATGGAACTTAACCACTGGACAACGAAAATGGATTTTACATGCTCTAATGGTAGCCAAGAAATTTATATTGATGAACTGGAAGAATAAATACATGATCTCCTTTATTGATTATAGATTAGTAATTATTGTAATTGATAAGTGTAAACAATTTAATTATTATTTGCTGATGTTTAATTTTACTGTTTACTATTAGATCATAGAATCATAGAATCATAGAGTTGGAAGAGACCACAAGGGCCATCGAGTCCAACCCCCTGCCAAGCAGGAAACACCATCAGAGCACTCTTGACATATGGTTGTCAAGTCTCTGCTTAAAGACCTCCAGAGAAGGAGACTCCACCACACTCCTTGGCAGCAGATTCCACTGTCGAACAGCTCTTCCTGTCAGGAAGTTCTTCCTAATGCTTAGGTGGAATCTTCTTTCTTGTAGTTTGGATCCATTGCTCCGTGTCCACTTCTCTGGAGCAGCAGAAAACAACCTTTCTCCCTCCTCTATGTGACATCCTTTTATATATTTGAACATGGCTATCATATCACGCCTTAACCTCCTCTTCTCCAGGCTAAACATGCCCAGCTCCCTTAGCCGTTCCTCATAAGGCATCGTTTCCAGGCCTTTGACCATTTTGGTTGCCCTCCTCTGGACACGTTCCAGTTTGTCAGTGTCCTTCTTGAACTGTGGTGCCCAGAACTGGACACAGTACTCCAGGTGAGGTCTGACCAGAGCAGAATACAGTGGCACTATAACTTCCCTTGATCTAGATGCTATACTCCTATTGATGCAGCCCAGAATTACATTGGCTTTTTTAGCTGCCGCGTCACACTGTTGGCTCATGTCAAGTTTGTGGTCAACCAAGACTCCTAGATCCTTTTCACATGTACTGCTCTCAAGCCAAGTGTCACCCATCTTGTGTTTGTGCCTCTCATTTTTTTGCCCAAGTGCAATACTTTACATTTCTCCCTGTTAAAATTCATCTTGTTTGTTTTGGCCTAGTTCTCTAATCTGTCAAGGTCGTTTTGAAGTGTGATCCTGTCCTCTGGGGTGTTAGCCACCCCTCCCAGTTTGGTGTCATCTGCAAATTTGATCAGGATGCCCTTGAGTCCATCATCCAAGTCGTTGATAAAGATGTTGAATAAGACCGGGCCCAAGACAGAACCCTGTGGCACCCCACTAGTCACTCTTCTCCAGGATGAAGAAGAACCATTGATGAGCACCCTTTGGGTCCGGTCAGTCAGCCAGTTACAAATCCACTGAGTGGTAGCATAGTCAAGACCGCATTCTAATGGATTATTGAATATTGCTTTATTTGATATAAGTTGTTTATATAAGTTCTTTATTTGATATAAGTTGTTTATTTTTAAATTGTTGTGACTGTTTTATATTGGATCAGATTGTTGCTATTAATGTTTGATGTTTTATTATGTTTTTATATGAGTTGGAAGCCACCCAGAGTGGCTGGGGCAACCCAGACAGAAGGTACTTATTATTATTATTATTATTATTATTATTATTATTATTACTGCTCTAATAAGTTTCAACCTGGGGGTAAGGCCCACTGAATTCATTGGGACTTGCATAAGAATGTGTTGTTAGTCGTTTTCACAGAAGTTTGTTTCTGCATTCTAAGCCAAAGGAACTTCCTTTAGCATCTCCCCATCAATCTTCACCCTTTGGGAAGGAAGCAGAGAGCGCGTTCCCGATCACGTCCCTTGGGGAGAAACCACTGGAAACGGTGGTGGAGCTGAGCGCGGGCGACAGGCAGCTCTCCGCCCGATGCACCCGGCCAGCTGGCAGCCTCTCTTCCGCGGAGGCGCCTCTCTGCCGCCCGGACGCCCGTGGATGCGTCCTGCTCAGGGGCTCCCGACGCGCCTGCGCTTATCTCGGGGTCGCGGGTTCGAGCCCCAGGCGGAGCATTGCAGGGGGCTGGACTAGATGACCCTCCGAGTCCCTTCCAGCTCGACCATTTTGCGAGCCCAGATTCACAGGTGGGGAATTCCCGGAATGGATCTGTCCCAAGGGACCGCTTCTCGGAGTCTCCCAGGGCAGCAATGCGACAGGAGAAGCGGCGGCTCGGGGGAGCTCAGCCCGCGAAACCACGCGGGGGCCGGGCGAGCGCCAGGGCGCGCACATGCCTCGCCTGCCGAGAGAGCGGGGCTGCCGACTTCGCGTTGCCGTCGGAGGACCCGGCGCCCGAGGAGGCGGCGACTCAGCACCGGAGCCCTTCCGTCGAGGGTCCTTCCCCGCAGTGCTGCGCCACTTCGGAATTGCGGGAGGCGGGAAAGGCGCCGTCTTGGCCGGGGCAGAGGCGGGACGGGCGCAGACTCCATCTCCCCCCTTCTTCCCTCCCGGGACTTACCTCCGGGCCAAGCGGCGGCCGCAAGGTGACCTCCGTCGGGCGGGCCGTCCGGGCTGCGGCTTGCGGGACCGGCGGCCTCACCCTGCGGCGCCCCCCAGCAGAGGCGCGCAGAGCGGCGGCGGCTCCGGGCAGGGCAGCCCCGCGGCGGATCGCGAGCAGGGGAAAGAGTCGCCGCGGCAGGTGGAGCTGCCGCATGTCACGAAGGCTGCAAGCCGGGGCGCGGCGCCGCCGCCCGGGGAGAGCCGACAGCGGCCAGGCGCTGCTGCTGCTGCTGCCGCATCTGGGGCTTGACAGGAGGAATTTACAGCCCTGCACCGAGACTCGGTTCGGCGGGGGGGGGGGGGGCGCAAAGATCCCCCCGGGTCCTAGAGGGAGCTCCGGGCTGGGCAGGCGGCGGGAAGCGGCGAAGCGGCGCGAAACGTCGGCGCCAACCCGCGGGACGCCCAGCGCCGGAGAAGGGAAGGCGAGCAAACGTGGTCAGGCGCCCCGCCAGCCCAGCAAAGCCTTCTATCTACGGCACAAGACCAACAACATCCCAGCTTCCTGTGAAACAGGCAAATCGCATTACTGCAGGAGTAAGGAGCAGCCGGCTAGAGAGCAAAGGCAAGCTGAGCCCCAAAGTCAAAGGCCTTCTGAAAAAGAAAGATCACTTTTCTCCTGCTGAAAAGGGCAGGAGTGGAAAGCTAAAGGAACCTCTTTTGGGAGAGAGTAGGCACAGAGAAGACCCTGCTCCTTCCAGGCCAAACTATGCTGGAATGTTATGCTCATTGGCCAGAATGCTGGGGTGAAAATATTGTTGCATACCAGTCTCCCAATGGTGCAAGACTCCAGGGGTTCCATTTGCTTAGCCAGAGTTTGGTTCTCCAGAAGAAGGTTGCCTGGTCAGTTCAACAATTGAATCCTCCGTGAGATTTTAACCCTTGCTGGATCCAGGACCCCAAGGGACTCAGGCATCATACAAGCTAACCCCCACCAACTCACAAACATATAAATTGGGGGCCAGGGGTCCGGATTGGCCCTGATTCAGGCAAGCTCCTCCCTGCTTCCTTGGCCACCACTCTTCAGTAAGGATACCTCTCAGGAAATAAAAGAGACCTGTCTCTTAAACAACCCACTGGACAGGATCCCCATGGACGTCCTCTATGGGGAGCCGGCCTCCAGCACCAGGCCAATTGGCAGATCAACTCTGTGTTAACAAAAATGTCCACAAATGTGACATGTAGGCCGGCAACTTCAACATCACTGTGTGGGAATCCTTTGCAGACGACCATGGTACCAGTCAAGTTCATAGCAGTGATGGGGGGAGGACGACCACTGGGAGGAATGCAAAGCAAAGAACTGCTGCAGCAGCACAACTGGACGCCTTAATCTGCCCCAGCTGCAACAAAACATATCTGTCCTGTATCAGTCTCTACAGCCACAACAGATGCTGTAACCTTCCAACTGCTTGCTCTGACCCCCAATGGATCACACTCCTCCATTGTTTCCTGGGACAGAGGGAAGCCAGCCATTTTGGTCTCTGGTAGGGATGAAGGGGCCTCCACTGTGGGCAACTCTGCTGGGCGTTGGAACAAGGATTTATTCTCTGTCTTGTCCACTCTTCTCCAGGGCGTGTCTGCAAGGGAGGCTGGGAGCCCTGAAGACATCCAGGGACAATGATTTCTGAAACAGCTCACAGTGTGAGCTGAAGCCTCCGTCCAACCCATTTTGGGCAGGACTAGGAGGAGGGAAGGAAGGCACTTTGTCCCGAAAACCAGACCTGTACAAACAATGGCATTAAGGCCATTGGTTTATGTTCGTTTTTTGAAATTCCAGCACTTTTTAGTTCACATAATAGCCTTAAACGAGAGAGAGCTAGAAACTTGACATTCACTTTCCATCCTCTTTATTTAAAGTGGGTCTATATGGTCTGGTTCACATTTTTTAACATCTAGAAATATCCTATGTAAGGGATTTCAATGATAGAAACATTAGAAAAGCTTATATTTGCTAGTGAAAGGTTCTCTGCATAAAGCGCTTATCATTCCAAGGCCACAATCCTGCACAGAGTTAAACACCAGAGCCAGTGTGGTGTAGTGGTTAAGAGCGGTAGTCTCGTAATCTGGTGAACCGGGTTCACGTCTCTGCTCCTCCACATGCAGCTGCTGGGTGACCTTGGGCCAGTCACACTTCTCTGAAGTCTCTCAGCCCCACTCACCTCACAGAGTGTTTGTTGTGGGGGAGGAAGGGAAAGGAGAATGTTGGCCGCTTTGAGACTCCTTCGGGTAGTGATAAAGCGGGATATCAAATCCAAACTCTTCTTCTTCTCTACAATCCTGTGTGCACTTCTCTGGAAATAAGTCCCATTGAATTTGAGTGGGGATTATTTCTGATTGAACACGTTTAGGATTGCTCTGCACAGGACACTGAAATCCATTGTTATGACACAGATCTTTGGGTAGAAGCATGGAGGACCTTACATACTGTTGACCCGTATTTGTGACTTTCCTTTTGAATCAAAGCCATTTAACCATTATAAATGCAAATGTGTATGCTTCTATTTTCCAAATACTTCACTTCTCAGATGTATGTCTGAGCACAATTCCCCTCCTTTAAGCACATCTTGGAAGGAGAGTTGGGTGGTGGTGCTGAGGGGCACACACCTCGTGTGCATCTGATTCTCCTCAGTGCTGCCTGCCTCTGCTTCCTGTCCTTTTGCTCATCTGCACCACAGACAAGGCAAAGTGTGAGGCCAAGGCAGCCAGAGGGTTGCCCAACATCACATCTCACCCCTATTTTTAGAGAAATTTTAAACACATTTCTGGTTTAGTGCCAGAGTGTCAGCTCAGAAGTGTGAGTGCCATCATCCTCCCATTTTAGAAAAGAGCTAGAATGGCCAAACTCATTTAACTTATGTTCAGAATACTGATTCCCCAGTCCTGCAATCATGTTAGTTGCTCTTTGAGATGCTTTAGCTCTAACCTGACTTTCCTCTTCAACATTGAATACACAATGACAGATGAGACTTGCCTTGCGCCTGTTAAGAAGACTTAAGCGGATGCTTCCAAAAACTGTATTTTCTCCTTCTTTCATCACATTGTTGGCTCAAAATTATGAAACTGCTTCAATCTGCACATTTAACACTTCACATAAGCTACTTGTTTTTATGTGCACAATCAAGACTGCAATGTGACCAGGTGTACATTTACTTTGCTTGTGTGAACAGAAAATTCAGATGCATTGTTACATATGCAAGTTGGGTCTGCTTCACATCACTGATAGCAGATTCCTTCCCTTTAGTCATAGCTACAAGGCTGAAGTTGATTCTCAGTTCCCATTTCTTCTGATTCAATGCAGCGTTGCTTAAGTACCCTGAAGAAAGGTTGCATGAACACACAGACACACACTGCTCCCTAAAATAAGTTTCATTGTCGCAATGAAGTGCACACAACCTTCCTTGTTCACTTTTTGTACCCCTTACATAGCCATTCTTATAACATTGGCTGTTTGCTGTAATATGTGATTCCCAACAGCTTTGGGTAAAGTAAATAGATAAATTAAAATTCAAGATGATGAAAGGAAGTGATAAGATAGCTTTCCATGTTAGGTTTCGCTCTTGCTTTATAATATGTGTGTGAAGTGCATTTCCCCCCAATTATCATTCCCATATTCATGAAGTTATGGAATGCATCCTGTTCCTCAGAGGCCTGTCTCCTCAGTCACTTGCCACTGCCATAATACATGGAGGGAAGGGTGCAGGCCTGAATGTGAACAGCCAGCACATGCCTTGGAGCCAGATGAGATTTCTGCATATATATATATACATTGATGAAAACTCCTCTGTCCTCCACACACAGAGATGTGTGAGGGCTCTAACCCAGTGGTTCTCAAACTTTGTTATTGATAAGAAATACGCTGGAAAACAAAAGGAAACAACTCATAGCAATCTTTGATTTATAGCATAGAACACAACTACATTATTATGTGATCAGGGGACACCCAGAAAGTATCAAGCAATGCAGCTGCATATGAACATGAATCTGGACAAAAAAAAAGTTGTCGGAGCCCGAGCACGATTCAGAATCACCTGAGCACAAAAAAGTAAAATTAAAAATCAACCCCCCACCAAAACCAGGCGATTGCTATAACCTGTAAAAAATCCCCCAGATGGGCATGTAGCCCCCTCCAAAAGAGGACATGTGCAGGATTTCCTTTCTTTTTTGTTTGCTTTGTTACACAAGAAAATCTTTAATAAAAACTAATTAAAAACAAATCAAAACAAGGATTGTCCTCAGTATCACTTGATGCTCTTGCTCTCATTTTGAAAAGATATCTATCCATATTCTGCAAATAATTATATATATATATATACTACACTACACTACACTACACAATATTGAAATGTTTAATTGTTTCTTTGACTGTCCTAGAATCTTCCAGGCACATGTGCCATCAAAGTATTGGTGCTGACCTTTAAAGCCCCAAATGGTCTCGGACCAGAATACCTGAAGGAGCGTCTCCACCCCCATCTTTCAGCCCAGACACCAAGATCCAGCACCAAGGGCCTTCTGGCAGTTCCTTCCATGCGAGAAGTGAGGTTACAGGGAACCAGGCAGAGAGCCTTCTCGGTGGTGGCGCCCGCCCTGTGGAACGCCCTTCCATCAGATGTCAAGAAGATAAAGAACTACACAACTTTTACAAGACATCTGAAGGCAGCCCTGTATAGGGATGTTTTACTATGTTTTTATATGTGCTGTAAGCAGCCCAGAGTGGTATTATTATTATTATTATTATTAGGAGAGGGGTTGGAAGATTGTATTTTGTGACAATCCTGTAAAATCCAACGTTAATATTACAAGGGACATTTCCCAATACCAGGGGCGCCATCTAGTGGGGGCTGGGAGCCAAGGCCCATCTCCAAAATTTCCAATATCCCACAGCCTGCCAGCCCCATTGGGTCTTCCTGCAGCTAGTGGAAGGCTGCCCCAGCCTGCATGGTGTCCGGAAAAGCAGTGGGGACTAGTGTGCTTCCACCGCGTGAGGTTCCACTGGCCTGCACAGCATCTTCCGACGCTGCGTGAAGGGGTGATGCATGTGTGAAGGGGTGTTACGCACATATAAGTACATAAGCCTAGCTGATGGGAGGTTTTGCTTCTGCACATGAGTCTGGCAAACTGCTCTGAGCTGAAGCATTCCGTCCTCACCCATCCTGGAATGTTCAGTTCACATTGAGTTCATGAAACATCGTACCCTGACCTGTTCTTAATGCATGGTTGACCACATCTATGAATGCGAGAGTTATGCCCTTTTAAGTTTTGCTATATCAATCACTAGTAATAGTTTAATAAGGAGGTTTTCATACCTGTCCAATTCTGTGTTCTCTTTCCCAACCTTTAATCTATTGGTGATTAATGCCTATATGCAACCTTTGCATATGATTTGTGTTAACCAATCAGCAACAAGCACATATGTGACAATGCTGTAATATTCAATAAAAGGGACTCTCTGAGACATGCTCGAGAGATGCCTCCCATATGACACTTGTCACTTGTCTGTCGTTTATTTCAACCCAACACCTAGCGCTCTTCCCTGTGAAGAGAGAGTCTGTGCTAAGCAGCCTCCTCTTTGTGCAAAGGAACTTAGTACATGTCTGTCACTCCGTGCAGAGAGAGCCTTCCCCTTTGCTGAATGTGTGGCCAATGGGAGTTAGCCTGTGAGGGCTAACACAAATGCTATAAGTCTTTTAATGCTGATTAAGCTTCAGGTTAAAATAAAATAAAAAATAATATTTTGGGGCTTTCCTTCCAAGCAACTACATACCAACAATAATATTCACAGGGGTGTCCTTCAACCAGGGGTGGCGAATCCCTTGGGGCCACGGATCTATGGTCAACTTTCTGGGGGCCTCATGTCCAAAAGGGTGTGGCCAAAATGGGCTTTTTAACAAGTTTAAAAGACAAACCGGGCACAAAACTAACAATAGAATCTCAGTAGGAGACTTGCAGAAGTGGTTAGTGTGTGTATCACACCCTCCGACATTCTTCAGGGACATTTCTCCCTCCCTTCCTGACCCTCCTCAACCTCCCTGCAGAACATCTCCCAGCAGAGGAAGGGTGAGTGCCACCACCTCTGCACCAACGGCACACAGCACATGCCCTCCACTGTCCTGAGAAAACCCCTAATCCTGATTTTATTTTATTCTTTGGTAGATTTACGAAAAGAAAAGCACACACCAATAAATTTTAGACAGGGGCAAGATTAGACACACACACAAAAAACAGTTTTTAAATCAAGGCTCCTTGTGTCTTTCTCCTCTGCCTTTCTTCCCACCCAGGGTGGCCCTGCCTGCCCCTCAGAGCCAGTGTGTCCCATAGGGCTGGGCCACAGCGGCAGCAGACCCCCCCCCCATGCTCTCCAGCAACCACTACAAGCTGCCCAAGGGAGGAGGCCAGCAGCTGTGTCCATGGGTCCCACATCTGCCTGGAGTATTGTGCTTGACAAAAGAAGTGTTGGCTTGTTCTACAAATTGTAGAACATGAAGTGTTTCCCAGCCAAGCTACTCCTTACTGGTTTTAAGGCAGAACTGGGTAAATTTATGAAGGGTTTTCAACTCTGTTTATTCTGGCATGTCAATTGCTAGCCCGTAAGTTAATGGAAGGCACCTTCATGTCCACATCCTCATGTGGGTCACCACCTTTCTCTGAACATGGCAGCCACAATTAGAGACAGGCGGGACGTGTGGCAATGTGACACCGCACCCCAGTGAAATGATGTTTCTGAGCAACTTGTTGAGTGGGTTTAGTTTCAGAAGCCTGCTGCGTTAAACCAGGGGTCCTCAAACTACGGTCCAAGGACCAGATCCAGCCCGCCAGGGTCCTGAACCCGGCCCATCCAGGGTTGGCAGAGGAAGATGAGTTCTCTTGTGTTTGGAGGAGGCAGTTAGGGAGGGAGGGGGTTGCGGAGGAGAGAGGCGCCCCTGCTTTTGCCTGGGCAGCCTGGGCCTCTCCCTGCCCGTCTCCCCCCCCCCCCCGATGGGTTGCAGCCGTGGGCAAGGAGGGGCCTGGTGCGAGGGCCTTGCTGGCGCTGCAGCACACCGCACTCTCATGCCACCTCCCGGGGTGCCCACCTCGCCCCTGGCTGTGCCATTGGTTCTGATGCGCCTGCAGGGCTGTGACATGGAGTTTGTGATATGCCAGGTGACAGTGACGATTGGGGGTAGGAAGACGCACGGGCAAGTTGGCGTGTGGGGATTTGGGGTTGGCGGACAGGCGTGCAAGCTGGGCGGGTGGATGGGGGTTAGGGAGACACGCGGGCAAGTTGGGTTGTGAGGATGGGGCTTAAGGAGACACAGGTGTGGGCTGGGTCATGGGGATCTGGTTAGGGAAGCACATGCATAGGCTGGGTCGTGGGGGTTAGGGAGCCGTGTATAAGCTGGGCTGTGGGGATGTGTGTGTGCAGGCAGACACGTGTATAGGCTGGGTTGTGGGGATGGGGGCATGGAAGGCCCACAGGTAGACTGGGCCATGGGGGTGAGGGAGATCCATGTTCAGGCTGGGTTGCAGGGATGAGCATTAGTGATACTGACCATCTCATTAGCCAAAAGCAGGCCCATACCTCCCATGGAAATGCTTATAAGTTTATGCTGATTAAAATACAGTGGTACCTCGGGTTACATATGCTTCAGGTTACATACACTTCAGGTTACAGACTCCGCTAACCCAGAAATAGTACCTCGGGTTAAGAACTTTGCTTCAGGATGAGAACAAAAATTGCGCAGCGGCGGCAGCAGGAGGCCCCATTAGCTAAAGTGGTGCTTTAGGTTAAGAACAGTTTCAGGTTAAGAACGGACCTCTGGAACTAATTAAGTACTTAACCCAAGGTACCACTATAGTTCATTTTAAATATTGTATTGTTTTTCCTGTTCTTTGTGCACTACAAATAAAATATGTGCAGTGTGCATAGGAATTTGTTCAAATTTTTTTCAAAGTATAGTCCGGCCCCCAACAGTGTCTGAGGGTCAGTGAACCGGCCCCGTTTAAAAAGTTTGAGGACCCCTGAGTTAAACTATTTTACCTGAGAGGAAAGATGGGGTGCTTGGCATCGTCCTTACCACACAAAACAATAATGCCAAGCACTTTGATCACAAGTCTCTGCCCACAGATCTCGCTGCCTCTGACAAAGAAGCGAGGAAGGACAATCCTGACACAGTTCCATCTTGGTTGATTTTAGTCTTTTTTTAAAAAAACCAAAACCCTCCAAGTTTAATAGCAAAGAAGGGATAAGACATCTTACTCTTTCATACTGCTGCCTTGTTCATATGAGGTATAAACAGTGTCTTCAAAAATGAGTGAACCCTGTTTGTTCTCCAGCAAAGATACACCTCTCTTGAGGGAGACCAAGGGAGCTCCCCCCCCCTCCTGACTTACACCATCACCACATGATGGACATTTTTATTATACTTCATTTTTAGAAATCCCTGTCTCCTTTCACTTCATTTTCCTCTAGTGCGAAGCAGGGAGGTACCACCATTTCTGGCACCTGGGGATGCAACTACGCTTCCAGATCCTCAAGTGGAGAGGGGAGTGACACAGAAGACACACTCACACCACCTTAAAAGGTAAAGGTACCCCTGCCCGTACGGGCCAGTCTTGCCAGACTCTAGGGTTGTGCGCTCATCTCACTCTATAGGCCGGGAGCCAGCGCTGTCCGCAGACACTTCCGGGTCACGTGGCCAGCGTGACAAGCTGCATCTGGCGAGCCAGCGCAGCACACGGAACGTCGTTTACCTTCCCGCTAGTAAGTGGTCCCTATTTATCTACTTGCACTTAGGGGTGCTTTCGAACTGCTAGGTTGGCAGGCGCTGGGACCGAACGACGGGAGCGCACCCCGCTGCGGGGATTCGAACCGCCGACCATGCGATCGGCAAGTCCTAGGCGCTGAGGTTTTTCCCACAGCGCCACCCGCGTCCCCACACCACCTTAGGCCAGCTCATAATCCCCAGTTGCGCCAGCTTTTTATAGTCAGCTGGCAGGGTGCTTCAATCTTCACAGGGTCCCTAGCCTTCATTTTAAAGAGCAGCCTCCAGGATGCACCACCAAGACAGATCCCACCCGAAAGTACTAAAAGCATCCACTTCTGTTGGCTCCACCAATCGGAGGTCCACCGATCCACCAACCTAAGGCAGGAGACTGAGAAGAGACATGATAGCCATCTTCAAATGTCTAAAGGGAATTTCGCATGGGAAATGGAGCAAGCTTGTATTCTTCCATTAGGGAAGGTAGGACTCGAACCAGTGGATTCACGTTACAATACAATTTTGACTAAACATCGGAAAGAACTTTCTGATGGCAAGGGCTGTCCAACAGGGGAATGGTCTTTCTCGGGAGGTTGCGGTCTTCTTGGGGGTTTTTAAGCAGAGGTTGGATGGCTTTCTGCCATGGATGCTTCAGTTGTGATTCCTGCTTGCCGGGGTTGTACAGTGCTGGATAACCCGGGGGATCCCTCTATGATGCTATTAGGATCCCTTTTATAAAAGAGAGAACTTTAATGGCACGGCTTCTCCCCACAGGGCCACCAAGGATCAGAAAAGCTGAAGAAGAGACCCTTCCTCAGAGGGAGACCACCGGACCCGCCGAGGAGGGGAATCCCTCCAGAGGCCCCGCTTCGCCTTCTGCCCCGGCCAGGTTGCGGGCTCTGCGCGGCTTCAGGCGGAGCCCCAGGAGCCGCTTCCCGGCCTGGAGGGCAGGCTGCGCGCCGGACCCAGACCCGCCTGCCTTCCGCGACCAGCAGAGCTAGGCCGCCGGCTTCTAACCCGGCGGAACCGGGGCGTCCCGGGCGCCGCGCTCCCCGCTCCTCGCGCCCCGCCCCGGGCGCCCCCCTCTCCCGGGCGCCCCCTCCCTCCTTTGTTCTCTGGGGCCCCGCCTCCCCTCTCCCCCAGCTCGCCCATTGGCTCGCGCCGCCGCCACTCGGGTGGGGGCCCGCTCTGGCCCCCCCGCTCCCCGGCCGGGAGAGAGAGCGAGAGAGCGAGCGGGAGCGCGCGGGGCTGGGCTGGGCGTCTCCTTCCCTGCGCCGCCTCGGCCGCGTCTGCAGCCGCCGCGGGACCAGGCGGGCGCCAGGTAAGGCGGGCGGGCGGGAGGGGGGCTCGGCAGCGCCGCGCTCGGCTCTCCGGCGAGGCGAAGGAGGGAGCCCGGCGCGCCCCGAGCGCGGAGACAAAAGGCGGCCTCGGGGATCCCGGCCGCTCCCTCCCTCCCTCCCGGGCTGCCAGGCCGGAGCGCGGGAGGGAGATGCGCGAAGGGAGGGCGAGGGCGCCCCGGGCCGAGGCCAGCCGCTCGGGAGGAGCCGTCGCTCCGCCGGGCAGAAGCTGCCTGCGCGCTCCCCGCTCCCTGCGCCGCGGCGGCGGCGGCGGCGTCTGGGAGGATGGCGGGGGCGCCGGGCGCAAGGCGGCAAATGCTGATGCACTTTGGGGGATTCCTGTCACGGGGAGCAAGGCAGGAGCGGAGGGTTAGGATACTGGAAAGGCTCTCGAGGAGCCTGACTGCCTGCCTGCCTTTCCTTAATGGGAAGTCTTCAAAATCCGGCCAAAGTTAGTTGTGAGTGGCAACACCCATTGGAGGCCGAGGAATGGGACTCTGGGTCATGACTGAGCGAAGTCACGCAGAGTTAAGCGGATATCCTGTGCATATCTGCCTAGAAGCAAGTCTGTGTATTCAGTTGGGCTTACTCCCAGGTAAATGTGCGGAAGGTTGCCCATTGTGTGTGTTTGGCTCCTGATGACTTCTGGCAAGGAGACTGAAAAGTGCAACCCCCAGTAAGCAGCACTCGTGTCTCACTCAAGGATCAAATGACTTTAGCATATCTAAATAGGGGAATTGCTTCCAGGTGACCAGGGATGCATTTATTATTATTAGTTTGCATTTTCTTCTTCCTAAATTAGCTTGTCAGTATGCTACAAATTGCTAACATACATATTTGTAAACAGGTAGGTTAGTAAAAATCTTTGAGGTAGCAACTTTTGTGGACTTACTAGCAACGGGATGCTACTAAACACAGTTACTAAAGCCTGATAAAATCTGACCACCTGGCTAAAGGAATAGTTAAGCTACACTGCAGAATGTGTCAGGTTAGTTCCAATTAATAAATTTGTGAAGATTAAGGAAAGCATATAATTGAATAATGGATATGAAAATAATTGCCATCCTTAAAAGTATATTAGAGTAAGAAACGCAGAGCAATTGTCATTCTTACAATTTATTTTCATTCTTTGAGAAATTGTTTTAATTTCTACTCTCAAGTTTTCCATTTAAAAATACAAAATTATAGCATAACACATACTCTAATTCTGTTGAACCAATCGTTAAGATTCAAAACTTTACATACTGTGACTCTGGTTCCCTAACTCCTTAATCCAACAACATATTTTAATTCTGATGATTTCCAGGAATGTGAGCCTGAGTACTGGGTAGCTGTAATGTTTGGCTTTAGCATCTTAAAAGGAAGTCAGTGTCTTAGCAGTCATAAGGAACTGTAGAAAAATGGAGACTGATTTTCAGGTTCAGCTCTGGTCCAGTCCAGGCCAAGACATATTTAAAAACAATTATGCTAAATTTGGGACCCATAGACTCATCGGATTTGCAAGAAAGTTATTTTTCCATTGAAGTGCAGTCCACTTAAGGACTACTTTGCTGAGATATTTTAGTAGCCAACCAGAGTACCCAAATGGGAATGATATCCTGTTCACTCAACTCCCTGAGCTCTTGTAACCATAAGTGAAATCTGAAAGTTAATTGTAAGATTGTCCAGTAGAAAGATGCCAGAAGAAGACATATTGCCACACAAACTTGAAATGATGGCCATCAGTACTTGTTATTAACAATGCAGGCCAAGTCCCCAAAGGTTTGACCCGAATCTGCAAATGTGCTCGCCATTGGCAATCATACTTTTTAATCTGGCAAGTGCTCCCAATCTGCTCCGGAACCTAGAGGAGGGCAGGGTTCCTTCCCATCCTCTCACTGAACCCTAAAAACACTTGGAAAACAGTGGGGCATCTTTGTGCTTTCCAAGCGTCTCTGAACTCAGCACAAGCTCAAAGAGAAACTGCACCCTTATTTGGGCTCCAAAGAAAGGCAGAGGCTCTCCCTGACTCCCAGTGGCCCTCTTTTCTTCTGCAGAGTCCTGCACTAAAATGGAAAATATCATGGCCTGTAGGCCAAACAAGCCAATTGCTCAACATTTAGCAGAGTTAATTTCAGGTATAACTTGGCCTGGATTTAACCAGAGCAGAAAATCTGCTCAGAGCTGGGAAGAAGTTCCACTGGTTCTCAAAGGGTTTAGAATGCTCCCAAATGGGCTGTTACCGGTTTATTAGGCCACATGTGAGCAACTGTCAGCCCAGGGGGTGCATTCTGCCCCTGATCTCTGTTGATGCCTCCTGGTTGCCCTGTTCTTCCATCTCATCAGAGTCCCTTCCTACCAGTTCCCTGCTCCTTTTTCTGGTCTTTTAAAAATGTGTTTCCTCTCTTTCTGTGAGGTTGGAGAAGGAACAGAATTTTACTTGATTAAAATATAATTTATGCTTGGTTTTATTTTGTTTATTTCTGGTTGTATGGTTTAGGGGAAAGCTGTGTTTTCCCCAGGTGACTGAGAACAAATTGGTAGCCTTCTGTGATTTGTGCATCTGTATAGAAATTACTTCCATGTACTTTGTTAGAACCATAGCTATATTTGTCTGCTATAAAAAATATATTAAAAAATCCTCTGTATACTTAATTTGAGACCAATCCTATTATATTTGGCAGGGCTTGCTTTTGAGAAGAAATGAAAATTTTAATTTGAGGTAGTCTTTCTGAAAATTTTAGGGTGGTTTTTATACCAAATTAAATAATTCCATCATTAATCTGCTCTGCATCTCCTCCTGTATGACCAATTGTCATTTTTATTTCAGATTCAAGTTCAGTTCTCCACGTTCCCATATCAGTTTGCAACTTAAAAAAAATCATTGTGAAAGTTTTCCAACATTTTATTGCCAGTCTCCTAATATTTGCATGTAATTTTGTTTGATTTACACATTTTTGCAAATATAATGCATTTTTATATGCTACTTTAACTAACATATGTGTATCCTTATGCACATTTTTATATGCATCATTTGGACGGAGAACAGCATCACAAAATTTGGAGAAGTTCAGATTTAGAAGGCTAGCAGTCTTTGGGTTTACATATTAGGCAGGTTCGCATTAAGATCCGAACTGAATTTCTCAATAAGTTAGTTGGGTATGACCCATTATTATCTTTTCCTTTAGGCAAAGGATTGAGCAGAGGACCAGCAACTAAGAGCTGCAGAACAGGGGGATCAAAGAAGAAAAGCATTTTAGTTCAGCAATTTCCTCTAAATCGGAGATGACTAATATTCTTGGAGTGAGGGCCAAATTTGTCCTTGGCCAACTCTCCAGGGACCTCATGCTAGTGGTGGGGTTTCCAAAAGTGGGTGTGGCCATAAGCTCACATATGCGCTTTAGGATGTGCAAGCATGGGCAGACAAGCACAAAAGGCTCCCACCCACCTCTCTAATCGATCTGATGACCAGAGTAGAGGCAGTTTACATCCCTATCAGTGTGCTGGGCTCTATCTCTGCTCACCCCAATATCTATTTTAGTTCTTCATTTCTTTATTTTGCTTGTGCCACCAAAATCTGTAGGGTCTGAGGGGCAGAAAAAATTATTGGGGAGTTCAGATCAGGACCCCAAACTGGGGTTACCCTCCCCTTCTCTAAATTATTTAATTCCCTAACCTGCAGGTAAAACTCGATAACTTCTCTGTTTGACTTTGATTTGACCTGGCTGTTTTGGTAAGCAAAATTTGACTTTGATGTAAACTGTAACTTGCTAATATCTGGAAAAGGCTGTAGTTATATAT
This sequence comes from Podarcis tiliguerta, assembly GCF_965153285.1. Lineage (NCBI taxonomy): Eukaryota > Metazoa > Chordata > Lepidosauria > Squamata > Lacertidae > Podarcis > Podarcis tiliguerta. The sequence continues at coordinate 86,209,988 of NC_139540.1, read as the reverse complement.
GACCATCTTATTGATAACATTGCTACCACCAGGGGAATTTGGGAGCCAAAATGCAGCCTTATCTGTCTATTCAAATTAATGTCATTAACTCTTACGTCCACAATATATTTTGAAGACGCACTTGGAAGCAACAAGATTCCAAGGTCTGAAAACAAAAAATGGGTTAATGACAAATAAGCTAAATATTGCTTAATCTAAGGGAGGTAATATATTTTCCTGCTTTTAAATAACTTTACGTGGACTATTGCCTTTCAAAAGTGTTTTGGGACTGAAGTATGGAGCACAGTGGACCCAAAATTTGTGGGGTTTTTTAGGTTTTTTTTTTTAGGTCTTCTACAGTTAAGTCTTTGTACATAGGAAGTGGTGTTGAGGACTGAAGTAGGCTTTTGGACAATGACCTCCTGAGTGTATAGCACATTTGCTTCAATATTGGTTGTAGTTGCATTTCATAAGGTGGCGGTTGTTTGTTACCAAGTACTGTATTCATCGCCCCATAGGACGCACCGGCCCATAGGACGCACCTAGTTTTTTTGGGGGGAAATAAAGCAAAAAATTTTTATTTCCCCCCCAGGTGCGCTGCGCTAATCCCGAAGCTTGGGGCATGCAGAGCTCAGCACGCCCCAAGCTTCCGGGTGTCGGCAAGGTCTCCGCTAGCCATGGGAGAGCACGCGGCTCTCCCAGGGCTAGCGGAGCGCTGCGCCAATCCTGAAGCTTGGGGCGTGCGGAGCTCAGCGCGCCCCAAGCTTCTGGGTGCCGGCAAGGTCTCCGCTAGCCGTGGGAGAGCTGGGTCTCCCATGGCTAGCGGATAGCTTCCTGAAGCCTGGAGAGTGAGAGGGGTCGGTGCGCACCGACCCCCCTCGCTCTCCAGGCTTCAGCGAAAGCCTGCATTCGCTCCATAAGATGCACACACATTTCCCCTTCATTTTTGGAGGGGAAAAAGTGCGTCCTATAGGGCGAAAAATACGGTAGTTCTCTTTGAAGCTACTTGCGAAACCCACAGACAACAATTGGATCTTAGAGAATGAAAGCTACTCCCAGATGATTTGAGAGTTGATGATGATAATAGAGCTAGGAAATGAATGAAGCACAGATTAAAAGGAGGATGTGGAATGAATTATAACCTGCCCTTTTTTTTTTTGCTGGTGTTGCCTTTTAAAATCAACTCTTATTTTAGAATCTTGAATGTATGATTTACATCTAGTTCCTTGACACATGCTTGCACAGCCCTTAACTTCCAGACTATGTGAATCGCCCTGGGACCTCTGAGTATAGAGCAGTATATTATTATTATTATTATTATTATTATTATTATTATTATTATGTCAGTGACCTCTTTGGAAGGAATGCACAAGGTGGTACGGGTTGGCAATCATTCAAATTGTGGTATGGTTGGCCGGTGTACTCACTGTGAAAGAATGGTCATGGCCTTGACAAAAAGAATCATAGAACAGTAGGGACCCTGAGGATCATCTAGTCCAACCCTCTGCAATGCAGCTGTTCCATATGGGGATAGAACCTGCAACTCTGGTGTTATTACCACCATGCTCTAAACCAACGGAGCTATGCAGTTTTCTTAGTGTCCCCTTTCTCTGGAATGGACAATTCATCTGCATGAATAGGGGCTTGGACCTGTGCACCACAAGGTGTGTTTATATGTGTGTGCGGTTTTTGGGAAATGAACGGGTAGAAGAACATAAGAGCAGCCTGCTGGATCAGGGCAGTGGCCCACCTGGCCCAGCATCTTGTTCTCACAGTGGCTAGCCAGATGCCTCTGGGAAACCCGCATGCAGGATTTGAGCGCCAGAACACTCTCCCTTCCTGTGGTTTCCAGCAACTGGGGTTCAGAAGCAGGCAGAGAGAGACAGTTTAGTAGGGGTTAGCTGAACCTGAGTGCCACTTTAGAGCAGTGTTTCACAACCTTGGGTTTCTAGCTGGTTTTGGACTACAACTCCCATCATCCCTAGCCAGCAAGACCAGTGGTCAGGGATGATGGGAGCTGTAGTCTGAAAAACAATTAGGGACCCAAGGTTGGGAAACAGTGCTTTAGAGCAGCCTGCCTAGTTGGATTGATTCTCTCTGCTCATAGGACCACTTTGCTTATACAGTATATTTGTAAAATAAAGAAATATTGTAAGAATGCCCTAAATCCCCAGCATAGGTGCCGACTCCTAGGGGCCAAAGCAGTTTCGGCCCCCATAATATTTTTGGGGGGGAGTGGGCCCCTCAGTATTCAAAGGATGTGTCTGGCGCTGGTGTGTCTGATCTTTAGTGCTTTCTCATTCAAAGAAATTTTAACCTTGTTGTGCTGTCTTGGAACACCTCACCACTTGGAAATATGTGTGCTATGTACTAATATGGTGGCTGACAACAAGCAGGTGAGGATAATGGTGCACTATTTTGTTAATGGTGTGCTCTCTCTAGGGGGAGATTTGTCAGCGACTCTTGCCAGAATCATTCTTACCTTGAGAATGTGTTACTTTGATAAGTTCGGAGCATGTAAAGAGGAATTGATTGCAGTTGTTGCCCATAAAATCAGACTAAAATTTGCTGATGTGTTTCCTACCAAGGTGAGCCTTTGGTTGGTTGGTTTGGTCTGCTATGCTTTCCCCTGGATTCTGTGGTTATAAAAAAGTAAATGAAACTGGAGTCATACCAAGGGGGAGCCTAGGAGGCTGGTGCTGAGTAACTGCATCTCCTTGAAAAAGCTGCCACCTTGATCTGGGGACCAGTTCACACTTAAATGTAAGCAGTTGTGCCCTTCCCCAAACATAGGCCTGTTTTGGGAAACACTGGGATCTTCCCTCTTAAGGCGGTAGACCCGTCAATTGACTGGTGAAATGCTGACAGATGACTTTCTTATTTGGCTGTTGTCCACTGTGTACATGACAGCTTAACTTTTTATGTATTGTGAATAGCACTAGAAAGAACGATTTTTGCACATTTTTGTTGTGGTGGAGATGGGGTGTGTATGCTCGTTTTGATCACTTCTGGCAAACTGATGCCTGATGTAATGTTTCTTTTAGAGACTTGCAGTCTCTCTAAGCTACGCCCCTCTGCATTTGGCATATAGCTGCTCAACTTTCTCCAGTTAGGTGTGGTTCTTGTGTTTTGGAGTGTTAAGTCAAAGAAACTCCTGGCATCTGAACTTCATTTGTGGAGAAGTAGTGCAGAAAAGGAACAAAGAGGTATAATGGCATTTCAAACAATTTGCAGAATTGTAAACATTTCGCTTGTGTTCTGCTGGATTACTTGGCTAACAAGATCCAACATACTGTCTTTTGAAAACTTGGAACGTTTTGCTATGGTATCGAAAGACACCTAAAAAAGTGATGTGAACAGAATTATGTTTTACTCTGGTTACTGTGTCAACTTCAAACTTACGTATGTTGTTTACAATTAAAAGATTGAAAGCACAAGATAAAAGAATACAACATGGAAGTTGAATCACAACAGAACAGTGTAATGTGAATTATCTCTGAGCATTGATATACCACACTGAAATTTATTTATGACATAGTTCCCTCTTGGAAGTTCAAATACCTAATCCATACCCTCCCTCGTGTTAATGGAGGATGGGGTGGGGAGAGGATTATGAAATATATTGTAATGTGATATCTGAAGCAAGACCTCTGTAAGATTTGCCTCTACCAGTCATTTGTGTGTGTCACAGCTGTTTTCTACAGACAGTTGGCAGCTGCACACTCAGACAGACAGGCCATGCCAAGTCCCATAGTGACCATTTTCAGCCATATGTTGATGAAGGCTTGATAACGTTGATGGTAATGGGGAGACTTAATGAAGGATTTTCCTTTTTTCTCCTTTGCCAAGAAACATGCCCCCCCCCCAGCAAAATAAACCTTTCCGTTATACTTCTAGTGGTAGGTTTTGACTTGGTTGTACAAAATATAAAATCATTTAAATATTTAAGAGGGAACTCAAATGTGTAATTCCTTGTGGAGGGCTAAGGATAAAATCAAATGAAAAGTGCTACTAAGAATTGCAGGTTGACAAAATGAAATGGCAAATAAAGTCTTCTGGCTCTTTATTCGCAAAGGATTCTGTTGGTGCAGAAGTAATTGAAATCACATAAAAGTTAGAAATGTGTGTTTGTTTGCAGTGTTTAATAATTCAGTGTGGTGGTGTTTTAAGGAAGACAGATGGCAGCAATAGCTTCTTAATTCTGATATGAGCCTTATTAATTTTCAAGTGAGCAACAGAAGCAGCTGGCAAGACGAGAAAATCCATCCCAGTTGTAGTGTGGTTGTCATTGCCTGAGCCAGAGGACTCAGCTGGGTGCAGCCCTGATGGCCAACTAATGAGAGTCTCAGTGTAGGACAAACATTCCTCCTGCCTTTGAGATGGTATGGGGATCAGCATATCAGCGTATTTATCCATATTTTGTTTACACTTAACATTTAATATGCAGCAGATATGTAGAGCTGCTCATAATGTGTGTCTCATAATTGGAAATGCATGCTCCATCTTTTCTTAACGCAAGAATTGTCCTGGTGGAAGAGACCAGAGCTCCTCCTCACTTAGCGTTCTGCTTCCAACACGGCCAGCCAGATTTCTCTGGGAGCTCACAACCAGGGACTGACTACTTCTCCATGAACATTGGGAGGGAGGTTATTGGTTTGTTTTGTTTATTCTGTATTTTTATGCTGTGAACCACCCTAAGATACTCAGATGATGGGCATAAAAAAATGAAATCTAAACATTTCTAATTCCTTTAAAAGCAATCTAGGCTTGTGGCCATCCGGGTGCTTGTACACTTACATCTAAGTGTTCATATACAAAATTTTGTTTCTGAGAACATCTGAACCAGCCAACCGAATTAATCTTTACATTCATTTTTTTATAGTCTTGTTGAAAGTTAGGCTTGTTCATTATGGGAGGGCTGCCCCATTTGTGTCTCTGCCCTCATTGTATGCTTTTTTTTTTTTACTTTTCATAGAAGAAATGTGCTGCCACATCAAGGGTGAGGATGAATATATACCACCTGGGAATTGACCTTCCCCTGTGATCTCTCAGTTGTACTGCTTTCCCCTAGGCAACATAACAACATCTTCAATAACTGTATCTAATTAAACCTTGCTTCTCAGAAAGTTACCTGGTTATCTTTATGGATAGCCTTAAATAAAGGGTGATGTAGTTTGATAAATAAATCTAGCAGTTGATTTTTCCATGGCATCAGAAATTTTATGGTCAATAAATCTGTTTTGCTTTTTCCTAGAGAACAGACAATATTAACTCTGTGTTATACTGTCAGTACATGAAAGATTTGTTCTAATCTATTAAGGCTCCCAGCATTCCGTCGCCTGGATCATCTTAGCTGCTCTGCTTCCTTTTTTCTGTGCCTTTGCATATGAAGGGCAGGTTCAAATGTTACTAGAAAGCTCAAAGCTCTTCCTCATGGTTCCTCAGACACCTAAAAGCTGTTTACATCACACATTTACCCAAATATGTGCAGTGTCCTGTTTCACCATCATCATCTGCCACTGTAGGGCACTTTATACCCATCCCACCCCTTGGCTTCCACATGTTAAATGTTTGTAGATGAGCATCAGTAAAGGGAAGAATGTGCTCTAGTCTAATGAAGGAGGCAGGTAATTCTTGAACTGGCTTTGCTGCAAACTGTTTATCCCTCTGTCCAAGAGATGAGCACTTTCTGAATCCTCAAAGATCACTCATTTTCCTGACAGTAGTCTAGAGGCCAGAAGTAAGGTAAAGGTAAAGGGACCCCTGACCATTAGGTCCAGTCGTGAGCGACTCTGGGGTTGCGGCGCTCATCTCGCTTTATTGGCCGAGGGAGCCGGTGTTTGTCCACAGACAGCTTCCGGGTCATGTGGCCAGCATGACTAAGCCACTTCTGGCGAACCAGAGCAGCGCACGGAAACACCGTTTACCTTCCCGCCGGAGCGGTACCTATTGATCTACTTGCACTTCGACGTGCTTTAGAACTGCTAGGTTGGCAGGAGCAGGGACCGAGCAACGGGAGCTCACCCTGTCGCGGGGATTCGAACTGCCAACCTTCTGATCGGCAAGTCCCAGGCCCTGTGGTTTAACCCACATCGCCACACGCGTCTCATAGAGGCCAGAAGTATGTTGTGCCAAATAAACAGACTGTCAGTGAAGGTGGACTATAAATGCAGAAATGTGAAAAATGGCATCAAGATAAGGGTTAGAAGAAATTGGTTTGGGTGGTGGATTTACCAGTTGGCCATCTTACCCCATCCATAGAAGTGTGCTTTCCCTTCAGTTGCTTGTCACTGGATTGCCTTGGTATAAATACCATTCCTACCTAAGGGGGAACTGTTGTTCAAATGGTCTCAAACAACAATAGACAGGAAGCTGCTATGTACAATTTAAACCACCACCAGCAGCTTCCTTTTACAGTTCTGCTAGGCTGCCTGTTCTAAATGTCATTTTTACGCTTATTTTCATTATATGAAATTGTTTTTATTTTGTTTCAGCCATGGAAGAATTAATAGTTGAACTACAGCTGTTTCTTCAGCTTCTGGACCATGAATACTTAACAACCACAGTCAGGGAGAAAAAGGCAGCTTTGAGTAACATTCTTCTGAGGATACAGTCATCAAAAGGTTAATGCCAGGTTTATGTTATTAGCATATGGCATGGGGTGAGGCAAGACTGTGTTTAACCCAGAGCACTAGGAAAACAAAACCTCACCCAGTTCCCCCCTCCTCATTTTGTTGCAGTCTGGCTTACATGTTCTGCACCCGAGTAGAACAGCATTTCCAAGTGGTCAGTCTTGCAGGGGTGAACCTTCTGGTGGTTCCCTCGCTGCGAGAAGTGAGGTTACAGGGAACCAGGCAGAGGGCCTTCTCGGTGGTGGTGCCTGCCCTGTGGAACGCCCTCCCAGCAGATGTCAAGGCAATAAACAACTGTCTTACTTTTAAAAGACATCTACAGCCGGCCTTGTTTGGGGAAGTTTTTAATGTTTGATGCTGTATTGTGTTTTTAATATTTGGATGGAAGCCGCCCAGAGTGGCTGGGAAACCCAGCCAGATGGGCGGGGTATTAATAATAATAATAGAAGAAGAAGAAGAGTTTGGATTTGATATCCCGCCTTTCACTCCCTTTAAGGAGTCTCAAAGCGGCTAACATTCTCCTTTCCCTTCCTCCCCCACAACAAACACTCTGTGAGGTGAGTGGGGCTGAGAGACTTCAAAGAAGTGTGACTAGCCAAAGTCACCCAGCAGCTGCATGTGGAGGAGCGGAGACGCGAACCCGGTTCCCCAGATTACAAGACTACCGCTCTTAACCACTACACCACACTGGCTCTCAATAATAATAATAATAATAATAATAATAATAATAATAATAATTTATTTATTAGTGCTGAGGGCAGGGATTATGGTCAAATTGGGCACAGACAGTTCATGCCTCTAACAGGGAACAGGAGTGTTTCATGGAGGAAGGAGGAGGGTTAACTCTTCTTTGCACAGCAATTAGGCTTGAAAGCAGCTTCTCATTCAGCCCAATGAAAGGCTGCTTTCAAGTCTCATTTCCCTGTGTGTGAGGGACTTCTTTTTTAAGGGGTGGTGGTGTCACAGGGCATGGAGAGTGGAGGGTTGACCACTTACTTTCTGACCCTTCTAAAACTGCCACCCCATGGCATTTGGTCTTGAAAACAGCCATTGGTTTCAGTTAAAGGCTGTTTTCAAGGGAGGAGGGGGGGTCTTTGCACTGGACAGGCCACAACTCTCACTCGTGCCCCATTCCCAGAGGAAAGATTTGCATCATTCTCTTCATTCCTCAAGCAGGGGCAAGAGTGCCTTCCCATTCTTTTCTTTGCAGCTTCAAGGATGTTCCCTCATGATAAACTTTAGTGGCTTCTTAAAGTAAGGATTCTTAACTCCCCTCTTGTTTTCATTTTCATTTAGCAAGTCACTGCCCTTGTAATGTGTTATTCCTTCTCTCCCACACCGTGTCCTATGTGTAAGCTTTGAGTTGATGCCATGGTAAGCATCACCAACTCCATTAATTAATATCAATTTTACATAGTCTTTTCCCCATCCTCACATTAGATTTTGAAATAAAAGAAAATGCACAGAAACAAGAGGTTACCAGCAACTTACCTGCTCCTCCTCAGATGCCTCTGCCAGAGATTCCTCAGCAATGGCTGGTGAGTATATTCTAAGTGTTTGCTAATGAAGAGATCTTTCTCAAATTTTTTTAAATAGTACAGCTTTGGAATTCGTTTACCTATTTGTTTATTTGAATGTATAACCTGTTCCCTCATATGTAATTAAAGCGTGAAAGCATATCCAGTAGGATGATTTGCCATACCTTTCTTGCCATACCTTCTACTTGTATAGCAATTTGACTTTCACTTTGAGCTAATACTGTCCTTAACAGATTATCCACCAGGTCTTCCTGTTCATACTTAAATATCATTGAAACAAATTTGCTTATTGACTATTCCCAGTGTTTTGTTTTCAATGAAGATACTACACCAAATTTTCACCCAATTTTAATTGATTTCCTTATTTGATGCCTTAATATTTTGCAATATTGGATAGCTGACATGTTAATCAGTCTCAGTTGTTTTCATACTTTTATCTTCAGGGAATAATTGCTCTATTGACATATACCAAGGAATTTGTCTGTGTTCTCCACAGAATCCCTGAACATTGTACAAGATGCCGCAGTGTGTTCTTGGGTCTTGTACTCACTTGGGTCTTGTAATATTAGACAGTATTTGACAGCTAGCGTATAATTTTATTTAACTTGCAGCATTTGATAGACTATATTTGTTAATATTTAGTTGTTATTTGATAATATAAGTTGATAATTAGTATTTTGACTGTTGATAATTTATTTATTTAGGAGAATTAAAAACAAATATAAAAATACCACTAATTTCCCATTTTAACACAATGAACAACTAATAGTGAAATTCTTCCAGGTATGGCTGAAGAGAATTAATCCACACCACATATTGTTTCAGGTCCCACTTGCTTTCTTCCAATTCCCAGCATGAGTAATTTTTACTTGTATTTGTTCATTCCACCACAGCTGTTAAAATAGCAACATGATAATGTTTAGGGATCTCCATCCCTCCTTCTAATGACTTTCTCAACTCAGTGATTTTATTATTCTCAATCAGTCTCTTCAACTTGGTTGACCTGCATTTTTATGGAAAGCATCTGACTCATCTAGGCACATTTTGCTGTGGACCATCTTTGTAAATGCTGCCACATCTTAGCCCTAGGCCCATGTGATATTTTAACTGTTGGGCAAGTACTTTGATAACTTTATTCTTGAATATTTAACATCTCTGTCTTTCCATTTAGAATCATAAACAATTGTGTTATTATTTTAACTGACTATCCGTTGCTTGGTTTTGCTTGATTTACGTTACAACCAGTAGATTTGCTGAAATTGTCAGGCCATGCCATCCTTTGGCGCTGTGTGGGACTAAGTCCTTTCTGGTAGGTCCCCAAACCAGGGGATGAATGATGCCAGCCCTGGAGGTGGCATAGTCTGGTCCCTTTTATTTCCCTCCCATTGCTTTCAATAGAAGGCAAATAGTTAAAGTGGGGGAAAGGAAAAGGGTGGAGGGACACAATACCACTCCTCCACCCTGTTGACTAGACTAGCAGGTTCTCTTTCCTTCCTTAAGATAACAGCCTTGCAGTAGCCAATAAATTCTCAACTGATACAGAGTCCATCATACTCACTCTCTCTCTACTTTGTTACACATCGTCTTGATGTGGAAGACTTCCTGTGCTGCTAAGTAATTAGAAGAACACTCAGATCACATTTCCCTACCTTAGAAGCAAAGGCAGCTTAGCTGAGTGGTTTGCTGTAATTACACAAAAGCTGCATTTGGACGTTTAAATGTCCATGCAGGATTCCTAAAGAAGTTGCAAGATCTGAACATAATGTAAAACAACAACCACAACACCTTGATGTTTTCTTTTGGCCATTCAATGTGCTTCACTTTTGTGGAGCTGCCCTTGGGTCTGTTTCGGAAGCTCCAGATGGTGCAGGATGCCGCTGCCAGATTGATGATGGGAGTTTCTGGTTGAGAACATGTGACTGCGTTGTTAAAGCAGCTGCATTAGCTGCCCCATCTGCTAATGAGCCACGTTTAAGGTTCTTGCATTGATTTACAAAGCCCTGGACAACTTTGGGCCAGGATACCTCAGGGACCGCCTGGACCCTTATATTCCAGCTCAGCCGCTGAGATCATCTGCAAGAGAGGTTCTGGTCATTCCCAGAGCTGGTGAGGCTTGTTTGACAGCAATGAGAAATTGAACTTAAAGTGTCATCGGCCCAGTCCTGAGAAACACCCTGCCAACAGAGAGTCAGGGGGTGCCTTCTGTGCCAACTTCTGAATGCCTGCTGAAAAGTTTTCTGTTGTGCCAGGCCTATGTAGGCAATTGGGAGTACACCCCCCACAATGGTCTGTTGATGCTTGGTTTTTTGGTTTTAACTTTTTATTATTTTATTGCCTGCTATTATGTTTTTATATTGTTGTAAACCGCTGCAATAATAGTTTTTTGATACAGTGGTATATTAATATAATACAGTGGTGCCTCGCAAGATGAAAAGAATCCGTTCCGGGAGTCTCTTCGTCTAGCGGTTTTTTCGTCTTGCGAAGCAACCCTATATAGGTAGCAGATTAGCGCTATTAGCGGTTTAGCGGCTATTAGCGGCTATTAAAGGCTTAAGGGATTAGCGGATTAGCTGCTAAAAGGCTATTAGCAGCTTAGTGCCTTAGAAAAAGCGGGTGGGGAGCGAAAAAAAATCTCAAGAATCGCAAGACATTTTCGTCTTGCGAAGCAAGCCCATAGAGAAATTCGTCCTGCGAAGCGCATTGAAAAACGGAAAACCTTTTCGTCTAGCGGGTTTTCCGTCTTGCGGGGCACCACTGTATGATATAAATATTAAATAAATAAATAAATAAATAATGACGAAAATAAACTTTCCTCCCCCATTTAGCCACCAGATAATGGTCCACCACCATTACCTTCCTCATCCCTTCCTGAAGGTTACTATGAGGAAGCAGTCCCACTCAGTCCAGGAAAGGCTCCAGAATATATCACATCCAGTAAGTAAAGGATACACAACTGAGTAAAGTCAACTGCAAACAGGAAAAAAATGCAAATATATAATATATTTGCACAAAACTGATAAACCTGTTTTAGCTAAACTAGATTCCATTTCATTTGTTGGTAGGATTGAGAAGCTAAATGTTGAGCCTGTGACACTTGATCAGTATTCTAGTTTACCTACCAAGAATTACTTTTGCTCACTGTATGCTACTCAAGCATTCAAGACTGTCTTGCACTTTTCAAATGATGATCCGCTTGACCTTTTTACCAAGCAATTCTAACTATAGGAAGCCAGCAGAATCTACTCTGGGTAATTTAAACCAGCATAAATGAAGCTGGCATAAGTTGCCCTTATTTCCAAACTCCATTGAGGAACAAGGCTACTGCTGGCTGAGCTGGCCTGAGTCTGGCAGAGGGAAAACAAGCCTTTAAAATAGAGTTTGACTTGCACCACCTTTTTTGACGGTGTAGGTTCCATAGGATTATAGAGTTGGAAGGGATCCTGAGGGTCAGCTAGTCCAATCCCTTACCAGGATCTTAGGTCACATGACCAAGCTGAAGGGGGTTTGGAATAGGTGCAAGTCGCCCATGTGTTATCCCACCCAGCCACACTCCTTTTTACACTGGCCTCAGTTCAGCCAGTTTTGGCTGAGCTGGGATAGGAGACTTCCCCTGCTGTGCCTCTGGCTAAGCCAGGATAAGGGCTCGGCGAGAAAACTTACTTATCATCCTGGTGGATCGTGGGTTTGAATTGTGCTGTCACTATATCTGTGGCTTCAGTGTTAGAAACAGAATGCCTTTGAGCACCAGTTTCTGGGGATTCTGAGCGAGAGAGGGCTTCCCATAGACATCTGGTTGGCTCACTTAAGAATGTCGCATTGAAGTCATTGTGGGACTGCACAAACTGATTAAACATTTGCTCTTTCATGGGCATATAAAACTTATTTTATGTACAAGGAGGCAGGCCTGGGATTTGGGTGTCTTTCAGATCAGCATTTTCCTTCTTACATTATGCGGAAGTGTAGTTAATGAGAGAGGGCTGGACAACAAGACCCTTAAACATTTGAACCAACTTCCCAAACAAATAGGTTTAGGATTCTGCATTTCTTCCTTTGTTTTATAGTTATTGTGGCTTTGGTTATTATTTGTAAGCTAACTTTGCTAGTGAAAATGTAAATGTGATACAGCCATACCTTATGTTACGTCCGCTTCATGTTACGTTCTTTCAAGTTATGTCCCGTGGTGACCCAGAAGTACCGGAAAGGGTTACTTCTGGGTTTTGCCGCTCGCGCATGCGCAGAAGTGCAAAATGACATCACACGCATGCACAGAAGTGGCGAATCACAACCTGCACGTGCGCAGATGTGCTGCTGCGGGTTGCACTCTTTTCGCAACCAGAGGTACCACTGTACTTCTATAAAAAGTTACTCAGTAGAGTTACATCTATTGATCTTTTAATCTGCTGATACTACTTAAGAAAATGTTTTGATAGACACAAGATCATTCTGAGCAGACTGTCTTGTTCTAAATGTTGCTTTGTTGGAATGTGCTGTTTGGTTAAGTTTATTTTAATAGAACTCCCCACCCCACCACTTTTGTTTTAAGATTACGATTCTGATGCTATGAGCAGCTCTTACGAGTCTTATGATGAAGAGGATGAGGATGGGAAAGGGAAGAAAATGAGACACCAGTGGCCTTCTGAAGAAGCATCGATGGACCTTGTTAAGGATGCTAAAATCTGTGCCTTCCTTTTAAGAAAGAAGCGATTTGGGCAGTGGACTAAACTGCTTTGTGTGATCAAAGAAAACAAACTACTGGTGACTAAATTTATGTTTTTTTTTTGTGATAATGCCAGTTATAGTGTTTTGAAACCTGGGAAAACTATCCATGAAGCTGTGAGCCACCTGCCTGAGTGTGCTGGCTGACTTGCTGCTGCCATTAGTCATGGATTGGCTCTCTTTCCCTTCAGAAACAGGGACACCTACTCAATCTAATAGACGCCTGGTGAAAACATAACCAGTAGGACAACCCACTTATCACAAAATCCCACAGCAGCAAAATTTATTGCCATAGTGCAAAAGCTTTGTGTATCAGAGTACTAGAATTCAGCTGGGGCTTCTGTTTCATTACTAGTTTTTCTGACAACAAATTTTATTGCTATTTTAGAAACCATGACATGGTCTCAATATAGTTGTGCTAATGTTGATGCTGTTTATCTTTGATTAGTGGAAAGATGAAGCAAATTTTTTTTTAGCTTTAGATTGGAGCTGCTTTTTGTGCACAATGAAGCTTTGTCCTAATATCATTCTTAACTGTGTGTTTAGTGCTATAAGAGTTCAAAGGACCAACAGCCTCAGATGGAACTTTTGTTGAGTGGCTGCAGCATTACATACATTCCCAAAGATAGTAAAAAGAAGAAGCATGAGCTGAAAATCACACACCAGGGGCAAGATGCTTTAGTGCTTGCTGTACAGAGCAAGGAGCAGGCAGATCAATGGCTGAAGGTACGTACTGCAATTTTAACCAGTCCCATTTCCTATAGTGATCTTGGTGCCATAAAAGTGTGTTTAAGAATGTGAGTAAACTTGAAGATCTGTTTGAAGTGTGAAGTGTTGGCACTATTCCATTACTCGTGGCGTTGGGGCATGCAGCAGCGTTGGCCCATGGTGTGGTGCAGGTGGGTCTACATTGCTCTCCCAGCTTCCCAACGCCATGTTTTGGCTGCTGCTTACTGAGAGGGTGAGGTGCAGGCAGCGCAGCATGGTCCCCCACACTGTGGCAGGAGAGTCAAATTGGCTCTGCCGCTGCGCATCACACTGAGCATCATGCTGAGCTGTTCATGCCATGCCCCTTGGTAAGTAGCAGCCACACATGGTGTTGGGGAGTTGGGAGGGCAGTGCAGCTCCACCCCATGCATCCTGCCAGCTGCTACTGGAGGCATGATAATTCAGCCCACTAGCATCCTTAAGCCATACATAAACATTGTATGACATGGCTCAGTGTGTTGTTGTTGCTGCTGCTGTTGTCCTCCTCTGAGGATTAGATCAACTGGTGATGTGACCTAGTGCTCATTCATCTTTTAATCTGCTCCTGCCTTATCAAATTTTCACTCCCAGCTTATACTTTTTGTTGTTTTACTTTTTTCTGTTCATATGTTTGGTTATTTAAAAAAGTATAATTATTCAGGTTTCACTAACGATCCGAAGTAGTTGAAATATAAATGGCCCTACTTTTAGCTAAAGTTTGTCCTGATTCAGTTCACTTAAAAGTCACCAGATTTCACTTCCCTTGTTCCATTGGGACTTTGTTCCAAACAATTGCAGCTTGGCTGATGACTGCACATTGTAGAATGTTAGGGCTATCTTTTTGCAGGTAAAAAGTATTGTTTCTCTAAAAAGCTAAGGCAAAAAGTGTTACATTTGTATTTATGATTCTGTAGCAGCCACTTAAATTTTTCCTGCCTTAGGGGGGCTCTAAAGCGTCCATTTTTTGAAATCCAACTGCATGCTGACAAAGCACAATAGAAAGGCAGGTGATTAATTTTGGCAGAAAGTTGTCCTTGACCTCAGAAACGGAATGAGCTCAATGCTACTACTCTTATCAAGGCACTTTTGCCACATAGTAAGCAGTTGCCTGTAATTGCTAAAGTTCAGTTTTTCATATACTTCCACCTCCTTTGCAGTGTTGAAGCCTAAATTAATTTCAGAAGGACTCTCAGGCAAAGAAACTTTTCTCCAGTGGCTCTTGAAATTTATTAAAGCAGTTTATGAAGAATTCTTTCCCATTTGCTTTTACATGCTGTTTCGTTTGCAAATTGGCATTCTGATTCATGCCCGTTTGCACAAGGGAGCAGCTACCTTGTAAGGACTGAAGGGCTATTTTCACACTGCCTGTTCTGCTTCAGAGACCAGATACACTGGCTGGAGTGGAAGCCTGTCTCACATGCAGCCTTCTCTCATTCTAACTCCACTCCTTCCTTGCAAATGAGCTACTTTGCAATACAGGAACCTTCCCAGAATCGGACATCTTCATTAAATGCCTTATAAAATGTTGTGGTTTAGTCACCAGTGTCCCGCTTGGTGGCAACTGGCAGTGTGAATAGAGTCACATCTTTCCCCTGCTTGCCCTATCGTAGAGTGTACTGCGTGTCTCCTTTAAAGTTTTGTGTTTGAATCAGCAGGTTCCCCACTAACTCTCCACACAGCCGGCTGGTGCAGCCCCTTGTTCTTTGCCTCAGGTCTGTCATGTCTTGTGCCGTCTTGTCCTGTCTGGAATCCTCCTTTGATGGCATCTCCTCCTATGTGTCCATGCTCCTTTCCAAGTTGGGAGTCCTCTTTTGAATAAGTGTGTTTTGGAGCTGTCCTGGTAAGCTTCAGAGACCCTTTGATCTATTCTGGAGCCTGCCTACAATGTCTGCCCTTTGTTTTGCCTTGTAGCCTGAGCTCAGCTCCTGCTCCCGACTTCCTGCCCTGCCTGCATGATGGCACCTTTTCGGTTCTAACTGTATATGCTTCTTCTGAGTTCCCTTTGTGTGAGCCTAGGTCCCGTGCCTACTTGTTTGTGCTGGATTCTTGCATAACACTTTTCCCAGATCCGTAAAAAACCTTCCCCTTGCATGTTACTTGAACTCTGATTTTCATCAGGTTATAAAGTCTACTTCCTTGGTCTAAACCAGAAAAGGGTTGGAGGAAAGTCTCTTTCACAACATTGATTTGTAGTATTTGTCCCTTGCCTTTTGATCTCAAAAACAGAATTGTTAGTTAAAATTTCTGATACAGGATTCACTCCCTCTTTTGTCTCTCTGTGCCCAATTTCCTGATAAGAGCTTAGCCTAAGTGCTGATGTTGGTCTCTGAGCTCTATTTGGGTTTCTGAATTATATTGTCTGACTTCCTCAGGTTGCTTAAACTATTGGTAACAGGTTCTTGACACAGAGTGTGCCTCAAAATGGAAAGCTACTACTGTACCATAAACATCAGTATGCCTACCTACCTTCCTACTTTTTATACACACACATATATATACACTCTGGAGCACTAGGAAGGTTCAGATGGATCGGGCAGGTTTGTTTGCTTTCCCTACTCTATGCTCTGCTTATTTGTGGGGAATTTAAGATAATCTTCTTTTTAAAAATACATTATTCCATTTCCTTTGCCTTTCTCCTTTAATCTCTGAGGTAGGTCTTCCTAAGTATAAGTAGGTGAGGCACATGGTGTTGTTTCATTCCAATACTTAAGGATGGATTATGTAGCCAAGAATCCCAAAAACTGTTGCAGATTTCTAATAGTTGTCTTGTCAAAGCACTTTTAAGTGACTTCATTCTAAGTGTGTGTTTTTTAATAATAATTTTTTATTCATTTCCCAAACATTTTTATACAATCAACTCATATTAACTCTCACATTCATCAATTTTTGACTTCCCTCAGTTTCTCTGCCAATCTTTCGTTAAAATTTCTATTGTTAACGCATTTCTGAACTTATTATTGCCTTTAACCATTCCTCTTCCTTTCTCCTACTTTCTTTTTTACAATATTTCTTAATTTTTCACAGAGACTCTTCAAAACCAACAAGCATTGTCTGTGCATCACATATGCTATTCAGATAATCTGTAAATCTCCCCCAGTCCTTGATAAACTTTTGGTCTTTCTGATATCGAATCTTCCCAGTCAGTTTATCCAATTCCGCATATTCAGTCAGTTTCATTCTCCATTCTTCCACAGTTGGAATTTCTTCCTGCTTCCATCTTTGCGCCAGAAGTATTCTTGCAGCTGTTACAGCGTATTGGAAAAGTTTACAGTCTTTTCTATTGATTTCATTACCTACCAATCCTAGTAAGAAGGCTTCTGGTTTTCTAACAAATGTATATCTCAACATCTTTTTCAATTCCTTATATATCGTTTCCCAGAAGCCTTTCACCTTTTTGCATTCCCACCACATATGATAGAAAGTTCCTTCTTTTTCTTTACATTTCCAACACTTGTTACATGTTTTATACATTTTAGCTAATTTAACTGGCGTTATGTACCATCTATATACCATTTTCATTACATTTTCCTTCAACGCGGTACACGGCGTAAGTTTTAACCTTTCATTCCATAATTTCGTCCAATCATCATATTGTATATTATAACCAAAGTCTCTGGCCCAATGTATCATTACTGATTTCACCTCTTCATCTTTTGTATGCCATTCCAACAACATTCTATACATTTTAGACAAATTTTTATACTCATTATTCAATACCTCTATTTGAAATTTTGATTCTTTTCCTTCATATCCACATATTTTACAATCTTTTTTAAACATTTCACTAATCTGGTAGTAGTGCAACCAATCATAAACAAATTCTTTCACCTCTTCATAAGTCTTCATTTTCCATTCCCCCCCCCCCTATTACGATCAATTCTCCATAAGTTATCCACCTCCCCCTCATGTTATCTTTTTCACACTCATCACTTCCAATGGTGAAAGCCAATGGGGGAGTCTTGTTTCCAACAAATTTTTATAGCTCTCCCACACCTCTATCAATGATCTTCGGAAGATGTGGTTTTCAAATCCTTTATGAATTTTTTTCTTTTCATACCACAAATATGCATGCCACCCGAATCTATTATCAAATCCTTCTAAATCTAACAACTCTCCATTCACTAATTTAATCCATTCCTTTAACCAATAGAGGCATGATGCTTCATAATATAGTTTCAAGTCTGGCAGGGCGAAGCCACCTCTTTCTCTCGCATCTGTTAATAACTTAAACTCATTCTAAGCGTTTTTTGCACATTGTTCAGTGAAATAAAATAAATCTTGCTCTTCAGATTTGACTTTTGGATAAAATTGGTCAAGTCTTGTTATTTAACATACTCACTGCATAATATACACCAAAATTCTTCTTTAGTCATCTGCCGCATATTGTGAAATAATCAACCATATATCTATTCTGATAAAATTCCTGGGGAAAACTTTGCACCTTTTACTTTTCAGTAGCTGTTCTGAATTTTTTTTGTGTGTAGCTGGGGGAATAATTTATCATCAAGGTTTTCCAATGGTTCCATCAGTGAAAGCATTTCAGCTTGCCCAACAGAATGATCTCCCCTCTCCCCCTGCACAGGCTGTTCAGGGAGGGTCTCCAGGCCCCTCATTGGGGGATACGTGGGGGAGGAGAGGAATGTCTCATTCTGCTAGTGTTGTGCATCTGCTTAGTTGAATCAGGTCCAAAGTGCTTTAAAATATTTGTTTAGACATCATGATAATCCCATGTGTGTTCATAAGTAAACTGATTATATTGATTTTTTTTAAAAAAACAACAACCCAATGTTGGAGAAACAGCATACGCAAAGTTAGTATATTCAGAAATAGCAAGCAGGAGTCATTTTGGTTATAGTGTAAAATCTCAACATTTTATTTAACTTCCAACAAAAGACAGGGAAGAAAGAAATATGACTCTCTGTGTATTGTGATCACAATACTTCAGTACTGTAAATCTCAAAGCCATCAAATTACAAACGTTTTGCAACAACTATGGCCACAACAATGGCATTCCAGCTGTTACCTTTCCTGAAGTGCCACTCTTGTCAGAAATGTGTCTCATTCAGCAGCTTGTTTCAGGTTCTGAAAAGGTTCTTCCAGGTTTTCTAAACAATTCTAGGTATGATGTAATAAGATGGAGTTTTGGAAAAAATCCTGTCTGGACCATGTGTCGCATATCACACAAATTGTGTAATTCTCGGGTTATTTTTCAAGGGATTGGTCCCCCCTCCTTCCCAGTCTTCATTCTCTTAAAGCGCCACCTGCTGTCACCTACGTACTACCCTTTGCAAATATTCACAAGGCGTTAGGGTCAACTAGAGGCTCTTTCTTAAGTACAGAATTAAACTAGCACCATCCCATACTTGAGCTGGCATAAATACATTTTTATAGTTATCAATGGTAGTTTAGGCCATTCTTGATTTTTCTTGATAGGCAAACATTATGAAAGCCCTAATCCTTACTTGGACAGAAATGATGCAGCTACACCCATTAGTCCTCTGGCTGTTGCAAAGGGCTACCATGGCCTCCCCCTCACGATGTAGTTACAGGCAAGCTTCCAGGTGGAGCTGGTGGTGGAGAGCAACCTTCTAGTCTCTGGTCAGTGAGTGGGGCCAGTCTGGTCTTTCCCTTTCCCTGATGTTCTTCCTGCTAGGGTGGGGTGCAACCTGCCATTGGTCCTTAGTCCTGTGGATGGGGCTGGCAGGGCCAGAGTGCCTTTGCTTCCCTTCTGGAGGTACAGGACAGCTCTGTATACCATGCTGACATCGCCTGAACTTTGTACCACCTCAGCAGAAAAAGTACAGAAACCTATGTTTTCTCCCTGGTCTACCTTCAGGCACCCATGTCTTAAATCTGAGAGGCAGGAGGGAGACAACTTTTCCAGGGCCTGTCTTACTTAGGAGCTACTCTTTCTTCAGATAACACATCTTCCCTATGTGATTGCACAGAGTTGACAAAAGCAAGTTTGCATTTACCCATAGCTGCTTATGTACATACATGGGCGACCTTCTCTTGCAGTAGTATCCGGTATGAGTTATCACGGAGATCTTTCTTGCAGTAGTTTCAACAGTGCTGAAATGCAGTATCAAAAGATACCTTAAAAGGGAAGGATAATGCCCTGAACAAGCCTAGCCTCTTGCTGTGTCACTAAAATATATGGCTTTTCATTTTATTTATTACTTGGATTTCTAGCTTGCACCAACCCCTTCCTTCAGACAGGATAGAAATACCCACCGAAGCACAAATAACACAGTGCAAGGATTACTATTACTCTACATCTGTTTTATTTGAACAATTAAAATCAGCCCAAGTAAAAATCCCTTACAATTTATCTAGAAACTATTCAGGGTTTGACATGTCTTCAGTTCCATGACATGCCTCTTTTTGCTACCTTGGCCTGCAGATAGTGTAGTCAAAATGGTGGTCCAGGTTGATCTTAAGGATCACAATGCAGCAGAGTGGAGAAGGTGACCTCAGGAGTTCTGCGTGGTCCTTTAGGCCTTCACAGGTCAAAACCATGATTTTCAGTTACATTCAGAAGCTGGTCGGATGCTGGTGCTGCAGGATCTCTTCCGCCATTTTATAATTTTCAGTTTCTTGATGATTTCATTGTTTTTAATTTGTTGATTTGTGCTTGAGGAGCATGGTTAAATCAAATAAAATTGCCACTGCAGTGGGATTGAGGGTGTGCAGGTCTCTACCCACAACCCACCAAAGCGTCCCTTGTAGCGATCTCTTTTGGATGGAAACAGCTGTCTGGATGACAGTGAGGACTCTGGATCCCTTCCTGCTCTAGTGGTGAAATAAGGCCTTTGAGAAAACGCATGACTGCACAGATACAGCTCCATGATCACTGCCAAGTTATTTCTTGTGTCCTCTCTTTGACTTCCATTATTGTGTGTGGCCAAAACTAATTGACTCTGTGGGATGAGCAGATGCTGAAAATATGAGCAATTTTGTCAGGGTCATGAAAGAGGCAGCAGCAGAAGTGCAGCTTTTTTTGTGTAAGTACATTACATTTGCAGTAAATGGAAGTACACCCATTTGAATTTTTTGGAATACTTCCTAACCTGTTTTAGAATTCACATTTTTAGATAAAAATGCTTAGCACTTTGTCCAACAAATCAGGCTTGTTACTCCATCTTTCCTACTAATTTTTTTAAAAGAAGGCGCTTTGAAAAGAATTAACTAGTCTTGTGGGGGTGCCTGTGATACACAAGAAAAAGTTGTTAAGTATAGTGGTGTTGCTGAAAAATCCATCGAGATATATTCCAGAGTGGCAGAACAGAAAATCCGTATCCCATCTGGCTATAATGCCAAAATAAGTAGGACGATCTGGCTGGCACTAGAGGGAAAAAAGAACTCATTCTATTGTGATGTTGGGAAGGAGGTTTCATGCAAGGACATGTCTCCATCCCAGCCCCGTCTTCTGTTGCTGTCAGGAATGACTGGTGAAAACAGAAGTGGGAGCGGAAATTTCCCATGTATGCTTGTTCGTCTCACACCCAGAACTGAAATCAATCAAGTGAATACTATCTGTATTTACTGTTGCTGCTGCTGTTTTCATTCCACAAATGATATGTGATGGATTGCCGTCCCCGTGCCCCCCCCCCCATTGTGCTTCTTTGCATTGAAATAAATGGCGTGGAACATGGGTAGGCAAACTAAGGCCCAGGGGCTGGATCCGGCCCAATCACCTTCTAAATCCGGCCCACAGATGGTCCAGGAATCAGCATTTTTTTACATGAGTAGAATGTGTCCTTTTATTTAAAATGCATCTCTGGGTTATTTGTGGGGCCTGCCTGGTGTTTTTGCATAAGTAGAATGTGTGCTTTTATTTAAAATACATCTCTGGGTTATTTGTGGGGCATAGGAATTTGTTCATTTTTTTCTTTCCAAAATATAGTCCGGCCCCCCACAAGGTCTGAGGGACAGTGGACCGGCCCCCTGCTGAAAAAAGTTGCTGACCCCTGGCGTGGAATAATGCAATGACAACATAACTTACATAATTTACACTTGCTATAAAATTGTTTTGATATGGTACATGATGCTTGAAAAAATAATAGCATCAATGGAAATTTTAAAAATTATGAAGGGTCAGACAACTGTTGTAAGCTATTTCTATAAATGGTGGTTGTGCAACAAGGCTAAGAAGCGAGATGGGTCAAGCAATCCTAAGCCCTGCTCCTGAGCAGCAAGACTGAGGAGAGTTAAAGGTCAACCCCATACCTGAAGTCTTGTTGGCTTGTTCCAGCCAGGGCAAAAGGGGCATTTGTGTGTGTGTTTCATCATTTTTTCATACACCTCTCAGGGGAATGGACTATATTGGGATCCATGGCTGTCCCTGCTCTGCTGCATTGCTGTTTCGAGGCTCCTACATTGGATGACCTGTATTTAATGTGTCTGACACAGTATTATTTGCCTCAGGGCTGAGTCCTGTTATGTTGGTTTGCAGGGCCCTTTTATGCAAGCCTTTCTCTGGCTCAGATTTGGGTTTAGCTATTACGGAAGTTAAAACCTTCCACCTCTTTACCTTGTGGCTCCTCCAAGACATGCATAAAGAAGCTGACTAAACATAATGGGAAGTATAAAAAGATGGCATCCTTGAGAAGTATCAGAATTCATATTTTTGGGGTATTTATGATATTTTCAAGATAGCAGCTAACTACAATCCCAATGTCTAATATGTTCTCCTCCCCTCCAGTACAATATTTTCAGTTTCAAGAAAAAATGGCTCTTTTCTTTTTGCATTTCTTTGAAGGTAATTAAGGAAGTTTGCAGCAACTATATTGGAGCTACAGATTCAGATGGACCTTCATCTAATTCTCCTGTTCACAAGACTGAACTGGAAAAGGTAATTGTACAATAAGACTACTGGAAAATGCAGTGTATGAGTGTTGCACCATGAAATATGGGTAGTTAACCTTTTCTGAGAATAATGGTTTGGTTGAGAGTCTCTTCATATATGTCACTATCTTAAATGAGGATTTCTACATTTTTAAGTAATACATTTTTGCTAGTTGTGTGCTAATCATTTCAGGCACACAGACTTGCAAAACAAGCACCCTTCCCCATGTCTGTTTTGAAAAAATTGGAAGATTGCTGTCCTTTTAGTTTTCTTGTTAATTACCTTTCATTTTTGGTTTCCTGATCTGCCTGATCTTTAAAGTCAAACATGGTAGACAAATGATACCCTCCAGTTTCAGGGCATGAAGCCCAGGTAACCATTGGAGACATACCATACTTTCCCGTGGATAAGATGAGGTTTCCCCCCTTAAAAACCATGCTAAAAAGTGGGCATCGTCTTATACATGGGTAGTGCATAGGGTGGGCGTTTGATTGGTTGCTGTCAGCGGCTGTTGTGCGTGTTATTGGTTGCTGCGTCAATGGGTGGTGTTGATTGTCCAACGCTGCAGCAACTGGGCAGGCAGTTGGCAGCTTCTGCTGGCGAGGGGACAGACGGGAGGCGGATTTTGAGAGGTGTGTGCAGGTGAGCAGTTTTTGGCATTCCCCCCTTAAAAAGCTCAACAACCCTCGGTAATCCCCCCCCCCCCCAAAGCTCAACAGCTCTGGGCAGTCCTCCGCAAAAAAAGCTTTGCCATCTCCCCCCATTTTCTGAAATTTCAGTCCCCCCAAATAGGGAGCATCTTATACATGGGGGGTGGGTCTTATCGAAGAAAAAGCACGGTAATTTTCCTCTGGGCTGCTTTGCTTAGTCCTCTGGGTGTTCTGCCCTGATGTGCTGTGCTGCCCAGGGCATTAGGGTGATGGAGGAGAGAAAGGAAAACTTAGTTTCCATTCACTGCTGCCACTGTTCCTGCTGCTGCTGCTGCTCCTGCCTGCAAGTTAACAGAACAGATGAGGAGGAGATGTGTACTTTGGGTGCTGGGGCATCAGCCTGTGTGGAGGAAAACGAATTGCAAAAAAGTAATTTTCTGTTACTGCAAAAAGGAAATGGGAAAAATGCTTTCCCTCAAAACAACTGCAACACACTCGTACAGGAATAAGAGCAATCTTCTTCTGCAACTGCTGTGAATGTTGTTTTTGGCACAGTGAGCTCTGACTGTTAGTGAGCACAGAAGTTATAAGGACAGGCAGGATTCCAGCACCATTATTCAGATATTTTCAGGAACATCAGCACAATGAAGGAATGCTTAAATTTTGGAGCATAGTGAGATCAAGGACTAAATATATGCATAAAGAAAATGAATATAGAAATCCCTGGGAGGTGGAATGAAGAGAAAGAGGGCAAAAGGTGTACTGTGAAAAGATTTAACAGCTCTTTTCAGATGTACATGTGGATAGGCTAATTTTCTCCCTGTTATCTTTTCGTAGCACCACAAATATAAAAAGCATTGTGCAGTAAGGCTGCTATCAGTTGGGACCTCTGCATGACTGGGAGTTCTGAGTCTACCCAGAAGCAGAAGCAGTAGCAGTAGCAGCTGTTCATGGCTGGGCTCCTTTCCTGCAGGCATCTTCTCTGACCCATGACTATCCAGGGGCAGGCCAGTCACAAGTAAAAGGGTCATAGTTGTGGCTGGGTGGGAATTTAGAGGTGAAGCCAAAAGCTGCTAAAAAAGTGGTTTTAAGGAGGCATTTAATCGCAGTGCAAGTGATCTGGTGTCAGATAAAGGCTAGAATGAACTCCCTCTTCTGTTAGGAGAATAGCAAGAACACTGAGGAGAATGGTCCAAGGGCGGTCAAGTAAAGGCCATGGGCAGAAATGTAATGGGAAATAAGGGCCGAGGTATAGTCTCTATTAGGAAATGCAATGCTTTACATTTTGTTACTGAGCTCCACAGGACTCCCCCGGGTCATTTATAAATAACTACAGAAGGAAAGTAAATCTGGACTGTGGTTTATATAGAGAGAATCAAAGCACTTTGATCATTTTTTACAAAAGTATTGTACAGATAATTCCACAGTGGAGGAATAATGTGGGTTTGAGTGGGTTTGACAAATATTATGTATTTAATGCTTCTGTGAAAAGGTTAATTTTTGAAAATAAATTATTGACTGTCTCAAATTTGTCCCATGGCCAGATAAATAGTTGGCACATTCTGATTCATAATACATCAGTTCCAATGTGACCCCATTACTAATGACCTAGTTATTTTCTCCTGCAGAAACTATCTTCAGAAAGACCAAGTTCTGATGGTGAGGGGATTGTAGAAAATGGAATAGCTGCCATCTGTAATGGAAAAGAGCAAGGTAATATGCTACTGACAGTGTTTGAGTCACACCATAAAATGTTCACAGTATTTTAAGTGCTGGAAAGGTGAAAAGAAAAATGGAATTTTCATATACATTCACTCTGAGGAAAGGTTCATTCTGCCAGCTTGATTCATAACGATGTCCAGTTGTATCGCAACGTAGCTGAAAACCTGTTCCTTAAGCTCAGGAACCACCACACAAAATTTGGTTACAATATCTTAAGAGGTCTCCAAATGCATAGACAACAACTTTCCAAAGTATATAGTAGATGCCATGCTGCTGTTAAAGATGCAGGTGTGAAATTTTGAAATCTTGCAAGACTGACACATGCATGCTTTTCTTAATAGTAAAGAGGAAAAAGAGCTCTAAGACCGATTCCAAGGGCACTGTGTCTAAAGTAACAGGGAAGAAGATAACAAAGATAATTGGCCTAGGAAAGAAGAAGCCCTCCACAGATGAACAAACCTCATCAGCTGAAGAAGATATCCCAACTTGTGGTGAGCAACTTCCCATGTTGTTACCTGCAATTAAACTTGAAGGGCAACAGGTAGAAAAAGCTCCACCAAACTTCAGTATTTAGTGGTGTTTCAATCTCCTAGGTTTGCTGTTGTTACGTTCCTCTTTCACCCACTGAATTTGGGCTCTGATGATTTAATAGTAGCTTTAAAGATTATGGCATCTCCACTCTCATCTGTGTCCCAACTTCAAATGTGGTTGAGAAGAAGGTTCACTTTCCACAAGACCTGGCTTGCTTTGTATGGACCACAGATCATAATTTAAAACAAATTCTGGTCTGTTTTTAAACAATCCACCTTCAAAGTATGGGTTATGAAGCTTAAAAACTCTTCATTTTAACCAGAATCTTTGATTTGCAGGTATTGACAAGCCAGGTTTTGTGGAAAGTCCAACTAAACTCTGCTGAATTCCTCCTGGTTGCTGTATAGGAGTTGTTGAGAGAGAGAGAGCCATGTGCTTGTGGCTGTGTCTTCCTGCGCAAGAACATAGTGCTAAAACATGGTTTACTATTACATGCAGCCCCTTTTTATTGCTCTCTAGTACTTTTTCCATCTCTACAGTGTAGAGAAGTGTGGTGCAGTGGTTAAAGTGCCATCGTAGGACCTGGGAGACCAGGATGCAAATCTCTACTTGGCCACGAAGCTGACTGGGCGCCCTTGGGCCAGCCACTTCCTCTCAGCCTAGCCTACCTCGCAGGGTGGTTGTGGGGATTAAATGAGGAGAGGAAGAACCACACACACCACCTTAGAGAAAAAGGTGGGATATAAACGCAACAATCAAATAAACACACCAGAAGTGGGTCCTCATCCACTTTCAAGCAAGAGTAATAGAGAAAAATGCCCCAAGGTTTTCTTCAAAGTTTCCATGGCATTCTACAGAGGCAGCCGACCTTGATGCAGTAGCAATCATCAGAGATGCTTGGCTGTGTACCTGGTTCTCCCTTAGGTCTTTGAAAAAAAAGACAACATGCTAATGCGGACTTGTGTTGATTTTGATTAAGCAACTCATGGTGGGGGCAGTCCTGCTACCCCACCCTCAGTGTCCCTGAATGTGCTGGCCTGCCCACACCAGCCCCCAGCTTCCAGCCCTGAGTGGGTCTGAAGGAGGCTTCTAAGTGCAGTTGAATCAAAGCACTTGGAAGCCTCCTTCCTGTTCTCAGTTTTCTGTTGTGGGGAAGATTCTAAGCACACCTGGAAGCCGCCTTCAGACATTTCCATTGAGAGCTCTACTTTAAAAGAAAGATGGAAGCTGCTGCTTCTGCTTCTTGGGGGAGAGAGAGCACATGTCTTGGGTGTGCGTTGGACAGTGATGCAGCTGCATGGTAAATACTTGCGCTGTCTCCACCACCCCAGCTGGAGAGTGCCCAAAGAGAGATGTCTTTTCTGTGGCTCAGTTAAGCTTTAGTTAAAAGCACCCCCTGTTTCAGCTGTAGTATTTATTTTTCAGTTTCACATCCTTAATTTTGATGAGCACCAGAGTTGACTTGATGTTTTTAAAAAATGATTTTGACGTCCCCCCCCCCCCCCCCGATAAACACAATTATGATACAGCTGAGATGAACAACAACCCTAATAAGCATTGGTGTGTCAAATCATTTACATATTCATATGACTCTGTCCTGAGGTTTATACACCTTACACAGGCTGACCAGTAATACAGCCTTGTGGGTATATATCATTTCAAAGGAGCCCATGGTGTTGTGGTGACACAGCCACAGGCACTCCTTTGCCACTGCAGAGAGAGAAGGGCATTTGTATGACCACAAGTTTGCCATTGATTTTGGGGTCTTTGTGGTGGGTCCAGTTGAATGAACTTTTTGGTTTTTTAGTGGAAAGTGCCTGTCTTTGTGTTTTGCAGGATATCTTAATGTGCTGTCAAATAACCGGTGGCGTGAGCGCTGGTGCAGAGTGAAAGATAATAAGCTCATTTTCCACAAAGACAGAACAGATCTAAAGACCCATATTGTCTCTATTCCTCTCCGTGGCTGTGAAGTTATTCCAGGACTGGACTCCAAACACCCCTTGACATTCCGCCTGCTTCGAAATGCACAAGAGGTCGCCGTATTAGAGGTTAAGTTGTTTAGTGTGCTTATCCTTTGCCAATAGTGACATAAGCAAAATCCCATTCTCTGACCAAACAATGTATGCCATACCTAGGAAAGTCTCCAATTATATGTTGGAAGCAGGATTTCCTTTGTTCCCACTCTTGTCCCACACTTTTCACGGTTGGATCAATTTACAGCTTTCGAAACTTCTTTATTATAGTGCTTCCATTATTTAAAGTGTCTAATAATTGCTTCTATTTGGGGGGAAATTGATCTCTCTTCCAAATCTTATCTGTAGGGCACATCAGTCTCAAGATTACCCTAATTTGCAAGGCAGTGAACTATACTATTGAACTATAATATCAGGCCAGAAAGTGGCTTAGATGGATTCTCTCTTCAGTTCTTAGTTTCCACTTCTCACTAAGTCCCTGAGGAGAAGATAATCGGAAAACAAAATAATATTTACATTTGAATGTAGTGCTTCTCTCATTAACCTCTCTGTATGATTGTATAATGGCAATACTGCCATCATTGCCTATGCTATACTATAACATAGAATCATAGACTTGTAGAGTTAAACCCAAGGGTCATCGAGTCCAACCCCCTGCAATGCAGGAATATGCAGGTGGCCTGTGTGGGAATCTAACCTGCGACCTTGGCATTATCAACACCATGCTCTAACCCAGTGTTTCCCAGCCTTTTTCAGACCACAGCCCCCTTACGACCTTGGTTCCTTCCTGTGCCCCTCCCCAGACATAGCCAAGGGGGGGTGGGGCAGCTGCCCCCCAAAATAAGTAAAAATCAATACAAATAGGATATTCTCCCACCCTAACGAAAGTCTGCCCCCCCCAGCAAAAATACTGGCTACGCCCATCCCCCCCACCCTACAGGTAGAAAGGTAGCTATTTAAATGTTTTGTTTGTAAATAGAACATGTTTTATTTTTGCAATTTTTATACAAAATATAATTGCATAAAATGATAGGAACATAATGAAATATTGTTGAAGCAGAAAAAACATAAAATCATGGAGCTGGAAGAGACCCCAAGGGTTCTTTCTAGTGACCCCCCCTTGCAATGAAACTCAGCTAAAGCACCCAAGACAGATGGCCATCCAACCTCCGCTTAAAAACCCCCAAGGAAGGAGAGTCCAGAACCTCCCGAGGGAGATCCATCTCCCATGTATTATAAAAAGTAAGCAACACTTATTTGACCCAAGTTAATTGACACAGAGAGGGAAACCTACAGATACAGTCCAAAAGGCGCACAGGGGGTTCTGTATATATCGGAGAATTTAAAAAGCAAGTGGTCCTCAATGACCTGGTGCAAAAAGATATTGTTATGCGGAGGAGCCCTGGCCACCTAGATAAAACTCACACACCCTTACCTGGGAGTAAGGTGCACTGAACTCAGTCCTGCTTTCTTCTGAGTAGACACTTTGGGGTGGATTTAACCCCCCACCTTGCAGAGCCAGACTGACTCTGCCGATGGGCCCTGCACCCCTTGACAACATCCAGTGGCCCTGATCCACTAGGCACTGGGGTGGATTGCACCCTGCGCCTTGTGGAGTCAGGCCTATGATGCCACAGGTCCAGCCCTTCCGGCAGCAACAAGCAGCTCAGTCTCTCCCACCCCTGCCCATTGCCACCCCACCACCGCACTTACCTGACCTGGGGGTCTGGATCGCGGACTCTGCTGGGCAAAATGGGAGCCTGAGCAATCACCCTCTCCTGCTAGAAACAAATCAGGACTGCTCCTGGAAAATGTAGTTGACAGAAAAGAGCCAAGCGGATAATAATTTAATAATAATTAGCCAATCAGGATTAGAAAAATAAAAATCACTTCTCTTCTCACTTCCCTCTGTGGCCCCCTAGCCTCATGTTGTGCGTGCCCCCCCCCGCCAATTTACATGATTTTCACCTTGCCCCCCATGGAGCAGCCCCAGGGGGCCATATGGCCCCCAATTGGGAAACACAGTTCTAACCAATAGAGCTAACTGGGGGGGGGGGTGCCATTCATCCGATGTGAGGGAGGTGGCAACTGGAGAGAGGCCTCTCTTTTGGGGTGTCCCACTTACGAAATGCTCTTCTCTACAGAGGTGCCTCTGTTGCCAATTACACTTTCTTTAGGCTTTTAATTTTGTGTAATTGTATTAATTGCTGCTTTGATCCTGCTTACTTGTTGTTTTTGTACATTCTTCTTCTTGTTTTTAGCTTGATTTTGGTGAGCTGTCCTGAAAATGTTTTTCTGTTGAAGAGTGAGGCATGAGTTCACTCGAATGCATTGTTTTTGGTAAAGAAAGAAAAGTGCACTTGAATGAAAAACGATGCCTTTCAAGTGACCAGAGTGCATGTTTGCCTGAAATTTCCCCATCTTTGTGTAGGCTTCATCTTCAGAAGACATGGGCAGGTGGATTGGCATTTTGCTGGCTGAAAGTGGCTCCTCTGCAGATCCTGGCACTCTGCACTATGACTACATAGATGTGGATGTGACGGCAAGTGTCATTCAAGCCGCAAAACAGACCTTCTGGTAGGAGGAGCTAAACCAGTTAAGAACATTTTCAGGAACTCTAGGTTCTTCATTGTTTTGACTCTATGCTCAAAAAGATGTAAGGAGCAATCCTATAGGAAGATCCTCCTGGATGCGTGGGTTAGGCTTCGGTGGATCTCCGGCTGGCCTTAAGGAGTTCCTCGCGGAACTGGGCTGTGTCGGCTTAACTCCCTCATCCTCTGCTCAGCCAGAGATGCACCTCTGTATTTCCTCCATCCCAGATGGCTAAAATAAGCTGATGTAAACCCTTAAAAAGGGGTGTGGGGGCAGGAGCAGAGAGGAAGGCTCCTTAGCCCCCTCCCCAGTCATGTAACCTGGCAACCAACTGGCAAAAAGAATGGTTAAAGGCTTGTTTTCCCTCTGCTAGGAACAGGCTGCGCAGCCAGCCATAGTCTGGCTTAATTTAGACCAGTGGTACCAGATTTGTCTGTGATAGCTTGAAGTTGTGAGTAGAAGCTGAAGTTATCCATTTCTAATCTATCAAACAACTTAAGCTACAGTCCGAAACATAGACTCATAGAATCATAGAGTTGGAAGAGACAACAAGGGCCATCGAGTCCAACCCCCTGCCAAGCAGGAAACACCATCAGAGCACTCCTGACATATGGTTGTCAAGCCTCTGCTTAAATTCAATTGAAGCCAGTGAGATTTACTTCTGAATGAAGTATCAGAGCATTGTGAAGTTATTGTTAAACACTCGTGTTCACTCAAAATGCTTCACAAAAAACCTGCTGTGAATTAGGGCAGCAGCCCAATCAAAGAAATTCTAATTGATTAATAATGTTGAATAACCAGTAAATTTGCATAAGGTTAAAAGCAGTATTTCTGAAGCAAGAAGCAAAGGAGGAGGTTTTTTTTTCCAGATGGTGCTTGCCAACTGCAGTTTTATAAGCACTGTTAATAAATGTATGTGTATTATTTTTAAAATATTCTGCATGATTCTTTAACATCGTTTAAAGTAAATTAAAAGTGTTGAAATAGATTAATCTAATCAATTAATTACATGTTGAAGACCTGCTGTCAACTCAAACCCCCTTTAAATATCAAATGAAGTACTTCTTCCCTGTTGGCTAACAGACCTATAATGATAGATGATAGCAGCCCCCATGGCAGTTTTCAAGTGCTATCAGTATTACCATGTGGAGGACCAACCTACAAAACTAGAGAAAGCTTTGGAAATCTTGAACCACTGCCAGATACTTGAAGGAGAAAACCCATGGTTTGGGGAGGAAGGGCCCACCCTGCCTTTCTCTTAGGACCAAGTTTTTATTAGTAATTCATAATTGGCATTTTTCTAATGATGTCTCAAGTTACTAAATTAATCAAAGCAACTTGCATATGCAGTATATCCATTTGGCCCCAGACTTGCCCAAAACAGCATTGGGATGCAGCAATCATCATCTGGCTACAGACAGGCCCTAGGGAAAGAGCCACCTTTGTATAATCAAGAGCATGTTTATAATGATTCTTTTCTAGTGAGGTGAAGTCCATCTCTTCCCATTATTTGTTGTTTTGGAGCTACAAGTTGTGATGAAAAAAGCAGAAGCCATTTGCTGACACCACTTGCAGCAACATGCTTCCTACCACTAGGAAGATTTAAGAGTATCATTTCATTTCTTAAAACTTCAGCCTTGTTCCTAAAATCTTGTAGTCATCTTTGGCCCTTTCCTTCAGAATCCTTCTTTCCAGTGCTATATACATAGCTGTATTTCCTTAAAATCAATTAATGTCTACAGGAACTGCTCTCCCACCGCCACCCACACAATGCATTGCTAAATGATAGATTCCTGGCTTACACTTCAGCCTGTGATACCATACTGGGTGTGTTTGTAATGAAAAACCCTTCAGTAGGCAGGGAGAAATGCAAGGAAGAATTTGAAGGGTGAATCATGTTCATTCCCTGTGTGTGCTTTCAGCATAAACTCTGTTCTGTTTTTGCTTTTGTTTTAGTTTTATGAACAGACGGGTTCTGTCTACTAATCCTTATCGAGGAAATGCTGCCAATGGCTATGCGTGTCCCAGCGGGATGGCACTTCATTATGACGATGTTCCTTGCATAAATGGATCAGTAAGAATTGATTTTTGTGTAGGTCAAATCATTTACGTGTGTTGAGCCCCCAAAGTCGCTTGTCAGAGTTTCACTGGGCATGAAACTCTGGGCATGCTATGTCTCAAGTACAGATTCTTTGAAAGTAGGGCATATAGTTTTAATACTACATGCCCATGTAAATCAGCATAAATATATACAGTTCAATAGTCCTCTATTAGCCAAAGCATTAATGCAACTCCCAGAGAAAAGTTTAAAGTTAAGATTTGATCAGATCTGAACCTCACAAACTAAGAATGAAATGAGAATGATGCTGCTGGTTCTGTCTCCTTCACCCGCTTTCTCTTCTCCTGGCTGCAAAGGAGACTTCTTGACTTGTTAAACCATTTCCCCATTATATCCAAACTAGAAAACTGTGCTTTAAGCTCTGTGTTCAAACCAGGATGAGAGTCTGGTTTCTAAGAAGCTCTTAAACTGCTTTGGACATCATGGGAACTGGTTTGAGGTCATCTCTACCAAAACAAACTGGTCTCTTAAGCAGCTTCTCTACATATGAACCAGGCCACATCCTAGTATGGTATAGCCCAGGGGTCTGCAACCCGCGGCTCCGGAGCCGCATGTGGCTCTTTTACACCTTTGCCGCAGCTCCGGGGCGGATACTAGCAAGGGGAGGAGGCGCATTGTGCGCCCCGACACTCCCCATTGTGGCGGGCGCTGTACTGGCTGTGACGTCGCATGGGGGCGGTGCATGCGTTAGTCACGCACCGTCCCGACGTCACCTTCCCGCCCGCTGTCAGATCGCAGCTCCAGAGATATATTTATTTTAAATGTCGCAATGGTTTTGTGGCTCCCAGGTTTTTTTCCTTCGGAAACGGGTCCAAGTGGCTCTTTTTGTCTTAAAGGTTGCAGACCCCTGGTATAGCCAGATGCTTGCTATCTCATTTTCCTTGCAGTTTTGACCCACCAGCCAACTTCTGTATCATTATTATGTCATTGGCACTTGTGTTGTAGGTTCAGTAAGGACAGATAGCATAAATGCTGCAACTGGAATCACAGGGCTGGATTGAACTAAATAGTTGTGGTGGCAGGAGCAAGCGCAAGGAGTCCCATTAGCACAGCAGAACGTTTTCTCTCCCCACCCCCCTGCCAAATTGGCTCTGGGGGGTCAGGAGAATCCCCCAGAACAGTTCACAGGGGAGAAGAGGGGAGATCATTCCACCTGGCAAGCAAAAATACTTGTGCTGACTGAACAATCCTAACAGCATGATGCTGAATTCCTCCCATATTATGGCCGTGTGGGGAATAGACCCAAGATGGCAGCCCCATGATATCCCTTTCAGTAGAGCCTTGATGAACCTTACTACAGCCTCCAAAAGTAACTCAAGAGCTGAGAGAATTATGGTAATTAAAATTAGAGCAGATCCTTATGGAGGCGATGCATGCTGAGAAGGAGATCTCAGAGATAACTCTCTAATGGTTTCATGTTTTCCCCCCAATGCATGATGTTTGTGTTAATTTACTAAGTATGTGTGTTTCAGTGGGAACCGGAAGATGGCTTTCCTGCTTCTCGTGGCAGAAACATGAGAGAAGATGGGCTTTATGATAATATGGGCCTGTACGATAACTTGCCGTCTCCGAAAATCTTTGCACGCTACCCACCAGCAGACCGAAAAACCAATAGGTTATCTACTGACAAACTGTCCTCTAACCACTATAAATATCCTGTCTCATCCAATCTGTCTTCTGCTCAATCTGTCACTAATACCTCTGCTGTGGGGAGGGGATCTGTGTCACAGGTACTGCGCTGCTTATTTCTCTTAATCTTTCTTTTGTGTGTCTCTGAGATAATGCACTGGCACCAAACGCTTGAAATTTAACCAAGGCGGCATGCTGCATTGCCAATTGTGTTGTTAATAGTCACATAAAAATGCGTAATATTTTTTGGAGGGTGGAGGAATCAGTGAAATAAAACACAAGCCCATCAACCCATGCTTTGCTCCCAGGGGATTCTCTTCGTTGGGTTAGTCTAGGTCAGAGCTACCAGACCACTGACCCTCCAGATGTCCTTGTTCTACAAGTCCCACTAACCACGCTGGCATGGGGTGATGGGAATTTGGAACCTAACAAGATCTGAAGGGCCACAGGTTGTTCACGCCTGGGCTAGATTTTAAAAGTAGAGCATGCACATGCACACACACATTCACACACAGGTGTTGGCAGTACTGTACTGACAGTTAAGAGTGCAGAAACCACATGTAATTCATACTGTCTGAGCCTTTCCACTCTGTTGTATAGGAGGCATCCTTCAGTTCCACAAGAAAACATCCACTAATCTTGAATACAAAAGTTACATTTTGAATCTGTATGTGTGCTCAATTCTATGCCCCATTCTCTTTTCAAATTCTTTCTGGGGTGTTATTCTTTCAGAAGCTCAAAACAGTCTGTGCATGGTGGGCATTTTCAGATTAAAAAATGAGCTGGTGAAAACCTTCACAAGCAGTTGGGCAGGATGTTGTTGTTGGCAAGGTAGCAACAACCTAGTGGCAAGGTCACCACTTTATCTTGGAATATATTTGAACTGTGGAGCATCTTTTTTTTTTCAAATGCTTTGGTAGCTTATCAATTAAGCTGCTCATCTGAATCCACCCCAAGGTGTTTCCTGAGCTATTTCAATTGCCTTTGTTTTTGACCCCTGGGTATAGGGCGGTATATAAATTCAAATAATAATAATAATAATAATAATAATAATAATAATAATAATAATAATGCTCATTGCAAACAGCTGAAAGCCTGTAAATTTTGATAGTAAACCTGATTTGCAATAGGGGTTGAATAATTTTGATTGCAACTGTACACGTTCCCCAAGTTTGAAATTGTTGTATGTAAAACACCTTTGAGGTAGAAAAGTCAAAATCTGGCAGTATAGTTACCGTATTTTTCGCCCTATAGGACGCACTTTTTGCCCTCCAAAAATGAAGGGGAAATGTGTGTGCATCCTATGGGGCGAATGCAGGCTTTCGCTGAAGCCTGGAGAGCGAGAGGGGTCTGTGTGCACCGACTCCTCTTGCTCTCCAGGCTTCAGGAGAGCCACACCGCCAGCCCCACAAGCTCGGGGGACAGAGGGGAGGCGGAACGCTGCCATCCCGCTGTCTTCCGACGTCGTTTGGAGGCTGGCAGCGGGGAGAAGCCTGCTTCTCCCTGCTGCCAGCTCCGCAAGCTGGGGGGACAGCGGGGAGGCGCAGCACGCCCAGGCTTAGCTTCAGCCGTGGGAGCCCAGCGCTGGGCTCCCACGGCTTGCGGAGAGCTGCATGTTCTGGGGGCTGGGGTCGGGGGAAGCTCAGGAATAATTCCCCCCCTTTATCCCCCCCCCAAAAAAATTAGGTGCGTCCTATAGGGCGAAAAATACAGTACTTTTGAAGTCAGTGTTGAAATTCTGCTTTTTGTATGCGAATTTGAAATTGACTTCCTTTTTTTTGGGGGGGGGGAGTTTCACACTGACCTGATTCATGCTTTACTTCAAACCATAGCAAAAGGGGGCAAGCAATTTTGCTCAAGCGTACCCCCACCAAACTTCCCTCCCTTGACTTCTTTCTCCAATGTCCTGGGGAGTAAACCAGCACTCATTGTTTGTTTCTCTTCCAACAGACCATGATGGTAAGCCAAAGGTTGTTTCTGGCTTACCTTGGTAATTTGTTAGGCGAGAAGTGAACCACAAATGCTGCTTTATACAAAACAGTAAGCCAGCACTTGTGGTTTGCTTCCTTCCCAGGTTCCTGAAGAGAGGGACAAAATGTGGTCTTTTGAGCAGCATGCACTGCGATTAATTAGCAACATAGATCCTTGCAAAACCATGTGGCACATTCTGAATGGTTCCTCAAAATTTTGAATAGTCACCTGTAGCCTGTGACTTAAGAAATGTGCAGTCTCACTCTTGTGTTGTGTTCTGCTCAGTAAGAAACTGCAGGAGCTTTTTGTTTTATCTTTGCGGCTTTAGAAGAAGCATCCTTCACAGCTGACCTAGTTTTTTAAACTTGTAACCTGCTTTCAATTGGGCAGCTTGGGACAGTTTTGAAGCTTTGTTCTAGGAAAAGTATAAACCCTGTCATTGAATAATTACTGCTAAATATATATTTAATTACTAAACACATATTTTTTCTATCAGTTTAAAGGAAAGAAGGCTTCTGCTGCTACAAATGGAATAATGGGGAAAGGAAGAACATTAAACAACCCACAAAAGAAATCAGAATCTGCTTCAAATGTAAAACGCAGCAATTCTAGTGAGTGTTTCCTATTTAAGGAAAGAAAAATCCACTTTTTCAGTCAGTTAAAATATTTTTAATGAGTTAACTGATTAATCAGCTACATAGAATTGTAGAATCTTAAGAGTTGGAAGGGACCCCAAGGGTCATCTAGTCCCACCCCCTGCAATGCAGGAATCTCAGCTAAAGCATCCATGGCAGATGGCCATCCAACCTCTGCTTAAAAACCTCCAAGGCAGGAGAGTCCACCACCTCTCGTGGGAGTCTGTTTCACTGCTGAACAGCTCTTACCATCAGGAAGTTATTCCTGATGTTTAGTTGGAATCTCCTGTCTTGCAACTTGAAGCCATTGGTTCGCATCCTACCCTCCAGAGCAGAAGAAAACAAGCATGCTCCCTCTTCCATGTGACAGCCCTTAAGATATTTGAAGATGGCTATCATATCTCCTCTCAGTCTCCTCTTTTCCAGGCTAAACATACCCAACTCCTTCAAGTGCTCCTTCATAAAACTTACTTTCCAGACCCTGGATCATCTTGGTTGCCCTCCTCTGCACACGTTCCAGCTTGTCAACATCCAGCTTAAATTGTGGTGCTCAGAATTGGACACAGTATTCCACAGTATTCCAAGGCAGAATAGAGGGGTTCTGTTACTTCCCTTGATCTGGACACTAGACTTCTCTTGATGCAGCCTAGAACAGCATTCACTTTTTTTGCTGCTGCATCACACTGTTGGCTCATGTTAAGCTTGTGGTCTACCAAGACCCCTAGATCCTTTTCACATGTACTGCTAGTAAACCAGATGTCCCCCTAGCCTATATTTATGCATCTGCCTAAGTGCAGAACCTTACATTTGTCCCTATTGAAATTAATTTTGTTAGCTTGTGCCCAGTTCTCCAATCTGAAAGGGTCATGTTGAATTCTGATTCTGTCTTCTGCAGTATTAGCTATCCCTCCCAGTTTGGTGTCATCTGCAAATTTGATGAGCATCCCCTCAATTCTTTCATCCAAGTTGTTTATGAAGACGTTGAAGAACAATGGGCCCAGGACAGAACCCTGTGCCCCCCCCCACTTGTCACTTTTTTCCAGGATGATGAGGAACCATTAATGAGTACTCTTTGGGTTTGGTCTGTCGACCAGCTACAAATCCATCTAACAGCTGCCTTGTTCAACCCACATTTTACCAGTTTCATTGCGAGAATATCAGGGGGGACTTTGTCACAAGCCTTACTGAAATCATGATACGCTATGTCCACAGCATTTCCCTAATCCACCAAGTTTGTAATTTGATCAAAAAAAGAAATCAGATTGGTCTGGCATGACTTATTTTGAGAATCCCGTGCTGGGTCTTAGTAATCACAGCTTTCTTTTCTAAATGCTCACAGACCGACTCTTGAATTTTCTGTTCAAGGACCCTCCCTGATATTGATGTTAAGCTCACCAGTTGATAGTTACCTGAGTCTTCCTTTTTCCCCTTTTTGAAGACGGGGACAACATTACCCTGCTGCCAGTCTGTACGGACCTCATCTGTTTTCCAAGAATTCTCAAATACAAAGGCTCTGAAATTACATCCGCAAGCTCATCAGGCCCTGGAGATCTGAATTCATTTAAAGTAGTTAGGTGTTCCCTTCTCCCTTCCTATCTTGGGCTGCAGCTCCTTCTTTACATCATTTATTCTGTTATCACAATGTTGAGCATCACTTTCCTTTTGGTGAAGACAGAGGCAAAGTAGGTGTTGAGTAGTTCTTCTTCCCCACACATACGACCTACCACTTGCTTGTTTTTCCTCTTACTTCGGACAAAGCCAAAGAACCTTTTTTTATCTTTTTTACCCTCTCTTGGGAGCCCAAGCTCATTCTGAGCTTTAGCCAGCCTGACTTTCCCGCTGCAACTGTTTGCTACTCCTCCTTTGTGATTTCCTTTCTTCCATTTCTTATACATGCCCTTCTTAACTCTCAGGTCATCTGAAAGTTACAGTCCTACCAGTTAGCATTTGGTAATGAATTTGGTGATTTCCAATTACTAGTTAATCACTGAACAACTAGGGAACTTAATTAAACTCTCATCTTCTTTTCTCAGTCTTCCTGTTAATTACTTAAGAATTTTGGATGGCATGTTTGCCTCAGCCTTCCTGACTGCTCTTTCTTTGGTCCAGGTATTTAAACCCACGTGGGTTTGATTCCTGGTGTGTTTTACAAACCACACAAGTGACAGACATCCCAAGGCTGCAGGTGTCATGTGTGGTTCATAAACATGCCGGGAAGCTAAAACAAATGTGCCGAAAGGTTTACACCCCTGGACCACAGTTGGCGTGGTTACAGCAACCACACTGGGAAAGAGATGTGACAAGCAGAGATCTTGGAATACGGTTCAGAGTTTTGGTGGCTACATTTGAGAAAGGATTTGTATGCCTCGGAAAACAGCCACATCTGCTGGATGGCTGTTAGAATGTCTGTGTTGGGACTTAGCTTTTTGATTAATAAGAACCTGGGGA
Source organism: Podarcis tiliguerta (assembly GCF_965153285.1). Lineage (NCBI taxonomy): Eukaryota > Metazoa > Chordata > Lepidosauria > Squamata > Lacertidae > Podarcis > Podarcis tiliguerta. The sequence goes on along the minus strand of NC_139540.1, from coordinate 86,171,258 downwards.
GCTGCCTTATGCTGAGTCAAGACCCTTCATCCATTTAGCTCAGTGTTGTCCATGTGGCCGTGGCTCTCGAGGGCAGTGTTTCCCGAACTTGGGCCTTCAGCTGTTGTTGGACTGCAACCCTTGCCATCCCTACCCAGCAGAAGCGGTTGTCAGGATTGATGGGCGTTGTAGTTCAACAGCAGCTGAAGACCCCAAGTTTGAGAAACCCAGCATAACCTGGAGGTGCCAGGGAGTGACCCTTAGCTCTCCCACATGCAAAGCCAAGGCCCCCATATAAGAAGGTAAGATTAATAGCATTCCTGCTCTCAGATGTCTAATAGTTCACCTTTATGTGTAGATGCTGAACAGTACAAATATGGAAAGAACCGTGTTGAAGCAGATGCAAAGAGGTTACAGACCAAAGAGGAGGAGCTGTTGAGGAGAAGAGAAACTCTGAGGAATCGCCTGGCTCAGCTTCGAAAGGAAAGGAAAGACCTTAGAGCAGCCCTGGAAGCGAATGCTGGTATGCTGGGTGTTTGATCTTCTTAGACCATTGTATGACCAGAATCTCAGGAAAGATACTTCCAGTAGCAGGAGAAGGTATATGACTAGTTAGTTAGTTAGTCTGTTCCCACAACAGAATGCCCCAAAGCAATATGCGGAAATAAAATAGGATAAAAATGCATAAAACACATTAAACAAAATCAGAAATATTATCATTGGTTCTTCCTATTACTACTACTAAATAATCATTAAAGGAGTCATAGGGGTAATGGCACCAGGACAGAGATGTAAACTCAACTAGATATTACAAAGGAGGAAGAAACCAAGATGGTATCTGGTCAAATTGCAGTAAGTCTTATGCCTCCGTCTTGAAGTTGCTTGCAGAGTTGTGGCCTCATTGAGTAACTAGGAATGTACAAATCTCCCCCTGCCTCAGATATCACTTACCTTGCCTCTGAATTTCAGGCAGGAAAACACTAATTATCCTTGAAGATAAACTAAAGAAGTTGGAAGAGGAGTGTAAGTTGAAAGAGTCTGAACGTGTTACTCTGGAACTAGAGCTGACAGAGGTGAAAGAGAACCTGAAGAAAGCTTTGGCTGGTGGCATCACGTTGGGACTGGCGATTGAGCCTAAATCAGGAACCTCAACTGCACAGGTACTTCCATTAAAGCAGTGGTTCCCAGTTGGGGATCCGGGGACCCCTGGGGGTCAGTGGAACACACCCAGGATCTCCGGGGACCCATCCCTTGCCTCCTCCAAGCGATTTCTTTGTCATTTTTGCATGGTAATATCACAAATTTTATGGTCTGTTCTAGCACTGTGCAGTTTTTCAATGTATTGGCCCAAACCGGTTTTGAAATCACATCGCAATAACGGTTTTGACCCGGCAATACGCAGCAATATATCACTCCTCGTGTGAGAGAGAGCAGAGCAGTCAATTTCAGGGTGTCGTCAATATCCCATGATGATCTCAGCCGATAACGCTGCTGATCTGAGCTGCCTTCCCTCCTGCTGACGGAGAACAGGGCAACTGATCGCCCTCACTTCAAGGCACTGTGGCACTGCCTTCCCCTGGCACTGAGGCAGAGCGGCTTTTCTCAGTCAGCAGGGCATCTTCGCTGGCTGCCCCGCTGATCGTGACTTGATGCACCCCCCATCCCCATCTCCTCCCACTCAAACCATGCAGTGGAAGTGACTCCCCTTCCTCACCTCCCCCCCCCCCCCACCATCCAATCTCCATGGCTGCTCCTTCCCTCATCCCCACGCCTGATCTCCAGTTTCAAACGTCATTATATATTGGAATATTGTGATGTTTAGCTGCTGATGTATCACGATGTTGAAAACCGGATATCGCTTATCCCTAGTCTTGTTTTTTAGCATTCCTAAAATTGTTTGCTTATTAGGGGCTAGCCAACATTTTGTTCAAAAAATGGCTTTGTGGTATCAGAAAATTTGAAAGTGGGGGGTCAGTGCTTGACTTTTGAAAAATAGGGGACCCTCAGTAATTAGCTAATTGGGAACCACTGCATTAAAGTACTGATCTTGTTACCAGATAAAGGCAATTAGTAAACCATCTCAGATCAGATCAGTCACACTCTGTAGTCCCATCTATACATTTTGGAAAGTCGTTTGCTCATGGTCCACCTGCACACCTCTTAAGCTATTGCATCCTAAATTTGCACGATGGTTCCTGAGACCAAGGAGCAGGTTTTGATAGCTGTCATGATTTCAAATGGTTTTGTATTCTTACAGTCTCCAGTTCTAAAGCATCAGACTCTGGAGAATTCACCTATCTCCAGCTGTGATACAAGTGATACTGAATGTTCTGTGCCTGTGAACAGTGCTGTAGTCCTGAAAAGACACTCCTCCTCCAGCACCTCTCCCTGCAGAGGCCATGTGCTTCAGAAGGCAAAGGTGAGATGTGCCTCCGCCTCCGATGGTACTCTGCCAATATTTACAGGCTTGGCTTATTTGCTTTTTGCCCACACTAGAGGAGCCAGTTTTCTGTCTCACTTTGGTTCTGAAAGGGTTGCCACTGTTCAGAAAAGAAAAAGTTAATGGCTATCTTGTCTTACAAGGCTGTGATTGCTCTTTTAGTTCACACTGAAGGGAAGAATAGTTGAACATTTTCAGTGACTCTTCAGTTTCCTATAATACACTCCTTGTATTTTGCTTTAAGAGCTGAAACTTAGTTAAATTATTGTATTTCCCACGGCTTACAAGAATGAGGACTCATCCAGACTTGCTCTTGTCCTGCCGCTTTCCCCAAGCAGACCTGATCTTTGCTACTGAATTGGAGCAAATTTCAGTTTGGTTTTCTACAGATTGGTATCTGTTCCTATTTATTGCTACAGAGTGGGCTTTTCTGGTGAAAGCAGTGAGGCAAGGGCAAAACCACTCAGCCCTGTGCTTAGGAGGTGTGGGACAAGCAGAAATCCACACAAAGCCATGCTTTCTAGGCTTGGGCCAAGCAGAAGTGCTTGATGAACCTTAGTTTTTCAAATACTTTCAAATACTTGCTCATACATGCTTTGTTGTTCTCAGTATGATTGCATACATTTCCCTGTTTATCCTATTTTTCATTTTCTTGATGATATGAAAAAAGTACGTTCTAAATTTTATCTACCTGTGGTGTGACCTCACTATTTTAATGTTGATATACATGAGGTCAAATTACTCAACTGAAACAAAACTGAAAATTGGCTCTACTTTGGTTTTATACAATTGGGATTAGGATTCATTCCTGTCAAAAGGTCTGCATTTTTCTTACTGGACTCTTGTTTTTGGTATTACATAGAATTCACTTCCCAAGCCAGGGGTTTATGTTTTTTTAAAAAGGAATTTACACTGGCAAGGAAATAACTTAAAAAGGGCAGTTTTAACCATGCAAAAACTTCCATTAAACTTCCATTTAAAAAATCAAATTACATAATAAATATGATAAATGTATTTTCACTTTAAACATGATTTAAAGAAATTTAGCACTTAAAATTAGCAGCAATCATCTCTACCAACTCTTGTGCCACTAGCAAGTGGAACAGTCCCTTTCTCAGAGTTCTGTTTTTGCTTCCTCTGTATTCTTGCCACTGTTCACAGGAGGCAAACACACTTCCCCTCATTTTTAACAGCCTCAGATCATTTCAGTTGTAGGTTCCCCCCCAAAAAACGAACTTCACATCAAGACTTGTGCCAGGATAACAACCGACTCCCTCCTTTTTCATTGGTTTCCTGTTTTGTACTTCACTGCAGTCCAGTTTCCAGTATATCTTTTTTCTGATGCTGTGATTCACATTTTTGTTACAAAGAAATGCTTTGCCCAGTAGCTGGTGGTGGGTACAGGAGAGACTAGTTGGACATTATCTTAGTCGCAGAGATGATGCAGTCTTCTTAGGACACTTTTCTTGTTTTCTTGTGGGAGTTGCTGGTTTAAAAGCATGAGGATTTTGTCCCACATGCTGCCTCAGAGGGAAGGCCTTTTTCTATGGTTTTAACAGGGTGTGTAGTTTTCACTTCAGGGTGTTTTCAAGCAAGCAGATCTTCATGTGGAAGGCATGGCATGCTGTCATGTGAGAAATGGACGTCTTGGACCAAGCCTAGTATATCAGATAAAATCCATACACAGTTTTGATTTAAAAGGGGGGGGGGGATTTTGCTTACACCTTAGGCCGCACCCTTCCTTAAGGAGATGGGGTAGGCTTTAGCAGTCTCATTTGTGATCTGGTCCTATCCAGTCCAGTTACTTCCATTCTTCTGGCTGGAAGCCAAGCTTTGAAAGGTCTCGAGCCCCAGTCTCCTACCCCAGAGGTAGGAAGGGAACTGGGCTGGATTCCACCACTACAGTCCTGCTCTATCAAGTTCACACATACTCCCCCAACAGGACCTTAGTTGCAGTAACTTCTTGAAATTGTATAGCCACATTACCACAGTGGAAAGCCTTTGGGCCTTATTCCAGCAGTGAGCAGGGTCAGATATACAAAGAATCACAGGATGTTAAATAGTACAATTATTTTTTCAAGTCAGTAAGAATTTTAGGTTCTAGAATTTCTTTCTGGACTTGCCTGATTTCTTCCCTTCCAGTAAGCTGCAGATAATGGAATAGCAGCATCTCTCTCTTGTGTATTAACCTCCTGTTCTAGTTCATGTGAAGTAAATAAAGATTTGACAAAGATTACTTTCAACTTGCATAAATTGCAATTCGGCCCCTTTTCTGCCTAGGCTGTGGCAGCCTGGAATACAGTAAAGTCCACTGAACAACTCTTGCATTTTAGATGTACTTGAGTCAAGTATTACATGACTTTGATATAATGTCTCCCCCTCTAGGAATGGGAGATGAAAAATGGAACATAAAGAAGTAAGATCGTCACTGGTGCCCTGTTTGGTATGGCTCAAGATGGACTGAAGAAGATTTACCTGCACCATGGTGTAAAGGGTTTGTCAATCCTGTTCAGTTAGTGGTCAATATGGGTTTAACACAGCCAAGAGGAGGGCCATCTTGAATGTGTCATTTTTGTTACTGTGACACTTCTTCCGGAAATAACATAATATAAAAGGAACATTTTAAATGGTTACGTAGATGGATCAGGTTAAACTAGCAATTGTGTTGGTTGGAATTTGAGATTGGCATGTTTCGGTACTCATTTGAAATAGTTTTAGATAGCTTTAATCATTTGGTACAAAATCAGATGTTGGCTCTCTGTAGAAGTTGCTGGATAAATGTGGGGATTCTCAACTCATTCAGTTCTTACAAGGTTTTTAAAGTAGAAGACTAAAAAACTGTAGCCACTGTGGAAGTCGTGCACCTGCTGTTTTCCATGGTGATTAGAGACCAAGAAGGATAACACAACTGAAATATTACCTTGGTACTAGTGTAGAACTGCTCCTCCCTGCTGTACTAGAAAAGAGCTTCCATCGTTTTTAAATGTTATTTTTGAAGATGCTTTTATTTTCTTCAAATGTTTTAGATGGATTCCCCACTCCCACAAAAAGCCCATAGAAATGGATGCCCCTTCACACAAAGTAAACAGGATCAATAACTCTCTACTTCAAATTCCCCTCCAGAGTTAAAGTTGTTTTGAGGAGGATATATAGGAAGAAAATAAGGAACAGTCTAAAGAACAACTAATGTTTCATTGCATTCAGAAACATTCCAAGGAAAAAAAGATCTGATTTTTTAAAAATGTAACACCCCCCCCCTTTTAAAACAATGCCACTTTTCTCTCAATGCTAAAAGGTAAAATTCTTTCAACCTCCAATGAATGTTTAGAATAAACCAATTTTTAATTGTTATCCTTAAGCACCTCTTCTCTTCAGTGATCTCTGCTTAGAAGATGGTCTGTGTCCCTGCATTTTTTTAAAGAAAACAATTTAATGTTTATTTTTCTAAGTTTATATGACGTTTCTTTTTCCTGCTAAAAGCATGAGTTGTAAGCCAAGAAGTTTGCAGCTGAAAACCCACTTCAGCTGTGAACTTGCTAGGTGGCCGTGGGCAGACTGCAGTGTCTTTGCCTCACCACCCAATCTGCAATATGGGGATAGTAGTAATAATAATAATCATTAATGATAATGATACTGGCCTGTCCTGCAGGGTTGTTGCAAATAATGTATGTGAAATGCTTCAAGCGCTTGAAAAGTGGAATATAAATGATCATTTATTATTCTGCACTTCCCAAAGAAATGTCTCATAAGTGTAACAAAAATTTCCTCTGGAAATACTCCTTAGTATATCTGTTGCCTCAGTCCAGAGTTTTGTGTGATCTTAGGGAAACAGCTGCTGTGCAGATGGGCTGCTCCAAGGTCTTTCCCTCTCCAGGCATATTGTGCAAGGCAGCTGGGAGGCAGCGTCCACTGGCAGGTGCTTCTTGCTCCTTCTGTTTCTTTCCTGAGAACAGACCAAAGGGACCACAATAGGGAGGTTTACAGTGTGACCCTAACCATGTCGACTCAGAAGTAAGCCCTATTGAATTCAGTAGGCTTACTCCCAAGTAAGTGGGGTTAGGGTTGCAGCCTTAGTTAGAAGGGTGTGTCTGCTCCCTGAATTCTTTTTTGCAGGCGGTCCTTCCAGGGAGAGCATCTCTTTATCCCTTCTATGGAGCTGAGTTCAGGTCAAGCTACAAGATGGCCAGGACACTCTCCCCCCCTGCTGCAACGCTGGCTGAGCAGGCTGCTCTTCTGACCTACCTGCCACTTTGGGGTGCTCAGCTAAGAGCCAGAGCAGGAACAATCCCTCCCCAAAGGACAGGTTTTCCATCCTGCCCTCCCCTGCAACTCAAGGGGGCCAAGGCACCCCATCACCATGTCAAGTAGGAGACAAAGCTCAATTCAGAATGCAAGCAATTTTATGTATGTATGCATTTTATTTTAATAAGATAAGTAGGGAGGGGGGAACTACTCAAGAGAGGTGGCACCAATCCTCTTTTGAGTCTTCTACCCCAGCAGTATCCTTCCACATAAGATCAGGTAGGCCCACACGGGACTTTCCAGAAAGGGATGTCAGACCCAAAGTGAAAGTTTCAGCCACCACCCAGAAACTGAGGATAGGGAAGGTCAGGTCGTAGGCAAATGGCACCTTCTGGATGAGTGCTGTGTTACAGATAAATGTAACAGGACATTTGTTTTATTTACTGTGCTTTACAAATCCAATGAAGGCACCCCATGGGCCGTAGGATGCTGAGATCCCTCCTGGTTGGTGGAAAGAGAGAGCTTTGATCCTAAATGGGGATCTGATGTTGGAGTTCTCCGCTGTGCTGTCATGACAGCTTCAGTAGCCAAAGGATCCACAGCCTCCTGGCTCCCCTGATGTCCCCAAACCAGGGAGAAAATTACGTCAGCCCATCAGTTCACCCCATTTAATTTCCAATGGGAGGGAAATTGTGTTTAAAAATCAAGGCCAGAGGTGGGGGACGGGACACCCTTACGTTCACCCTCCCTGTTGGCAGGATCCCTCCAGAACATGGAAGAAGGTGGATAAACTGACTTTGTTTTCCCCACCTTGAGATGTGGTATATATTGCATAGTAGAAGCAGGAATTAAAGCAAACTCATACAATCCAGCAGAATGTGTAAAATTGTAATCAAGACCAGCTCACATTATATGCTGAAATGCTCAGATCTTCCTCTGGTGCTAAAATGACATCATAGTTGGAGATACAATCCACAAATGGGGTGCTATGAATTAAAATGTCATCCCCCCGCCCCTTGCTGGCCACCACCTACCTAACTTTAATTGGCAGGGGCTTACGGAGCAGGGCCTCAAGTTTGGACAGGCTGGTGTGGTGAAAGGCGGCTCTTTTACACAGTCCTGCCCTCCACCTGCATGATTTCCATCAGAGGAAGGTTTAAAATTCCCATGAAAACTCCCAACATGTTCCTCGTGCTCCTGTGTTCCTAATCTAATCATTCACACTGACCACACTGTGAAGCTTTGAGGCACTGTCTTTGTTCAGAATGATTAGAGCCAGATTTGAGTACAGGACCGTTTGTTTTGCTGCATGTATATTGAATCTGCCGCTGGTGTCAATGGGCACCACTGCGCATACAAAGAATTAGAGGGCTTTGCTTCCTGCATATGTGACTGGAAAGGCAACCTACTGCCATAGTCCATTGGTGCCCTACTGACCAGCTGGCTTGGATTGTCTGCCTGTGGAGGGGAAGCAAGCAAAATATCCCCAGAAAGCCCATGCTTTGCTTTCATATCGAGGAAGTGATGAGGGCAGCTCTGCACATGCAAAGGAATTTGTATAAGAACAGCGTCCACTAGTGTCCTGAATGGAGCAGCCCATGGACGGGGTTGAGTAAACCCTGTAGATGCATCACTTGTTGCAAATTGGTCGCATAATAAGCTTTTTGTTAATTTCTGAAGCATGTGGGGAGGATAAAATGCTCCCTGAAGGGGTTAATTGTGGCAAGCACTGCCCACCTCTCTCATTCCATGTTCCTTTTTCCTTTAGTTGTCTGGCCTGTATGGCGGTTTGGCAGGGCTTTACAGACTGTGGTGTGCAGAAAGGTCATCTATATCCCACAAAATGTCCCGTGCAAGGAAGTGTATACAAAAGTTATTTTATTTAGGCAAATTATTTTAAACTAATTTATTTGTATATTTCATTAAATGTTTAATTTATAGATGTACATATTTATGATATATCCTAGACCTTAGATCAGCACGTTTAATAAGGATCAGCAGCTTCTGTTGCTGTCCCGTTTAAACAGATCACAGAGCACAATAACTAGAATAAATTACCAGATATGTGCAATTTTATTTTTCCCTTGTGAAACTTACTTTGAGCAGAGTGTGTATTCTAAATTTCAGTTGCTGCATCTTTGTATTCCCCCCGGTTGGTAAATTTCACTAAACTCAGGCCCAAGACAGACGTGCATAGCTTGAGGAGGGAGCCTGCTCTGCCTTTGCAGCTTTTTAAGGACAGGTACATAAGTGAATGAATGAAATGAAGGAACATCAGGTACCTCCTGTTCCCAGTAAAAGCAGGCTCAATGAAGTTCTGGTTGGCTAACCCTTTTGACAAGCACAAAGTTACCTCCTCATCTGAATTAGCAGAATACTAATTGACTGGTTAGTGTGGCCATCAAAAAACAGGTGTCCCTTTTTTTTTTGGTTAAAATAATAATATATATGTACAGTGGTACCCCGCAAGATGAATGCCTCGCAAGACGAAAAACTCGCTAGACGAAAGGGTTTTCCGTTTTCTGAGTTGCTTCGCAAGACGAATTTCCCTATGGGCTTGCTTCACAAGACGAAAACGTCTTGCGACTTTTTTTTTAAACCGCCAATGCATTCCTATGGGAAGCCGTCAATACACATTGGTGCTTCGCAAGACAAAAAAACTCGTAGAACGAAAAAACTCGCAGAATGAATTAATTTCGCCTTGCGGGGCACCACTGTATTGGTGCATTTTTAAGAAGGCATAAAAAATGCATATCTTAAAATTCTTAAGATGTGCAGAGGACTTTTTAAGAAAACACAAAAGCCTTCCCCAATAGCCGGGTGTGAATGGGAGGACAGGAACAGGGGAGATGCAGCATGGAGGAGGCGTCCCTGTCTTGAGCCTGAGAGGGAAATGAGTCCCTGTGTAACTACACACTGCTTGAGGAAAACCTTTCAGCAGAGTCAGGGTTTGTGTGTATTGCCCTTAATGCAGAAGGTGGGGATTTGTTTGGTATGCTGGCTTTGCAGGAACCATTTTTGTAACTGTATTATTGAACTTCTTCTTCTCCACGAGAGTTAGTACTTTTCAAAAACGAGGCATTGTAAAGGGATTGGGACGCCTCCCCACAGCCCAGTGGGAATCCTTCTGATGTTCCTGCTGTTACTTGGTTTTTGTCTTGGAAGTGCCAGGTATATACAAATAATGTACAGTATGGATTTATACAGATAAAAAAGCAGAAACAAGCCAAAACAGAAAGAACCTCTAAATAGACCATATTAAATGCTGTGAAATATACTCCACCCCTTTCTCGGTGTGTATGTTTGTGTGTGCGCATGCGCAGTATAGAGCTGTGGCAGAGCTCTGAGTGGCCAAGAAGGCCTCCTGGTGTGCTTCCAGGTGAGCAGCTTCATTGATTCTAGCTTGGGTAGAAGGGTTCCTGTGCAACCTTCTAGATAAACCAGTTACAAGCATTCTGTCATGCTCTGCTGCGACTTAGAAAAACAGAATCCAGGATAAGTCTGCAGATTGGAGAGAGATCCTCACCTGCCCCCCCCCATTCCCAGCATGCATTTCACACAGGCCTTTAGCAAAGGTTTTACTAATGATCAAGAATTGCTTTAAGAAAGTGGTTTTGTACACTGCATTTCTATGTTTGTGAGGACATTTTACTGATCTAGTATTCCAAAATAAAGTATGAATCAGGAACTGTTTTTTATTTTTGTTATGGAAGTTGTAATTTATGTTATTGGATGGGGTTGTGGGTCTACTTTTTAAATATCAGGTTATAATTTGGGGAGCAAGACTTTGCAAAAAATAATTTTTTAATGTATTAATAATTCTGTATCAGTCTTCCATTATTACCAAACCTACCAATGGATCTGAGTTGTTTGACTTAAAAGAATACTCTTGTATTAAGAATGTAATTATTTTTATGATTGTATTTTCAAAGACAAAATCGTATTTAAAGTTTTCCATGAAGAAGGAACACTAAAGCAAGGGGATTTTTTGTGAGCTGTTATTATGTTTTCATATCTCCTATGTTTTATTTCATTGTATTTTACATTTCATTTCTCAGTGTTGGTGTGGCTGCTGTTAGTTATGAAATGCTGGGTCAAGAGCAATCGCGATCTTCCGAGAAAGACAATGGAGAAAAGGGCCACACGAAATGCAGGCCTTACTTGTTTTAGTTTTTTACCTTTCTTTCCCAGAAAATAATATGACAGGCACCTAATTGGTGTAACACATTAATTGACATTATTAATAAAAATACCCTGTGAAAACTCAGCCTTTGTATCTTAACTGTTTGCTTTTTTGTTCTGTTGCATGACAGCTTTTTGGTGATGTCTTGAAGGTGCTGGGAAGTTATTTCTGTCTCTGGGTTACACTGCCAACTTTAGATTGGTTTAGAATGGGGGGGGGGGGGACACAATAGCACGTTCCTGTGCCTTCCTCTGCTACCTGAACATACCTCTAGCATGCAGCTGCCATCCAGATCACACTTTGGTTTGATCTGGGCCACCTCCAAGGCAGGTGCCACTTGTGGAAATGAAAGCAGGAGCAGAAATAGGTTTGGAAGCTCACATTTCACCTCCAAGGTTAAGTTGGGTGATAAGAGTGGAAAACTTTCAGTGTCAAGACTGTGTTTTGCTTTCACCATCTTTGGCATAGAAGATGCCAAAGGACCCCTCTGGACCCCTCCTCCCGTTTCCATGCCCCCCCCCCGCTCCATGTTCCTTGTGGCCGCAGAGGGTGAGGCGCAGGATGTGATGGCAGTGATCCAATGGCAATTCCACACAGCTTTTTTCTTCTTGGGGTGTTCAAGGGTGTGAAGGACCGGCACCTCCTGGGATGCTGGAGCCAGAGGGATGGCTGTGTCCTCGTCACGGGACACTAGGCAGGAGCAAAGAATTGTGTGGTGTAGGCTAGGCTTCCCCAGTTTTTTTCCTCCTGCCTGGCGCAGCAGTTCATTCCTCCTGGCTCTCCTTTTTCGCCAGATGAGTCTATTTCGTTTCTTCTCATTTTCAGTTTAATTTCCTTCCCTGTCATTTTCTCTAGATTCCTGTCTTTAGAAAACAAAACCAAAAAACCCCAACTCTCCCTAAAACCCATCCCTACATTCTTCCATTTGCTGCATTATTTTTACCCTGTTTTTAGGTAATTGTTGCCATTCTGAAAATCCAGAGTTCCCGTGAACGTCTTTTTCTTTCTTTTCCTAGCCTCTCTCACCAGCGCCTCAGGTGCTACAGCTTTACTGATTGGAAAGATAAGGAACACTCTTTACTTCTGCAGCGCTTTGGTGGCTTTTGGTTTCTTCTTGTCCTTTTTTTCCTATTTAGTGCTTGGATTTAAGGGGTTTGTTTTCACTTCTGGCAGTTTGTTTCTTTTTGCTTCCTGTGTTGCTTTGGTGCACAATGGCCCTGAAAGCCTGCGCGCCTTTTTTCCTCAGATCACAAAAGCGGTGAGGGAGGAGCCCTTTCCCCATGGTTTCCTCCTTCCTTCTGCCACCACCACCACAGCCACTAGCTAGCCCTTTCTACATTGTGATTGACAACTCTGCCCTCCTGGTCCGTGGTATGGCAGATGGAGTGGGGCCTCTACATTTTTAATTTTATCCCCCAGGTGGCTGCTTGCGTGTAATTGAGGCAGTTGGTGGACTTTGCCTATTCCTCCTCCTGGTCCACAAAAATGGCATCCTGTTCCCAATTTACACTTCCTCAACCGTTACGTGGCTTAAAAGAGATTCAAGATGGAATCTGAGAACTCAATGTGAGAGGCCTTACACCATAGAGATTTCATATTGAGTATCAATCTCTTAAGACACATACCTTCACTTCTCACTCCATCCCACACATCAACAATATCCTCGATTCACCCTAGGCAACCATCATTTTTCAATTCAGGACACTCTTTGGCCTCTCCTCATCTCCAATAATTTTCTCCAAAGTAATGCGCTCGTGGCACAGCACACCTCCACTTCCAGGGGGTCCATATTTTTCCCATTGGCTCCAGAATCCCTACTCCCAAATCTACACTTCAGGTAAGACCAATCATTATTTCTACATATTATAACCAGAATATGGCCAGTTCTGATCAATGCAAAGCAACTGAACCAAATTCAGCCTCATATTATTACTATTGTGGTATATGTTAAATCCTAGCAGTTGTGCATAGAAAGGTTATAATAATAATTTATAATAATTTATTATTTATACCCTGCCCATCTGGCCTCTGCATGTACTCTGACTCAGAGCCTTAACTTTACCCCCACAAAAATAAAGACAAAATCAAGAGTGTCAAACAACTTTTAATAAAGGAAATTTTGTGGTACAATTTCTCAGAACAATTGCAGATTTGCTGTGGGATGCAGTAGTTGACCTGCTTACATATTTTGATGTAGATGTGCATAAAGCTGCATTGTGCACCTTATGTACTTATTTATCAAATCAGTGGCTGCTCCTCATTCAGAGTCTTCAGCTACTTAGATTGAACTATTGATTGTGCAATTGAACCATAGTTAAGTGTTAACATAAAGTCTCTTCAAATGTTTTAGTTGCTGCTGCTCAAAACCAGAACATATCACTACAAAATTGCCACTACAAATATACAAAAATATACTGGCTCCTCCATCCTACCCACCCTCCAGTCCAGTCTGGCAATCAAGACTCCTCTTTCTTCCCACCCCTTATGTACCAAGAGACCTGGCTAATGTTATCTACAACAGTGATAGGAAAGTGTGTCTGGTATTATCACATCAAAATTAGGTGAGGCAGAAGTAAAAGATTGGAAAACTTGTGATGGTTATTAAAAGCATATAAACATATTGAACATATTTCTGAAATCTGAGTACAAATCACTATTTATAAATTATTCCTCATGCTCCTGGACGTTTGGAAGGTAACTTACACCTTCATGGCCTGTATAAATAAGCATCACAGTTGACTCAAATCTACATGCAGGAGCTGAAAGCCTTTAGTGTTACTGTATTTCCATATAAAGAGACGCAAGCATTTCTCATGAGCCTAGAGTCTAGTTCACATTAATAAACAAATGTCATGGTTACTATAAGCATAGCGGCTTGCTGTGAGGGTGCTGTGATATGAGGGCAACTGAAAACTGAATTTGACCAGACTGATGAAATGGTCATGCATGAGCTCTCAACAAAGATTTGAGGGGCCGGATGTCACATTCTCATCACTCAGGACTGTAGTCTTAGAAGTGCCCAGACGGTAACAGTGGCCAAGACCACCTCCCTCCAATGCTATCCAATAAGAGCTGCACTTCCTTTTATCAGGAACCTATCAAGCGTACATCAATGGACTAAACTTACCGGTTTGCCTTCAGGGAAGATTCAGGCATGTCAACCAGTGCAGAATGCATTGCGTCAGTCTCCAGAACATTTAGAGTCTTCTATATTGTGTACTCATTACCTTCTGGATCCAAATTCAAGGCTTGTGGTCTTTGAGAGAAACACCAGGTTCAAACTGTCTAGAAAAGCATTCTCACTTCTTTTTTTAGTAGCTGACCCTTCTCCCAGATCCGCAGCTCCTACCTGAAGACTCCCAGAAGTCCAAGCCTGAGCACTTTTTGGATGCATTGCAAGATTGTCTTAATGGAATTGTTCTGCATGCAGAATGAGCTGGGCAATAATTCTAACAGGGCATAAATGCTAAAGCCTAATAATAGATGCAATACTATAAGGAAAGTTGCAGCACTTAGACTGAAGATTCTCTTATCTGAGGCATTGTTCATACTGGTGTGAAGATCAAGTCATGGAAGAAGCCTGTTCCATGGAGTTTTGTAGTTAGATGCTCATATGAAAAACTATTTAGAATATCAGCCAGGGCAGGCAAATTGGCTGGTGCCAAGCCATTCTGACTGCTCATCGTTTTATACATATAATTTTGGAGAAATCAGATTAATTCCTCACTTGTAGTTATAACTACGACAGTGGGCAGCAAGAATTAACAAAATAAAGCAAACTGCAATGCACACATCTCTCTCTTGCCAAAGCCCAAAGTCTGCACATACAGTGGATGAAATCCAGAGTACACTAGGTGTGCCTCAGTCCCATTGGAACCATCAGAATGAAAACACAAGACAGTTAAATCTCCACTTTAGCCACACCTTACTTTGGCAGGATTGCTTCACGGTTCCAAAAATGTTCTCAGGGCAGATTTCTGACAAGCCTTCAGGGGGTGGGGTAGGAAATTCCATAAACATGAAGCAGCTATTGCCTCTCTTTCTTTCCTTGATGTTTGTAGGTAGTGCACAGATGGAATCTTTTACAGAGATGCCTCTTGAGGAAAGACAATAGCACAGCAAGAAAGAAGAGTGTGATCCTTAAAGAGGCCTGTGTCGGCTTTTGGCCAGCATTAGTATGTGAGGGGAAAGACAAATCTCTCTTTCTCCCTCCCCCGCCTTATCTTGGGTTATTGCAGACTAAAATGGAGAGGCCGGAGTCCTAGGGGAGAAACCCACCCTTTGCTTCCCTGCCAATAATGAACCACAACTGTTTTTAGCCGTTCTGGGACCCGGGTTCCACACGCACATCACCAGTACCTCACAAACTACTGAGAATATACACTCTAGATTGTTGTAACACAGGGCTGAAAGAAAACTCACAGGGTGCTAACAGGAGTGACCCCCTTAATCCAGGTTCCTGGTGCCTACATGCTCAAAGATTGGAGGTTACTAACTGACAATGATGGAATGAGCCAGTTTACACAGCATGTTAAACCATAATGGTTTACAATGAATGGAGAGATCTCTGCTCTTTCACTCACCACCTAGTTTGAGTGGGAGCAACCAAGCACACTCCCTAGTTCAGTGTTAGGGCTGAAATGCAGACTGAGCAAAACCACAATTCGCAAGCCAAGAATGAACCACAACCTATGGTTTGGATGTGATGCTAATCACCTTTTGTTGCAATCATAGGCCGAGAGGGGAGGAGGGATGTCTGAGCCTTCTGCGAGTTAACAGTAAGCCATCAACTACGAGTGAATGTGGAGCCATAACATGCACTGTTGACCTTCATCCCTCAAAGTACATGCTGCACATTGCATGTGAACAATGACTGAAACGGCTAGATTCAGGTAGGTAGCCATGTTGGTCTGATGCAGTCGAAATATATATAAAAATAAAGAAAATTGTCCAGTAACACCTTAGAGACCAACTAAGTTTGTTCTTGGTATGAGCTTTCGTGTGCATGCACACTTATTCAGATACACTGAAACAGAAGTCACCAGACCCTTATGTATACTGGGAGGGTGGGGTGGGGTTTTTCTCAGGAGGGTAGTAGGAGATGGGTGATTGACTCAATGGGTATGGTAAACCTCTTGACAACTGGTAACGACTGCAATTAGTCCTAAAGGAAAAAGCAAGGGATAGTATGCAGATGCTTAGCATATGTAATGAGACAGGAATCCAATATCTTTATTAAGAGAAGGTCTCGCCATAGTTTTCAGTTTAGTGATAAGTTGTAATTCAGCAACTTCTCTTTCAAGTCTGTTTCTGAAATTCTTTTCTAATAAGAATTGAAACTGGGCTAGAAAAGTAGCAGGAGGCAAATCCTAAGCAGTCTTAGTTGCACCTCAGTTCACAAATTAATGGGTTTGGTCATTTAATTTTGATAATTTAATAGCCCCGCTCTTCAGGGGTTTCCTGGGTGTCTCTTATATTTCACAGAATCATAGAACTGTAGAGTTGAAAGGGACCACGAGAATCATCCAATGCAGGAATCTTTTGTAAAACATGGAGCTTGAATCCTTAAAGAGTCTTATGCTCTCCCGACTGAGCTATCCCAGAAGACTTTTCAAAAACAAAAAATGCATATGATATCACATATCAAATAGGAGTAGATCATACCCTCCAAGTGTCCCAATTTTCCAGGGACAGTCCTGGCATTCCGAAAGCCACCCCAGCTTCTGATTTGATCCTGGAATGCCCCTATCCCCCCCCCCCAGCACTGTTGCCACTAAGAAGAGAAGAAGAAGAGTTTGGATTTGATATCCCGCCTTTCACTCCCTTTAAGGAGTCTCAAAGCGGCTAACATTCTCCTTTCCCTTCCTCCCCCACAACAAACACTCTGTGAGGTGAGTGGGGCTGAGAGACTGTGACTGGCCCAAGGTCACCCAGCAGCTGCATGTGGAGGAGCGGAGACGCGAACCCGGTTACCCAGATTACGTGACTACCGCTCTTAACCACTACACCACACTGGCTCTCCAGTGTGGTGTAGCTGAAGTAGAGGAGGAGCCAGCACGTCCTGAGCAGTAGCTGTGGCGGCAGCTGCGAGGGAGCATCCCGTTGCCTCTCCAGGGCCGCTGTTGCCAGTCTCCTCCCTGGGCAGCTTGTAGAGGCTGCAGGAAAGTGGGAGAGGCGGCTGCCCCTGAGGCCCAACCTGCCTGGCACATTTGAGGGCAGGGTCGCCCAGGACAGCATGAAAGGGAGCGGAGCAAAGTGCCTGGAGTCTTGCTTTATTTTTATTTTTTTAATGCTTTGTGCATCCACACCTAATCTTTCTCAAATGTATTTATTGATGTGCGTTTTACTTTTTGTAAGCATACCAAAGAATAAAATAAAATAGGGATTAAGAGGGTTTCTCAGAATGGTGGAGGGCTTGTGTGCTGTGTCCTGTTGGTGAAGTGGTGGCGGCATTTCCCCTTCTGATAGGAAATGCGCTGTGGGTGGGAGCACAAAAATGGGGGTCGAGGAGGGTTAGCTGGTTGGGGGGTGGAGTGAGAAATGTCGCTATCTGCATCTGAAGAATGTTGGAAGGTACGGTAGATTCATCGGTGAAATAGGCTGTGAACACCACACAGGTGATGTTTTGCAGATTTTAGAGATGTTTTGAAGCAGCAACGGCTGTCTTGTTTGTTGGTGCATAGCTTTTTTCAAAAGGATGTTGATGGATAAATACTTAGCTTGGTTCTTGCTCTGAAGTATTTAGAAAGGGCTACGAAACTTGATAGAAACACAGACATCCAAGTCCACCTGTCCATAAAAATCAAAACTATCAGGAAATATATATGTTTTCTAGTGGGGGTGATGTGAAAGCCTGTCTTCTTGTTATGTATTTTAATGTACAAAATGCATGGCACATGGCAACACACATGCCCCCTTTCTCCCTTTCAATAATGTTTTCTCTGTATTGGTAGTGTTCTGGAAAGAATCTCCAGGTGTAGTTCATTCTTGCTGCAATAGCCACCCATTTTCTCTTAGTCATCAGAGAAGGTACATTCCAGCCAAGGCATTAACTCCCATTGCTTTCCATAAAGAAGACTGAACTAATATGCTAATATCTCCCACTGAAATCAGTGGAACTTTAAAATAATTAATTTCAACTGAATTTGCACCAATTAGTGATTTGATCAATTATATTAATTTGATTGTACTTAATTGTCTTCCCACAAGCTTTTCAGTCAGTTAATTTAAGATGGATTAATTTCCCCTTTCAAAATGTTAATTTTCATCATAATTATGAACAGAAAGATTATGAACTCTCCCAAGATGCCTGAGTCATCTCTTTAAATCAGAAGAAATTATTGGATATATTGTCAAACTCTAAAATGTGTCAGCTCTCCTGAAATTTTTCTTCCACCACAGCTTCACCCAGAGATAAAGTGAGTGGCTATAGGGATGGCAGTATTTTTAGATGATTCTGGCAGTGAAGAGAGATGTGGGTGGTGGCAGCCACTTCCTTCGTCTCAATTTAATCCATGGAGCAAATACCATGAGCTGTCACCTACTACCTACAAACAAGATGACAAAAGTTGTAGCAGAAGTTGAGGTAGCTGAGTTTTGCATTTGCTGTCACTGGTCTACTGGTGTCTACTGGTCACCTGTCTCTGCTTTATACTGCTCCCATTTTAAGTGGTTCATGAATTCAAATCAGGCATCTCAGAGCTTAACAAGCCTTTTGGCAGCTGCAGACAGTGGGGTGTGTGCATGCACATGCTATGAGAAACAGGATGCAAACTGAAAGACATGAAACTGCAGTACATACCTTAGGAGAGGTGAAAGTTGCAGGTCACCACAAAACCAATGAGACAGTGCTGCTTCTGTTTAATTTTTTTAAGCCTCCAACCTTGCTTTATGAAAAGAGGTGCTCCCTGCTAGGCGGCTTCAAAATTTCCTTACGCCTTCTCTTAAAAGTCTGGACAGTGAGTCCTGATTATCAACTGGTGAGTGCAATCATCAAGCCTTTCGAAAGGGCTGTGACCTGAGCTGCCCCCTTCTTGTCAGGCCTCCCTGAGTCTTATGCCCAGCTGGCCCAGGACAGGTCACCACTGCTCAAAGCTTCTACGCCTGAGCCATGCTTTCACATTGCTAGTATCCCTACCCTTGCTTCTTCCGGCCACCCTCACTGTCACTGTGGGGCTTTGCACCAGGCAACAGATCACGTAGCATCTTCTTATGATTTATATTATGTCATCAGTGTGCATTATGCTTTTGCAGAGTAAAAAACAAACAAACTGCTGCACCAAGGAGTTTACAATCTAATATTAGACACATGCGGGAGATTAGCTGCCAAATCTAACAAATGCATATTCTTGCTAGTTAGAAGGGGCTAATACCACAGAGCTGTATTGTTGAGAGGCAGAAAATCAGACCTTTAGAAAACATTTTCCTTCTTTTCTTTCTTGCTTTTTTTGACCAGTCTTGGATGCAGACATGTCTCTGCTTGCTCCAGCCTGAAGCTGGCTATACTGTAAATATACAGTATTTTTCGCTTTATAAGACACACCAGACCACAAGACGCACCTAGTTTTTGGAGGAGGAGAACAAGAAAAAAAATATTCTGAATCTCAGAAGCCAGAACAGCAAGAGGGATCGCTGTGCAGTGAAAGCAGCAATCCCTCTTGCTGTTCTGGCTTCTGGGATAGCTGCGTAGCCTGCATTCGCTCCATAAGACGCACACACATTTCCCCTTACTTTTTAGGAGGGAAAAAGTGAGTCTTATAGAGCAAAAAATACAGTAAATATTTTGCCTGCAACGGTTTGACTGTTGAACCAATGCAAGATTATAAGGAAGTAAATAATATTTTTAAACTTACTTCCCAAGTTGTTGCCTGATTGTTTGTTAAGGAAGAAAGGGGGAAGCCAGCCTACTTAGCTAGCTGGATTTGCTCAAAAGGCGGCTTTACAGCCTAATTCCTGTGCTTCAATTTTGCTGCTAAGGATGGGACTTTAAAAATCTATTCAACCCATCCCACAACATGGAGGAAGGAGGCAAGGGTAACAGGCATCCTCTTTTTGCAAACACACTCGTCTTACACAGAAGTAAATGTGACTTACTTTGGAGGCAGTGGGGTTAGGATTGCAGCCTTACCTGTCAATAAAAGAACTGCTAAAAGATTCCAAACTTTTTATTACACAGAAAAAAAACCTCGCAATCAGTACTGCTCCACTCCACTCTCATATAGGAAGAAGATACAAAGCTTGTTCACATGTTACACTGTACATAGGTACAAGCTGTCTTTACATATGTACAAGCGTTTCTGTGAAAGAGTGTACACATATTGATTGGCACACCTCAACTATTGTGCACACAGATTACACACTCCTAGAACGCTACATGTGAGTAGCTGTACGAGTGTACAGCTCAACTATTTGTGTACACAGGTACACAGATTGTACACTCTTTGAATGCAATGTGAAAACCCCTACTGTGTCAAGATTTCCCTGCTGGCATCCAAGCAGAAACTCACCCACAGTTCCCAGCAGTTTATCTGGCAATGGAGAAAACATCTCGCTGTGACTGCTATGCAAATATATATATTAAAAAGCACAGCAAAAGCTATATCAATATTATGTGACTTCAAATTGTCAGAATCTGAACTTTCTTGCAATAATAGTCCAATCCTTTTAATGTGTCCCCCCTCCTCCCAAAAAAGTTAGAAAAATGTTCCCTCTGCATTGCACTTTATCAGCCAAAGTCAAGGTTTTTTCACACATGCAAGAAAAGATAGAAGGTGATGGAAATGAAAGCTCAGTCACTTCAGTAAAGGGGATTGCATATTTGCACATGTTCTTTCGTATGTGCAAGGCTTCTCTCTTCACTAAAGAATGTAAGAAGCAGGAGTTCCATGTCTGTGCAACAATGCCCATGGAACTATAGGTTGGAATAATGGACTGGAACTCAGACCCAGCATGAACAGTACACCTTATAAAAACATTAAGGCAGGCACAGAAAACAAGTGTGCGTTTACAGTAAATGCATGCTAATGTTAAATAGTGCTCAAGGAACAAATCAAAAGCACAACAACCAAAACATCTCAAAACAAACACACCATTTAGCTTTTTTCTATTCCCTGTTTAGGGAAGGTTTTAATATTTAATGCTGTATTGTTTTTAACACTTGATTGGAAGCCGCCCAGAGTGGCTGAGGAACCTCAGCCAGATCGGCGGGGTATAAATAATAAATTATTATTATTATTATTATTATTATTATTATTATTATTAGAGGAGCAGAACTGGAATTTCCTGTGTGTTGATTCAAGGTGGGGATTTTCCATTCCAAGGACGAGAAGCAATATTTTTCATGAGGCAATACTAAAAATCTAGAATTAAGAGTTAGCACTGGACATCAACTGACTTATTAGCACTTTAAATACAGTTGTTCTAACAATCCACTTCTCCAGAAAGTGTTCCAAGAAACTATTGAATGCCATAAGATTTAATTTTGCTGGAGTCATAACACAGACCAATTTCCCCCCATTATTGATCTATGGGTATGGGACCTTGTGTTCTTCTAAACAGGGGCTTAATATTGTAAACAGGTTTTAAAAAATATATATAATTTATTGGATTTTTCCAGAAAAGGTAAATCCTGATTATCCTTGAAATAAGAGTTGGCATTTGATACCAATCGTCATGGAAATGCTGTGAAAAATTTGCACACATGTGAAGCATAAACACCCATCTGGGTGTACCCCATAGACCTGTGGTGATTTGCCTTCCTCATAGGGTTTCTAAGATTTCTGAAAAGTGTTGTCCAGCCTGGTGGACAGGAATTCTATCCTATATCCTACCTGGAGAGGTTTTGCTGTTTACAGTGCCAGCAGTACTATGAACAGTGCAATAAAGTCCTTGGGACTCCTCATGCCCAAGTTAAGCACTGTGCAGGCAAAGCGGCAGTCTGCATGGCTCCTTCAGAAGCAAATGTCCGGGGCATTAGTAGGTCTTGCGGCATCAACAAAGACAGACTGAGATCCTGAGCAAGTGGCAAAAAGACACAATTCATTCACAGCAATGTTATCATCCATTTGGATAGTCAGTTCCTGAATGCATTGTGCTTAACAGTTCTGCAGGATTTAGTGCTCACAAGAGGACAAAATAGAACATGACAAAATGGAATGTGCTTTCAGCAAAAATAAACATTGGCACCTTGGAGACATAGTAATCTAATACATACAATACTAGTAAGTGTGACATAACTCATTCTTATTTATGCTTGGTTATCCACTGCTATTCAGCAAACCTAAGGTAACTCTGCTATTTCTTTGCAAAAAGTGAGATAATTAGAAAGATGCTCAGTGCCTAGTTCCCAGCCGTGTTGTGGTTCATTTCCTACACAAGACTCTCAGAGCAAATACAGTTAGATGCAGGTTTGGCTGCAGCCTTGCAGTTCCTGCTCTATGAAGCTACTTGGGGTAGAATAAGCAAACACAGCATTTAACTTGCACACCTTCAAAACAAGAGTAACCATCACAGGAGACCATTGTCCTGCACACAGAAATAAGGTCTAGCTCAACGCAGGTCTCAGGAATGAAGCGTGACACCTAGGGGTAAGATTGAGAAAGTGCAATCATTTCAATGGAATTAATTCTCAGATTTAATTCACCAGATTGTCAGACACATCCAAGGCAGTGTGTTTTTTTCCAGTTTGTTCCGCCCCACAGTAGAAAAAGGAAAAAGACTAAAATAGCAAGTTCCAAGTATGCTGCTTTGACAGTACTATCCTGAGACAGGAATGCTTGTATAGCTATAAAAATAGAAAGTTTAAAAAGATACAAAAAAGGGTTACAGAAATAAAAAAAGTAATTACACTTGCTGTTATGGGGACCAAAAGACAGTAAGGCAGCCCAAGCTGCATACTATATAATTATGTAGGTTGCAAACTACCAGTCAGTCTAGTGGTACCCACTTACGGAAGGGTGGGTGGTGTCTGAAAAGGAGGAAACCTGGTCTGGGAACAAAACAAAGCAGAGAGTTTCTTAGTGGTGATGTACAAGAAGCTGTGAGACTTCCCACTTCAGCATCACCCTATGCGATGTTTTCTCACAGCTGCTACAGCCTGAAGGACTTGCACGGGGCCTGAAGAGGGATGCTAGTGAGTCATCAACGTGTCTCTTGACAGTATCTCTCTGAATTCTTCGGTTGTGCCACATCAGACCCAGGAGTCACTTCCTTGTAAAAGGAAACTATTCCCAACATTCCACCAGATTTCTGCTTCAACTAGCCAACAGCTTTTAAAACCAGTCTTCATGGCTCAAGAACTGCAGCCTCCTACTTGAAACTGCCACAGTGAGCTAAGTGCTGTATGCATTCAATTAAATGAACATTGAGAACTAGAGACACGGGAGACAGAAAAGGTGGTTGCAAGTGTGCCTAGGGCTACAGATCTGCTATCTTAGTTTGAGGTGTAAAAAAAGTCCACAGCCATGGAAACAAATTATATTATCTTTCTCTCCAAGTATTACACATCTGTGCCTATCTTCAAGACAACTTCTCCATCCCACCAGCAGTTTTATCTTCAGAGGGAGAAGGAGGGACGCAACAGAAGAGTCTATGTGTTCATTTGTGAGTATCAGCTAATCAGGTAACTGTGCTTCTCCCTGGAATTAGTGCTCAGAACCATGCCTGAGAGATTGCCTAAGGAACAGAAAAACAAAGCACAATGATTAGCAAATTACAGGATTTTGACAGGAACCCCACCCCCTTCTGTTCCAGGAACAATTCCACCAAATGGGATGGTGGGTTTTATCAAAATCGCATCAGGTGAGAGTGGTGCAGCAGTTTTGTGTTGCTAAAAATGTTGGCTTTCGATGAACTATTGGGAATCCCTGTAGTGTGGAGCCAAGTGACATCATAAAGTGGTTTGGGGGGAGGAGGCAAGGGAGAAGAATGGAACCATAGGCTCCCTTTTAAGATGACACTGACCTGGGACTGGACACTGACTGCCATCAGCAATAAGGGAACTCTGTAGCTGTTCAAGTTTCCACCTCTCCCAGAAGGAGTCACTGCAAGGTAATGGTGTGGAGAAGTCCCAAGGTGGGGGTGGCGATAAAGTAGGCAACATAAAATATATAAAAACAAAAGAAGTGAATGGGTGAGTCTAGAAATATGCCACTGTAAAAATTCCAAAATTATGAGAAGAGAGAACAGAAAGCTAGGATTTGTTTAGTCACACTACGCTGTAAAACAGAGAAGGCTCTGCTCAAACTGTCTCAAAGATGAGAAGGGAATCCCCATGGCAAATCTAACATTTGTCACATGTATTTCAGATCCTCATCGGAGGAAGCGTCCCCTGCAGTTAAGCTAAGAAAATTCTACGGCAAAAAGAATGAATGGAATAATTGAAACGTTTCCTTACACCATGGCCCTGACCTGACGATACATTTGCACTAAACGGGGGGGGGGGGGGGGCATGCAGGCAGCCCCAGTCAATCAACAACAAGAGTACCAATCACCTGGCTGGGAGTGGGAGGCGGGGCAGGGAAGGCTTAATCCAAATCCTGCTTCCCCCTTCAGAATAGTAGTTCTGGTCCATCATCTAAGCAGGGCTGGCCTAAGGCACTCCGGCACCTGAGTCGAACCACAAAATGTCCCTGCACCCAGCCAGGGAAGAAGGGATGAATGAAGATCTACATCAGGAACAAGGGTGGGAGGAGACCAGCCATGCCTCCTATGCGCCAAGATGCTGCGGTAGAGGCAGCATGTAGGGTGGGGGGACGACTGCTGAGGAGGCCCCCAAGGCGTGTGCCACAGCCCTTGCTGCTACCATGGCAGCAGGAGGAGGCTGAATCTGCGCCCCCTGTGGATCCTGCCGTCTGAGGCAGCCACCTCCCCTTGCCTCGTGGGAGGGTCGGCCCTGCATCTCAAGATGCCACGAGGGTGCTGGGAACCAAGCCTGGCAGCTGTTCCTCATCCACCTAGGGATGCTGCACTCACGTTTATAGGTCCTTATGCTGAATCAGAGTATATCACAGGGATCTCTCTCAAAAGAACAGCATGTCACTAGATCTCGAGAAAGGGAATGTGCATCAAACCACTATTGCGGCTAATTAGCAAAATGGAGGCTATAGAAACAAACATAAAAAATAAAAATTCTGGAATGGACCATTCACCAGAAAAATGCAGTTTCAGATAGGGTAGGGATGATATTACCATGAGGCTAAATGTCCCTGGCGTGGGGCAGAAGGAAACAACATTGTTTGTGCTAGGGTTGCCATACATCTGGGGAGAACTTCTGGGATTTCAATGGCGGAAGTGACGTCTGGGGGGAATTTCCGAAAAGCAGCAGTTCATCCTGGATTTTTTGCAACATAACCCAAAAATTGTTTTTCCAAAAAAAAAGGGGGGACACAATTTGTATGTTTTTGGATTTTCACTTCTTGAAATATGGCAGCTCTCGTTTCTGCTGACTTTCCATGGATTTTCCATGGGGGTTGGGTGGAAGGCTGCCCTATGTTTGCTTATAAGTTTTCTTACCTGCCCTTCACCATAAGGGCACAGGGCAGGTTACAACAAATCATGAAAGCAGTGATAAAACATGGAAAACCATTCCAGCCTGGCAGAAAGTGATGTGAATGCATCTGAACGTGAGAATTCATTGGGTTCATTTCAGTCTCAGACTGAACTGCAGCAGGTATTCTCAATGCCATCTCATCTGCCTGTTCTGATTTTGGACTCAATCTCAATAAGTTACTTGTACAAGTATACAAGGGTTGCTCAACTATAGGGTTCAAGCACAAATCAGGGCAATATATTAGACCACCATTGTCTACTGCTAATCCCACAGTTGGCACAATTAAAGGCATCATAAAAAAATTCCCTAAGAGAATCCAAAGACGAATTCCCAACATACCAATGCTATGTGAAAGCTGGGGGATTCAACAATGAAAGAGTATCTGTGTGTTTGCAGAAAATTACCCCTTATTATCAAGCAACTCAAGCAATTAGCAGGACCAGGCAAAACCAAGAGAAGACATATTTTGTTCCAGTTGTGTGCATCATGGACAACAACTTGCATTGTTTGTCTTTGGATTCGCTAATTATCTCACTGATGTCCTCTTTCATTGATGAAACTTTCAATCCCATTCAGGAACTTTACAAATTTGAAAACTTTGGGGATGAGTCTGTTACTTGGTATGAATTGTCGGCAAAAAGACTCACAACTTGGACACATTTAACTTGTGTGATCACAGTTTTACCTGCTTTGCAGCTGGCCAGCTGACATTGCACAAATTAAACACAACTTGTTGGTGCCAAGGGTTTTCTGACTAAATGTGATTTCAGTTTTATGCGTACCCCTCCCCCCACACCCTGGGAACATTGCCCTCGCACAAGCTGTGAGTCTACCAAAGAAATATAACCATCACTGGGTGATGTTTGGATCATGAGCCTTACTGAACTACTGGACCACAACAAAATGTGCTCTGCTATTAAAATGGTCATTCTCATAGCACTTTCCCTCCCAGTTACACAATGAACAATTAAACAATCCTTTGGTACATTGTGGAGGGTGAAGGCAGGGCTAAAATCGACAATGAGTGAAGACTAATTGTCAGGCTTGTGTTTGTTAAGCGTCCATAGAGAAAAATGGAAGAGCTATCCCAAGGATAAATTCATAAAAGAAAAGACCATTGACAACTTCACTTTTTGTTTACAGAATGATCCACCTAATACTGTATTTTATTTAGTGTCAAGGACAGACAACCCTCTTCCTTATCAGCCAACCCTGACCCGGCAACCCTCATCTGAGGCCCACAAAAGATCTTGAAGGTAGCAAAACAAGAATGGGCCTTTTCTGTGGTGGCTCCCCATTTGTGGAATGCTCTCCCCAGGGAGGGTCACCTGGCACCATCATTATATATCTTTAGATACCAGGCAAAACCATTCCTTTTATTCCAGGCCACCAGGTAATTAAACAATCTTTGGCCTTTTAAACTGGGGGGTGGGACGGTTATTTGTTTGTTTGTTACTATGTTATGCATTTTTGTGTTTTTATATTATAAACTGCCCTGTGATCCTCAGATGAAGGGTGGTATAGAAATTTAAAGGTAAAGGGACCCCTGACCATTAGGTCCAGTCATGACTGACTCTGGGGTTGCGGTGCTCATCTCGCTTTATTGGCCGAGGGAGCCGGCGTACAGCTTCCGGGTCATGTGGCCAGCATGACTAAGCCGCTTCTGGCGAACCAGAGTAATGCACGGAAATGCTGTTTACCTTCCCGCCGGAGCGGTACCTATTGATCTACTTGCACTTTGACGTGCTTTCGAACTGCTAGGTTGGCAGGAGCAGGGACCGAGCAACGGGAGGTCACCCCATCGCGGGGATTCGAATCGCTGACTTTCTGATCAGCAAGCCCTAGGCTCTGTGGTTTAACCCAAAGCGCCACCCATGTCCCTTGGTATAGAAATTTAATAATAATTTTAAAAGCATTAACAAAAAAACCTGAGTGGTTTCAGATCTTGTGTTTGGCATTCACCACAATGAATGTGTAAAAGTAGGGGAAATTCAGCCTTAGGGGTTTTAATTTGGTTTAGAATTCCAAGTATTGATGTTCAATGGACAAACTCAAGCTGTATGTTTTTCTCTGTTATTGGTAAATGGCAAATAAAGGAATTTGTTAGAAGTTAGTTCTGATATGTATAATCCCATAAAATGCAGTAAATTTCCAACAGGCACAATCCACTATGATTTCTCGTTGCTTCTCTTTAGCACAATGCAATGGTTTGTGGAATTACATTCTATGAAGACTGCAAATCATCAACAACAACCTATAGTTAAAAATCTTTTTACAAATCTACTTTGCCCCTGCCCCTGAAATTATTTCTGCAGACACCCATGTGCTTGGGAAGTTCAGCTAAAATATATAACACAGATCAAGAAATGTACCACCACAGCCTCTGTGGTGAAAGCAGAATTCAATTAGCTGTTAGAGACAAAAAGGTTTCCTTTTGAAAATGGAAGTTTGGTCCAAATGAAGAGAACAAAAAAGTAAAGAAATGCAAGCAGACTTATAGCAGGGGCTTAAAATGAATTTGAGGAGCAAATTGCTAAAAACATAAACAATAGCAATGAATTATTTAAATACATCAGAGGCAGGAGGCTAACTAGAGAAGTGGTTGGACCCTGGAATGACACGGTCAAAAGTGGGCTAAAGGAAGAAAAGGAGACTGTAGAAAAGTTGAATGAATTCTTTGTGTTCGTCTTCACAGTGGAAGAGGCAGCGGAGGCAGAACAAAGCCACTGTGAAAAGTAGCCATTGCTAGTCTTTCCTTCCATGAATCTGTATACAGTGGTACCTCGGGTTAAATACTTAATTTGTTCCAGAGGTCCGTTCTTAACCTGAAACTGTTCTTAACCTGAAGCACCACTTTAGCTCATGGGGCTTCCTGCTGCCGCCGCACGATTTCTGTTCTCATCCTGAAGCAAAATTCTTAATCTGAGGTAACATTTCTGGGTTAGCGGAGTCTGTAACCTGAAGCGTATGCAACCTGAAGCGTCTGTAACCCGAGGTACAACTATACAGTCATTCTCTTTTAAGCCATCCAAGTTGCTGGCCATCCCTGCCTCGCATAGGAGTGAGTTTTAACTATGCACTGCATGAGGAAGAGCTTTCATCTATCTGTCCTGAATTTGTGGAATTCATTGAGTCTCATTGGATGTCGTTGAGTTCTAGTGTTATGAGCAAGGGGGGAAATACCTCTCTGTCCACTTTCTCAATGGCAGGCATCATTTCATACACTTCTATCACGTTGCCTCTTACTTGCCTACTCTCTGAACTTGAACACCCCAAATGCTGCTCCCTTTCCTCATAAGGAGTTGCTCAATCATTTCTGGTTGCTCTTTTCCTTTTTCAACTCTGCAATATTCCTTTTGAGACGAGGCAACTAGAACTGTACACAGTATTACAAATGCAGTTGAACCATTGATTTGTGTAATGGCATTATATCAGAAGTTTTATTTTCCTTTCCTAATTATCCCTAGCAGGAAATTTGCCTTCTTCACAGCTCAACATCTTAGTTGAGCTATCCACTATGACCCCAAGGTATCATTCCTGGTCAGTCAGAGATGGTTCAGACCTCATTAGGGTATATGTGAAATTGGGTTTTTTCTCTTCACATGCACCACTTTACACTTGTTTACATTGAATTGTATTCACCATTTCACCACTCATCTTTTTTGGAGCTCTTCACTACTTCTTTTTGTTTTAACCACTTTGCATCATTAGCAATCATGGCCACCCCACTGCTCATGCCTAGCTCCAAATCATTTCAGAATAAGTTAAAAAGTATAGGTCCTAATACTGAACTTTGGGGGACTCCACTTTCTACATCCTTCTGTTGATAGATCTGTCCATCTATTCTTACTTAAACAATACCTGATACAAAAGAGGAGCCTGCCTCTTACTCCATGACTGCTAAGCTTACTCAGGAGTCTTTGGTGAAGTAGTTTCTCAACTGGATCACCACTATCTATATGGTATTGACACTCTAAAAAGGAGTGAGATGGGATGTATCCTTGCGGAAGCCATGCTGGTTTTGCTTCAGCGGGGCTTGTTCTATATGCTTGCTTGTTTTATCTTCAACTAGTATTTCTACCAGGACAAACATTAAGCTAATTGGCCCGTGATTTCCAGCCTCTCTTGCCACTCCCTGTAGCCCCAATCCCCTTTTTAAAATTGGTGCCACGGTGCTCACTTTCTAGTCCTTAGGCCTTCAGATTCACCTCTCCCTCAGCAGTGAGTAACTAGAATAGGAAGTACCGGTAATCCCTAGTCAAGCTAACAGATTTAGCTGTAGTCACTTTTTACAAGAACTAATAAATGTCAACCTAATTGACATATTTTATAAAGTATTAAATGTTAGATTACTTCAGCATATACTTTTTAAAATCAATATTTCCATTAATTAATAAAATATATAGATTGAAGAACCCAGAATGTATGTTTAATGCCACATCTACACCTTGCATTTAAAGCACATTTACAGTCATACATCATGTTATGGACACTTCAGGTTATGTGTTTTTGGGTTACGGACTGCAGGAAACCCGGAAGTACTGGAAAAGGTTATTTCCAGGTTTTGCCACTCACACATGCGTGCTGTGCGCATGTGCAGAAGCACCAAATTGTGCCGGCGCAGACGCGGCGCTTCAGGATGCGAATGCTGCGGGTTGCGGACGTGCCTCCATCACAGATTACACCCGCCACTCGAGGTTCCACTGTATAGCACTTTAACAGTCATGGCTTTCCCCAAAGAATCCTGGAAACTGCCATTTCCCCCTCACACAGTTACAATTCCCAGCACCTTTAACAAACTGTAGTCCACAGGATTCTCTGGAGGAAGTATGGTGCGGATGTAACCTTTGCTAAATCAGAATTCAGATATGAATAATACAGCTGCTGTGGTCTACAATGACCACCATATAATGAAGAATGCCACTCAGGCTGCTGGTACACTGGAAATGCATTTCCAAACGCTTATGGAATGGAATGAAACAAATGCTTTCATAATCAATGTAATTATAAAAGAAAGAGTGAGTTACTGCTGTATAGTGCTTGTCAAGCATACAGTTAGTAGTGATCTCCCCCCCCCCACCGCTGCCGTTATAATTTTCCTTATTTTATTCATTCAGCACTTGGGTCCTAAATAAATATTTGTTCCCATGGACTGACATGTGTACAACATATTTTTTTGGATGCTGCAATAATATAGCAGTTGGTATTATTGATTACGAGAACCCTTTTGAGAGCAGAGCAGAAATTTGCCAGTAAAGAAAGAGAAGGGTGTACTTACCTCTTGCATTTCCCAGTGTTTGACAATCAAGATCATCATCAATAAACTCCTCCCCCTGGATGATATTTTGGGTGTCCTCTCTACGGTTTACAGGGTTGGTCATCTCTTGTTCTTTTTCATTTTGCATCTGTGCATAGACATTTCTGCCTGGTAATTTCCTTAAGAGTACAAGACAGGATTGTAATGCAGTGTTGTACAGTGCTGCTCTGATCCACAAATAGGTGTGGATAATACTAGCTCATTAAGACTCAACTGAATTGGCTAGAAGCACCTTTTCATGCTGATGGGAATGTACTTGCCAACCTAGAACCACCTATTTTTTGCATGCTGCTATAGCCAGACTAGGACCTAAATCTGATGTTGGCAACCTAAGACCCATGGACTGGTTCTGGCCCATGGCCGTTCCGTGGATCGGCGTGCGTATTCCGTGCTTTTTTGGGGGGGCCACCATTTCCCCCCTCACCACGGGAACTGACTTCCTGGTTGGAAGAGCGCCGGAAACAGCGTGTGCGCATGCGCATAGGCACTCCTCCATCTCAGAAGAGCGCTGGAAATAGCTTGAGTGCACGCACGGGCACACACGCTCCAGCCCATTGAGAGGTCTGCTGGGGAGTGGACCGCCCCAGCCTGAAAAAAAGGTTGCTGACCCCCGGCCTAAATCTTTACCTCCAAAAGGAATGTTTAAAAGGTGCATTGAGGCAAATCCCTGGTTAAGAACATAAAAAGAGGCCTGCTGGATCAGGGCCATGGTTCAGCATCTTGTTCTCACAGTGGCCAACAAGATGCCTGTGGGAAGTCTGCACATGGGGCACACCACTGGCATTCTGTGTCATCTGACACGGTTCTATATGACTTGGTTGTGCACAATCAACATGCAGGTACAACTTGATGTTCTGCTTCTTCCCTGAGGCAAGCAGAGATACAAACCAGGAATTGTCAATTAAGCTTGGCTTCCTGTTACATCTGAACCCCTAGTCATGCTTCGTTTTCCCCATGTTTGTTTCTTTATTTGCATCAGGGGAGAAGCAAAGCATCAGGTTGCACCTGCGTGTTGATTGTGCCAGAAACAACGGTTGATTGTTATGTGTCAGTGTGGCCAAAGAATGGGAAATTTGATGTCTGTAGATTTCAACGTCCCAACCCTCAGTTCCAGAGAACTCTTCTATCCAACTAGGCCTGGACAGATCAATCTATTTACATTCTGTGTCAATTTTTCAGGTCTTCATTGATAGGTCCATTCCATTTCTGCATTTATTTGTGATTGTTCATTATTATCTCAATGTGCACATTTATAAATATATGTTATTTTTAAAAGTTTAACACTTTTTTGTGTATTTTATTTGAGTTGAGAACTACTTTTGAAGGATAGTTATGTTCCTTCTTCCATTTGGGAAGTGTAGATCAGGTTGTTTTGCATCAGAAATTGAATTCCTCAAGCATCCCCAGATCTAACCTAGTGTGTGTGACATAAGCTGACTAATAAAATGATTTGTTTAGCCCTGAAGTACTCCTCATTTGTATTTCCAGTGTTATGATGGCTCATTGCTCACTTGAAGGAATTCAATTTTGACCTTGGAACAACAGATTGCTCGTTTCCTGCTTACTCATTATTATGAACAATAGATCTTTAGTAACTCAGATTGGTACAGCTTGTGACTATAATTAAAGTGAAATGAATGCTACTGTCCTAACTCTACAATGCTGCTCTTAGGAAGCTGAGCACCAGGCAAGCCCTGAAAGATGCATGGAAGCACCAGGTTCTGCTCTGCTGAGTTTTGGTAGAGAGGAATGACACCAGCTCACCAGGTACTGTTCCTTTTCTCTTGTTGCAGCAGAGGGAATAACAGTCACATCAACCACTGCAAACCATTTTGAAGTCTAGTCATACAGTCTTATTCAGGACTCGCCCCCAAATATTTGATCAGGCAAGGGGGTATTTTTTTACTTTTTGATTTCTGGACCAAAAGGCTTCCACCCGGGACGTGGGGCAGGAGCCTAGCCCAGCCTGGGTGGGTGGGGGCAGGGAAGAGAACGCAAAGCCACTGGGACTTTTCTGCCCTGCAGGCACAGGGGTTCTGAAGCTGCTACACATCCTGGAAAAATCATTTCCCCACAGACTTTACTCACAACGTTTTGTACAGACAAAGTTACTTTCAGTTTAATTTTTTAAAAATCTGTCCCTACTGTGAATAATATTTTGTTTCCTAAAAAGGGGAATTATTATTATTATATCTGCTTTATATCTGTTTTGGAAGCTATTAACATACCATGAGAAGTTTATAATAATAGGGTTAGGGAAAAGATGTTGAAAAAAGGTGAAGATTTTTTTTAAAAAGAAAATACAATTTCTGCTTTATAAACATATTCTGCATATGATGCCAGATATAAAATCACTTGCCTTTTAAACTTGTAGAGGATGATAGCGCCTACAGCCACCAGAGAGATGACAAAAAGGGCCATTATCGCCCAGTACCCTCCTCCTCCAATACTCTGAGAATCTGAAACCAAAGGCACACACTGTTACATTCAATCCTGAGCACAATCAACCATCCTCTGTATTTAGCATTAGTGCAGATTCTTTTTTAATAAAGTGACCCTAAACTGTATCCACTCATCTTGTCCACAATGCAGTAAAGTCAATGGGACTAAGGTCCTGGGAAGGGCATAGCCATTGACTTAACTGCAATTCCCAGCACCCTTAACAAAGTCCCAGGATGCTTTGGGGGAGGCCATATGCTTTATGTATGGTGTGGAAAAGATCTAACTCCCCAGGCCTAACCTCATTTCTGGACGCAGGGAATCTTCACTTCAATAGGATTTTCTTCCATATAACATTTAAGAGCAAGATTTAAATTTTATTCAAAGTGATTGTTTTAATTGTAATGATAGGCTGACTGGTGTGTGTGTGTGTATGAATTCCAAACCAATATGGCGCTTCAATATTATTCTAACTTAAACATGAGAGGAACATCAACTCCTTGTCAAAAAAGGATACAAATTTTACCTGAATCCGAGCTAACTAAGGTCACAAAGACCCAGTGTCCTCCTCTCATGAAGAAACTGATGTTATGGGCATTCAAAGATTGCTTAATAGCAGCTATTCTCTGGAAACATAAGAAAAACTGCGTTAGGCAGGTCCTACCTTCCACAACCACCAAAAGGAAGTCATTGCTTGTGTGGAGTTATTCCCTGTTGAGTTGCTATGAAAATTCAGCCAAAAGTAAAATTCAAAATGAAGTAGGGGTTTCTTATACAGTGGTACCTCGGGTTAAGTACTTAATACGTTCCGGAGGTCCGTTCTTAATCTGAAACTGTTCTTAACCTGAAGCACCACTTTAGCTAATGGGGCCTCCTGCTGCTGCTGCGCTGCCGGAGCACGATTTCTGTTCTCATCATGAAACAAAGTTCTTAACCTGAAGCACTATTTCTGGGTTAGCAGAGTCTGTAACCTGAAGCGTATGTAACCCGAGGTACCACTGTACTCAAATCTGGGTTACCCACAGCAAATTTTGAGGCAAAACATTCATCTATGAGAAGGCAGTGAATCCTGACGCTGCAGAATCTGAAATAATTGCTATTAAAGCTGATGGCAAAAGATGAATATTTTAATACTATAGGGGCCCTGTGACTTCTGAAATATTGATTTTGTTCAGTGGTAGTCACAAGGACTTTTCACTTTATGCTTCAGCTGCAAGAGCACTGAGGCATGATTATGCATCCAGTAACTGCCCATATTAAAAAAGAAACGATAAGACAAGACTGAGCAGGGTTTGTCAGGCTAATATCTGTCTCAATTCAGCATGTACAGTATTTGGGGCACAGGGTTTTTTTCATGTAACATGATACGCTCTCCAAGGCTAATGCCTTGCACTCTTTCCAAGGAGGAGGAGGAGAAATAAGAAAATTGGAATGTGAATCTAGGGCCAATTCATACCTTACTATTGCAGCCTAACTGAATGGTTGCTTCCTATACCAATGCTGCACATCCCCAGATATGAGGAGTGTGCATCCTGGGGGCTCCAGTCACATAGAACAGATGTAGTCCTAGTGATGCATCAGCTGTTAGAGGGAACATGTGACAGTTCCCTCCTAAAATACTTTTAGGCCCTTCAAAGAGTGATTCTCTGCTTTGCTAGACACGTTGCAAAATCACACAGTGCTCTTAGTTTAATAAGGAGTGAGACAGTCAATGTGTATTGTGCTCTAAGTTACTATTCATCTGTCTTCTTACCTTGTTGCTAGGCATACTTATTTTGCTTTTGGTGTGGTTCATGGATAGAAGCACGTGTAAATCTGCAGTTGTGGGCAGTCCAGGTTTGACTACTGTAACAAGACCTTCTTCAGGTACGCCTGTTTCCTGAGGGGAGAGAAACCATTCAGAAATGGACTTGGACTGCATGGCTGCCTTTGTAATAAACTGCTCTACTATAGCTCCTTTAGTGATTTGATTTGATTTGTTTCTTGCCTCACATGAATTAGTCAAGGTTTGGAATAACTACTGGAGAAGAACAAACAAACAAACAAACAAATGGATGTAATAAAGAATAAAGAATAATAATAGGAAGATTTAGGCAATTTGTTTTAAAAAGTGGAAAATACTTATTAAGTTCAAGTGTCTTGTAGTTTCACCAGTGCCTTATTGCTTGCACTAATGACAGATTTAGTGCTGCGTGCTCTATCATCATCATCATCATCATCTAATTATTTATACCCCACCTTTTCCCCTGATGGGACTCAAGTTGGCAAAGATTCCCTTTTTTCCTCCCCAATTTTAACAGATGGTTATGCAGTCTGATCCATAGCTGTCAATTTCCCCCTTTTTAAAAGGGAAATTCCCTTATTCTGAATAGGATTCCTCGCAAGAAAATGGAAAAGTTGACAGCTATGGTCTGATCTTATGCATTTACACTATGTTAAGTCCCATTGTGTTCAGTGAGTCTCATTCCTAGCTAAGTATGCAAAAGATTGCAGTTCCATCTTCTAACATGGTAAGCAATATGTGTGTCTGTGTGCACCTTGCAGGGCAAGGTGGGAGATCTATTTATTTAGTTAGTTAGTCATTTTATCTTGCTCAAGGCAACTTCCAACTGAACAACCAACAAAACCCCATTGCATAGTTACATCAAAACCGGAGGCGGGAGGTGGTGGAATATGTATATATTCTTTTTTTAAAAAAACATTAAAACATTTATTCAAAAGTTACAATACAGCTTTGTCCATTGCCATAGTATCACAAAATGATCATTCTAATCCTCAGTCCCACATCACTGTCATGTTGGCTTGAACCCAACCAACAATCTGGCTAGACATTTTTAATCGATATATCCCCTCTATGATGATGATGACATTAAAATATCCTGTTCTTCTTCAATAAAAGAGAAAAAGGGAGACCAGATCGTGTCAAATGTATCTTTTTTGTAGAAACCTTTGATTAATCGCTGATGGTATGTGAGGCGTTTTGATAGAGCAATGCTCCAGATATTATTAACCCAAGCCTCTCTTGGTTTATTAGAGGTTCCTTCCATCGTTGGACAATAAATTAAAAAAACAATCTGAATGTGAAACATTTTCTTGTGAGGAGGTGATATTGAAAATTATAGTGATGTAGGTAATGTGTCTGAAATTGAGCAAAACAATTTAGTGAAATACTGATAGGAGGTGAAACATAACAGATCAAAATCATTTTTGTATCATAAGTATTCCACTATTCTTTTTACGATAGGCATTCCTCTCAAGCCAGTGACAAGTATTTTAAGAAAATTACTCCCGAATAATGAGTTAATCATATTCCTCTCAAGAGAAGTCAATTTGTGCTTGTTATGGATCCTCGCTGATGTACAGTATATCAAAGCATTGTTTGCTGTTGCTTGAGCCCTAAATTATATGCCATAATTTCAAATCTAATGCACACCTCAAATTTCAGAACCTTGAAACCAAAAAAATTATTTGCTGGTGATTGTAAATGTGCCATTGAATCAAAAGCATACCTTAATTTTTGTACCGCAATTTGGCCAAAAATGGTGAGCATTGGATTTGAGTAAATACAAGCAATTCAAGAGCATTTATTTACAATCACTCTGCAAACCTTGATAACTTGATAAATAAATAACGTAAAACCACATTCTCCCTGAAAAATGTCTCTACTTCATTTAAAGACACAAAGGGAACAAGAAGTAAAACCAAAACCAGTTATGTCATCCTGCTGCACTAACTCTATATACAAGCTTCTCCAAAGGCTCCACATTCCCTCTGTCCCATCTCTGCTAAATTTGCAAACCATCAGAGCACCTTTGCAATCTGTTGTGTTACGACACGGCCAACATCTTCCCGCCAGGCAGGTATGTTTGGGTTGTATAAGTCCAGGTGTTCAGAAAACCTTAGAGGAAGTACTTGAAAATTATCTGGAAACAGGAAGAGAGAACTTAAAAACAAATTTTGTATACATAAAAAAACCAATTCTGGATTTGCACAAAAGTTTCTCTGCACAAAGCTATTATGCAAAAGAAATATTCTATAACCACAGTCTTTATCTGAAAATTTTCACAACAGAAAACAAGCAACTAAGGGCAGAACTATATAGTACATGAACACACATGAGTAACAAAACCATGACAATCACTGGAAGAGTAGGATTAATTCCCCAAAGCTGATTGCGTGCCAGGATTTGTCATGTTCACAGCTGAAGCACCCACAGACTTGTAAATATTCAGAAAAGCCCAAGCTTTAACCCAAGCTGTCTCAGCTACAATAGGATGGAGGTGAAAGAATTTGCATAGTTTAAAATATATATTTGGAAGGAAAGTGTCTCACCCAAAACCCGGACAATCTTGGAATCCTGAAGCATGGAGTTCCCACAGGAAGCCTGAACTGTAACTCTGACTTCGCCCACCTCTGCAAAACTGGTTACCAAAAAATTCTCCAGTGACAGAAGTGGCTA
The DNA here is from genome assembly GCF_965153285.1 of Podarcis tiliguerta. Classification (NCBI taxonomy): domain Eukaryota; kingdom Metazoa; phylum Chordata; class Lepidosauria; order Squamata; family Lacertidae; genus Podarcis; species Podarcis tiliguerta. The sequence continues at coordinate 86,133,651 of NC_139540.1, read as the reverse complement.
AAAAGAAAAGAAAGAAAAGAAAGAGGAAAAAATAAGCAAAGTCCAAATGTTCAACTAAGAGCTTTCATCTTCAAATTGAAGGGGGGAACAAACCTGGGGACAATTTTCAGGGGAAGCAAAATTATTTGAAACATCTGAGGGAACTTCCCATTGGCAGCAGAGATGGTGCTCTCGTCTTTCTCCCCACTTTTAACCCTTTTATAAAAAAAAGTGTGCCCACATCACATTTGTCAGCAGAGGAGCTTCCCTTGATCACTACCAGCTGGCAGGTGCCATTTTTGTTCCCTGCAATGTCTCAGACGCAGCGTCATTCCAGGACATTATGAAACAAAAACAGAAGCCAACAGGTGGCAGCCGCCAAGAGAAGCTCCAATGCCTATGAGCAAGGGCACCAAAAAAGGTCTTAAAAAACCAAAAAGAAGACTGGCATTGCTGGCACCAATTCACAAAAACCTGCATTTTCTTTCAGTCCTGGTGAGGAACAAATGAAGGGTGAAGAAAAATGCTGAGAACATTGCAACTGGAAGCATAAATATTTCATATGGTAACAAACTGTTTATTTAATTTGGTCTAAGCAGGGCTTTGTTTGTGTGATGATTCACCAGGGCATTACCCTGGAACTTGTATTTGCTGCCAGGGCTCAACCCTGGAAAGCGCTCCTGGGTATTCTCTGGGTAGCGGCAGGTGCTCCAAGGCACTGGGGATTAGCAGCAGAAGATCCAAGGTCAGGCAACAATTATTTTCAGAGGAGCATGTGTTACATATTCTTGTTTCTATTTTTTTAGAAATTCATACGGGAAGCTAGATGCTGCATGCAAATGTGCATAACAAAACCTCATCAGTTTTGGGGAAAAAAGAAGAGCTTCAGGAACCTGCAATTTTGAGTGGAAGGACAGCAGGGGAGGAAAGGCGCTTAATCCTTTCTCAACTGGCTCCAAATCCTCCTATGGTGACTTTTCCAGTTCAGAACATTTTTATCCTGCAAACATGCATCTAGAACACACGGCAGGGGGAAGCAGCTTGGGAGGGGCTGTTCTGAGCAGAAAAAAGTAAATAAAGCAGCTTTCCCTCATCCCCTGCTGCCTCCTGGTGCTGCTTTTAATTTTAAAATGTTTTTTTTTTTTTTTACATGCATGCATACATACACACAAAATTATCGGGTGCATGTTATCCAGAACAAGCATGAGTAGAAGTATGAAAGATGTGAGACACTAAATTTTAAGGAAAATGCAAAAATATTAACTATATTATGAAGGAAATCAGAATGTATATTTGAATGGAATAAAGAAGGAAGACGAACACTTTAGAGCTGGCAAAAAAAGCATAAAAACTAACAAAATACCAGTTTCCTTAGACAAAAAGCCTTTCCTCACTGTCTGGCATGGGGAGGACCCCAAACTCCACTTGGTTTCAGGAGTCGTTTTGATTTCAGCCATTTCCAGTGGGGTTTTTTCTTGGGGGGGGGGGATGACAGTGCACAATGGGCTGGTTTCCAGAGCTCCCAAGCAAATGTAACACCAGTACAAAGATGCAAGCAAAAGCAGACAGCTGACATCATGACCAAAACCACTTCCAGTTTTGGATCTGCCAAGAGATTGCTGTTTGAATTACCGTATTTACTCAAATCCAATGTGCACCTTTTTTGGCCAAATCACATTGCAAAAATAAAGGTGTGCATTAGATTCAATGGCACATTTACCGGTACATTTACCAGCAAACAATTTTTTTGGTTTCAAGGTTCTGAAAATTGAGATGTGCATTAAATTTGTTGGTGTATTAGACTCGAGTAAATACGGTACCTAAATTCTCTCAGTTGTTTCAAAATCTTACCCAAATGAAATGAGCAGACAGAACATTAGCCAATGAGGGAAAGGACTAAAAAAACTAGCCAACTTAAGAAAAGTAGGCAAATAAGCTTTTGAAACCTAGGTCGCATGAACATCATACATTTAAAACATATTTAAAGCACAGAGCTTTCTCCAATGAATCCTGGTAACTGTGATTTACCCTCCACAGAGCTACAATTTCCAGCAACCTCAAAAAACTACAGTTCCCAGGATTCTTTGGACAAAGCCAAGCAGATGGTGTGGATGGGATAAAGAGCTGGGCAGCCATGAGGCAGGTGAGGCTGCTGCTTCTGCCTGCCCCACCACCAGTGGAGCAGTGCCGCCCCATCAGTGCTGATTTGGGACAATGTCACAGTCATTTTGGGTGAGATTTCACCAAAAACCGACGTGCCCAAAATTGGCATTGATGGTGGCAGCACTTCACCAGTGGTAGATGGGGCAGGTTACATGGCAACTGTGGGAGTAGGTCTGTGATGGCAGGAGCCATGAAAGCAGGGCAAAGCAGCACTTCCTGTTCATCTCCAGTGGAGAAACGGGAAACGCCACTCCTGGATGTGACCTTAATGTAGATGAAGTCTGTCTGTATGTGCGTAAGTGACAACGATTCTCCCTTCTGTGATTTGTACACGGGAAATTGAACACCCACATCAAACAGGTTGCTTGAGAATGGGCATAGTTTTAAGAAGCTGGACAGGTTAAGTTGGTCAAAGTAAGAAATTAAGCCAATTTCTATCAGAGCATCTAAGGTGACCTCTTACCCTCTCATACACTGAATTCCTAATAAAAATATTATTTACTTTTATAAAAGGATTATCACTCTTCCATACTGCTATACTTTGTATGTTCCTAAATTTATTGTTCTAGCCAAAGGCCATGACAGACTTGAAGAAGAAGAAGAAGAAGAAGAAGAAGAGTTTGGATTTGATATCCCGCCTTTCACTCCCTTTTTAAGGAGTCTCAAAGCGGCTAACATTCTCCTTTCCCTTCCTCCCCCACAACAAACACTCTGTGAGGTGAGTGGGGCTGAGAGACTTCAGAGAAGTGTGACTGGCCCAAGGTCACCCAGCAGCTGCAGGTGGAGGAGCAGAGACGCGAACCCGGTTCCCCAGATTACGAGACTACCGCTCTTAACCACTACGCCACACTGGTGTATTACTAAAATAATACAGGTCATACATCCATAATATAAGCCAACATCCATGATGTTAAGAGAGAGAAGTTACCAGAGACAACAAACTCAAATCCAATTTGATTTGAGATCAAACCTCTGAATTTCCACAACAATTTACAGCAATTTTATCTAACTCCCTTTCGCTGATTTTTTCAGCCCGTGTGTAGAGGGCCACTGTCTGTGTTACAAAACTATTATTGTCACTCCAAAGAAATCACATTTTCTGCTGGGGTGTGCTAGCTTGCTTGTGTGAACAAAGGCTTCAGAAAACGATCTGTTGGGTCTCTACATGAGGGGCAGGCTGGCAGATCACGAGTGATGTCTTCCATCTGAGGTCTGTCTGCATATGGGACCTTCTTGTAGTGACCATCCAAGACTGCAGGGAATCACTTGGAAATGCAGCTCAATAGAGGCATTTCTTAAGGAAACTGGTGAGAATTTGGTCAGGTAACTAGTTCTAAAATGCTCTGTTCTCAGGAATGGATATCAAGGGGGAAATTGGTGTTTCTAATTAGTTGCGGGTCCCTTCTAGATTCTATCCAGAAGAGCCAATTCCTTAGTTGACACTTATCCAAGGTTAATGCTAACCTTAGTTCTGGAAAATGATAATAGTTTAAAATCCTAAAGAAAAGACCCAAAAGGTCTTTATAATTGTGATTACTCTTGGAAAAAAAAGGAGTTGCAGTGCTCAGGTAAATACAAAGGATACTGGAGACAAACTTTTGTGTAACAGAATGGTATTGTATAAGATTGTGATGTTTCTCACATGTGCTACAAGAATAAGAAGCAAAATTTTAAAACAGGGGTGGTAAACCTCTTAAAGTTGCTGGATTACAAGTCCCATTATATCTGCCTATTAGCCGTGATGGCTGGGGCTAATGAGAGTCCAGTAATATCTTGAGAGCCACAGGTTAGGAACTCCTGTTTTAAATATTGGAGAAGTCAGAATTAATTACTAGTCAATACCTGAAGGTTGTTTCCAATCCACCAGTAAAACAGTGTAAAGTTCGCGTTTCTGGGAAAGATGATGGCTGTCAGGTTCACCTTCTGATTTTTGCCAGTAACAGGAACTACTTCTAGCTGTAATGCCTGCAGTGGAGCTAAAAAAAGTCCCTATCATTAATTAAGAAACTATTAATTTATCAAGCACTTCAGGTTCTGAAATCTTTAAACAATTCATCAGCAATATCATACTAAAGCGCTGAGACATATAAGCAATGCATTTCAAGCAAATCCCACATTGCCAACAGGTTGGGGTAAATGGCCAAAGCCAAGTGGTTAATCACTTTCCGGCAGCACTTTCTCTTGCATGCTAGAATATACAAGAAAATGGTCACTGAATTAACTCTCACACAGAATTAAATTTGAGATGCTCTTGCTTGAAAGTTCAGCATGTCCACTCATAGCGTTAAGGGACCCAAGAAATATTTGTGACACATTGAAATTTTCATCAAGAAAAAGAGAAGTGGATTTAATTATGCTTACACGTAGGAAGTAGATTCCAAAACCTTTATGAAGCCCCTCATATGCATGTTTAAGCAGCACTGAACACACCAACTTTGAAAGGCCTTTAAGGCTTCAGAGAATGGAGACTTTATGAAGTAGCTTAGCCTTCTGCTTCGAGAAAAGGAGCTGTGCAATCCCCAAAATTGACAGTTATAGTGCAACTCCCTAACCAGACTGAGCCAAAATATTGGCAGAGTCACTTTCAACACCCTATGGGACCAGAGAGCATACAAAGAGATTTTGCTTCAGCTTCAGCTTAGTGGGATGGGAAAAGTTTCTCCATCTTGGCCAGACAACCTCAGGAATTGCACATCTGAATTTCTGCCAAGTCTAGGAAGCATCACAGTTCCCTGGCTAAAAAATCAGCTTTCAGGAGGTTTTTGCAAAGATCCTTCTGTGTCCAAGACTTGGATGAAAAATAGACCAACTTCCAGGGGTGCTTTTTTGGTTAATAAAGAGAGCGGGGGGGGGGGGAGTATAAGAAGACTGCTTTGGTGCAGCTCTGCTAAGTGGGTGAGGGTGTGATATCTCTCCATCATCTGCCTGCCACCAGCTTCCTTATCCACCTCCTCTTTTAAAAGCTTAAGTCATGGTTTTGCTGGATGTCTGACCGACTAGACAATCTCTGTTCCCACACTAGTTTGATGCTAGGGCAACAAAACAGAGCATCTGATGGGCTTAAGTGTTACTGAAAGACTTTCCACACTATCTGTTTTGCACATCACCACAAAACAGACTGCACAAGAGGTACTACACTGACAAATAGTAATGTTGTAGCACCTAATGGTAGGACCTAATGGTCAGGGGTCCCTTTACCCTTTACCTAATGTTGTAGCACAGGGATCTGTGCAAAGCAGAGCTCATGTGCCACCTGTGTATGCTTCCATTGATTTCTAGCAGGTCGGCTTGGGTGCTGAACAGCTTTCAGGGATCCAGCGTACTGAATAAATGTGTCAGAGATCACCTACTAGTAGGAAGCACCTACTATGGACCTCTGGCAGTCCCTGACACACCAACACACTTTGGATTCTTAAACAAAAAGAGCACTTAGCTGGTCAAATTTAGCTGAGTCTCTGCTTCTTTCTGAAGTGACAAAAGCCTTCATTTCACAGGTTGCCAAGACTGAACTATGGCAATAGTAGTATGGCTATGACTACTTCTACTGCTACTAAGGATGTTGATGACAAAAGACTAGAGAAGAATTAAGAAAAAGAGGTAAAGACTTACACTGAACCTGAATAAACACAACTGCTTCATCTCGGCCTGCAGCATTCTCAGCTATCACTGAGACTCGGTAAATCCCGGGGTTTGCATAGCGGTGTCGTATGGGTTCACCTGTCAATGTGAGATTCACATAGATGGCCTTAACGCCATCGCCAAGGTTCAGCTGATACTTGGTGTTTAAAATATCTCCCTATGAAAAGCCAAGAACAGCAAAAATAAGAGACAGATAAAACCAAAACAAAGCCACACACACACACCTGCATTCAGCCCCATCATAAAAACTGGCACTGGGAAACAAACAGAATTAGTCATCCGGAGGATTATTACTGCCAAAAGATGATTGCTTTCATCTCTTTTAATACATAGACATTTGGAAGATTCTTAAATAAATCAGATGAAATGTGTGAGAATATTCCCTGGAATAATGCCTGTTCAGCATTCAGAATGTGGGAGTTCCTATGAATTTATCCATACTTGGCTTGGATTCAAATGTCAATGAGGACCCTCCTCAAAATGGGAATCAAGTCTTCCAACCCTCAAACTTCCTCACCACGCTCAGATCAAAATCCAAGTGTTTGGGACAGTATCATGCAGAACAACAGAAGTAAGTTAATCATCCAAGGCTCTCCCTCAGATTCAGATTTTTCTGATTGTTGTCCCCAGCTCAGGTCACTTTGGAATGTTCCCAAACCAACCTGAGGGTCTAAAAAACTGGACAGTGAAAAGTTTACATGAATTTCAAGGGTGAGAATGAATATCTGGCAATATATCTTAGTCTTATTCCAAACTCTACTAACCTGTCATATTTTGAAACACCTACATCTAAGCCAATAAACCCTCCAAACTACAAAGCCCCCGTGGGGGGTGGGGGTGGCTCAGCTGCTCCTGATCTCTCAAAATATTATGCAGCAGCCCAAATAAGGTATCTGATAAACTGAGCACAACACTAGAGAGAGATTATCTCAGAAGCAAGAAGGCCCTCTCTGCCATTGCACCAGGGGAAACAAGCCCAGTCACTCTCTCTAACATAGACTGAACCCCTTTTTGATGTACACCAGGGAACCATCAATCAATAAATACATAATCCTCCTCTTCCTCTGGAAATTCACCATTCCCACTGTGTGTTGGTTCCACTAAAATACTGGATCTTGATGAGGAATGATCCATCAAAGAATACTGCCTGAGGAGGGAATATTTATTTTCTTTTTGTTCCTTGGAAGAAGCCCCTTCTGTTTCTTTTCAGAGGGTGATTCAGCATTGCTCTAGATCAGGGATGGAAAACCCTGTGGAACTCCAGATGTTGTTGGATCCCACCTCCCACTGGCCCCAACCAGCATGGCAATGGGCAGGCATCATGAGACTCTGATACCAGAATAGTGGCTGAGGAAGCACATCTGCAGTCCCGCACCCTACACTTGGAACTGGAGTGGTTTTAGCAGCTCTTTGAGGACTACCTGCATGGGGAACCGGATCAGAACTGGTGAATATGTGGGTTCCCTTTCCCAAGTTTATGCAGCTCTGTAAAGCTTTGTTACAAGCTCCACAACAAATATAAGACCAGGAATTTGGGGTGTGCCCTATCTCCCCAGAGGTTTATATAGGGTCAGATGTCTTCTGGATGAGGATGTTCCTAGATTACACACCCTATTTTTGACTTTCCCTAGCTTATTTCACTCCGGGGCAAGGTATGCCATCCCACATGTTCCCCACCGCCACATTCCTTACACAGAAGGCAACTAGCAGTTGGCTCTTACTTCAACACTGGCAACAAGACAGCAGACTCCACTGCATTTGAGGGCAGCAGGAGACCCAGGACAGGACAGAGACAGAGAGGAGAATGGGGGAAGGACTCAGAAGGAGTAGCTATAGGGGGCTGCTGCTGCTGCTGCTACTCCTCCCTGTCCCCTCACCAACATTCCCCAACCTGAGGCAGCTGCATCATTTTAATTAATGCTAGGGTTGTCTTGCAAGCCTTTTCCAGCCTTGATATCAGGAGAGGACAGAGAGTAGGGCTGCCTGTAGCTTGCCACTCCTGCTCCATCTCAAGAGAAGAGACTCTGCAGTGTTCATAACAGCCTTGAGGGGGAAAACATCGTGGGGGAAGAAAAATAGACTGGGAGATTTCTGGAAGAAGTGATATTTGGATAATCCAAGCAACCTAACAAGGGGCCATTTTCTTCCTAACATATGTTAAGAGGAAGTTATGTGAAGACAGCAGAGGGGATTAATAGCAAGGAAGAGCTCTGCAGCAAACTTCTTTTCACATTAATTGGCCGGGCTGGATCTGGGAGGACAAGGAGTTTGAAAGGAATCTTTCCCTAGAAAGAATTGGCCAAGGTTCCCCCCACCCCCAAGTGGAAACTCTATCCTGAAAGAATAAAACACACGTCCTGCTTCCAAATGAAAGTTGATCCCAGCTGCAAGGATCATGGGCAACTCCGCTTACCCCCTAATAGGTAGGGGTGCGGTGGCTTTGCAGGACGGCCAGCACCTCCACCACACTGACAATGAAGGGCCTGATCCCTGCTGAAGCGTGAGCTTCAGTTCGTGCTCCCAGCTTGAAATCCTGCTCTGCGTCAAATTAGCCAATGGCAGACTGGCACAGAGAGATGGGCTCTCCGGGAGCGGGCTAGGGAGAACAATCAGGCTTCCCTCAGGTCCGCTCCCAGGGGATTTAAAGCAGCCCACACCGGCCCCCGACACCCAGCTCTTCTTCGTGGGATCAACCCACCACCCACTCTAGTAATTTTGCATTTACTCATTGAATTGACCTTCGTACAGCTGTGGTAGCTGTTGTATTTTCGTGGCTGGGTAGGAATTTGCCTATCAGGAGAACTGGCTATGACTTGGAGGTTTTGCCTACCTCGTAGCAATCATCACAACTTCAGCAGTTTAGGCACTGAGTGACCTTAGTCTTGATTGGAGGGGGGTTGTACCCCCGCTTTCCCCTCCAGAAACAGGGTATCCCATTAAAGGGATCCATGATGGAGTTGCTTCTGTTCATTTGCCCAGACAGTGGGCTTGGGTCTCAGTGCTCCTAGAGGCAGGGATCCCTGCAGGGATCCCCCCATTTGATGTAAGTCATAGGAATCCCTGCTGCTGGATTGACCCTGAGGTCATTTCCCATAGACAGCTCAGAAATTAAAATGCTTACTCAATGTCTATGCCAAACCACTTCATCTGTAGTCAATAAAGTTGTGGCCTGATTTGATCCCGTTCAACTGTGTGGTCTCTTTGATTGGTAGCTCAATTGAGCGGAGGAGTGGAGAGTGTGTGGCCTGGGCCTGCAATGGGTGCCACTGAGCTGCCCCAGTTAGCAAATACTAATATGGGGAATGTTTTAGAATGTGTTAAGTGTCCTGGTATTGGAACTGTCAGCACCTGGATTAATATGCCTTTTCTTCTGTGGTTAACAAATATGCAGGGTATCATGGCATTTCCCAGCTTCTATCCATTCACTAAGCAGATGGGAGACAAATATCTACAGAGGCAGGAAATTACAGTTACCTGATCTTGTTTGACAATGAAGGTGACATCTTCTCCAGGCTTAACAGCAAGGCTCTCCCCTTTGATGCTTATCTGCAGTCCTCTGGGAGCAGTCAGAGGGCACAGATGCTGAGATACGTTTTGCTGTAAATCCACACCACCCTCACATATATTAGATATAACTTTGCGATACCTGTAGAAAAAATGGAGAGCATATCTAAGTGCACAATGGGACTGTACGTCAAACACAGCATGCATCATAACTTGGAGGGATCTGATCTCTCCCCATGGATGAGGCAGGAGGAAAACAGGAAGAGAACCAGACCAAGGTAACCAACAGCACAATCCAGAAACACAGTGTTATACTGAGTGTTATACAGTGTTATACTGTGTTATACTGAGCCAGACTGCTGGTCCATCTAGCTCAGTTTTGTTCAGACTAACCAGAATTGGCTCTCTAGGGTTTCAGACAGGGGGCATTTTGACCCCTACCTGGAGATACCAGGAATTGAACCTGGGATGTTTTGCAGGCGAAGCACTGGGCTATATCTCTATTTGGATGTTATTCCCACCAAGGTCAAAGGGACTTGCTTCCACAAAAAGCCACATCCACACCATGCATTCAAAGCAATAAGATACCCCTTCAAACTGTCATGGCTTCAGCCAAAGAATCCTGGGAACTGTAGTTTGTTCAGGGTGCTGAGAGTCTTAGGAGACCCCTATTCTCTTCCCAAAGCCACAACTCTCAGAGTTTCCTGAGAAAAAGGCTTGTCTGTTAAACCAAACTGGGAATGGCTAACAGCAACCTTTCAATATCCATTTAGAAAGGCAATGGATTAACTGAAGAAAGGAAGGAAGCTATGGGGCTGCTTTCCACAGCAGAACACTCCCCAAGTACTTACCCTGTGCTGCTTCTGTAGGCCTGCCCTAAGACACAGTCCTCAGGAGGAGTTTCAGGGTGGAACCAAAAATCAGCAAAGCACGTGTTGGGCTCAGATTTTTGCAGTGCTGAACGCTCAAACCCATAATCACTACAGAACAACAAACAAGCATTAATCATGAAGTTGACTTGTCTTTACTATTAATTTGTAAAGTGTTATTTGTAGTGTACGTGGCCTGGGGAGTACGAGTACACAACTGGCATCTTTTGTAGCCCATAGGGAGGCCATCTCATGCCAAGGGTGTGAGGGTCAGCCAGCCCCCACCCCAGGGTCTCTTGTATGGCAGGAGTCTACTGAGCCCTGCAACCGGAATGCAGCCACAGTGCCCTGAGGACCCAATGCAAACAAGCTGCCTATCACCTGCAAGCTCCTTCCCAAACCCAAGCAGGCAGTGTGGTGAGTAAAAAGGCTCTGGAAAGAATGTGTGCAATGCCTCTTTCCACTAGTGTGGGCTGGCCCTACAGCACTCCATGCAGGAACAACCTTTATATAAGGGCTGGTCCAGACCTGGGCAGTAGGATTCTGGTCATGGCTGAGCCACTGTGTCCTGGGTTTCTCCCTAGTTTTTGTGGACTAAATGCAGGTGCCACCAGCTTGATCATTTGTGCTTGTAAAAGGACCATTGGTCTCAGCTGAAATATGGCTTTAGTGAGTTTCAGGCCATCACATGAGCTGAGTATGTAGCTACTTCCTGTCCTCACTCGGTCCATTTTCTGACTGACACAGGCCCAGAGCAGCTAGGAGCCAAACACAACACAATCCTTTTTCAACAAACCTTTTAAGTGTTGTTCGTTATCCTGGCCTGTATCTGTATTGGGTTTTAACTGTTCTTACATATGAAATTTGTTTCCAATTGTTTGCTGTGGAATCACTGTGAAATTCATAAATGGAATCAAACAAACAAACACAACAGCCCAACTATGGGGGCTGGGGGGCACCAGAAATTGCTTGGAGTTGTGACTGAGACACTGCCTTTTCAGTCAAGTCCTCACAGTTATGAAATGCTGTTGCAAGGAAGCTCCTCCAGGTTGAATAACTGCTCAACTTTTGGTGGGCAGTGAACACATTATGTGCGAAGGCCTTGGGAGGGAAGTTACTGCTGCTGCTGTATGTACTTCAAAATTCTACATATTTATACTTTATTTTCAAATGCCCTATATTGTTTTCAAAATCTGTCTGTAAGGTACCATGGGGGTCCTTTAGAACTGAAAGGTGGGGTATGAAGTCTTCTACGTAACTCTGACAAATACATAGGGGGGGTAGAACAGCTGGAGATATGAAGTGTTGACTATTGCTACCACCACCACATCCTCAAAGGAAAGCTAGAAATAATTTTCTCTTTCTGACCAGTGCATAACTACCACTTCTGTTAAATATTAGGGTTTTCAATAAGATTAATACAGAATATGTAGTTAAGCCGTCACAAAGACCTATAGAAAAGCTCACCATGAGAAATCAGAAGGGCTGCACTCACAAGCTGTGGAAGTGAGTGCTGATGTGAAGCTTCTTCCTTTAATGCACCACGAGGAAGTCTTCCTCTTCCGAAAACTTCTCCGCTGACCCATGATGCAGAGGTCGCCCTGAACATTGGAATGTGAACTCTCATAACTACCAGATAGGATTAAACATACAAAGGTTGTTTGTTTGTTTGTTTGTTTGTTATTTACCTACCGCCCTTCATCCAAGGATCACAGAAAGGTTTACAGTACAGTGGTGCCTCGCAAGACGAAATTAATTTGTTCTGCGAGTTTTTTCGTCTTGCGAATTTTTTGTCTTGCGAAGCATGGTTTCCCATAGGAATGCATTGAAAATCAAAGGAAACAAAAAAGGAAACAAACTTGCAAGACGTTTTCGTCTTGCGAAGCAAGCCCATAGGGAAATTCGTCTTGCGAAGCAACTCAAAAAACGAAAAAATCTTTTGTCTTGCGAGTTTTTCGTCTTGCGAGGCATTCGTCTTGCGAGGTACCACTGTATAAAAAACTAAAATACATAGCATAATGACAAAGAAAACAATGAAAACACCCACACACATTCAGTTTAAAAGGACATAGATTGTTTACTTAACCGAAGGCCTGGTGCCTAAAGAAGGTTCCCTGAGGAGAGCATTCCACAAACGGGGAGCCACCACAGAAAAGGCCCGCTCTCACGTTATCACCCTCCGGGTTTCAGGCTTTATAGGTCAAAACCAGCAATCTGAGGCCTACATGGCTTTTAATAATGCAGACTCTCTCACCTTAGCTAACAGCTAGCCAATTCTCTTTAGCACTAAAAAAAAAATTTTTTTTTAAATGGCCGACATTAGTAGAGGTAATATTTGATTTATACTAATCAGTGTTGGTGACTCCTTAATGGCCAGCTATCAACCTGAATTTTTGTCAGGCTGCTGCCAGTGACTCCTGGCTGGTTGCCCAGGAATGTACAAAGACATGGAAATGTTTCTTACCGTTTGCTTTCACTATCTACAGAGAGAGGCTATAGAACCCAGCCTCTTGGATAATGGCACTGTCCTAAGTGAATCTCCACCCCCCCATCTCCCCCACTTTCTCATTCGTCATTTGCATCCTCTCTCCTATGGGTGCTGACAAGGGCCTTCTGTCTTTGAGCTCTTTGCTCTTCTACTTTCAAGTCTTGCCGGGTTCTGGGAGATGGGGTGTCTGGAATGCTTTCTAAAGACACTTGTGTCCATCAGCTGCCCCCCCCCCACCCGATGCTTCCTCTTCCTCCTCCTCTTCTCCCATTATTTCCCAACTTTCGCCCTCATTGCCTCTGAGCTGTGACCCTTGTTGTAAATCTAAACTGTCTTTCTCTTCCTCCTCCCTGGAAGGGTCAAGCTGGGGAGGCGGTCTCCACCATTCCTCCTCTGCCCAGTCCCTGACAATTTTCTGGGAATAAACAAGACATAGATTTAGAAGCCCAAAGGGTAGGGAAAATTCTTCCCACAGGCTGGGTGGGGCTTATGAGGCTTCCCCATCTGGACTGCAACCTCCCCACAGGACAGTAATTAGGCTTGAGGAAAAGTATCTTACTGGAACCAACAAGTGGCTTTTAAAGTCTAATTACTCTAGGGGTCTGTCTAATTACTGTGGCAAGCTGGCTTTGTTTGAGGGGGGCACAGATAGGGAGGAAATGGTTAATGTGTGCTGTGACCCCTTTGGAAAATTTCCCCATAACACAATTAGGCATGAAAAAACTTCCTATTGAATCCTAGGCATGTCTACTCAGAAGTAAAGGCTGAGTTTAATGGTACTTACTCCTTAGACTGCAGTGCAGGACTGCCGCCTTAGTGTTAAATACATGAGCTGTTTTGAGCCTTGGCATCAAATGTTCCCTACTGCCCTTCCTCTACAAGAGGAGGAAATTAAAAAGTTTTCAATTGGTGTTTATAACAAACTGCAGTTTGTCTGAAATTAGAAAACTGCAGTTTTTACAGATCACAGTTAGTTAAGAAACCAAGATATTAAGCCAAGATGACACGATGACTTATTAAATAACTATGGTTTGTGCAAACCACCACAGTTTTCTGTAATTATATGAAACAGGCAACTGCAGCTTGTTATATCTAGACCATGAATGGAAGCTGTTAAGTTGTGGGTGAACATATCAGATGACACAGCGATTCTTCAAACAGCTCTTGTTTATTCACAGGCCAGAACAGAACTGAACTGAAGGGTTCAGCCAGCCTGCTTATACAGAGCTCCACTAGAATGCAACAGTAACCATTTTCTGTAACTATCCAATCACTGAACATCACTTTCAATCCCTTATTTGCATATGTGGACCTGAGTGAAAACTATCTACAGTATCCCCCTGCTGGCCCGGGTGAGAACTTCAGTACATAACACAAGCTTTACATATCCACCCTTTACAAACAAAAGTGGGAGGCAGGAGAGGAGAGGCACAGAAGCCCGGGGTTCACTCTAGTTTGTACATGTAACACTGAATCAGTCACCAGTGTCACCAGTTGTGGCAGCAACTATTTTAACTGAGGTTATACCTGTAGATTTGTCAGGTCCCATGATTCATAGTCCTCGTCGGTGCATTCTCGAGGAAAAGAAGGGCGGAAATCTACCTTCACTAACTCCCAATCTGAGCGGAAACTAATGTGTCCAAAGATTCTAAGAGAAAGATCAAAAGCTTCAGAATTAGATACCAGTTAAACAGGGGATAAAATGCAGGAGAGTAACACCAATCAATAAGTTCTATTTTGGTTGTTGGGTGTAAAAACGTACGTTGCATTTTCAGACTCTTAGTAGTCACAGTATTTTGTGTACAATTCTACGTATCAGTGACAAATTGCGTCCCTATCCCTCCCTTCACAGTGCCTGGGGACAATCAGGGCTCACCCACACTTCCGTTTGTCCCACTGATGTCACCAAGGAAAACCCATGGTTTAGCTCTGAATCAGAACAAACAGCAATCAGGGTTTTGGGAAACGGCTCTTACTCATGCATTCTAGGCAGAGGACGAGCAGAAGTGTGGACGAGTCCTTGTCACTAGGAAAGATAAACAGGGGCAAGTGGTGGCCAATGTCTCCTCCTTCCCTGCATGTATCTTTGTCATCCACAAGAGCCTTCTCTGCCCATCTCTTCAGAATTCTCAGAAGTGAGAATCTGTCTTGCCTGTGGAGGTTGATGTGATTCTTGTAACATGTATGTATACCCAGGTGTGTGCATGAGCACACGCGCACACACAAACAAACAAGGAATGTCTTCTAACTTCCAACTTTCCCCATGCAGTTTGTGTACTGGTGCAGTAGATTCTACTTACGTCATGACTAAAGTCTCATCTCCAGGCTCGCTGAGTAGGCCATCAACAAAAACGGAGATACTGGTGAAGTTATGAGTGCTCCATGTTTGGCCTTCATCGACACTAAACCTGTAAATGAAAAAAATATTGTTTCTTATTTATTGCAGGTCTCATTTATACAGAATGGTTTGAAAATAAGTACTGATCATCACCACCATTAGAAATAATTAATTAAGCCATAGGACTTTAAAAGCCCATAGTAGTTGAGTTGTGAATGTACGCAAGGAGGATGCGTGAATGTTATACAACAGTATTTTAATTCTTAGGTGCAGATTTTGCTGAGTGATTTTATTGTACTGAACCTTTTGGAGTTTTGTCTATATGCCAATAAAGGTTTGAGACTGAATGTACTGAATCCATCCCCTAAAAGTCATGGAGGAGGAAGACAGCAATGAAGGGAGAAGGTCACAATGTGTGGATGCCTATTTTGGTTGTTATCCCAGTCAGCTAAATCTCTCCACCAGTACATTTCCCTCAAACAACCATATCAGTTCTCCAAATTAGAAACTTAAAATCTTCACATTCCATTGTAGAATAGCATGTCTTGCACACTGCACCAGTAAATCAAGGACTGATAAGCCCCCCAGAGGAAAGAACACAGAATTTGCCATGCATAGACAAATTATGGTGGTTTAGTATGTACAGCAGTTTCTCTCTGAGTCACGACAGCTGAAGGGATTCAGCCTATAAAAAGAGATGAGAATCAACTATAGGGAATAGTGAGACCTAAGAATATGTGTTCAGTTGTGCTATGGATGTTACTACTTGTTTTAGAATAAAGTGTTTGTGATTTACTTCTGTCTTGATTCTTAGACATACATGTAAATATTTCTTCCAGCATTATAACATCTACTCTGGTGACCTGCTGTGGAAGTTCAGCTTCACATATGAGGAAGATGTCCATATTGTTACAAAAGTCAGGTGCCTGCCCCTCTCTCTGTGTTCCTTTGGAAAATAGAAGACATGGCGGAGACTGCTGTGCTTTAAGAAATATCCCCCCACCACCACCTATTTACACCTCAATTCTGCATGGAGGAAGTCCAGATCTTACAGCATGACCCACAACAGTGCAGGCAACCTTTCGCCTCCCTCTCCAAGATGGATCTTCACAATCCTTCCTCCTTCTCTCTCCCGGCAACCCCTTGCTTGAAAACTTCATTTTCCTGTCCCCTCAAACATGCACCCCATCAACATCTCACCCCCGCAGGCTAAAGGATTCCTCTCCTCAATGGCCCACCAACACTTTTTGTCATGTTAGGTTTGTTCTTCACTAAGCCAGCCAGGTTGCATAAGCCAACCAAGAAGTTCCTTTGCAACTTGTATTCTCCTTTCATATTACAAATGACCAAAACCCAAGCATTTGTTAATTTACCTTACATCTATGACACCATTCAGAGTGCCAGGCATGGGCGTCAACAACAAAGATACAGGCTGCTCTAGACAGATGTCTATGGAAGGATTACACTATAAGCTGCAATTTAAAAGTTGGTGTTAGCCCCTTTCTTCCAGTAAACCAACATGGTGGGTTTTATATTAGTCCAGAGTCTGCAAATTTTCTCATCTATGTGCTTATCCACACTTACCTTTTGCTCTGTTCTTTCCAGGCACAGGCCCGCATTTAAAAGCTCCATGTTCAAATGTGGTTTTTTCTTGCCTCTAAGCTTTCCCCACAAAAACCCACACTTTAGTGCTTAACCAGAGCAAACATCAATTCGGGTTTTCTGCAGACTGCTGTTTGCTCTGATTGAGCTTTAAAGAGCAGATTTTCACATGGACTGTGCCTGGAGAGAGCAGAGGAAAGGTAAGTGTGGATAAGCTCTATATTTTTCCAAGTCCTATAGTATTCTGGAGAATCCCAGGTTTATGCACCGGCCTAAGCTGCAGGAGGGTGGGGGGAACCCCACCCACAGTTTAAGGGCCTTGCTAGACAGGACACTAAGCTTGACGGTATGTCGTTTAAAAAACATCAATTAAGGGCAGGTGTGGGAGCCATTTTCATTGGGACTATGGCTTGGGGAGAGGGGCTAACTGAACAGTGTAGACAGAAACTGTACCATCTCACATACCACTCTCCACAACTGCTGATAAGTCCAGAGAGAGAAACTTCTATTAAGGCAAAGGGGAGTTTTCCTCATGGAGCTAACAACCGCTACAGGGGAGAGAGATTTTCATTGTGATACAGTTCTGATGAAAATCACACTGATGAAAATCACACTGTGCACCTGTTACTGTTTTTTTGAAAGATCCAGCAGCAAGTGATTTAGTGCAATGTCTCTTTTGGCTCCAAGTGTGTACTCAGACCTTGCATTCTCTAGTATCTATCAGTAGATTCTCTTTCATCCCTACCTTTAAAAAACAGAATTCATGAAGAATGGGTACATTCTGGAATCCTGCCTAACTCAAAAGCTTGGTGTAGGGCTCTACACTAAATATAGAAGCACAGGGCTGCAAAGGAGTGTCTCGTTCTCATCCAAACCTGCAGCCTATTCCAAGGTCCCCCAAGTGCCAAACCTATGCAGGGTGACCCAGGCAATCCAGTCCAGCTCGAAACAAATTTTCTCACACCACACCAGACACAAAACATATAACTCAGGGAATAATTAATTTTTAAAAATTTGAATGACTCAAGGAAATATTGCCAGCAATGCAAGAAAACAAAGCAAGCACTGCACAGAAACATGACTTAGCTGCTTTAACCTGGGGACAGTCCTTCGCAGTCTTAACCCCTACCCACTGTAACACTATTCCGGTGATCCTCATGCCTACAATGAATATTTATAGAAGGGGAGTACGATGGTAGTGATGTTCCACCCCTCAGATACTCAACTTCACAATACAGTCTGTGCTGCATGCATGTATGTTTGTAAATGTGGCTGGGTATCCTACAAAAAGTGTGATGATCATCTTAGTGAGTAGAGTTCATATCTTACCTAAAGGAGGTTTCAGTGGGATCAAAGCACTGCCCATTCAGCATCCTGCCTCTGTCTGCAACAGACTCTGATAACCCAGAGGAAGCACGCTCAACAAAAAGCCTGCCCCATCTATGAATGATCTTTGTATCATTCAGAGAGGTCCGGTGTTTATTACTGCATCAATATAACCAAACCATCATCTTTGCAGAGCAAATATTAGATTAGTAAATTCTTGGAGGGAAAAACTCATATCAACCAATAGACTTGTTCCTGAAAATGCGGCAATGGAAGTTTACTGTAGAATTACTTGAGTATTTTCAGTGGAATAGAGGTGTCTTTGATGGCCACAATCACTCCACCATGATCCAGATACAAGATGTGATGCTCCTCTTCAAAGACCTAGAAGGCAGGGGGGAAACCCAATAAATGACCATGCTTCGGGCTGGGGTGGGGAATGTATTACTAAAGTATCCCATGCTATATATTTAATTATTAATGAAATGTGTTGACCAGTCCTGAAAACACTGAAATGGTTACACATTTCCTTGAGCTGACTGTATATTGTGCTAGACTTGTTTAAATACAAAAGAAATATTTGAATATATGGGGTGGAATTCTGTGTCTATGGTGCTTATTCCATCAGAGCAAACATTCTATTCGGAACAATCTCCCCTATCCTCCCCCAGCTCACAGCTCTGTGAGGCTCTCCCAATCTTTCAGAGCAGATTGAGGTAGGGTGAATTACATGAGGCAAATGCAGGGGTCTGCAACCCGCGGCTCCGGGGCGGATACTAGCGAGGGGAGGAGGTGTATTGTGCGCCCCGACATTCCCCACTGTGGCGGGCACTGTACTGGCTGTGACGTCGCATGGGGGCGGTGCGTGCGTTAGTCACACACCGTCCCGACGTCACCTTCCCGCCCACCCGCCTGCTATATTGAAAGGGGGCATGTACGCTGGTCACTGTTTTGAAGGGGAGTGAAGAACACACACACACAAAAAGGTAACTTGTTAATTTAACATTTATTTCTATGAGGGGGAGTAATTCTGAGGGGTCAAACAAAGAAATAATAAAAAAGTGACAAAAAAGTTATTTTTATAATGACGAGTTTTGCGGCTCCCAGTTTTTTTTCCTTCGGAAACGGGTCCAAGTGACTCTTTTTGTCTTAAAGGTTGCAGACCCCTGGGCAAATGTTTGCACTGGTCACTTTATATTCCAACTTTACCAGAAGCAATCCGCCAAGGAAGAGTGGATGGGAGAGCAGTGTTAGTCTGACTAGGGGAGCTCTACAGCAATAATATGAGAAGAGACGCCTGAGCCAGTAAGGAAATGCAGAGAGCAATCTACACACAAACACAACATAACAGATTCATTTTCCTTACTTGTCTCCAGGTTTTGCCACAGTCAGATGTTATATACATTTCTTCTTTATATTCGACAAGCTGGGCACCCAGATTGCCTGGGAACAAAGGCAAAACAGGCAAGGCTTACTCGTGGTTATTTGTTCCGAAGCGCAAGAACCCACCTACCCCATAAGCAAGGGGCTTTCATCTTATGATGAGAATTAGCCTCACAAAAGCTGTGAAAGGCTGTCTATGTCTTCCAGGTTCCCAACAGCAACCCCAACACCCAATAATGAGTCAGGCAGCTCTGAAGAATTACATTTAAAGACTTTACAATTACCAGACCATTTAACTGCATGACTGAAATGGAATGACTAGGGGTCCAAGTTCTGTCTCAAAGCAGAATATCTTATTTCTTCTGCCAGGGGCTTGCTCAACTTTGGCTGCAGAGAGCTGGCCTTATTCTCTCTCATGTTAAAGTAATCCCTTCCTGGCACAGCCTCAATGCTAAGTTGCATTAACTATTCCCTCTCCTCGTATGAGAGCCTCTTAAAAATTTGCCTATGTCATTTTAATAGCAATAGCAATAATAATATTTATACCCCGCCCATCTGGCTGGGTTGCCCCAGACACTGGGCGGCTTCAACACATAAAAAATCATTTTAATCATTTATGTTGATTAAGCATGCCTGGTTCCACATATATGCATATTCCTCACTGTTACACCCCATACACTGGCTGACGTAGAGAAGTACTTTATGAGAACATAAGAACATAAAAATAGCCTGCTGGATTACCCTCTCTCCCCCAGTGGTTTCCACCCACTGTTAACTGTGGAGATAGCTAGTAGCCATTGATAGCCCCCTCCTCCATGAATTTGTCTGTCATGGGCCAAGAGTCTGCTTCACCTGCTGAGCAGCAGCCTGAAGGAACGGAAACACAGAGAGGGGCTGTGTCTCTACTGTGGAGGCTGGGGACATTCATCATTCCTGACCAGACCTTGCTGCTTCTTACTTCTCGTGACCTTGGACCCTCGGCTTTCTTGACTCCCAGACCATCTGACTTCGTGAACTGAGATCATAGAATCATAGAATCATAGAATCATAGAATCATAGAGTTGGAAGAGACCACAAGGGTCATCGAGTCCAACCCCCTGCCAAGCAGGAAACACCATCAGAGCACTCCTGACATATGGTTGTCAAGCCTCTGCTTAAAGACCTCCAAAGAAGGAGACTCCACCACACTCCTTGGCAGCAAATTCCACTGTCGAACAGCTCTTACTGTCAGGAAGTTCTTCCTAATGTTTAGGTGGAATCTTCTTTCTTGTAGTTTGGATCCATTGCTCCGTGTCCGCTTCTCTGGAGCAGCAGAAAACAACCTTTCTCCCTCCTCTATGTGACATCCTTTTATATATTTGAACATGGCTATCATATCACCCCTTAACCTCCTCTTCTCCAGGCTAAACATGCCCAGCTCCCTTAGCCGATCCTCATAAGGCATTGTTTCCAGGCCTTTGACCATTTTGGTTGCCCTCCTCTGTACACGTTCTAGTTTGTCAGTGTCCTTCTTGAACTGTGGTGCCCAGAACTGGACACAGTACTCCAGGTGAGGTCTGACCAGAGCAGAATACAGTGGCACTATAACTTCCCTTGATCTAGATGCTATACTCCTATTGATGCAGCCCAGAATTGCATTGGCTTTTTTAGCTGCCGCGTCACACTGTTGGCTCATGTTAAGTTTGTGGTCAACCAAGACTCCTAGATCCTTTTCACATGTACTGCTCTCAAGCCAGGTATCACCCATCTTGTATTTGTGCCTCTCATTTTTTTTGCCCAAGTGCAATACTTTACATTTCTCCCTGTTAAAATTCATCTTGTTTGTTTTGGCCCAGTTCTCTAATCTGTCAAGGTCGTTTTGAAGTGTGATCCTGTCTTCTGGGGTGTTAGCCACCCCTCCCAGTTTGGTGTCATCTGCAAATTTGATCAGGATGCCCTTGAGTCCATCATCCAAGTCGTTGATAAAGATGTTGAATAAGACCGGGCCCAAGACAGAACCCTGTGGCACCCCACTAGTCACTCTTCTCCAGGATGAAGAGGAACCATTGATGAGCACCCTTTGGGTCCGGTCAGTCAGCCAGTTACAAATCCACTGAGTGGTAGCATAGTCAAGACCGCATTTTACCAGCTTCTCTACAAGAATATCATGGGGCACCTTGTCAAATGCCTTGCTGAAATCAAGGTAGACTACATCCACTCCTGACCTTAGGACCGGACTGGACCTTGTATACTGTACAGACTCTGCCTTCAGGCAAGACCCCACTGAGACTTGGCTGGTTGGCTGGCTTCTCCCTCCACTAAGCTCTGCCGTGGCTGGAAGCACAGGACCACGACAGTCTAATTCTCTTTTAAAGCCATCTAAGGTGGTGGCTGTCGCTGCCTCTGGGAGAGCAAGATCCAAAGTTTGACTATGCCCTACGCAAGGAAGGGCATTCTTTTACCTGTCCTAAATCTTCCAGCATTCAGCTTTACTGGATGTCTGTGAGTTCTAGTGTTAGGCAATGCATAATTGTATAAACTTGTACCATGTCACCTCTTACTTGCCTTTTCTCTGCACTAACAAGACCCAAGCACTGCAACAACCTCTCTTCATAGGGCAGTTGCTCCGCCCCTTCATCACTTTGTTGCTGTTTTGTTGTTGTTGTTTTACTGATACTTTTAAAATATTTCTTGTAAATCGTTTAGAGGTTTCATTTCAATCAACATTTTGTTAAATAAAATAATTGCATAATGCAAATAGGGCCACAGTGTTCAGGCTCAGCATGGGAGACGAAGGGCTGCCAGAATTAGTTATCAGATATGCTAAGCCCCTCCCAAACACAGCACCCAAAATCCTGGAATGCACTCTACAAATTCACCCCATTTTTAATGGAACATAGCAGGATGTAATTCTGATTAAACTGAGTAAACTTGCCTAGGACTGGGCTGT
The DNA here is from genome assembly GCF_965153285.1 of Podarcis tiliguerta. Classification (NCBI taxonomy): domain Eukaryota; kingdom Metazoa; phylum Chordata; class Lepidosauria; order Squamata; family Lacertidae; genus Podarcis; species Podarcis tiliguerta. Next base: position 86,111,431 of record NC_139540.1, on the reverse strand, counting down.
ATGGCAACTTCGTATAAAACCACACTCACCACTATTAATTGCTATATTTAATCTAGTTTAATGAGCTTTTTTGTTATTTCTTCTGGGACTGAAGGAATGGGTTTTCCAGGAATAGAAATTTCCTTCGTCATCCTTTTTCTATTTGCATCTAATGCAAGTGATGTGCATTTCTTAGAGAGGTGCCCTTTAAAAAAAAAATACTTAACTTTCATTTCATTATTTCCCTTAATTTTAGTTTTCAGATGGCAAGAGAGTTTTACTTTGGTCCTTCTGGAGGTTACCATTCCCCCCCCATCTCCCCCCCCCCGAGATGCTGTGTTATTTAAAATAGCAGACAACCTTTTTTCACTGGAATGCCCCAAGACAACGTAAAATTCAGAGCATTTCTTAAGGGTGAGGGAAATAGCAGCTATTAGGATGGGTCCCTGAGGTTAGCTCACTGCCACCATTGCCACTCCTGAAGGTCAGCCCCCAACTCTGAATGGTACCAATTAAGAACAAATAGATACAAATGTGAGTAACAAGAACCATTTTCATTCACATTCTTTTGATACTCTGTGTATTCTTTTTGAACAAATTAAAATTGAACTGAATGAATCCCATTCGATTTAACTGTTAATTCATTCTGAAAAGAATGCCCAGCCTTATTAAGATCAAGGACAAAATTTGTTTTTCTCCAGTCTTCTAGGAGGAAACTGGTTTCCCAGGAGTTCTGCTATGACAGCAAAGAAACTGGGAAAGCTCACCCGGCCTGGACACTTACTAGGTCCTGCTCATCTGAATTAATTTGGGATTAACAATGTACCCATGAGCATGCTTTTGGTTGGCCTCATCACTGTTTGGATCAACATGGCTAAATATCATGTCGCAACTTTCCTTCTTTGTGAAGTCAGAAGTTGAGCAGTCTCAGTAATTCAGGCTTGCCCAGAGTCTCTTCTTCTAAGCTGAACAATGGTCCCACTGTATTGCGTTGGCTTCCGCCTGTTTCTAACAACCCATCCTCTGCCTTTACTTTCCGATTCTGTTCTGGCAAGCTTGTGCTACATCAGTGTCTACTTCCTTGAAATTTATTCTATAGACAGTAAGTCTATACAAACAAACAGGAAGTTTTCATATAATTCTGAAGATCCCTATGCGGCCAGTTTAGTTTTCTGCCATTCTTTCCCCTCACTAGTGTGTGTCGCTGGTATCACACTTCAAAAAGGAAGCACTTCATTCCACAGGGGTTTACTTTCTTTCAGTGCTCGTAAAAATCCACTTTCTGAAAGACAATTCAATATATTATTTGCTGTTTCATCTTCTGTCTTGATGCCCATGTTGACTGTCTCCTCCAAAGCGACTTCCTATTGGTCAGACCCAGAACTTTAATTGCACAGCCTCTGGCTGTCTCTTCTGACTACCAGAGAACAGAAGGCTTTTTGCAGTGTATATATAGGCCGCTGCCTCTCTCTCTCGACGCCTTCAAAAGTAACTTTCCAAATATGAGAGACACCCCATTTCACTTCAGTAGTAAGAACTACATTTTAAAATCTAGTTTGCTCCTCAAACTGGTATAAAACAATACATATGACTAACAGGAAGCCACTAGTTGTCTCTTGCTGGGCTGCACAATTTACTACAAGCATCAACCCAAAAGTTGATGTTTTCTGATCAGTCGCTGATCTTGCATCTTCATCCTACACTTTGACAGTGGTCCTACACTTATTGTGTTCTGGCCTTGATCACACACATGCCTCTAAGTTTTGTAAGACCAGGAACATAAAAAAACACTGAAAGCCAGTCCAAGAAGCAAAGTAAAGAACGATCCAGGGTACAAATGCATGGAATATTCTCCAGTTGCAGGACCTTCCCTTCTATGTGCCATGAGGTCAGGTGAGGGAGGGCTTGAGCCAAAGGTCTGTTCCCAATCTCCCTGCACACGGAAGTAAGGCCTCAACTGGTTCTATGAATTATTTTGTGCAAAATCTGAGGAGAGAATGAGGTGCTAGAATTCTGCACTATACTGCTCCAGACGACTTTGAATGCTCCCACAGAACAAACTCAGGCATATTAACGAGAGGGCTATGCCTTCTGATATGCTAGCTTTTGATACTCCTACTTAAAAGAAAAGTAACTAATTTGGGTCCAGGGAGCTTTCAAAAAGATTATTACTCTCACCTGCTGTATAAAGTGATTATACTCATTCTGCATTAAAATGCTATATGTGATGCTCTGTGGAACACCCTCCTATCAGATGTCAAGGAAATAAACTACCACCTGACTTTTAGAAGACATCTGAAGGCAGTGCTCAGAGAGGCTGGGGGAACCCAGTCAGATGGGTGGTATATAATAAAAAATAAAATTACCATTATCATCATCATCAGGGAAAGAGCTCATCCACACTTCTGTTTGATCCGTTCCTAGAAAGCAAGGGTCCCAGTGGTTCCACGGGAATACCTGCTCTTTAGCAAAAGATCTGAACAAATGGCAATCCAGGGAAAACCTGAAGTGCTGTTTGCTCCAACTGAACACTAAAGAGTGGTTTTCCCTAGGGGAAAGCAGCAGGAGAAGAGGAAGTGTAGATAAGTCCAGGGTTCCCTGGGACCTCAAAAGGGCTTTGCCTTTTGTGTCTTGTTTTTTAATTGTAGGCTAACTTGTTTCTTTTTTTCCTTTTAATTCATACAGTGCAGCTTCAGTCACTTTCAAAGTACAGTGGTGCCCCGCAAGACGAATGCCTCGCAAGACGGAAAACCCGCAATACGAAAGGGTTTTCCGTCTGCAGAGGCACTTCGCAAGACGAATTTCCCTATGGGCTTGCTTCACAAGACGAAAATTGACGAAAAAATCGAATTTTTTTTTTTGCTCCAAAACCCCTTATTCTGAATCGCTAAGCTGCTAAAAGCATTTTAGCAGCAAAACCGCTAATCCCCCCCCTTAAAAAGCCCTTTTTAGCCCTTTTTTAGCCAATAGCACTAATAGCGCTACTCCGTCAATGGGCTTGCTTCGCAAGACGAAAAAACCGCAAGACGAAAAGACTCCCGGAACGGATTCTTTTCGTCTTGCGAGGCACCACTGTAATTAATAATGAACAGATGTGCATTCAATATTCATTCATTTAAATTTTTTGACTGAGAGGAAGGGAGGATTGGAAAAATTATGTGAAAAACACTTCCATCGTGAGAATATAATTTTTAATCCTGTTGGTGGTGTTCCCTGTTTTTCTCCAGGTGGTTGCTACAGTCTCTTTCCTGGGTTAGTCACATGTGTGATCCAAGCTAAGCAGGACCAGGTTCACATCACTACACTACAGAACATAGCCAATAATATTTGGCAATGTGCTATCACTGAAGGGAAATGAAGTCAACTGAGAGAAAGGACAAGAAAAAGCTAGTGCACTGAATAGGCAAATATTTTTTTCCCAGTGGCTCTGATAATTCTGATGTTGTATCAATGGCGCTTTTGGTTCACCCCCTGCAAGCAACACTACCGCAGTAGGGCCTTGGGAAAGTGCCTGCAATCAGTTACTCCAGGTGCGGAGCACTAAGGGAAAGAGCCAGGTTGTTTGTTCAGGCGGTGCTGATAGATAAATTTACCATGGCAAAAAGCATTTGCATGCACTTGGTAATTGTGTTCCACAATATCTCGGTCTGTCTTCAAACTTCAGCTAATTCATACATGAACTACAGTAGTGAAGAGGTAAAGGAGGAACGGACAGATTCAGTCCTTCACCCCCAGCTTCTGCCTCCCACCCCTGCTTTCACCCCCCTGTCCCATCTCCCCTTCTGCTCATGGGATTGTTTCTCTTGCTCCCACCGGATGTTCTGCACTCAAGGCAAGAGTGCAAGGGCTGCGAGTCTGTGAACTGCACAGCGTCATGTGGCTTCCCACTGGGCTCTCTCTCTCCTGCTGGGTGCAGTGCGCTCGATGCTCAGCTTGCCTGGAGAAAGAGGGGAACACAATACTCCACACAGCACCCAATGACTCCTACCAAGTGCTTATTATTGCCACTGCTTCTTCTTTCCCTTGTCAGGAATAAAAAGAATTAGATACACTGCATTTCCCTCTCCACCTAGGGTGTGGCATCTGTGGTGATGGCATCAACAGGTACAGCAAGGTAAAAGCAAGACAGAGGAGAGAGCCCCATCCGTGGTCATTTCTGTGCTGCTTAATCCTCCAAGCACAATGAAAATAATATGCACACATGAAGAAAGTTAACTGCTTTATATGGATAGATAATATGCAATGGAGAATTGGTTAAATGTCATATAATATTATGTAACTTTTTGATCCATGAACACCAAACACAAAGTGCACTCTCTTTTTTTACCTGCCCCCATTATGAGTCCTGGTGCTGTATCCTTGGTATGAACCATTCCTGACACATATGGATTGTCTGGCCAGCGGAGATGGAGGTGAAGGTGGCAATCAGGCTATAAAGATAACAAAGAAAAGTCTTTGTTTTTAGCAGAATGGCAGGAATGCCTCTAATTTTTGAAACAGCCACACACTATGGGTAAATGGTATGTAATGACAGCTCTCTCGGGAGAGACAAGGGTAATTATTTCATGAAGACACACTATTAGTACAGCTACTATTTCTGCTTCGACTATTGCTCCTGTGCTGATGTAATGTGCATTAATGCCAACAGCACAGTGAAGCAGACCCTGTACTGAGATATTACCCTATTGTATCTCTAAGAGCATTAGCACTGTTAATTTTGGTGGTCTTTGAAAAAGTCACCCATCCTTTGCTTAATCAGACTGAAATTGTAGCAGGAAAAAACATCAAGACACAATCAACTAACTAACCAGCAAAAATGTGTTGTCACATGGATGTTTTGCATAGTCACCATCGCTTTGAGAAATATATTTTAAAGAGAATTCTCCTAGTTCAGGGTAATTCCATTTATACTTCTTTCTGCACTGGAATAAGACATATCTCCCATATATATCTGACAACCCTGTGGTTTTCTACTGTATCTAATTTCTTCCTCCAGGCTTGGAAGTGATTGTGATTATTACAAGTAAATAAAGAAGATTCATTGCAAGATCAAAAGTAATATCCCTGTTACTCACACCCTTCTGCTTCCAAAAAAATAAAAATAAAATGCAAGGGTTATCCAACCACATTTTTCCAAAGATGATAATGTGTGGTCATCAGTTGTAAACTATGCTTATTCTTATTCACAATTTATTTATCACTGATATTTCTATCCTGCTCTTTACCCTAAGAGTGCATCAATAGAAATAAAAACCAATAATAATCAAAATCTGTAATAGAAACATTACATTTCCAAAAGAAAGATCCACAGTTGATGATTAGAGGATCTGACAAAAAAAATACTTTCTGCATTTTTTTCCAACAAAGAATCACCCTCTTGGTCATTCACTAGAGTCACTTCAAGCTTAGATCTGGGACTTCACAAATGTAGTAAGGGAGGGGTCATCTACACTTCTGATTGTCCTGTGTCTAGAAAGTTTGGGTCACAGCAGCTTTCCCCTTGCCCTGCTCCTTTCCCAAGGGAAACCCACACTTCAGTTCTAAATCGGAGCAAACATCAATCCGGAGAAAACTTGTAGTTTGTTCCAGCTGAGAGCTAAAGATTGGTTTTCCCTGGGGGAAGCAATTGGACAAGAGGAAGTGTGGATGAGCCCAGATATTGTGATTTTCACAACTCTTTTTTTAAAAAAGGCTCCCCCTTCCATTTTCCCTCTCTCCACCCCCCCTTTTCTTTTTTCTTTTCTTCTCCCCCTAATGCCTCAACAAATGAAATGGATTTGTAAAAATGTTACATGGAAAAACAACAACGAGGCATTACACTTACCGTATTTTTCGCCCTATAGGACGCACCGTCCCATAAGGCGCACCTAGTTTTTTTGGGGGGAAATAAAGGAAAAAAATTATTTCCCCCCCAGGCGCGGGGTTGGGGAAGCCCGAGCTTCCCCCGACCCCAGCCCCCAAACAGGCAGCTCTCTGCAAGCCGTGGGAGCCCAGTGCTGGCTCCCGCTGCTAGCGGAGAGGTCCGCGAAGCCTGGACGCGCTGAGCTCAGCGCGCGCAGGCTTCGGCATGCAGGCACCTCTCCGCCAGCAGCGGGAGCGCTCCCGCTGCTAGCGGAGAGGTCCGCGAAGCCTGGGCGCGCTGAGCTCAGCGCGCGCAGGCTTCGGCATGCAGGCACCTCTCCGCCAGCAGCGGGAGCGCTCCTGCTGCTAGCGGAGAGGTCCGCGAAGCCTGGGCGCGCTGAGCTCAGCGCGCGCAGGCTTCGGCATGCAGGCACCTCTCCGCCAGCAGCGGGAGCGCTCCCGCTGCTAGCGGAGAGGTCCGCGAAGCCTGCATTCGCCCCATAGGACGCACCCAGATTTCCCCTTCATTTTTGGAGGGGGAAAAGTGCGTCCTATAGGGCGAAAAATACGGTACTTCTGTAAAACAAGAAAATCCTTAATAAAATATCAAGATAAAAAAACAAAAACAAAAAAGGCTCCCATTAAGATTTATCAGAGAATCTCTCCTAACAGACACATATCTGTATGCAATTTCTCCCAACACAGTGCATACATTATTTTCACTAATATATGCATTTATATGCACACTTTACCCCCAGTAAATGCATTTTTGTACATACCACTTGGCTGTAGAATGGCATTGCAAAATATCAATTGCAAAAGTGTGAATTTCATAGGATGGCTGCATTTCAATGGATTGTTCCAGAATGTGCTAATTAGGTGGGGGGGGGGGAGGTCAGGGGGTTATGGCCCCAAGTGCACAATTTTGAGGGGGTGCAACCCTCAGGCCCAGTTTTAAACTCATTGTGAGTACTCTGGCATGATTCCAAAATACTAGCTCTAAATGCCAGTGACTCTGGAGATGAGTCAAAGCACCTTTCAGCGTCTTAACTTGGAAGCCCCGGGTGGGTGTTGTGCCTCACCTGGGGTTCCAGAAAGAGAGTATGATGTTGGGTTCTTTCCCCCTGCCCTCAGAAAGACCACAGGTGCCTAAAGTGTGTGCAGAGCCAGTTCCTTAGCTGCATCCTTGGCCAGGAGCTAAACTAACTCACAGATTTGTCCTGTACTGTTGCCCCCAGGCAAGGGGCATCAGCCAGCCAGCCTTCCCCCTGCACAGCCCCCCCCCCAGTCGGTGGGGGTCGCTCTGGCATCATCGGAGTTGGACATTCCTGGTCTAGGACACTATCGGGGGGACAGCAACAATAAGCAATGGTGAAGTAAAATGGTACAATGCTGACATGATGGAAGTCTCAGCCCCCAATATCTGCCAGTCTCTGGACCATATGCTTGAAGCAAGTAGGTGTAGCTTGAGCCAGACATGGGATTCTCTTCAACTTACCCTTGGCTGGCGCAGGAGCTCTAAAGGCAAAGTTTCCTGGGCACCATCAATGTGGTAGGATGGCAGGAAGCAAAGAGAAGCCCACTGCTACTAATGCTGCCCATTATTCCAGTTTCTCAATCCTCACTAAAAATGGCTGCCTGTAGAGGGACAGTCTTTCTTGTCTTTCTCTATCGTGCTTAGTTCAGATGAATTTATGAAATTCAGTTTCACACCAGGTCTCAGGAGGACCCAAGCACTTCTAATCATTATTTTAGAAGGCTGCACCAAAAGGAAACAAATCACCATCCTGAAGGTTAAGCTTCCACGAGGGAAGGCAAACCCATTTGCTCCAGGAGCCAGATTCTGCCCTGCTCTGCCCATGCTCTGCTGCCAGCCCTGCCATGGCTTTGCCCATGTCACCACTACTGCTGCCACAGCCCTCTTGCCGCCACCACTAATGTTGTCCCCTCCCCATTGCATTGTGGTGGCAGCATGAGTGCAGCTGCAGGCAAGAGGGCAGTTGTGGTGTTGGGGCGGGTGGCAGCATGAGCACAACGGCAGGAGCAGGGAGGGGGCCTGGAATTGGGGGGGGGGTGAGTGTCAGAGGTCGCTGGTGGGTGTGGCAGGGTGTTCTGCCTACTGTAGCAAAACGTCCCAGGTCACACCTGCCAAAGTCAACACTCTGAGAAGTTGCTTTAGGGTACTTCACCCCCTTTTGGCTCCCTAACCCACAAAACAGCTTCCACTTCCTTCCCCTCAAGCCGCTCACAGCCTCTCCTGGACCTGGGCTCTCTTGAGGCTGAGTTTCAAACAACTTCCTCTTTTGCCACTCTTTCTTCGCTCCTATGCTGCCCCTACCCTCCCTTTCCACAAGTTCCTACTTCTTCATATGCATTGCCTGTGTGTTCTAAGGTCCTTAAGCATTTTAGCATGACTCACACTCCCTGCCTGTTCAGCAGTTAGACCCCACCCCTCCCTGCCACCTCTACTGTCAATGGCAATACAGCCTGCCTTGCCCTAAGGACAGGATAAATTTCCCTCCTGCTCTTATCCTTGGCCCCATCTCTCCTCAGCAACCTGCCTCTTTTCTTCCCAATGCTTTTGCCTTTTCTTCCTTCCTTCCTTCCCTTCTGATTCTTGCTTTTACTCCACTGCTCTCTCCCCTTGTCCTCCAGCAGTCCCATCTCGGTTCCCTAACAAGTTTCTCTTTCTCCTGGTTAACCACCTCATCAGGTTTTCCTATTCTATGTCCTCCACACAGCTACCCCTGTTCTTGGGTGCTTCTACACTAGACATTAACTTTGGAATTGCCACGCTTCAGTCACTCACTTTTTATGGGACATCCACACAACAGTGTCGTCCAATCATTGCCACCCAGTATCTTTCCTGTGGTTCTTCTGCCTTTTCTCAGACCATAGGAAGTCCACCTTTTTTTGAAGAATGGAAGAACAGTGCAATTCTCATTGACGTACATGCCCTTAACACTACACTGTCTTTTTTTAAGGGTGAGGTTTGAAATAGGCAGTGAGGTTTGGGGCAGATGAACACATGACAGTTCAGCACATCTTCATTATAATATATGCAGTGGCTGGAATTTTATTGTCCCTTTATTTGCCTACCTTAATCAATATTTTAATCAGAGCTAAAATGATTCTCTAGCTATACTTGTTTCTTAAAGTGAAAGAGTCTTATAGCACTATAATCCTATCATTCTAATTGTTTTTAAAAATTATAGAGCTGTAACATTAAGTTATAATGATATTGCACTATAGTGTTGCAACATCTTATTTATATTTATATTTATAACTCTTATTTATATACAGTGGTACCTCTGGTTATGGGCGGGATCCATTCCAGGGGCCTGGCCGTATCCCAGAAAGTCCGTAACTGGACAACCCAAAGTTTACATATCCAGAGGGATACATAAGCAGAGGTACAACTGTACTAATTCCTGTGCTTATATTTATGTGGCTAAATTGCACCAAGAGTGGCAGATTTAGGATAACCCCAAGGTACACACAAGTACAAAAAATCTGAAAGGAAAAACAGAAGGGGAGACTGCCCTAACAGCCCCATAAGATCAGGCATGATAGCAGATGTAGCTCAGGTTCTCCAACCCTGCTCTAAGGTCTGTGTGAACCTGTTTTTCAAACAACCCGGTGTTTTGCATCAACTCAGACTGATAGAAACATTCTACAGCTGACTCCACAGATAAAATACTTATGAGTATTCCATGACATCTCTTCAGCACAAAACACACACAATCCCTTAATGCATAACAGTTTAGGAAAACACAATAATCAATCCTCATATAGGGGGGAAAGTGTGGGAAACAAAGCAAAAAAGGTCCTCCTCATGCCTTCTGTGATATAAGTGAGGAGAGGACCTGTGGGATCAAGCACACTAGCTCTGCCCTTCACCCCCGTCCTCATCACCCTCCATGAACTGGAGAGCCAGTGTGGCATTGTGGTTAGAATGTCAGACTATGACCTGGGAGAGACCAGGGTTTGAATCCTCACTTGTCCATGAAGCTCAATGGGTGACTTTTGGCCAGTCAGCCTAACCTGCCTCCCAGAGTTATTATTGTGGGGATTAAACAAGGAGGGGTAGAGCCATGTATGTTACCTTGAGCTCCTTTGAGAAAAAAAGTGGGATATACATGTGAATGAATGAATGAATGGTCTGAAATGGGGAGACTCCTGTGCTCACAGATGCTCCCCATGTTACATTACTCATGTAGGCTCTCCAAGTAATGGGGGAAACCTGATTTCAAATTGCAAAAATACAGGAGGTTCCCTGCTTCAGACAGCCGCTCTTCAACTAATGGAGGGGCACCAGGCGGGGTCACAGACAGTGTGCTTGTCCTCATGAACAATATTCACATGTGGAATTTCCAGATCACCATGATGCCCTAATAGGGCTAAGATACAAAAGGGGAAATGTGTAGCAGCTTCTGAGCTGTTATCCTTTATAATTACCACCACCACCACATGAGTATTGTTATTCCCATGTTCCAGGCAGAGGGGCAAGGCTGAGAAATAATGATGGAAAATTAATTACATATATTTACATGCATTATGAAGCCTTTACTCTGAATTGTAAGGAAGATGAAAGGATGGAAGAAAGTTGGATGGACTACTGTCAAGAGGTTGGATAGCTATCTGTCATTGATGCTTTAGCTGATATTCCTGTATTGCGGTGGGGTCGACTAGATGACCCTTAAGTCCCTTCCAACTCTGCAATTCTATGAACCTATGATTCTAAAATCGTTACAATACATTTCCTATACAAGAGAGGCTGGTGTTGAAGCCCACGTCACGACAGCCCCCACTTCCTCCTCTTTAGTGATCAAGTTCCGCCTTTTGTCCCAAATGCCAAATCATAACCTTTGGAGTTTTGATTTGTTTAAAATGAAAATTAGTGAAGTAGAAACAATTCAATCCCATATGGCCCAAATGTAAGCGGTGAATACTAGTAATTAGTCTGGCCTAATGGCAAATACTAATGGTGAGCTGCCCAGAGTGGCTGGGAAACCCAGCCAGATGGGAGGGGTATAGATAATAAATTTATTATTATTATTATTATTATTATTATTACTGATGCAGAACACATGAATCTTGATTTCTTTTATTTGAGACTGCTACTTTTCAGAAATCTTAGTTAATATAATAATTTAACACAGATCTCAATGGACCTGAAAATTTGTATGTGACTGGCCATTTAAACAAAATTAATGGGATTGTTGAGCTTAAACTTTTGCTCCTTTATTTTACAGCATGGATCGTTTTTTATTTTATTTATTTACATCAATTCTATGAAACAGCAATAGAAGAAGAAAAACTGCAAAAACCCCACTCAAGGGACGCTGAGATTATAGAAGAAAGACACATCCAAATTTCATATTCAAATTTCCTGGTCATACTATGCAAGAACAAATACTGTTTTGCTTGAAAGATATTGATTATTATTTTCTCACTCATTCTAATAGATTTGTATATTTGACCGATCAAAACTTGTTCCAAATCCAGGTAAATTCCAGAGCAGGAGAATCAATCTGAACATCCAGCAGAACCACAAGGCGCAGCTCCTTCCGTACTGGGTCCCTTTCAGGCGGCATCCCTGGGGGCTGAGGAATGCATCTGTGCCTAGAAAAGTTGCACGTCCAGGAGAAGCGTTCAAGGCTGGCCTTCTCACTGAATTGTCTCATGGAGGAACATAAAACTGTGAAATTCTTCATCTGGAGCTTGAAAAGGTACTAGGAAAATTGGATTGTTATGCTGAATGTTTAGATTAATTCCTGAAAATCTGAACAAACATTTTAGGGTGGGGGGGAAACCCAACACCTGTAATATATTATACCTATTTTTGCCATGACAAATGAGGGGTGGAGATGCTTACCGGTTTGCAGTCAACTGGTTTACCATTCATATCAACAGCTGGAGGTGTGAGATAGTCCCAGTTACGGCCTTTGTTGAATGTTATAAGAGTGGTAACTTTTCCATCTATTTTTTGATTAGCCAAAAACACTCCTTTGACTCCCCTAATCTACATTACAAACACAAAATGTAGGAAGGTTAATAAGCAGTATTCACAGCCTTCTCTAACATATATTTAATGGCAGTTTTTGCTAATGAATAACAAAAAAGTAAGTATGCCAGTTGCTTATCTACATAACCATTTATTTTTATATCACTGAAAGTTCTTTAGATTAAATAATGTGAAATCCATGATCATGCCCTCCAATCCAAGGACCAATCTGGGCATGCGGTAACTATACCAGATGCAGAATAAGTATTTCACATGCGTAAGACTGAATATTCCACTAAGCCTAGGGACAAAGGATAGGTCTAGAGATCTGTCTTCTGTCTATGGCTAAGCAGTGATCAGGATATATTGGGCACTAAATTTTTAGCTGTTTAAATAATGTGCAAATACCTTCAATACTTTGGGAGGCAATTATTTTCTCTTATTCTGAGAGAGTCAAATATGCAGCTCAGAAATATGTAGTTCTAGTAATCAATAGTAAACTAGTTGTATACCAAATTCTGACCTCCTGGAGGCCCCTTATCTATTTGGGGGCATTTGTCATGTCCCTTATTTTGAAAGGGGAGATAGTAAAAATGCCCAAATTTTTTAGTAATTAAGATTCTTTGGGTTACAGACATATAAGATTTCAGGTGTCTAGAAAAGATCGTGCGGAAAGACACTAACAGGTCTGGCACTCCGTGTGTGAGCCCAATGCAAATAGAGCCTACACACTGAACAATCCTCCCTCTGCAGGTTGGAGGAGCTCCACGAACCCCCAAAGGCGCTCTCTCTCTCTCTCTCTCTCTCTCTCTCTCTCTCTCTCACACACACACACACACACACACGGCCAGAGACAACAAGTTCAACCAGCACCCTCACAAAAGGAGTAAGGTGTATTTATACTAACATGACTATTCCACTATAGCAAAAAGAGGAACAATCGTTCTGATTCAAAAGTAGTCAAAGGAGCAGAAAGGATCAAGAATCAAGAAGAGTCAGCAAATCGAGGGCCTAATAAATGAAGAGCATTTTACCTCCAGAATATCTATTAGCACATTCTCCTCAGGCTGCTTGGTGCTCCTGACATTCTCTAGCACAATGGAATAGGAGACGCCCTGTGGGTCAGACTGGTAAAGGTTGTAAGTATCTGTCTGATACCATTCCTGGATAGCCACAAACACGTGGCTCTCGTCAGTGCTGATAATTTGTAAATCCTGAAAGGGAAAAGATCAATACAAAATAAAATGCATACCAGACAGGACAGCATTTACAACCAACTCACGCTTGCCAGATGCCAGGAAAAAAAACTATTATAATTCTCACCCCACAGACCAATCTCACATGTATTATTTGGAACAGAAAAACTGAAGGGTAAAGAATATGTAGCTGTATCTGCTAGCACATTATCTGCTATACAAAATAGATAAGACTCTGTTGTTTCCATATGATTACAAGATACAACATCTCTGAGGAAGATACATGGACTGAGGAGAACGGAAATGACAGCCTCTGCAAAGGGGGAGCTGGGATTGCTTGTGTGATTATACAGCAAGTTACCCATGTTGGATACGGAATGGGGGTATGACTTGTCAGAAAGACCATATGCATCAATCAATGCTGCAGAAGTGCTTGTGAAGCTGCAGGAAATCAGAAGTAGGTTGGGCCCCCGGCAATCCAAGTTGATAAATGAGAAGTTTGATCTTGTACCAGTTAACATAGGCAGTGAATACTCTGAAAGGCTGGTTCCCTAAACTGTAGTAACCCCCTCTCATCAGGAAACAAGCACCAAGAAATTATGCTCCAAACAACAACTGCCTGTCCTCTATGTTCCTATTTTGGTTGCCACACACATCAGGTGCCCAGTCTGAGGTCTAAACTTGTGTATGGGACTGAGACGGAATTTGTAGCCATGGTTGATGATATCTAATTCTGAGGACTGAGAAAGGCAGACTTAGCTAAGCCCATGGTCACTGTTGATAGGTTCCTGAGTTCAGTGCATCCTCTCTGGAACCTATAAGGTATCAACATCACTCACTCTCGCTTGACACAACATTGTCTAACACATCCACATACAAATAATAATGGATGCTCAATGCATAGTCAATGTTGTCAAATGTCCCTGCAGGGTGAATGTTTGATAAACAGGCTATCTGGCGGCAACCTGAGGAGGCCCTCTTTGCAGACGATATCCACTTCACCTCAGGAAGTGTGGGCCCATGGAGAAGGGCTTCCAAAGAAGATCCCAAAGCACGGACAGCATGTTGATACTGAAGTAGGTGATCCTCCAGAGATCTAGACCTCAAGCTCTGAGGTGACTATTACACACAGGGAGAATGTGGGGATACACTTCCCACAATTTCATATAAGGGTATTTCAGGGTTGGGCTGTGGGTGAAGTGGAACAACTACCAGTTTGGGGCAAGTAAACTACAAGCAACCCCCCTGTTTGCGTGGTGGTTGTGTTCTGACACACCGAGTGCTTTGATGGGGTGTGTAAGTAAATAACTTTTGTACTAGCCGTTGGCCATGACAAATCTGAATAAAAAATAAATATATGTAAAGGGATGCTGCATCACAAATAATCGTGTTTATTTAGATCTCTGTTTCCCTTACAGTTCAATGCTATTTTGTCCAGGGTCGTCTTTCTGATCTTTTTGGCCGCCAAAGCGAAAAGGGCTACTTTGTGAGTCATTGAAATGTTTACATTGCTAAGAAGTCATAGGATCTTCTCTGCCGGGGAGAGACATCTTTCCTGTACAGGTGGTAGGGTGAGAAATTGCCTCCGGGGTCCAGTGTATAGTGGGCAGTATAGTAAATAGTGTGAGATGTCCTCCACTGTGGTTGTCCACATATACAGAGTGTCTTCACTCTGTTGTATCGTCCATCCAGGCAGCTCAGTAAAAGAGAATCTTAATGAGGCTGGCCAGAGATTTGACACGTAACTGGCTCTAAAATGGACATTTTTTAGAAGGGTGTGTGTACAAGCCCGCCCTGCCCCATTCTGCCCCCTTCCAGAGATGAAAACAAAGCACATGTCAATGATCGCACATGTGCCGAACGCATGCAGCCAGGGAGCTAGCTACTTGTATTTAAACATTTGCACAGAATAATTAGTGGGGAAATCTAGCAAAGCACAGAACAAGTCTACTTTGGGCTAAGAAAAGGGACAGGAATTTTGTGGATAATTACCTTAGGCAATGCATACTTTGGCAATTTCATCTGTACAAATTCATTCCGAAGGTGAGACACATAATAGTTTGTTTGATTTACTGATGATGTCTGTGAAAGAGAAAAGGTTGGTGCCGTTTTATAATGGGTATCATCAGTTTCTAACTATTAAAGAAACAAAGCTCATTACTAATGATTAAAACTAGAAATTTCAATGTCACTATATAGCATCTCAACATAATGCTGGTATAGTGTAGAGGAACAAATCAAGAAGCTCTCAGTTCAAATCTTGCTTCCACCATGAATTCACTTGGTGGCCTCAAAAGAGACTCTCACTCTCTGAAGACAAATCCTCCTTTCCATATGAAATTTGTCCTGCTGAGAGGCAGTGGCTTTTCAAAAGTGGGGACTTGAAATGTGAATTGCTCCACTTGAAGGAGGCCTCAAATATCAGGGAGCAGCTGGATGAAGAGGCGTGGTGGGAGGCACCAGCTGGGGAATCCACTAGGGAGGCCCACTAGAGCTCTGAGAAGGAAGGCTTAGAGCCCAGAGGGTGGACAAGTCAGAGGATGAAGCGGAGCAGAAGGGTTGGAGGCTGCAGAAGCAACAGGCTTGAGTGAGAGCAAAGAAAGCAATGCAGACTCAGGACACGGAGCAGAGGAGGAGGGGCCAGAGGCTGCAGTCGCATCCACAGAGCTTGTCTTTCCTACTATAGTAAGCTCCCCCCCCCCATCTCCAAGGTCAAGAAGAACTTTGTGTTTGCATAACAACGAGCACAGGTGGCCCCTCCCCGACATAGGTGAAGGCTGCTTGGGAGACATCAGCTGGTGGGGAGACGTAGTGAGAAGTAAAAGGCAAAGACCTTCAGTTCTGGCAACTGTTTCATGGGGGCCAATCTTGTTTGTGGGCATTGCTGCCTGGTATGCTGTTTCCTTGAATAAAGAGCTAACACTTCTGCTTGTCTCTGCATCTTGAGCGCTGACCTGCATCTGAATCAACCCTGACACCAGGTCAACTTGGTTCAAACCCCATCCTAGCTTGGCCTGACTCAAATGGCTACTCTCGTGTGTGTCCCGTCCCCCCATGTCTTCCACCCTTTGTTACCTTGTCCCTAACCTGAAAAAGCCTTATTTAGGAGGGCAGTGCAGCAGGCAATGCAGGGACCTCTCATCAACTGCAAGTGACCCCTTGACTGAAGGCCTTATAAAAGGGGCAAAAGAAGCTGCATGTATTAGCACTTTTGCCTGTCATAGATCTTCAAAGAAACATAATGGGTCATGTGGCCATTTAAAAGATGTTCCTTATAATAAATTTCCGTTTTGGTTCTGATGGTCCTTATGTCACGTAGGCCACGAACCGAAAATTTCTGGCCAGTAAGCCCCACACTGTGGGAACAAATATGCTAAGGGTTGCATTAAAACTTTTGTAACTTACCTTCCATGAGTGGCATTACCTGAAGGAATATGTAGTCATCCTGCACTGTCAATGAGTTTTTGTCAATGCTATCAATGAAGAGGGCTCTCGGTGTTTTATCTGAACAGTTCTGAATTTGACAGGCCATGTAGCGAAAGCCTAGAGCGGGCAGGAAACATTTAGGCACCATGCAAATAAATAACAGATGCGCTATTTTAAACTGCTAACATTCTTTTCCTGAAGCAGTTTGACCTATTGTGAAAATGCACATGCCACAAAAGGTTTGCCCAACAAATCTATCACCCAGAAGCTAGCGATATATAAATGTGGGTGGGGGTCCTCCTTCAGAAGTCAGGGATTCTGGGGGATGGATGGGAGCCCATTAGAACTGCTTTGCTGCCTGACTTCTTTGACAGCTGCTTTTCTCCTTTTAAAGCAGTTTGCCAGTTGTGAGGCACACTACCCATGACACTGAATCACATAACTTTAAGCTGGGTGGATCTTTTTTACAAATGCAAGTAGAAGCTGTGGTGTGTCCTCAGGACTAAAGGGGTCAGTAGACTTAAACCCTTTCCCTGCTGTGCAGACTAGAGAAACCACACACACCCATGGCTGCCATTTGCATAGGGTGGGAATATCCCACCAATGAAGACTTCCCTCACAATGCAAATAGCAGCCTGGTGGCCAGGGGATTTATGCTGATCACAGCAGCTCCAGAAAGGTTAAAATTACCTCCCCAGTTGTAGTATTGAGCCTGGATTAGCATTATGTGTAGTATGGCCTACATCTTCTGGAGGTGGTTGGTACTGAGTAGTAGCAGTGGTAGGCCCCTCTTCCTTTCTTGGAGCAATGGGTGAGGGGACAGTCAGCTCCAGAAGCATATTCTGCTTGAACTCGTGGTTCTAAGCACTGGTAGAAGGAAGCAACTCTTTCTCAGGTCTCCAAATAGCCCAAGAAGGACCCTATCCACATATTATTTCAGCACATGAACTTGACCTTAGCTCAGCTTTCACTCAAAATTAGGATTACATGTTCATTATTAAAAGCAAGACCAGATCGCCATCTTTATAGCCCTTTCAATGAAGCAGGGTATGGTGGCTTGACTTTAACTCAAAAAGAACTTCAAATTCATCCTATAGTTTTACATTACAGTAATGTAGAAACATTCCTAACAAAGAGGTCTTGCACACCTCTTGGGTGGCTGGCAACGTTAGTATACTTAATGGAGCTCATCTTTGCTGGGCTGGACTGCTTGGTTGAAACCTCCATCAGCCTAATTTTCATTTGCGTATCCTCATCTGTAGTTGTGTACAAAGAAGGCCTGCACTGTAAACTCTGTGCCTCACACTATATATATTTGCCATGTGAGCTAGTATATCTGCAGCCAAGGATTTGACTTATCTCATCTGAAAAGCCGCAACCATCAACACAGGTTCACAATGACAATGACAGGTCATCCAGCCATTGCAGTAGCAAGGCAAGAGAGATAAAATAGTCCTGCTGAATACATATAAGTAAAACAAATTTATGATATATGAAAAGTGTGTTTCTAAATAAAACAAAGCAGGAAATGGGGATCACCTCCCCAATGCCTACCTCCTCTGGGATCTTGGACTTCCATGTGAACCAAATTAGGGTCTTCATCAACTCCATCAACTGCCCTGGGAGAATAATGAAACCAAAACTTATCTCAGGACAGCTATAGACCTTGGGTACTTACTTACTTACTTATTTATATTTATGCCCTGCCCTCCCTCCCCAAGGAGCTCAGGGCAGCAGGTAAACAGAAGGATTTATATGCAACTTCTCACAACATCAAGCAAAACATATTTTTTCTGCCTCCTGATTTTTGTATAATATCTCAAAAAATGTAAAAGGTAAAAAACACAAAAATAGGAGTCCAGAGTATCCCTAAAACTCCACTGTAGGTTACATGCAAGCAACCCATACATTCCCATAGTGCACACAAGCAAAAATATGCATTCCCATATAATACACAGGCAGTTCAGGGCAGTCAAGTCCCATCCCTTCACTATGACATAATTAACTGTTGGTTTCAATCATAGCAGACAGCAAGACAAACAACGTAGGTGTTAGTGGAAGCTGAACCACAGCGGAAAAGAAATAGGCTCTGAAATAAAGCTTGTTGCAGCAGCCTCTGTGTGGCCTTCTCCTCATGACACTTATTCTTTCCTTTCTACATAATCCTTCCTTTTCTAAAAAGTAATTGTATTTGTTTTCAAAGTAACAAAAGCAGGAAATAAATTTGAAAGCAACACACCATTATTTCTAATAGTCATGTCTGATTATTTTCAGAAAGGGTAACCATTACAAAATTCAAATCAATGTGCTGAATACGATGTGCTGAATACGATGTGCTGAATACGATGAGCCCTTGGCTCAGTCCACCTTATGGAGAATTGTCTGGGAAGCTTCTGCAGCAAGGAAGATTTCCTAGAGAAGCCTGCCAGGCGGCAGGTTGCACCCAGGGCTTCATGAAAAGCATTTCAGTTCTACAACAGGACTTGCCCTTTCTCTCCTCTGCTCCCCCTCCCTCGCAAAACATCTGGAGCAGATTTTGAGGGTGTTGTGGGGGAAAGAAGAGTAGGGGGAAGCACTGGTGCGTGAGCAGAAGTCTGGTGCATGAGCAGAATGGCAGCATTGGAAACAAACCAATTGTTTCTATTCTACAATTTTTTGAGTTCTTATTTGAACATGGTGAGTCTGCTTTTAGTTATGATGTTCTGCTTTTGTTATTCCTGTCTGGGTGTTCGTAGGCTGTCTCATTTCTTATTTCTTTGTATACCTATTTTTTCACTCTTGCATACCATTGTGGGTATTTCTAATGGGAAGTTAACTAATTTTAACAAACAAACAAACAAACAAACAAACAAACAAACAAAATAGCATATCAAATTAATAGATGTACATACAATCCTCCCTAAAGTCTTGAGGAAATTAAGGGTGTTAAAGAAAAATCTAAAATACCATTTTTGTGGTGGGACCATTTGTTCCTATTTCATGCAGCCGGCTTTGTTGGATAATTGGGTTGCCTCCAAAACCCACATTTAGCCACCAAGGCTGTATTATACCCAAAACAACCCTTAAGAGACTCTGGCCAACTTTTTCCTGCCTCTAGTCAACACTTGAAACCCAGCAGTGTGAGCAAATTCAGTTCTTGTGCAGATTTAGTTCTTGTAAACTCTTCTAAATTCATGCTGCACAAATGAAGCTTTCTAACCAGACAGAATCTGTCATATCTGTGTAATTATTATTTTCTAATTACCCCCTCCCACAGGGCATTCACTCTTATGTATCTGATCCAAGAGATTTCATAAATGTCATCCTTTGAATAACAACCTAAAACCCTCACTAACATCACAGATGGCCCTAGAGAATTTTCTCCCATTTGTCCTTCTGCACCAAGCTAACGTTGAGCTTACTCAAACACATAAATGGAGTCAAGATTTATTATTCGCAGTGTTGATTGACAAGTAAACCACTGCTTGATCATCCAGTCAAAACAGCATTATTCATAAGTACAATAAAACAACTAGCTCAATAGATGTTGTTGTTGCTGCTACATACTGTTCTATTGGGGATTATTTTTATATATAAAAAAAGTGTACTGAATAAGCAGTCTGCTCTAATTAGCATGAAAGGCTAATGTCTTCTGGCACTTTGAGTTACTTGGAGAGAAAGAAAATAACTTGATCTTCACAACAGAGTATGTTTAATTTATGGGCTCTGGGTTTTTTTTTTTACTAAATAGGCTTGCTTATGACATTTCTATCCTGCATTCCACACTGTGCATTTTCTTTACTTTTATTTTAATTATTTATCTCTATAAAGAACACAGAAGAACAAAGGCAAATGAGGTATAAGCAGAATAGAAAGCTATACAGATGTACAATGTTTCGAATAATATTAAAGACTGAAAGCTGTACATCAAAGAACATACAAAGTCAATACAAAGGTGGAGTAATTTAAAAGACTACATTTCAAAAAGTTAATCATTTGAAGACTTCCAGCCTAATTTTCTTTCAGATATATATCATTAATATTTTCATAGAATCATGAAATCAAACTCTATTCCTATAATTCTTTATTGCCACTTAATGTAGGGAGCCACAGGCTTCCAACCAATCAGTGCTTCCTAATACTTCAACATTTTGAGTATCACGGTTGGTTTTATCATTTAATTATTACAATGCCAACCCCTACTCTTCCAGGGCAGCAAACACCAAAGTGGTAAAATAATACAATTTACTACTACAACAAATATTTTAATATATCTTTTAAAATGTAAAATTCAATTCCAATCTGTTGCCTCCAAGGATGTGGACAGGCTGCTTGGACGAGTGAAACCAACCACCTGTCTCCTTGATCCTTGCCCATCCTGGCTCATAAAAGTGAGCCAGGAAGGACTGAGTGATGGGCTCTGCGGGGTGGTGAATGTTTCCCTCTGTGAGGGAGCCTTCCCAGACCCGCTGAAAGAGGCGGTTATTAAAAAAACATCTTTGGACCCAGCCAATATGGCCAGCTATTGCCCAGTCTCAAATCTTCCATTCTTGAGCAAGGTAATTGAGCAGGTGATTGTTGAACAACTCCAGGCAGGCTTGGAGGATGAGGACCATTTGGATCCCTTCCAATCAGGATTCAGACCTGATTCAGGGACTGAAACTGCCTTGGTCACACTGGTCAATGATCTCTGGTGGGTTAGGGACAGAGGGGGAAGCTGTTTCGTGGTTCTGCTGGATCTCCTAGTGGCTTTTGATACCATTGACCATGGTATCCTTCCGGACAATCTATGGAAGATGGTTCTGCTCCTTCCTCCTGGGCCGTGTCCAGAAAGTGGTGTTGGGGGATGAGTGTTCAGACCCCTGGGCTCTCACTTGTGAGGTGCCTCAGGGCTCTGTCCTCTCCCTGATGCTCTTCAACATCTATGTGAAGTTGCTGAGAGAGATAATCAGGGGGTTTGGGCTGGGTGTTCAGCAGTATGCAGATGACACCCAGCTCTACCTCTTTTAAATCAGAAGGCAGTGAATGTCCTGTGTGTGTCTGGAGGCAGTTGAAGGATTGATGGTGGCTAACAGACTGAGGTTCAATCCTGACAAGACATAAATACTGTTTTGGGGGGACAGGGGGCGGTTGGGTGTGGGGGACTCCCTGGTCCTGAACAGGATAACTGTGCCCCTGAAGGACCAGGTCTGCAGCCTGGGAGTCATTTTGGGCTCACAGCTGTCCATGGAGGCGCAGGTCAATTCTGTGTCCAGGGCAGCTGTCTACCAGCTCCATCTGGTACGCAGGCTGAGACCCTCCCTGCCCGTAGACTGTCTTGGCAGAGTCATGCATGCCCTGGTTATCTCCTGCTTGGACTACTACAATGTGTTCTACGTTGGGCTACCTTTGAAGGTGACTCAGAAACTACAACTAATCAAGAATGTGGCAGCTAGACTAGTGACTGGGAGTGGCTGCCAGGACCACATAACACTGGTCCTAAAGGATATTCACTGGCTACCAGTACATTTCCGAGCACAATTCAAAGTGTTGGTGCTGACCTTTAAAGCCCTAAATGGCCTCGGCCCAGTATACCTGAAGGACCGTCTCCACCCCCATCGCTCAGCCCGGTCAACTGAGGTCCTCCTCTGAGGGTCTCTGAGGTTCCCTCACTGCGAGAAGAGAAGTTACAGGGAACCAGGCAGAGGGCCTTCTCAGCAGTGGTGCCCTCCCTGTGGAATGCTCTCCCTTCAGATGTCAAGGAGATTTAAAAAAACTGCACAAACTACACAACTTTTAGAAGACATCTGAAGGCAGCCCTGTATTGGGAGGTTTTCAGTGTTTGATGTTTTATTGTGTTTTTATATATGCTGTAAGCCACCCAGAGTGGTGGGTATGATGATGATGATGATGATGATGATGATGATGATATATCCTCACAGCTAATAATTTCAAGCTTGCCAATTACTATTTATCACCAAGTTTTCTAATGAGTTCTATTCCAGCAGCGGGTTTTGTTGTTGTTCTCCCAACATTTAGGATATATTGAACTTTACATAATGAGCTAATTGACATTTGGATTTGCAAAAGTAGTTACTCTACTTCAGTGATCATACATAAACCAGGGGTGTCAGGAACTGGCTGGAGGCACCAGCCCTGTCGATGATCCTGCCTGCCTGACAGCCCTGATAAGGGGTGGGGGACCATTTTCGGGCCCAGGGCCACACTCACTTCTCAACAACCTTCTGAGACCCATATGGAAGCAAAAATGGGTGGAGCAACAAATGTAGTCAGCTAGGGTTTTTTCTGCAAATTAATTTTTATTCCTATTCAAATTTATAACACATCAAAACCAAATTAAAATAAATTTAATACAGTTTTTTTTCAAAACTGGTTTCCCACTCTTTGACATATACTGTATTCCAATTCATCCCTTTTACATGCTGCTTATTTTACAAATTTATCACCAATTAACATCCATTTTTAAAGCAAATTCCTCATCCCTCAGCTGCACCTTTACTAACTCCTGCATAAAAATAAAACAAAATTATATCAAATAACAACAAGTGAGGTTATAGTAGTTTAAATCTTTCATCTTTCCAACTTGCTTGTAGTTTCATTTTCTTCCAATCTCTGCACAGATCCTTCCAATGAAGACTCATCCTTAAACCAGATTCTTTCCTTTTAATGTTCAGTCTTTGCTCCAACCTTTCAAGGCCATTAGTTACATTCCTTTGGAGATAAAGCTTTTACCACCAACCCTTTGTGTTAGGAAGGAGATGTGCCATATTACCAAACATTAGGAAGAACTTCCTGACAGTAAGAGCTGTTCGACAGTGGAATTTGCTGCCAAGGAGTGTGGTGGAGTCTCCTTCTTTGGAGGTCTTTAAGCAGAGGCTTGACAACCATATGTCAGGAGTGCTCTGATGGTGTTTCCTGCTTGGCAGGGGGTTGGACTCGATGGCCCTTGTGCTCTCTTCCAACTCTATGATTCTATGATTCTATTCTATGATTCTATGTTTCCTGGAGAATTCCAACCATAAAAGACTTGGCCACCTACTTTTGTCTGAGGGCAAATGTATCTTGCCCCTTACAGTTCCAGATGAACCACTACACCAATATATTCACTTCTTCAGACCGACTTACTATTTACTTTAATCCCTCATGGCTATTCCTTGATCACAGTGATCAGTTCCAGTCTTTCCAACATAAGTTCAAATTTTGTTCTGCGGTCTTTTGTGAAGATGATCCACTGCAAATTCAGGCAGTCTCAAAGTCACCTAACACAACTCAGGCGATCTCTTTTCCTCCATTTCTCTAATGGAGAAATTATATGCCATTGTTATTTGCTTTGCTTTCACATTCCAAACACTTTCCTCACTTTTTAATCCTCATTTGGGGGTGGGGGGTGGGCAGTAAAATAAAGCCTTGGCAATTTCCAAGTAAAACATTAAAAAATCTGCCCCACTGCCTCTAATTCCAGTTAACAGCAGGAGTTGCCCTTTCAAGTCATTGAAATTTCGAATAAATACCTTCATAGTCCCAATCCTCTGAGCCGGCAGCTGATTTGCTTGTGGCATCCCTTCAATATGTTGCCCAGAGAGCGCCTTTTAAACTTTTATTCAAGTTAGCCAAAACTCGAAGAGGAGATCTACCACGCACTGAGGCAGACAATGGAGGAGCTCTCATCCAGCACTTCCCCCTGCCTGCCCCCACAGGGACAAACCTGGGCACCACAGGCACCTGCAGGTATCTTAGTCTCCCCAATTCCTACTGAGGAGGTTCAGGGGGCTTTATGGCCTCCTTACCCTCCTCCTTTTTGTCCAAGCCTCTCTTCAGCCCTGGAGGACTGGAACAATCCGTCGTCATCAGTTGAGGCAGAAGTGGAAACCAGTTAGTTTCTACACACACCAATACACTGCTTTCCATCCTACATCCGGGCAAGCAAGAAGCATCATCGGAGTTCATTCCAGCCAGGCAAAACCACTCAGGGTGGAAAGAAGGGCCCATGACGGGGCACGGGCCAAACAGAGGGCCAAACAGAGAAGTCAAGAGGGTTCTTGGGCCTGAGCATCCCCACTTCTGCCATATACCAAAAGCTTTTTGCCTTAGGGCACATGTGATAGAAGTCTCACATTTTTTTTTTTACAAAGCCAGCAGTGGTTACCTCCAACTTTGCACACAATATTATTTTTCCCAAGTGACCTGTGCCCTGATATATGTTTTTGTGTGTTTTATACTTCTCACACTCATTTTTCATCAGTTAATTTGCTATATAAATCCTCCATACAAGAATGGTAGTTTGATTGGGTTTTGTCACATAAAACTTAAAAGTAGTGATTCAAGGAATTATACTGAAATAACTGGATCAGATTGTGGAATCAAATATATAAAATATAAGTATATTATCTATTATCTAGTGTTTAGTGGAGCTGAGGAAGTTTCTCAGTTACCTTTGACACAGGGCTCAGATCTGCAGGCGCAAAATTTTCTGCTTTGTTGCAGTGAATTGGAAAGCCTTTGGAATATGCAAGTTCTTTGTCTAAATCAGAGCTCACATGCTGCTCCCAAATCAGTGGATGAGGGTGACACCATTGAAGAGTGGGCCATTGAAGAAGCAGGACTAGTTGTATCTATTTGTTCTACCATGTCTACAGAAACCACAGGTCACTCAATTGTATTAGCTCTCCAGAAATTGCTTGACTGCCAGTTCCCTGAATCCTTGAACACTGGACATGCTGGCTGGTGCTAATGAGAGTCCAATAATATATGGAGGGCCAAGGATTCCCCGGCCCTGGAGCAGTGTATTCCTTCATCCAAGGATAATTTTCATCAAACCACACTAACAAACCAACAAAAGATCTGCCTTAACTCTAATTTCTGGAGACCAACATTATGTTTCTTACCAAAATATATGGTCTTTTGACACGTGATCCTGCAGGAGTGTCCATTTTGTCCCCAAGTCAAGAGATGCATAAAGCTTAAAATATAATAAAAGCAGAACATTTTAGTACAGTTTTTATTTAATCCTTCTTACAAAGTACAATAAGCACAGGCAAATGAATTTTCAAGGCTGGAAGTAATATGCGAGTGAGCTGTCCAGGTGATCAAATTACTGGCTGCCATCCCTTAGTTCATTTCAATTTGTTTAAATATCAACAAAACATGACCAAAAAGGAAGCAACATTCAGATTCATATACCGTATTTTTCGCCCCATAGGGCACACCGGCCCATTGGACGCACCTAGTTTTTTGGGGGGGAAATAAAGAAAAAAAATTATTTCCCCCCCCCAGGAGCAGGGCTAGGGCGAGGGAAACCTGAGCTTCCCCCAACCCCAGCCCCCAGAACAGGCAGCTCTCTGCAAGCCGTGGGAGCCCAGCGCAACTTCCTGCCGGGCTCCCGTGCCTTGCGGATATCTGCCTGAAACCCAAACCAGGTCGGGGAACAGTGGGATGACGGCGTTCCGCCTCCCCGCTGGCCCGCGAGCTTGTGGGCCTGGCAGCAGAGAGAAGCGCGCTTCTCCCCACCGGCAGCCTCCAAACCAGGTTGGGGAACCGAAGCCCGGGGCGTGCTGTGCAGTGCGCCCCAGGCTTCTAGATGCAGGCTGCTATCCGCAAACCTAGGGAGCCCGACAGGAACTCCCGCAGGCTCCCAAGGCTTGCGGAGAGCTTCCTGAAGCCTGGAGAGCGAGAGGGGTCGGTGCGCACCGACCCCTCTCGCTCTCCAGGCTTCAGCGAAAGCCTGCATTCGCCCCATAGGACGCACACACATTTCCCCTTCATTTTTGGAGGGGGGAAGTGCGTCCTATAGGGCGAAAAATATGGTAAATAATCATAGCATAACAGAATGGCTCACACATGTACAATCATCGTCATGACTTTCATATACCTAATATCACTTCCTTACTGGCTGGTGTCAACTCAAAGCCAATGCTGTTCAATGGACTCTGCTCAGTTATTCAGTTGTGAAACACTAACTGTTGAAGAATAGTATGAGATGGATGTGTGTAGGGTACAGCCTACACTGAATGACCTGAATAATAATTTTCCATTGCTAAATAATGCCACCCTTATCTGAATACTATTTCCTCTAAAGTGGTTAGAACTTATTTTGGTATAACATTTCAGAAATGTCAAATGACTGCTTGACCCTTCTTACCTGCCCCTCCTTGGTGTAGGCAAGCACTTTATCCTCCTGCTTTGGATGAAAAATCAGGGTTTCCACAAAGAAATTAATAGGCTGCTTTTGAAAAGTTGCTCCTTCATCTGTGCTAATAAAAAGACTCTGATCCAGGTCATTATGGGAAGAACTTACAAGAATTATCTACAAAAGAAAAGAACAGCAGATTAGCCAGACTCTTGTTCTACCTACAGGAATCTTTTTCATCTTACTAAAAGGCAAAGAAATGTAGGAGCGGAAAATAGGCACACATGTACTGAGCTGATTCAGCTCAATCTTCCTTCCAACTGGTCCAGAAACCAAAAGAGGAACTATATCAGCCATTTAATGATAATCCCTTTAGGACAGGTCATATAAGCTACAATTATAACCATTGGTTTTATGCCACTTCAACTCCCATGGCTTTTCCTAAAAACAACAACCTAGGATTTGTAGGATGATGATGTAGGAATTCTGTATTTAGGATCCCCTATGCTACTTCTCCATAGAACTACAATTCCCAGGATCCCCTGAAGACGAGAAGGGACTTTTATAGCACAATAGTATAAATGTTGACTCGAAAGAAAGTTCCATTTTGTTCTACGGTGCTTATTCCCTAGTGGGGCTGCAGCCTAGAACCACAATTATCCTCGTGCTTTATCAGTGATCATATCACAACTGGCACAAGATGTTTGGAAGGAGAGCAAAATACGGGGGACAAGGACTGCAGTTGGAAGGAGGAGGGGATAACAAAATGTTGGAAAGAACTAATCTTCCTAATACTACCATTAATGCTGCAAAGCTGCTTCCTAAGACAGTATTTTCCTTACTGAGCGATACAATACATTTCAAAATGACAATTCTTTGCCCATGTGCTCATAATCTAAAAAATGTCAACATGTACATGGTAAATCTCTAGCGGTGGTGAGAGTCAGCAGTCAATTATTTGTCTTGATCACAATTCACTGCAAACTGCATAAAGGAACTAACTGAATTCTGCAAGAGGAATTGTCTCATGCAGGCACCCTGTTGGAGCCACACTGCAGTACCTTTCACGGTTCCCACTGGCAGACCTATTCAGGCATTTATGATTTTCATGTGCTAACAGCCAAGCAACAATGTCCTGGGGGGCCCTGAAGCAGGGGAGGCCCCCTATGTCTAGCCTTTGAGTGCTGTAAAAGGTGACCTGCCAGCAGGGTTGGGGCTTGGCAGCTCAGCCAGCCTGCTCCCCCTCACCTGCCAGTTTGCACACAACCCAGATGACAATCCACTCCAGATTTTGCTTGGAACTAGACTGTATCCACTAACTGCAGATCCAGAATTAGCCGTTTTCAACTCAAGAGTGAGAGTGTCACTCACTGTCCACAAGTGACATTTCAGAGGAGACTGAAAGGCTGTTGTACCATGGATTATGAAATAACACGGTGAAACACGGTGAGGTGAACAAATTAGTTCAAGATACATTCTGTGTGTAAGCAAAACCACTGAACAATTCCCCCTCCTCTTAGAGCCAAAGGTCAGATTATCACATTATTGTGTGGAGTGGCTGCTGCTGAAAAACCCCTGCAGGGTTGCGGAGCTGCAGGCAACATATGTAGCAAAATAACCATACTTGTTTGAGGGGAGGGGAGGGAGCCAGGGCTGCAACCCCTATGGCTGAATGCACGAGCTTAGAGATGCCCCAAGTGATTCCCTGGCATGTGGACTGTGGGTCCAAACAGGTGTGATGTAAGCGTGCAAATGCACACACTGGCTGTTTATTTTAGCAACAGCAAGCTGCAGAGACATTCAATCAGGATCAGGACTGAGCACACAAGGAGGGGGGACAGGTTAACCATTTCACACATGCAACAGTCCCAACATGCTTGCCTCCTGGAGCTAATACAGGAGTAGGCAGCCTAAGGCCCATGGGCCACAAGCAGCCCATGGAGGTTGTTTAACCAGCCCACGAGCTGCACCCAAACCGAGCTGCCTGCTTGGTGAGTGTTGGGATACTGCCAGGGAGACAGAGTCCATCTTGACTCCACTTCGTCTCCAGACGTCCATTGATCTCCCGTAGACACGCAGTATCAGCAATTAGTGACACGAGCTCCAGAAATAGCTTGCCACATTCCAGAGCCGTGCACACTCTATCAGCAGATAATGCACAGAGCGAAAGATGCACTCAGGAGAGCATTATTTACAAGTTTATTTCTGCGTTGATCAGAACAAAGAAAAACATGACTGCCTGCTTCAGTGTCTCCGGCAGAGAGAGACGAAAACAAAGACACAACAGAAACATCCTGTGAAACAGGAAATGCGCAGGCTGTGACACAAACATCTTGCTCCCTTTTAAGGTGGAACGGAAATATCCTAACAGAGTGTCCACGTGCTGCACTAAACCTGAGTGGCGTGGGGACTCGCTTCTGCGGCGCTAGAAATTGCATCTGCGCAGGCGCAGACACTGGAAATTGCTGGTGTGTGTGCACGCAATGCAGCCCACGGAGGGATCTCTGCTGGAGTGAACCGGCCCAGGCGAGGTAAACCTTGCTGACCCCTGAGCTAATAGAAGCTTCTGGAGGAGGGTTTTGGGCAGGACTGTAGAGGGAGGTAAGAGTTAACTCCATTACCACAAAGCTGAGGTTCCAATCCCTCTTGGAGCCACAGCTGTTATTGTTATAAGAAAAAATCAGGCATGTTAAATGCGTTCGCACATTCAACATCATGCCTTTTCAGTCAGATGTTATGAAAGTTAAGCGCTGCATACGGCAAGGGGCCAAGAGCATGGCAAAGAAGCGTTTTGCTTCCCTTCATGCTGCAGCAATAAGAGCAACAATGAAATCAGGCCAGAGTCGGCTAGTGCTACAACTTCAGGATACCTGCAATGGATACTCTGAAAATACTTAGTGTTCATTTTCAGGGCTTACCTTGAGCCTGAACTACAATATTAAGAGGAAAAGACTAAAATTGATTTTGGATTAAATAGGAGATCAACTTGTGAGGGGGTGGAATCCTAATATGAATTACCATAACTAGCTCACTATCTGGCAATTTGCCATTTCTCAATTTCCTTTCATTATTTGTAAAATTAGAATATTGCATTATCTCTAATGTTGCAGTAATCAGTAAGATTAAGGTTGTAAAACACTGTGCAAATTACACATGATCCAACACGATTCATAACAACAAATTGTGGTGTTCTGTTCCAAATTCATGTGCTGCACAGAGGGATTCTCAGTTTGCGTGCTTCCATCAGCCTCTGATAGTGGGAGAAAAGATTTCCAGTAGCAGCAAAGAAGAGAGTAAACTGGGCTCACTCTAGAAGACAATTACAGTGGTACCTTGGTTCTCGATCGTAATCTGTTCCGGAAGTCCATTTGACTTCCAAAATGTTCAAAAACCAAGGCACGGCTTCTGATTGGCTGCAGAAGTTTCCTGCACTCAAGCATAAGCCGCATCGGACATTCAGCTTCCAAAAAACATTCGAAAACCAGAACTCTTACTTCCGGGTTTTTGGCGTTTGGGAGCCAATTTGTTCATCAACTAGGCCATTCAAGAGCCAAGGTTCCACTGTAGTTATTCATTGAGTTCATTTTCCATCCCACCAATTCCTAAGAGTTGCAGCCTAGTAACAACAGTTTAGGAGGGAAATATAATGAAAGCAGAATGCTCAATTAACAAGCAAATCATGCAGAAATTAAATTATACCCCATGTCTGCTCAACACAGGCTTAAATAGAAAGACTATAAGCACTGCCTGGTGGTATTCAGACTGCATGCATTCCAGTGCTCTACTCCATGTGGAAGTGGACTGAGCCCCGCAAAGAAGCAGCTATGCTACAGGGTGAGTCCTTTAAAAGACACCCTGTACATTTAGAAGCTATACAAAAGAGGAACTGGCAACCAAGCACAGGAGCCAACTCCTAGGGGCTGAGTAGTCTTTAGCCCACCCCCAAAAAATATTTGAGGGGGCTACCCCCCCAAAAAAAAGTTGATGGGCATTGCCATTCAAATAGTGTTTGTGTGCCACATCATGTGATTGACTATGCAGGGTGGGGCTTACCTGGGCACCCCTGCAACCAAGCAACTCCTAACTATTCTGACATGTGGGCCACTGCTCCTGGAAAAACCAATCACAGGTAAATTTCCAGAGCCTCATGGCAGCAAAGCCAAAGAAGTTCTTTGATGCTTTACATCTCTTTCCAATGAAATGTCCATGTACCACCAAAAGAAATGTGCATGAAATGAAAATGCGGCATATCAAAACATGAAGAAGGAAATCCATAATGTTTAGAGATTCCTGTCCACAACCTTTTGACACACCAAAAACATACCAACCTTGCTTGCACCTATACAATAAAGTGCCAAGGACATTTGTAATACAACAGAAAGAGGAGTAACTTGTCAGATTTGTAATAATATAAAATTCTCCTCCTGCTAACCAGGTTTCTGGGATAAGAAATGTACCAATATACAGTGGCATTCTGCTCTTCATATATTAGTAGCCAGTTTTTTCTTTCAGATTTCTCCATGTGGTTGTGTAAGTGGGTAACAGGTACATGGAGAAAGTCTAGGGTGAGTCAGGGCTCATTCGCACTTCCGCTTGTCTTGTGCCAAATGATTTTGTCTTCGCCCTATCGCTTTCCCCTGGAAAACCTGCTCTTTAGTGCTAAATCGGAACAAACAGCAATCTGAGACAAACCTGGTTGTCATTTGTTCTGATTCAGCACTAAACCATGGGTTTCCCCAGGGGAAAGCAGCAGGCAAAATGGAGATGGGATGAGTCTGCACATGCAGCCCTCATCCCTGCCACACTCACCTCAGCCATTGTGATCACAGAAATGGCTGTTGACTTCCTGCATACACATCCAGTGTACACTAGTCTCTCTACATGGCAGTGCACCCGTGTATATAATCATATAGAGGAGTCTGTTCACTCCATTACTCATTAAAAAAATGAATTTAGGTAAATTGATCTCAGTTGACATATGCTATTCTATGTGCTACCTGGAGATGGCAGCATTAAATTTCCCTCTGTATTGTTCTAGCCTCTCACATTCCAGAAGTACTCTGCTGTGGTTTTTAATAACTACGTGAAAGAAATATCGTGCAACTGCTGTTAATTTGGGAGCGTTACCAAATTATGATCTTATTTTTGTACACTGTCAGCATATGTTCTGTGTAGCAGGTGGTATGTAGAAATGTCTTTTAATAAAAAAACCCCCCATAAAACGTGATGCAACAGAATTTACACCTTCTAGTTTTTGGCTACTGGAAAATTCACATTGCGTGCATATTAATTTTGTGTGCCTCCTTGGATAAGACGCTGCAGGTATGATTCCATGTGAACAGTATTCATCTATACCAGGGACATCCAACTCCCGATAGACTGCGATTTACTCACAGTATAAAAAAACTGGCAGTGATCTACCCATTGTCGTAAAAAGACTGGCAGTGATCCACCCCAAGTTGTGGAGCTTTTTTTAGGAAGCCAAAGTTGTGGAGCTTGAGCTTTTGGTGGGGTTTTTTTGCTTTTCCTTTTTTGCTTTTTTGTAAGGAGATCGCTGAGGAGCTAGAGGTCAACCAGGATCTACCGCGCGATGTACCAGTAGATCACGATCTACCTGTTGGACATGCCTGATCTATACCAAAGTGACTAAAAGTTTTGTCTGTTTCCCTCATACCATTAGTGGGTGTGGGAGTAGGAAAGCCAGCTGTGAGAAGGCAGGGGGCAGAAGAGAGCCAGGCAAAGAGTCACCATCCCACCTTCTCCACCAAATGGGACTGGCCTCCGCATCCCCTCACCATGGCCATGGCAAATCCAGGGCCCCCTCCCTTGCACAATGCACAATTCAAGGACCAGACATGCCTTATGGGGAGGGGGAGCTGAATGGAACCAGAACAAAGAATCCATTGTGAGGTCTGTATTTTAGAAGAATGCAAGCAACAGGGACAAGAAAATGTTAGGAGGAAGCAATTACTTATTTTAAAGTTCCCCAAACAAGTCATGACAGATGAATCTCATTTCTCTTTTTGATAAGAGTTACAAGCTTGGTGGATCAGGGGATGCTGTGGATGTAATGTACTTTTGTACATAGAGATGTCAGAACTGAATGAGGCAATGGGTGCTTCCAGAATGCACCCAAAATGATTTGTTTTTTAAAGTAACATGGCATTAGTCTTGGCTGTATCAACTATGTTTTATCTGATCCCCCACTGTTCATGCTCCTATACATATGTTTAAAAGCAGCAAGGTACAGCTTCTTTACTGATTAGGAAATTTTAAAAGTTCTATACAAAAGAGAAAAAAATCATTTCCCCACATAGTAACATATTTCTGTCTCAAACAAAGCCACACAGCCAAAGTCTAATGAGCAGTATAAGGTAAAGGTAAAGGACCCCTGGCCATTAGGTCCAGTTGTGACCGACTCTGGGGTTGCAGTGCTCATCTCACTTTATTGGCCGAGGGAGCCGGCGTACAGCTTCCAGGTCATGTGGCCAGCATGACTAAGACGCTTCTGGTGAACCAGAGCAGTGCACGGAAACGCGATATAGCATATACAGTATAAAAGAGTCTAAATATTTTGTTTTCTGCCCGAATACGGGAGATCAAGTGCTCCAGTCACATCTGTCACCTCAGTAGTTTCTCTGAGCTGTCCTGGTCTTTTTATAAAAGTTATTTCCATACAGACTGGGTAAATCTAACATTTATAGAGTAATTTGCTTGCCTTTGTTACTTTGTGTGTGAAAACATCACATTCAAACTCATTGATTTAAATGCTGGCACTTAGTTTTGATTTGAAATCAATGGGACTTAAAAGTGCTTAACTTTGGCTGGATTGTGGCCAAAGTAATTACTGTAATTAGCAATGCTTATGGCAGCCTCTAAGTAATAGCCCCGGGTGCATGTGCCACTGTGGCATCGAACATCATTTCTGTAAAGAGAAGAAGATGACAACAGGGTAGGAAGGTCATGGCTGGTCTACAAAATTACGACTGATCAAAGTGCCCCAGGCACATCATGTCATGACAACTCACATCAGTTGTTCGTTCATTTGTTCATAGAAAGCAGTCACTGAAAACAATAATGCAAAAATTCAGAAGGTAAGAAAAAGAATGTAGGTTACATTGTCACATTTGGTAGCTTCCTTTTCATACAAAATACACAGAGATGGATGCTAGAAAAATCTTTATGCAGTGGTACCTCGGGTTACAGACACTTCGGGTTACAGACTCTGCTAACCCGGAAGTAGTACCTCAGGTTAAGAACTTTACCTCAGGATGAGAACAGAAATTGCGCAGTGGCGGCGGGAGGCCCCATTAGCTAAAGTGGTAGCTCAGGTTAAGAACGGTTTCAGGTTAAGAACGGACCTCCGGAACGAATTAAGTTCGTAACCAGAGGTACCACTGTAGTTAATAGAAGAGTAAGAAGCAAGCTTATTTATATCAGAAAAAAGAAGAAGTATCACAAATAAGCTTAATAAAAGAGCATCTTCAAAAATTATGCTGAAACCATGCTTACAAAATGTGCAAGCAAAGGATCAATTTCCTCCCCCCCCCCCCAGAAAGTATTTATAATGAAAAGGTTGATTTTACTGCCTGCCTTAGTAGCATCCTAGCAAGATCTAGCTATACATAACTTCTAACTGTATGTGGGGCTGCCTTTGAAGAATGTAAACTTCAGTTGAATGCCAAATACCACAGTAAGAATGCTGGAAAGATTCAAACTATCAGACAAAACAAAACCAGTTTCAATTCATTTGTTTCTGGGCCCAATGCAAAGTGCTGCTTTCAACTTTTAAAGGCTTAAACCAGGGGTAGGCAACCTAAGGCCTGGGGACCCGGATGCGGCCCAATCGCCTTCTCAATCTGGCCCATGGATGGTCTGGGAATCAGTGTGTTTTTACATGAGTAGAATGTGTGCTTTTATTTAAAATGCATCTCTGGGTTATTTGCGGGCATAGGAATTCATTCATTATTTTTTTCAAAATATAGTCCGGCCCACCACATGGTCTGAGGGACGGTGGCCCACGGCCCATGGGCCACGGCTGAAGAAGGTTGCTGGCCCCTGGCTTAAAGCGTTCCAGAGCAGGATATATAAAGGCCCACCTTCTCCGCATGAGTCCACCCACATGCTTGGATCATCGGGGAGGTCTGCTCCACGCCCCACGGCCCTCCGAGGCAGAGAGAAAGTGGGGGCACCCAGGCTCTGAACTCCCCAGCCCTTTCTGCTGTTAAGGCACTGTTGTTTAGACAGCTATTTGCTCAGTAAATTACTGAAGTTTTCTCCTATTCTTCTTCTTCTTTTTTTGGCAGATTGCTTTTGCTTGAAGACTGCTGTTGCTGTTTTTGTATTATTGGTAGATTTTTTTATGGTGATTGTCGGCCACTTTGAAAGTCACAGAAAAAACTGGTATTTTAAGTATTCCAATTAACAAATAATTATTACCCAGGTAAATGAAAAACTGTATTTTTTGTGTTAATTATTGTGTTAATACAACATTCAGTTACACACACTGTCATTCAGAAT
This sequence comes from Podarcis tiliguerta, assembly GCF_965153285.1. Lineage (NCBI taxonomy): Eukaryota > Metazoa > Chordata > Lepidosauria > Squamata > Lacertidae > Podarcis > Podarcis tiliguerta. The sequence continues at coordinate 86,076,357 of NC_139540.1, read as the reverse complement.
AGTGATTGTGATTGACAATCAAATATTTGTAGCTGAATAGACTAATCTCAATTTCTATTTTAACTTGGCATTCATCCAAAGGCTTTGACAGGGGCAAAGGTGGCATCACATTGAAGGCTGAAATTGCTCAAGACAAATAAAGTCAATTTGCACCTAAGGCAGATTGTTCCATACCACCTCTCTACCCCTACTGGTTGTTTTGAATATTTGGCTTAAAGCATGTACAACTATCTCCAAGAGCCAAACAGTATTCTCTTTATCACTGCTTATGTCAATACACCTTGCATCAGGCTTATCTTTTCCTGTCCTCCACACAACTGTGTCATCTGGTGAAAAGAGAAAAACGTGAATGGGTTGCCTCTTCAACCCCACCCCCTCCTAGGCCTCTAAATAAATTGGGCGATGGAAGCACCTGTTACTATGGAGTTCTGGGTCTAGGGGTCTATTAAATGTGTTGAGCTAATAGATCTCAAGGTTCTAGGGAAGAAAATGAAGTAGATCCTACAAATCTGACACCTGCCCATCACTGTAGACAAAACTCAGCTGGAATAGTCTGTCTTGGTACAAAGAAGGTTCCTGTGTTTCACTAGGCTTGAGAAATACAGTACTGCCACTCTTCCATAGGCCCTGCAAGAATTATGGCTTGTGGAGATACAACAACAAACCACCATTTTATCATAACAGCATATGGGAACATCTTCACGTTGCAACAATACGGCCATCTGCTGCCATCAATTTAACAACAGGTTCTATTATAAGGGCAAGGATAAATGTGCTTATCTATATTAGGGTGACTTCAAGTGACTGAGTGTTATACACAAAAATAGTGTTTTTTATTTAGGCACGGAAAGGGAAATTAGAGGAAACATTTTATGCAGATTCCCTTCAAAAGCTGTGCTAAAGGGAATGTGCATATTCTCATTCTCTTTTCCAGTTTTTTGTTTTTAACTCTCAGACATATACGCCCAGGGAACTGACTGTAGCAATAACTGAGTATTGCTGAAACTGTGAGATAAATGTGACCGTCTAGTTTTCACCTCTGGAGCATCTTCCAGATAAATACTCCAACCTGAAGATCAGCCTTTTGCTATTTTAAAAAACAGAAAACAAAAGAAATCAATTTCCCACTTGAAAGGCTGCCAGGTTGACATTTTAGAAGAATAGTTAATGAGGGAGCCCAATTAGAAGTAAATGAAAATTTCCATATTAGGTAGAATGCAATCAACTTTTTGAGTCCTATAATGCAGTAGTACAATAAACATTGTTGGTCCTATTTGCATTTACACAGTGGAAATGAATGAGGGGAATGTTATGAACTGTACTTTGTGGCAACTGAGAGTTAGGGGAACTGACCTTTCGGTGGCACAGGAGCACTCAAGTGTGCAACAATGCTGTGACAAGATACATTGGCTAAGAAAACTGGCTACTGAAGAATGTCATTTTGAACAGGGAATTGCAGGGAACTGCACTGCTCCTCAGCTTCAAATCCCCCATGGCAGATGTTTCTCCTCTTGCAGGGCTCCCTTGCAAACATGCACACTATGTAGGGCTGTCTTTGGGAAGTGTTGTTGTTGTTTAGTCGTTTAGTCGTGTCCGACTCTTCATGACCCCATGGACCAGAGCACGCCAGGCACTCCTGTCTTCCACTGCCTCCCGCAGTTTGGTCAGACTCATGTTTGTAGCTTCGAGAACACTGTCCGACCATCTCATCCTCTGTCGTCCCCTTCTCCTTGTGTCCTCCATCTTTCCTAGTATCAGGGTCTTTTCCAGGGAGTCTTCTCTTCTCATGAGGTGGCCAAAGTATTGGAGTCTCAGCTTCACGATCTGTCCTTCCAGTGAGCACTCAAGGCTGATTTCCTTAAGAATGGATACGTTTGATCATCTTGCAGTCCATGGGACTCTCAAGAGTCTCCTCCAGCACCATAATTCAAAAGCATCAATTCTTCGGTGATCAGCCTTCTTTAAGGTCCTGCTCTCACTTCCATACATCACTACTGGGAAAACCATGGCTTTAACTCTATGGACCTTTGTTGGCAAGGTGATGTCTCTGCTTTTTGGAAGTGACCCAATGCTTATTTGGAGGAGCAAAGCTACAGTTCCCTTGAACATTTGTGGCAGCTGTGGCCATTACTGTCATGGAGGGCAGTGACCACGGTCGGCCCACCCATAGAATCATAGAATCATAGAATCATAGAGTTGGAAGAGACCACATGAGGCAAAGTGAGGCAACTGCCTCAGGCAGCAGGATCACAGGGGCAGCAGATCTGGCCTCCAAGGAATCCATTGCCTGCTGCCGCTGCTGCAGTAGCACTGATGGCTGTGGCGCGCTCCTTGGAGTCCAGATCTGCCTCCTCCTCAGCAGCACCCTCCAGCGCCACCTGGGTGTTTGTGGGTGTGGCACCACCATTTTGTGGTTCACCTTAGGTGCCAAAATGTCTTGGGCTGACTTGGGCAATGACTATGCCTTGCAGAAAAAGGAAGCAGTGGGTGAGATAAAACTCTATGGAATGTCATAGGAGACAATCCCCTGGTGCCGTGGAAGTATCGTTTGGGGGTGGCCTGGTGCTTCTTTTGGGATGCAAAGTTCTCTACTTCATAGCAGCAGGCTGAGGTCATCAGCATTGAAGTGCTCAAGAACAACAATCTTCATCCCAGCAAACAACAATGTATCTTGAAGGGGAGAAGTGATTGCAATGTACGATATGGGGTATTATAATTCATATTTTCTGGTGTAGGATCAAATAAACTATTGAGGCTATTAGTTTGGCTCTTTGTCGCATAAGGAACTGGGCACCAACTTTAGCATCACTGAAAATATGTAAGACAGTGAAAACTGCAAGATTACCACCTATCTTCCAACTACTGAGGTATAAATCTTGCAAAAAACAAAAACAAAAAACCACACACATTCAACTTTATCCAGCACCAATTGGTACCAATTCACCATTTTTAGTGGTGTGGCTCATATACTGTAAAGGCATAATGCCTGAACAGATCATCTATTGAAGATACACTCCACACTGGACCTATATTACTCAAAGGTCTGGAATCTTTTTTCCTGATTTTCCAGGGCCAGTCCTGGAATTACGAAAGCCATCCTGGCCTCTGAATTGATCCCAGAATGTCCCTATTTCCCCTGTTAGTGCTGCTGCTGCTGCTGCTGCCAAGCTCAGGATGAGCCAACGCTTATCAGTTGGGTGAGTTGGGCTGAGTGAGAAAAGTCCCTATTTTCAGTTGAGGAAAGTTGCAGGGTTCAGTTTCCTAGCACAGGGATTCTGTTCTCGCATGCCTGGGAACACCCACAAGTGCCATTAAAATTCTATATTTTATAAAAGGGATCCTAACAGAATCATAGACTCTTAGAGCTGGAAGGTACCCAAGTGTCATCTAGTCCAACCCCACACAATGCAGGAATCTCAACTAAAGCATCCATGAAAGTTGGCCATCCAACCTCTGCTTCAAAACAAACCTCCAAGGAAGGAGAGTCCACAACTTCCTGAGAGAGACCGTTACACTGTCAAACAGCTCTTACTGTCAGAAAGTTTTTCCTAGTATTTAGTTGGAATCTCCTTTCTTGTAATTTGAAGCCATTGGTTTGAGTCCTACCCTCCAGAGCAGGAGAAAACAAGCTTGTTCCCTCTTCCATGTGATGCCCCTTGAGATATTTCAATATGGCTATTGTATCTCTTTTCAATCTTGTCTTTTCCAGGCAAAACATACCCAGCTTCCAAAAGCACTTTGGCAAATGCACATATTCAATGTCTTTGCCCTTTAGTCCACTGCAGTTGCACCTCCGGTTTAGTTTTACAAGAAACAGATGGTTTCCTTCCATATGAAATGAAGCCCTTGCAACAACTTTGCAATATACTTTTGAACAGGAGTGCCATCAGGATTTTGTGTGCCTATGTGAATTGGGATTTCTGCTGCATTCACAAAACACACAAATTTGCATGAAACTTGCATATACGTTGTTATGTGGATATTTGTGCCCTTTTGCGATGGAGGTGAAGGATGCAAAAATAAATCAAAGACCACACACAAGCAATAAGAGGTCTGACAAACAGAATATCAACGTGATGCTTTCCCCACGATAGTATTTCCAGACCAGAAAATGTTTACCCTGTTACAGGTTTTTGTTTTTAATATATTTTAAAACATATCATCAAGTTGCCCAAATGTTTTCTTGGTTTTACTCCAACTTGAGTTCTTTACATGACTTAGAATTGGCACTGGGGGAGAGTGGGGCTCTTGGGCAGACAAAAATTACTTTCCCTCAGTGTAAACCATGTAAATAACTTAATCTCTTAAAATAACCAATTTTGTCATCCTTTCTGCTTGAAATCTGGCATCCTCAAACTTACCTCTTCTATACTGCCAAGTTTCAAATTGACCCATTGAACCATTTTGAACCGTATGACCTACTTAACCACCACCACCCACCAATTTCCCGTTCAGCCAACTCATTCTTAAACACAGGGCCATGGCTGGAAGTAACAAGCATTCTGAATAATGGATTCCTCAGCTAGTTTTCTCCCCATCTAAACCCTTTCCTTGCTGGAGACAACTGGTTCCCCAGCAGCATACGGCATACAGTAAATATTACCAAAGTAATAAATCTTTGGCAGATGATTACTTTGAGAATTTTGGAAGAGGGAGAGAGAGAGAGAGAGAGAGAGAGAGAGAGAGAGAGAGAGAGAGACCTTATAGATTCTACACACACCCTCCCAAAATGTGGTTGTTTATACCAACTTTGTGTGCTTATAGTTACAAAACTATGGGAGCTGGCAGGATTGCTTGATGTTCATATTAATTTCCTGACTGATGCAAGAGCTCAGGTTTTAAAAGTTACATATCCCTGAGGAGAAATCCAATTTGACAATAAAATCCTTGTCTTCCAGAGGAGTATAATGTGGAATTCGGTTAAATGTTCTACTTGCTTTCTATCTACAATTGTATTAAGTCACCCATATCATGTTCCATGATACTATTTTGGAAATGTTAAGGTTTCCTTCCCCTGGATTATAAGCATTTTGAAATCCTAAGTGGCATATCATAGCTCTCAATGCTCTTTGTTGTAGGATTGGAACTCCCCCTTTATCCCTCTTAAGTCAAAATTGCCTTTGGGGATTGATCTGAATTGAATTTGGGAATGTAAATCAGATCATCACCTTTGCTTGGCAGAGTCTTGCATCTCTCCAGCTATTTTAGGTTTGACAGGCAGCAGAGTCCAATTTGCTATAATTATTTGCCTTTTGAGAAATCATAGTCTTTTCTCCTTCACACAAAAATGAGAATATACTGTGAATTTGGCATGGAAGAAAACGTAGGGCAACACACGAAAAGATGAACAGAGAAGAGGGCATTGTGGTCAAGATGAGAGAGTGCAATGCACAAGATACATTTGGGGGTTTATATTTCTTTTTACAGCAAGAGATGACCTGTTGTATAGCCGACAACTTCTGGCCAGGAAACTTACTAGTCACAGCACTGCAGGTGTGCAGCTTTGAGAAAGACAGTGCATAACAAGAATCAGGATCAGAAACCTTCTCTACAAGACTTTTGTACTAAGTATATTCACGGCACAAAACCTCTGAAAGTGCTAACGCAGACTCACCAACTGATCTTCTGAACACATTCTGCCAGTAACATGTTAAATTTTTCAATACTTTGGGGAAGCAGATCTTTTAGGTGCAGAAAAAAACGGAAATGTGGGCCTTAGCACATCATGCATTTTTAATAATCAGAAAATGTGCTTGGGGGAGAATGACCACAGCTGACAGGCTGAACCCACAGGAGTAGCACATTTCTCACAAACCCCCTGGAAAAGAACAGTGTCTCACTTCTATAAAAAATACAATAGATGGGCAAACCACTGGTAACAGAAAAGGAGCACGTCTAGCTACTGATTTCAGTGCTGCCTAGTGACCTTTCAACAACACTGACTTTCCAACATTTTAGTTGGAAGCAAGTTCATATCCAATTTTTCACTAGTTTGGAAAATTTGGTAAAACTGAAAACTCTCATGGTGTCACACATGCCTGGCAAGATGTGGCTAAAATCACAGGCACGTCTGACATCATGGCAGTGTTCAATTTTACCAAATTTTAAAATTAATGAAACCTGGGAAATTAGTTTTTGAAAGGTGGTTGCATTTCATATTCATATATTGGTTTGAAAAATGAAAATAAGACAGTTTACATTAAAAAGCAAATGGAACCAAAGTTCTCCCCCTTTGGTACCAGAGCTATATGGAGAGAAAGAACTTGAAAGAAAGCGATCACATCTCTATCAACAATGCACAAAGAGAACTGCAACCTATTTGGTATTCAAATATGTAAGACATGCTTTTTGCTAACTTCTCAGCAATGTTTTCTTACCTTGCTGAGATCAGAAAATGTCTAAGTGCTTATTCAGACTTTCAAAATTTGCTCCATGCAACCTGTCCAAAGCTATCTGTGGAGCTATCACACGGAGAATGCAATGCCTTTCTCCAAACCTGTGACTTCTAGTCAGCTAGAAATGGATGGCAGTCAGCTAAGTTGTACTCAGAGTAGACCCATTGAAATTGATGGACATAACGTAGTCACGTTCATTCATTTCAGTTCCTCCCCTTGAGTAACAGCTAAGACTGCTGGGCTCTCTCCCACCCCCACCCCACAATCTGTATATATTCATGTCAGGTTGCTTGAGCTACAGTCATGGAAGAGCCACGTTGTACATTATATTGCAAATTCAACTGACATCCCTGGGGACAACTGAGATGCTTCATGTGGAGCCAGGCTGGATCTCAGGAACGAGTGAGTCCCTGGCTCTTAGCAACCTACTGTAAAACTCAGTCAGAAATAAGGATGAAAGTTAGCATTGCCATTGTGAGTGTTATCAATTTGCTTTCCGTTGCAACACGAAATTGGGGCTCGCTGTCCTGAGGTTTTTGCTAGAAGCTAGGCTCCCTGGTCAGAGCAGAAGACTAATAGAAAAGACAACCAGGCAAAAATCCATAAGCAAAGTGGGCTGTTAAGCCTTTGATCGTTTATTAGTCGTGACAAAGATTCAACCTCTCTAAAAGCAAAGAAAGGAGAACCTAAAGGGTGTTCTGCCTTCTGAAGGTTTACATTTCCCACAAAACAATAAGCAAAGCATCTGTGGCACAGAAAACGTCAAAGGTGCATCACAAAATTATAAGGGGTTACAGCAGGTCAGACAGGTCAATATCACAATGCGTCAAACCAAACATTTTATCTTACACCTTTCCAGACAGAATTTGCATGAAACATTCTAAACAGTTACATTCAAATAACAACATGAGCAATCAACAGGATTGGTGCATCCTATTCATTGGAAAGTCTGGGCAATCATTGCCATACACCTCCTCAATCATCTCCATCAGGAACTATTGTGCTGAAGAAACCCTGCCCAGATCCTTCCCCTGACAAGCTGCGGCCTACATGACAACAACAACAAACAACAACAACAGCAACAATTGATACCCCGCCCATCTGGCTGGGTTTCCCCAGCCACTCTGGGCAGCTTTCAGTACATATGAAAACATAATAAAACATCAAATGTTAAAAATTTCTCTATACAGGACTGTCTTCAAAGGTCTTCTATAAGTTGTGTAGCTCTTTATCTCCTTGACATCGGATGGGAGGGTCTTCCACAGCGAGGGTGCCGCTGCCAAGAAGGCCCTCTGCCTGGTTCCCTTCTTGCAGTGAGGGAACCGCCAGAAAACCCTCGGAGGTGGACCTCAGTGTCTGGGCTGAATGATGGGGGTGGAGATGGTCCTTCAGGCTTACTGGGTCGAGGCCATTTAGGGCTTTAAAGGTCAGCAACAACACTATGAATTGTGCTTGGAAATGTACTGGGAATCTTACACTTAGGGGATTATGGCAGCAGAGGTTTCCCAGAATACAAGTGTGTGGGGGTAATTTTGGAGGTTTATGATATAGAATAAATCATTTACAAAACATTCATATATACAAACTTTCCCTAGCAAAACAAGCTTGATTAATTGCTTCAGTTTAAATAGATAGAGTGGCCCCTATCCCGTGACGCTGCTTGCTAAAATTGCACAGTGGGGTGTTTCATTCATTGAAACCAGTGGCATTACCTGCTACTACCACAGAGTGGCCACTAGGGGCGCTGCGGTGCAACAACTTTGACACCACAAGTTTTGACAACCTGACACTTAACATTTTTAAGACCCGACAGGTGTGAGCCTTTATTAGAGAAATCTGTTTAGGTTTTTGGGAATCTGTTTGGGTTTTGGGGGTGTGTATGTGGTGTAGTGCATTGAGGAGACATATCATTGCATTTATGCCTATGCACTGGCGACTGTGTGAGGGGAGGCAGCACATATGATGGCACTCATGTATCGCCATGGGGGAGGGGCTTGGTTTCCGTCACATGAGTCACCAGAAGCAACAATCTTTGCAATCTTTTGGGGTGTCTGGGGTCTTAGAGGAGGGGTAGTACCTCTGGTGGGGGACACGTCATGCTCCTTCTGGGGTAGTTTGTCCACCTTTGCTCCCCCGCTCCTGCGCTCAGCTCTTACCTGTGGCTTCTAGAAGCTGTCAGCATGTGACAGCAGCCACACACCGGGAAATGGCCACCAAACTTTTTTATTGAAATGTGGTAGCAGCCAGTGTGGCATGGCTGAGCTGCGGGACCTCCTTCCCAACACTTGATGTTGCTGCAGGGTGGCATCATAGAGTGGTCAGGAGCACCAGGCTGGCTCTGCCATGGGAGCTGCAGCAATGCCAGTATCAGGAGGCCAGCTCTGGAGCTGCCCCTCCCCCCCCCACTGGCCACTACTGGTTAAATGCATAAAAAGGCGGCACTGATTTTGCAGCATGCTTAGCACGGGTCCTTCTTGTGGGTCCATTTAAGGAAATGTTTGTCAGTTTCCTAAAAAATTAAAAGTGTGAGGTCTTGTGGATATCTGGACATTACAATATGACACACAATTTATCTGCACTCTCCAGTCTTGTTTGTGCAACCCATATATTCAGTCAACTGCTGTTTCTAAGGCTAATTCAAAAGATACATTGGCAGTGTGACCGTGGTTGCTGCACCTTCCAATCTATGCAGCTCCAGCAACATGCTACCATCTTTGTGGGCAGGATGGCGTGGCTACCTTCTACATTAGTACTACTGGCCCTGATAAGCAACGATGGTATAGGAAGTAAGCTCACCAGCCACCTGCTCACAGGTTCTTCCAAGAGCAGCATGGGACCAGACCACACAAGGCCACTCCCACCCTGCAGACGCATTTGGCCTTCACCAGCCCTTGAACGAGCTTAGCTTTGTATGCCTCTGTGCATTTGTTTTTGCCTTCCTACCTTGCTACATGTACTGTCCTGATTTTCTCTTCTCTCCTTCTTTATCCCTTGGCAGTCACCGTTTCCTTTCTTCATATCTGATCGGTCTTAAACGGACAAGTTCCTATTTCTTTGCTTCTCTTTTTCTGTGGCCTTCTTAATTGCTGCTCAGTGTTTAACAAATTTGTAATTGTCGGCAACTCTTCTTGTTGGAACATCTCCACATATTGGCTCATGGTCAAACTTGGCTCTCCCAAGCTGATTCTGGTGCTCATGTTGCCCGAAACTCTGGCTCTTTGTCATTTTCCCACGCTCCCCACTATGATACTCATGATAAGTACCTTCCAAGCCGGCTACAGTCTTCCTCTTGGCAAATACCTTTTATCTTTATACTTTCCCCCAAGCTATTGCTTTGCTATATTTTCCATATAAATTATTATTACTTATAGTCTATTCCTACAGTCTCAATCTCCCTCCACTCCCTGTTTCTCTTATTGAATCCCTGCAATCTGGTTTCTTTTCAAACTATTCTGCTAAGGCCTCCCTTGCAAAACATGTCAAATGGTCTGTTGGTAGTTAAAGGTCAAGGTGTCATCTTTGTTCTTATGTTCCTTTATTTCTTCTCTGCATGTCACAGTTGCTCACGCTCATCTTCTGGAATTCTTGCCTGGTCTTTGTACTTCTCTTGCTTTTCTTTTTTGCAGGGCTAAACTACACAGATGATGTGCGAGCTTTAAAGCACTTATGGGTGTGGGGAAACTGAGTGGACTTGGGCACCAGTGCTGGGTGAAGGGGCACCTAGCAGCATTTGCCCCCGTGCAATTTCCTCAACTCGAAATCACTCTCCAAAATGGCTGGGCTGGGGGGGGGGGCATGCTTGGTGTCTGTCTTTAGGCTATTAGCAGTTTGTGCAGGTGGGAAGAAATACTGATGAGGAAAATGACACAGAGGAAGAGCTGAGCACTCCTTTCCCCAGCACTGCTGCCCCAAGCCCCATGACTTCTTTGTATTGTACCTGGGAGATTCAAGTAGCAATCATATCATGTTTATAAATAAATCCCAATGATTTCAACAGGGCTTACTCCCAGGTAAACATACAGAGCATTACAGTCTCAGTGACAGAGCTCCCGCATCATATGTGGCTTGGTCCTTGGTGCTCAGATATCATACTTTTTGTGCATTGTTTCAAGATTCCCCATAAGAATATTCCCCACTTTATCTCCTCAAGGTTCTTTCATTAAGGCATCTTTTGAGTACATTTCTCTCCCTCTCTGTGTGATCATATAGCTTCATTTAATCTGGATTGACTCTGCACTGATCAATAGATCTGTCTTCCTTGTATCTCAGTCTTTCTCTGCCATTTCTTTCTGGATATTCCAGTGCCCCCTTCAAGATCAATAGAATTCATTGGCTGTTTCTCCCAGACTCTCTTTCATTCCCATCCCCTCTCTTACTAGTATTGATCTGGTGGCCCATCCTTCTCCTGCTCAAAGTCATGTCTTATCCCTGCCTTTCTTTTATCTTCAAACCAGCTCAGTCAACAAGACCTGTATCTTTGTAATTTGTCAAAGGGCAGCAGTACCCAATGGGTGTGCAACTTGTGTAAAACCATGTGTCTTTACACTCTCATGTTCATACATCCGGGAGAGCTCAATTGTCCCATTTTTATCAGACACTGTGGGTTTTTTTAAAAAAATGCATATAAGCACATATTTTGCTTCCACACTTGTGACAGAAAACACCCGTGGTACACCATTGGGGCCTACAACAATTGCAGTGATGTCCCTCGAATATGTCAACTGATGATTGGACAAGTCTTTGAATAATCAAATCCTTATCATCTCATGTCTTGACTATTATGATAATTGCTTTCATTATATTTCTGTAACATAGCATTACAACCAATGAACAAACCACAAAGGCACACACAATTCTTTTGTCCCAAGGCAACCCATAATTAATGACATCTGTCATGTGAACTAAGCAGTATTCATTACATTCCAGACTCCAGCTTTATACATCTTTGGCTCCAGAAAAACAGAGATCAGGCCTTCAAACATCATTTTGAAGCAACTGATTGACAAATAAGCCAAATTACCAGGCATTATCAATATGCTTCCAGCTCGGGTCACCTCATTTAACAGCAGCCTGCAATTTATCCCAGTCCTTCAAGCATGCCTGATGGCCCCATCCTAACAAGACCAATTCTTGTCTGTCTTGGGCACTAAAACAAGGGTGACACACAGAAAGCCAGGAAGTCCTCCAATCTTACAAATGCCCAGCTCCACTCCTAACAAAGCAACCAGTGTGCTAAAAAGAGGAAATGGGAACTAGACTTTTTAAAAAGCTCAGAGCAAGAAGTGAAGATTTCAGAGGTTTTGTCAGCTTCAAAGCTAACTAAACTGAGAGAACTTGGTGTTTTTACAGCTCATTAGTATCAAAAGAATGGAAATACAAAATGTCACAGGCTGGAATAAATTCAGGGGAATTCAATGTGTGAACCAGAAAACTCAGGTCCACTCCATTCCACATGCACTGGAAAATATAGACCACAGATGCCCACCTTGTACACTGGGGATATACCCTGAACACTGGGCATTTACTATATTCCTCCAACCCGATTGGCAGCCAATTCACAACACCATGCAAAAGCAATCAGCAAGCCTCCATAATTGCTTTCTGCCAACCTCAAAATCTATTAAATTTACAGCTGAGTGCTGAAATAAAACCACCAATCAACAACTGAGTTGTTGTATCACTTGGACCTCCCATAGGAAAATGGTTACCTTTAAAGCAGGACAACTGATAAAGCCCATTTCATAAAGCAAAGCATCACCTGAAAATCTAATGTTACATACATGACTGAACACAGACACCATGAACAACACATCCAGGACACTGAAAAAACAGCTTTGTATATGATTTATAAACCATAAATCAGTCATCTTAACAAAAACAATGAAAATACTGTTTCACAACCCTTTAATTCTGATGGCCACAACCTCTCCCACTTGAAGATCTTTCCTACAGAGCATCCATCAAATCCCGGGATATTAGAAGCAACAACTGGAGAACAGCTCTTAGTCTGGATGACAATACAATTTCTATTTGTCTGTTCCTCTTTTTTAAAGCCCCTTCTCTTGTACATGACACACTCCTTAGAATTATTCAAGCTGCATTCAGACAGTGTTTTATTTCATTTCCCCAAAATTTCCTTACTTGATCATTTTCACATTTTGTGTGATCTTCCACACAATGTAAAAGCTACTTCTGGAAATAATAGTGGAATCTAGTAGAAGGTTAGCACTCATTTCTGTTGACCTGGAAAATTGTGGGATGAAAAAATTGGGAGCGGAATCCCAGCATCTGGGGTGCCAACTTGAAAAAAATATTGGGGGGGGGGAGAGTAAGCCCTGCCCTGCATAACTGATCACATGACATGGTGCACAGACACCATTTGAATGGCATTGCCCACCCACTTTTGAGGGGCAGGCCTGAAAACCCCTCAGCCCCTAGGAGTTTGCTCCTATGCCCAGCATACAGTTCTTTCCCACTGCTTTCATGGGTGAATCATGGGGGAACATAAGCACACATTGACATAAAGGGTGGGGAGTGGTGGCAACATGCTGAATGAGGCCTGCTGTTGTGTCGCAACTGACCCACAGGTGTGAATTAAATGTAGCATGAATGTCTCACTCAAAAAGCCACAATTCCATGCATAATGCAACTGGGAATGCCGTGTAAAAGGAACATCAGACACCAGCACAGAAGTGACCAGGAACTCTAATGCAATTATCTCCACGTCTGAATGGACCCTGAGTGGTCTTAAAACTGTTACCTTCTCACCACGTTCATTTGAAGTCACAGCTATGTTATTTAAAACTCACATTTAGCATTGCCTCTTGTTCCAGAGTTCCAAGAGCAAAGATGGGAAGTTTGTGTGCGCATCCACAAAAGGTCACAAGATTTCAGGCAACAAAGATGAGATTTCTTCAATTGTTCCATACAATGTTTTCAGTTAAATTATAGTTACTTCCTGCTCATGTCAGCACACATTTCCAGCTTTCCTTATGATCCTGCAGGCAAGGTTATCTATTTTTACCTTTTCATGCATGTTACTGTTCTTTCTTCCCACCCTTTATGTCACTTGCTAGATACATGAATATCTCAAAGAGTAAGGTTAAATAAACCAAACTATGGTTAATACTAAAACTATTTATTGCTAGCATCCTTCAAACATGATATTTAGGTATTGATACAGAGTTCTACAGGAGTCCATTAATCCCTATTTTACAGCTGCGCCTTTATGAGCTAAACATGGATAGCATAATCCAGCAGGAGCTAAATTCAGCCAAGTAGAAGGTAAAGACAGCCATTTCCTAGAATCATAGAATCCTAGAGTTGGAAGAGACCACAAGGGCCATCGAGTCCAACCCCCTGCCAAGCAGGAAACACCATCAGAGCACTCCTGACATATGGTTGTCAAGCCTCTGCTTAAAGACCTCCAAAGAAGGAGACTCCACCACACTCCTTGGCAGCAAATTCCACTGTCGAACAGCTCTTACTGTCAGGAAGTTCTTCCTAATGTTTAGGTGGAATCTTCTTTCTTGTAGTTTGGATCCATTGCTCCGTGTCCGCTTCTCTGGAGCAGCAGAAAACAACCTTTCTCCCTCCTCTAGGTGACATCCTTTTATATATTTGAACATGGCTATCATATCCCCCCTTAACCTCCTCTTCTCCAGGCTAAACATGCCCAGCTCCCTTAGCCGTTCCTCATAAGGCATCGTTTCCAGGCCTTTGACCATTTTGGTTGCCCTCCTCTGGACACGTTCCAGTTTGTCAGTGTCCTTCTTGAACTGTGGTGCCCAGAACTGGACACAGTACTCCAGGTGAGGTCTGACCAGAGCAGAATACAGTGGCACTATAACTTCCCTTGATCTAGATGCTATACTCCTATTGATGCAGCCCAGAATTGCATTGGCTTTTTTAGCTGCCGTGTCACACTGTTGGCTCATGTCAAGTTTGTGGTCAACCAAGACTCCTAGATCCTTTTCACATGTACTGCTCTCAAGCCAGGTGTCACCCATCTTGTATTTGTGCCTCTCATTTTTTTTGCCCAAGTGCAATACTTTACATTTCTCCCTGTTAAAATTCATCTTGTTTGTTTTGGCCCAGTTCTCTAATCTGTCAAGGTCGTTTTGAAGTGTGATCCTGTCCTCTGGGGTGTTAGCCACCCCTCCCAGTTTGGTGTCATCTGCAAATTTGATCAGGATGCCCTTGAGTCCATCATCCAAGTCGTTGATAAAGATGTTGAATAAGACTGGGCCCAAGACAGAACCCTGTGGCACCCCACTAGTCACTCTTCTCCAGGATGAAGAGGAACCATTGATGAGCACCCTTTGGGTCCGGTCAGTCAGCCAGTTACAAATCCACTGAGTGGTAGCATAGTCAAGACCTGAGCTGACCTATTGAGTTGTATAGTAAAGAGTAGCCTCTTACCTTTTTTTTGTTAGTGGGGCAGATGTAGAAATTTTCAATGACTGTAGCAATTCCAGGCTGTAGATTCAACTTGGTATATAATGTTCCAAAATCTGAGGACCTGGTATGGTGAAAAACAGAACTTTAAATGCATGGTGGTAATTAACCAGTATTTTTACATTTCAAAATAGAGCTGATATACAGCTCACATATTATACATTTGAAAACTGTTATAAACAAAAATTTTAGGTAAAGTAACTGCCCAATTCTGAATACAACTGCTGAAATACAACATATTGTTATAGATAGGGGGCTAAACCCTAGAAATTAATAAATGGTAAAGGACCCCTGACAGTTAAGTCCAGTCATG
Organism: Podarcis tiliguerta; assembly: GCF_965153285.1. NCBI lineage: Eukaryota > Metazoa > Chordata > Lepidosauria > Squamata > Lacertidae > Podarcis > Podarcis tiliguerta. Next base: position 86,061,192 of record NC_139540.1, on the reverse strand, counting down.
AACGACTCTGGGGTTGCGGAAACGTCCGCAGACAGTTTTTCTGGGTCATGTGGCCAACATGACTAAGCCACTTCTGGTGAAACCAGAGCAGTGCATGGAAATGCTGTTTACCTTCCCGCTGGAGTGGTACCTATTTATCTACTTGCACTCTGACATGCTTTTGAATTGCTAGGTTGGCAGGAGCTGGGACTGAGCAACGGGAGCTCACCCCACCGTGGGGATTTGAACCGCCAACCTTCTGATCGGCGGCTCAGTGGTTTACACCACAGAGCCACCCGCATACCTGTAGGGAAGGGAAGACTGCAGGCCAGTGAAAAAATGCAGGCTAAGCTTCCCAAGCCAGGGCCTCACCTGGGATAGAGGCATTAACATGGCAAAGGTGTTGATGGCCCATCGAAGGGGAATTTGGGGCCTGGGCAGGCAGAGGTTGCTGAGATGATGGGGTATGTGAGATATGACAGGAAAAGAGTGTCTTTAGCAAGGTGTGCTGGGAAGGAGGAGAGAACAAAGACTGAGAGCTAGGGGTGCCATCTATGGGGGGCATGCAAGCCGGGCCCCCCATATTTTCAAGAAGGGGGCCTGGGCTCACCAAAATTCCACAACAATCCTCAAAAGGACGTACCGGGATGAAGATGCTTGGCCTTGCTGCCTCCTTTTGAGGATCACCAGGGATAGGGCAGGACGAAAAGGTGGCTGGTGGCGGGTGGGGGATGGCAGGCTGAGTCAGCCCAGCTAGGTGGGGGGGGGGTCACACATGTGACATCATGCACTGCCCCCACTCACGTGTTGGGTGCAACTCAGTGCCTATGCTGAGCAGGCTGGCTGGGAAAAATGCCTTGGACTCGATGGTTGCACTGCTGTGGGGAAACAAGCCCCTCTCAAAAGGACCATGCCGTAAGATCTGGACTCCCTGAATGAAGACTGAAGCTGTAAATATGTGACTGAATCATGTTTCTTCAAAGTCCCAGCAGCATCTTCAGTTCCCCAAAGGAGCACAACCCCTGGGCAAGTGCCTGGAGCCCCCTGAAATCTTGCTACCACTTGGCGGGGGCGGGGTGCTACCCAACTTTTTTAACAATATGAATGAAATAAGCTTTACATAAATTCACACCATTTTGCATCATCCAGATTTATGAAACAGAAGACATTGACCTTCTATTGTAGGAAGAACCCATCAGAAAATGAACACTTGGTTTTGCCTCCAAGAGTAAAAAATACACAGGTATCCTTCCAGTTTTAGCCTTAGACTTGACCTTTTCAAAATACAACAGCCTATAGAAACAATAGTAGATGTACAAATAATGGTGAGTTCTGCCCTCAATGGGGCCCTTCAAGGGGAAGGACAAGAGAGAACATGATCTACATGATCGAAGAACAAGACACCAGGTGAGGCACACCAAAATATGCACAATCCATGCTAAGTTTCAATGCATTTTAATATCTGAAATAAATCTCCATTCTTACTGACCCTCTTGGGTGCTAAGACTGATGCTAGTTCTGCCGCCCTCCGTACCCTCAGCTTTCTCTGTGGCAACCCCCCCTCCCCACAGTGGTACATTGAGCCTTCACCAAATGTCAAAACATCTCTCTTTACCTTGGTTTCTGTCAGTTAAAATATTTTATTTTGTGGGACATACCTATTTTGTTGAATTTATACTGTTCTGTTCGGACTGTAAAAGTTTTACTTTTTTATAATTATAGCTAGTTTATCTGGTTTTATGATTGTATTTTACATTTGTGTAACCCATCCCGGGACCTTACAGTTAAGGGCAGGTAAGAAATCTAATAAATAGGATCACAGGGGAAGACGGCAAAGTCACCATGGAAATAATAATCTTGTAAAAATAATTATGCATTAACATCAACATCTGAAATATCTATAATATCTATGATTGTGAAGATTTTAAATTCTGCATAACCTGTTCATTTCACAGCCCTTGACATGCAAGGGGAAACTAGATTGTTTTGTTTTTCTAACCATTCAATTGCTTCTCACTTGGCTCTCCTTAGTGGTTAAAGGGTGTGAAAAATAAATGAATTCAATAACAGAATTTTAAGCAATTTTTCAACAGCACAGAAACTAGAACTTGTGAAGGAAAATTGGACATGACAGCATGCCTAACGTACATTTTACAACAGCTTCTCAAAACACCTTCAGATTCCTTATATATTCCCAAACGCTAAGTCAAAATGACATTGATTGCTGTTCTCCTCAGTCACATGTAACCAAAAGAAACCAAGGGGCATCCTAATTGGTATAATTAGTCAGTTCACTTGTCCGCCCGCACACTTACTGGGGGTTTTTTAGGCCTCAGAGCATGGAACAGGAAAAGTATCAGACCGTTAATGGTACAATGCCCACAAAATGCTGCTTAGTGGCAGGGGTGCAAACTTGAATAAAATATTGTGGGGGCCCAGGTAAGCCCCGCCCTACATAATCAATTACACGATGCAGTGCGCACACACAATTTGAATGGGAATGCCCATCAGCTTTGTGGGGTTCCAGCCGCCTAAAATACTTTGTTGTGGGGGCCAAAGCCCCACAGCCCCTAGGAGGTGGCTTTATGCTCAGTGAGAGGCTCAGATCGGCCAGCGCATAGAGAAAGTCAGTCCGCTGCTGATGGGCAATAGGACTGAGCCAAAATGATTCTTGCCATTTCCATTTCATTTGCTCAGAATATCGAAGCATATCTTCTTGTGGAAATCATTTATTGCAAATCATCTTCAGTTGCTTTTTATTTAGGTTGCACACCAGCATACTATTTGTATGTGTTGCCTTTTTAATAGAAGTGGCTGTTTAAGGCAATGTTCATATCCCTTATATCCTAGAAGTTTCCAAGTGCTCATGTTCCTACTTTGTTGCAAGGCGGCTTTTGTAGATATTTTTTTGGAATTGATTTGTGTGTGCGTGGCCTCCAGACACTTTAGCACACTGAGGAGCTCTGCTAATTCAAGCACGCATGCCATACCATATCATAACGGCAGCACAGGTAGCTGAGTACGTTCCTCTGTATTGTCTCTATCGGGATGTGAATGTGTACAGTATTACAATGAAGCTACATCAAGGATGCCTCTGCATCTTGAGATAGTGGCACGGGCTCCTCAACAAACACGTGTCTCATAATCCTTGGAGGCTGCCGTAGAACTCCTACCACCCACCTAGAATCCTGAAACACCCACTAGTGGGTGTTAGGGACCAGGTTGCCCACCCCTGGCCTAACAGAAAAGGTAGAAGCTGTGCATAGCTTGTCTACTGATAACAGTGAAAGAATACTGAAGGAATGGAATGTAAGCAGCTAGGCTATGACGATGGTGTACTAACGCTAGAAGATAAGTCAAGCATGGAAGTTACACTAAGTCCTAAGGTCGAGAAGAGAACAAAAATACTGACATAGGTAACTGAAAGCAGATGCTGGCAGACCACTAACAGAAGACAATGAGAGCAGACACTGAAAGATGGTTACATGCATCCACACATTATGAGACGGTTAGGGTTGGCTAGTCAAAAGAATCCAAGTATCTCCAAGTGATTTAAGAATGATGGCAGTGTGTTGCAGTTGTGTAACTGTCATAGGAAAGATTGCTGCAATTGTGGTAACTGTTTGCTTGGTTATTTTCTGCTCACGTGAATAGATTAGCAGTGTACTGTACAGTGGTACCTCTGATGACGAACTGAATTCGTTCCAGAGATCCGTTCTTAATCCGAAACCGTTCTTAACCTGAGGTGTGCTTTTGCTAATGGGGCCTCCCGCTGTGGCGCGATTTCTGGGGCAAAGTTCTCAACCCGAGGTACTACTTCCAGGTTAGCGGAGTCTATAACCCGAAGTGTTTGTAACCCAAGGTGTTTTTAACCCAAGGTGCCACTGTGTAAGAGGTGATGTTTGAGAACATAAAAATTGCTCTCTGCCTCTGATTTTTTAGGAGACTGACCTCTAGATACGTTTGTATCAATAAGAACATAATCTCTACCCCCCCCAATGAAGGCATTAACATGATTCCTCCTCTGTGTAACTATTACAGTGGTGCCTCGCAAGACGAAAAGAATCCGTTCCGCGGGTCTTTTCGTCTTGCGGTTTTTTCGTCTTGCGAAGCAAGCCCATTGACGGAGTAGCGCTATTAGCGCTGTTGGCGATTTAAGGGCTAAAAACGGCTTTTTAAGGGGTGGGGGATTAGCGGTTTTGCTGCTAAAATGCTTTTAGCAGCTTAGCAATTCAAAATAAGGGGTTTTGGAGCAAGAAAAAATTCAATTTTTTTCGTCATTTTTCGTCTTGCGAAGCAAGCCCATAGGGAAATTCGTCCTGCGAAGTGCCTCTGCAAACGGAAAACCCTTTCGTCTTGCAGGTTTTCCGTCTTGCGAGGCATTCGTCTTGCGGGGCACCACTGTACTACTTTAGCCCTTTAACTATGGTTTCTTTTTCCAGATTTTTTTATGATTGGAGAGACACACTGTCAGGGACTGGCTGGATGAGGAAGAGCAGTGGCAGCCAGTGGTTCAGGAGACACCTGAGGGGGAAGGGGACTTTGAACCAGGTTCAGCGTGGTGGGACAGGGAGAAATCATCATCATCAGAGAGTGAGGGCGAAGGGGAGAGGCTTGAGGTGGCCACAGACGCTGAGAGAGATGGAGAAGGAGCTGGGTTTCCTGCTTCACAATACAGTCCTGATTCAGCTTCTTCTCCTCCCTCTTTCAGCACAGGAATGAGGTGTCGTGAAAAGGCTAGAACAATTAAGAAAAGCTGAGTCACAGCAAAAAATGCAAGGAGGGAGGTATAAATAAGGGAGAGAGAGGACAGAATTTAGCTTCTGCAACTGACCTGCTTATCTGATGGATGTGATGGATGTTGACTCCCTGGTTGCTGAGCAATAAAATGAATTACTGACAAGTAAGTTTGCCTGCTTCTGATTACAGTGTTGGATAAGAGACAGCAGGCTTTTCCAGCAGCCTGAGAGATACTAGCAAGTGTCATAAAACCACATAAGGAGGGTTCTAGTGAACCAAAGAAATCAGTCATGCCCATTGGCACCGTGAGCCTAATAGAGGATACAGGACACACAGTTACAACTCGGAGTCCAGTGCAGGTACAAGTCCCTGTTCCAACAGAAAAACTTGCTCCCATCTGAGTCCTTTAATATAAGCTGCACAGACATACATTTAAAGCACATGCATTTGCATGTGAACTTTTCCCCCTCCTGGTTTCTCCTGGTTCCTTATTTCTTCATAAAAGCATTTATAAACCACTTAATAGTAAAAAATAATAATGTCAAAGCTGTAAGAAAAATCTACGTGGCCAAGCACCACCACCAATCCAGATGGGTCACTTTCAGAGACTAATGGAATCCAATGGATTCCTGAATGCTCTTGGGGGCTTTCCAGCACATAGGGGAGAGGACCCTGTTGAAGCCCTTTCCATTATGTAACAGTGGGGATCACTGGGTTTTTGACACAGTCACCCCAAGCACTCTCTCCAGAATTGAAGAGTGAGAGTAGAACAGTGTCATCTGTAATCAAAGCAGTCTTGCTGACTGCTCTAAACTTGGAGACTTTGGATTCTAGATAAAGGGATCTAATTATGTCTTGCTACCCTAATTCAGTCGGAAATGGCAATAGCTTCATTTTCTATTTTTGTTTATTTATAAACAGCAATAATAGCAATGTATTATATAATTAGACAGCATGTAGAGCAGTAGGGAAGGAGGTAATTCACAATCACATTGCTTAGTTGCGACACTTCATACTCCTTCAGCTACATGAGAATGACTGTCAGTCTATGTGACACTAAAGACAGGTTCCATCTGTTGTTCTATTTTTCCTCTCAACCTATCTTCCAGTTCATTTATCAGTTTCCTAGCAACCCATCTCAATTTTCTGTTCTTACATGTAATTCTTCTTTCAGTTCCTACTGAGAGGCATCCATCTTTCAAAGCAGTTGAGCTTTAATTTCTTCCCGCACAGTTTGAATCACATCAAGTCTTCCTCCTTTGCCCTTCCTGTTGTGCAACCTTGAGCTTTATTCTTGGATACTGAAAACAGTGAAGGCATTTGAAAAGCCTGCCTGCAAAACAACAGGCCACTTTTTGGGGTGGGGGCAGCGGGAGGGGACAAGCAACTAATGAATAGCTGAATGATTTGAAAGCAAAATTGTGGTGCACCTGAAGCTACAGGCATAGAAAAAGTAAAATCTGGAACATTTCTGAATTTATTTTTGTATTTATTTGAATACTTTTATCTAACTTAGTAACTAGAAATGCTCAAAGTGGTCTTAAAATAATTTTAAAAGGAACACTGAAATAAAAACAAAACTCGGAGCCAGCTAAAATTCTTAGAAATCAAAGTCAACATCTAGAAGCAGATCCAGATGCAAATGTCTACCTAAGCAACCACATATTGAGAGCAGCTCTTTAAGGCATGAATTCCACAATAAGGGGGCAAGCACCAAGAGGTGGGTTCCCAGCTCACTTTCAGAAGACAGCAGGAAGACTGCCTCCTGCACATGGGACCATCGTAATACACATGGCAGTATATTCAAGAGCAGATCTGTAAGGCGCCCTGATCCAAGTCACTGTGGATGTTCAAACTCAAAAAACTTTGAACTTGGCCCAGAAAACTAACAGTCAGAGTTCTTTGAAAACAGGCATTATGTGTCTTCAAAGGTCAGTTCCAGTTAACAATTGTTATATTCTGAATCCAGTGCTGTTTCTGAACAATCTTCAAAAGACATCCCCACTGATTGAAAAACTGTTGAGTGCTCCCTGAGAGCAACATTGTTCAACATTCACCCGCCCTTTAATAAAAAAATGATCCGATGGGCAAGGCATCAGAGGCTTAGTGGGGGGGAACATGAGGGCCATGTCCCAGGGCGCAATTTTGTGAGGGGGCACAAACAGGCACCTCCACAGCAGCACCTCCACACAAGAAGGAGCTGTGCTTTGGCTGTGGTGCTTGTGCCTGGCTGCAGCAGCTCTGCCCTTGGGTCAGGAGAATGGGTGGCAATGCTGCCCTCCACCCTCTTCAGCCACGGTGCGCCTTGCGCCTGGCTGCAGCAACTCCACCACCGGGTCAGGCCTAGGGGGGCGGGGCGGGAAACAGTGTGGTTAACTCTCAGTTCCCCAACTTCAACATAATTTTTTCCCAGACAAATTAGGCACAATACCACAGCTGTCTTGTGTCTGAAGATCTACATCCTCTATTAGGTAATAAAATAAATGCAAGAATGCTGCCCTCAGTTTTCCACAGCTAGAGAGAGTGGGTGGGGGGATAAGACAATGTCGTCTTTTGACAGGCCCCAAAATAGTGATAATCTATGGGCTGTTTCTCTTATTAAACTGCAGAGCTACTGCATGACTCCCACAGGTTATTCCTGCGTCTGAAAAGATGTAGCAGTGCCTTGGATTGATATTAATAATCCAAGTAACTGCAGGCTGTTCCTAGCCCTGTTTTACTCAATTCAGATTTGAATATATATGTTTAAATGTATATAACTGAATGCCATGGATGGTGTTTGGTTCTGTATACATGGTGCTACCGATACAGTCATACCTCGGGTTGAATGTGCTTCAGGTTGAGAGCTTTCGGGTTGCGCTCCGTGGCAACCTGGAAGTAATGGAGCACGTTACTTCTGGGTTTTGCCGCTTCCGCATGCACAGACGCTCAAAATGACGTCACGCGCATGCGCGGAAGTGGCACCGTCACATCTTACATTCCATTCAGGATGCGAACAGGGCTTTGGAACGGATCCCGTTCGCATCCCGAGGTACCACTGTATATCAGCCAGATAGGTGGGGTATAAACAATAAATAATACATTAGTAGTAGTAGTAGTAAAAAGGGTGATCAGGAGGGAGAGTTATTGGAGCAACTTTGCTCCTCTCCCAACCCAGATTGGAAGACTAGTGAAGAATCAAATTGTTCTTAACAACACAGTCTCAATTATATTCTAAAAATGGAAGAGAGGGACATCACTATTTTCTAGCAAAATTTAGGTGGGTAGGCGGCTGGAATTAGAAGAGTAACTGAAATATTTGATTTCAACAGGACCAATGTTGAGAAGCTAAAACAATTATAGAGGTAGGTGATACTGTATATACAGAAAAACATGTTGAACTTCTTTCAATCAACAGTGCAATAATTATAAGCAATTTGCATAGGAAGCACAGGTCCCATGCCAAATTGGATAAGTAATAATCTTTAAGTGTATTTATCCACAGGATTTCTCTTTGCTGCTTAATATGAAAGAAAAATCAAGAGTGAAATATTTGTGATACGAAATTACTATTCTGGCCAATGTAGTTGTTGCATTAGCATAACACCCTGACTGAGTAAAAAGCCACTTAAAGGTCGTGTAGGAGAAATAGTAAGAAAGAGATCAAATGGGGTGAATGCGTTCAAAAGGCCAGGTGAAGATGAAAGAACCTGTGGATGTACTTTAAATGCTCAACAGTTTTAATCATTTCAGTACTTAAGGTGTGTGCATCTGCACTATGCCAACCCACGTTAGATTTGACTGAGAAGGGAGATAGGCCAAAAACAAAGCATTTCCTCTTCCCATAAAGTTTGCTGGTACTGCATAGTGAAAGTCAGATCCAGGAGACTGTGCGGAAGATGCCCAACTCCCCTGCTGCCACTCAGACAAAGGAGAGACGTTCCCTCCATCCATCAATGCAGGAACGACTGGGACTACTTCTAGACACGGGAGAAATTGTGAATCTGGTTGCATTTCCCCACCCTTTCATGCAACCCCAAAATCTGATCCATAGGGTCCCCATCCAGATGGGGGGGCACATGGGATTTACTGTGGGGGGGGGAGAGGAATGAGGAGTCCTGTTGCAGGAGGGGATCCCTGCTTAAAGTACACTAGATCCTGCCCTCTATGTTGCTGAGGCTGGATTTCTTCTGCCTTTTTACTTGTTAGCAATTCTGAATCAGGGCCAGAGACAGAGAAGGGAAACAGCTGCAAGGCATTACAGGGGCTACTAAAGCTAATCTGATATCCTTTTTTTAGAAGGTAGATGGTTTTCCAGATAAAATTAAATTCAGCAGATTGAATCAGTTTAAAATTTCACAGAACATTTGGTTACATATGACGTAAGAAACTATTATTTCTGCTTTAAAAGAGGCATGTCAAATGTGTATTAAAGGGACTAGATAGGGGTTTGCTTAAAAGCAAACAGTACAGTTGAAGAAAAGAAAGCAGTGGATGTAATCAGTGATGGGGCCCACTTTATTAAATATTTGCATATTTTACAGAAGCCTGGGGGCTGAGGAGAAATGTTTTGGTTAGAATCTAACCATTAGATGACAGCAATCCCAAGCCATTTTTAATACAGATTATTAGGAAATTGCACAGGATGAATTGGTTGATCTCAAATTTGTGGAATAATACTAATTAAATTCAGTAATATAAGATGTACGCAGAGAAAATAGCACATTTTTTGTTGCTGGCTAGGGGCTCAACAGAGAAAAAAATTCTAGGCATATTGGCTGATCACTTAACTCGGGCTCAGCAATGCCATAGAGCAACAAGCAGTGCAAATGTAGAACCATAGAATCATAGAAACATAGAGTTGGAAGAGACCGCAAGGGCCATCAAGTCCAACCCCCTGCCAAGCAGGAAACACCATCAGAGCACTCCTGACATATGGTTGTCAAGCCTCTGCTTAAAGACCTCCAAAGAAGGAGATTCCACCACACTCCTTGGCAGCAAATTCCACTGTCGGAGAGCTCTTACTGTCAGGAAGTTCTTCCTAATGTTTAGGTGGAATCTCTTTCTTGTAGTTTGGATCCATTGCTCCGTGTCCGCTTCTCTGGAGCAGCAGAAAACAACCTTTCTCCCTCCTCTATGTGACATCCTTTTATATATTTGAACATGGCTATCATATCACCCCCTTAACCTCCTCTTCTCCAGGATAAACATGCCCAGCTCCCTTAGCCGTTCCTCATAAGGCATCGTTTCCAGGCCTTTGACCATTCTGGTTGCCCTCCTCTGGACACGTTCTAGTTTGTCAGTGTCCTTCTTGAACTGTGGTGCCCAGACTTGGACACAGTACTCCAGGTGAGGTCTGACCAGAGCAGAATACAGTGGCACTATTACTTCCCTTGATCTAGATGCTATACTCCTATTGATGCAGCCCAGAATTGCATTGGCTTTTTTAGCTGCCACGTCACACTGTTGGCTCATGTCAAGTTTGTGGTCAACCAAGACTCCTAGATCCTTTTCACATGTACTGCTCTCAAGCCAGGTGTCACCCATCTTGTATTTGTGCCTCTCATTTTTTTTGCCCAAGTGCAATACTTTACATTTCTCCCTGTTAAAGTTCATCTTGTTTGTTTTGGCCCAGTTCTCTAATCTGTCAAGGTCGTTTTGAAGTGTGATCCTGTCCTATGGGGTGTTAGCCACCCCTCCCAGTTTGGTGTCATCTGCAAATTTAATCAGGATGCCCTTGAGTCCATCATCCAAGTCGTTGATAAAGATGTTGAATAAGACCGGGCCCAAGACAGAACCCTGTGGCACCCCACTAGTCACTCTTCTCCAGGATGAAGAGGAACCATTGATGAGCACCCTTTGGGTCCGGTCAGTCAGCCAGTTACAAATCCACTGAGTGGTAGCATAGTCAAGACTGCATTTTACCAGCTTCTTTACAAGAATATCATGGGGCACCTTGTCAAATGCCTTGCTGAAATCAAGGTAGGCTACATCCACTGTGTTCCCTTCATCTACCAGGCTTGTAATTCTGTCAAAAAATGAGATCAGGTTAGTCTGACATGACTCATTTTTCAGAAATCCATGCTGACTATTGGTGATCACAGCATTCCTTTCTAGGTGCTCACAGACTGTTTGCTTAATGATCTGCTCCAGAATCTTCCCTGGTATTGATGTCAGACTGACTGGGCAGTAATTATTTGGGTCCTCTCTTTTCCCCTTTTTGGAAATAGGGACAACATTTGCCCTCCTCCAGTCTGCCGGGACTTCGCCTGTTCTCCAGGAATTCTCAAAGATGACTGCCAGTGGTTCTGAGATCACATCTGCCAGTTCTTTTAATACTCTTGGATGCAGTTCATCTGGCCCTGGAGACTTGAATACATCTAAACTAGCCAAGTATTCTTGTACTATCTCCTTAGTTATTCTGGGCTGTGTTTCCTCTGCTGAATCGTTTGCTCCAAATTCTTCAGGTTGGGCATTGTTTTCTTTATGGGAGAAGACTGAGGCAAAGAAGGCATTGAGGAGTTCAGCCCTTTCTGTGTCCCCTGTTTGCATTTCACCATCTTCTCCTCTGAGTGACCCCACTGTTTCTTTGTTCTTCCTTTTGCTACGAACATACCCATAAAAGCCTTTTTTGTTGCTTTTAACCTCTCTAGCAAGCCTGAGTTCATTCTGTGCTTTAGCTTTTCTGACTTTGTGTCTACACGTGCTGGCTATTTGTTTGAATTCCTCTTTGGTGGTTTCCCCCCTTTTCCATTTTTTGTACACATCCTTTTTTAATCTTAACTCAGTTAAAAGTTCTTTAGATAGCCACCCTGGCATGTAATCTCTGGATGTGTTCACACCTTTAGATCCTGTAAGAAATAGCAAGCAGGCAGGTGAAGTTACACAACTGGAAAGAGGGAGAAAGTTATGAGGCAGGGCTTAAGAGCTAGATATCAACAGTGTATGTCCAATATTGAAAGCTGTAAGTTTTGATGAGATCACTAATAGAGAACATGTAGAGAATGGTCCTGTATAATTTCTCTTGGAGAAGCTACTCAAAGATGCCACAAAAGGAGGTGTTACAACTTTGCTCTATTAGCCACCCTGAAAGTCCAAAGTTGCCAAGAAATGAAACTGGTTTTATATTTATGATAAGCCAGAAATGAGTGGAAAGTTATTGCTAACTGAGGTCTTAACTCTTCATCTATGGTGCCTTAACGGCCTCCTTCCTTCACTCAGATACATATTTTACCTTCACAATTATTTATGGACAGAGGAATCCTACGGTCGTGGTGGTGGTGCTGGAATTATGTGGAAGATAAACTGCCGCTCCCTAGGCCCTGCCAACTCACACCAGCTAGGAAGGAAGGGGCGGGGGCGGATTTTCCAGGAGTCCCCCTCCACCAGTTAGCCCTCTAAGAAAATTCTCCCCTTATAGACTCTAATGGGAGAGAAAACAACTGCACCAGCTCCAAGGCAAGCATACATTTTTCAGCCCGAGAGTGTCAGGGGAAGAGGGGGCTCCGGTTCTGGTGGGTCCAAAGTGCTCCCCCAATGTGCCCCTGGAATGCCCCACATGGTGATGGCCTCTGAGCACAAACCTCCCTTCTGGGAGTTCACACTTGCTTTCTACGCCATGGTACAAAATTGCTTTACAGTGTAATCTACAGTAGGACAATAATAAAATACAGTACATTATTTAGAGGCAATAAACAAACAACAGAATTAGCATGATATACATTTAAAATACCTATTTAAAAAGCAAATAATTTGTGTTTTAAAATATAGCAGCTCCCCCATACTATCCAACATCAAACCAATTAAAATGCCTAAGAGAATGAGATGTCTTCTTCATTTGACACCTAAAAGACAATAAAACGAAAGCCTCCTTGGGTGAGAGTTCCACAGCAGGGGTGCCACAAATGAGCAAGCTACCCACTTGGCTATTAAACAAGAACCCTATTTCAAATGTCTAATACTGAGGAGACAGTGCTTGCTTTATGGCACTTGCTTTGTAAAAAAATATAATAAAAAGGTGAATAGAAAATGAAAATCTGTGAGCAGTTCTGACATCAAGCATACTATACTGTGGCAAATTGTTGCTGTAGACATTGAATGAAGCAGAATAATTATGGCTGAATTCTTACAAAGTTCATAGGACGGTCAGGCCACATATGTCAGCATCCAACAACAGAAATGTTTGATGAGAAACTGGCAACCAGGAAGCCGTTCCACAAGTAGGAAAATTGATTTGTAAAAGCTTCAAGTTACCAGCTTGAAGCAGAGAAATAGGAAAGGCAAACAACCAGTCAGCATGTATCATATTTCCTCTGGCACTTCCAATATACTAAAATCTTCATGGAAAATAATCCTATCAAAAATATCACAATCCTTTTCCGCACAATTAATACCACTTTATTCTCTGTGTTTATCTGTCTATTCCAAAAAACAGGAAACGCGGTATTTCTATGGGAATGAGGCAAGAGAGAAAGGGGTACACATTCCATACATACCATTTGGACATGTGGGGGGGGGGGTTACTGTAAATGGGGCCATGCAGAACATGAGCACAGGAACTCTGGACCCCAGCCCTTATCTCATGTATACAGCTGCTAAAGGATGTATACTGCACATCTTAAATAAAGTTTCCTTCCATGGTACACCCTTTTTTTGTATATCATAATGCATTTAAAATAAACAAACAAACAAAAACAAACCACATTTGTGTCAAAGAAATGTGCATGAAAGCCTTGCTCTAATGTACTCACAGATATTCTCATATATAGATGGCTGGCAAAATGCACCAACAACTACACACCACAATGCTGATGCACAGAGCTGTGGCGGGAAAGGTTAGTAATTCTGTCCCAATTGGTACTGCAGCTGAAAGTGGTCTTCCCCAGCCCTTATGCCCCCCACTCCCTCGAACTCACACTTTACAGTTCCTAGCAGGAAATCGAAGTCTGTGGGGTGAAGGTGTCTATGCTATTTATTATTTATCAGGTGTTTTGAAAACTGCCTGTCGGTATTATCACTCCCAAGACAACTAATGAATCAGATAAAACTGATAAAAACAATAAAAACACATACGGACAATAAAAACAGCAGACTAGAAAAAGCAAAAATAAAATTGTAGCAGAAGAATAAAACCAATTCACTTGGGCTTTTAAGAGCTCTTGTTGCATGGTGCTAAAAAGACGTAATGATAGATGCCAAGTGAGACTCCCTGGGTAAGCTGAGAAATTGCTGATCTTGTAACAAAAATATGTAAGCTGTCCCTAAATTGTCCAAACCAGACGATTGCAAAGTAGTGCATATACCACAAATTTTAAAAGAAAGATCTAGGACCATGAGCATAACTTCTGTTCCTTGTAAATTGGAGGAAAGCAAGGTTAAATATAAAGTTATCAATCATAGAGAACAGCCTTCTCCAGCCTTTCTAGATGCTTGGACTACAACTCCTATCAGCCCTAGTTCAGCCCACATGGCCAATGGTGCTGGATAACCAGTCTAATAAAACCAACAAAAAAAGGTAAAGGTAAAGGACCCCTGACAGTTAAGTCCAGTTGCGAACGACTCTGGGGTTGCGGCGCTCATCTTGCTTTACTGGCTGAAGGAGCCAACGTTTGTCCGCAGACAGTTTTTCTGGGTTATGTGGCCAGCATGACTAAGCCACTTCTGGTGAAACCAGAGCAGCGCACGGAAACGCCGTTTACCTTCCCGCCGGAGCGGTACCTATTTATCTACTTGCACTTTTGACGTGCTTTTGAACTGCTAGGTTGGCAGGAGCAGGGACCGAACAACGGGAGCTCACCCTGTCTCGGGGATTCAAACCGCCGACCTTCTGATCGGCAAGCCCTAGGCTCTGTGGTTTAACCCACAGCGCCACCCGCGTCCCAACATGCTTAAGTCTAATTAGTGCATGATGTGGTTAATACCATAGAACAGGGATGTCCAACAGGTTGATCACGAGGGATCACTGGTAGACCCAGTGAGGTTTTGGTAGATTGCGGTCGATCGCTGGGTCCCTTTCCTTAGCACTGGTAAAACAGAACCCGCCCCCTCCTCCCGCCCTCCATTGTTGCACGATCTGCAGAACGGAAGACGGAGTTTACTCAACGAGGCTGTTTGTTTCCGCAGTGATCTTTGGATGAGTGGCTGTTCCCCTTTCTCCCTTGATCTTAGGCTCGAATTCTAATTGGGGGCTTTCCACCTCCCTATAAAAAAAGCTCAACAACTTTGACCTGAATCTGTGTGTAGAATGCAGTCTCTTGCGAGTTGGCCACCCCTGCCATAGAGTAAGCTGCCTTGCCAGGCTTAGTCTAGGTCACTTCCCCTCACCTTGGGAGGAAATAGGTAATCAAGCCTATTATTCACCTCCAGTCTATCTGAGAAACTCAACGTTTGAAGATGTTAGAGCTGGTTGTTCCAGCTCAGCTATATGGCTCTCACCAGCCATTCTTGAGTCAATAATTCTTATATCAATAATTTAGGAACTTCCACAACTTTGTAACTAAGTGAAGTTTTACTGCCTGTGCAACCTTTTCTGAAGCACATGAATCTGACCTTTGGAAAGATTGTAAGTAAAATATTTTTAAAATTACCAAATGTTTTTTCCTATGCTGAGGGAAGAGGGAAACTGGGGGGGGGGGGTACTTTTTAAGAGGACATTTTGGAACTCACTTTAAAGGGCACATATTTTAAAGGTCTAAACGCCTATGTTTCTATGCTTTACTTTGCTGCATATTTTGTGATTTTAAATCTCTGCTAGGGTTCTGTCACCAAAGGGCACTTGCCCCAAACTTGGATCTTGGCCTTTAGGGATTCTCCTTTCTATATATTTTTCTCCTGAACCAACTAATGGTCAGTGTAGTGGTAGTCTAGAAATATCTGGAGGGCCCCAGCTTGGAGAATGGCAGACATAAAAGAACAAGCCTTGCTAAAGGAGACTCAGTGTGGCTTCTGACTAGCCTTCCAGAGTTCTTTGAAAATATCAAACAGAATGTGGACGGGGTGATTCAGCAGGCAGAGTACTTGGACCTTTAAAAAGCTTTTGATAAAATCCTCATTGAAGGCTCCTAAACTGCACTTTATCATACGATAAAAGGGAAGGTCCACTTATGGATTAGTAGCTGGTTTAATTAGAACTGGATGCAAAGAGTAGAAATAAATGGATGGTTCTCACAATGGAATAAAGAAGTAGAATCTCCCCAGGGTTCTACGGGTGCTTTTAAAGTGGTTCATACGTGAACTGGCTTTTAGGGTGAAAAGTGAGGTGGCCCCAATTTTCTACGGCAGTGAAAAACAAAGAGCTCCCAAAAACTAGGTGAAGAGGCAAGCAGGAGCCAGGCGGGCACGCAGAGGCACTGCCAGGAGGACCGAGCCTGAACCCAGGACCTCATCAGTGGAGGGTGGGGGTGGGCAGGGCCAGGGAAGAGGCTGCATGGTGGTGGCAGAGAGGTGGGTGCACAGTGGTGGCGCCTCTCCCTCTCAGAGAATGAAAGGCGAGGAAGCTTCTCGCAAATGCTGCTCTCCCTCCCCGTCCCAGGAGCAGAGAAGTCCAGGCAGCCCGCTCTGGACACACTGACTTGGAAGGAAACACTGCCGAGATTCAGGCAGGTTGGCTAAGTGCGTGCAGGACTGCCTGCCAACAGCACCCCACGTGTGGCCCTGTGCCCCAATCCACACCTGGCACCAGATGGCACCGGTGGGAAGCATTTCGTCAAGTGTGGTGGCACTTCCTTGGTGATGCAGCTCAGAGGTTTTTGTGAGCAAACTTCAGGTGTAATCTTTGTCAGCTTTAGCCTTGGGTTGGGCTCAGCAGTCCTCCCATTTCTGTATTTGGATTTGAGGGTGACAAGTGATGAAAATCCTCTCTCGTACAGGGATGTGAAAAATAAAACACTTTCCCCATCATCATCCAATGCATTATGAGAATCATGAGGCCTGGTCTAGGGCCTTGCTAACCTTTTAATAATTCTGTCCTCCATCATCATATCAAGGAAAGTAAGTGCGGAGCTGAGTACAGATAAATTTCACTCTGCTGCAGCCTCTCCAGCGGCCTCCCAAATGGAACTCACAGACCATAGTTTAAAAACTTCTGCCTTAGCCCATAGTTAATACCATTTCGATCAATCAATCTTAGTCAATCTCAAACCTTTTTTGGCATATGGACAAGATTCTGAAAGGTTCAGTACAATAAAACCAATTAGCAGAATCTGCATCTAACAATTAAAATATGTTGTGTGTTGCAGCAACCTGGCTATTATCTCCATCTTATCCCCATCCCGAGTAAACATCAGGAAGGTCACCTTGCATACATCTGACTGCCATTCCCTGCTAACAACCAAATGATTAATGAACTTGACTGAATCGTCTGATACAAGCGGCAGTGCAAAAGAACATGCACAACTGGTTCTATATGAATCTTCAAATGTCTCAAGGGCTGTCACATGGAAGAGGGAACAAGCTTGTTTTCTCCTACTCCTGGGACTTGAACAAATGGCTTTAAGTTACAAGACAGGAGATTCCAACTGAACATCAGAAAAAACTTTCTGACAGTACAGTAAGAGCTGCTTGACTGTGGAATGGTCTCCTTCAGGGGGTGGTAGACTCTCCATTGGAGGTTTTGAAGCAAATTTTGGATGGCCATCGGTCAGGGATGCTTTAGCTGAGATTCCTGCATTGCAGAGGGTTGGACTAGACGACTTGGGGTCCCTTCGGACTTTACAATTCTATGATTCTATGACTCTGTCCACAGCAGCATAGTCTCTCTGCGAATCGTAATACCATTTCCAGTTCTACTGTGTGTGTTTCTCATTCTTGCATACCGGGACAAGTGAATTGTTGTAAGTGTAAGCTCCAGTCAAGCAATGTAGTTGAGATCACAGAATGATAGAATTGTAGTGCTGGGTGGTACCAAGGGTCATCCAGTCCAACCCCCTGAAAACAGACATTCCTTTGAGGCGACCGTAACCTAGGTTTAAGGTGCTCTTTGGCGACTAGCATTGGTGGTCATTAATCTGAAGATACCCAAGTGTGGATCACTGTGGCTGAGCTCCCTCTGCTTGGGAGGAGGAGCAGCTGCCACATCAGCCTCCGTTGGTGGAAGGCACATTGCGTCACAACTGTCTCTGGGCCTTCAGTGACATTTATCTGGGTCCCCAGACAGCAAACATGATCCTTTAGGTCAGAGGAGTAGAACCTTGTCCCTTCCAATAAACAAGGCCAAGGCCAAGGCAGGAGGCGGTTAAAACAACAGGGAATGGTCGCTGAGGTGACCACTCGTTTACCCATTCAGCTATAATTTATCATAGTGGCCATATTTTGATGCACATTGGTGGGCACCTTGCTAGGAAAACATCATTTTAGGTTACTGTTGCTTTCAAAAACTACAAACACATGCATGGAGTGAGCACCATCCTTAGCAATTTAACCAGGCCTTGGTCCTTACATAGACAATGCTTTGTTTTTAATCTGTGGCATTCTTAATTTGTTTGTCACCACAGCACTTAGTTGCAGCTGGCTAAATCTGCAGAAGCTTAACAGAACACTGGCATTTTGTTTCCTCTCAGCTTCCAACACCAGTTTATCACCATGGCACCTCCCTGAATAGGCCTGATATCAATTCTGCCATCTACTGAGAGCCTGAGAACACTTTCCTTTTAAATCTGTTGGCACTTTAGAAACTACCATGGAAATTCTTGTATAAACCAAGAACCCTTGAATTTTGGAGGATGCAATGAAACCCAAACCTTTAAAGTCCTCCCTACTTTTCTAAAATAAAAAGCAATAATTAGGACCAGGAGAGTCTCCCAACCACCAAATATATTAAAAAGAAAACTTTGTGGGTTAAAAGTTTTCTTGTTTAATTTTTTCTAGTTAGGGTAAATAAGCTTTATTGCACTAGCCAAAGGTCATGACAAAACCATACAAACACTTTCAGGAAAAGAAATATCTATATAACTGTATATAAAAAGCAGAGCCACTGCCTGAATAATCAATATCATAAAATGAAGATTCACACATAGAATGGGGACTCCACACAGCATACAGTATTTTCCTATCTCTCTGAATCTCCCTTACTGCAATTTTGTCCAGGTTCTTCTTCCTGATCTTTCTTGCCGCCAGTGCAAAGAGGACCACATTATAAGTTACTGGAGCATTAGCATCACTGAGCAGCCAGAGAACCCTCTCCACCAGGGAGAGGCAGCTTTCCTGGACAAACAAGGGATATGAAAAGTGCCTCCTAGGTTCTGTGTATGGTGGGCAATGTAATAAATAATTTTGGACGCTCTCCACCTGCGGTTGCCCACAAATACAAAGTCTACCTGCTTACAGGACCCTGTTATATGCCCTTACAGGTCAGCAGAAGGCATTATGTGTTAAAAGTTGCTTCTTTTTTTCTTCCTTAGGCAAATCAACCACTGAGAGCAGAACAATGTGTAGATAGGCAAGAGAGGGAAGCAGGTTTTCCAGATGCGCTGCTGCTTTCTCAAAGCTGCCCACAACCAGCCTCCCTCCACATACGGAGTGAGGGCAGCCCAGTCGGAGGGCTGTTGCCATGGCTGAGGTGAGGAAGCAGGAAGAGACTCTCCCTGGTGAGTCCAAGTCTTCTTCCCTGGCCTCTCTCTCCAGCAGTGGAAGCAGCATCCACTGCCTGAGAATTGCTCTTGTGGATGAGGTGTGGAAAGGAGCAAGGAAGGCAAAGATACACCCACACACTCACAGGAGAGCTAGAGGGCAAGGCTGCTGCCTCATGCAGCCTGCAACTTCCTGCCATAGAGAGAAAGTAAAACCACAGGCGTGCCATGAGGGTGGGAGCAGAACCTGCCCACTGCCCCTGAAGCTGCCACCTTCATGGTCAGTTTTAATTTACACAGAGGCTGAATCTACACATAAATAAAAAAGCTGTGAAAATGCTTTTTTTTAAAAAAAAACATTTAAAAATATATATGGAATTCCCCATAAGCTCACCTGCACCACCTAGTGTCACATTTGTATAATGCACTTAAAGTGCACTTAAAATGTTATCTTTCAGCTGTATAGCTAAGTCCCCAAAAGATATTTTTGGCAGTGACCAGTGCTTTTTTTCTGGGAGGACGCAGGGGTACGCATACCCCTAAACATTTTGTGTTGCCCCAACCGACCGACCAACGGACAGATTGACACGTCAGCTGTCTCCACAATAGCAGCACAGACTGGAGTTCCATCATTCTCCCCACCGGTGCCCAGAGAGGGGAGTCTGGGGCAGCCGCGGTGAAGATGATGGCGCCACCACTGCTGCTCCTCCTCTTGCCAGGCTAGAGTAAGCCAGACTGCACTGGCCCCTCCTTGCTCAAGCCGCCACCACCAGGGGCCTTCCCGTCCTCTCAGCACCACTGCCACCTCGAGTCCCTCGTCCAGGGGTTGGGGGTAGGGAAGGGGAAGGGGGAGCAGCCAAAATGAGAGTACCCCTAAACATTTTTTTTAGAAAAAAAGCACTGGCAGTGGCCATTCATTCCCCTGCCCTCCAATAAGGTGAATGGCACCCATTCACTTAAGATGGTGGGGAGAATGAGAGCCCTGATCTCAGGGACACCGCAGCCAGCTCCAGTCACATATCACTGCCTGCTCCATCCCAGCAACAAGGAACACAGAGTGAAAGTTGTATTTAAGCCAGCACCCTTGCTGGCAAACAAAATGAGCTTCTCCCGTGGCGTCTGCACAGCACTGCAATTATGAAGCGGCAAGGAGCAGCTGATGGCAGCTGGGAGGACGACTCATCAAAGAAGGAGAGCCAGTCTGCAGCTTCAAGAACAAAACCCTCTTGCAGGCAGGATGGGGGGAGCAGAGGGGAGCAGCTGGAAGGAGGGAAAATAAGGAAGGGAAAGAGGCAGGAGGCACCACCAGAGAAGCTAGGCTGCCAGCCCTCACCAGCCATGGTGGAAGTAACTAGGGCAACTCTTTGCCTTCCCTTCCCTGGGCTGGAGTGGCAAAACCACATCCTCTCCTGCAATATTTTTCCTGTCCCAGTCCCCGCCCCCCATCTTTTTCTTGTGTAAGCCCCTGCTAAGGCACAACTCTGGAGTGCCACAGAAAAGGTCATTGCCATCTACACAAAGACAAAAGGATTCAGTTGTCTTACAACAGACACCCTGAAGCAATAGCAAATCAGCCTCCCTTTTCCGACATTAAGGTCTGGATTCAACTACCTTGTACCTTTAGTGAAAGCCAGCACAAGGACTCCCATAATAGGAATTCTCTCTCCCTGCCTCGTGCCACCCCCAGGCCTCCCCAAATCTACTCTGGAGGGTTATGAGTGTTAGAAAAACACTGGGGCCTAATTTGAATAGTAGAATGTCTGGCATCTGGTGGGTGTGGCTTTGGTGTTCTGCTCCGGAATTGGCCCCTCCTTTTGTGTGCTCAGTTAAGTTCAGTTAAAGAGAGACAAACTGTCATTCTTCATTCTTGTCTCATTCCTGCCTTATGATGCTGTTTTAGTTTCCCTCAGATAGTATGTTATTGTGCTACAATTTTCTTTATTATTAAAGCTTTGCTTGACATAAACATGAGCTGCTTACTTTGCTGAAAGAAATAAACTCTGCTGAAGAATGGTGGAATATTAAACCGGGTGTGAGGGGATATTTTAATCATCCCACCCTCCACAACAGTGAGAACCCCCAGAACAGCACATGTGGGGAAGGGGAGATCATCCCATTAGAAGAAATTACAGAATTAGCTCCTTAGCACTAGGCTAAATTCCAGCCAAATTCACTGGGTCCCAGGGACTCCACTCCAACTGTGTCCTAAGTGCATTATTTTCTTAATATGAGTTTATGGTTCCCACTGAATTCTGAGGGCAAGTAGACTAGCTGTCAGAAGAAGCACAGTTCAGGTGGTTAAGTCCCCCCACCAACAATTCCTTTACTTTCTACCATGCAGGTGGATGGCGTTCATTTACTTGTATGTCCCCAAAAAAGTGTGTAGCACATGTGGCAGTGCTTGTACAAAATGCCCTTGACACTGGACATGGCCTCTGTGGAGAAGGACCCTGCAGTGGTAGAACTGGGCCTCTGTCCACAGCACACAGAAAGACTCTTTGCACCCCTTCATGGGCTCCCACAACACACTCCACCAACCTCAACCACAACCTCTCATCATGCCTGGCATTTTGATAATACCTATAAAATTTAATCACAGGGGTTTTAAAAACAAGCAACCATAATCTCAGTGTTTCCATGTTGATAAAATTACAGAATTAAGAGAGATGCTGGAAATGCCTTCAGAAGCATGGGTTGTATTTTGCCACAAATCTTGTTACTTCTGCGTTGCTCATGCATGATAACCAGTAATCCATAATAGACTGGATGGGAGCCAACCAACTGATGCTCAGCCCAGGAAATCAGAGGCAGCATTGGTAGGAGGCTCATCTGCACTAGGAGGTTTGATTTAACCTGTTCTGGGACAGTGAGTGATGCATAAGCTTTTAGCACATGTTCCAAAAGAAGTACAGTGTGTTTTTATTTTCTCCAGTGTTTCTGGACTAAGCCCATTATTTGATCGACTTCATGAATTTGTATCTTGCCTTTTAGGAAAACTTTCTTACAATAAAATCAGCTTACAGATCATATTCTAAATTACGCAGCAACATATACACAAAACAAATGTGCAGCTACACAGAAACATTATAATTATAACCAATAACACACGGTCACAAAACAATTAAACTGCAGCAGCCAGACAGGATATTAAAACATTAAGATTATTGTTATTATTTATTAGTTGCTTATTGCACAAATGTCTCTGACCGACTTACAGCAGATTTTAAAACCTAAGCCCAAGAAAAAAATGCATTGTAATACTACACAAAAACACATACATTATTTTTTAAAAATACACTGAGACATATACACAAACATACAACCCAACTCCTAGGGACCGTGGGGGCTTTGGCCACCACAATAAAATATTTGAGGGGACCGGGTCCCCACAAAGTTGATGGGCATTCTCACTCAAATGGTGTGTGTGCACTGTGTTATGTGATTGATTATGCAGGGCGGCGTTTATCTGGGCCCCCACAATATTTCATTCAAGTCGGCACTCTTGTACACAAAACAACACTCCCCAATAACAGTAGCAGAATGCTCTGATAGCATGCTAACAGCACGCACAAAAACATGAGATCACAAAATAAATTTGCAGCACAGTAACAGCAATCCCATCAAAATCCTTAAGGGTGTACACCTACGGCCTTGGAAGAGAGCCACAGGAGATTGCTGCTGTCCCTCTCACAGGTGAGGGAAGGAGAGGAAATGGAGATCTGCAGACAGAGCAGAGATCTGTTGCCACTGTGGAAGCCACCAGTGCCCAGCTGAGCCATAAGTACTCCAACTGGGATAGGAGGGGACAAAGGGCATACTGGGCCATGGTTTTTTTGGGGGGGGAGGGTTAGATGTGCCCACATGACACATCTAAGCCCCTCTTTTTACCTCCAGCCTTCCAGCCTGGGTAGGGAGAGCACAGCAAGGGTTGGGATCGGGCTGTTCTACTTCTACACCCCGCCCCTTCATCAGACTGGTGTGTAAAATTACAAAAAGGCAGTAGTAAACAAATAAATGTAAATGGCCACTTAAATGTAGTAGACTTGTAAAAATAGTTAAAGGCTATTGGGAAATTATATAGAATGAGATTAAAAAGATGTTCAAGTTGATGATTCCCAAGAAACCCAAAGCTTTTCTTATAGGAATTATAGATAATGAAGTATCAAAAGAGTTGGTTAACTTATTTATGTATATCATAGCAGCAGCACGAATACTGTATGCCCAAAGATGGAAAGAAGAAGTTCCAACAAAGGAAGAATATGTGGAACAGGCAAGATTAACAGCAAAGATTAGAGATCAATATGACGAAAAACTCTTTGAGGTCTAGAAACCTTTTATTGAGTATTTAAAGAACTACTATAGCAAGATGAAAATGCATGCAGGACTTGAAATATGAGCAAGCAACAGCATTAATTACTAAGATAAATAAGTTAAAATTGATGTATTGAATAGTATATGCGAAATATGCAGCATTCAAGAGTAAATATGGAAACCATGGAAGGGGAGAATGGGAAGTCAAAGGATAAAGTAATTTACAGTCCATCTTAAAATCTGTAAAGTTTTTTCTTTCTGTGTGAAAAACCAATAAATAAGAGTTCGAAAAAATAAAATAAATGGGCACTGAGATGGTGTACTCCCCCCAGCGCACAAAAAAATGCACCCCCCTTCGGGCGCCATGAAGGCCTGCTCTGCCGCTGAGTATGAATCACACTGAAGTAAATGGAATCTTAAGTAACTTGCAGTCATCTCTTGCAGATTTCCCCCCATTAAAATCAGTGGATGATTTAAATATAGACTAAAAAAAGTGCAGGAATATAGGAAGAAATTCATCACATCCATTAAGAACAGCTAGAAGCATTAGGCGGGGTGTGCGTGTGCATATATGTATTTGATCAAGGTTTTAAAGGTTAATCATCATTAATGTTGCAGTGTTTAACACTGTTAAAAAGTATTGAGTTCTGTATGGTTTACTTTTGAGTAAACATCTGCATAACTGCACATGTAAAAATGTTTATAAAGCAAACTAGCGCACCCAACCCTGAACATACCACATCCTGAGCTAATTTACTTGCCCATTTATTTACACAACTAAAATAAATAAGATAAAATAAGGCTAGAAGAGATCTGAACAAAATTAAGGCTCTGGAAGTTTACAAATAGGTTACACTCTTGAAAAAGAAATACTCTCCTGTAATCTCTAGTTATTATTAAAATTGTAACATCAGAGGAGTATCTATTGCTCCAAACCTTCAAATGTCTTTCCAAGTTTTTCAAGCTGCTCTTTGAAGAGAACAAAAGAAATAAACAGCAAGATGTGACTCTATCTGACCACATACTGAGTGCATGAGACAATAACATACCTCCACAAAGAGCTCTCCAATACTTTGCCCATATCACTGTGGTAATACTTGGTAAGGATCAGAATCACCTAAAGGAAAACAAATGAATAAGAGAACTAAGGTATTTATGTCAGACAACAAAAATAATAAACAGCAGCATGCAATTAAATAAATAAATGTCAAGACTTTGAGTTCTTAAGAGTTATTTTATGTTTGCCCTCATCTAAGACTGTCCCACTGAAATCAGGATTGGGTGGTAAAAGTGTTTTTTTAATAATAATGAATAAAACCACAAGCAAACACAAGAACTATGCACATGCTACAATTGAACTAATTTCCGAGCTTATATTTACATAAAAAGGTAAAGGGAAAGTGACCCCTGACCGTTAGGTCCAGTCGCAGACAACTCTGGGGTTGCAGTGCTCATCTCGCTTTACTGGCCGAGGGAGCCGACGTTTGTCCGCAGACAGTTTTTCTGGGTCATGTGGCCAGTATGACTAAGCCGCTTCTGGCGAACCAGAGCAGCGCACGGAAATGCCGTTTACCTTCCCACCAGAGCGGTACCTATTTATCTACTTGCACTTAAGGGTGCTTTCGAACTGCTAGGTTGGCACGACCTTCTGATCGGCAAGCCCTAGGCTCTGTGGTTTAACCCACAGCACCACCCGCGTCCCCTTATATTTACATAGCTAACATATATAAGAATTAATGGAAAGTACTCCCATGTCAGTGTGTGTGTGTGTGTGTGTGTGTGTCAGATTTCAGCCTAAAAGCAACACACTACTCCACAAACTTTTTGTTTTGAATATGATAAATTATTTCTCTGCTAAATTGAACTTCTGTGAGAGTCTACAATAAATAAATAAATTATATTATTGAAATAAGGTCAGAAATGCATAATGCTCAAAGAAAGAAGAGATTAATTTATTGGTTACTTCATACTATTCAATAATATTACAAAAATATAATTTTAGAAATTTCTGGCACTTTCATCGCACTACACCACAGAAGCTCTCCATTAGAGCAGCCACCACCATCTGCCTATTTTAGCTAGTTGTTTCTCTTCACCTTTCAATCCAGAAGGACCTTCAAGGCAGGACAGGGTGAGACAACCACCTCAGGTGACAGGATCCGCAGGGACAGCAGATTCAGCCCCCACCCAATGCATCACCTGCTGATTCTATGATTCATCCCTTCTTGCCTGGCAGTGTGTATGTGCACATCTTGTGGGTAGCCTCAGGTGCCAAAATGTCTTGGGCTGGCTCTGCTTCAAGGTAACTTATGTAGAATAATAAAATCCAACTGGAGCTGCTTCCATCTCCTCTGACACGTAGCACAGCTCTGGGTGTCATACTCATGCCTCAACACTCGCTGCCGCCACCAATCCTCATTAGGCCGCTGCAGCTGTGCCGCGTCCACTTTCATCCTACCTTATTCCTCAGACTGCTGGCAACTGGGTGATCAGTTGTCTGGCTACATGCATTCCACTGGGAATGCAAGCTGCTTTGAAATAATTCTTGTTAAGACGGCCATCAGCTTCAAACAGTCAAAAGAAAAGAAATCACTGTTCAATCCAGGGACCCACAAACACGCTGCCTCCTGTGGATCTGTGTTCCCCCACAAAAGTAATCACCAGGAGGGACAACAGGGATAGCTGGATTTCCTTCCTCTCCAGAATTTAGAGGAAGGCACAGCAGAGTCCCTATATGACGGGCCCTGGACAAGACCAGTAGCTGGTGTCAGGAGATTTCCCTCTAATGTAAGAGCTTCTTTAGCTTCTGGAAGGAGTGATCTTTGAACAGATAGCCCCTCACTAGACCTGTGAATAGTCAGATCTCACGTGAGAGACAGAAACAGGAGAAATTACAGTGGTACCTCAGGTTAAGTACTTAATTCGTTCCGGAGATCCGTAATTAACCTGAAACTGTTCTTAACCTGAAGCACCACTTTAGCTAATGGGGCCTCCTGCTGCTGCCACGCTGCTGGAGCACGATTTCTGTTCTCATCCTGAAGCAAAGTTCTTAACCTGAAGCACTATTTCTGGGTTAGCGGAGTCTGTAACCTGAAGCGTATGTAACCTGAAGCGTATGTAACCTGAAGCGTATGTAACCCGAGGTACCAGTGTAGTTTTAACACATGTGCTCTGAAACCCAACCTAGGCTGCATTCACACTGCAGTTTATTCAATTACCCTGAGGATTCCTTAATTGCTGCATCATATTATAGCTTTCATATGACACAAAAGCCACTTCTGTAAAACTAATGGGATATAGTGCATGTTTAGCACTTATTTCTGTGTTATTTGATCCCACTTAACCCAAAAAATAAAGGGGGGCAAAGTCTCAAAATTTTGGGCAGTATGTCAGCATAGTGTTCTTTCCTGCTGTTTTCATGGGGGGAGGGGGACATGGGGACAACAGAAGCATGCGTGTGAAGAAGGCTGGGGGAATAGAAAACTGTCCAAGGTTGTTCATTGTTTTGTCACACCATGGCCATGGGTGTGAATGAATTTCAGCATGTCATGCCGTTATATTGTTAAAAAGCCACAAATTCATAATGCAACAGGTACTGCAGTGTGAAAGAATCATTAGAAAACAGGAGAGAAGTGTTAGCCTTATAATCAAGAAAACTAATGCAATATTCTCCACCTCTGAATACACCCTGCACTCTTGCCCTCTGCCCCAATACCTCCCACCAGAATTTTTAAAAATATCTGTCATATGCCATGTTTGGTAAATTATTATGAAAGTAAATGCTAATGGTAACTAAATGCTCCAAAATTAAGTTCACAATGCTTCTATCAAATTAGTGCTCAAAGGAATGACTCCATTGACATGAAGGTAGAAATCCTGGGAATTGTGACCAAGAAGAGTGGTAAAAAATGTCGATACAGAGTTCACAGATGTACAGTCTTTTGTAAACCTCAGGTATCTATGTAGCAGACCACCTGCGTTCATGGCTGTGTTTTGGCAAGGGGCATCAAAAAAGCCACAGCCTACCAGCTTATCAAGCATAAAATACAATAGATACATTTTCCTTCTGCAACCATACCAGTAATCAATTTAAATTTTCCTTGACACTTCGCATGGAGCTCAATTTAAAGAGGGAACATACAATTTATTTGTTTCAGTTTCCTAAATCTTCCCTACATCAAACATCCTAAATATTGATAATGTACATTTTTGGTATTCACTGTCACCAATAACCTTTAGTCTTTCTCTGTAGCAGTGGTTATTCAATGAGCTGCATTAATATTTAGTATTTTATACTATTTTTATCACACATTTTTTCTTTATGTGCTGAAATACAACATTAGAGCTTCCTAAAATGAACTATGCACTGGCTGCCAATTACTTTTTGGGCCCAATTCAAATGCTGGTTTTGACCTATACAGCCTTAAATGGCTCAGGACCAAAATACCTCAAGACCATCTCTCCCCATATGAACCTGCATCCTGTGATCATCTTCTGAGGTCCTTCTTCATGTGCCCCCTCCATGAGAGTTTTGGAGGTTGACAACACGAGAACAGGCCTTTTCTGGGGTGGCTCCTCGCTTGTAGGATGCTCTCCCTAGGGAGGCTCGCCTGGCACCTTCTTTACAAAAACTTTTCCCTATAATCAGGCATTTGGCCTTTAACTAAATGTGGCCTTATAGAAGAGGGTGGGGTGTTTCTAATGTATTTCTCTGTCCTCTTAGTTTAATGTACTTATGTGGGATTTATTGTTGGTTTCATTGGTTGGTTGGTTGTAAGTTGCTTTCGGTTGCCCTGGGCAGGATAAAGTGACTAGCAAATTTAATAAATATATAGTAACAAAAATAACAATTCCCCAGCATCAAAATAAGCTTCATTGTCCCTTTGTCCTTTCCTGTGTAGAATTCAAACTGTGAATATCCAGATGAGAACATAAGAAGCCTCCCCACATCAAGTCAGACCTTTGGTCTGTCTAGACCAGAGCTTCCCAAACTTTTCATGTTGTTGACAAACTTTTTGGACATGCATCATTTCATGACACAGTAATTCAGTTTTACTAGCAACCCCTTTCCAGCCCTGGGAGGAGAGCGGGGAGCATCTGTGCGACACGCCAACACACTAATGTGTCACACAGTTTGGAAAGCTCTGGTGTAAAGAATCAGTCTCCCCTTCACTGCCAGCAGTCTCTGTTTTTCCTAATTAACTTTTGACACATTATCCCACTTCCTTTTCCCTCATGTGTTGAGTTTTCTCAGTTGTAAGCCTGCAGGCAGGGCCAAGTCTATTAATTTTTCATTTGGAATCTGGTACAGTGATAGACATAGTATAATCCACAGGGGATGATGTTGAATCTTTTTAAAAGTCACCTAATCTAGGTTGGTTTTTCGACGGGCCCATGGGCAAGAGACAATAATTGCTTTCTCCCCAACCCTACACTCGCCCCAAAGGAAGAGCACCAAAACCCCTCCTTCGCACTGCACTATAACAAAGCCACCACTTTAGAATTTTAACTCTGAAACCTTTCTCTCAAAGCCTCCGTCATCCCTTGGCAGCAATGAAAAGTGGGACAACCGTCTTCAGAAATGGTTGTACTCAGAATTTGCTTCTGTAAAAATGGAAACAAGGTCCAAAATACTCACAACTGATAATTATTGTGAAGACAGATGGAAGAAGGGACTTGTTTTTAAAAGTGGACCTCACTCTGTATCAACCTTCATAAAGTAGAGCATAGGTAATCCCAGTGTTTATTAGCAACGACTATATGGAATATGTTTATGACATATTTATTATAGAAAGATAAATTCAAATAAGCATCAAATCAAACATAAACTATGAAGCTGTAACATGGAACTATTTTTATTTTTATTAAAATATTAAAGATTCAAGGCACAATCTAGATCTCCTCCCAGTGTCAACACAGGTAAAGAATGGGGACCTGGGAGCAAAAAGGTTAATGGTGGTGAAGAGAGGTTGGAAGGAAAAGGATTTCCAGCACAGGAAAATCCCTTCTCTTCCTTGGCTACAGATGTAAGATTTTCAGAAATGTTGAAGGCACAAAAAATGGAAATGTTGGAAGAGACTGAAACATAAGAAACAAATACAGTGGTACCTCAGCTTAAGTAATTAATTCGTTCCAGAGGTCCGTTCTTAACCTGAAACTGTTATTAACCTGAAGAAGCACTTTAGCTAATGGGGCCTCCCGCTGCTGCCGCGCCGCCGGAGCACGATTTCTGTTCTCATCCTGAAG
The DNA here is from genome assembly GCF_965153285.1 of Podarcis tiliguerta. NCBI lineage: Eukaryota > Metazoa > Chordata > Lepidosauria > Squamata > Lacertidae > Podarcis > Podarcis tiliguerta. The sequence goes on along the minus strand of NC_139540.1, from coordinate 86,031,373 downwards.
CAAAGTTCTTAACCTGAAGCACTATTTCTGGGTTAGCGGAGTAGGTAACCTGAAGCGTATGTAACATGAAGCATATTTAACCTGAGGTACCACTGTAACTGCATATGAGATGCAAACTTACTTTACGACATTAAGAACATAAACAACATTGTGTATAACTTTGCACATAAAAGCATACTATATGATAGACTAAAGGAGTAAAATGGTCTTCATTTTATTCAAACAATGACAGCACATACTAGGCGGAGCTGCTACATCCAACAGCTCCTATCTTAGTTTTTACCAGTTGTGGAAATGGGTTGGGGGGGGTACAGAATAAAAGTTGAAAACAGAAACCATCAGCAATGTAATAAACAAAAGGAAATGTCTATTATGTGGGTTTAAAAATGGTCTCCTCTCTGGAGTTCATGCTTGGCAATGTCCCAGTCTGCCATCGGTGCTGACTTTGGTGTGATCTTGCCTGAAATCGGTGCTGGTGGTTCTGCCACTTCTCCGCCATCAGCAAATTCTGCGGTTTCACAGCGTATTGCCAACAAGCACTAACAGGAGTGGAAAGGTTAATGCATATGTGCCTATGTGTCAGATAAATATTTTATTGCACCACCTCTTCTATCCCTTTGAATCTTCCATCACACAAAGATGAAGCAGAAACTGAAGGTAATGAACAAGCTGCTGGCACAGATGTATAACATCATTTCAGCTCCTTAAATTGCTTGTAAGACTGGATACCACCAATGGATATTCCCAGAGCATTTTTGTAAGCTGGCTACATTGGGGTGGGGGTGGATCACAACAAAATGTCTGAATTTTGAAAATAAAAGAAAAAACACAACCTGGGATTTTAGGAAAGGGGGGCAAGGATAATCCTTGAGGATGCATCTGTTGTTTTCCCAAGAAATGCCCTAGGACAGTGGCAAATTTACGTATCAGCTAAATGTATATAGATTAGGGCCCCGCTCTCTTGGGGGACCAAAAAATTTTTAAAGGGGAATAACCTGGATGTACATTTCCAAAATATAACATAAAAAACAAAAACAAAAAAACCTACATACAGCAACAGACTGTATATAGCATATATTCAACACAAAAAACAGCAACAATTTGTTGTTGACAAAGGGCAGCTAGACATATAAAGGGCCCCATCACCATCAGTAGCTTAGGGCCTTATCAAACTTAAATCCGGCCCTGCCCAAGGATATATGAGAAACATGGTATAATCCTGCTTAGGGTCAAACTACTTGTGACAGTAAATGTTGAATTTCCCCAATCACAAATAAAGCAGGAAATAAAGCAGGAAGAGGGGGTGTAATTTCAAGTACAACAGGGCGATTCTTCATCTTCACCTACACAGCCCTAGCCATGTGATTGGGTTAAGTCTGCATTTAAAGACACTAGCTTGTCCTTAGTGTTCTTCCATATGTTCAGATAATGCCAAAGAAAAATCCAGCAATTCCACGATTTGTCCTTATTGTCTGTAAGCAGACATCATACTGTGAGAGGGCAAATGGCTTGTTGGCTGCATGACCTAGGTAGTACAAAGGCTTTATTTATTTGCAACAACTATGCTTTAATTGATGTGTGATTATCAGTGTGCAGATTTGCGACGGAAATACATGGTTTACAAAATGGGGAAATTAATTTAGTTAAAAATCATCATTTCCTTGGTGATTTAAAAATCACTATCTCCTGAATAGTATGGAAACGAAGAGGAACAAACAAAAGGCAAGCATGAGGCAATGGTTCAAACATATTCTTAGTCTCCAAGAACCACCAACCCCCCATGTGGGCATACGAGGAATCTTCAAGTAAGTCCTGAAGAATCCACTCATTGAGAGCAGTCCCCAAATGCAATGCTAGTGCTGTTCAGAAAAGAGCATTGTGTGTGTGTGACCTCCCTTTCACTGCTTTCTGCACACACCAGCAGAAAACTGGTTAAGGAGATCTGATGCTCCCATCACTTCTGAACTTATATCTTCTATGGTGGAAGATTATGAAAAAGGGTGGCGCCAAACAGTCAAGCAGAATAGGGCTGGGCGATATATCGATACATCACGATGTTTGAAATAAGAATAGAACCATGTAGAGGTGAATGAATACACTTAATAGATCCAAATGGACAATGTTGGCCTTGGTTTCAAGATCTACAAATGTTCTTCTTTCCAATAGTTATAGAACTGCAGTTGACCTACCTCAAAGCACTTGGGATTGCTATGTTGCCTTGAGCCCCACCACCATACCATCCCTTTAGAAATACGTTGCCACTCAGTTGGACATTGAAAGGGAGAGGAAATACAGTTTTAAGGAGTAGCTTAAGTGAGTTTTCTACCATCATCAAATCCTCAACCCCCACAGAAATGAGTTGTCCTCCAGAACTGCCAGAGAGGTTGTGGGTTAGCTAATAATACTATCATATAGTCACTGGGAAACTCAATGCATTCCTTCCACCACCAAGAACTTGGGAAAACCCTGAAACTTGCAAGCGCTCTGCTCCACCATTCTCCTTCCGTATGCACTGAGATGTGTTGACCACAGTCCTCCAATCAACTATAAGAAACATCCAGAACCCTATGAGAAGACACAGGACTCAGTGGGAACCACAGGAGGTGGTGAGGGGGCCACAGCATTTGCATACACAAACTATTTATTAGATTAGTACATTATGTATTCTGGCTACCCCAGAGTGTAAGAAATGGCTTTCAAAAAGGCAATGGATGTTGATGCATGTAAGTGCACATGTGTGTCAGAGCTAGCCATAGCATTAGGTAGAGAGGTGCATCCACCTTGGGCAGGTGGCTATGGCTGTCACAAAAAGACAGCAAACTATTGTCATTTTTACAGCCAGGGAAGAAAGAAACAAGGGTTTTCATGGAATTTCCCACCCAGGTACAAAAATAACTTTGTGACTAAGCACCTTTTCTTGGCTGGAAGCAGGACTTTTGCTAATACAGAACAAAAAATGATACCCCCTTGCCCCACCCCCACCAAACCAAGTCAAAGTAACCCAAATTATTTTGGCACACGAGGCAGAAAATCATACAAGTGCTTCTCCCTGGGAACAAAAATGCAATAAGGAATTAAACAACTGGCAATTTGCAGTCTTTTCATGAAACCCCAAATCAGCTGGTCTTGGTTGGGAGGGGGAGCCATTTGCTGCTCTGTCAAAGGAAGCAAATTGTCTGGGGTGTGTTTAAATATCCACCATCCAGCTTACATGGGGATTACATGCCCAAGTAATTCAGTCATGATCCAGCAATGTGTTCTGGTCTAGACCATTCACTGGGCCCAAGAGGGACCCAACTACATCTACCACTCAAGCATCTTGCAGCCGCACTGGTGCTCACAACATCAACTTCACTCACTCCCAATAACCACAGCAAAGCACTAGCTTCCCTCAAACACCAGTGGCTGCCCTGCCCAGGGCAACTTTGTGTGTGACCAGCAAGACACTTTTCCCATATGTGTGACAACCTGGTCCTATGCCTCTGAAACAACTCCCAAGGCACCGGGGGAAGGAAACGGCATTCCTAAAATGATGTAGACTAGAGGACAGGTGTTGTGGCAAGCATGAAGCTCTTTGGCAGATCATGCATCATTTTTCTATGACCATGTGGAAGGCTCACCAGTAATCTAATCACCAGTAATCTAATTTCTATACTGCTTTATATTGTTAAGGAAAAACCCTCAATGTAGTTTACAGCCTACATTAAAACACCAAATAAAACAATCCAAAATAAAACAATACCAAAGAAAGTCAGATATAAAGTATACATAAAGATTAACAGGAAACTAAAATATTATACATTTCAAAATAAGACATTGCAAAGGAGGTCAGCCACAGAATGAGCATTGCATGCAGCAAAGTGAACAAAAAAAATCTGAAAAACGGTAAATCACGATTAGATTAATTGCCAGGGGCATTTAGGCAGACAATACATTTGACAGCACCAAAATACTGCGTGGCAGAAGAGAGCGGGGGCGTCTCCCATTGTTTCGCCGCAACCTATTCTGGGTCTCCCGGTGTTTCCAGCCGGCGCCGCGCAGGATTCCAAGGAATCCCCGTCCAGTCCAGAAGCCAAGGCGCGCGCGCCTCGCGAACCGGGCGTCGGAACCGGGCGAGAGGAGGCGAAGCCCTTGCTGGCGCGTCCCGCTTTCCGCCCGTCAGATGGATGAAGGGGGCTCCTTGCCGAGCGGCCACTCGCTCAGCTGGCGGGGAGCCTCGGAAGAAGTCTGAATCGGCAACCCGTCGCCCTCGGGTTAACTCTTCCGCTGCCGGAGTCGGGCCCCGAGACATGCCCGGGACATGCCCTGGGGTCGGGTCCCCCCTGCCGCCTCCCCAGTCTGACACGTGACTGCAATCCCCCCCCCCCAAAGCCCCACATTCTTTTCTTTCGCCGGCCGGGGGAGCCGCACTTACGCTGCTGTTCTCGCCCGTCCAGTGCACCATCGCCTGGTTGTGCGCCGCGTCGCCTTTCAGCACGAAGGAGGTGGTGAGCAGCGAGGCCGCCTCGGGAGCTCCCCCGCCGCCGGCGCGACCCCGCAGGCCGCCCGCCTCGTCCCGCGGGCTGCCGCGTCTCTGGCGCCCGCTCCGGTCCGGCGGGCGCGCCGCCCAGGAGGCGCCCAGCGCGAGCAGCAGCAGCAGCAAGCGGAGCGGGGCTGCCCGGCCCGACGCCCCTCCGCGCGCCCCGGCAGCCGCTGCTGGCGCCATGCTCGGCCTCCGCTGCGCCGCCGCTGCCGCCGCCGCCGCCGGGCAGGGATGCGAGTCTGGCAGGCGAGGCGGGCGCGGAGGCGGAGGACGGCAGGGAGCGAGCCGAGATGGAGGCGGGAGCGCGGCGCGGACGCGCGGCGTGGGAAACAACGTGCCAGCGGGGCTTCCACGCCCAGGCCAGGCGCAGCGCCGCCCTCTGCCGGCCGGACCCGCCGAGCCCCGGAGCCCGACCGACCGACCGCCTTCCCCGACGGCTGCTGGCAAGCGGACGGGAGCCCCGCGCCCGGCGCCTCCTCGGCCTCTGCTTGCCACCGAGGGCGAGGGGAGGCGGCTGCCTCAGGCAGCAGGATCCACAGGGGCAGCTTCGCCCGTCGGGGAAATTCGCTTCCTCCACTAGAGGCAGATTTGGGGCGCCTCACCCGCCCCGAGCCAAGGGAGTACAAAATAATGATAACGATGCCTATTTATTCTATTTTGCCTATTTATTCTATTTTGTCCTCACTCAGGGTGGGGGCCATATTACCAAAGTCCGCCCCGGCCCCCACCTCAATGGGATTTGAAATCCAATAAATTCCTGTCCGTACTGAGTAAGCCCCTCAAGCCCTAAAAGCAGAGGTCCCATAGCGCTGGGTGATACCAACTTTTCAACATCGTGATAGTGATGTTGTGATACGGTAGCGATATATTGCAATGTTGAAAAGCAGAGGGAGGAACAAGCAGCATTGGCCCCCGTCAGAAACTGGGGTGCAACCGTCAAATCTCCCCCAACTGCCATAGCTGTCAACGTTTCCCTTTTTTTAAGGGAAATTCCGTTATTCCGAATAGGGTTCCTTGCAAGAAAAGGGAAAAGTTGACAGCTATGCCCGCCGCCAGCGCCTGGCACAGGGAGGAGGCAGCAACAGGCGGAGAAGGAAAATAAGGCGCAGGCAAGCCCCAGCCACAAGACACAGTCGGGTGAAGGTGCCATCGCGCTCTGGCTCTCAGGCTGGGCCTGCACAATGTAATGATACATCACCACAGGGGCAGACTTTAGTAATCTTTCATAACGGGTGTCAGCCTGAATAAAATATTGAGGGGGGGCAGGTAGGCCCCACCTCACATCATCATCATCATCATCATAATTACGAACCTCACATAATTTATCACACGCCACACCACACACACCCCATTTAAATGTCAAAGCCCATCAACTTCGGGGGGCTCAGCCTGCTCAAATATTTTAGTTGTCCACCCTTCCATCATTGGGCTCAAAGCGGCATACGTGTCTCACCTGTTTTTAACCATAACAGCCCTCCCAGGTAGGCTATACCAAAAGGGTTGGCATGTGTGATGCCCACAACAAGGTCAGATCTATGATCAAACAAACCCAGCGCAAACAGGACATATTCTGTGGTGCTGTCACTCTCAAACGTGATAAGCATATACGGTACAGGTGTTACAGTAAGATAGACTAATGTCGTATAAAATATACAACTCACTTCATAGATATTGCAAGGAAGTGTGAAATAGTCCTGAACAACAAAGTTCCAGTTCAGTACAATATATTTTTCAAGTTGCATTTAACTAATGTAATTCCTCCTGCTACAACTTCCATCTCCAAAAAATAATTCCTATAATGCATTATTTCTATTTAATATCAAGCTACAACATAACTATAATCCATTAGCACTTACCATCTGAGTGCTAAACAGATTTCAGCAATGACCAACCCAACTCAATCTTTTTCCTTTATATCACCTGCTTTTCACAATATTAACTGGAGGAAAGAAAGATTGCAACTTCAGACTAAATGAATTTATGCCAGCCTTAACAGCTGCTCCGCGAATAAGACAATCAATAAAGCATTTTAAAGAACCAGCCACTTTTCTACATGGGTTTGTAATTAAGTATGTGAAAGTAGATGTTACATCAAATAAACCTCATTACAAATAGGCAAATAAATCACATTTTCCATTCATCCCATTAGGGATAATTGTCTACAAAGTTTAAAAAATCCAAAATGCTTCTCTTTGGGAAAATGGAGCCTAGATACTTTTTTCCTTTATGAATAGATGCATGAACTTGTTCAGTTGCTTTGAATCTTATATCTTCAGGTGTGCAGTTACATTTTTTTAAAAAATTGTTTTAATAGAGCCTCAGGCCCCCATTTGTAGCATAGTGATGATAATGTAAAATTCAGTTAAAGTACTAGAAAATGTTTGTGAAGAAATAGTGAAATAAATAGCTCCACTTGATCAAGGTGTCTCATTTTTCAGTTATGCTGCCCTCATTCAGAAGCTCCCCCGCATTGTCATCATCTAGCAGAACAATGTCCATATGCTTATTGGTAACTCCTTTGTCCCAAAACTGAAGGTACTTTAGCTGTGGACCGCGGGTGACCTGCTCACCAGTAGGACATATTGAAAAGGCCAGGCACATGAATCTGTATTAATTTATATATACCTTATATGCCAAAATGGAGAGATCATTGGTACAATTCAGGTGTGGGAAACATTTGGCTCTCTTGCTCTGTCTATGTTGCTGAACTACAACTCCCATAATCCCTGGCCATGCTTACTGGGGTTGATGGGAGTTATTTTGCTATTATTATTTATTATATTTGTATACCACCCTATAACCACAGGTCTCAGGGAGGTTCATAGAGTTGTAAATCGACATCTGCAGAGCCCAAGGTTCCCCATACCTTGTATGAGAGATTGGCAGAGAGATTAGCATATTTCATTGTAAAAAGTCCCCTGGAGAAAGTTGTAAAAGGAGGGATAGCTGTCTCTTGTATTTTTATTTTTATAAAAATACTAACAAACTTGAAAAATAGGTTTCAGCCTAGTGCATCTTGCATTTCAGAATAAAATAATATGTCCACACACTGCATCTTTAAAATTTATTTTGAGCATTTGTACCCTAATCTTCTTCCTTTGGACTTCCAGAGTGACTTACATACAATTAAAACAAGGCAGTCTCTGCCCTCAGGCTTACCATCTTACAAAAACAACACGCAAGGGAAAAGGGGCAAGGAGGGAAAAGGAAAACGCAAGCACAGTGGTTCTGATAATGAGCACCTGGACCAGCTCAGGGGCAGAAGGTGCCTGATGCAGCTGGCCTTTCAGCAGAGCTGGTGGAAGGAGCCCTGCTTCCCATCTCTCCCACTGAGGGAGGAGCCTGGGGGAATGGTTGGTGGCAGGTGAAAAGGGCCCCTCCAGACAAACGCAAGCGTGAGTTGATCCGGCATGCTGAGAAGGCCAGTTGTGGGTGGTTATGAGATGATGGTTGGAGCCTGGTCAAGGAGCACAGAAGAAAGTGGTATGTGTATGCAACTGAGAGTAACAATACACTGGGCTTCCACACTGGAAGTTGCCATACGTGGTATCTCCCGTACAGGTCCTCTTCTTCAGGGGATTTTAGTCCGGGTGGATTTTTTGAATTTGCCAAAATGCCTTGAGTTTTTGGAAACGGAGCCAGAAAGTGTGCATGAGAGTATCACTCCGCACTTTTTCCTTTCTCTATGGATGTGCCCAGCTCTCTGTACAAAGACTTGCTTTGCAAGCTGAGCCAGGATATATGCATGCAAGGATCACTCTCAACCTTTTTCTATCTCTGTGGTGCACCTGCAAGGTGAATATTGGGATTGGGCTCATCCACCGGCAAATCCAAGGCTGCTACTTAGAGGAAAGACTCCATGAGGGGGTCTCTCTCTCTGCCTCCCCTTCTCTCTCCCCCCCCCCCCCCGGTGTCCGGGTCTCTCGTATACTCTGCGTGGCTCAATGCCAGAATCCCCAGCCCACCCTCGTGCTTTGATTGCAATTAAGTGGACTCCATTTCGCAATATTAGAACGTTAAAAAGTAGAGACATCACCTTGCCAACAAAGGTCTGTATAGTAAAAGCTATGGTTTTCCCAGTAGTGATGTATGGAAGTGAGAGCTGGACCATAAAGAAGGCTGATCGCCGAAGAATTGACGCTTTTTAATTATGGTGCTGGAGGAAACTCTTGAGAGTCCCATGGACTGCAAGAAGATCAAATGCATCCATTCTTAAGGAAATCAGCCCTGAGTGCTCACTGGAAGGACAGATCGTGAAGCTGAGGCTCCAATACTTTGGCCACCTCATGAGAAGAGAAGACTCACTGGAAAAGACCCTGATGTTGGGAAAGATGGAGGGCACAAGGAGAAGGGGACGACAGAGGACGAGATGGTTAGACAGTGTTGCAGAAGCTACAAACATGAATCTGACCAAACTGCGGGTGGCAGTGGAAGACAGGAGTGCCTGGCGTGCTCTGGTCCATGGGGTCACGAAGAGTCGGACACGACTGAACGACTAAACAACAAAAGGATAAGAAAGAGAGAGCTCTCTCAGTTCTTTGTCTAAGGCCAATGGGCATTTGGAGAGCTGGTGTGGAGAAGATCCAAATCACCTGGGGCACCTCTAAACGCAATTCTTGAATGTAAGTTAAATACACATCTCATGTAATGTCAGGGAAAGCCCCCCCCCCCCATTTTTGTGTGTTAGCAGACAGAAGAACCTAGCAAAGAAAGTGCTGGAAGTTGGAGAGGTGGAAAAGAGTGGAGGAAATGGCTGAAGCACCCCATTTCCCCCAAAAAAACCTTTGTTCCTTTCCTTTGATCACTGTACTGCTTGGATCTTCATATTGTATTTCTTTTTGCCATTATACAAACCCCCAAACCAAGGAGATAAGTAAGGATACAACTTTTAGAAGACATCTGAAGGCAGCCCTGTATAGGGAATGTTTGAAATGTTTAATGTTTTATTATGTTTTTATATATGTTGGAAGCCACCCAGAATGGCTGGGGCAAGCCAGTCACATGGGTGGGGTATAAATATTAATTATTGAATAGGATGTCTATTTTCATCAGAGAAATGTTGGAACGTATGGTGTATGTGCACCATGGAAAGCGAGGGGGCTCCACCATCAGAAAGTGAGGCTGGGCGCTTGTCCATTCAAGCATGGGCTTCAAGGAAACTCCAGACAGAACCTTAGAGAAGATATTTGCAGCGATTGTGCCCTGTGAAACAGTTTGTTATGCACAGTGGGACATAACTTTACAGTTGTGATGGGTCTGTGGGTGTGGATGCTGAAGCAAGTGGCCTGAACCATTCAACACCCTTTCCCCCCTCTCTCCCCCAGGCCAGAACTCTCAGCTCCTGTGGAGGATGTGGGCAGTAGCCAAAACAGAGCCAGGGACCTACCTGTGGCTGAGGTAGCAGAGGTTTGCACAGAGAATGAAGGTGATGGTTCTGTGCCACTGGAGCATCTGTGGAAGCTGCCTGACCAGCTTGAGGGGATCACTTGCTCACCTTGTGTCTTGGAGGCAGCTGGTTCTGCTCCTTGTGACTGTGGTGGCCCCAACTAGCACTCTTGGGGCTCCCTGAAGGGGATTAGGACTGCCCCCCTGCTGTGATTGTGTGAGCAACCATGGTGCTTATTATAATTCCCCCCTCTTTTGCACACAAGGATGCCAAGAACCAGTCTATCAGCTGCCTTGCTGGACGCTGTGGCAGATATTTGGCAGGGCCCCTTTCTTCAGGATGCCAGAGTGCCAACAGCAGAACCCATAGAAGACCCACACAACCAATGCCTTTGCCACCAGTCAAATAATTGGTTTACAAACTTAATCCGTTCCGGAAGTCCATTCTTAAACCAAAGCATTCTTAAACCAAGGCGTGCTTTCCCATAGCAGCAGGGGACTCAATTTACAAATGGAACACACTCAACAGGAAGCAGAACATGTTCTGCTTCCAAGGCAAAGTTCACAAACCAAAACACCTACTTCCGCATTTGCAGCTTTCTTAATCCAAGTTGTTCATAAACTAAGCTGTTCTTAAAGCAAGGTACCACTGTACATGCCTGTACATGTTCACCCCTTGGATGTATGGAGAGCCCCTCTGTGGATGTAGTCCCCATGTTGCATGGGCTAATGTTTAAAATTCCCCAGCATGGTTAGCTTTTTTCATCCCTCCCTCAAGTCCATGGGAATATGAGGGTGAGAACGTATTTTGCTCACATACCCATGACATACCTTTCCACCTCACAACAATGCACTGCTGCTCTGTCTTAATAAAGATCCTATCCCTGCTTACAAGTAAGACCATCTGCTGTTGTGTTTTGGGACGGGAGCCAGGACACCCTTTTTGCTTCATAAGCAAGGGCCTCTAGGCTGATCAGAAGAAGAACACAAGGTGATAATGATGCCCACAGGGCTCATGAGTGAAGTTCCCATGGGGTTGCAGGCTGTCAAAAGAGTCAGAGAGGAGAATGATGGGTTCTGAGAAGAAAATCAATGGCAGGCGCTGAGTAAAATGTCATGTGTGAGAAATCAATGAGAAGGCTTATGTGAAAAATTATCCTTATTGACAATGAATTCTGGAAGAACTGACACAAATAAGCTCCAAGGTACACTATGTTCTTTTCAGGAGTAACTTCATGTCTATTGAGGCTTAGTGTGTATGTTTGTTTTTAAATTAGTAGGGTTTCAGTATCTTTCAGTTGATTCCTCTGGTCATTTAGATGGATCTTACTTTTTACATGGGAAGAAAGGAAGGAAGGAAGGAAGGAAGGAAGGAAGGAAGGAAGGAAGGAGGGAGGGAGGGAGGATCCCACACAATAGACTATTTCCACATGTCTGCTATGTGCATTCTCCACCCCAACCCCCATATTTGTTGACCCTCTTAGGGCCATTTCTCACAACAATGTCTGTGTGTGGTGGCCATGAGAAAACAGCAGCTCAAGCTGATTTCTACCAATCACTTGTTGAACACACTGCTAAATCCTGCTGCCACGTGCCAGATTGGGTTTTTGCACATCACTGCCACTAATCCTCATTTAGAGTGAGTTCAGTGTTAGAAACTAAGATATGAAAGCTAGGAGCTAAATGGCACCTCAAACCTAGGTTATGGGCACCACAACAGAATGTCTAGGTGCATTTTTTATAAGAATAATACAAAGCTGAAAATGAATGAACTGCAGCTAAAATCTTATGTTCATTTTTTCACATGGTCTAGCCTTCATCTGAAGAATGCAAAAAATGAAGCCATGCTTCCCCAGCCCGCCCCACTAATATTCTTATGAGGGTCCCTCAAAACACCTCCTTTCTGTAAGGCCAGCTGAGAGGTAGAACCTGTCAGCTTGCCTGACGCTGCAGCAATCTCTTGGAAGTCTTCAGTGGCAGTTTTAATCTGAAATCTTAGGCGCAGTCCTGCGCCCAGAGCTCACAAATGCTTGGGCTAATTAAATTCCCAGTCGCAAAATGCACCTAGAACAATGGGAGTTTTGAACGCTGAGTAGGTTGCACTAACATACCAGAAGCTGAATCTAGTCTGTAGAAGGATGGGGGTCAGCAAACTGAGCTTCCATTCTAGAAAGACAACGGCCTTGTCTGGGAAATAGGTCAGTTCTGGATGGGGCTGCATTCCTTTCTGAAGGAAAAAGTCTGCAACTTGGGGAAACTTCTTAATCCATCTTTGTCACTACAGCTGACCTCTGGGACAAGGAGTGCCTTCTATCAACTTTGGCTGGTATACCAGCTGCAACCAATACTGACCCACAGTGGTCCATGCATTGGTAACTCCCTCTAACATTTCTCTGATAAAAACAGGGACATCCTCTTCCATAATAATAACTTTATTCTTTATACCCCACCCATATGACTGGGTTGACAGCTTCCAACATATATAAAAACATAATAAAACATTAAACATTTAAAAAAACTTCCCTATGCAGGGCTGCCTTTAGATGTCTTCTAAAGGTGGTATACTTACTTATCTCCTTGACTTGGGGATTGCATAACTCCGTGCCCTCCAACATTTCTCTGATGAAAATAAAGGTAAAGGTACCCCTGCCCGTACGGGCCAATCTTGACAGACTCTAGGGTTGTGCGCCCATCTCACTCAAGAGGCCGGGGGCCAGCGCTGTCCGAAGACGCTTCCGGGTCACATGGCCAGCGTGACAAGCTGCATCTGGCGAGCCAGTGCAGCACATGGAAACGCCGTTTACCTTCCCGCTAGTAAGCGGTCCCTATTTATCTACTTGCACCCGGGGGTGCTTTCGAACTGCTAGGTTGGCAGGCGCTGGGACCGAACAGCGGGAGCGCACCCCGCTGCGGGAATTCGAACCGCCAACCTTTCGATCGGCAAGTCCTAGGTGCTGAGGCTTTAACCCACAGCGCCACCCGCGTCCCCCTATGAACTGATGAAAATAGGGACGTCCTAAGGAAAAGTGGGACGTTCCAGGATCAAATCAGAAACTGGTATGGCTTCTGTAGTGGGGTGTGGGAGCTTTTTAAAAAAATCACATCTGGCAACCAATGTTCCCCTTTGGTTTCAGATGGGTAAAGGTAAAGGGACCCCTGACCATTAGGTCCAGTCGCGGACGACTCTGGGGTTGCGGCGCTCATCTCACTTTATTGGCCGAGGGAGCTGGCGTACAGCTTCCGGGTCATGTGGCCAGCAAGACTAAGCTGCTTCTGGCAAACCAGAGCAGTGCATGGAAACATTGTTTACCTTCCCGCTGGAGCAGTACCTATTTATCTACTTGCACTTGATGTGATTTCGAACTGCTAGGTGGGCAGGAGCAGGGACCGAGCAACGGGAGCTCACCCTGTTGCTGGGATTTGAACTGCCAACCTTCTGATCGGCAAGCCCTAGGCTCTGTGGTTTAGACCACAGCGCCACCTGCGTCTAAAAAGTCTAAAAAGCCTGGGACACAACTTTCACAGCCCTCTAGTGGCTATGGTGGCTCATTTACCAGAAGTACAGTAATGTATTTAGCATTAACTCTGGAAGTGTATGCTCGATTTTGACCAAACTAAGCCTCCTAAAGCAAAATATACATCAAGATTACCCCTCCCCATCATACAACCAAAGAATCACATGATTTATAGACTTGGAAGGTATCCCCAAAGGTCATCCAGTCCACCCCACTGCAAATATTACCATAAAACCTTCATCCCCTGTTATTTAATCTAACAGCATCAAACATGAAAGAAAAGAAAATGCTCAGAGTGTACTTCATGTTTCAGAAAGAGAAGCACGCCCCCCCACTGTATCTAGGTCACATGATTCACACTGTCACAAAAGATATATATATATATATATAATATATAGATAGATAGATAGATAGATATAGATAAATTGTCTCATCTGGGCCTGAGTGTTACATATAATTGAGTGCAAGAAATATCAGCCGCAGTAACAAATGTACTGTGTAAACAATACATGAAAATGGTGTGCCCCCGCCCAAACAGTGTCAATATTGTTGCTGTTGTTGTTGTTTGTTTTATTTATACCCCTACCCATCTAACTGGGTTTCCCCAGCCACCCTGGGCGACTTCCAGCACATACAGTATAAAAGCATAATAAAATGTTGAACATAAAAAACTTCCTGATACAGGGCTCTTTTCAGATGTCTTCTAAAACTTGTAGAGTTCTTTACCTCCTTAACATCCAGTGGGAGGGTGTTCCACAGGGAGGAATAAAAATACTTCACTAACTGACCAATCGTGTTGCAGATATCTTGGTTTTGCCCACACCCCCCCAAGCCTGACTACGCCCATGTTTCTGAGCTATGCTTTTTGAAGCCTACGGCATGTATAGTGTGTCTCTTTGTGAGGAGAAAACTCAGGTTTCAAGCCATGATGGCAGTAGTTTCTTCTGGACTCTGTGCTGTTCATACATACAAGCCTTATGAGGAATGGTTGAGGGAGCTGGGTGTGTTTCGCCTGGTAAAGAGGAGACTGAGAGGAGCTACTGAAGATGGAGCAAGCTTGTTTTCTCCTGCTCTGGAGGGTAGGACCCAAACCAATGGATTCCAACTAAACCTCCGTAAGAACTTTCTGACAGTAAGACCTGTTGGAGTCCCTTGAAAGGTGGTGGACTCTCCTTCCTTTGAGGTTTTTAAGCAGAGGTTGGGTGGCCGTCTGGCAGGCATGATTTGGTTGTGATTCCTCCATTGCATCAGGTTGGACCAGATGACCCTTAGGACCCCTTGCAACTTTACCATTCTAAATTTTGTTCAGTGCCCACATATGACATTGCCTTAATCAGAATGCCATCACATATTATTTACAATTTAATCTGGATTTACCACAGACAACCCAGTAACACACACACACACACACACACAGCTCGCTGAAAACAGTAAACCCATTTTAAAAGCAGGGGTGGGATGAGATTGTGTTATGATGCGTACGTGGTCATTCTGTGAACGCTGCAAAAACAGTTGCGTGTGTCAGCCACACGGAGTTCACAGGTGCAGCAATAAAACTGCTAGCAGATTTGCAAACCTAGTATGGTTTCCAATTGGAAGGGGGACTGCATGTTGAGATTCCTGCATTGCAGGGGGTTAGACTAGACGACCCTCGGGAATCCTTTACAATTCGATAATTCTAGGAAACTACCGCATGGAAGCCCCCCCCCCCCGTCTAGTTTTCGGTTTAATTTGACTTCTCCATTTAACACTGTGAGAGCGATAATGCCCCACATCTGGGAATAATGGACTGCACTGGCACTCTTTTAAAATGCTGAAAAAAAATAAAACCCGAGTAAGTCCTGAGTGGGAAAGAACAGGAACTCTTTCTACGACTTCACTTTATTTTGGCATGCAGGCATCTGGAGGCGTCTAAGCGCCAGTGCGCTAAAAAATATTAACAATAAATTCGTAGATTTCTCAGTTGTTGCCTAACCCTTCTGCGTTGGCCGAGCAAGCACGCGTCTGACTGAGCCCGCAAGTTAAATGCCAGGGTGAGTCTAATTATTAGATCTAGAGCTGCCCTTTGCTCGGCTCTCGCCAGCCTCGCAATTAACTCGCTTTCGAAAGGCGAACTGCAGGCCCCGGATGTCGACATACCTTTTTATTCCCGCCCTCTCACGCACGTAGTTCCGAGGGCGTGGCTGATTGGCTGCATGGTCAGGGAAGAGGAGAACTCCGGTCGACCTGCCTGGTGATTGGGCAGAGGCTGTTGCTGAGGTGGTCGCTGATTGGTTACATGGCCCAATCTGCCGGCTCGACCTGCCTGCTGATTGGGCGGAGGCGGTTTCCGTTGGTGCGTTTGGGGTGGGGGAGGGGAGGAGGCCGAGCGGCAATATGGCGGCGGCGGCGGCGAGAGCGGCGCGGTCGGTGTGGCGGCTGGCGGGGCTGGCGGCGTTGCCGGGGCGAGGCGCCTTTCTCGCTCCACAGCACCCGCAGCGGTAAGGCGGCAAAGGCGGCAGGACTTCGCCCTGGGGGAAAGGCCGGGAGGGCTCCGCGTGCCTGAGGCGAAGAGGCAGGAGGCGGGAAGCCGGGCCCACAGCCCCACGGTCCCCCCGTATCCCCCCCCCCCCGTCCCGGAATCTGTTTTTAATTATTTTACATGTTTTCCGTTCGTCGCATTTAATCCCTCGTTTCCCTCCAAGGGACTTAAGGTAGTTCTCTCCCCGCCCCACAACCGCCCTGTGAGGCAGGCTGGGCAGAGAGGAGGGGGCTCCTGCCCCCAAGGTCACCCCAGGGAGTTTCACCAGCCCAGAGTCGGAATTTGAACCGTGGTCTCGCTCAGGTCCTACTCCATGACGTCACGCAGCCTGTCTTACTCCGGGAGGAGGTATCTTTCCCGGTTTAATTTCTCTGCGTGGACGGGGCGAATGGCTGCTATTTACCGCCCCCCCCCATTACCTTCTCTCTCTTTTTTTCTTTAGACAGTTGAATACTTTCAGATTCACCTTTGGCCGGTGCTTGGGGCAGTATTAAAAAAGCTTTTCAATACCCGATCCATCTTAATAGCAAATGACTTAATTCCTTTTGAGCAGGAATTGTCTACCTTGCACGTGCCAACGGGACGTTTTTGAAACCAACGTGGGCAATAGAGGGTATTGGTTCATTTAAATATGCTGGTACAGTGGTACCTCGGGTTAAGTACTTAATTCGTACCGGAGGTCCGAACTTAACCTGAAACTGTTCTTAACCTGAAGCGCCACTTTAGCTAATGGGGCCTCCTGCTGCTGACGCGCTGCCAGAGCACGATTTCTGTTCTCATCTTGAAGCAAAGTTCTTAACCTGAAGCACTATTTCTGGGTTAGCAGAGTCTGTAACCTGAAGCGTATGTAACCTGAAGCGTATGTAACCCGAGGTACCACTATACTTTAGAGCAGAGCTCACCATCCCCAGGTGAAACATAAAGGAGGAACAGTATAAGACTCTTTCATCCTGTATTTTATCTTCTATAAATAATAAATAACAATACTGTATAGATCTTTTAACTAAATGTGAACTAGCCCTAACTTTCCTGGGAGAGTTATGTGCTTGGCTGTGTTTTGCAGCAATACTGTTCATTGTAGACAAGGAATCTGTGGCCTTCCAGATGTTGCTGGACTGGAACTCCCATGATCCCTGACTGTTGTCCTTACTAGCTGGAGCTGGTGGGAGTTGGAGGCTGACAGCAACTGGAGCACTACAGGGGAACCCCACCTGCTGTACATATCTGGAAGTGATTCCTGCTGGGAAGGTGGTGAAATTTATGAGAAGACACTTAAAAGGACTGTGCTGCACACCTGTTCTTCAAAAATTAGTCAAACTTTGAAAAAACTTATATGATTATACACTTTTTTCTAGGTAACTAATTCTGTTCCTAATGGAGAAGTAGTGGGGCCTGTTTATGCATGATTAAATATTAAAATGTCAAGTTGTTTGAAGGAAGGTTATCCCTCTTTTTTATGTGGTTTTAAAAATATTTATGTTTTTATTGGTATCTGCATACCAGTCTGTCACCACCACAAGGGATATGGACTGGAAGGATGTGCTGCAAAAACTGCATTGTGGTTCTTGAAGACTGAGAACCTACGTAGACATTCCTTTTCCAAGAAAAAAACCCCAAAAGGGTTATTGGATTGGCCTCCCATTATATATAATCTTTTACTGTTAGTATAGTGTTTTGCCGCATGGAATTGTATTCAGTGTGGTGCTAAAAAAATCATTCTAGCAGCATTCATTTTTGCTTGTCTGATGGAATAACCACCCCTCCCCTCCCTATACAGTGGTACCTCGGGTTACATTCGCTTCAGGTTACAGACTCCGCTAACCTAGAAATAGTACCTCAGGTTAAGAACTTTGCTTCAGGATGAGAAAAAAAATTGTGCTCCAGTGGCACGGCGGCAGCAGGAGGCCCCATTAGCTAAAGTGGTGCTTCAGGTTAAGAACAGTTTCAGGTTAAGAACGGACCTCCGGAACGAATTAAGTACTCAACCCGAGGTACTACTGTATACTATTCTGGGGATTCTGATGAATCATGACCCTCCAGAGAAGATTTGGGGATAAGAGGTGGCAATGTGCTGGTGGCCTCTTGTACTCAGTCTTTAAAAGTTGCTTTGAGTTTTACTGAACCTGATATTGTTTCAGGACTTCTCAGCTGCTTTGCATAGTGACACAGGAGAAGGGCACTGGACCAAACTTGGAAGAAGAGCCAAACCAGACTCAACATGAACAAAAATCTAATACTGGCTCTGCTGAAAAGATGTTAATAGAGGAAAAGGCCAAACTAGAAGAACAATTAAAAGAGATTACTGTAAGACTCCTTTTGGTTTATATATTTGTATAGCCCTCAAACAGCAGATAGATAGGATATGCATATTACTTTTCAGTAGTTTCCTTTAGCAATTGGGTCTTGAAAGTGCTAGCGTCAGAAAAGTGAGAATGTATATATAACTTAAATGACTTGAGACTACCTGAGCTCTGTACATGCGGTCATTAATTTCCCCCCACTGGTGAACTAAAGTTGGATTTCATCTTTGTCTAAAAAGGGAATGGTTAGGTTTTTACCATGTATCTAGTTAATAAAAAAAGAGGAATAGGACTTTTATCTTGTTTACTTAAATGGGCCCTGGGGGCACAAAAATAGGAGTGTCTCATGGTTTGCTGATATTGCTCTTAATATTGCCAGATAATTGTAGGATTTAACAACATAGCAAATGGCTGAAGTAATATCTCTCCCTTTATATTTCTGTCTTGCTTTTAACCATTATCCCCTCACTTGTGGGTCACAACATTTATAAAGTTCTATTAAAAACCTGACACATCACAAATTCAGTGTATCACTGGGAGGAAAAGACAGCCCTTTTGATCCAGGAGCACAGTTAGGATGGTGTGTCTCCATTTCCTGGGAGTTTTTAACATAGGCAGTTGGTTTTACATTTCCCCTGTTTATTTTCCCCCTTGTCCAGGACAAGTATAAACGTGCCCTGGCAGATGCAGAAAATCTAAGACAAAGAACTCAGAAATTGGTAGAAGAAGCAAAGTTATATGGTAGGTATAGACTGTATTTGTTGTTACTGGCACTAGAATACCACATTAAACATAAATAAAAACTTAAGCTTGGAAATTCCAAAATGGTACTTCCACTCAGCTCATATGCTGTGCTGCTTCAAGAGATCTAGATACATACTTTTTCAGCTGGTACTTTGAATCAGTGAACATGATTCTTGTTTGGTTAGTAAGCATGAGAGAAAATATACAAGTGAGAGCAAGAACCTCTGTGGGCCGTTTTTGTGACATCATCATGGCACCAGGTAAAGCATTTCCCTTTGCACATGTGGTCTGAAGTCAAAAACAGCGCAGGCAAAGGCTTGGGTTTGCAGGTGCTGATGATCAGTTGATTGGTGGTACCTGGAAACCCTGCTTCCATTGCCCGGGTGATTTGAAGTCATACTTCACAGCACACAGGTAAACTGCAGTTTCACTTCCCCCACACTACTCTAAAGTCATATGTGTCAGGTGTGTGTGACTTGGGAAGCTGGCCTCAGATGCAAAATTAGGACCTCCGCTGAGCTTTAATAGGGATGACAGGTTGGAAATTCACCACTGATCTTAACTATAGGAAAAAGAATTTCACAAGGTGGAGATTGTTGCAGCTTGAATTGCTTACTGCTTTGCCAAATACCCCTTTCAGTTAAATTTTCATTGTCATTGTACAGAGCAGAAAAAATGCATGTTTATCATATACACTGGTACCTTATTAAAACTTAGGCTTGATGGTGGTTGTGAAAAGAGTTAAGTTACTTATAATTTTCTAGCTATAAGTTTTATGCCCCCAAATCGACAAATGTATCCAAATATATTTTCATTAACATAAGGGTAAATCTGAATTTAATGGAGATTCAGTCACACATCATTTTTGGTATTGGTAATACTTGATAATGTATCTTTAACCATATACATGCCTAAGCTTTGAATTCTGGAAAAAAATATAAAATTAATGGTTCCTTTCATTGTCTGATGAAATGTTGATGCATCTTTAAGGATTATCTGAAATTTTATTTGCTTTTCCTGTTTTAGGAATTCAGAGTTTCTGCAAAGATTTGCTGGAAGTTGCTGATGTTCTGGAAAAAGCAACTGAGAGTGTTCCCAGAGAAGAACTCAAGGATGAAAATCCACATCTCAAAAACCTTTACGAAGGTCTTGTCATGACTGAGGTTCAAATACAGAAAGTGTTCACCAAACATGGCTTGATGAAACTGAATCCTCTTGGAGCCAAGTTTGATCCCTATGAGCACGAAGCATTATTCCACGTTCCCATGGAAGGGAAAGAACCTGGCACTGTGGCTTTAGTATCCAAGGTGGGCTATAAGTTGCATGGCCGTACTTTGAGGCCTGCTTTAGTAGGTGTTGTAAAGGAACCTTAGCAGTCTAATCTTAGAGTGCCACAGAACCAATAGATGCCCAGATAAAGACTCACTAAACAGTGTGGGAGGCTAAACTAAACGGTGGAAGAAGCTTTAATACCAATGAAGCAATGTTGAAATGTGTTTTTAAAACGAATACCAATAATGTGGTGGGGAATGCAAAGTGAGTGGTATGAATTGCAAGCATGAGTCATCTGTGTCCCGTGAATAATATTATGGTGATTAATGAAAGGTATTCTGCATTGTAATTAGGCAATTTAGTAACAATAATGCAATGTAGATTGTTCAGAATGAATATCTGATCTTTTCAGTGTCGTGTTCTGTGTACAAATTAGCATTTTTGCTTATTCTTTTATGAATACAGAGTTGGACACCAGCCTAGTACTAACTTAAATAGCTTCTGTTCCCATGGAAAGCATCAAATTGTATGTCACATAACACAAGTATTTGGTATAAGTGCTGTTAGTCTTTTCTAAAATTAGGTTAGTATTGAATCACATTGCACGACCTTGAAATGACAATTGATCTAGAGATGTATTGAGACCATTACAAAGAAAAGAATAGCAAGTTCATTTAGTAACTGCTTGCAGACACACAACCAAACTAAGTGTTTTAAGAGTTCACAGACATCAGGTAGTTTTCATTGAAACCAGGATTTTTTAATACCTGCCATTCCCTGCCTGCTTCATCAAAGTCCTCTGGCACATAGAAGAGTGCATGGGAGGTCTGAGGCAGTTGACCAACATAAAATATGAGCACTTCATCTTCTAAATTATCTATGATACATTGGGAACAGCTTGTTAGGGATTTTGTTTTTTGAATCCTGCCAGTTAACCTTAAGAATGCCAAATGATCCCTACTGGATCAAACCCAAGGCCTATGTAGTCCAGCATCCTGTTTCCAAAGTTGCATATCAGATGCTTATAGGAAGTTTACAAGTGGGATGCGAGGACAGTCTCCTACTCCAGTTGTTCCCCAATGGCTGGTATTTGGAGACCTGGTGCTTCTGAGCCTTGAAGTAGCATGTACCCAGAGCTGGAGAACTGGAACCAGCTGGTGGGCCGAGTTTGACAGGTGGGGCTGCCCACTTGTCAGTTACCTGACATCAAATGTCCAGTTTCTGCCCACATGATTTTAAATGACACTGCAGACAAAACAGTCTGCAAAGTGCTTCTGACCAGCTGTTCATCAGCACTTGTTCTGTACCTGACATCAGGCATGTCTGGTGTAGAGCAGGTGGGCATATTGTGGTCAAAGTGACCTCATGGGCAAAATGAGGAAAACTGGTGGCCTTAAATAGGTCTGTGGCTTCCCTACCCCTGCACACAGCTATTGTGACTGGTACTTATTGTGCATGAATTGGTCTAACCATCCTTTTAAATCCATCAAAGTTGGTGCCAGTATTACAGATACTGCAAATGATACAATGATCACATTTCCACTTTCTTCATGCTTAATTTCTTACAATGTTTTCTTTTCTGTATTTGCATTGATTTCCACCAGATGCAAAGTCATCAGTTTTGCAATATTTGATCCCAATATTTGGGATGATGATTGATCCCAACAAGGATTAATATACAAATATTTTTACATTGATCAACAGATAATTAGGAAGGTGCATGCTTTGTTGCTTTGCAGACAAAATGGCAAACTTATTTTAAAAAATTGTTTAAATAATCTGACGTAGGCAGGTTACATCCAGGCTTACTTGTCTTCAGGCCTGAGCCTTGTAGCACCACCTGCTCCTAGACTAGGGATAGGGAACATTTGCCCCAACAGGCTGTCTCTCCCCATCCCTGCAGGCCAAGTTCAACAAGCAGATGAAAAGAAGCTTCCTAAAAGTTTTACTCTTGCATTTTTGGGGTCTTGCCTATAAACAAACTGTTTAGAACAACCATTGCTTTTTTTTCTGGCGGTACTCAAGGGTATGCAGCACTGGAACCTCCCCCCCCCCTTAAAAAAAAGCACTGAGAACAACATGCTCAACTTTTTATTCTTGTTTTGGTTTTACGTTTTTAAGCTGCAGATTTGGTAAATGGGTAAAACCCATTATCTATTTTTAGTGACAAAACTTTTTTATTAACTTAGGTTGATGACTTGTACCAGTCTCCTGAACTATACAGCATAAAGTTAAAGTTGTTTTGTTAAGGGGGAGGGGAGTAGTTTTCCAGTTAATGAGTTTGATTTGGATAGTGGATAAACTTGCAAAGGAAAAATGTCACTAGTAAGTACTGGATGGTGATTTACGGTGACAGGCCTTTTTAATTGTTCACTTCTTGAGCAAGCAAGCCCCAGTGCTGAAGTATCAAACCAAGGAAACAAGTGAGTTAAGCAATGAAGCAACTAGAGGGTAAGTACCACCACATGCTTGTTTAATTCAAGTACCTTAAACTAATAGGAGCTAAATCCTAGGGATGGAAAGTCTGTAGATAATCTAGTTTCATCTCTCCCTGTTAACTGGAATTGATTAAGCCCATGAGTTGAGCTACATTTCTTTCTGTGTTGTGCTTTTTTCCAAATAAGGTCTGCTTTACCTAATTGGCTGCATCAACAGCTGGGGAAGCTTAGCCAGGGCAATAAATTTGGAACAATCTAATGAGGGAGTGTGCTCCAAAAGTGAGAGGGAGCTCTAGTGATGAAACATCAAGCTAGAGAAACAAAGCAAGTTAAGCAGTAGGGTGAGGTTGACACAGTGAAGAGGTCATGGCAGATTCTCTCTCACTCTCCTTAGTGACCTAACAAAACCCAAGCTCCCAAGTAAACTACCTCAGTAAACAACAGCAACGGATATTCAGGTGGAGAGCCAGCAGGGTTGTGGGGGATATCCAGTGTGTCACAAGTGGGACAATGCATACTGCTTATCAGGAAAGGTACCATCCGGGCTAAGAGAAATGTAGTCGAATAAATGAGCGATGTCAAGGAAACTGTTAGAAGCAAGGCGGCTTCCTTCAGAAAGTGGACGTCTAGTCCAAAAAGGAACACAAACTTTGGCCAAAAAAATGCATGCAGATAAGGGATGCAAAAAAGAATTCAATACAGTGGTGCCTCGGGTTAAGTACTTAATTTGTTCCGGAGGTCCGTTCTTAACCTGAAACTGTTCTTAACCTGAAGCACCACTTTAGCTAATGGGGCCTCCCGCTGCTGCTGCGCCACCGGAGCACGATTTCTGTTCTCATTCTGAAGCTAAATTCTTAACCCGAGGTACTGTTTCTGGCTTAGCAGAGTCTGTAACCTGAAGCATATGTAACCCGAGGTAGCACTGTAATCATATTGCTAAAAACAAACCGAGGAAAACAATGATTACAAGATGCTTACGTTTTAAGCCTTATTAACAAATGAAAAATAAAAACAAATCACCAGGTGATCTATTTCACATTGTGTACTTCGGACTTTTAAAGGCTTTTGCCAAAGTACCTCACCAAGGATTCCTGAGTAAGTTTAGCAGTCATGGAATAGGAAAGGTTATCTTATGGATCAGTAACTAGTTAAAAAACAGGAAGCATGCTAGGAATCAATGGGTAGTTCTTCCAGTGGAGGAATGTAGAAAGTGAAGTCTCCCCGCCCCCAAAGATCAGTGTTGAGACATTTGCTTTTTAACTTGTTCATATGTGATCTGGAGGTTGGGATGAGCAGTGTGGGAGCCAAATTTACTAACGATACTGAATTGTTCAAGAGAGCCAAAACAACAAGAGATTGTGAGGCGCTCTGAAACCAGGTGAAAGTTACGGTATATGGCAAATCCAGTTAAATGTAAGCAAGTTTAAAGTGATGCACAATGGGGCAAAAATAAAATCCTAATTTTGCATATATGAGGTTGAGGTCTGAACTGGCAGCGACTAACTAGGAAAGAGATCTTGGGGTTGCAATAGATAGCTCATTGAAAACTCATTTGGTGGCAGCTGTGAAATGAATTCAGTCTTGGGCATCTTTAGGAAAGGGACTGCCAATATAATAATTCATGAGGTGACCACATTTAGAGTACTGTGTGCAATTCTTACTGCCTCACCTAAAAAAGGACAGTGCAGAGCTAGAAAAGGGCAACCAAAATGATCAGCTGCCCATCCTTTGAGGAAATGCTATGACATCTGGGGCTTTTTAGTAAGAAAAGGCAAGTAAGGGTGAGGGCATGACAGAGGTGTGTGAGATTGGGCATCACCCAGAGAAAGTGGATCAGGAGAGGATTTTCTTCCTCTTTCTAGATCCAGGGTCATCTAATGAAGCTGAATCAGTTTGCTGCCACAAGATATAGTGATGGTCACCAACTTGGATGGCTTTAAAACAGGACTAGACAAATCCATGGAGGATGGAGCTATCAATTGCTACTAGCCTTGATGGCTATGTATGGTCATTGTTGGATGCGGTATGCTTCTATACCGGTTGCTGGGAACCACAAAGTCAGGAAAGTGCATGACCTGCTTGGTCGCTCTGAAAACA
Organism: Podarcis tiliguerta; assembly: GCF_965153285.1. Lineage (NCBI taxonomy): Eukaryota > Metazoa > Chordata > Lepidosauria > Squamata > Lacertidae > Podarcis > Podarcis tiliguerta. The sequence continues at coordinate 86,006,579 of NC_139540.1, read as the reverse complement.
GCATGCTGAACTAGATGGGCCTTTGGTCTGACTCAGCAGGGCTCTTGTCTTAATTAGCTGCTGTTTTTTAAAAAACAGAACTCAGATCTGTGCCTTGACTGGCCTTTTAAATGTCAGCTTAGATATTGCCATGCTTTTAATTTGTCATTTAGTTGACACTCGTGTCTTACTCTACTCCCAGATGCACCTGCAAAAATTCCTCCTCATACAGCCAACTGTGGTTTCCAAAGTTCTTCTGAACTCCAGACATACAAATGCATGCTTGAAACTGTTGTGAAACCCTCTTGAAGCTGCTCACTATTGTTATATGCTACTTGTTCTTTATGATAACATTTGCACATTATGATGATCACAAAGACTGAATGTGACTTTGTATATGAATGGGAATGCCCATCTAGGGCTAGCTGTAGTATGTGATAGATCACCCTCAACTATAATGGAGCATAGCTTCTACTTTTAAACATGAAAACATACAGCCCCAAATGATGATACAGGAAGGGAGATGTGTATGGACTTCTAGCTTTTCCAGCTGCTTGCAAAAACAAGCAGACATACCTCCCTCCTCCCCACAAGTCACAACTGCACAGCCAGAATATAGGCTTCTTCTCAACTATGTGGAGCATGAAGATTACCATTTCTCCTGCATTGGTCAGAAGCCTGGGAATTGTGCTCTCTAGAAACTGGCTCAGCACTTCCCATGGTGAATGAAATTATGGAGTCCTGCCAACATCGTGTATGGAAAAGGAAATATATAGTATAGAGTAATAGTACCTGTGTAGTAGGAGGCAGTGGAAGACAGAAGTGCCTGGCGTGCTCTGGTCCATGGGGTCACGAAGAGTCGGACACAACAAAACGACTAAACAACAACAAAGTAGTATATATTGCTTAAAAATGATTTGCCTCTCATGTGCACGGATACTTTATGCTACATCCAATTAGAAAAGAGAGTGGCAAGAAATGAATTGATAATTTTAACATCCTTCCCCTTCAAATTGTGAACTGCGCTAAGAGTGTTAACTTGACACATGCCTGTGAAAAGTATGTCTGATGTCTTTCCTGAACTATTTCTGTCAGAGCACTTTTTCCGTGGGTTACATTCCCTTGTGGGTGATATTCAGGGAAGCACATGCTAATAGTAGGTACACCCAGAGCCAAAATGTAGGTATAGTCCGAGGTAGAAATGGTTAGAACAGCCTTTGTATTATAGGCTGCATTCTAAGCCATGAAAAGGTCAGGGATTTTATCCTGCAAAGTTGTACCATTAGTTAAAGGCTTGTGTCTGCACAATAGGACTCCTTCCTCTCCTCAGCAGATTCGGAGGCCCATGGGGAAAGGAAATCTCATTGGATAGGTGGAAGTCCTTGTGCTACTGGGATACGTTCGCTGGATATAGCATCCACCTCTTCTGGCTTGCAAGAGGCACCCTCCAAGTTCAAAAACACATTCCACCTAGATAAAAGCACAAGGGTGTGTAGTATAATTTTGCTGAGGTGTAGCCTGGGCAGTCTTGAGACCTGAATGTGAAGGCCTGGAGTTGCATTTGGCCCCTGCAGCTGAGGTTTCCACCCACAATAAGCATTAAAAACTCAATGTTTCTTTTAACTGTTAAAAGCTAATAAATAATTATGTGTTCCTTAAAGGTACTCTGACTGGGGTTGCGCGCTCATCTTGTTCTATAGGCTGAGGGAGCCGGTGTTTGTTCGCAGACATGTGGCCAGCATGACAAAGCCGCTTCTGGCAAACCAGAGCAGCGCACGGAAACGCCGTTTACCTTCCCGCCAGAGTGGTACCTATTTATCTACTTGCACTTCGACGTGCTTTCAAACTGCTAGGTGGGCAGGAGCTGGGACCGAACGGGAGCTCACCCTGTCGTGGGGATTTGAACCACCAACATTCTGATTGGCAAGCCCTAGGTTCTGTGGTTTAGACCACAGCGCCACTGTGGTTCCTTACATGCCCATATTTCTCTATTAGATGTCAGTCACCCTTAAATAATTTTAATGAAACATTAGTTATATTAAAGTATTTATTCACTATAGTTTCGCTAAGAGGCTTTGCATGAATGTTTCCTTTCATGTGAAAATGCCACACTGTAAAGACCTTTGCAGAAGTGTAATAAATATTAACACATTTAAAAATTGTTCAGATTATCAAATAAGTTATATTTAGCACCAGTTGCTCCTCTTAAGCAACATTAAAAGGGCTGCCAATGAAATATAAGGCTTACATCAACCTTGTCTAGCAGATGTATTGATTAACATTCAGGAAACTACAGTTATGGCACTAGAGCTAAATAAATGCATTTAGATAGTGGCACTCATGTTAACAAAGTTTACCAGTTTTTTGAAGGGCAGGATTAACAAAACATGTCTGTCATCACTTAGGGTTAGTTGAGCTTCAGTCCAATTGGACTGACCTGGATGGAACAGTGCATTGACCATAAAACACTGCATAGTTTCTGACCGGAGTAGACTTATTGTCAATAACAAAGTATCATAATTAAAGTCACATATAAAATGAGAGAAAACCTTTGCTTTGTCAATCAGAAGAGAACACAAACTGAAAAAGAACACTATTGTTTCCTCAGGGACCTTTGTGCTATTCCTAGTCCATTAGTGGCCGGAAAGTGGAATGTGGAAGAGCTGCCGAGCTACCGATGTATACAGCTGAAAAAGAGTAGGGGTTAAACAGCAGCACATGCAACAGCAGATAAATGGATCTATAGGTGCAGTAGAATGAGATGGCAAATGGCATGTCCTTTCTGAACACTGGATGTGTAAGGAGCCACGTATCAGTGACAGGTTTGTGCTATGCCTCCCTCTGATGTGTTATTCATTGCACTAGGGGGGAGGTGACACATTTAAAATTGAATCCACCAGCTGGTGTAGTTTATAAAGTGGGAGAATTCAGAATTTTGTGTAAGGTGTATATCAACTCTGAATTCACAGGAGTTTGAGGAATAATCTGTAATCCTGAATAGTTAAGATTCTGTAACTGTGTTAGTAAACCCCAGTCATCAAGGAAGCTGGTGGTGAAACCTACTTATGGTAGAGCTGCACATGAAGATCAGTGTTTTCAAGGCCCAGAGACAGTTCAGCAGGCCAGAAGCATCCCTTTAGCCCTAGGCATTATCACCACAAGCCAATGAAGCCTTTGATGTGGACAGGAGAGCTTGTAGAAGTGCTTTTTTAAAAAACTTTTTCCATCTACACCATACAGGAAGCTGTTCTTTAGCCACAGCCCCACTTCATAAGTTTGTATAAAGGACAAGGCCCCTGGGCACACAGTCAACTGCCCTAGAATTGGAGAACTGAGAGGGACCATGAAGGTCATCTAGTTCAACCCCCTACAGTGCAGGAATCTTTTGCCCAACATGAGGCAAATGAAGAGTTTCATGCTCTCCAGACTGAGCTATCCCAGACTGGATTGTGGTAACAGCAAAGTTATACTTTGTCCCAACAGCTGATAAATGAGCATTTGCATTTGACACGACCCTTTTCAAGCTTACTCTTTTGATAACTATGCTACCTGCTGCATTAAGAGGCAATTTGGACTAAATCAGGCCTGCCTGCATAATTTGTAATCCAGGCAGCTGCTTAGAAAGCCTCAATATTTTTGCTTCTTGCCCAAGACTGAAAAACCAAGGAACCTGTTAAGATCCCACCACCTGTCATAGTTTCAAGTGGTGCAAACTTCCCATAAGCACATATTGTGACAGTGGATTCTACTGAGCCAGGTAGTGCCTACCACCATGTAACGGATGTGTGTGTATGAGATTTCTACATGAATCCAGAGAAAACCTTTGTGCATGCAAAGATTCTTCACTCTGTGTCTTTAGTCACAGAAATAGTGTCATGTAGAGCTGCTGGCTAACCACTACATTCAGAACCACAATGCCAGTTACTTGCCAAAGACAAGTCATGGGTTTATATTCAGCTAGCTGGTGGAGCCAGTCTACTCTTAAAATTGCCATGTGTACACTCAAGCAAGTGAGCAGATACCCTTTAATGCCCTCTTGAAATGTGTTCATTATGCTCTTCTACTGTTGCAGCAAAATATATTGTTTTGGCAATGAACCATAGCTTATAGCTAAGGATCTTCACTAAAAATCTTAATTTCTCTGTGCTTTTGAAGTTTAGTACCCAGGATTTAGTAAAAGACACATGCACCCCAATCCTATTCAAGTTTACTCAACAGCAAGTTCTTCTGAATTCAGTCAGATTTACTCCCCAAATAAGTGTACAGAGGACTGCAGCCTCACTCTGCACTATGTCCGTAAGAAGCTGAAGGTCTCCCCCTCTCCACACAAATAGCTTCTACAGCAGAGGTGGATCTCAGTAACTACTGCCACATTTGCTATACTAGTCAAAGATAAGTGAGTCACATATCCCACAATTATTTTAAAAGCAATTTCCTCCTCTCAAGGAAGCTGTCTGGGTCGCAAAGTATGATCTAGCATTTGCATGATTCAATACAGAAGAATCCAGTTCAGTGTAGGATTTTAAGCTTTTACAAGAGAATCCTAGGTTTTAAGAAAAGGATAAGCAAGTGAAGTGACTATTAGTTCATAGTATTTCAAGGGAGAAAGAACAAGATTCAAGAGGCATCCCTGGATATCCAACCACTTTCAGTTAAGAAGTTCAAAATCCTTTTCTTTAGTACCTTATCCAGGTAACTAGGAAGGCGACTTTTTGATGGAATGCCCTGCCTTTTTTGGAGATGATCTTTAATGATAATAGTTTTAACAGTCACGTAACGTGCTGGACTCAGATTAATAGAGCTACAAAGCACTTTCTCTCGGTCAGATAACAGTTCAAAGCCAGGTAAGTTTTCAATTGCTGCAAATTCCCCATCTTTACCATCTTCTTTCCCCCTCTTTGAAGTACCAATATTTTTATTTTCCTTCCTTTTCTCTCGTTTGTGTCTAGCTGCTTCATATTCTGCGGATTCTTCCATTTTTGTTATACCATTCCGCCGATATCGTTGTAGTTCCCTAATCTTGGTTCGAAGTACTTTCTCTTTGTGCAAGTTTTCAAAGAAATCATCAAACTCCTTGCAAGACATAAACTGATAGAGAGACCTTAATTTTAACCGCAGCTCTTTTTCTTCTTTTGTGATTTTGCGTTTTGAAGGTTTTTCTTTATCTCTTCTGTCTTTGCCTAAAAAAGCAGGGACCAAGTTGTAGTCACGGGCAATGTTCTTTCGTCTCTGTCTCTCCTTCAGTTTTCTTACATACATGTCCACATGAGCTCTTTTTAATTCTATTTCGACATCATCATCATCATAGTTTACTGAAAGGCCACTGATTAGAGTCTCTGCATCTTGGTCATATTCAATCTCATAATCATCTCGCAGTGGCATATATCCCAGCTGCTGTTGTTCAGCCACTGATATATCTAGAGGTGGCAGAGGCATGGTCAGGCTAGGTGAAAGTGGGCCACCAGTTGGGCAGGTGTGATCAGTCACTCTGTTGGGAATAACATCAGGGATGCAGGCCTTCCCAAGGTTACCATGTATATACATGCTTACATAGTGTTCCATCACTTCCTGAGGCGTTCGTGATGCTCCAACATGAGCAGCCATATCTTCCTAGAATAAAATTAAAATTAAATATATGAAGACCTTTAAAATTATAAGATTATCCCATATACAGTGTGTAAGGTAAAGGTAAAGGGACTCCTGACCATTAGGTCCAGTCGTGACCAACTCTGGGGTTGCGGTGCTCATCTCGCTTTATTGGCCGAGGGAGCCGGCGTACAGCTTCTGGGTCATGTGGCCAGCATGACTAAACCGCTTCTGGCGAACCAGAGCAGCACACAGAAACTCTGTTTACCTTCCCGCCGGAGCGGTACCGATTTATCTAATTGCACTTGACATGCTTTTGAACTGCTAGGTTGGCAGGAGCAGGGACCAAGCAACGGGAGCTCACCGCGTCGTGGGGATTTGATCCACCGACCTTCTGATTGACAAGTCCTAGGCTCTGTGGGTTAACCCACAGTGCCACCCACATCCCTATACAGTATGTAATAAATGTCAATTTCTAGATAAGAGCAGTGGCGTTCCTTCATAAAACTAGAGAGTAATATTTCACATTATAATACTTATAGTGTTAATGAATGCTAGGGCTTGTTCACACCAAGGATTTACCCCAAACAGCAATGATAGTTTGTTATATGCACACACCAAGATCATGTAGTCCCTAACTGTCCATTCCTTTCCCCACAATTTCACATCTTGATACATGCACGTTAAACTGAAGCTCTCTAAAAGAACAGTATTAAATGTATCCAATGGTGCCTTTTTTCTTGGGTTCTCAAACTGCCGCCAGGACCCTCTTGAGATGGCTGAAAATTACTCAGTCCACCAGTCACAACAGAGTGACAGATGAAGTCCTAATCGGCTGACAAGTAATGGCATTTTCTAATGATATTTAACCCGTCTTTGGAAAATTTTTAATTCTTGGCCACAGTTCTTCCAGAAAGCATCGCAAACGGGTAAATGGCCCGGGACGCGAATGAGGCGGGGGGGGGGGGCGCCCAGGGAACGCGAGAAGAGCCCCTGGCGCGCCGTGCGGGGAGGGCCGGAGCCCGAGGCGGGGAGCCCCTCCTCTCCCTCACCCAGTTGCCGAAGCCGAACTGCTCGATGGCGTCCAGCAGGAGCTGCTCTTCGCGGCTGCTCCAGCCGCCCTCGGCCTCGGCGCCCCAGAGCGTGAAGCGCCCGCCGTCCACCAGCTGGTAGCCGTGCCAGCGCCGGTGAGGCCCGATCTCCGCGCCCGCCGAGAAGCACTCCGGGCACAGCTCGATGTCGGCGCACTCGGTGCAGCGGAAGCGCAGGGAGCTCACTTCGGCCAGGCAATACACGCAGTACTTCTTGCCCAGCTCCGCCATCTTGGTTCCCCCGCCCTCGGGAAAATAAAAAGCGGGGAGGGAGGCCGGCGCACAGCTGACGTGCAGAGACTGCGCCGGGGAAGAGGCTGGGCGGGCCCCGCCCCCGCCCGGCCACCTCCGCCTATCGGCGCCCGAGGCCGGCGCGGCCAATCGAGCTTCGAGGCTCGGCGTCGCGCTTCCTCTCGCGCCGCCGCTTGAGCGGCTCTCCCCTTCGCCTATCAGCAGCTCCGAGAGGCCCGTGGGCGTGGCCCAGGCGAGAGCGGCCAATCGAGTTTCGCAGCTCTGGTCCGCGTTTCCCCCGGCAACCGCCGTGCCCGCCCCCAGAGCGGTTACTGTGGAGACGCGGAGACGCCGCTGCGCGGAGCCGGGGAAGCCATGGAGGAGACGGAGAAGATGGAGGCGGCGGGCGGGGACGCGGCGGCCGAAGCCCCGCTGCCTCCGCCGGAGCCCCCGGAGGCGCCCCCTGAACCCGCGGAGGCGCCCCCGGGGGAGGCCGAGGTCCCGGAGGAAGCGCCCGCCTCGGGCCCCGAGGAGCCTCCGCCGGCGGACGCGGCCGAGGCCGAGCCGGGGGCTGAGGAGCCGGGCGCTGAGGAGGCGGGGGCGGCGGCTGAGCCGACGGGCGAAGCAGAGCCGCAGGAGCCGGTCTCCGAAGAGGCGCCCGGCCCGGAGGAAGCGAGCGAGGCGGCGGGGGGGCCGGAGCAGCAGAGCTCCCGCGAAGGGGCGCTGGAGGAGAAGGAGGAGAAGGAGAAGGAGAAGGAGGGCGGCGGCGAGGGGGAGGAGGAGGCGGCGGCGGCGGAGGCCGCGGAGGAGGAAGGGGCCCCGCCTGCCGCCCCCGTCCCGGAGATCCAGGAGGCCGCGGAGCCGCTGCCCAGCGGGGTCACCTTCGCGGCGGGAGAGCTGCTGGAGCCGCCTCCGCTGCTGACGGGCGTGGACCTGGGGCGCCGCATCAGCCTGAGCCTGCGGGACCTGGAGCTGCAGCGCCACAGCGGGCTGTCGCTGGAGGTGGGCAGCAGCGCCGGCAGCTCGGAGGCCGAGGAGGCGGCGGCGGCGGCGGAGGAGGAGACGGAGGAGCAGCGCGAGCGGCGCCAGGCCGAGGAGCAGCTCCTGCGGCAGGAGCTGGCCGAGCAGTACCGGCAGCTGCTGGTGGAGCGGGCGCGGCTGCAGCACTACAACGCCAAGCTGCAGAGCAAGCTGAGCGAGCTGCTCAACAAGGCCAAGAGCAAGGAGCGCGTCCGGCAGGAGCTGGAGCAGCACATCTCCGACAAGGAGCAGCGCTACAGCCGCTACCTGGCCATGCTGGAGGAGCTGCGCACCCAGCAGGCCGACGAGGCCGCCTGGTTCCAGAAGCAGATCGACGACGCCCGCCTCTCCTGCAGCCAGAAGCTGGCCAAGGTCGAGAGCGCCTGGAAGGCCCACCAGGCGCTCAAGATGGAGGTGGCCGTCTACACCGTGGGGCGCCGGCTGGGGAGCAAGCAGGCCGCCATCGACAGGGTGGGCCAGATCCAGGCCAGGGAGCAGAGCAAGGAAAGGGAGATGACGGAGGTGAGATCTGCCCGGAGAAGCCTGCCCAGACGGTCCAGCGATGGATTAGACCTGCTTCTCCCCCTCACCCATGAAAGAAAAAACCCAAACTCATCGACCCCCTCCAGCCACTCACTGGCAGGAGACTGTGGTGCAGCTAGTTAATTCTCCCCTGGAAGTTACGCTCTTAGCAGCTTAGGCAGTTCATTATTTCAGTTGTGATACAGTTAATATTTGCCCTCCCCTTCCATGCTTTACTTCTGCATTCCTATTCCAGTGGAGGAGGGATAAGGCAATATGGTGTCCTCTGAGCAATCTCAGGCAACATAACCAATGGTTTTGGCTGATGGGAGTCATAGTCCATCAACATGTGGACGGCACAACATTAGCTACCCATGTTAGAGCAACGATACCAAAATCAAGTTCTTAACCCTGATAGTAATAGTACAGTGGTACCTCGGTACCACAGCACGGGTGGCGCCTAGGACTTGCCGATCGCATGGTCAGCGGTTCGAACCCCCGCGGCGGGGTGAGCTCCCGTCGTTCGGTCCCAGCTCCTGCCCACCTAGCAGTTCGAAAGCACTCTTAAGTGCAAGTAGATAAATAGGTACCGCTTTATAGCGGGAAGGTAAATGGCGTTTCCCTGTGCTGCTCTGGTGCTGGCTCGCCAGAGCGGCTTCGTCACGCTGGCCACGTGACCTGGAAGTGTCTGTGGACAGCGCTGGCTCCCGGCCTCTAGAGTGAGATGAGCGCACAACCCTAGAGTCTGTCAAGACTGGCCCGTACGGGCAGGGGTACCTTTACCTTACCTCGGTTTATGAACAGCCCTTTAATGAACTATTGGGTTTACAAACTCCGCAAAACCAGAAGTAGTGTTCCGGTTTGCAAACTTTACCTCGGTCTACAAACAGAAGCCGAATGGTAGCAGGGCACCGGCGGCAGGAGGCCTCATTAGGGAATGCGTGCCTCGGTTTAAGAACGGATTTGGTTTAAGAATGGACTTCATGAACAGATTGAGTTCGTAAACCGAGGTACCAGTGTAGTCAATAATAGGGCCACAGGTAAACAAGGAAAGCCTATGTAGTTATTTCCATCACATGTGCTTAGGCTTATTATAGATAGAAACTTATGGTGATAAAAAAGTGAGAGGCAACTTCCTGAGCATCTTGTAGTCTGAACTATTTTAAAAGTCAGTTTTATTGAGGTTTATTCATAGGTGTTACGGCTGGTAAAGACTGACATTGATGGGCTTGGATCCAGAGTTCACATAAGCTCCCGACAGTTCCTATTCCAACCCCAATCACCTCCCATAATACAGTTTCTCACCTGGAAGAGTTTCATCCCAAGTCAACTGTTCCACATACAGTCAATAGGGGAGTTGTGGCTGCTTCTATTCCATTCCTCGAGTTCTTCGAGTTAAATCCTTTGGGTTGTACTCTAAGTAGTACTAAGTCTATGGTTCCATCACAGCAACAGTTTTGTCTCTTTTTGTAGGAAATGTATATTTGTGCATGTTGTAATTTCCATTTTTAACATTTTAACTTTCCACCATGCCTCTCCTACCTGCTCTGGGGTTTCCTTATATTCCCTAGAACAGATTTGGGGAAAAGTGAGCTGTATATGGAGGAGACAGGGGTGGGGGAAGTCGTGTTGTAGAGGTGATCCTTGCATTTGCACAACTATTTAGTTGAATACCACCCTTGGGTAGGATATCTGTAGACTCACTTCAGTTTTTATCATGCTAGGTTCGACTGGAAAATATAAAGCTGAAACACAGGATCCAAAAGCTTGATGCAAGTTTAAAAGCCATGGAAGAGTTAGCAGAAGGTCTGCACTTAATAGATTTTGAGCAACTGAAAATAGAGAACCAAACCTACAATGAAAAGATTGAAGAGCGCAATGAGGAGCTTATGAAGCTCCGGAAAAAGATAACCAACACAGTGCAAATTCTTACTCAAGTGAAGGAAAAACTGCAGTTTGTGGAAGCAGAGAATCATGGCCAAAGGTCTCAACTAATGGCAGTTGAGGCTTTAGTGGCCCAAAGGAGAGAGATTCTAACTAAGACTAAGCAGGCTAGGGACAAATTGCGAATGGACAATCAGAGGCTTTACCAGAAGTGCGGCTTGCTTGGGAATACACTGCTGTTAAGGGACTTTGAAGATAAGGTAACTGCTGCTGAAATGCTGAATGAAAGGCTGGAGGTACTGAAACGCCATCATGCTGCCATCGCCCTTACTTGCAAAGGGGTAAAGAAGAAAATCAGAGGGGTGACATCTTTTCTGCCGCTCTAAACTTTATTTTAAATGTCAAAAAGAGCAAAGTAGAGAGTGAGTGTGTGCACTATAAAATATTACATTAAATAGCAATTAGTTGTTTGTCCTTAGAATCTTTGTTCCAGATATTGTTCCTATTTCCAGAAGATAACAGTGCTTTAAAACCAAATCAATTTGTCCAACTGGCTTCCAACTGTCAGTTAAAAGTTTTCACCAACTGATAGTTGTGCTTAGTTTAATTACTTTCAAAAAGTAACAACTTGAAACTATCAGTGCCTTGATGTGAACATATTTTCAATCAACTCTTTAGATTCTCCACATCCTCTTTCTGGGCCAACTGCTGCCTTCTGCGCATCTACACCAAGCAGCGTGGTGGGTAACAAACCTTTGCAGTGGGTACAGGACCAAAGGGGGAAAAGGCCCACTGGTGGGATTTTGCAAGGGTTCCTTATCTTTGGACACATGGGTGGGCTTGGGATTTTGATGACGTGTTGGTGTGCCACCACAAAAAGGCTGTCCTTCAGCAGCAATCCTACACAAATTTACATAGCAATAAATTCTTTTGTGTAACATTGATTAAGAGGTCAATATTTATTTGTAAGTTGCTGTAGGAGTCTGTCTTGGCTAAAGAATAGGATAAAAACATTGATAATGCTAATAGCAGCAAGTCATCCAGTGCCTGCCTTGGTACACAACAGCTCAAGTGCATGGATGGGAGAGCCAGATGCTTGGTTAAAAAAACTTTTAAAAAGTCTTTAAAAAAATCTGTCTTGTGTGGGTGGGGAGCTTCATGGATGCTAGGCCTATTGCTCAGGTGTGTAAAGTTTCTGAGGGTTTTGTGTGTTGTGCCTGAAAGATGTTGATCAATTACACCCAGAATGCAGAAGGTTCTTAGTGACCAAGTAAATCAGTGTTTCCCAATCGGGGGCCACATGGTCCCATGGTACCCCCCAGGATATTCCAAGGGGCCCCCAGGTGAAAAACCACATAAATGGGGGGCACAGAACGAGGCTAGGGGGCTACAGAGAAAAGTGAGAAGTGAAGGGGGGGAATCATCTTTTTTTTATGTAATTAAATTTTTATTGGCTTTTCCACATTTAATTTCCACAATTTACAAAAAACAACACCCATCCCCATTCACAAAAACATTTCAAAACCTTATCTTTGAGGTTCTTTAGACCTCATGACTTCCCTCTTCTGGTTCCTCCTTCTGCATTTCCATACACATACTTCATCAATTCTTCTTCTACTGTTATCCAACTTTTTGCTGATTGCAAGTGTGCTGTATAAGCCTGCCAATGTATCAATTTATTTACATTATTTTACACATATACAATAAGTGTTTCCCATTCTTTTCCTTAACTTTGGCATATTTAAATTTCACTAGAAGGAGGCTATCAGTTAAATCAGATTTAAAATCCTGCTCACTTTCCTCAGAGTCTCCTTTTAAGTCTCAGAGGCTGTAATTTCTGCCTCATTTCAGCCACCAAGGCATTCCCAAATATTTCCTGCCTACCACCCATGCCCCATGGCAGCCATTTTGTGAGTGGTGCCCAGAGCGCTCTCAAAATTTAACATGTGTCCACTGGTCTAAAATGTTTGGTGACCTCTGGGTCCACAGTGCGGCAATCATTCTTCCTCCTGATCTCAGCCTTTGTTGTTCAACTTACAACTTTCAGGTAGCTCCTTTAAATTTGATGCAGTGTGCCACTTTTTTGGATCATCAATTTAAAGGGGTGTAAATGCGTTATTTTTCCGCCAGTTTGATGGCCACTAGTTTGAGTTCTTGATGATGCTTCAGGGTTTCAGGTGACAGGTTTTGCAAAACAAGCACTGGTTGACCATTGACAGTTCATGTATGCTTCACAGGTGCCACATTATATCCCCTTTCTACGCGTAACATGCAAAATTGATCACTATGTCTTGAGCAAGTGTTTTATCTTGTGACTCGGGAACAACCCTGTGCACATGCTATGTCAAAAATTCCCACTACCATTTCAAGGCTTTAATCTAATACTGTCCCAGTCTGTAGCATAAATAGCATTTGTAGCAATATATTTTCTATTTTAGTGTTTCAAGTAACTATTTGCTACTTAAAAGGAGTTTGGAGAGTTTGGATTTGATATCCCGCTTGATCACTACCCGAAGGAGTCTCAAAGCGGCTAACATTCTCCTTTCCCTTTCTCCCCCACAATAAACACTCTGTGAGGTGAGGGAGACTGAGAGACTTCAAAGAAGTGTGACTGGCCCAAGGTCACCCAGCAGCTGCAGGTGGAGGAGCGGAGACGCGAACCCGGTTCACCAGATTACGAGACTACCGCTCTTAACCACTACACCACACTGGCCCTTAAAAGTAGGGATAGGCAATATATGATCCAAAACTGGTTTGAAGTCCATATTGTGATATCCTTTTCATAATTTTTGACCTGGCAATATATTGTGAATCATGATATGTGGGTGGATGCACACGCATGCAAATCACCATGTGGCAAAAACCGTAAAACCAGCCAATGCCTCTACATAGCTCCATCCTTATTTCAGATATTGTGATATACTTGTGATATAGCTTAGTGATATACTGTAATGTTGAAAACCAGATAGAGGCCACCCCTACCCAAAAGGTTTCAGAAATTTTTGTCCCATTTGGCTGTTGACTTCTTGGTAAGCTGTTAGAATTCCTTAGTAAATTCTTGTACAGTGGTACCTCGGGTTACAGACGCTTCAGGTTACAGACTCCGCTAACCCAGAAATATTGCTTCAGGTTAAGAACTTTGCTTCAGGATGAGAACAGAAATTGTGCTCTGGTGGCGCGGCAGCAGCGGGAGGCCCCATTAGCTAAAGTGGTGCTTCAGGTTAAGAACAGTTTCAGGTTAAGAACAGACCTCCGGAACGAATTAAGTTCTTAACCTGAGGTACCACTGTATACTTAAAGGTCTTGTTCCTCTGTTGGCCTGGGCATTTTGGGAAGAGCAGCAGGCACCATTTTTGAGTGCTGTATTCAGCTCTGTGTCTAGGTTATCCTAAGACAGGGGCCAGTGACCTTTTTCAGCCGTGAGCCAGTCCACTGTGCCTCAGACCTTGTGGGGGGCCGGACAATATTTTTTTTGGGGGAAATGAACCAATTCCTGTGCCCCACAAATAACGCAGAGATGCATTTTAAATAAAAGCACACATTCTACTCATGTAAAAACACGCTGATTCCTGGACCATCCGTGGGCCAGATTTAGAAGGCAATTGGGCCGCATCCAGCCCCTGGGCCTTAGGTTGTCTCCCCTGTCCAAAGACTTTGTTTCAACATAGGCTGTTAAAGAGTTCTCTCTTTGGGTGGGAGGGTCATGCCTGCATTCTTTGTCTCACCTTCAAGAAAATTGCTGCAGTCTGACCTTTTAATCCAACACAGGGATATGTCTCACCAGACAAGCCCAGGAGCTCTCAACCTATGTAACCTTGCTTCTCATAGCGAGTGGGAATTTTGTACATTGATTATAACAACAGAAAAACCAACAAAGCTGTCCTTTTATCTTTTTATTTGGTGTTAAGTAACTCCACAAAAAACAAATTCAGTTACTCTGGTGTATGTGAAATCAGAACAATACAACCACTTGAAGCAAAAAAGTAGAAACAAATTCAGCCCAGGAATGAAAAACTGATCCTTCAGTGCTATGGATATGCAATGCGCCTCAGACCACAGTGCATTTCAGCATCTCCACTTTTAAATTATCCTTGCAAAAAAACACAAACTCACACGCCAACCTCCTCCCTGGAAAGCTTCAGAATTTTCTCCATTCAATTATGGAACAAATAAATATTATTTGTTATTGCCCACACATGAAACATGTACATTTTCAAAGGTGTTAAAATATTAAATCATAATGTAACCAACAACCCTTTCACTGAGATCTACCTAAATAAGCTGAGTTTTAAAAAGGGTGGGTTCTTCTTGCCCACTGCAATATTTCCATTTGGTCATTTCTTATTGTAATAATGACTTACTAGCTTAGTTAATCATTATGATTTATCAGTTTCGCTCTTTTTGCTTTCATGTTGACAGACAATATTCTCAGTGCATGTGCTATACAACTTTTTGTAAGGAAGCTCCAGAAGAAAGTAAATATATAAAAACTTATCCCGAATCTCAAATAAGAAAAAAACCCCAAACACTCTAAAGATTTGTTGTATGAATGCTAAAATAATGTAGCTTAAAAGCAGTTATTAATAACATTTCCCTGGAAAGTACAAACCAAGCCAATGGAGTAAGTTTCAACAGAAAGGATACATGCAATCTTACAAGGTGTTGATACCCTAGATCTTAAGTCATGTACTATCAATTAAGAAAAGGCAACAAAACTCAAATTTAGTTCAGCTCACTAGCACAGAATAAAAATTTCAAAGCCAGTTCAGCTTAATATTTGAAACAACTATAATTGCTAGGAGTTTCTTGCCTATCAAAATTAATGGCTTAGCATTTTCAAGTCAATAGTAAACTTTCTGCACTTTCTGATGTCTTAAACATGCTGCTATTGTATAGATCTTTTTTAAAAACTATGAAATGGTACAAACCAATATTGCTCCTCCTGGCTCTTATGATTTGCATAATACGTTAGTAGCACAAGGAGTTGATAGTCTTGCACAGTTACAACTTGACAGATGCATTGACTATGTTAAAATAAACTTTAAGAGCAGGTCACATAAAGCAACAATCACTACTGCAATCACACATGTAAGTCGTCATCACGTTCCCCACTCCCACCCACAACACACAACTTACTCCTAACATTCTCTCAGGACACAAAGATCGCTACAAGATTTACTAAATTAGAACCACAATAGTAGCCAACTGCAGGAGCCACAGGATTTGTTTTGAGTGACACACTAATCCTTCGCCTATAAATTACCGAACACTGAATTCCGAGATTATTTTAGTTACTCAAGCAAAATCTTTGCAGCTTGTGAAAAAGCTCATCATCCATTAAATTTATCCATTGGGTTTAACAGTGCAACCCAAACTACACTTACACCTAAGTACCATTGAAGTAAGTGTGCTTGGGAATCAGGACATAGTGTCATTTTGTTTTTAATCATCTACTTTACAGTACTGAGCCCTGAAAGAGATGAACAGAGAAGAAATGAGGGGGAAGGAAGAAGAGAAAAAAAAAATAGTGTTTCTTTCCCAGGCCTGCAAAAATCCTTGGCTTCTTCAGTTAGCAAGAACAAACAATACTTTCAACTGTGTTAGTTTATATGCGAGTTAAGAGGAGAGATCCTAGAATAGAAAACACAGTTTCTGAAAGTCTCTAAAGCACAGCCCTAGTTTTCCTACTCCAAAGTTAGAAGATCTTAAAGACTGGACAAGCCACACATGTTGTCCTCTCACATTCAGAAAGGCACTGATAGATTACAGTGTTAAGTATTTATCTCCCAAATCTTAAAAGCCAAAAGATAAAATATCTGAATAGCTGTGGACACTGCAATGCTAGTTAGATAGTAATACTGATAAGGCTACAGTTAAAAATAAAAATAACTGCAGCTAAGATGCAAAAGAGCAGTGATACTACCATGACAAATCACATGCACATCCATTCTTGATTTGACAACACAATCTAATCTAGGTCCAAATGGCCAAGGAACTAACAGTTTGGAGGGAGAGAGAAAAAGCCTTCAATGGGACAATGTTCCCAACTATTGAAAATAAAATATCAAGAAGAGAAAGATAAATACACTTCTGAATCCATTAACCCAAAGGGAAAATCAATTCATTGCTGAGTCACAGACCTTCAGGAAGAGTTTTCCATCTCATGCTATTCTTAAACCATACTTTTTTTACTCTGCAGTTTTTATAGCTGAGTTCGAGAGAAAAGCTCTTCACAAGGATCTGCCCATCCATTTCCACCTTCTGACGCTGTGCCTTCAGAGCTGGGGCTGTCACTGGAGTATAGCTTTTTCCTAATACCATTTGATTTTGCTTCAGAACTTCTGGGATCTGCACACCTTGCTTCATGTACAGAAGAAACCTATAGATTTAAGAAATTAAAATTAAGAAATTAAGAAATTACTAAGGGAAAATAAAATTTCCCTTAGTAAATAAACATTCAAACATTGTAGAGTGGAACCTTGGTTCTTGAACGCCTTGGTACTGAAACATTTCGGCTCCTGAAAGCCAAAAACCCAGAAGTAAGTGTTCCACTTTTTGAACCTTTTTGGAAGGCAAACATCTGATGCGGTTGTCGGCTATTGTTTCTGGGGTGCCTGCGCCAATCAGAAGCTGCACCTTGGTTTTCGAATGTTTTGGAAGTCGAACGGACTTCTGGAACGGATTACGTTCAAGAACCAAGGTACCACTGTATAGTAATCCTATATACAGAAAAGCTAAATCTCAGTGTTATTGCGCTATGATTACACATTTTGACTGAGATCCAAAGAGAGTTACATGCACACAATAGGGACTTTCATTCTCCCCACTTCTCACTGCACCCTCTGGGGCCCATCACATCTATAAGAGGATTCAACAGGATGTGAAAAACTGTGTCTGAAAAGGAAAGTCAGCAACTGCTCCTCTGCAACCTCCAGTGCCTGCTATTCACACATGAAGCCTCTTCAGGCACTCTGCTCATATGAACACTTCTGCAGGGTCTAGCTTGGCAAGCCTTATTCTCCCTGCCCCTCTCCACAAACTGAGAGGCAAACTTCTGAAATGGGGAATCTCCTCTACTCACTGGGGTTCCACGTGTGATTTAGAACTGATTTCCAGCTGCGCTGGCTATTGCGAAATATTTGCCAAGCTTACCATATTAAAATCTAGAAGATGTTCTTCACACTGCGATATTTCTTCCACATCTGCAAATTCTCCAATACTATTCTCTCTCTTGACATTTGTACAGCATTCTTCCAAAGTTGTATTTCAGATAAGGGGGAGAGAGAAAAACAGAATTACATTACAAAAGGTTTTTTGTTTTTGTTAAAGTTACATTTCAGTGGCGTAGTGTCTTTATTATGTTTTAAACAAAAGTATCCAGTTTGGTCAATTAAGATGTCAAAAGACAAGGAGAACTGCAACAGAGGCTAGTGAAGGAAACAGAGGCATCTCTCATCAGTTCAATTGGTCAAGTGACTAAACAGAACCATGGTTTTAAAATGTTTTATTTTTTACATCTTATTTTAATACAGTGGACCCTCTAGATACATACCGCTCTGGATACATAACTTTTGGGTTATGAATGTGGCGAACCCGGAAGTGTATACTTCCAGGTTTCGCCATGCGCAGAAGTGCTCTGCATGCTTCACATGTGCACAGAAGCACTCAACTGCGCCGCAGAAGCAGCACCTCTGCCTACGGACTTTTCGGGTTGCAGATGGACCCCTGGAACTAATTTAATTTGTATCCAGAGGGTCCACTGTATCTTACAGTGTAGTATCAGTTCTTCTGGCTTCTTGTGCAGGCCAGTTTTATGATCCTGCTCTGCCAGTGCTCATGATGTCCACCAATTAATGACACACAGAAGGCACAAACATAAGGCAAGATACAGACATTCAACCCAGGTGGGCTGTTGTGGATAATCCCTTCCAGTGTATGTCCTCTAAAGACATCTGAGGTGACCAATAAGGGGAAAGGCTTCCCTAACTGCTTAGCCACCATAAGAAAAGCAATTCAGTCACAGATTTTGTTGAACAATATCAGTTGCGGAGTGAGGCCTGACAGTACCACAGAGTGGGGGTTGCCATATTTTTGTTTCCACAGGAGTCCTCTGCCTTCGAAAACATTGTTAACAGCCAGAGGGGTTCACTGGTGCAGACTTCCCCGAGTGCAGTTGCACCTGTTTGCCACACTGCCTGTCATTCAGCTTTCAAAGGCACAAAACCCTGTAGGAACAAAATGGTAGCAACTCTAGAGAAAAAAGCTGCTTTCTCACTGGCGGTTGCTGAAGCTGTAGACATCCCTTGTGGTCTGCATGTCTGCATGTTCTGCGAAGAGCATTCTTGCTTCTGTGTATGCAGGATGGTTGCCGGATTGCCTGAGGAGACAAGAGAAACATAGGCAAGGTGTTACAAGACTTTAGCTGTGACCCAGGTAATGAGTAAATGAAAAAGAGTCTTTTTATTCTAGATGCCACTGCCTGTGTTCTTTTTCTTCAGACAAGAATGCTCTCACCTCTTAGCTCTGCTGGTGTCAGTATTTGGAAAGACCCATTGGAGATAACATTGTTCTGGGCAAAGTACTTACTCATCAAATGTAGAGTGTCTCTCTCCTGCGACTGTTCTGCTTCAATGTAACCTGGTTCTGATCCTGCAAGGGAGAACACATTACAAGTTTTGCTAGCATTAAGAAAAGGTGGAGTGGATTGCTTGGCTTTTATTGAAGTTGGTTACATTTCCCTTTGTGGGGCAGGTGGGTGTGGACCAGGTGTGCAGCCTGGGAATCATTCTGGACTCACAGCTGTCCATGGAAGAACAGGTTAATTCTGTATCCAGTGCAGCTGTCTACCAGCTCCATCCGACATGCCAGCTGAGACACTACTCACCCGCGGACTGTCTCGCCAGAGTGATGCATTCTCTGGTTATCTCCCACTTGGACTACTGTAATGAGTTCTATGTGGGGCTATCTTTGAAGGTGACTCAGAAACTACAACTAATCCAGAATGTGGCAGCTAGACTGGTGATTGAGAGTAGCTGCTGGGACCATATAACACCAGTCCTAAAGGTCCTACACTGGCTTCTAGTACGTTTCCAAGCACTATTCATAGTGTTGTTGCTGACCTTTAAAGCCCTAAATGGCCTCGGCCCAGTATACCTGGAGGAGCATCTCTGCCCCCATCATTCAGCCCAGACACTGAGGTCTTCCTCCGAGGGTCTTCTGCTGGTTCCTTCACTGCAAGAAGAGAAGTTACAGGGAACCAGGCAGAGGGCCTTCTCAGCAGTGGCACCATCCCTGTGGAATGCCCTCCCATCAGTTGTCAAGGAGATAAAGAACTACACAACTTTTAGAAGATACCTGAAGGCAGCCCTGTATTGGGAGGTTTTAAATGTTTGACATTTCATTATGTTTCTACATGTGCTGGAAGCCACCCAGAGTGGCTGGGGAAACCCAGCCAGATGGGTGGAGTATAAATAATAATTATAACTATTTGCTTTTTCCAGCGCATGATGAGAGCTCACTGGGATTTGGACAGTCTTATAACCTATTAGATAAGGGAAGATTCTCCAGTCAGTTTAGACTCTTCCTATATTCTAGGGCACTGGTTTTCTTTTTAATATTTTATTGAGGGGAAAAATATATATGAACAAAGACGTACAGATACCACAAATACACATAGAAACCCATATGCTACCTATACAAACTAAAACAAGACACCTTACCCATTCCCGTGACCTCCCTCCACCACAGATCGACTTCCTTCTAAAAATCTTCATCTTTATCTCTTACAACCCTTTCTGATTTTATTTTCACCTTTACTTTATGCTTAATCTATATTTGCTAACCATATATTTATATTCATACACCCACTTTACACGTTTAATCTATGCATATTAACATATTCTTTTCAGAGCAACATTTTCCCATGTATTCTTCAAAGCATTTCCATTCTGATTTTAAATTTTTATTTGTTTGAGATCTTATAATTGCTGTAAATTTTGCCAACTCTATGTATTCACTTAGTTTATAAATCCATTCTTCTTTAAAGGATACTGTCTTGTCTTTCCATTTGCTGGCTAGAACTATTATGGCGGCTACTGTGGCATATAAAAAAATTCTTTTCTTATTCTGTGGGATATCACTCCCTATTATGCCCAATAGATAGGCCTCAGGTTTTTTTTTCTATGGCGATCCTGAGCATTGTTTTTAACTCATCATGTATTATGCCCCAGAAGGTTTTAATCTTTTCCCATCTCCACCAGACTTTCCGCATTTCCAATATAAAATAGATTTTAATTTGTAAATTTTTGCGAGCTTGGCTGGTGTCATGTACCATTTAAAGAACATTTTTATAAAGTTTTCTTTGATACAGTAGCAGGCTGTGAAATTAATATCCACTTGCCATAGCCACTCCCACTGTTCTAAATATATAGTCCTGCCAATGTCTTGGGCACATTTTTTCTCAGCCTCCTTTACTTGTTCATCCTTCATGTCTCACTCCAATAAGAGGTTAATATGGCTCCAATAAGAGGTTAATATCTGGTCCAGACTTTAAATAGAGCATTTCTGAGAATGAGACTAGTAAATCCGCTATGCACTTTAGCTTTATTATAACCGAGAAAGGCGTGCCATCCAAATCTGTTACTGTGACTCTCAAGGTCTAAAATGTCTGTTCTTTCCAGTGCTATCCAATAGCACCCTGGGGTACCGTGAATGATGGTCAGGGGTGCCATGGGCCACACTGGCCTCTGTCCCTCTTGCCCTCCCTCTGATGCCCTCTCCCATCTCTGCCTCCCAAAGGCTTGCACAGCTGTTTGTTGCAGCAGCTCTGGCTACAAACTCCCCAGGTGAATGGTGCCTCTGGGGCTGGCCAGGGGGTGCTTCCCAGGCAGTGTGAGGAGTGTCCTCACACTGTGGGACAGTGTGAGGAGGCCCCTCTCCTTCGGGCAGGGAGATCAACTGGGCTGCCCAGCGGACTCCCAAGGAGAGGGGAGAAGAGGAGGCTGAGGGAACACTCCACAAGGGAGGGTGTTCGAAAACGAGTGAGGGGCTGCCAGCTCTGCAGGCAAGGGGTGATATAACTGGGCTTCTGAGTCTCACAGGGGTGCCGCAAAAATAATGTTGTTGGTCAGGGGAGCCATGGACCTAAAAAGGTTGAAAAACTCTGTTCTAGGGTAGGAGAGGAAAACCTTCTGGCCATGGGTGCACGTACTCTGCACATTTTGGGATGCTTATAAGGAACAGAAGGAGCATGCTCAGGAGTCTTAGTTTAAGGAATGGGCCACCCCATCCCTGGTTACCCACCACCCACCCAGATTACCTATGTAGGGTGGCTTGTCCTTCAGCTTCCAGTTGCTGCAGTGGATTTGGGATTCCTGGTGCATGTGTGTGTCTGGAGTTCGGAAGCAGAGTACCTGTAAAGGGTCTGAGAGCACAAGAGTTATCCATCTACCCTTCCTATCTTTCTTGGTGGTTTGTTGTTTGCACAAAGCACCTTTTTATCAAGTTCATACTTGTATAGTCATGTGTTTCTGGACAGAGAGAGCCCTAGCATGATGAATGAGTGATGTTCCCTTGCCAAAGCTTATATACTCCTGGTGATGTGTTGCGCTTGGCTGCCAAACTGGAATCTTATTCTGGAATATGGGAAAGACAGAGGCGGCGGCAATCTGAAGCGCTCCACTAAGAAAGTGTTTGATTTCTTGTTAACAGCTTTTTCATAGGTGTAACACCAGGGGCAAGATCAAGTCCAAAGGATTCCAACTCGGCTCCATTCCTCTTCAGTCATTCCCCCCATCCCTTAGCCTGCTTGTTCAACAGAAGTCTTAACAATGGTTTTATGGTCCCCAGTTGTAGCCCCGCTGCACCCCAATCAGGGTGAAAACTTGGCTTCAAGAGAAGGTTTTTCCCCAAGCCAAATTGGTGTGTGTGCGCGGGGGAGATCTTCCTCAAGATTGCAGCTGGGGAGGAAAAATTAATCACTCTTCAGGAGGATCACTCCTACCTCCCAAATCAGGTTCGGAAAGAGCTAAAATGCTTTTTTTAATCTTAATTGTGAGGGCACTTGTGTGGTTGTGATGTGTGAGTGGTTGTGGTGTACACTAGGCCTGAGTGTTGTATCAATACATGGGCTAGGACCGGTATGAGGGCCAGAGAGCAATGGCTGCTTCACCTGCAATAAACACTGGGTGAAACCGCCATTGAGCTCTGGCCCTCATATCCCAGAGGGACTGCATAGGAAGGAGGCTTCTTTATATTGCTCTGCTGAAGGGTGTGCGGCTGCCGCGCCTCAGTGGAGCAGTTTAATGAAGCCCCCGCTGAGGGACACTCAAGCTGGAGGCAGGGGGCTTGATCAGCTGAGAAGCGGGCTTTCTTAAACCACCCGCCCCTTGGCTTGCGTGAGCTGGAGTGGGAGCTTCTTTCAACTGCTCCACTGATGGGCATAATTTTCTCTTTTGGCCTGTAAAGCTTACAATGGCACAGAGAGGACAAAAAAGACCCAAGTGAGGAAACGAATCAAACAGAGGCTAGATATTTCTATCATTTTCTTGGATTAGCAGGAAGCTGGTTTCAATGGTAACATTCCTTTGTAAGATTGTTCATTTTTAATTAAAAGCTAAAAGTTGCATTCCAGCTGACTGAAGCACAATTGTTAGTTAAAGCTCAGTATGTCTTGCATGTAGAACCTATGTAGAAGGAAGTAAAGCAAGATTACATTCCATAGCACTTACTCCCAGGTAGGCATGCTGCATAAGATGGTAGTCATGACACAAAATAATTTGGTCTCTAAGGTGCCATACAACTCCATGAAATACTGGGGCATTCGTACGTATTAAAAATTAAAAAGCCAAAATCCAAAATTCCCCATATTTTGATGCTTATACTAGAAATAACATTCACTTTACTATTTTTTAAACATTTCTTAAACATTTGAGTATACGGTCTTTGACGTACGAAGGAGAACTGTAAAATGCAGTGCAGCTATTCAGAAGTCAAGAGCTTTTTTTTAAAGCATGTGTTCATCAACCTACATAAAACCTTAGCTATGCAATTTCAGTTTTTAATCAGACAATACAGTGCTAATAAAAAACAGTGTTGATAAAATGTTTATAATATTGTTGTGTTCTCCTGGGGGGACTGGACTTCATAGCCAGCCATAATTTGTAGACCCTGTCTGAAACATCCCAGAGTTTCTCTTTAGCATGCAGACACCCCTCTTGTTTTTCATTAGTCCCATTGTAGCTTCATTTCTGTTGGCACTCGCCACTTCAGTTGTGAGATAGTAGCTAAGATTAAATATAGATGACCGTTCTTAATATGCCAGAAACTACTTTGTAGGCTCACAACACTATTGCAGTGATAAGAATGCATGGGAAGTGAGTGAGTGGCATTTCCCCTCCAAAAGTATGTTTGGCATACGGTACTTAATGGTTACAACTTGACACATGCTCAACTGCATTCACCTTCTATTTCTGCTCAGATATAAAGTGTTCAATTCATTTTAAGTAAGTTAAAAGATGCTGCTACCTTCAAACTGTGATGCAGGAAAGAGTGGTGTGTAAAGAGCTTTCTCCCACCAGGACTGCTTCGCTTGATTGTAGCTTATTTTCTGAAGATCATTATTCAATACAGGAAACTGTTTTGAGAATAGCTGAATTTTAGTTTAAGAGATAAAACACTGCACTTCTGCTTACTGATTAATCTGTAGCCAAAATACGTTTAAATGTTACAATTGCAAAGTTTGTGTCTTTTGATAGAGTGACGATATAGCACCAGTTACACTCACGCAGCGTTGACTGAGGGATCAGCCCCACTGAAGCTTTTTCCCAGATTCAAAGCAGTCTGTTTCCCAAGAAACAGAAGAGAATAGCAGAAGGCATTTGTGCTCAGCCTCGAGATCAACACCTGTTTGAACTGGATCCCAGTTCACATTTAATCCTGGTTTGGGGGTGACAGGTGGAAAGTCATGTGTGCTGAATTCATTCCGCTGCTCTGTAGTTCTCTGGCTTGGGGCCTTCAAAAATCCTCATATTGATAAGAGCAGCCATTTTTTAAAAACTCAAACAGCTAATAATTCATGCTTTAAATTAAAATTTTAAAATATACCATATATACTTGAGTATAAACCGACCCAAATATAAGCCAAGACACCTAATTTTACTAAAAAAAACTGGGGAAACCTATTGACTCAAGCATAAGCTCCACACCACAAACCTCCTTGTGGGCCGGAGTGTGTGTGTGTACGCACGCGCACACGGCAGAGGGGGCTTCTCTCTCCCCCCAGCCCCCCCCCGCCCCCCAGCCTACCTAGGGTGCTGCCGAGAGGCACAGGCTGGTGGCGGCAGCAGCAGTGGAGGAAGAACAAGCAGCCCAAAAAGGGCTGCTTTCGGGCTGCTCATTCCGCCACCGCCAGCGGCAAAGGAGGAAGGAGCAGCCCGAAAGGACCCTCACTAGAGTATAAGCCAAGGGGGGCTTTTTCAGCATAAAAAATGTGCTGAAAAGTGGGCTTATACTCGAGTATATACGGTACTTTAAAGTCACAAATTCAAGCCAGCCTTTCAGTTGCTAGATTATATAGCATGACTGGAGGATAAATTCTGAAAATCCTCCATCTTTTACCCTTCATAAAAAAATTAATTATAATAGTTGCATCAGAACTATACATTTTAGGCAGGTTGTCAAATTCTTCCAACAAGCAGCATAATACAAGAATAGAACAATCATTTTAAAACACCTTGGAATATTTACACAGGTTCTTAATACAGTGCAACAGCTATACCCTGCCCAACAGGGTTAGACAGCAGGTTGCACGAAAATGGTATTGTATTTGCTCACTGAGAGAGGTTTGTTCTCTTGGCAGTCTGGATGCCAACCCTGTCTTTCTCATGTTCCTCTTCCTGCTTTCTTGAGTATCTTTGAGTTTACATGTGTGAACAATGTTGATCACAACCTATTTAACACATGAATGTAATTCAAAGCCAACATGCCTTTTGTGACGGCATTAAGGTTCAGTTTTTCTGAAATATGTTAGATCTTTGAATTATACAAAAAAATGTACAGAATACATCTCTCAAGAACATACCTCTTTCAGCTGTGCTGAAGTAACAAGATTATCTTCATATGAATTATCTCCACAACTGCAAGACTTGTCTTCCTCTTCTTGTGGTTCTACAACATTGCAACTAGCGTCAGGGTTTTCCACAGCCATCACGTCTTGCAGGTCTTTTATACCGCATTCTAAGCAAGAACTCTCGTTTTCCAACAGCAATATTCCAGATGATTCTTCCTGGGAATCCAGAGATGTCTGCGCACTCTTTTCCATTCCACACTTCTTTAATCTAGGAAGGAACTTTCCAGACTCAAGTTCCAACTTGCCATAAAAATGCCCTTCTTTTTCTGCATCTTCTTCCAGTGGCTTCAGATCTGCTTGTGGATCATCAAACACTTCAGTCTGTGAAGGGGCAGGGATAACCCCCTCGTCTTTCTCTGATTCAAAGTCAGATTCACTTCCACCACATGGAGAAAGTTCAGATGCAGAAATGGGGCGAAAGTGAGTTCTAGGAGAAATTCGTATAGCTCTGTATTGTGTTCTCCCAGCACCACATATTCTAGGACGAAAAACTTCCCTATCAGAATCAGAGCAAAGAATAGATTTGGGTTTAAAGCAAGGGCTGAAGGATGCAATTCCTTCTGGTTCAAATGTACATTCTACATGAAGAACTTGTGAAAATGGATTATTCAAATCAAAGGAAGAGAATGAATATTCAAGACCAGACTCTTCACCTTGAAAATTACCACAAGCTTCTAACAAGTCTTCATGGAAGATAAATGAAAAGCCCCTATTTAATCCACGATCACCACCCTTCAACTGCTCACTCTGTTCAAATGATACTAAAGGTCGCCATAACTGTCTGTGACCAGGGGCAAAGCTGTTTCCTGGTGTCATGAAAACATCTGTGCCAGCTATTGTAACTACATCAGAAGTTGCACACTGTAGTAAGTTTCCTTTGGGATGGTTAGGCGGCACCACTGCCCACTCTCCATCACTGTTAAAGGTTTTGAGCTCCCCATACACACCACCAAGAATAAATGAACTTTCTTTATCTTGGTTAATATCCCATGGTTTGGAGGGTGTAGTATAATCCCCACAATCCACTTCTGATAAATTGTTTGAAGCAAAAGCTCTTTTCTCCAAATTCTCTTTCTGTCCTTCCCACAGATGATATTCTGATCTTTGCACTGCTTTGTTAGGGTCCTGAAGAATTTCTACCTTTGTGTCATTTAAGCAACAGCAATAATGATTTACATCAGTTGAAAACAGCTCCTCTTCTACACCATCTATTTCTATAATTGCTGCAGAATTTCTGTCTGTCATATTTGTCCAGATGTCTTTAATAACCCCTGAGCCATAGTCATCTTCATGTGGACTGCTGTCACTACACACTTGTGTAGATTCATATTCTTTATCTTCGGCTTTTTGTTCTAATTGTATACCACATATAGATTCTAGTTTTGATTTTTTTGTAAAAACTAAGGTAGGCATTTCTCCTAAAGGTCTAGTCTGTTCCGGGCAGGTTTCCTCCTGCAAAAAATCTACAATTTCTTCATCTATGTAACTTGAAGATACTCTGGGAACTACATAATTTATCTCATCCGAGTTAAATTGAGGGGATTCTTCAAATGGAATATTTAAAGTCTCATTGTCTGAACGTGTTTCTTCAGAGTACGACCATGGACTACAAGTTCTTGTTGATAAATTAGAACAGTGTTCGTTTTCATCAAAGGCACTATTTTTGGTCCATATTAACAATCTAGACTGTGTTTTCCCAAACATCCCAACATTGCTACTAGAATCTGTATTTTCATTTCCCAAACTGAATTTTTCTAAAGGAAATGGTAAGACAGAATTACTGCATTGCACTTCAAACACTGAAAAAGAATTTAAACCAGACCCTTCATTAGTATCTGAAAACAGCTCTTGATTGCCTGCAAGCATGTGAGAATTAAGCATTGTGCTGTCTAAAGGAGGAGAAAGTCTAATAGGAGAATCTCCGCCAAAGCTTTCCCCATCTGCATCGCCAGAGCTAGAAGACAAGCAGCACTCCCAAAATTGAGCTAAATTACTAAGATCTTGTAAGAACCACCCTTCAGCACCCGAGGTGGCTGAATCTGCCCATATTGCACTTTCCCCTTGCAACTCCATTCCATCAAACACTATGCAACATTCTGCCTCAAAATTAGTCCCCTCTTTACTTTTCTGCCGAATCATATTCAAAATCCGACTCTCTCCTTCCATCTTGCCTGAGGCACCAGAATCCAACATGGATTGGTCAATATCCACTTCATAGAAGTGCGTTAGTTCTGACAGATGAACGCCATCTGAGTGTGTATCGTCCTCTGGTTGAGAACACTTTGAGGTCCTAGTGAGGCCAATGTCCTCATTTAGAACTGCAGGCATTTCCACAAAATGGCCATCAATGAAAGTACCTGCTGCGAGGTATGTTTTATTAATATTATTGTTGCTAATGCAGAGACCTTGCACCGATTCAGCTAATTCTTCTACAGCCTCCGAAGTTGCATCACATGCCTCTTGCCTATTGCGGTACGTCGTCTCCAGCTTGCTTTTTCTACTCAGGGGAACAAAGTATTCAGTAATTGGCTCAGTATACCATAAGGGCTCTTCCTTATATTCCTTCTCATTTCTGCTATCAAAATATAGCTCTTTTCTCTCGTAGTTCCCAGTTTCTTTCCTTCTAATTTCTTTTAATGGCCGTTTACCTCTTTTACAGAGTTGTTTGATAGATCCATTACTGCTGCTGCCACCATGAATTTTTCTTTCAGACTTCTCACCAAATTTTGCCAAATGCCTGCTTTGTCCGTTGCGTCCTTTTTTACTCCGAACCTCCCTTGTTTTATGCCTGACTTTAACACACTTTGTGGTTGCCTTTAGTTCACCTTGATTACCACTAGAATTTGAACCTTCTTCACTGGAGCCAGAAGACCAGGATCGCGGGCGTATCTTTCCCTCAGATTTATGTCGGACTTGCTTTTTATATAAAACAGATTTATCTTCAACGCTGCTACTTCCAAACTTATTCTCTTTTTCATCTTTATCCTTTTTCTGTGTGGTTCTCTCATGGACAGTGGCATGCGCTTTGTTACCATTTCGCTCTTTGGAAATTTCACTTTCGCTAATACAATCCTTTGGAGATGATGTATCTGTGCTAGTTGCTGGGGCAGTAGAAGAAGATGAGGAGCTGGAGTAAGAACAAATTTTGGATTTATTCCACACTGTCATAATTTCTTGCAGGCAAACAGGTTTCTTGGAAAGAGGTGGGAATGCTTCATAATACCTGAATGGAGAAACAAAAAAATAAATACATCAGGAATAAGTTTTATATGCAGGACTTACTGTAGATATGGATTTGACACTCAATCCTTCTCTCATAGCTCACTAGATGAAAGGGGGATGACGACAGACAAGGGTTCCATTTATATGAAGGAGCAATTGGAATGCCTCAGACACTCCCGTACCTGTATTGCTTGGGGTGTGTGGGCATCATGGGAATGATTACTCATTATGCCCAGACATCCTGGCTCACTGTACATGCACATGAGTGTCCAAAGTCTCTCTGCAGAAATAGGTGGGTCCTTTCTGCCACCTCTGAAAAGCAGGGCAAAGTGGGAGGCAGAAGTAAAGGTTCCACCCAGTGCTTTTTTCTGGGGGGGGGGGGGTGCAGGGGTACGCATACCACTAAACATTTGGTGAATCTTAAGCTTGGCCTCATTGAGGGGCAGTATTTCAATACGAGTAGGAAAATGAGAGTACCCCTAAACACTTTTTTGGGGCGGGGGGGGGGGAGCACTGGTTCCATCCGTGTCAGGAGGGGGACAGAAACACAGATCTCTAGAGTCCCTGGTGCCCAATGTTGTCATCAAGCATGAAGGGGCAAAGAAGCCAGATGTCCAGGAGACCATCTTGTAAATTCATGTTATTTTCCTCAACAGGTGTCGCTGAAGACAACATTTCTGACACAACAAAACTAACTTCTCCAGCAAGGTGAAAGGTAAAGGACCCCTGCATGGTTAAGTCCAGTCAAATTTGACTATGGGGTGTGGCACTCATCTCCACTTTCAGGCCAAGGGAGCCAGCGTTTGTCCAGACAGCTTTTCCGGGTCACGTGGCCAGCATGACTAAGCCGCTCCTGGCGCATGGAACACTGTGACAAGTGCCAGAGTGCACAGAAACACAGTTTACCTTCCCGGTGTAGCAGTGCCTATTTATCTACTTGCGCTGAACTGCTAGGTTGCCAGGAGCTGGGACAAAGCAACAGGAGCTCATCCCGTCATGTGGATTCGAACTGCTGACCTTATGATTGGCAACCCCATGAAGCTCGGTGGTTTAGACCACAGCCACCTGTGATTCATCAAACCAATAGCTTTTCCCTGCCTATTTTTCTCATCCTTAGCACCTTGTTTGGTAGGACTGATAAACTGAGGAAGCCTGGCTGAGGATGAAAACCAGTATTATCCTTTGTCAAAGGAAAATATAACTTTCTCATGTATATATTTTTTTAAAATCTTATTTTATGATTGCAATGCAGAAGTAAACATTTTAATAGAAAACAAAAGACTGAAACCCTTATATTAAGACCTGTATATGTTTAACTGTCTATTTAAAATAGCATTTGGCTTTTACATCAACATACACAGGAAAACACAATACTTCATTTTAAAAGAGGGATACCTACATTTCCACCTGATCCTTTGCTGCAGGAGAGAAATCAACTTCAGGAGGCAAAGAGCCCTCAAGTTTTTTGTGAATCTTCTCCTCTGCTAAAAAATAAAATAAAAACAGCCTTCTGAAAATGTAATATCATACTTTCCCTACCAGGCTACTTCTTATAATGAGAAACATGCATCATATTAAGTAATTGTATTTACAGTAGTATTATTGCATAGTTTAATGGTTTAAGCACTATATTTTAAACCTTTCATCAAGTGAATTTTGTCCTCTAAAATTGATCAAATATTATTTGGACACAATCAGGGTAGCCTTATATACATTTGGGATTTAACTAATTTTAATAATTTTCAAAAACACGCTCATAAGTTACTGAAACCATTAAAATATATAGAATTTGTCAATACAGCCTTTATATCATGCAGGGGTGTAATTCAAATCATTTGCTCAAATAACCCACATTTCTTTTACAATATAGTATTCTGTTTGGAGACAAGCGGGGAGCAGTTATGAAAGTAATGGGTTAATTAATTTCAAGGAGGCCAGGAAAATTCATTTACCTAAGCTTTCCAGAAACACCAGCTACAGATACAGATAAAAATGTGTTGATGTTCAGCTATTTGGTAGATGAAAGTAAAACGTTTGGGGTTTGAGACCGGAACTAAGATGAGAACTCAGTGAGTTAAGAGTATGAGATCACCCAGATATTTATGGTGAACGACATTAATGAGACACAATGTGTTGTTTTTTGAAGCCAAGGGATGGATCCAAATGGGGTGATGGCTGGCTTTTGTCTGCTCCCCCGTATCAATCCCACAATTGTAAATTTGTATGTATTACTGCAGGTAAAAGTCTAGCTTAAAATGCAATCTAAAACAAGGTCAAGTGTAGGCTTTAACCTCCGAATCATCACTCAAGTGACTTAATAGATCCTTTGCTATGAAAAGAGAGAATGATGATGACCACCAACTTAAATCTCATTGATTTCAAAGGGACTAAAGTGACAATAATTTATTCTGGCTTGCCTTCCCAGGCTAAATACTTAAGTGTGTTACTGTTATAAGTATTGCATTTTCTTAGTTTCAATATAAAATTTTTCAAGTGCATTTTCAGACTTTTATCAACCCATTAACAACTCTAGAAAGCTGGTCATTGATTGGGGTAGCCAAGATAGACAGGGATGTTCCAAATTGTAATCCAGCAACACCAAGCTGGTCGCCCATGGATTACATTCTCTTGTTATGGCTTCACAATGCTCCTTATATATAGTGGGACGGATCTCAATTTACTAAGAAATGTCGCACATCATGACCCAATATTACATCTACAGTCCTTGAAGAACTTGGGTGCAGTCATCATAAAGAGCCAATAAAGTGGATTGTACTATTTCAGGCTGCAATGGAGGCCCACGTGACTGAATGCTCCATCACAATAAAAGTATTCCTGTGCTCAGCAAACCAGAGAAAAGGCTTGACTTCAATGTCTAAGACTGGGGTAAAGGGTGAAGCACTCTAAACATGCGAGTTCTCACTAGCAGCCTGAAATGGGAGACACCTTACGATTTGAGACCTGGGTTTTGTTCTAGCCTAACTGAAACCATAGAACAGTGTAAGGTACTGAATTAATGCATCTAAGAAAGGTCTAGTCCCACTGCCTTGTGATATTTTATATGAAAGTGTGGTTTATAAATACTTAAATAAAAATAAAAAATAACTCTGAAGATATGTAGTCCAAATGTTTTTCTCACCTTGTTCACTCTGGAGATCTTTCAACCTGCAGCAGAGCTCCTCCACTAAAGTCTCAATCCCAGAGCTCTGTGTAATAATAAAAAAGCTTATAATGACCACTTGACATTTACTTAATACATTTCAAGTACTGAAAGTGCTTCATATATATTTTCTCTGTAAGAGTCTCAGTATGTATCCCCCACTCCAAGGTAATGCTGGCAAAGAGAATAGTTAATTTTTGGTTGCAGTGTGAGTAAGTGAATTTC
Organism: Podarcis tiliguerta; assembly: GCF_965153285.1. Taxonomy (NCBI): domain Eukaryota; kingdom Metazoa; phylum Chordata; class Lepidosauria; order Squamata; family Lacertidae; genus Podarcis; species Podarcis tiliguerta. Next base: position 85,974,532 of record NC_139540.1, on the reverse strand, counting down.
CCCATCTTTGCTCAAATTTGGAGCCACTGGAGCTGCTTTTAAGGAACTAATTGGAATGTTCAGCCAGTGAAATGTGCAGTTTGGCCTAGGTGTCAAACTAAAATGAAATGGAGCGGAGGGCCAGGTTACCTATCCAAAAGTTCCCCAAAGAACTCTAATTTTAAAACCAAAAAACATCAGTTCAATAGCTACACCAGATCTTATCCCAAGTTTTATTTATTTATTTATTTATTTATTTATTATTATTATTATTATTATTATTATTATTATTATTATTATTATTACCCCGCCCATCTGGCTGGGTTTCCCCAGCCACTCTGGGCAGCTTCCAACAAAGATTAAAAATGCATTAAACTGTCACACATTAAAAACTTCCCTGAACAGGGCTGCCTTCAGGTGTCTTCTAAATGTCAGGTAGTTGTTTATCTCTTTGACATCTGATGGGAGGGTGTTCCACAGGGCGGGCGCCACTACCTAGAAGGCCCTCTGCCTGGTTCCCTGTAGCTTTGCTTCTCACAGGGAGGGAACCGCCAGAAGGCCCTCGGCGCTGGACCTCAGTGTCTGGGCAGAATGATGGTGGTGGAGACGCTCCTTCAGGTATACTGGACCGAGGCCGTTTAGGGCTTTAAAGGTCAGCACCAACACTTTGAATTGTGCTCGGAAACGTACTGGGAGCCAATGTCAAAAGGCAATCCCAACAAATCTCTAATTTTTGAAATATTAGTGTTATTTAGAAGTATAGATACGGAAGTACAGTGAGGGATAGTGGCCAACCAGCTGCATTTCACTTGATCCTTACACCTTGTCACCTATTGCTTATTTTCATTAATTGTTAGTCTACCAGCTGAAATGTATTTTCAATCATTTATTCAACCCAATGTTCCACCACATGTCTAGCCTTTGGCACAACACTCTATGTCCCATGCTCTACTACTATGGTGAGAAACCACTGGCCCATGCGCCTAAACAGGCACACATATCCCAGATGGCCTGCAAGACGGCCACTTTGGCCAGACAACAGCTGTCACTCACCTGACATCAGGTGAAGGACAAGAAAAGCCACAGCTGCATAAGAACAATAGGAGCCTTAGAGAACGCTCCTGATGGTTCCTTTGCACCACGACTTAAAATGATTAAATTTGGCTCTAAATGTAAACTGCACAACTTTTGAGCAGATCATGGAGCTACCAAGAGCTCTGATCATCACCTCTGTCTTACTGAAACTCAGATTGTAACTATGCCCATCATATACAACCTATTTAGCCTCCCCTCCCCTTGGCCTGCTGCAGTCAAATGGCAGCTTGATTTCAAGTTTCCAGCACCCTGGGGAATGAATTTGCTTTGAATGTCTGCAAAATCACTCTTCTTCACCTTTCTCAGCACACCTCCTGAAAGGTAATGCTGCAGGGGCTGCATGGCCTGAAAGGTACCGTATTTTTCGCCCTATAGGACACACTTTTCCCCCTCCAAAAATGAAGGGGAAATGTCTGTGCGTCCTATGGGGCGAATGCAGGCTTTCGCTGAAGCCTGGAGAGCAAGAGGGGTCGGTGCGCACTGACCCCTCTCCAGGATTCAGGAAGCTATCTGCAAGCTTTGGGAGCCCGCGGGAGTTCCCCCCGGGCTCCCCCGGCTTGCGCAGAGCTGCCTCTTATCCCGAAGCCCCGGCATGCTGAGCAGTCGCGCCGGAGCTTCGGTTAGCTTTCCGCAAGGCGCGGGTGCCCGGCGCTGGGCTCCCGCGGCTTGCGGAGAGTTCCCTGTTCTGGGGGCTGGGGTCAGGGGAAGTTCGGGCTTCCCTCGCCCCAGCCCCGCGCCTGGGGGGGAAATAAATTTTTTTCCGTTTATTTCCCCCCAAAAAACTGGGTGCGCCTTATGGGACGGTGGCTTGACTGGTAGGAAGCTGTAGCTCCTGATTACTCAGAGCTCTCAGAAGAAGCTTGTGGGGGGGAAATGGCTCCAGGGCCTGAAAGCAAAAGGCAGGAAACCTTGTAGCAGCTTAGATAATAAAAAAGAGGGAGGGGAGTGTATTCATAAAATAAGAAAGACTTTAGCAACAGACTGAGCAGCTGCTTTGCAGTCACTTGAAAGCAAGATTGATATGTCATCTAATCAAATAGCTGATGTAGCACAAACAGCAAACGAGACCCTCAATACCAGCTTAAGTACCCAAACATAACTGCAAGCACTTAAGGTAAAATGGCAAATGAATATTTAGATTTAAAATTTGCTTCTCAGCTGGATAGAGAAAAATTTGAAAAAAAATAAACTACATGGGATTCTGGAAAAAGAGGAGGGGGAGAGATGACTGACTGGATTTTAAGTTGGTTAGACAGTTTGAATATATAACCCCCCCCCATCACTCTCCATGACACTAAAAGGGGACACAGAGTGGGTGCACCAAGAGCAAGTAACTCAGAGGCACCAAGAAATATTGTTGTCTGCTTTGAACGCTACCAAACTAAAACTCTGATTTTAAATGCCTTACGCAGCTATCCAGAACTTAAATACAACTCATTCAGTGTAGAGGCATTTCCAGATTTATGCCAGGAAACTGGCTCAACAGAGATAATTCATATGTCACACCACTGCGCTGAAGGCTGCAGGGATTTCCTACTGATGGGGGTTCCCATTTAAGTTGTTGGTGCAAGTCAATGGCAAACACATTGCTGCCTCTGATAAATTGCCTCTGAAAATACTACCCATGAACGTAAAATTGCAATCCCCAAAGTAGCTGCAAGGAGTGGAACTAACCTCCCCTCGTCTTCCTCACACACAGAGAAAAAGAAAATGCAAAGCTCTGCAGCAGACTCTCCTCGTTCACACCATGGCTCTTAGGCCTTTGTGAAGCACAAACGATAAAACCAAGCACTTAGCCATCAGGCTTATTATGACTAACTCCCAGAGGAGGAGAGGGTGTGGAGCAAAAGATCTTTCTCTGCCTCAGCCCCCCTTCTGTTCCTTGGTGTGCTAGCATAATGCTCTCCACAGCTTCCCCTATTCCAGCCACAGATAGCTGGATGCACCTTGAACAGTTTGCTATGTTAAAAGTTGAGGTTCTCTGTTCTTACTGTTCTCTCCTGTTGAGAGTTTATTGTACAGTGCAATCAACCCTCAAGCATGCTGCTGTGTTCTTACTTCTTCCTTTGACATATTGGATAAGCACCATTTGTTCTCAACTATGGTTATAGTGCCACCCACTGTAAAGGTTATTTCATTAAATGCTAAAGGTTTAGGCTCTGCTGTGAGGTGCTCCAGAGTAGAAACGCTCCTGAAAAAGGAACATCCAGATATAATTTTGATACAAGAGACACACCAAAAGAAAAACAGCAAAACAACTACACTGCTATTAAAGGGCAACTGGTTAGGTGACCAACCAAACCTGTGCCCTCAGCAAGGGGTGTGGCCATAATGATTGCAAAAATAAATAAATGCCCATTCACTATTCAGGACTCCATAGCGGACCCAAAAGACAGATACCTCACTAGGGTCTGAGAAAGTTTAGCTCCCTAAAGCCTGGTGAAGCCTTCACTAAACTTTTGCATGCCAATAATTTATGCAACCTCTGGCAGATCTGCCACCCCACTGACAGGGAATTTACATTTCATTCGTACATGTATGGCCCATTTGGACTATATCTTCATATCCAAAGATCTCTGGTATAAAGTGACAAAAACAGATATAGGAATCATCCCAGTCTCAGATGATGCCCCAAATTCTATCTCTTTAGCAGTGGACTCTCTAAGTCCAAGTTCATTTCGCTGACTTTTGATTCTCTCCTACTAACCAACAAATTGGCTAAAGAAAGTCTTCATCAAGCACTAAAGTTTTATTTCCTTTAAAATGCCATCCTGGACACTAAAATCTCGAGCCTATGGGATGCCATGAAACCCGTCATCAGAGGGCAAAGCCAAAGCCAATCTAGCAGAAAAATAAATAAAGGGAACTTGCTTCTTCCAGAAATATGAGACTTGGAAATCTTGGAGGAAGGAGTAGCAGAGTTGTCAGACTTTATCATCCCAGGACCCAAGGAGGTCTTGGGGTCCCATGTCTTAGGCTATGCTATGAGGCTTTTCAATTAAAGCAAATGGTGCACATTATTAATGGTTCATTCTCAGGGGCTACAATTAGTATGGGAGAGTGATCTGGGTCTCTGGATAGAGCAACAAATATGGGAAACGATGTAGCCTAAACCCCCACTTAAAACAATTTCTGTAAGAATACAGAAAGCCACACTGAAAACAATGTTAAGATGGCATTGGACTCCACTCCACCTGCCTAGAATTGGCAAAGGGTACTCTAATTTATGATGGCGGGGTTGTGGTCACAGGTGTGGTCACATTGGAACACTGCTCCATATGTGGTGGGATCGCTGCATAGTTCAGAGATTCTGGACCCAAATTTTTGAAACTATATCCACCATCACTCCTATCCTTGGAGCCAGGTACCAATTCACCCATCATGCACAAATCTCTTGTGTCTGGGCCTCCCACTGGAAATCTGACTCACCTCCTTTCCGAGAGGAGTGACCAGCAAAAGTATGGGACATTGGGACATTGGAGAACACCTGACACATAAATGGAGAGTCATTATTTGTTCACCAAAAATAGACCACTTTCATTTGACGGTATAAGTTTTTCTCCTATGTTAACTTGTCCACACAGCCTACTAAACCCCCTGCTCCACAGATAAATAGGTGGAGAGGCTTTATTGATAACTAATTTGACTCACCTTTTTCTTTTTATATGTGATAAATATATACAGCATAGCACTCTCAGTTGTTTCCCAGTTTTCCCCTCACCTCTGTATTTTCATTTCATTTTTCTATTTGTATTTTTACATTCATTATTCTTACTGCGTTTTGTATGTGCTTATGTCAATAACCATTCTGTATGAAAATGGCAATAACAATAATAATGAAGTTTCTTATTTTTTAAAAAAGATTAAACTTAAGATTTCATATTCAACTAGGATATTTTGAAGGGAAGCTTTCTATAACTGAAATTTACCAACATTACAAAACTAAAATTCATCCACCCCAATACCACATTAAGAATGAGAAGTTACATAGAATTAAACAAGGGTGCTAATTCTTACTTCATCAGAAGCAGAGCGAAGACACTGAACAGCAGCCTGTTTTTTCATTTCTTCTAGTGTTAGATCAGAGCATTTTTTCTTACTCTTTCCCCATTTCTTGTAAGCTCCTTTTTCCCAACCCAGGAAGATGTCATTCTCCTAAAAATAAATTAAAGCGAAGAATAAAAGTTAACAGCAGTATTTGGCTCCATGTTGTTTGCAAGATGCTGAAGACCTTTGTACAAGGATGGCACAAATGCCGTGGTGAGGAGCAGAAGCACAATAACTATGTACACGAGCTCCATGAGCCCATTACTTGCCCGCCTGACTCTTAGATTTAATTACAGTAGATGCAACCAACTAAATTTTCCAAATACAGCTTTACAATAAAGATTTTAAAACACAAGAGAATATAATGTATGCATCAAATAACATCAGCAACACTTACAACAGCACATGATAAAGCAGCACAAAAACTTAGGCAACACTTATTCTGCTAAATTGCCTCGGAGTGTAAGCACCTAGGTGTCCTAAAAGCAGGCACAACGAAAGCCTCACTGAGGAAAGTATTCCAGAACTGGATTGCCACCACAGAGAAATCCATTGCCTGGTCACTACTTGACATAGTTGTGAAAACAGAGGTACCCAAGAGAAGGTTCCCTAAAGATGAACTACACAGGTTGACTCAAAAGGAGACAGGTGGTCTATCAGATACCCTGGCTGTAAGATGTGAAGGGCATTAAAAAGAAACAGATTAGGAGCTAGTGCAGAGATCAATATCATCAGTGCCCCCAATGCCTGGTCCCAGTTGGCACACTCAGTTGGATTTTGCACTAAATGTAATTTTTCAATTGCCTTCAAAAGGCAACCGAACATATACAGTGGTACCTCGGGTTAAGTACTTAATGCGTTCCGGAGGTCCGTACTTAACCTGAAACTGTTCTTAACCTGAAGCACCACTTTAGCTAATGGGGCCTCCCGCTGCTGCCACGCCGCCAGAGCACGATTTCTGTTCTCATCCTGAAGCAAAGTACTTAACCTGAAGCACTATTTATCTGGGTTAGCGGAGTCTGTAACCTGAAGCGTATGTAACCTGAAGCGTATGTAACCCGAGGTACCACTGTAATGCATTAAGGTAAAGGGACCCCTGACAATTAAGTCCAGTCACGAACGACTCTGGGGTTGCAGCGCTCATCTCGCTTTAAAGGCCGAGGGAGCTGGCGTTTGTCCGCTTAAGCAGACAGTTTTTCCAGGTCATGTGGCCAGCATGACTAAGCCGCTTCTGGTGAAACCAGAGCAGCGCATGGAAACACCGTTTACCTTCCCACTGGAGCAGTACCTATTTATCTACTTGCACTGTGTGCCTTCAAACTGCTAGGTTGTCAGGAGTTGGGACCAAGCAATGGGAGCTCAACCCGTCACGGGGATTCAAACGGCCAACCTTTCAATCAGCAAGCCCAAGCGGCATAGTGGTTTAACCCACAGAGCCACTCGCGTCCCCATATAATGCATTACAGTAGTCTAATCTCTAGGCCAGCACAGCAGAGATAACTAAAAGTAGGCTCTGTCCCAGCAGCTGGCACACCAGTCAAACTGATAAATGGCACCTCATGCCACAGAGGCTACTTGTGCCTCCAGCAACAAAGCTAGATCTAGAGCAACTGATAAACCTGCTGCTTTATGGGAAGTACAACTCAAAGTGTTGCGTACCAGTACTGACAAGTCACCCAACAGCTCTTGTCTTATCTGAATCATTCAGTATATTGACAGTCATCCAGTCCATTACTGGGCCCAGTTACTGATTCAACATTTCTACCACCTTATATGAATCTAATGTAAATAGATTCACTCTCAAGATTCACCTCTCTAGTACTGGACATCACATGAATGGATACTTAACTGCAAGTGGTTGAAATCTTGCTCCAAAGTTGACTGAACACCTGCAGTCGTGTTTACCACATGGCAGTGAAGGCAGCAAAGTCATAATTTACCATGTCCATTACACCCTTGATAAGTGAGCTGGCAAAGTTGTTCTGTGTAGTCCAGAGACTAGTTAGCCCAAATTCAAGGGGCGGACTCCTAGAACACATGGTAACTAGCAGCTACTAGCTTGCAAGGCACTTTATCTCTGATATATGTAGCTCAGTCAATAGAGGTTGAGACTCTTAATCTCAGGGTCATGGGTCCGTGCCCCACATTAACCAAAAGATTCCTGCAATGCAGGGGGTTTGACTAAATGACCCTTCTGGTCCCTTCCAACTGTACAATTCTGTGATTCTATACTTCAAGGACAAAATCTCTAAACTTCATAGTGACATGGATGCTATTATTATAGCAAATCCTATCAGAGTTCCAAGGCAGTGTCTGGCCCATTGTTATGGGACCATTTCCAGTTGATGTGGCCTGAAGATGTGGACAGAAGAAATAGAGCCAAGCATATGCCCTCTGGACATATACCCTTCCTGGCTGGCTATAGCTAAGCACAGTGGGGTGGCTGGGTGGGTCTAGGGTGTTGTGAACACATCACTGCATGAGGGGGAGGTCCCAGCCGCCCTTAAATAGGCAGCTACTCCTTTAAAAGCCCACAGTGGACACAATACACTTATTTTTGAGAAACGTGGTGAAGATGGTGGTTATGGAGCAATTCTAGCATTCCTAGATGACAATGATTATCTGGATCCGCCTCAAACTGGATATAGGCCAGGTTTCAAGAGTATATTAGCCTTGTTATTAATAGAGGGCCAGGGGAGGGTGGCCCTGTTACTCTTATGAACTTTGATACCAATGATCTAGATTGCCAGCACAGAGACCTAGATTGCCACCACAGAGTAACCTCCTAGATTCATTTTGTGGGACTGGAACTGGTGGCACTGTATTACAGTTTTTCCATTCCTATTTGTGCAGTCAAATCCAGAAATAAACACTGAAGGAATGCTCTTTGACCCCCTGGCACCAGCGTTAGAAACTGGTATAGAAAAGCTAGGAGTCAAATGGCTTTTGGGACCTGGGCTGTGGGCACCAAAACAGAATGTCTAGTCATCAATGGGGTGTGTATGTTGACAACCATTTTTTTGTTATTATTTTGTTAAGTATGAATTAATACGCAATTCACATAAGTGACACATTGTCAATATCTCATTTTAAGCAGAAATTGTTAATACATTTTAATTTGGCGTTGACAATAAAAATATTGGTACCATACTTCAGTTTTCAAGCATTCTACTCTTATTGTTAAACGCCTTAACGTATTGTCTATCCTTAACATATACTTTGAGCACATACATTTCAGTAGTCCTTGCGTGTCAGCAGACACAAAAATGGCACCCAGACTTTTTGAGCTCGCAAATGGAGAATTTAGGCACAAAATGCGCCTGGCGCCCTGCTAATTTTGAACCCTGCCTGCAACTTGTGCTGTGGGGTTCTACATGGCACAATTTTGTCCCCAATGTTATTTAACCTCAGGACTAGATTGCTGCAATGTGCTCTATGTTCTTGGGCCTGGTCTAAAAATTCCAGCTATTGCAGAACGCTGATGGGGGAAGGCAGTCAGCATGTGCACTGCTGCCCAAATGCTACTGGGCCAGATTCAAGGCACTTGGTGCTGATATACAAAGCCCTGAACAACTTGGGGTTCACAGCACCATAAGCAGCTGAGTGTTTATACCCCATCTGGATCACTGAGATCATCTATAGATGCCCTGCTAGTCGTTCTCATGTTACCGAGGTCTGACTGTCCTCAGCTAGAATGGGGGCATTTAGTGTTGCCAGTCACATACTGCAGAACACTCTTCCACCCTTTAAAGCCTTGAAGACTTTTTATGCCAACAGAACTATGCAGCTGTTTAAAACACTATAATGATTATTGTGTACTCTTTTTAATGGAGTGTTGCTTTTTCTCATTATACACTGCCCTACTGTTCTATGATGTATATATATGTGTGTGTGTACGCGTGTGCGTGCTAACCCAGGCTTCCTCAAACTTGGCCCTCCAGATGTTTTTGGCCTATAACTCCCATGATCCCTAGCTAGCAGGACCAGTGGTCAGGGATGATTTGAGAAAAGGTTCTTAAGTCCATGTCAAAGAAATGATCAACATCTTAACTGAACAAGGAAATCCATTTGAAGAAACTGATTTGATGTCAATTGGGGCTCAAAAGTAATTCTAAGTGTCGAAGCTGTCAAGTGTGTCAAGAGGCTTTTAAAATAGGACTGAAAAAGTTTGAAGAATATGTCATGCCTCGTCTTGATCAGGTTCAAAATACAATTCATGAAGTTATTCCAAGGAGCAACCTTCACATTTTTAATAGAACAAAAAGCACCAGTAAAACAAAGTCCAAGATTACTAACTTGCTAAAAGACTCCAACTGGTTCTGCTAAGCATATGCCATATCTGAAGTACGGGATGGTGATATTGACACTTTCTTTTCCTATGAAAAGCAATTGTACCCACCCTCCATTTCAGATGATGGAAAACTCCGAAAACCAACCAACAAGTCTGAAATTATAGACTGTATTCAATCAAAATGTGATGACAACTTTAATCACAGCAAACCAAATCTAACAGTTAAAATATTTGATGGAGCAGCTGTAATCCACAAACGTAATCTGGGCAATGTCAAAACATTTTCAGAATACTATGAAAGTGTTTTTAAATCATATTTCAATAATCAACTGAAGGATATTTCACGACTAGATATGGTGCTTGATACTCTAGTAACAGTGTGAAGGCAGATACTTGAGAATCAAGAGGAAGTGACATCAGTATTCAAGTCAAAAACACTACAATTCCAATGCAATTTAAGCAATTCCTACATGTTAATGAAAACAAGCAACAGTTGTTCCAGTTGCTAGCCAAGAGAATGGTGTAAAAATGAGTGTCCAGGAAAACTTATTGAGCTTTTCGTTCATCTTTGATGCTGTTAAACTGAGTAAGAGGGTGATGAAGATTTTATAGTCATACAGTGGTACCTTGGGTTACATACACTTCAGGTTACAGACTCCGCTAACCCAGAAATAGTGCTTCAGGTTAAGAACTTTGCTTCAGGATAAAAACAGAAATTGGGCTCTGGTGGTGTGGCGGCAGTGGGAGGCCCCATTAGCTAAAGTGGTCTTTAGGTTAAGAACGGACCTCCAGAACGAATTAAGTACTTAGCCCGAGGTACCACAGTATTTGCAGGACATGGGCTTGATGATCCTTGAGGTCCCTTCGAACTCTACAATTCTACGATGGGGGGGGGGTAATCCTGATGTCTATTTTGCTTTAGGAGGCTTAGTTTGGTCAAAGTTGAATATAAGTTTTGAGAGCTAATGCAAAATTCATTACTTCTGGCAAATGAGCCACCTTACCTGCTAGAGGGTCGTGAACATTTGTGTCCCGGGCTTCTTAGACTCGTCTACCCATGTACTTACTATCTGAAACCAAAGCAGCACATTGGTTGCCAGATGTAATTTGTTTTTCAGCTTTCCCACCCCACTAGGTAGAACCCAGTGGAGCTCCACAGCATAGAAGCCATGGAGGTTAACAGTACAGTGGTGCCCCGCAAGACGAATGCCTCGCAAGACGGAAAACCCGCTAGACGAAAGCGTTTTCCGTTTTTCAATGCGCTTCGCAGGACGAATTTCTCTATGGGCTTGCTTCGCAAGACGAAAATGTCTTGCGATTCTTGAGATTTTTTTCCGCTCCCCACCCACTTTTTCTAAGCCGCTAATAGCCTTTTAGCAGCTAACCCGCTAATCCCTTAAGCCTTTAATAGCCGCTAAACCGCTAATAGCGCTAATCCGCTAATAGGGTTGCTTCGCAAGACGAAAAAACCGCTAGACGAAGAGACTTGCGGAACGAATTAATTTCGTCTTGCGAGGCACCACTGTACTTCCCTAGCACCACTGCTTAGAATTGACCACCCAGGGAAGAATGGAACCACCATAATACATTGCCCCCAATTCCCAGCACAAACAGGCTTTCAGAAGGATACTATGTTTAACTGTACAGTTGTACCTTGGTTGTCAAACATAATCTGTTCCGGGAGTCCGTTTGACTCCTGATATGGTTTGAAAGCCAAGGCGCGGCTTCCGATTGGCTGCAGAAACTTCCTGCACTCAATTGGAAGCCATGGAAGCAACGTTGGACATTTGGCTGCCAAAAAATATTCGCAAACTGGAACATTAACTTCTGGGTTTGCGGCGTCCAGGAGCCAAAACATCTGAGTATGAAGGCGTTCGATAACCAAGGTACTGTACCGAAAGTGGCTCAGAGGTACAGGAGAATAAGCATGGTCACACAGCCTCCTCGTTTGTTTCTCAGCATTAGCCATCCATCAAGGCAAAGAAAGTGGTGTTTGTGCCAAAACTATATCTGAATTCATTTCAATCAGATTTCAGGTCACCAGTCTCATCCAAGAGTATCTGGAACTCCATAACAACCTTGCTCAGGAAGGGAATACAGTGGTACCTCAGGTTAAGAACTTAATTCGTTCTGGAGGTCTGTTCTTAACCTGAAACTGTTCTTAACCTGAGGTACCACTTTAGCTAATGGGGCCTCCCGCTGCTGCTGCACCGCCACCGGGTGATTTCTCATCCTGAAGCAAAGTTCTTAACCCGAGGTACTATTTCTGGGTTAGTGGAGTCTGTAACCTGAAGCGTCTGTAACCCAAGGTACCACTGTACTAGCAATTGCCTGGTGGTGGTTAACTTCTTGATCCACAAAAGCTTCTTTAGGTGCAGCTTCATAGTTACTTCCTTCAAAGACAGAAGCACTCCTCCACAAAGTGAGGCATTCATCTCGTCTTTGACCCAGCTGGCCAATCCCTCCCTTCTTGATATAAAACAAGGGGGAAAGATCAAGCATACAATAAACTGGTTGAAGAATCTTGTCTACACCCCAACAGCTGAAACTCATCTGAAAATACTTTGATTTAAATATGTGCGGGATACATCTATAATCTGTACTCATCAACAGCAGCATCAAAGTCATGGAAGATATGAACAATTTCTGCCTCAATGCAGTTAGTATGCACATCACAGCATACCAAAGGTTGTCATCCCCTCTGACATTATCTTCCACACCAACATTTCAGTCTACCTAAGTTCCTCCCTCACCACATTCATACACACAACTAGCTGCCATACCCTCTTCTGACTCATTCTGCTCCTCTACCTACTGTCTAATTTCCCTCCTTCCCTCTGAACAGTCATCTCAACTTCTGGCTGCTCTCCACTGATATGATACACTGTATGTATGCTCCTCAACTTCTCTGCTGTCTTCTATACCATCAACCACTTTCTCCACTGCAACTTCCTTCATTCCTTTTTTTTTTTTTAACATATTGTTCTCAGCTGGCTCTCCTCAAGGCAGTGTTTGATCGAAGTCTTCCCTGTGGGAGGAAGTTTCTCTTGGCACAGTCTATGAATACAGTGGTGCCCCGCAAGACGAATGCCTCGCAAGACGGAAAACTCGCTAGACGAAAGGGTTTTCCATTTTGGAGGTGCTTCGCAGGACGAATTTCTCTATGGGCTTGCTTTGCAAGACGAAAATGTCTTGCGATTCCTGGGGTTTTTTTTCCGCTCCCCACCCCCTTTTTCTAAGGCACTAAGCTGCTAATAGCCTTTTAGCAGCTAATCCGCTAATCCCTTAAGCCTTTAAGGGATTAGCTAAACCGCTAATAGCGCTAATCCGCTAATAGGGTTGCTTCGCAAGACGAAAAAACCGCTAGACGAAGAGACTCGCGGAACAGATTCTTTTCGTCTTGCGAGGCACCACTGTACCTTCCAATTTTATGGCTTTTCAGGGACTCTTAATCTCAGGGTAATGGGTTCAATTCCCAAGTTGTGTAAAAGATTCCTGCATTGCAAGGGTTTGAACTAGATGGCTCTCGTGGTCCCTTCCAACTCAATTCTATGAGGTTATCTATATGATGATGGTACACAGCTCTTCTTTTCTACCTATGATCCTTCTTCCATCCCATTCCACATATGAATGCCCATCTGGTTTTTTTACTAACTGCCATCTTTTTACTTACTTACATCTAACTGCCTCCTCAAACTTTGTATACAAGAACACGATCGTCTTATCCACTGGCATCAACATTCTGTATCCACTGGCATCAACATTCACCCTGTTAAACAGGCATAAGCCTCATCTTTGATCACTAAACATGATGAACAAAAAGCAGAAGATTCTATTTGTGTTAAAGTGCTTCTATCTACATAATGCAAAGCAAAAATTCATCCTATCCTCTTCACTCTAGTCCAAATAGTTGCAGGCTTCTCTCTGAACCTTCTTGTCACATATTAGCCCTCTATCAAAAACTTCAAAGTGAAAGAGATTTGCCCCTCTTACTGCTCAAAATACATGATACCCCTTCTCCGTTTACTGCAATCCCATCCCTTTTCACAACATTCACACATGTATCTACCACATCTTTAGTTTTACAAACTTCCCCGAGTCTTCCATTCTATCCTTGTTCCCACTTACATCCCTACTGGGACCTCCAACTCTGCCACCAGGGGCTCCATTGGTGGCTGCCACATTTTCTTCCCAGATATCCCCATGGAATGATGCTAGATTAGAATACCCAATTATATTCTGGGATGAAAAAAAATGTGGCTATCTGCCACTAAAAGCAGCTGTGCCATGGACAAAAAGTAGAGGAGTGGCATACTCCATAACACAAAAATGTTTCTAGAGGAATGGGGAGAAGGGCAATCCCAGTGTTATCAGGGTGGCATTTAGACTATTGCTTGAGGAATTGCTGGTTGCTTTCACATCAGCACTAACATTCTCAGAAGGGTTACTTCATAATCTGTAAAAAGGTAAAGGACCCCTGATGGTTAGGTCCACTCGCGGACGACTCTGGGGTTGCGGCGCTCATCTTGCTCTATAGGCCAAGGGAGCCGGCACTGGTCCGCAGGCAGCTTCCGGGTCATGTGGCCAGCATGACCAAGCCGCTTCTGGCGAACCAGAGCAATGCACGGAAACGCTGTTTACCTTCCCGCTGGAGCGGTACCTATTGATCTACTTGCACTTTGACGTGCTTTCGAACTGTTAGGTTGGCAGGAGCTGGGACAGAGCAACGGGAGCTCACCCCATCGCGGGGATTCGAACTGCCAACCTTCTGATCAGCAAGCCCAAGAGGCTCAGTGGTTTAGACCACAGCGCCACCCATGTCCCCATATTATATTATAGCCATCTTCAAATATATATAGGGCTATCACACAGAGAATGAAGCAAGCTTGTTTTCTCCAATGGATTCAAGTTACAAGAAAGGAGATTCTTACTAAAAACAGGAAAAGCTTTCTGGCTGTAAGAGTTGTTTGACAGTGGAACAGACTCCTATGAGAGGTGGTGGACTCTCTTTCCTTGGAGGCTTTTAAGCAGAGGTTGTATGGCCATCTGAAATGCATGATCTAGTTGAGATGCCTGCACTGCAGGGGGCTGGACTAGATGACCCTTGGGGTTCCTTCCAACACTACAATTCTATGATTCTACAAGGATTACACGTGGGGTGAATTTAAATAAACAGAAATATATTTGATCAATGGAGAAATTTAATTTGTTTTAAATAAGGAACTTAAAATGGCTTTCCAGTATATTATTGTTTTTCTTGCTGTCTTTTGCAAATCGTGGTAAGAAAACTATAATTAAAAAGAACTGGCCAACAGTCAGGCAAAATGCAAGTTTTAGTCCCGCAACATCTTTCCCACTCTGGAAACCTGTTACTTTTGGTTTTGAAGTATACTACAAAAACAGTATAGCATAAACATATTAAAATAGATTTTTTTGACAAACAAACATCAGTAAAATAGCAACAGATGATAAAAACAATTTAATAGTTTTGAGAAAGTTTTAACCAAGTGTAAGAAAGTGGATACCTTAACAAACCATAGGTCTTAAGAGGTTTGCACGCAAGAGTGAGACTGGATGGGGCCTAGTTGTTAGTGTTCAGTCTCTCTCAACTCTACAGGAGTGTTTATGCTATCCAGGTGCAATACAGGGGACGAGGCTGGAAAAAGTGTTCCTCAAGCAGCTTTGTCTGTCAACTTTGCCATGTTGGTCCTGAGCAAAGCAACACAAGTCCTAGCTCAGAGGTCACGGCAATGGCCTTAACTTTTGTTTTCCTTTAATGTTATTAAGCTCCACTGTAGGAGACCTATATTACTTTTGAGCACCAGGCTCTGCAAATACAAGCTTGCAGAGTTGAGAGACTAGGGGCCAGCTCCTAGACCAATAGTGGAACCTTGTGGTTCATACTCCTGTGTGCAAACCTCTTAAGATTTATGCTTTGTTCAGGTAGAAATCGGATTACCACCCACATTCTCATCATCTAACTGGAGACCATTTATAAATCACATTTTCAAAATGCATTATAATTCATTCATACACACACACACACAAAATAACTACTAACGTAGGCGACTATTACTCCCATACTGAATATGCCACACTTGCCTACATTCTGGCTCTGGCCTGTCAAGTGTCCATTTGCTGCCACTGCTGGTATCTCCCACACCACAGATGAAGGAAGAAATTGTGATCTATTTGGTAAAACAGTGCCAACATTTTACTTGAGGCTAGCAACATACAGCACCAGTCTTAAGGAACAAATAAAAGGCATGAGGAAAGAACGGCATATGGATTGTGCCAAAACAACTGCCAGCCAAGCTGTTATCCAGGGCCTCTTTTCTGGTAAATAGACTGGCACAATCCTGGCCAAACAGGTAAAAGTTCTATTTCGGAACAGTATGGCCTGCACCAACTGACTGCCATGTTAGTAATGTCTGCCTGCTATTCCTGCTGCATTTGCTGGTGCCATTGCAGGAGCATTTAAATCCTGCTGCCCAGGATGTGCCCTCTTCCTTTCCATCATCACCATTGCTCATGTAATGCCCTTGTAAGTTCTCCTTTTTCAAGTTGCAGAACAAGTTTAAGTTTGTACATGCAATTGGGTTATGTAGATAGACACATGGACCTCTCCTATATTCTTCCACTGACTGCCAAGTAATGGGTTCAAGGAATATACGAGTCAATTTTCAAAAAGCAGCAAATTAAAGCTGCAAGTAACAATGAGCCTTCTCTGGACCCCACAAATTCAATGAACACCTCATGCCAAACAGCAACTAAGAAAGTTTAAACATGGCTTAATGTCTTAATTAGAAAATAATAAATATGAAAAGAAAAAAGGGGAAGCGAATTGGGACACAAAAGGAAATTAAGGAAGGGACTAGGCAACAAGGATTTGAGTAAAAAACAAACAAGCTCCAGCCTTTGTAGACAGCACCTAAAGGCTGATGCCCAAAGCTTCATCTATCAATTAGGACTTAAGCAGATGATCCACCCTTTCCAGATTTTTTTTTTTGGGGGGGGGTGCATTTGTAATGTGCCTATGCAATCAAGGTGGGGAGAGCTTGAGAAGCACCTCTGCTACTACACAGACAGGGATATGTGGAAAAAATCTGCCCTTTCTTATCCCTCCTCCATCTGTAAGATTTGGGTTGCCAGTCAATCAACCCTCAAGTCTAGTGTAACCACTCTGTACCCAATATTTGCTATTCAAATGGGAATCCGAAATCAGTTAACACATTTAGAATTTCAAACACGTGTCACACAATGAAAACATGCATTTGTTTTTCACTCAAACAATATCCAAAATATGCAAATACCTGTTCCTGCAGGTCGTAGTCATAACTATCATGCAGTAGAAGACTGAGGACATAGCGAGTATAAATCATGGCATCAATGCCACATTTTTCTAGCTCTTGTCCCAGCCAGGTCTGCACGGGGCCCAAAGCATGAAGCAGAGACATTTCAGAAACAGGTACAGAGCCCAGACAGGAGCTTGAGGAGCTTTCAGATGGCAAACCATCCACAACAACTGTATAGATTGGGTGCATGAATCTAGGTGACTGTCATCCTTAGAACGTGATGCATTTTCTGTAGATGATATTCCGTAGGAACCTGGAGATGGTTTATTTTTTTCACTCCAGCAAGGAGGAGAGAAGCTTGACTTCTAGGATAATCATTTATATTTCCTGGCAGTTATCAGTCTAAAGACAAGACCCACTCTTCAGGCATAACCACTGAGTACACTAAATCTTAACAGGAAACACATGTTTATGTGCATTTTTCTACCTTAATTTCACATTGACGCCAGATGTAAATCCCCAGCAGGACCTATAAATAAGAGGAAAAAAGAGGCTGTGATGCATATGAAGAAAAAAACCACAATTTAAGCAAAATACATGAATGTATAAAGGGAACAGAAATGTACACTTATGAAAAAAACAAAGGCTTGTTATAAAAAGGAACTGAACTGAAGTGAACATTATAGGCTTGAAAACTAAAAAGAGAAAGTTTTGGGGAGCACTTTCAGCTGAGAAAGGGGAACCTTGTCTCCCTTTCCCTTGCTCTAGGCAAAACTTCCTTTGAGCTTGATAAAAGCAATTCTTTGCTCAGGGGCAATTAAATATTTTGACATGTGATCCACCTGTAAAACTTACTCAACCTCTGAGCACTACTTTCCTGCTCTAAAAAAGGAGTGGTAAACTTTGAGTCTTTGAGTGGTAAACTTTGAGCCTGGCGTGCTCTGGTCCATGGGGTCACGAAGAGTTGGACACGACTAAGCGACTAAACAACAACAAACTGTGATTTTGTAATTCATTTTTAACCTTCCCTTTTACTGGATTCCAATCCCACAAGAGCCAAGCTTGCCATACATTATTAAATTAGCACATCTGTTTTGGTAATTATGGTTTTTCCTGCTATTCAGTTTTGTTAAAATTTTTATTATTAACTTGCTTCTGGAAATACTTGGGCAGTCATAAGTCGGCAATAATAAAATATTTACATGGAGAATTCTGCAGTACATTGAATTCAAAGGACTGGTTTGTTCCTTGCAACACCTGTAGTACTTAAGGCAACAGACTACAATATTAAAATAAGAAATATATCACACATTTCAATGGCTCAGTTGGTTAAAGCATGGTGCTGATCATACCAAGGTCACAGGTTCTATCCCCAAACAGGACAGCTGCCTATTCCTGCGCTGCAGGGGGCTGAATAGATGCCGTAATCTGCGGGGTCCCTTCCAACTCTACAATTCTTTTTTATATATAATTTTATTTTTTATTTTGACAAGGTAATAATAATAAATAAATAACAATAAAAATGTGCACCCCACCCCCGAGACCATCCATTGTAACTACCCAACCTCCCAAAATTTCAACACCTCTTGCAATGGTTTGACCCCATTGCATTTTAACAGTACAAATTCTACAAATACCTTCCATAGCTCCTCAAAATCATTTCTCCTGCATATTCCCCACCTTACCTTAATAGTGCATGTTAATTTATCATTAATACCTATATCCCACACCTCTTTATACTATTCTTCCATTTTAGCATCACCTTGCCCCTTCCACGTCCTAGCAATAATAACTTGTGCAGCTGTCAATAAATTTGTACCTTCCACCCCATCGTAAACTGATAATAATGCTACCTTGGGACTTTCGGTCAGCTTTAACCCAGTGTTTTCTGTTATGTCCTTAAACACCCTTTGCCAAAAAATTGTACATATTTGCACCCCCACCACATGTGAACATAAGTCCTGGCATCCCCTCTAACATAACACTGAATATTCCTTGTTTATTTGATTTAATCTGACTGGTGTTAAATAACATCTCCAAATTAATTTATAATAATTTTCTTTTATCCTTATAGACAACATTTTCAAAGTGTGTTTCTCCCCAGCTTTGACTATTTATCTGCCCTGCTGTCTCCTTATCCCCATTACAAAATTAATTAATCATACTTTGCCAACACTTTGTCTCTGTCTCTGATATCTAAACTGGCAACATTCCAAATAATTAAAAGGAAAATTTTGTCTAGTTTTTTTTTTATCACTATGCTTCCAAACCACGAAAGCTTAATTTTCTTATATTCCTCAAGCTTTTCTTTAATTTCCCTATTTAATTTGTTAAAATTCTCTTGTTCTAAATTTCTTGTTATATTTATTCCTAGGTACTTTATTATATTTCTTAATTTTATATCTATTTTTATTTCCTTCAAAAATTTTCATTTTTCATCATCACAGATGAAGGCTTCTCCTCAGATTGTACAAATCTTTCACCTTTTACAGCTCTACAATTCTATGATTCTGTGATTCTATGATCAGCTCTTGCTCCATTATACAGTAACAGAACAAGTTGATACGATATGGATATAAAAACAGTCACTTCTAGGAGACACAAATACAGTGGATAGATTTAATCAGGAGATTGTGCTGTTTTTTCAAATTAATATCATTTCAGGAGCACAATATGAGAAACCTTTAAATGTTTCCATGCAGGGTTATATCTGCTTCAGACTTTAGAAGCCAGAAAACAAATAAAAAGAGAGGCAACATTATATAAAAAATTCAAGAAATTTGTTAAGGAGAAAGAATGGAAGGCATTAAAAATACCACAAGGGCAATTAAAGGTGCTTGAGATTGGTGAAGAAGTCTCACCTTTGGCTTTCTTGAGACAAAGGTTTTTGGCTTTGGACAACAAAACAGGAAAATGTCGGCTCATGTACTAGCAATGAAATCTTTAGCTGGAATGAAGGTCGAATAACAAAAGTTTGGAGGGAGTAAAGAATTTTATATACATCAAGTAATCCAGTCAGACAGACATTGAAACAGTTAAGTCAAATATTATATAGAAAATTGTCTAATTCAATTTTTTTTTAGAAAAGTCACACCATTGCTTAAAAATAAACTATATTTAGTTATTTCAATTTTCCCACTCACCCACAGAATAGACTAAAAGTTTATTTGAGGTTCTATGGCACATATTTGCCCCCAGATGCCCCATGAATCCACAAACTTTTCCTGCAGTGGCAAAGAAAAATCCCTGAGCCCCAACTCTAGAATGCAGAGGTCTTCTTAAAAGGGCTCCAGTGTGCAGAGTACACACAGGAACTCTCTCCTTCTTTCTTCTAGGCTTTAAACTACTGTTCTCTGAAAAGAACATACAGTCTTGTGTACAGCTCCCAACCACAATTTCTTCCTCTGATCCTCTAGAAAAAGAACAGAAAGGGAGAATACAGATGCTAGCAACAGCTTGGGATGCCCTGCTGTGCCTACAAGCTAAGGGTCATGGCAGGATGCTTGGATATCCGGCCACTGTCCCTGGCCCCCCTGCCCAAGTGATTCTAGCCTAGAGAGAGACACGAAGCCTAGTAGTTGCTCAAGTGCCGGGCTACACTAGCCGTTTTCCCTATCATCTCTCAACAGGAGTGTGGGGAAAGGACAGCTGCAAAGTACATGGTCTGGTACTAAGGCACCTGCTAGTCAATTGGTCCATTTAGGTTAAGGCTAAAAGGCATGATCTCCATGTCCTTCAGAGGCCAACAGCTGCCTAAGTGCTCAGCCATGTGCTCTACAGCTGTCCTTTCCCCGTTTCCATCTCTCAACAGCAAAGGAAAAAGGACAGCTGCAGGGTGCATGGTGACTGCTAGCCTGAGGGGACTGGGGCTGAATTGTGCAGCGTTTCACAGAGGAATCCACTTTTCTTGTGATCCCCACAGATTTGCCTTTGACTCCATCTCCTACAAGCCTGTGAAAGTTATATGGCAGTAGATCTAATGGAGGAAGATAATAAGTAATGCCATCTTACTTACATGGCTTCACAAGAGTAAGAAAATAACTTTTCCTTTCTATGTCCACAAAATCTGTATAAATTTTGTGGTATATATATATATATATATATATTCTTTTAGTAAAGGGTTTCCTTATAGAAAGAAGACATAAGCAGAGAAAGTCAGGGCTAGTGGTAAACTGTATAAATGTTCCATTATTTTAATGTTGTATTTTACTTTTGTTTTTAAGTTGCAATCATTCATCTTGTTTTATTATTGCTTGTAAGTCGCTCTGAGCCCGGCCTTGGCTGGGGAGGGCGGGGTATAACTAAAAAATTATTATTACTATATTATTATTATTATTATTATTATTATTATTATTAAGCAGCTTTTAGTATTTTATTTTACATCTATCTGGCACAAGGGTGGGGAATTAGACTTGGTGAGTGGGCCAGATCATTATCTCCCACACAATGATCTCCTGATGTCACAATAACAGAAAGTGATCCATGTTTGCCCAGGCAGAGGATTGCTGGAGTTTGAATAGCTCTCTGTGATGCGTAGCTCCCTGCGATGAAGTGAACAGGTTCATTTATTTATAAAAATAGTGGTATGCCTCTATATCATAAAAAATATATCAAAGCAATAAAAACATCTCACATGCAATCTGGACACCCCCTTGTTCTTTTTATGTTGAGACCTGGATGCGTTCCAGACCCAAGAGTTAACACATAAATAACACAAAAGTCATTTTAATCCATCAAAAAGGGAATTAACATGCTGTCTCTAAGGGAAATTAGCATATTTACTAAATATATTGAACAAAATCAATGGGCAGCACACTAACAATGGGCTTAGTTTAGAAGTCTTGTTCCTAAAGCATGCCTGAAAATACAAAGGGTACACTAGAAAGAGGGGAAATTGGCTGAGGGAATGAAGCTGGTACCAGGAGAGTTTAGCAGTAGGGAGAGAAGAGGCGGCTGCCGGAGGAATAAGGAAGGTTTAGGCATTGGAGCTTTGGAAAAGTTTTTAGGCAAAAAATGGGAAAAAGCAGGTGAGAGACTTTGGGTTAATGGCTGAAAGTCAAAGATTCATTTTTGCAGTAGCTGGCAAGAGAAAGGAGACATAAAACCTGTCCAGGTTCAGTGTGTTGAAGTTGAATGTCCCTTTTCTGGCAGGAAAAGGGAGAAGGAAAAGCAGGGGAAGAAGTCTGCAGGACAGATGTGGGCTGCTGAAGTGAAAAGCATAGCCTCTTATGTTCAAGAAGGCCTTGAAAACTAGCATAAAGAACACATTTCCTATCTTCCTGGTAATTAATGGGTGTTAAAATATTTTGAGGCAGTGCCAGCCTAGAAGATCTTGGTCTAAAATGTTTGATAAATGGCTTCTAAAGATTTCTTCAGGTGAGTAGGGGGCAAGAAATAAACATATATTTTGGGCTCTACTAGAAGAAGCCTCAGGTCATTTAAAGTCAGGTCATCTGTGACATCAGGTGTAGGCCAGGTGGACACGGCATGGTCAAAACAGCCTCCTGGACGAAATGGGAGGACCTAATTAGGCCCACAGTCCAGAGGCTCCTCACCGCTGATCTTGAGAATACCAAAACCTAGTTAGTAGCATCTGTACCAACATTTGTTCTCTAACAAATATACTGTTTGCTTACTTACATTGGTGATATAACTAATATTTCCCAATTATTTCTACCCTATCTCAAGGACTCATAATGGACTACAGTAAATACACAGGGGTGCCATCTT
This sequence comes from Podarcis tiliguerta, assembly GCF_965153285.1. Lineage (NCBI taxonomy): Eukaryota > Metazoa > Chordata > Lepidosauria > Squamata > Lacertidae > Podarcis > Podarcis tiliguerta. Next base: position 85,952,095 of record NC_139540.1, on the reverse strand, counting down.
GCCCTCAGGGTTGTGGGTTCCCACCACCACAACATGGACATGTGATGTCACATGCACACACCTGCACGTAGTGCATGATATCAAATGTACTATGTGCAGGCGTGTGCATATGTCATGGCACATCTGCACTGTGGCAGCCGGCAGTGATTTCTCTTCCTCCTCCTACCATCTGCAGCTAGCAAGTCATCCTTTTACATGGGGAGGGGCTCGTACACAGAGGCAGAGAAACACTGCATCTGAGCCTCACCCCTGCAGAAAGGGGGTGCCTCACTCTCTGGCTGTGGAGGGAGGAGCTGAATGCTGCCTGCTGGCTCTTTCCACTGACACTGTGGGTGCCCAAGCACCCACGGTCCCCTGGAACTGGCTCCTATGTAAATGCATATTTACAACAATCTTGCCAAGTAGGTTTCAGCCCAGTGCAAAGCGTATTTACTTAAAACATTCTAAAATAAATTTAATAATAATTGCTTCTAAGTTACATTCTCATAAACTAAGCAAGTAGTGCAAATAACAATTATTTGTACAAGTAGGATTAAAGTTCTACAGCCCAAACCACATATTTATGAATAAATTTCACTCCAGCAAAAACAGGGCTAACTTACCTAGACTGCACTCTTAGAATGAGAAAAGGAGTAATTTCATCTAATTTTATCCACGCTCCGTATCACAGGGTACTCAATAGCCTAACCTAATGTATTGATACACATTTCTTTACACAATATTGGAAAAATAAGCTCTTGCACTAGGCAACATTGCAATTCTAGCTAAATGTGGTCCTGAAAACCATGCACTCAAAGCTGGCAGCTTTGTCCATAAGTAGAAAGGCATTGTATCAGAGTTTCCTGTTCAACAACTGGTTGCAGGCACCTATGCACAGGTCCCAACTATCCACTCACTTCTTATGTGAAAAATCATTTACCAAAACATAAAGAATTATGCCCAAAGCTCACTATACACACCACAGATTCAGATACACAAACAATTAAGAGTTTGGCCACTTCCTTCCTTCTTTGTGTTTGTGTTCCAGATACCAGGAACCAAAAAGTCCGACTGACTGGCAGAAAAATGGCAACTAGGCATTCTGTTCTGGGAAGTGTAACCCTGGTTTAAGGAGCCATTTGGTGCACCTCCAGATCTGTGTTAGAAACTCAGATATATAAGCTAAGTGCCAAATGGCTCCTTAAACCAGGGTTACAGTTGCCAAAATGAAATGTCTAGTTGCCATTTTGGGACAAGATGGCTCTAAGGTCTTATTTTTCAAACGATTGACTGACTGTGATTATCAGTAAAACATCTGGCTAGTTCAGATGACAACCTTGAGCTAGGTTAAGAGCTTTGAGAACTTAAAGAAGAAATCACAGTTAGTCCATCATTTGAAAAGTAAGATTTTAAGGCCATCTTGGCCAAAAATGACAACCAGATATTCCGGCTTGGTGACTGCAGCCTTGGATTAAGGACCCATTTGGCATCCAGCTTATATATCTGAGTTTCTAACACTGCTTCAGGTGCCATCTTCACTTGATCACAAGTGGCTGATAGCCAGGTGCAAAATGTGCCTGGTGAATTTTGAACGCTGGTCAGAGGCAGCCATTTTCAGGCGGAAACCATGCAGGGAGGGAGTAAGGAAGATAAGACCAGACAAATCAGAGAGCAAGAGAGATCGGACTAATCAGTTCTGCTGGTTTTCTACAGCCATTTCAGGAAGAAACCATGGAAGAGGGGGAAGATTGGAGAAATAATGGATCAGAAATGTCCCCATAGCAAATTGTAGAATCACTCTGCAAACGCTCACCTAACAAACGATTTCCAGGGAACGCACTGCGTTTGATAAGCGGGACCTGTGTGTATAAAGTTCTATAAAGGTTCCAGACACAAACTGATTATGCTCCACATAGCTCTTAAAGATTTTTCAGAGTGTGTGAATGAGAACTACAATCAGCATTTTCACAGGAGAAAGAAGCTTCCGCCTTAGTTTAGTAGTTGTTAGTAGTGGTTTCAATGCAAACTGTGCCTGCTCCCTTGGTTAACACCCAAAAGGAACATCCCGATTTTTTTCCACTACCAAGCATTGAACAGAAACTTGAAGGAGAAAACAATTTCAGATCCTTCTCTAAGTGACATTTTGATTTCCCCATATTTATTTATTTACCTACTTAATTTATAGAGCTGCCCCACAACAGAAGTACTCTAGGAAGCATTTGGGATGTAGTGGTTAGATTGTTGAACTAGGACCTGGGAAATCAGGGTTCAAATCTCCACTCAGTTATGAAGCTCACTGGGTGACCCTGGGCCAGTCACAGTCTCTTAACCTACCTCACAGGGTCGTTGTAGGTATTAACTGAGGAGGGGGGTGAACCATGTATTCCTTGAAGAAAATATGGGACATACATGCAATAAATAAGCTCTCCTACAGGCCAGCCAGATGGAGATGTCAGTCGCCAACCAGGGATCGAGAGATCTCCATAGGGTGACAATTGGACATGCGTCAGTCACAAAATGCCGTTGTCGACTGGAGGGATTTCTAACACTGCTTGCCAGTACAGAAATCAACCTTCTCTGGTTTTCAGTGAGGAAGCGTTCTAGATTTGGTGCAAACCCATTTTAGAGATCTCACACAAGGCCATATTCTCAAGTTATATTCATTGTGCTAATTGCTGAGTGTCAGAGAGATCAATATAAAAGCTTAACTACAAGTTAAAATACATCACTAACCAATTACTATTTTCTGTGGTGGAATTAGCTGCTCAGATGAGCCACAAAGCGCACACACGAGAAAAAGAGCAAACTGAGAACCATGCTGTCATTGAGCAACCAGCTGAGTAGGAGCTACCTGTGACTAACGCACAGAGGGCTGCTTGACTTAGGAATACAAGGAAAAGACATTGTGTGTAGCCTCCAAGGGACATAGTTAAGGCCAAACGCATATTGGGAGGAGGATGGCAGAACACATATATGAGCTAGATAAAATAGGGAATCAGAGTGGCAACATTAGGACCTTCAGGTTGCTATGTAGTCAAGTTGCTTCTACTTCTAGAATTGGGGCGCATTGCAAGTTCATGACTGAAGCCACATCAGCTATGAAAGAATCTAATGTTGCCTTTAAGAGGCCAATGTCACTGCAGTTTCTGGAGAAAACAGGTGAAGCAATGCATGTCAAGCCAGTTGCACAACCACAAATGTAGCAGCATATGTGTCACCTGGGACACCAGAACTTACAAGACAACTATCAGGTCCTTCATCCACCCCTGCTTCCACTACAGCCTATTTAGTAAGTGCATCTAGTAAGATCCTCAAGATCTAATCTCCCTGGTAAACTTGCAGAGGAGTAAATGGGGTGGAGGAGGACAGACAACCCAAAGGATTGGAGGAAAGCCACTTTTCAAAAGGTTCGGGTTTTTTCATTGCAACTATGTATAAGTTAAAGAAAGAAAGATACTAGTGAAAACTATGGTTGAAAAGTTACCTAAAACTGGAATGTAAAAAAGCTAAAATCGTTAAAATAACTGTTACCCAGTCAAACACTTGAATTTTTGCACTTAATATTAAGATATTTACTGTTAATACCAGGGGAGACCATTAAAATACTTATGCTATGGAGAAAATTGCATCTCTAACAAGAGTCAGAGAACTATCACTAATCAGTAGGAAGAGCAAAAAGTTCCCTTATTTAGGTCATTTTCATTAAATCTTTCGGAAGCACATGGACCAGATTACTACAATTACATTTTCTATAGCATGGCTCTGCACGCAGTGGTGGACACAAAAGGAAAGTTGTTTGTTTGTTTATAGGAGACAAAGTCTTTGCTTGCCTGCCCTCCCTCCCTTTAATAAAAAAGGAGAGATTGGTGGGATGGAGTTTTTTGGGGGGAGGGGGCTTCTGTGTTGGGGGAAATGGAGGGGAGATGATTTAACTGTTGCCTTCTGCTGCAATGAGAAGTTGGGTACTGTGTGAGAATGGTATGGAGGGTGTTTGCTGGTAAGCAGTGCAAGCAAATGCATGTCTACTCACAAGCAAGCTCTACTGGATTCAATGAGGCTTACTACCAGGAAAGTAGAAGTTTAGATGAACTCAGTGGGGCTTATGCATGCATAGATTCCGCTTAGGCCTCCGAGTGGAGAAGTAGATGCAACTTGCCTTGTAAATCAGTTGAACCATTCTTAAATTGGCTGAAAAAATATTTAAAATATTATATGGAAGTTTATTAATATTTTTATGAACTCTCACACCTCCTTACACTGTAAAGCCCTCAGCTGCCATGGGCAGGTGCAGCAAAGCTTTCCGCCACCCCAGGGAAGTGTAATGCACCCTCTGCCATCTCAGAAAGGCGCGATGGTGGCCCTCAACTACTGTGGGAATGCCCAGTGAGGCCCTCCTCCACCCCGGGGATGCCTGCAAAGTCCTCCGCTTCCACAGGGAGGTGTGGTGAGGCCCTCCACCGCCATGAATAGGCATGGTGAGGCCCTCCTCCGCCCGGCAAGGCCCTCCGCTGCCGCAGATATATATCATGATATATCGAGATATTGTGATGTTTAGTTGGCGATATATCGTGATATTGAAAACCAGATACCGCACAGCCCTAATGGCATGTAATGCACATCTCTGCTTTCAGGCCGAGGGAGCTGGGGTTTGTACACAGCTTTTCTGGGTTATGTGGCCAGCATGACTAAACGTCTTCTAAACTTCTGGCACACAGAACACCTTGACAAGTGCTTACATACAAAGACTTTGCTTGAATGATTTTTACAAAATGTAGTTGGCTATTGATATTTACCTATCAAATTTTAAAAAAGAATGTAGGAGTATTTTTCATATATATTCATATATTGGGGTTTTTTTTCTTTACACATTTTTGTCCCTTTTTTTCTTTTCATCCCTTTTTCTTTGTACACTTTATTTCTTTATAACTGAAAACTTTTCAATAAAATATTAATACTAAAAAGCCCTTCATCTTCTGAGTAAGGCTGGCAGTCATAGTTCGTAATCAGTAAGAAGCAAATGAACTTTAAAAACTATGTGCTAGTTATTTCATCATAGGAGGTGGGTGGAATTAGAAGTCTGCTTATGCCAAGTATTCCTGAGCAAAACTTCCGCCTGGATATCAGATATATGCAGGCATATGACTTTGTGGAACATTCTATCTGCTCAGAGATCTTCTTTTTAAAAAATTACAGGTTTATTATTTTTTGAAACAGGCTCTGGATCAAAGTCTGATTAAGGGGGAAATCACATTCATATTTTAAAGAACTTAATACCACTTCACTTAATACACATTTTCACTCTTCACTTTTCCAGCTTTGAAATACTCTATCACAATGCCCCTTCCAGCTAGCACAAGAGAAAACACTTCTACACTATGTGTGGTATTTGACTAATTTAGGACTATTTATTTCAGTGGGTGTACTCTGAATATGACTTAAGTTGGATACTACAGTAATCTATTCTGGATACTGGACCACAATCCACTGCAATGAGAGCTGAATGCAATTCCATCACAACATGATTGGTGCTGGCTTCACTGTAAGCCTAGAAGTATGAAGGACTCTTCTTCATTGCTTGCTTATCTGCTCCATTACCTTTTCTTCCTTCATCTCTGATGTTCAGTGACACTGACATAGCTGAGGGCTTGGGAATGATGTGTTTTATTTCAGTTGTGGCATTCTCTTTCTTCCCTCCTTCAAAGGGGTGTTTCATATATGTAAGCAACAGCTCATATACCTGGGCTTTCTGAAGGAAACATGCTATAAAGTTCTGTGAAATTGACACAGCTACCCACCTAACTTGCCAGTTCCATCAGAGTGAAGAGACAAAGCAGCAACCAATCACATGGCAGTTGACCACAATCATAAGGAAGCAGCAGGAAGCGGGTAAGGGAGCAACATCAATCCTGTCAATATTGATCAAATATTAACTTCCCTACATGAAGTAGACATTTAAAATATGAGAAGCACTATTTTCAAACATGGATATAAAGAAAGTGGGAGACAGAGGATTAAAAATGCATCTATTTACAAGTTTTACAGTGTAACACAGTAAGGCTGAAATACAATCCTAAATCCTTCTTACTATATGGACAACAATCATTTAGAAAACGTTATATAACTTCATGTTAAGTCCCATTTCTGTCTTTCACAAATGCATACCAGTAGCGCAAGAAAAAAAATCAAATGTGCTTTTTTAAATGGGCTCATTTAAACCCCAGTGGCAGTAGTAGAAATTATCAGCATTCAGCTTGCAAATACAGGCATACTTCATTTTACTGAGCTCCTTAGGAGGACGTGGGTGCAGCTGCAGGCAGCCTGTCTGCTTCCAGGAAAGGAAGTCCTCTCTCTGCTGCCACCACCCCTCTTGCGGCCACAGGAGTGGCACTGGCTAGGGCTGGAGCAGAAAAGGAAAAATGCACTTTATTGTGATATATATTTGTTTTATTGTGGTGGTCTGCAACTGAAACCACAATATCTCCAAGGTGTGCCTGCACTGCTGTACTGTTCTACACTGAGTTAGGAACTTCTGTAGGGAAAGGGAAATTTTCTAATTCTTGGAATTTAGTGAAATATAAAAATATAAATTTATAACTTTTTGTTAAGTTTTTTTAGATCCTATATTCCTTTTACAACCACTGGTTTATTTTCACTTGTCTCAAATAGTAAGATACAGAACAAAATATGCATTACTTCCTGTTCAGAGATTTATTACTCTGATGTGGTAGGATATTCTGCATATGCTCAGGAAAAAAGTGCTTTATTCCTAAAAGAGAGACAAACATCAGTGCTCCAGAGTGCCTGAAACCTATGCCATCCATCCAGAAATGTTGCTCCTCAACTTAATTTGGTATATTGGGACATAATGCAGTTGACTACTTGGCCTCTTAAGGCTAAGTCCCTTGTGCATACTCATCATAGATCTATTAATCACCTTCTAATCAATCATTTCCATGTGATTTATGGGGGGGACCCAACAAAAAACAGTAAATTCATTTAAAAGGAGACTAAAACTATGCTGCTTCAGTATCAGAGCTTGAATCCTGGAATATATGGATTCCAAGACTGAATCCTCGAACAAGTTAATCTATCAGAGGTAAGCCTATTATTTTACACTAGCATTTAGGGCTAAGCAAGTTCTGGTTCAGTTTGGGATAGGAATGGTCACCTTCAGCTACTACAATACCCTAATCCAGAGGTTTTCAACCTTTTTGAGTCCATAGCTCCCTTGACACACTTTCTGTGGCTTCCCTGTGGGGAAACGCACTTTAAGCCTCAGAAATCCAGTTATGTCAACCCTTGCTTGCAGAGCTGGGAACCCTTTGCCCCTTTTTGAAGACCCTCCCTTGTGGAGGAGTGTCCCCTCAGCTCCCTCTCCTCTCCCTTCTCTGGGCAGTTGCTGATGCTGCCACACCCTATCCCAAAGAGAGATGCCTCCTGGGAGGAAGATGCCTCCGGCCTTAGCGGCCAGCAGCAGACCGGCTGAAGGTGAACATGAGGCCACCATCTTACTCACGTTGGGAGGCAGCAGTGGGCACCGCTGGGCCTGCATGGTGACAATGCTCCCCTTCAGTGCTGGGCACTCAGCAGCTCCCAGGCAGGCCTTGCACACAGCAAGCACAAGAAAGGCCAGCACAGCACCTGCCTGCCTGCCCAGCCTCCCACTTGCTCATCCATTCCTAGCAGCAAGGACTGGCAGGCTGGGTCCCCTCACCCACTTGCCTGCTTATTCCAAGGCCGCCCCAGCAACCAGCACCCCCTCCCTACAGGGATACCAAGAAAAACTCCTCCTTTGAAATCTCAGAGCAGAAATGAAATACCAAGTATTTTTGACTTTTCTTTTCAATCCCATATAGTCTCAGAATCAATTACGTTCTCCTTAAAGAATTATTTCAAAAATATTCCCATAAGCCTCTTCACCCTCTTCTGCAGAGCAGCCATGCTGCCCTCTCAACTTCCTCATATGAAGTAGCTCTACCACAAAAAGCAGCAGCACTTTTTACAGCATACATTTTCATCAACTCAAGTCATATGCTGCTCATTTCACCCATACTTTTATGTTTAAGTATGCCAACCAAGAATGTGGGTGTATGACTGCAATTTAGCATTTGCATCTTTAACTTTTTCAAGCCACTGACGATGCATGTTCACTCAGAACTGAGCCTTGCTCATCGTTACTCCCCAGTAACTATGCCTAGGGTGGCAGCCTACAGATAGGTTTGCAAGGGCAGGGGAACTACTAATACAGTTGTGGATTTGTTTAAAAGGCCAGACTAAACACACGCTTGACTTAAACTATCGGTAAAAAACGCTATCGGCTCCAATCTCGTTTTGAAAACCAATATACCGGTAACCCAAGCCATACATTAGAGTTTGAAACCAAAATGGCTCTGGCGGCCTTTCAGTCAACTCAGTAACGGAAAGGTGGGAAAGTTGGCAAGAACATTAAGCTTCATAAAAGCTTTGGAACGTTTACATTCAAGCCCGTGAGGACCTTGCTTGGCCCGAAGCGGGAGTCTAGTTAGAAGGTGAACCCAAAGAGGCGAGACCCCCCAGCCGCCACCGCCCTCCCAGCCCCGGGGTAAGGCTACCCTGTTTATACGCCTGTCCTCCTCTCCAGTTTACTTGGCACGAGAGCACAATAATATAAGCGCAGCAAACGTAGCGGCAGGTACATCGGAGCAGCGACGAAGTAACTTGAAAGTACTTTTTCCAGCAACCCCAAGCGAGGTCTGCAAGATCAGCGCAAGCGGGCGGGGGGGGGGGAGCAGTCAAACCGGGCCTCTGGAGCCTCCGCCCCCGTCGCCCAGTTCGACACCGCAGTGCTAAACCGGGAGGGGGGAGGAGGAGGAGCGCCTGAACAAACTCCACAGGGGCGTCGTGGGAAGCGCGCAGGAAGCCCTCCGCTCCGGCGGAGCAGGCGACCAACATGGAAGAGTCGCCGCCCGCCCGCCCAGCGCCCCCCCCCCAGCCCACTCCGGCCTCTCAGCCCCGGAGCCCGGGCGCAGAGAGGGCAGGCCCAGCTGCCCGGCCGTCCGCCCTCCCGACGCCCCGGCCCTCCCGCCTGCCCTTGGAGCGGCGCCCGCGCCAGACCGCCTGCGGGAGCCGGCGCGGCCCCAGAGCCCTGCCCAGCAGAGGCCTCCGGATCAAGTCGAGAGGCCCGGCCAGGCCGGTCCCCCCCGCGCCGCGCCGCAGGCCTCGGCCCGGGCCCCGGGGAGCGCGCGGGGGAGGCGGGGAGCGCGCCCCCGCCGAGGCGCCCCTCGCCCAAGGTCGCGCTTACCTGCCAGGGCCTCTGGCGCCCCGTGCCGAGTCAGGCGGCGGGACCGAGCCGGAATTTGCCCGGAGAGGCGTTACGTAAACCGGCGCCGGCCCCGCCGAGGGGAGGGACAGGGAGGGCTGGGGCGGAGCGCCCTCTCCTCCCACTGCGCAAGCGGGAGGCGGTCAGCTGACGCGACGTCACGATCCTTCCGCCGGCGCATTTCGGGGGGGGAGGGGGAGGAGGTCGCGGGCGACCCGGCTCAGGCGAGGCTGGCTTAGCCCGGCTTCCAGGGAGGAGATTAGCCTGCCTCTTTTACCAGAGAATAACATTCCCGGGGGGGGGGGGTCACAGCGACACGCTGTTATAAAATATTTGGCTTTAAGAGTTAAAACATTCACCATGAAGCATGCGTCTGTGTCACCTAAGAAATAAATACATGTTATAGTCCTGTACTGTATATTATACTCTCCTAGATTGTCTCCTTGCACTCCCACTTTCCTTTATTATTTCAGCCCCAATCCTCTTCCTTTGCAGGTTGGATTATTGATCGAATAATTATTTAAAATGGTTTATGAACTAATTAATAGTTTAAAAATATATATTCATGTGATGAACAATATTTAAAAAAACAGTATCAGTGAAACAAAAATACCACCTAAAGCCACTAAAACAGTATAGAAGCAAATTAAACAAAATTTTGAGAGATTCAAGTGCATAAAGCAGAATCCAATCACATGAGTTAGGAAAAGCTTGGGGAAAAATATAGGTATTTACAAGAAATGTGAAGCAACTGATAGTTCCTGCTATATTTTAGGGAAGAGGGAGGCATTCCATAGAGTAGGGGCAACAGCAGAAAATGCCTATTTTGGAGTCACCATCCTATGTTATTCTGTAGGGTGTGCTGCCACAAGTGGAATTTATCCTGATTAGCTAAGTGATCTTCCAAGTTTATATAGGGGCAGGTGATATTTCAGGAACACTGGTTCTGAGTTGTTCAGGGCTATATGCAGTATATGTTAAGATCTTGAGCATGGCCTGGCAGCTTACTGGTAGCCAGCACAGTTCCCTCAGCACAGGTGTAATCTATGTGCAACTCAACAACCTGTCCACAGCATTCTACAACTTTGTCACAGTTAACTTGGTTCTGCTCCCCATCCAACATAAAACCTGCCCACCCTAAAATAAATCATGGCCATCTGGGCGTAGCCAGAATTTATGGGGGGGGCAGGCTTTATGTTGGGGGGGGGAGCAGAACAAATTTATCTATGATGCTATTGGTCAGTTAATTAAGTATTTTTATTTACTTGATTTGTAAGCCCATGCTATCTGCCTTCAAATCATGTGTGGATGACTCACATGGAGGAGCTGAGTATCCTATACTTGGCAACTAAATTTGCATGTGTTAATGTTTAGGTCAGGTGTGAATAGGTCAGGATATGCCTGAAGGCCTTACAGGAGAGGAGGCTGGAATCAGGCTTGTCATCAAGGTTCATAATGGTGGGTTTCCTGTCATATTAGCCTTTTTATTATGTCAACCTTTTTATTAACACCTATAACAGAAAGAAAATGCATGAGCCAGGTTCCTTGGCAAACCTCATGGTTAGCTAACGGAAGTAGAATCTTGATCCTGTGTTTTGGGTTTGTCAGGGTGGGGTTAGGGTTAGGACTATTTTTACCTTTGTTGATTGACTGACTTTTCCCTGGACTTGAAACACTCTGCTTGCTTGTTCTTTCCCGCACGTAGGGCAATATTTTCCAACTCTGGTGAGCTGCATTCCACGTATTTGCTTATTTTCCCCTATTTTCTTTTTGTGTCTTCCCACCTTCCAATTGTAAGCCTATGGACAGGTACTGTACTTTTTTTTACTGATCTTCATTACCACTTGGGGAGCCTTTTTTGCCTAAAAAGTTAGATATTTAAATAAATAAAATTGAATGATTACTAGCTAACCAGCACTATATAGAGTTCTGGAATAATTTTGAACTATTTATGATTTATTTTCTAGTTCTAATCTACAACACCTCACCTACACAGTGGCAGAGGAACCCTCTCCGGCACCTGGGGCAGGATGCCAAGGTGTGGGGCGAACCACCCAGCTGCGCACATGCGGCATGCCATACGGACTGCGCACGCATGGCAGCTCGTATGGTCACTGTGCAAGAGGCAGCCCATATGGATGCTCGCACAGACGGCGCGCGAGAGCAGCAGTCCGTACGGATGCCACGTGAGCGGCGCCCATACTAACTGCACACGTCCTCGGCTGCTCTACAACTGGGGGGGCAGTGGGCCATCTTGTCACCCCCCTCCCGAGTGGTGCCTAGGGCAGCCCGCCCCTCTCCTTCATACGCCCTCACCCACAGCAATAAATGCTTAGGTGGTTTTGGGGGAGGGGATGAGATTTATGGGGAAAGTTTAGCCACTGTCCCATCTGTTGCGTGGGAGCCAACAGGCAGCACGCTTGGCTAACAGCCGAGAGAAACCAGGCACACAGTGAGCTTCTTTATCAGTTCATTTATTTAGTATCAATGCAGAGTACTCCTTCATAGCTGAGCTGTTGCCCAGAGACCCCTCCTACTTATGGTGGCTGCCAAGGGGTTCCTTCTACCTGCTTGGTTTTCAGCTCTATGCAATGGATAAAACGCCTGGTTCTGCTAGCTTGCTCCTCTTATAAGAATTTTAAGGTCTCATATATATAAAGTAAATGTTCATAAATGTACCAAGCAAGCATATACATAAATGTATAGACCACATGTCTGAGACCCACAGAAAACATCCCGAAACCATTTGTCTCTTCCAAATGACCTCAAAAATTTCTCTGCAAGGTTGAAGGAAATGGGGAGCCTCCCCATTGCCTCTTTGCTCGCAAATCCTATCTCAAGGGCACATCTAAGATATGAATAGGGTGAGCCTGTGACCTGTATTCAGGGACTGAGTAGTTATCATAACAAAAGAGTGGCCAGGATGCCCAGGTAATCCAATCAGGTAACCTGGCAGACAGGATAAAAACAAAGCACTCAGATTTCTGTAGTCCGCCCCTTTCCTGATATACATATTGTATTGGAGGGTGGTTCGGGCTACACCCCTTCTGTGATGTACGTATGATATATGGAGGGGTGGGCTGTTCAAACGTCTATATAAGGGCTTGCACACCTTTGTCCTGGGTCCCTCCTGCCTCCTGTGTGGCAGTGAGCACCCTGTTGCAGCAGTTAATAAAGATCAGGCTTATAGCTGCTTTGCTTTTGTATATCCTGGTCTGGTCTGTGTTCATTTTCTGACCAGTTTGAGCCTTAAAAGATACTCTCTCTGAAGGTCCAGTCTTCCTTAAGAAGCTGAACCCCTTGAAGGGCCCCCTCAATATTCTTGTTTCACTCCAACTCCTGGACGCATCTTGGGGTGCCCCTCACCTCCTCATCTGACCAGTCCCTGACAGCTGCTTATTCATTTCAAGCATTTTTAAATTAAAGTTTTCCATATTTGCATGGAGCTGCTGCCCCCCCCCCAATTGGGCTCTTTTAAGCGTGACAGCCATTTTGTGCTCACAGCATCCATCGTGTCACCGGCGCCCACAGACTCTCAGGATCCCAAAGGTGCCCACAGACCCCAAACACATTGGCAGCCACTGTCTGAACTCACTCTTTTGGAGACCAGGCTCGAAAGTCTGTTGTGATCTTGAAAGAATTAATATTCAGAGCAACTTGAGCACAACAAAACGTACTTTTGCAACACCTGGAGGAAGTTTTCTCCCCTTTCCTGCCCACTTTTCCTTTCCTTGGCCTATGTTAACTTGCGCTAAAAATTCATCAAAACCCATTAAACCAGTGGTGTCCAATCTGTTTTCAGAGAGGGCCAGCTTTGATGAAGTGAAGGGCTGACCAAAGTTGACCTTTTTTAAGTATTGAAGTTGTTGAGGTTTTTAGGATTTTACCCCAGGAAATAAGCTGCCACAGGAACCGGATTAAACTGACTGGCGGGCCGAATTAGGCCCCTGAAACGGACTTTGGACATGCTTGCATTAAACCATGTGTCCTTGCAGTTTGGTGTCGAGTCATGGGATAGCTCAGTTGGTTAGACCATGGTGCTGATAACACCAAGGTTGCAGGTTCGATTCCTGTATGGACCAGCTGCATATTCCTGCATTGCAGGGGGTTGGACTAGATGACCCTTAGGATCCCTTCCAACTCTACAGTTCTGTGATTCTGTGATCTTTGGTTCTAGTAGGGTCATTATTAAAAGTCCATAAAATAGATTTGTCGGGGAATGGCGGTAAATAGTAGTAGTAATCATCATCGTCATCACACCTAAAAGCCTCTAGGCGCGGGAACTCTAGTTGACCGTTAAGAGTAGTTCTTACTTTCGGTCACAAACCGCCAACTGGAGGAGGGTTGGTTTTACTTCGTTTTCCCTCCTTCCTGCGAAGCCCCTCTCGGCTCCCTGCCCAAGCCCGCTTCCTGGCCAGCCGCGCGGCGGGGTCGGTTTGGGCCGGTTCTGAATGGAGGGAGCGCCGGGGCGATGCGGGTGTCGGGAGCAGCCAGCCTCGGCCAGCACTGCAGCCCGGCAGCCCGCGGGCACATGAAAGCGAACGGTGGTTCCCTGTGTCTTGGCTTGGTTAGCAGCGGAGAAATCCTTCCAGGGGCGGCAACACGGCCGGAGAGCCCCCGGCGGAGGAGGAGGGCAGCAGCCTCCAGCGGAGCCGGCAGGAATTGCGCCGCCCTCCCCGCCTCCGTCGCAGTCCCTTGCCTGGCTTTCTGGCCTAGTGCGCGCGGCCGCGGGAAGAAGGCAACCCCTGACTGAGGTGAGCTCGGCGGGGCGCGGGGCGCCGGGCGGGGGGGGGGAGGCTCCCGCCGCTCGTCACGGGGCGCGGCGCCCGCTTTAGGGCGCGGCCTGCACCATCTTCTTTGTGTCAGCCTCCGTTTCCCCCTCACAGCTTGGCGGAGCCGAGGCGGCTTGCGAGCGGCCTGGCGTAGCTGTCTTCCTCCCTCCCTCCCTCCTCTTCCTCCCCCCAATCGGCCGCCCTTGACTTTGGGCCTCCGAGGCCTCGCCTTTGTCTCCTGCAGGCGGGGTTGAGGGGCAGCGGCGGGGAGGCGGGCGCCGTCGCCTTGTCCCCGGGCGCCGCCTTCTCGGTGCGGGAGAGCGGCCTTCGGAGCCGCCTTCCTTAAACCCCGCTGCCCGCTGCCGGGGCTTTTGCGCAGAAGGGGCGCGAAGGAGGCCGCGGCGCTTGCGGGGTCTTCGGACTGGGCTCGGTCACTTGGCTGCCCCTGAGGAGGGTCGCTCGCTTCCCGAGGCTGTGCGCTTATTTGAAGGGGCCTCTTGGTCCGCCCGGCATCGGCACCGCTAAAAACCAGGTAAAAACTTCCTCGAAACCCAGAGGAAGAGGCTCCCTTGGCCAGCCTAGTTGGGGCACAAAACAAGTCTTGAGGTCCGGAAAACCGTATGATCGAAAGACTCGCTTTGGGGTAAAATCTTCAAGCTGGCAGAGGCACCGGCTCCTCTAAAATCAGGATTTGAGCCCCCAGCTCAATAAAATAGGGAAGTCTGTGAAGCCCGTACTTAGAAAAGAAGGCGGTAGCGGCCTATTTTTCCTTTGCTCAAATTATTTTTCATCTCTCATTCTTGGTGGGCAGGTACTTTCCCCCGTACGTTATCAGTAACTGTTACTTAGATAAATTAAACTTACATGGTTACATATGGAAAGTAGGGGAGAAAGTATTCTGTCCTGAGAAGACCGTATCTGTGCAGGCCTGGATTTATTTATTTTTGTTTTTATTTTTGGTGGATGAGGAACGCTTGCCTGTCATTCAGAGCAGAAACTCCCAAAGGGTTGTGAGATAAAGGCTTCTGTGAGCCTCCCCCAAGGAGTGCTCCCTGGTATATCCCTGCCTGGCTTGGCTGTGTTCACCCCCTTTCAGTCAGTTTTTTCTGCGTCTATATCCACAGAATGCAATTCAGTCAGTCTTGACATGGACACAGCAAAATTGCATGATTAACAATCTTCTACTTATCTGCATGAGAACTGGGTTATCTGCATTTTTCAGTTTTTTTCTTCTACTAATCAGATGATGGTCAGAGCAGTGATTTCTAGAAACAAGGTGAAAGCTTCTCTTGGAGCACAGAATTCATAGCTAAGGGGAAACCTTTTTACATATTAGAGTGAAACATGCTTCCAATATTAATTCAGATAACTGCTTCAGCCGTCAAAAGTCTAAAAATATTGATCTTGCATTTTGGCAGGTTTCCCCCTTTATGCTAGAGAGGGGTGAGAATGCAGCTTGCAGTGTATAGACCAGTGAGCAAGCTTTGGGAAAGATGGCCTGAGCTCAGTGGCTAAACTGCTGACAATTTGGAAGTGCTATCAGCAGGTAGAAGTGAAATTGCTGGTGTCTGGCAAGCACAGGTATACTTCATGAGAGACAGTACGTTCTGCTTCCAAAGTTTCCCGGGTCTCTTTTCCTATATGCATATAGAAAAAGTGTTACTCTGAATGCTGTATGCACGTGCATTGAAGAGTGTAACTTTCTTCTGTTCATATTATTACTAAATTGGAAATCAAAGTGTGGGTTACTTATATCACCACTCAAGGCTTTAAAATTATGGAATAGACTAGCATAGCGATGAGGGGCAGTGATAGAAACAGTGGTTTGGAGCATGAAATGCTTTGTTGTTTCCAGATCTATTAAGTTTTCTTCTAAGGACATCTAGGATGCTGATTACAGATTTACAGTATTCAACAAATAGTAGTATATTTACATCTGCCATATCATGGCAACAGTTCACATGAATTTTTACAATGAAGTGTTCATGTTCCTAGGTCCTCTCATACCCCTCTTTTTATCCATATTTCTAAAAGAGTGCAGGTGCTTCATATGTGGTAGTTGTCCTAATGTGTCCTTGTTTTTGTGAACACGTGTTGCAATGAAATATGTGTATTATCCCTTTCAGTTTCCATATGCCCTAGAAAAATGTTCCAGAAAAAATGCTCACATTTTGTGACATTGCAAGCAGTATAGGGCATATTTCACCCAAAGTAACTAACTATAAACATATTTTCTATCTGTTTAACATCAACAATAAAAAAGGGTTTTTGGATAATTAAAATGCCTCCGCAAGAGCCCTGACATCATCTTCAAATGCTTTTTATGCACTTGAATTTGGTCGTGACTGTGTATGTCTTTCTTCCCACTTTGATGCTGTACATCCTTGAGTTCTTCTAGCATTCTTGCAGTGTAGCTGCCATTCAACATCTAAGGATTGATGGATATTCAACCAGTCTGACCACTTCTCTCCACAGAAGGCTGAGAATGTTTGCTTTCCCTTTTGTATTGTGAATTTTCCAGCATTAGATGCCAGTGAAACATCTGAATGCTTTTAAAAAAAAGGTTTTTATTAAATATTTTCATTGGTTACAAAATTACCGTATTTTTCACTCTATAAGACGCACCAGACCACAAGACGCACCTAGTTTTTGGAGGAGGAAAACAAGAAAAAAAATATTCTGAATCCTAGAAGCCAGAACAGCAGGATAGCTGCGCAGCCCGCATTCACTCCATAAGACGCACACACATTTCCCCTTACTTTTTAGGAGGGAAAAAGTGAGTCTTATAGAGCAAAAAATACGGTACGTACATCATCTCAATTTCAGATCATAATGTACTTTCTACAGATTAGTCATATTTGATGTGAGACTTTAATGTTGTATGCAGTATAAGGTTGGGGGAAGAGAGGGGGTAGTAAACTTTCATTCTTTTACATAGTATATGTGTGAGGTTTCTGTGTCAGCTTTGTGTGGGTAGGTTATCTTTATTCATTTATTGGTTTTCACTGGCATTGAGAGAGGTTGGGGGGCCCAGGGCATGGATGGTTGCCTTCAGTTGGCTGCAGTGAGTTTTGTTTGCACGTATGGGGGGCGCGCGGAGAGGAATTGTTGGGTAAAGTTAGCCATATTGATTTGTATGCTGTCAGTGAGTTCTTCTTGTTGCCATGTTGGGCTGTGTGTGTAATAAAGGGGAGCCACACCGGGCTGAAGGTGTCCTCTTTTATTTGT
The DNA here is from genome assembly GCF_965153285.1 of Podarcis tiliguerta. NCBI lineage: Eukaryota > Metazoa > Chordata > Lepidosauria > Squamata > Lacertidae > Podarcis > Podarcis tiliguerta. The sequence goes on along the minus strand of NC_139540.1, from coordinate 85,934,818 downwards.
CCCCAGGTCAATTTCAGTTTGTTGGTTAGCTTTTCTAGTAAGGCTGATTTCCATACAGTTTGGTACCAGTGGTTCATGTTCAGATCCTTCTCTAGGTGACATTTTGCTTTCCCCATATTTAGGTACCTCCTTAATTCATATAGCTGCCCCATGGCTGAAGTACTCTAGGAAGCCAGTGTGGTGCAATGTTAAAAACTGGGATGGAAAAGCTATTTGCCACATGGCTTCTGGAACCTGGATTACAGGTGCAAAAACCGAATGGCTAGTTGCCTTGTTTTCCCCCTTCAGTGCAATGACACGTTCTATTTCTTTTTTCATAGAGAATTTATTTGGTTCTTTTTGCAATTTGTGGTACTTGGAGGATTATAACCAGCCATAGCAAAACAGGTCATATAGAGAGCACAGTGTAACTTAAATTTAGGCATGTATAGGAAGTAATACCCAGTGAACTTCATGGCCGAGTGGGGATTTGAACTCTGGTCTCCCAGGTCCTATTCTTCCAGACACTCTCACCATTACACCACACTGGATCTCACTGGGGAAAACCTTTTTCTTTCCGTTTGCAAAACCACAGCTTCTGTGATAGATGGAGCTACCAGTGAGGGACATTGTCTCATTCTGTCCATTCATGCCTACACAGCGTGATTACCGTTATTTTCAAGGTTCTAAGGTTTTTATTTCTGTAAAGAAAAGTACTTCCCTTAAATGGTGCAGGAACACTCATGCAAATCTTTAAAAAATAATAATAAGGTGATGCACCACCATTTCTAAAAATAAATAAATCCTGCATTATGATATCCTTTAAGACAGGCGCGTCCAACTCCCAAGAGACTGTGATCTGTGAGCTTTTGGGGAGGGGCAGAGTTGTCGAGCTTTTTTTAGGGAGGGAAAACTCCGATGCTAACAAACACACACAATACAACTGAGAACTAACAATAGATGCAACGGAGGAGGGCAGGGCGGAGAATTTTTTTCCTACAGTTTTTTAAAACACAGGATCAAAAAGCATCCCTGTGGATCTACCTGTCGATCACGGTCAACCGGTTGGACATCACTGCTTTAAGAGATGTGGTGACCACAATTGCACACAGTATTCCGAGTTCAGCTGCCATGTCCTTCTTTTTTCCAGTTCTGTTTTCAAGCCTTTCCCTAATTCCTCCATTTTACAGCATTTTACATTTTACTTAAATATAATTCCTCCATTTTACTGCTGCCACAACCTTGGTCAGCGTCTTAATTGAGCTATCCACTCAAGATCCCTTAGATCTTGGTTCTTGGTCAGTCACCATCCGCTCAGACCACAATAGCATATATGTAGTGTTAGGATATTTTGCCCCACTTTGCACTTTTTAACACTGAATCAGATTTATCATTTTAATGCTCATTCACCCCTTTTGGAGTGCTTCACAGCAACTTTTAGTTAAAAACTACCCTGAACAACTTGGTGTCATCAGCAAAGGGCTAGAAAGATGCTGTCTCATGCTGCAGACATGGGTTCAAAAAGCAGACAACACACATCCAGTAAATCTCACTCACTATCACAAATGGGCAGGACTGAAAGTAAGAACTAGACCAGAATGGTTATCTTATATATTTCAAGATATGAGAATATTTATTCTATTTACACTTCTCCCTCCATACCAAACACATCATTAGATACACAAAATCAAACTTCAGAATGGGCAGGTACACAGGAAGGGGACTGCTTTCCCCACCCATTCCCCATTCTTGTAGCTAAACTGTAGATGACTTTCAGTAGATTTTCTTATTGTAGTATTTTCATATGAATTCATATGAATTTGCATGTTCCAAAAGTGGCAATATTGGCCACTGGAAAGGTGAGATCTTGACCAGTTCAGAGGTACAGTATACAGTCGTATCTTGGTTTTCGAACAGCTTAGTTCTCGAATGTTTTGGCTCCCAAACACCACAAACCTGGAAGTGACTGTTCTATTTTGCAAGCTATTTTTGGAAGCCAAACTTCCAATGCGGCTTCCGATTGAGTGCAGGAAGCTCCTGCAGCCAATCAGAAGCCGCACCTTGGTTGTTGAATGTTTTCGGAAGTCGAATAGGCTTCCGGAACGGATTCTGTTCGAGAGCCAAGGTTCGACTGTAGTATTGTGATAGTCATCTAGTTATCCTAACACTTTGCATAACTAAGCATTGCACCACCACCTTCCATGCTTTTATCTATGTGAGGTGTTCTACATTAGAGATGCCTGATTCAGTGAAATAGTTGGCTGATTCTGTTGAGCTGCTATTGTAGTATAAGTCTAGGCAGATGGAGATCACACACAGCATTGCCCATCTTAGAGGAGAGACAAAACACACTATTTACATGAAATGTTGTGTCCAAAATGAGAACTTGAAGACAAATTCTCATACTTGTTTTGTATCATGTAGCATCAACCCAATGTAAATTGGACATGGTGTGTCATGGTTGATTCTATGTCTGACAGACTGGGTTTCAGTTTGAATTCACCTGTCCGTGTGGTTAATCTCCCAAGAGCTGAACTAATGTCAGTATTGAAGATACAGTTAGTTGACAGGGTTGATCCTTAATGTTAAGTCACTCAATTTTATTGCCCGTTTAGGAAGGCAGTTAATATAACTGAAAGAGTCTCCTCTTGACATTCTATTAATGTTCCATCAAGATTTGATTTTTTAAAGCATACTTCTATGCAACACATAGAAGGCAAACTGCATCATCACCACTCAGTGTTCAATATTAGCCAGGAGCCAGGTGTGTTTTGTGACTGGGAATTGTCTGATTGTGAGCAATTTGAGAAGTCTTGTCGCCATGTATGCGACTGAGATTCAGTGTTAAAATTGCTGGTGCTGTGGGCGCAGGAGGAGAAATGCCTCCCTGCCCGACTCTAGAGTAGGAGAGATTGCTGCTGCCTTCTGCGTGCCGCTTTGCCACCCCACCCCAAACATGTAAGTTCAAATCTAGCACAATACTTTAAATAACATATATTATATCTATATCTATACATGCCGGTATTTGTAAATACTATTTTTTCAAATGACTTAAGATTTTCACCCTTATTGCAGGAGCTGAGTCCTATTTATGTTTGTGGTGTCCAATTAAGAATTGCTTTTAAAAATGTGATATTACCAATGTGTCACTTATATGAACTGTGTATTATTTCATGTGTTTTGAAAATATAAATAGAAAGTGCAACTGAAGTGGACAGGGAGGGGAATTGTGACTAGACATTCTGTAAGCTAGGTAACAAATGGCTCCTTAAACTGAGGTTACAGTTGCCAAAATGGAAAGTCTTCTTTTTCAAATGGTTATGATTGATTATCAGTTAAACATCTGGCTAGGTCAGATGACAACCTTGAGCTATATTAAGAACTTTGAGAACTTAAAGAAGAAAAGTTACTTTATCCAGGGACAGTCTATGTATATTTTATTAATAATGACGCAGATCATTCATAGCATAAGAGTATTCTTCACAACTGTGAGCAGGGCAGTGGGGTGGGGTAAGTGAAGACAAACTACAACAATTAACTATAATGTTCACTCTTCCTGCTCAGGCTGCACAGAAAAAGCATTTTGGTCCCTGAAATTCATTCTGATTGCAGATAAAATATATCTGAAAGAATTTTACAGGATGATATTTGTGGGTAAAAACAGTCAAGATCCAATGATCCCCAGATGATGGAGATGTCAGATGCTACCCAGGCATCTTCACTTAGTCACAAGTGGCTAATACTCAGATGCGAAATGCACCTGGCTAATTTTAAATACAGTCGTACCTTGGTTTTGGAACCGCTTAGTTCTTGAACGTTTTGGCTCCCAAACACCACAGACCCGGAAATGACTGTTCTGGTTTGCAAACTATTTTTGGAAGGCAAACGTCCAACGCGGCTTCCAGTTGAGTGCAGGAAACTCCTGCCACCAGTCGGAAGCCGTGCCTTGGTTTTTGAAACCAACTCTCTTGTTCTGAAGAGGTGCAAATAATTTCTTTCTGTGAGCAGTCATGATGCATGCACCATTTTGCATTCCATAATAATGATGGTGATGGTGATGATAAAAAATAATATTTATACCCCACCCTTCTGGCTGGGTTTCCCCAGCCACATTTCTGCTCTCTTAGATGCGGCACTCACACAACCACTATTTTGTGTTAATGCCATGCCCCCACTATAGCTGCCATTTTGTGTTATGCCAGATACCTCAGAGCCATCTTATTTTGACAGGCACCCATAGTACTTTCTCAAAATTCCAAATGTGCCCACTGGTCCAAAAGGGTTGGCAACCCCTGCTGTGACCACTTGTGTTTCCTTTCTTTAACATCAAGAGAATGTCTGATGTGACAAATTACATTAATGTTGCCCAAAGGGCACAAAATAAAGGTAGAATTGATGTCAAGAATACATTAAGTTTTGGGTCTGAAAGTAAAGGCAGTGCAAAAATACCCTTGAAACAATATGTAATACTTCTGATCTAGCTCATTTAATAGATCTATCAGCATCCTAGCTTGTAAAGCAATGCAAGATAGAAAATATGAAATAGGGAAGACAAAACAACTTCTTAGTCTAGTTTAAATCCATCAGTTAATTTCATTGGCCCTCTAGAGTAATGTTTGAAAAATAGCATAAAATGGGAATTAATTATATATTTATTGTTATTATTTGTTTAAACCATTTACATCTTAATGTATGCCAGGACAGGATACATCATTAGATCTCAAAAGTGAGGCTTGCAAAGTTTCCCCATCGTTTTATGACCCATTTCTTGGATTTGGCTATATTATTTCTCATTTGTCCTTTAATAATTACTCAATATGTTTAATCTTTCCATGAGAAAAATGCCAGTTCTGAGAAAAAATGCCAATTCTGGACCAATAAACAAGATTTATTATTTGGATTTGTTGGTATGATAAGTTTCTGGAATATAGTAAAAATGCTAGTTGATAGAACAAAATGCTTTATTTTAGTTAAGGCTGTTTACATAAGACTATACACTTACTGTTATCTTAATTGTTAGGCTAGGAGTAACACATGATTCCTGTAGCGAAGATACATATAGTAACTTGCTTCAACAGTATCACCAGTTGGAACAGGAGATGGGTCAAGTTGCTGAAACATGGCTTGAATATCAGAAAAGAATAGATGATTATGTTGATGAACAGGTAAGCAAATAATATATATTTATACATATATATAATCTTAATCAGAAAGTTCAGGTGTTAAAACAAATTGCATACAGGTATATGTAAAGAGATGCAGATAATTGTTAACACTGTGTATAGGTGTACTATATTAATATGTTTGAGAATGTGCACAAATCATTTTATTTTAGTCATTTGCCTTATATATATTTGCTTTTGAAGAAGATGACAGGGAGCAAGGAAAGCCAGCAACTGGCTTCCAAAAAACTGGAGGAATTGGAGATGCTTGGGGTTGAAACTTTTCTGCTATCAACTGTTCTCATGAAGTGTTAAGTGAAAGTTGTGTTTGTGGCACGGGGAATATTTGTACATGTAGTTTTTGCTGGGTAGCCATGCAGGTATACTATTGCTCCCAGATTAGCAGGACTTGCTACATCTCATAAAACTGCACCTTAAAATTTTTATAGTGGCAGCATACTTACCCTTTGTGTTGCCTGCCACGGTTGCTGCAGACAGCAGCATCTTGTAGAACTGTGATGTGTAATACACCCCCCTGCCTTTTTACATGTATATGGAAAGTTTGTTTGTGTTACCATGAAGCATTTTCTATGAAAAAGTTGATAATGAGAGTTTTACACATATATGACTCTTGAGATTGTGTTTTAAAGGGTGTGTGTGTGTGTGTGTGTGTGTGTGTGTGTTTAGCTTTGTTTATTAACCGCCCTATTCTTTTATGGAAAACGCCCTGAGGAAGCCCTGTTTAGGCCAGTGCGTATTGAGCATTAATAAAAAAATGCATTGCTTTTCAACATCTTTGAAACTGTTTCCCCTACACGTTCTTTCTGTTGGATTCTTTGTTTATCACATGTGCTATAGGAAATGACAGATCTGAGATGGATTAAAGCATTTTTGTTTTTAATTTGTACACTTATTTTTACCAAATTAATTTAAGTGTTAAATACTGTGTTTTAATAATCGATACATGATACCTGTATTGAGTCTTCAGTATTGTGTGATAAATAGAACTTTTAAATAAAATACTTTTGAAATTCCAAAAACACTGAATTACTCACAAATTTTTGAATCTGAGAAAGAAGGGTTACAGGTGTGTAAATAAAATAAATACCTGAACTTCACAGTTGACCTAGGTCTCATTTGCAAGAAGAACAAGTTGCAAGATGTTTTTTAGCTATTGAATTAAGTTTAATATACTAGTGGAGTATATTACACCAAAACCAATAATGAAGAAAGCTAGTATGGTTAGAATGCTAGACTAAGGTGCAAGAGACACAACTTCAAAATCCATGTAATTTCTTTTCGGTTAGGCTAAAATCAACAGCAATATGGAATGTTCTCTGAGATTTTATAGTCTAGAATTCTTTCCAAAGAGCTCTTAAAATCTTCTAGTAAGATTTGTTTGAGCTAAGAGCATATAGGGCTAAGCTACTCATGATGGGATGGATCTGTCTCAGGCATTTGACTTACCGTAGATTCCGGCGTATATGACGACTTTTTAAACCCGAAAAATTCTCTAAAATGTTGGGAGTCTTCTTATACGCCGGGTATGGGTTCACTGGGCAGCGGGAGTGGGCGGCGGGCTCCGTGCTGGGAGGAAGCTGCCTGGTGAAGTGGCCCAGAAAATGCTAAGCTGGCTTCACTGGGTGACTTCCTCCTGGCACGGAGCCCACTGCCGCTGCCCAGCGAAGCTGCTGCAGCAGCAATAGATGGCGGGCTCTCTTCCGCACCGGGAGGAAGCTGACTGGCGAAGCTGCCCAGCAATGCTAAGCCAGTTTCGCTGGGCGGCTTCCTCCTCGCGCAGAGCTTGCCGCCCACTGCTGCTGCCCAGCGAAGGTGCCGCGTATAAAACTGGGCGTTTAAGTCGACTCCCCAAAGTGGCAGCTGCCAATTGGGGGGATTGTCTTATACGCCCAGTCGCCTAATACGCCGGAATCTACGGTAGATTCATACCCATTTTGAACATCCTTCAATATCTTCTAGCTTCACAGTATCGACAGCAATTCATTTATATTGTGTTAAAATTCAGAAATACAGGTTTTTAAATACTTCATTAAAAGGTTTATAGCATGCATTTTTCAGAGTTTCCTCAAACAGATCTTTTATGTATGCATACTGTAAATACCTCAAATTATAGTACCTACAATTTGACATTAATATAAAGTTATTATCTTTTAGTGAATAAGTTTGGATAGTTTCAGAGAAGCTTAAAAAGACTAATAACAAAAGTTTTTATGTGTATTTAAGCTATTTTGAAGGATACAGACCTCTGCAAAACTTCTGGTCTAAAGCTTTATGACCTGAAGAAGGTGATGATAAGAATACAGAGTCAGGCCATTGGCCTATTTATCTCTTTACTGTCTCTATACCAGCGGTGGGTAGTCTCTAGCCTGCAGGCCTCTTTATTATCAATTTATTTAGTAGATTTATATCTCCCTTTCCAGTCAGAGTCCTCAAAGTGGAACAGTGTTTATAAAGCACAACAGATACACCAAGAATCACATGCTCATAAAATGACTATCAGTCCTACTGAAGCAGAAGTTGGCATCAGGTGTTCCTTCCTATAGGGCAGATGGTGTCCATTGGCCTGGGGTTGTTGAGAGGAGGGAGTACTCTGATTGGAGCAGGCCCTGACATTGTCTTTGACCACCTGCCTCCCTATCTTCTTCCCTCCCACTGGGCAGGTGGTTCTTGTGAGGGGCCGGGGGGGGGGGGGCGAATTCAGCCCATCAAGCCTCCCCATTAAGTTGTTTTGCCCAAGTCATGCCTGCCTGTAGCTGTATGAAGTTGGGTAGAGAACAGGTAAAGCAGCAGCTGTAAAAAGCATGGGCTCCAAAAGGAAGAATAAGGAATGCATGACTCTGATTTTTCTTTTGTACTTGTGATTTGAATTTTGTGCTTTTTGATTCAGGTGCCTTCTTTTCTCTCTCTTTTCAAAATGCCAGAAAAAGGTGCCATGTTATAACTTCAGTTTGCAGCTTCAGATGAAGAATTGGGAGTGATGCACTCCTGGTACATATTTTTAGCCACAGATTTAAGTTACAGTCACCTGACGCTATATGCAGTTGGGTCGTTGCCAAGTGGGTGGCCACCTGTCAAAGTGGCCCATATGGGGTTGGCCACTTGTGCTCTACACTGACTGGCACAAGAGTCTGGAGATGCTGCGTATTGAACCTAGGATCTTAAGGTTTAATTTATATATTGCTAACAGGATATCGATTCCAGACAGCTTACAAAACCACAGATTTTAAAAATGTCATATAATCAGCATTCATATATCTATTAGCTTCATTGTTCAGATCTGGACTAAGAAGTGGAGGGTTTTTGACATTCCTGTTGCTTAAAAACATGTGTCAGAATGATCTCCGCTTTCCCCAATCCCAACATTCCCCAGTGTGATAGATTGGCAGTTTCCTTGAATACTGCTTTCATTTCCTCAGAATATTCAAGCCCAAGCCTGAAGAGAGAGGGGGGTTTTAATGGATTGCAGGATGGGGTAGTTACTGCCACTGACTTCCCTTCAGCCAAGGAAAATAACAATGCTGATGGTTCTGTGGCTCAGGGTTGAGCGAGCAAGAAGCAATAATTTAGTGGGTGTATGTTGGATTTGTTAGGATGAGTACCATGCTGTGCTACTTCTGAGCCCTAGCCATCCGCTTTGATCTTATAAAACACTGTTTATATTTTATTATAAGTGTTCTATCTAATTGTGCTAGCCATGTAATTGTTTGTATAGGATATTTGTTGCCAGCTTTTCAATTTTAAGTTTAGCCTTGTGTGAGCTTGAAAGCAGGTTTCTACGTTAGAAAAGGTAGGAACCAGCTCAATTCAATGTAATTCAATAGATCACCTGCATTTTTTCTGCATCTACGTACCATAACTTTTGTTGATACAAATCTTATGGCTTTAAGCTGCTATATTATTCAATAATCGGGATATAAGCATGTATGTTCTGAGTTGGGTAAAGTAGAAATCAAGCAGTGTTAATCAGTGAACTTAGCCTAATTTTGTTCCAGGTGACAGTGAGAACAAAAGAACCCTTTCTGAAAGAGGACTGGGAAGCTTTTAGGAAGAGGCATTTCATAGAACAGGTAAAAGTATATACTTCCATCTAACACAGCTCAATTCAATGCATGTTTACTCAGAAGTAAATTTCACTGTGTTTGGTGAATCTTGCTTCTAGTAAAATGTGAATAGGATTGCTGCCATAATTGTATATAAAGAATTGGAAGAGCCTTTCTGTGCTTTTCAGCAATATTAATTTTTCTTCAAGTCTACATATTGTATGTGTACTCTTCAAACAGCCACCACTGAAAGGGTACTTAGAGCATAACTGTCCTCCTTAATTTGTATTTGCATTATTTTAAATAAACTGAAAATGCACAGATTCCCATTAACCTATTACAGTGGTACCTTGGGTTAAGTACTTAATTCGTTCCGGAGGCCCATTCTTAACCTGAAACTGTTCTTAACCTGAAGCACCACTTTAGCTAATGGGGCCTCCCACTGCTGCCGTGCCGCCGGAGCATGATTTCTGTTCTCATCCTGAAGCAAAGTTCTTAACCCGAGGTACTATTTCTGGGTTAGCGGAGTCTGTAACCTGAAGCGTATGTAACCTGAAGCGTATGTAACCTGAAGCGTATGTAACCCGAGGTACCGCTGTAATACGCTTTATAATGAATTAAATAGGTCAATACTAAGCTCCTTCCATATGTTTGAGGTTCTGTTACTTTGGTTAAGATTTTGTTAACTGCTTATGTGTTTCTACTCAAATATCTGCAAATACATTACAGTATTCAGCACATAGGGCTGGCAAGCCATTGGAGCCTGAAGACTTACTTTTCTTAAGATTCAGAATTGTCTCAATTTCCAGTACAGTGATACCTTGGGTTAAGAACTTAATTCGTTCCGGAGGTCCGTTCTTAACCTGAAACTGTTCTTAACCTGAGACACCACTTTAGCTAGTGGGGCCTCCCGCTGCCGCTGTGCCCTGCTGCACGATTTCTGTTCTCATCATGAAACAAAGTTCTTAACCTGAGGTACTATTTCTGGGTTAGTGGAGTCTGTAACCTGAAGCGTCCGTAACCCAAGGTACCACTGTCCAGTAACAGATTCACTTAAATGAGCTGTATCCTCTGACAAAAACTTCAGAATGGTTATCTGACTTGTAACTTGACAACAGAGAGCACTCGGGTGGGTTCTCCCAATAAGCAAAATTCCTAATGATACTCCTCACATTTCTATTGAATCTGAATCCATAATTACTAGCCTCAAATTAAATTAATTTTTTGCTTAGGATACTGAAGTAATTCATTTAAAGATAATAGTTTGGCAAGCATTGTTTTCTTAACAAACAAAAATGAGAAATGCACGTTGTGGTCCAGTGAGTCTTTTTCCCCATTTGCTGTTGTAGCCCTTTTTGATCATCCTCTTGTAATGCTACTTTTTGTTTTTCCTCTTGTATTTTCCATCTTATTTCTTCCATAACTGAATCGGTTTCAGTCTCCTCATAGATTGCAGTCCTCAGCGTACATTTCTAGAAAAAGGCTTCATTTGAGCAGAGTAGGACTTGCTTCTGAGTAGACTTGCTTAGGATTGGGCATTCATCACCTGTGGAGATGAATATCCTCTCAGAACGGCTTACTACCACCCCAGTCTATAATCTGTATCTCTTGCTCATTAACCACCCCAACTGTCATTTGTGTGTCAAATCACCATCATATTATAGACCTCCTTGGTGCCAGGTAGTGCCATTCTTTATTCAGTCCTTTAACCACATAAGAAAGCAGTGATTGATTGAAGTTATTGTTTTGTAGTGCTTTCAGAAGTGATCTGGTCTGTGATAAGCTGCATCAGAAATATTGAACTGTAATCCTTACTCTTCAATGTTAAATCTTTTCTCTTGATCCAAAATCTCAATAAGTGATGAAATAGTTATGGGAGTATGGCATCCATTCATTAAGATGTTATACTGTATTTTTCACAAAACATGGAGAGAAAGTTGCCCAAACATGCAGATCTCCAAAGAGATGAAGAAAAAACATTCCATTTTCACAAAACCACAGGACTCACTTGTCACAAACCTTTCTAAGTGCCTTAACAGTATGGATTTATCATATTTGTCCATCAAATTAATAATAGGGCACAGAGCAACTGATAAGGGAACTGGTGAATCTGAGTGCACAGGCCTTTGCTCCCTTTTTTTCTTTCAAATGTACTGTAAAGGATTCTCCCAATTAGATCTCCAGGGATTTTCTGTTAAAAATCTTTTTTCTTTGTCTTCTCACATCCTAAAGCAAATGGAAACATCACTTACAAGCAGGTTTCTTAAATATATCAGCATCTACTGCTCAGCGATTTTCTTTAGCATTCAGGGAGAGAACCCTGGTTGTCATCCTAGCGTCCTTTCCAGAATTCATAATAATGGGGTGTTTTTTGTTTTACTATCACAAAAGGAATTGCATGCGCTTTGTGCAATCAGACATTTGTCCTCATGTTCTTTGATGCTCTTTGATGAGGTTGAAAGCTCTCCTTTGTAAAACAACAACAACACACCCAAACAAAACCAAGCTGGTGAAACAGGTACAAAAGTAGGCACGTTCTGATGTAATGACTTGAGCCCACCATTCTGTTATTGAAATGAATGTAAATGCTTTAGCCTGCTTACTGCAAGAACATAGACTTCTAGTCAAAACACCAGGGCTCAGCTAAACTGCTTAACTTCCATGATCTTCAGATTGTAAAGGAATACATGTGGAATTCAGTTTTGATTCCTGAATGAAATTCCTGCATTTTCAGAAAGTTGCTGTGGAATTACACCAACCAGCTTGCAGAGTTATGAATACAAAGGACAGAAAACCTCAGTGGACAGTAGTAGGTCAAAGCCTCTTTTTTGCTTCTTGAAAGAAATGTAAGAATTTTTTGTAAACCATCCAGTACCTCGCTTTGTCTTCAACTGAACACCTTCTTCAGTTGCCTTGCAGAACTCTTCATACCTGACAAGAATTTCATGTGGTACTGAAGAGTGTTCACTCAGTACATTGAGTGTACTCAATGCATCAAGAAAAGCTGCCAGTTCTCTGAAAACCATATCAGGTATGGGGGTCTCTGCTCTGTGAGTAACTTTCTGAAATGCAAGATTTCAAGCTGACAGGATTTGGTGCCAATGTTTGCATCAGCTGAAATACATATTTGGAATAAATTATTTCAGTGCTCCTGCAGCCTGTATTCTAGTTTCCATGATTGCATGGATCTTCTATATTCTTCAAGATAATTCTGCAAAGCTATTTGGATATGAAATTCTGTAAGGTGGATGAAAATTACATGTATATCAAAATGCATGGGTGCATTTTGCAGTCGCAAAGCCACATGACTTTTATAGGTCTGATCACACCCACCTGTAGTGTACCTTTAATTTGTAATTGTTTCTGTCTGAGAGGTTTTCTTTACTCACAGTGATTCAGTAAGCCTTTTGTGGCTGGATATTTGAACAAAGAATAAACCACAACATTAAAATGCAATACAATTAAAATTCAACAATAAAAATGGTAAAATGCAGCCTAAAAGCTTTCTAGAAGCAGAAAAATGAAACCAATTAGTTCATTTTAAAAGACGTTTAAAATATTTTTGGCTCATTTTGTCCCTGGCAAGCTGGGAACGTAAGACCTATCTGCCTAGTTGGGATTGAAAGTTTGTTTGGAGCTTGAACCCAGTTTTGTTGCCAATGCTCAGAACAGTTTTCAGTCATGTTCTTGAAGATGAACAAAAGGCTGCTTATGTGAAATGACATATCATTGAGGATACCCACATAAAATATTGTCAGACTTCATATTTTTATGTTAAATTACCTCATCAGTTGGTTTCCACCATATACCTTCTGACAAACAGAATATATTTTAGAGTGAAGGCAACTTTTAAATAATTACATTGGCGTTCATATTTTATGTATTACAACACATTTCTTCACAAAGGAACCAAACTTCCAGCCATTTGTGTTATAATGTATAATGGTATACTTATACCCTAGGGACACTTAATATGAAGTAAGTGCTATTGAACTCAGTGACTGGGTAGTAGATGCCTGCCTTGTTGCTTCACAGTAAAAGTATGTTTCATTTACAAAAGCCCATCTGCTGCTGTAGTTGGGAAAATAGGTGTCATAGGTGGACAAAACATATGGGTTGTTCTGTTCTTGAGGAAGCTAAACCCTGGACTCTAAAAGTGATTCTGAACTCTCAGATTTTAAGCTTCTATCATTATTTTAATCTAGTCCTGTAATTGGTTGTTTTTACCAGACCCTCTTTGGCATCTTTTTATGCTAATTTTTTAAATTTATTTTCAGTAACAATCTTTCAAATCAATCCAAATTACAATAATAACAATACCACCATTTATATATTTCAATTATTAATTTTTTTTGGGGGGGGGGACTTCCCATGTTCCAGATGTCTAGAGATAATCGTCCTTATTCTCAGTCTAATTAGTCATTGTTCCTGTGGTTCACATCTTCTGTAGCAAAGTTTTTGTATTGTTAACACACAGGAGGCATTTTTTATTCATCTTATTCTCTGTCCAATTATTTTGGTGTTCAGTCCTCTTATCTCTCCTTTGTTCGTCAAGTTCTCATTAAAGGCACCAGGCTTTGTTCCAAAAATAGAGTTTATAAATGGCAAGTCAACAAGTTCTCTCTTAATGAGCTGGTGTCCGTATACGTCTGTACAGTGGTACCTTGGGTTAAGAACTTAATTCGTTCTGGAGGTCCGTTCTTAACCTGAAACTGTTCTTAGCCTGAGGTACCACTTTAGCTAATGGGGCCTCCCACTGCTGCTGCGCCGCCACCGCGCGATTTCTGTTCTCATCCTGAAGTAAAGTTCTTAACCCGAGGTACTATTTCTGGGTTAGCGGAGTCTGTAACCTGAAGCGCCTGTAACCTAAAGGGTCTGTAACCCGAGGCACCACTGTATATAATGCTGTATTGTAGGGCATGCTTCCCAGCTGTATATTATGTGAGAATTATTTAAATTCCTCCAAGAATAAAAGGACCTCCCTCCTCCCCCCCAGCTCCTCCGGGCCCTAGAAGAGCTGGCAGGGATCCAGCGCTCTCCATCCTTCTGTCCACAATTTCTGTCCACAACCATGTATAAAAATAATCCATACAAGCAGATGTATTTTAGAATGAAGTACACCCCAAGTTCAAAGGAGCTCTTTTCCATTAGAATTCCCCCCCCCCTTTTTTTGTAACTGTGCAATAATGATCGCCATTTTCTTTCCATCTTCAGCCTGAGTCGCCATATCTGATCTTATTTTGCCAGCTCTAATTCCAATTAGAGTTCTCCGTTGACGGCTGTGCATCATGCATTCAATTAAAATTTTCACCTCTTGTGTTTCGTTCAAGTAATTAAATTCTTTCTGGATGAGCTTCACCAAATCGTGATGTATATAACAAGTACGGAAAGAGCGGTTGCTCACCTCCTTAGTCCACGTTTCAAGATGAGAGTCCATTTAAAGTCCAAAGTTCTGCATTCAACGACTGCATAATTTGACAGTTTTTTCCTTTAATCTCCTCCATCTGGAACATGCCTGTTTTTTGTCCAAATCTTCTTATTTTAGAAAACAGGTGTCTCCTGCATGCAGGAGTGGCTCTGGAGAGTGCCAGCCATACCGTGCTCTTAGACCCAGCGTCCCTGTCGCTTGCACCTTGATGCAAGCCAACAGATCACGGACAATTTGTGGGTCTGTGAGACATTCCTCCCTCACCTTGGAGAATCTGCCACGGCTAATTACCCTCATATCAGCCCTGAATTACTGGCACAGCTTGGGTCCATTCATGTGGGAGGCAGCCATTTCCCGCAGCAGGAAACCAGAAGTCCGGGTATCTTTAAGTAGAAGGATTCTGGCATCACCTCACATGGGCACTAGAGGGCTACAAAGCTTGTGTTGTATTTAATGTTACATGTGGCTCTAGAAACATTCTGCTTTATCAGGGGCATGGCAGATGATATTGTCATGATTAGATCATTGTTTACACGAGCACAAGATGCTGCTCTTGAGACTGATTAGATTGCCCTCATAGTCCCTTCCAGCTGTACAATCTTATGATTAGATTGGTCCACTTCTAAAAAAAAGGTATTGAGCAGATATGACAACTTCATGATGGACAGCAAGCACAGGACTGAATTTCTTAGCACCTGATTTCCAAAACTAAGAAGGTCACAGCTGTTGTGATAATATCCTGAATTGAACTGTTTGCAGTTGATTCCTCTGACCGGCAGCCCTGATGGAGTCAGGGATCAATGCTTGACTTGCAAAACTGTTGGCTCAAACTCTGCATTTCTGATACTGTGTGATCACACTGTATGTTGTCTGGCAGACATGTAGAACAGTGGATTATCAGAGACTATTGATTCCTAAATGGCATTAGCAGAAAAGGGTGACACCCATTTTCGGTACGTACACTAGTGGCCAAAATTGTGGAAACCTTTTGGAGAAAGTGTATTTCCGAGGTTTGATGGCTCATAACGCGACCTTTTTTGGGGGGGAGTAGTACCATAAAAGTATATATCAATGGAAAGATAATTTAATGAAGAATGTAATGCAACAAAGTCTGTTTAATTATCTGTACTCTATCAAAAGTTATAGCCAAATAACCAGAAAAAGGAGCGTTTAGAGAGCCAATCAGGTGTCATCTTATTTTGGCAATGATGGCTCATAGCACTCCTTTTTTTTTTTCCTTTTTTTTTTTAGTAATGCCATAAAATTATATATCAAAGGAAAAAGAATGTAATGCACGTTTTCCAAAAGGTTTCCACAATTTTGGCCACTACTGTATCTCTTCTCTGCTTCATGTAGTGAAAAAAGCTTGGATTGATACGAATTAAGAATTTCAGAGCTTTGGCCTCTGTACAGTTTAACTAAAAACAACCTATATACAGCTACAATATTGAGTTTTATTTAGTGTTTGTTTAATATGAGAGCAGCCTTTTAAACATGTCCACAATAGTTAGTGGGCCACAACTTTTTTTAATAACCTCTTTGCCCATACATGTGTGGAATGGAGATACAGATATAGATAGATATGGGGGATTCTATTGAAGAAGTATCATTTTATATACTCTATATATCTCCTCCTTCAATAGTATCCCTTTTGCTGTAGCCATCCATGAATTAGAGAATTAAGAAAAAGTATGAATGATGGTCTCCTAAAAATATTTTTGTCATGAGCTAACTTCGGAGAAACAATTCTCTTTTCCTCCTACCTTCCCTCACCCAATAAAATACAAAAAACAACAACAACTAACATACTTAGACTGACACATATAGCCCAATCATGTATTTACTCAGGAGAAATTCTGTTGTGCCTACTGGGACTTACTCTCAGGTAAACGTGCCTAGGACCTCAACAGCATATGCTTGGAAATTAGCTCCTTTGATCTCAGACTTAGTTCCAAGTAAAGTGTCAGTCTCTTTCTTAGTAAGAGATCCGTAGCTGAACCTTCTTTTAAATACAAAGAAGGGCTTGCCTAACAAATTCAAACATTTCAGTTTCAGGACATGCTGAATGTAAATAATCTAGTACAAGTAATCAAGTGGACAATTTTAGAGTCACAATTGACTACAAAATGCAGCTGCAATATAGCGTTGTTTATGAAACATGCCAAATTGAACGTATTATTCAGTTATGCATTGGTACTGAATCCTTACTAAGTGCTGAACTGAACATATGTAATGGATTTTGATTTTTTTTAAAGCAGGCTCATATTTCACCTAACTGCAGACATGAGTCTTGATTAGTCCTTATTACCTGAGGACAATTTCTACAGTACTTGCCGCAGGTGACCAGGAGAGTAGTAATTTGCAAGCCTCAGAAAGAGGCATTAGTACAGTTACTTGATGGAGTGTGTAGATTATCAGATTGTGCTTTATCAGGTTATTAATTTCATTTTGAATTTATGGTTTTAAAATTATTTTTTGTCAACAGCAATTAAAATGTTACTGAAAATAGCTCACAGTTTTTATATATCCTTGCTAATTCTAGTTAAATGGCAGTAAAGCAATACCTGGAGAAAATAACTTCACAGACACAATGAGACATCTGTTGTCATCAAGACTGAGTATTTCTGACTGTCCTAATTGCAATTTCAGGCACAGGTGAGTAGATAATATTTAATATAGTAGTATAGTATATAGTAGTAAAATATATTTTATAATAAAATCTTAACTGAGAGCTTTTCAAGTTTTGTGTCGTGATATGTTAGACTGTTGGCTGCAGTGTGTAGGTGTGTTGTGTGAACACTCCCCACACTCCTTCCGGTGCTGGAAAGGGGTTAGTTTAACCTCTGGTTTGCTAGTAAAACTGAATTACTGTGTTGCAAAATCATTCATGTCTAAAAAGTGTGTCACCAACATGAAAAGTTTGGAAAGCTCTGTCTTAACCCTTTGGTGAACCACTTCCATCTTCCACAAAGGTCTGCCTTCGCCTCTGCACTGGAACAGCTAGTCACCATATCTGTGCTGCAGCTCTGTGTCTCTGGCCTTGCTTCATGTCGCCTGTGGGAAACACTGCAAATCTTCCTGGCTTTTGGACTCTGTCCAAACTTCTCACAGGAAAAACTTTCCACTGGTTGTTTTATGTCTGAATATTTAATTTAATGAAATTGAACAAAATATTGGTGTTGATAATATTCTATTTTGAATTCATGAACAGATGTACTTGTGATGACTGCAGCCTTTCGCATATTCTGATGTGTGGAATCATGGATTCACCAGCTACAGACGATGTCCATAGTAACCAGCTTCCCCTTCAAATTGATTCTGCTCCCGATTATCTCTCTCAAATGCACTTACGAAGTATATCATCAGGAAGCTCAGGGTCTAGTTCCACTTCTCCTTTTACTGACCAGCAGATAGACAGACAAAGACTCATCCTTGCAGATAATAGCTCTGGATCACCTTTGTAAGTGTGGCCTTGTTCTTTTGATCATAGTAAAATGTGAAATTTTGAGAACAGAATCTAACAGTAGTGAAAAGAATTTTTGTGTGCAGTGGATTTGCTGAGTCCTTACTGCTTTTCCAGTGGCAGTTCCATGTGCTGGTGTTGAAGAGGGTGAGCAGCACTTGGCACAGGGCATAGAATGCAAGTTAGAAGACAAAGAAGATGAGACCCTGCTGTAAACATAGAAGCACTGACACATACATGCTAATATTTAGGTGCAAGTTATTCTCTAAGCACCATGTAGATACTTTTGAACCTCCCCCCTGTACGCCGATTCATTCCCACCTGTAATTAGACCCGTTATGATCAGCCTGTTCCCAAAAACTGGAACTATCCTGGAATCATGAAATTTGAAACATAGGCTATACTTCTGGCATAATTAAGTGGCGGGCAGAATGGCAGATTTACTCCTGAGCTACTTTAGTTTTTTGGGAGCTGAAACATACTGATCTTTAGGCAAAGTATGGAGAAGCCCCATTCATTATGAACATACAAGAGCAATCCTTCAGACACTGGACTACCAAGGTGATAGTGACAAGGGGTTTGAGCATATCTTGTCCATTCACTTGTGATGGAAGTCCTCTGCCGTAGCATAGAAATTTGCTTCACTGGCACTCAAGTACAAGGGGAGTGACAATGATGATATCAGAATTAAGCCTTTTTCCCACAGCAAAGCTATCCATTATGCTTTTAGGATGTATCATGTCTTTGAATCAATGCTTTTAGGGCTAAAATGCAGTATGGCATCTTTTTAAAATGAAAAATCTGGAAATGCCTTACATGTCATCTATATTTGGATTTGCATCCAGAGCTTTTATTTCTGTTACAAATTCCAGTGAAATGGTATTAAAATAACAAACACCCAACCCCTATTTCTAGAAGAAAATTACAAATTCAAAACCAATGGAAATGCCATTTTACTTTCTTTTCAAAGTTCTCTATTGCTTGACCTACTTAGCATGTACAAAAAACCCCACTTTTCTTCACAGTAATACTGAAAATGAAGATATTTCAGCAGTATCAGAAAAACCTGATATTTATTGTATTAATCACTACGATAATGCTGAGGCTGTCAGAAACATGAATGGGATCCACAGACTGTTAACTGATGGAGTCAAAAACATGGCATTAAAGGCTGAGGTACTGTAATTTTGAAATACATTTCATACATCTATTATTTACATTTATATACCACTGTTCATCTTGTGGGGTCCCAGGGTGGTGGACACATATAGTAGAATCATAAAGCAATTCAGATGTAATTTAAAATCATATTAAACCTGAACTATTTATCAGTCTCCCCAGCAGAGTAGTAACACTAGTAGCAGTTCATCAGTAGCAGATGCTGAAGAAGCAGATGAAGAGAATGGTGGTAATTTACCAAGGGCTCAAGAAGGGGATTTAATGCTTGGAACTAATGTGCGAAGGAAGGATGAAGCGAAAACGGACAGTTCTTTGTCATCATACTCTATTCAGCAGGTAAAACACATTTAGGTCTTAAGAGTAATGTATATGAACCCTGAAACAATGTTCTTCTGGATTTCTTTTTAGTTAGCCAATGATAAATTGTTCAAAAAAAGAGAGAAATCACAGCAGTACTAATAAATAATATCACATTACAAAATAGTGAAATGCTGCACATAGCTGTATATTTATAATTCAATTTGATATTTTCACCCAAAGTTAGCAATCGCTCATTTTCTGGTTCCTCCACCCCAGTTCCCACTCCAGACTTTCAGTGTTTTAAATCATTGTGGTAGTCAGACATATGAAATTTAGCCTGTTCCTTTTTAACAGACAGAACTGCAACTAGGAATCTGGCTAGATAAAATATGATCCTATGGTGTCTGGTTTTTGAGCAGAAAGACCAGCCTGTCTTCTACCCCGCTGTCCCTCCAAATCCCCTTTGTTCCCCAGCCACTTCACTATGGACATGGACATCTACATAGACTGCACTACAGGGTGTGTTCCAGGGTTTCCACAGCTGGCTGTCAATATCAACATCAGTGCTCCCCCAGTTCCTCCTTTGAACTGTCCTAATGTAATTGCAGAAGGATTTCTTTTCATATATTATAGCAGACCAATCTCTGGTTTTGATGTAATCATAATCCATGCACCCTTAATATTTGCCTTTCTATTTCTTACACCCTCTTGAAGTTTTTGTGCAATCATTATCCATGTAGTGTTAGAGTTATAATAGGGTTGTGCTGATATGACTGTATCACATCAGTACTATTTCATCTGGACTGGCTGTCATTCTGTTACTTGGCCTGTTTAAAGTGTTGTATTAACATTTAAAACCTAAAAGAGCTTACAACCGGTTACTTGGAAGGTTCACTTCCTCCTGTATAGGTTCACTTCCTCCTTCCTCTTTGGACCTTTGGATCTTCATCAGAGCACATTCTTGTTGGTTGAGAAAGAAAAAGTAGGTAAAATAAAAAGAGAATTCCTGGATGCCTAGAAGCAGGTTTGGCAAGAGAACTACAGCAGAGCATTAAAAACACAAAATGTGTGGCACTGTAAAGTTTGGAAATTTAGGCTGTTAGACCATTAAAACATCCCCATCTAAGTTGCTTCCAAAATTCCCTACCTCCCTTAGCATAGAAAGAGATCGCACATTTGTAAGTTTAAACTTCTATAAGTTTAAAATGCTTTACTTACAAATTTTTTCGAAGATCAGATTCATGTGCTCTTTCATACAGCACTTAGAAAAGACAGACAGTAAAACTCAGGTTCCAAAGTGGTAAATGTTTCTAAATTATTTGTATAGAAACACTAAGATAGCTCCTTAAGCCATGTGATCTTGGCTTGGAGCAACTAGTCCAGACCTCCTTCCTGGTAGGGTTCACATGGTAGAATGTGAGAAAGTGGGAGAAAAAAGAGCTTGACAACCCTTCTTCCCAAGGTAAGCAGGAGTGACCTCACTAAGCCTGGCAGAACAGCTTACTCTTATGGTCTTAAGCTCTTCATGCAGTAATTAGACTTAAGCATGTTGGTTATGTGAGACTGATTATCCCACACTTTTTTGGGCATCCCCACCCAGTAAGGGGAAGCAACTAGACAGAAGTTTAGAAGTAAAGGTTGTCTAGTTGCACCAACATCCTCTACTCCCCCCACCTGATGTCATTGATATCTAGAAGAATTAATGCTGTAAAGCTCAAGAATGGAATTCCAAGCCTATGTTATTTAATACTAGTAAAGCCTTAGGTTTCAATCCTAAATTAATGGGAGTGCCATTGAACTCAATGGGAGATACTTCAGGGTAAGCATTGGACCATAGCATTAATGTAATTTTCAGGTAAGGAAGTGGACTGCCAGGGTCTGAAAGTAAGATGTATTTCAAGTGCTAGAAGGTATAAGCAGAGCTTTGTTTCTAGATAAAGTGGTGACGGAACAGTTTCGGTGAGTTCCCACTGAAAAAAACACCCTGGTACAAGTCAGTACGTGAATACATTGACACACAGTTTATAACAGAAACAATTAAGGTGGTTTTAAGCTTGTTATTGTTAAGCTTATTGTATTTTATATATTTGAGAGGTGTCATTATTGTCATTTTCTAAAACAATAGATTGCATCTAAGATAATTGTTTCCAAAAAATAAATGAAATGTTTCTCTAATTTTGCAGTGTGGTTTACCTTTTGTACCCTCCTTTCATTTATAGCAGATTGATCAAGAACCAGCTTGTTGTGAGTGCCATGTCTGTAAACAGGAAATCTCAGGCCCCTCTTCTTCAGACGCTGAAGTGAAATGTCTTCCTGCTGGGCATCAATTTAGGATGCCAGAAAAACCTGCCCATCCTGCTCTTCATCTTTATCCTCATATCCATGGACAAATACCACTTCATACTATTCCTCACTTACCTCCTCCACTAATCCATCCTTCTTTATACACTGCTTCCCCCTTTGCACAAAATAAGGTAAGTCTGTCAAAGTGGCAATCTTCAGCGTTC
Source organism: Podarcis tiliguerta (assembly GCF_965153285.1). Classification (NCBI taxonomy): domain Eukaryota; kingdom Metazoa; phylum Chordata; class Lepidosauria; order Squamata; family Lacertidae; genus Podarcis; species Podarcis tiliguerta. The sequence continues at coordinate 85,912,739 of NC_139540.1, read as the reverse complement.
CAAGATATTTCATGCATCTGTTAAAAATAATTTGCCAGTTCAGAGGTTTTCAACCTTTATTGAGTCCACAGCTCCATTGACCAACTACATTCATTCTGTGGCAGCCCTGTGGGGCTCAGGAGCCCAGTTATGTGATCACTTGCCTGTAGAGCTGGCAGTCTCTCATCTTTTTTCAAACACTCTCCCTTGTGGAGTCTTCCTTCAGACTGCTCTCCCTCTGGGCAGCCACTGCTGCTGCCTCTGGTCTCTGAGCCTCTGCCACCCCCCAAAGAGTGGTGCCTCCTCACACTGCTCCACAGGGGCCTGGGAAAAGGTGCCCCCAGGCTTGGTGGCCCAACGGAGACTGGCCAAAGTTGAACATGAGGACGGCACCTTAGCATGGGAGGCAACAGTGGGCACTACTGGGCCAGCATAGCGGAAAGGTTCCCCTTCAGCACCGAGCACTCAACTCTCACAGACCTTGCACACAGCAAACACAAGAAAGGTCAGTGCAGTGCCTGCCTGCCTGGCCTCCCACTCCTGGCCTGTCCACTCCAAAGAAAGGGCTGTTGGACTGGGTGAGTGGGCTCCCTCTCCTGCCTGCTTGCTTGCTTACTCCAAGGCTGCCTCAGCTCCTGGTAACCAGTACCCCCTGGCCAGCCCCAGAGACACTTTTTTCCAGGGAAGCTTATAGCCAGGACTGCTGCAACAAAGAGCTGTGCAAGACAGAGGCCAGTGTTGCCTGCAGCATCCCCAACCATCATTCAAGGTACCCCCAGGAGCCGCGACACACTGGTTGAAAACCACTGTGCTAAGTCATTGAACTGGTGTTATCAAATGTCACTACCAAGGAAACAGCAGCCATTAGATGATAAATTGTCAGTTTTACCAAAATCAGGTACTTGAAGTTTTTTAATCCCAGAGACACATTAAGCTATGAATGAATAACTAAAACATTAAGAAATTAATAAAACATTAGTTTTATATTAAGGTTACCATTACTATTTAAGAGTGCTACAATTATATTTTCCTTACAAAATGTTCTTTAAAAAATGCATTCATGCCTGCATATACAATACAATACACACATGTAGCCAACTGAAAATCATATAGAAAGATGGGGAAAGTAGGTGATTCTTTTGTCTGTGAGAACATTGTGATTCTGGGGATATCCCATCATTGATCATTCCTTGCTCTCTCTAGCCCAGGTGCATGTGTGTGTCACTAACATTTTCATGCCATGTTTCACATTTCCAAAAGCACCATGGATATCAGTCACAAAACAGCTGCCATATCTAAAAGAGCAGAAAAAGAGACATGGCCACAAAAAGCATGGGTGTGCCCCCATTTTTTAAAAAGGCACCTACAACAGCCATTACTGTTATTTGCCATAGAAATAAGAGCTTTCTATCTCCTCTCTTCAGAAGGGAAGGGAAATGTTCAGCATTAGCCTTCCATTAAGTGTGGGTATGTTCAATGTATGAGAGGCCAAGCTGGTGCAAAGAGGAAGTGAGTAAGAAGAGCAAACAGTCTCTCATGCATTGTGGATTTTTAAGGACTGGACCTTCTGTGGGCACCATAAGAGGTACAGTGGGCACACTGGGTCCTGCAGGCACCACATTGGTGACCACTGTGCTAGCCAATTTGATTGGAACAGGCAGTCTTATCCAATGGTAATTGGTGTCATAATTACATATCTCCCAGGAATCTGCTTAGCAGGTTTTCTTAGCTTGGTCTTCTTTGCAGCTGGTAGGACTTCAGCTCCGCAATCCTGCTGTTAAATTTCTTCAATATCAACCACAGGTGCTAATTTGAATCCCTGGGGCCACCAAACAGAAAGTTATACATGACAGCTGAAGCTCTTGTTCAACACCTCAGAGTACATTCCAACATTGTAGAATCAGTTCAGCACATCCATCACTTTATCTGTATTTGATGAAAAGAAGATACAGAGCTGAGCCTCATCAGTTCAGGTGACCTCATTCTGTGTTTTCCTTCCATCCTATAGCTATAAGTGGGCTGCAGCTATGGCCCTGTGCTCTACTGACTATATAGAGGTTGAACTGAAATGTAACAGTAAATCATGGTAATGAGGAAGACCTTAGGTTATGAAACAAGAAACTGAAGTTAAGCAAGCAAGCAAGCAAGGAAATGCTTTCAAACACCTTGTTGTCATGCTAGAGGGAAGGCTCATGAGCCCAAGGACTGCATAGGCTCATTCTGGTCATTATAAACTGTGGCATAGCATGATGTCTGAATGCAGCTGTTGTATAATGGTATTTTCAGAGCCACATGACTCAGTGCATCATTTTCCCTTGTATGTGACTAATAATTTTGGAGTGGGTGCAAACAAGCAGAAGACTAATTAGAAAGTACTCTTGTTGTAGGCCCTGGTTCAGAATAATGGAAACAATCAGCAAGCACTCAATACACCATTCCAAGATAATATCTATCCAAATGGTTTTGGAAGTACCACAGACTGGAAGAGTTCTAAATTTTTAAGCATCTGGGAATCGGAAGTCATGAATGAGAAAAACTGGAATGCCTCCACCTCTTTACAAGAGGAACTTCCTGGTGAGAGTATAATTCTGCTTTACTCTGAAAAGCGGCAATTTGATTCTGGATGTTCTAGTAAGGCCCTTGACTGAATTAGATTTACTGTCTGATTCCAGTTGGGACAATAGGAGGGAAAGGGGGATCAAATACAGGTACCCATTTGATTTGTGATATTTACAAATGCACTAGTATTGTCAGAAATCTTTGGGCCTCAGCAGTCACTCTTTGGGTGTGATTGCTGACGTGTGTGTCCTTGTTGACCCAGAAGTAATGGGGGGGGGGCAGGACAAGGTGCACTCCGCTACTGCTTGCAGGGGCCGGAAACAGAACCCCCATGTGAAATTGTCGCTGCTTGTATAGTAAAACTAGTGGACCTGCAGAATGTTGTATTGTAGCTCCTGTATTCCACCCCAATTCTGTTCCCGTTCCCCAGTCAGCCATCATTCTATGGCCACTGAGCATGCTCAGTTCTCATTGGGCTGCTGGGGTTTCTTTGTCCTAAAATGTTTTTGTAGTTCTGCACACGTTAAGGTTTCCCTAAGCCTCCTGATTCCTCTCTTTTGTGCATGGGTTCTGCTGTTTTAACTGCATAAGCAACAGTACTTATAGCCTGAACTTCTTTGTTTTTTTGAGATGGGGAAGAACTCAGGCTCCACATCAAAATGCAGTATATTCCTAATGCGTTTGTTTTACCTGCACTTCTGGCTGAAGGTGTTGAATAAAACAAACCAGCATCAAAGACAGGGATTCCGGCTATAGTTTGCTTCTTACCTCATGTACATTTTTTAAAAAGTTCTTTAACATATAAATATGTTGCATCACGGTTCTTTAATAAGAATAGCACAGCCCTCCAATAAATGCTCTGCTATCATATTTTTAAATGTTTTAGTGCTTTATAGATTGTAGTTTAATGGTTTATGGTATAATGAATTTTATTACTGCCTTGGGATGGTTTACACGGTGTTTGTAAATACCAAAAGAGGTTTTGGATAGTGGTTCTGTGTATAAAACTATTAACCTGAAATTGCTTTTGAGATTACAATGAATTATTACATTACTTAAAGTTTTAAACAGAATAATACCAATTCTAAACATATTTCTGATTATACATATCTGTGTTACAGCTGATAGCATAAGAAGTCTTTAGCTTTCATTCATCCCAGACATACTCTGTGAACCACCCTGAGACCGCTGGGCTTAGAGCGGTATTTAAAGTGTGTGTGTGTGTGTGTGTGTGTGTGTGTCGCCCTATACCCATCTAGGTGACATTAATGCAATGTTAATAATGCTAAACAACTGAACTAGTTTGTCTCTTTCTTCAATTTAAAGGAAGTGCTGCTGCAGCAGCAGCTCTTTCAGAGCTGACACCTAATGTGCTTCCCGTAACATCTAGAAATGAAGGAATGGTAATAACTGAGAGCAAAAAGAGGGAAAACATTTTAAAGAAAAAATGTCTGTATCATTGTCAAGATGCGTCTTTTATGGACACTAAAAAAGTAGTGATGGCAACATCTTCAGCAACCTCTTCAGTTTCATGCACTGCTACCACAGTACAGTCAAGCAACAACCAGTTTAAAGTTTCATCTAAAAGATCATCATCACTAGGTAAATATGAAATACACTTGTTAAACTGCTTATTAGCCAACAGAGTTCCCAAAGCAGCTTACATAAACATTTTTAAGCAGTTACAAGCCATAGAATCATAGAGTTTTCTAGTCCAACCACCTGCAATGCAGGAATCTCAGCTAAAGCATCTAAGACATTTGACCATCCAATCTCTGCTTTAAAACCTCAAAGGAAATACAGTCCACCACCTCCCAAGGGAGACAATTCCCCTGTGACGAGGAGAGTGCTGTTGTGGTAAGGTTCTGCTTACAGAATTCCCATAAGCATCTGCTTGGCCACTGTGAGAAGAAAATGCTGGACTTTGGGCCTTAGAACTGATCCAACTGGTTCTTATTTTCTAACATTTAAATCTCACACAAGAGCTAGCAGAGGAAAAAAAGAAGAGGGCAAACATAGGTAACAAGAAACCTAGAATTGATAGCCAAAGGAAAAAAAATGGACAAGAGCAAACCAAAATAAAAGCAGAGCTAAAACAAAAGAGAAACAATTTCAGTTGAACCCAGAAGTTGTTGGAAAGATCTGGTGCTTGTCTTTGCATCTAGATCTGACTTTAGTGGGCCTCTCTTGGGAGGGTATGCTAAAGGTTGGCCCCACAACTGAAAAGTCCCTGTTTCTAGTAAATGTCTGCCAATATGAGTCTTCTTTTACAACAACAAATGGAAACACGAGACCCAATCACATCTGAAAACAATACTTGTACTGTGCTCTCAAATATCAGTGCATGAAATAGTTAATAACCAAACATACAAATAAACTTTTACAATGTTCTAAACAGAGTACTAGTGAAAGTGCTTTTCATCTACACCCAGGGTTGTTGTTTTTTTAAAGTTTTATGTGTAATTAATTTCTGGGTCTTTGGTCTATTTTCTGTGTGAATTCCATATTAAGTTGGTGATAAGGGAAATGCCTCCTGCTACAATTCCATAACAAGCTTTCTACAAAACACATTACTACTTGCATACAATTACACCAACTTATAGTCTTAACTTTTTATAAATAAAAAAGGAACCATTTAAGTGACAAACAAATATGTAATATGACAAGGCCATCTACACGGCTTGCCAGTTTATCTTTCACCAGCCCAAAGACTGGATGGCTACCACTTCAGGCTATGCTTGCATTCATATTATCTGCAACAATCACATCCTTAAAATAATAATCACTTTTAAGATATAGCCTGTAACTAAAAACAGATGCTATAAAAGTGCCAGCAGATCAAAAGTTTCATTCAGCTCATTAGGGGTTACAGTTTGTAAAGTAAAAATCCAATAGGCTTCTTGCTAGCAGAGTAAAATGTGAGGACTTTGCACTTTTTAAGTAGACGTAATTTGTTCAGTCACTAGAAACCTTGCATTTTCAGGAAAATTATTTTCCAGAAAATGTGTTAGAAGAGTAGTTTAGTTCTGATCTTTGTTCTCTAACCTGTCATCTGAGGATTTCTTTATCTGTCCTATGTTTACAAAAGAGGAATGACACTAAATTGCATAAATTACATTGACTTGCAGTAAAATCTCAATGTAAAACTTTACCATCATTAGGATTTGTAAATGGTTGAAATGTGGGAATGGAGACAAAAGGAATTTTCTCTGGTGTTCACTCATAGAGCTAAGCATACATAAGTCACAGTATTTGATAGACAGCCTGTCAGATAATTCTGCTTACATGTTCCGTTACCATGTGAAGTGAAGTATGCCTAAGAACAAACTTCCCATCTTTCTTCCCAAGTTCCTTTCTACGTATATTTCTTATACAGGTTCGTGTTTCCTCCCAAACTCAGAATAAACTAACCCTTTCAGCATCCTCCATAGCCTGTATGTCAGCCCCCTTTCCCTGCCCAAATGCCTCTGCCCCTTGCTGCATCATACGTCTTACAAGATAGCTTTGTAATGTCACCCCCTCTTTCTCTTTCAAACTTGGAATATAGAATTGTGCCCAGAGCATTCATAAGTGAAGTTCATTTCAGTTATCTCTGTGCTGAGAGATACCATCTAACAGGCATGCAAACAAGTGAATTGATTGCGTGAGGCTTTGGCTTTAAGATGCCATTTGGCAATTATTTTAAATTACAAATATTTATTAAATTGCCTCTTTTAAAAACCAACTGTTTGTGCAATATTTTATCCATGGTTGCATTTTTTTTAAATAAAAAACTAGATTATAAATTCTATTCAAATTTCAGAAATGACTGCCAATGAAATGAAGACATTGTTAACGTTGAGAATATGAGGTAACTTTTCTTTCTTGTATTTAGGTGATGTATTCCACAATATCAGTTCAGAGGATCACAGATGTTCTGCATTGGCTGCACCTCAGAATCCCACCAATTTTGTGCCACTTCCTTTCCTTTCTCCTGTGGTGCTTCCTCCAGCTTCTACTCCCCATCTGCCAAGCCCTAATGCTTCATCTTTCTCCAGAGTTACCACAACTGCACCCAGCTTTGTGGATTCCCATTCAGGTCTCTATCCCATGACAGTTCCACCTCTTTCAACCACAGAGAGCTTAATTAGTGCTCCATCAAGTGTTTGCAGGTGAGATTTTGTTTGTCTTTACATTTTTATTTAAAAATAGAAATTTAAAAACCACAACATGGCCAAAAGATGTGATTAATACTTGGAGACCATATAACACTGATCCTGAAAGACCTACATTGGCTCCCAGTACGTTTCCGAGCACAGTGAGGTTACAGGGAACCAGGCAGAGGGCCTCCTTGGTGGTGGTGCCTGCCCTGTGGAATGCCCTCCCATCAGATATCAAGGAAATACAGTGGTACCTCGGGTTACATACAGTTCAGGTTACAGACGCTTCAGGTTACAGACTCCGCTAACCCAAAAATAGTGCTTCAGGTTAATAACTTTTGCTTCAGGATGAGAACAGAAATTGGGCTTCGACGGCGCGGCGGCAGCAGGAGGCCCCCATTAGCTAAAGTGGTGCTTCAGGTTAAGAACAGTTTCAGGTTAAGAACGGACCGCCGGAACGAATTAAGTACTTAACCCGAGGTACCACTGTAAACAACTGTCTGACTTTTAGAAGACATCTGAAAGCAGCCCTGTTTAGGGAGGTTTTTAAAGTTTGATGTTTTGTTGGATTATTTTGATTGTTGTTAGCCGCCCTGAGCCCAGCTTCAGCTGGGGAGGGCGGGGTATAAATAGAATTTATTTTTATTATTATCATGCTTTTAATTCTGTTGGGAGCCACCCAGAGTGGCTGAGGAAACCCAGCCAGATGGGCAGTGTATAAATAATAAATTATTGTTATTGTTATTATTATTCTCGGTGCCTTTAGAATTTATTTGCTTGTTAATACATTGGTTTTGTAAAAAAATTTTTTTATTAGTTTTCCAATATTATTCCAATAATAGCCACATTATACCAATACCAATTCATATCCAATTAATACAGTTATTAATACAGATTATTCAAATCCCAAATTATACATTTTAATTAAAGTGCCCCCACGTGCTAGATTTGATGGCTTCCTTATTTTATTTTATTTTATGTATTCCAAAAGCTCGCTAATTTCAGTTACATTCCAGTTATAATAACCCCTTATAAAACAGCTGCAATCTTAATGATTTCTGTTCATATTGTTACATTAAATAATTTATAAAACTTCAGGTGAGGAACTTGTAAGTGTTGTCATTGTTCTTTCCTGCATGTGGCAATTACTTTGTCCAGTATGTTTCTTCTTGTCCATATATGATGCTATGTCTTTCTTTCCTCCAACTGTTGCTGTTGCCCATCACGATTTGGGCAGAGCTGTTGTTCCATTGTTTTCCAAAAGTCTCTGCATTGCTATTTGTTGCTTTGCACAGAGAACACAAACAGCAGCTTCCTGGAGCCTCTCTGTCCCAGTAAATAAACTGTTCTCGCCATTTTTTTCTCAGCTTGGGAAGAGTGGTATATGATTCCTTACAGCTGAGAATTTATGGCTAATTATCCTTCAAAGTTACATTAAATTCAAGTCGTCTCCGCCTTTTTTCCACTTTCCTTTGTAGCTAGCAGAGGGTGGGTGGGGTTGGCTTTATATTTCCAACATAGTCCTTCCTTTTGTTTCAGGTCACACACAGTTTCCATTTTTGTTGTTAAATTCCATTTTAATAATCCAGTTTCTTCCAACCTCACTTGTACATTTATAATTTTTACTTGCATTCCGAGGAGGGTTGCCAAATCATAAATATATATAATATTTTTTTTAATAAGCCAGCCATGGGCTCCCCTCCTTCCACCATCTCTGGCACCGAATGAAATATTAGCTGCTCAGTTCATACCTTTAATCCATGCAGCTGGGTTGTCCTACAGTTTGTAAACTCATCTCTTCTGGCACACGCCTGTACTTTAATCTCCAATTAAAATTCAATTAGCAGGCTAACCTCTGCTTCCAGGAATGGAGTCAGGGGGTTTCGGTGTTGCAGAAAACTTGCAGCTGAGGTTCTTCCTTGGATGAGCAGCCAAAACATCTACCAGGAAAGAGGAGTCAGGACAAAACGGATAGGTACAACACCTAATTTATTTCAGCTGAAATAGCCAGTCCTCTCTGGTTCACACCACAAGGAGAGATTGACAATTGAGCAAACAGCAAAGCAAATTCTTATAGGGTCTGCAAAACAAGCTGCAATCATCAAGAGGGTTGACCAAGAAGAAACATTTGTTGTTTGCAAAGGGTACCTTCTTCAAAATTGGCAAAAACAAGTCTTGTGGTTTCTTGCTACTGAAGCTTGCTAAAGAAAGAGTTTCAGCTGTCATCTATTTTTAAATAAAAACTTGCTTAAGCTTGTGAAACTAACAGGGTCACTCAGAAGAGTAAAATGGATTTTAGAAATATATTATGACTGTTCTTATGTCAAGCAAGCTTTGTTATATAAAAGCTGAAGGCAAGGTTAATTCTCAGTTAGCATTTATGTCTTACTTCTCTAACATCGACAGATGGAGTGCTCCTGCACCCAGTGCCTTTGCCTGCCTTCGCATTGCCTGGGAAGTGAGTGCCAAACCACAGGGCAAACTGCAGGTGAAAAAAGCCTGTTCCTCCCAAACCCTGAGAGGAATGCAGAGAACAGTTTAACCCCCACCATTCTCTTTCCTCTTCATCTGCGACTCCCATGATGTCGAGGGAGGATCTATTCCTGGCGCAGAACGGAAAAGGAAGCCGTTAATTCATTGTTGTTATTGTTAATTATAATTTAATAACAACATCATCCTATGATTCTCAAATCAGTTAAAGCCACAGTGTAACCATATAACATTTGTTCTTTGCCTTAATTAAAAAGCAAGATAAATGTGTCAGAGCTGCTGCTATGGTATGGAATTGCTGATCTATATATTGATTCATTCCTTACGTTCTTTATATTTTTATCCCACAATTTTTCTTAGAAAAGCATCACAGTAGCTAGAAATACAGAACCCTAATCAAATAAACCCATTCCAACATTGCTAAAACTCATGTAAAATTAATAAGACCAGCCAAAATATGTAGCAGTGTTGCACCCAAAAAGTGGTTGAAATCCATATTAATTATTATTCTATCCATTTGAATTCCCTTTTTCTTTATCTTGAGGTATATCCCTAATATCTGGGTACAAATATCTGAGTCCCTAATGGACTCTGCATTCTTCACACCAAATCAGCTGTTAAGTACAAAAGACTTGCCTTCCAGCTGTTAGCAAGCTTACTCAGGAAATGTGTGTAAACACATCTGCAGGCTACTTCAGGGAATAAGCTCTTGTGAACATTAGTGCTTAGAGGAATTTGCTCAAATAGGGGGAATACTGTTCTCAATGCATCCCTGGTCATATTCCAGACTGATGTCAGTCTGGTGGAGAATGGTCCTGCTAACATACAAAAAGAATTCCAAGGATCCAGTGGCGTGGGTAACATTTAGAATATTTAGTCTGGGGAAGTGATGTGCCCTTGTAAGGTACTCAGGGAGAAATAGAAACGAGTCCACAAATAAACTTCTTTAGAAAAATTGAAACTACTTAAACAGCAATTATGAGGCTTTCGCAGAAAGTGGGGTGATTGGGAGAAGGAGGGATAGTGAGGTCAATTGGTACCACTGCTGTGCAGTTCAGCTTTGACTTGGACAAAATCGGAATAGTTGCAGTAGCGTTCCTGACACTGGACAATTCGGATAGATAAGGGTTCACTGAGCTGACAGACCTGGTCTCAGAGGTGGTGTGGAGGACTCCCAGACGGCTGGTTCTGAGAGACTTCAACATCCATGCTGAGGCGACTAGCTGTGGGCTGGCTCAGGACTTCATGGCTGCCATGACGACAGTGGGACTGGCCCAACATGTCACTGGCCCAACACATGGCAGGCCGCACTCTGGAACTTGTATTCTCAAGGAAGAGGGTGATATGAAAGTGGGCGATATGGACATCAGTCCCTTGCCATGGTGAGATCACTTTTTGTTGAGATTTAGCTTTCAGCACCTTTTCTCTGCAGAGGCAGGAGGACCTATTAGGATGCTCTGTCCTTGAGGGATGATCCATTGAGTTTCCATACAGTTCAGGGGTTTTTCCAGCTGATATGATTGGTGTCGCGGTTGACCCCTGGAACATACAAATGGCTCAGGCCATTGATACGATTACCCCTGAGCACCCTCTCCCACTTGATTCTTTGGTATATTCCAGAGCATAGAACAAGGAAACAAGCTGGGAAGCAGCTTGAACATGTGTGGAGGAAAGATCTGATTGAATGCAGTCTAACGCTGGTGAGGGCTAATCACTGAGCTAACCTAGTGGCAGAGAAGACAGCAAAGAAGGCAGACTTTGTTGCCTCCATTGCATCCTCATTGTGCCATCTGGCGGAGCTTTTCTGGGTAGTGCAGGGCCACTTACAGTCTGACCCAAAGGAGGTGGCAGAACTGAGGGCAGCTTGCTGTAACTTGTTTACAAAGTATTTGGAGGATAAAACCCCTTGCATCCACTATGACCTTGACTATGCTGTTATACCAAATGAATCTCAAAGGGTGTCCAGGGCACTGTCAGGTCTTGTTGTGCTGGATGAATTTCAGTTAGTAAGACTGAAGGATGTGGACAAGGGGTTCATGCTCTGGACCTTTGCCCCTCCTGACTGATAAAAACTAGCAGGTAGGGGACAGCTGGGTAGGCCAGGGGGGTGATTAATGCCTCCCTGCAAGAGGAGGTAGTCCCTGCCTGCAGTGGTGAAACCATTCCTCAAGAAACCCTCCCTGGATTCGGAAAATTAAGTGACTACTGACCGGTTGGTCTTCGTTTTGTATTTTTCTGTTGTGATCCGCCCTGTGATCTTTGAATGAAGGGCACTGTACAAATAGGGTTTGAGGAGAAGGAGATTATTTGCTTATCCTTTCACTTGCACGTTGATGGAATGTGAGAGAAAGGACCATGATTTCAGGATACAAGACACACAGTTCAGGGAAGGGATTTGGGACTGGTAGAAAGCAGCAGTACAACTTGGGAACAAAGAGAGAGCAGTGTGTCTGTCTGGGGTCAAGCATTTGTAGACATGTTGTAACAAAAGGTTTTGTGAAATCAGGGGTGCCGACTTGGGTCCCAGATTATGGGTGCCCAGTGGCACCCGCAGCATAACATGACATCATGACGTCATGTTATGACGCCGAAGCCACAGCTGTGCGTCCAGGGCCTCGCAGGGCCTTGAAGGTCACACTGGAGGCCTTGTGAGATCTCTGACACAACCTCCGGTTTATACTGGAAGTCGTGTTCAGAGACCTGGCAGGGCCTTAGATGTTGCTTCCGAGACCTCGCGGGGCCTCACGGCTTCTGGCGGTTTCTTTTCTTTTTTTATTATTTTTATTTATAATTTTCATTATTACTTGGGCAAAATCACATTCAAATATACATTTCCACTGTTAATATCTTTCTTTTAATTAAAACATTCAATGGCTTCTCTTCTTCCCCTCCTCTGGTTCCTTTTATTCTTCCCACCATTCCTGCATTATCTTACATATCCATTTAGTTCCCTTCCTCCCTTTATTCTTCCCTTATTATATATTATACTGTTGAATTTACCTTAATCCTGCTAGCATTTTCACTCATTTACAGTTATTTTCCAAATGCTCCACACAAAAATTCAACTACTCTTTGTATGCTAGATCTTCTTGCTCTCTTATTTTACTTGTCAGACCTGCTAACTCTGCATATTCTATCATTTTTAATTGCCAATTCTCTTTATCAGGGACTTTATTAGTCGCTTCCAGGGCTTCGCGGGGTCTTGTACGTCACTTCAGAGGTCGCTACAGGCCTCCAACGCGACTTCTGGTAGAAACTAGAAGTTGCATCAGAGCCACGCAGTGGGGGTGCTCAGCACCCACAAAAGAATTGTGGGTGCCCTGGCACCCAGAGCCCCCTAAAGTTGGCACCAGTGTATAGAATAGGACCCACTTCATCATATGCATAGAGTGTTATACTTGGTTGATTGTTTTCCTGTTGCTTTCTAGACTGATTTAAGAAACTGGGTTAAAATATCAGTTTTCTGCTTTATTGTAGTGATCCTGACTGTGAAGGCCATCATTGTGAGAACAGCCGTGTATATAACCATCAACAGTATGATGGTGAGGAGAGCCAAGATGAAGATAGCTGCTCAGAGCATAGCTCTAGTACCTCAACATCCACAAACCAAAAAGAAGGAAAATACTGTGACTGTTGCTACTGTGAATTCTTTGGTCATGGAGGAGTAAGTAATCCGCCACAGATTTTATTTTTAGGTGCTGCCACTTGCATTTCACTCTACTGTTGCTTTGGCTTTGCAAAACATACTGAATTAACTAACTGCTGTTGCCAGACTTAATTAACTACCATATTTTTCCATGTATAAGATGACCCCTATTTTTTGAGCCCAAAATTCAGAAATAAATAATTGCAACATTCCGTGTATAAGATGACCCCCAATTTTAAACTTTAAAAATTTGGGGAAAAATATAGTCTTATACACAGAAAAATACAGTAATTCCCACTTCATGTCAGGCATTGTGGAGAGTCAACAGCAGGGGGAGAGACTCACTGCTTCTGAACAGAAGGTCTGAGGCTGAATTCCTGGTTTCTCCAGAGAGGACTAGGACAAACTCCTGTCTCAAGAGCCACTGCCAGTCAGTGTAGACAGTGCTGAGCTAGATGGGCCAGTGGTCTGACTGGGTATAAGACGTCTTCCTGTGTTCCAAAGTCAGATGGATAAATGGATGGGTTTTATCTGCATCAAAAGACTTGACGTGGCATGTTGGTCCTTTCCTATTCCTTAGCTTAGCTTGTTCTCCCCTTCTAAAACAAGGTGCGTCCTATGGTCAGGTACGTCCTATAGAGCAAAAAATATGGTAACTTTAAATTTAAAGTTTTGAAAATTACAGGAGTACCTTTTGGCTCCCAAACACCGCAAACCCAGAAGTGGCTGTTCCGGTCCTGCAGCAAATCAGAAGCCGTGCTTTCATTTCTGATCGTTTTGGAAGTCGAACGGACTTCTGGAATGGATTCCGTTCAACTTCCAAGGTTCAACTGTAGTTGTAAATACATGTTTGAATTATATGTTTTGTTCTAAAAACTAAAAGTATTTCTCTGTGTTGCCTTCCAACTCTTAACCTCAAAATTTCACTCAGTTTGAGCAATTAGCTGTTTCCCATACTCTTGTGATCCAAATTTTGTAGGCATTCATGGATTTCTGCCATTTTTATCTCTAACAAATTTGCAGTTGTTAGCAAATGCATTATTAGGGCAGCATAAATTTCTGTTACATACATTTTGACGTTCCAACAATTGAATCTTAGCATATGTAAATTTACATGGAGCTTAATGTCTGGCCTGAAGTATTTTCTTACAACACTTGTGATCATTATGCTAGAGTCCTCTTCAGGCATGAATGATCACCTTCAGGGGCAACATGAGTAGAGGAAGCCTGAAGGGTTGGATGTCTCTACAGCCGCCACCTGTGCTGATTAGGGCTCCTAACCTGGGCAGTCAAGCCACGCTGGGCCGCCCTCAAGGGCCTGGAAGGAGTTGTGCAGCTCTGCCCATGCTGCCTCTTAAGCCTGATTATTTGTGTTTTGCAAAGTTCTTCTATATGGACATCTTTTTAACTGCCTTTGTTTCTGAATGCTAAAATTCAAGTGATTTTTCAGTATTTACTATGAGTTTATAAATTTTCTGTTAGCCACCAGCAGCACCAACTAGTAGGAATTATGCTGAAATGAGAGAAAAACTTCGCTTACGTTTAACAAAGAAGAAAGAGGGACAACCCAGGCAACCAGAGCTGATACAAGATAGGGAAAGTGTTGTTGATCATCGAAAAGTAGAGGACTTGCTGCAGTTTATAAACAGCCCTGAGACTAAGCCAGTAAGCAGCTCGCGGACAGCCAAAAGAGCAAGGCATAAGCAAAAAAAGGTAAGCCTAGACTTTTATTTGAGGTAGCCATTTATTGAAAGGCATGAAAATGAGCTACTCAATGTGTTTCAGTGGTGATAATACTATTTTTAAGATGTTTCACAAAATTATTTTCAGAGAGGACTTTTGGGTGTTAAGTTTTTAACTCTTGTTGCGTTGTTACTTTTTGTTTTTATTAGTAGATTGTTTAAACTGTTGTTGTTGTTGCTGTTAAAAGCCACTTTGGACTCTTTTTGGAGAGCAAACTGTGTTCAAATGCTTTAATATCTAAATAAGGTAAAGGTGCCCCTGACCATAAAGTCCAGTCGTGGGCGACTATGGGGTTGCGCGCTCATCTCACTCTACAGACCAAGGGAGCCGGCGTACAGCTTCTGGGTCATGTGGCCAGCATGACTAAGCTGCTTCTGGCGAACCAGAGCAGCGCATGGAAATGCCGTTTACCTTCCCACTGGAGTGGTACCTATTTATCTACTTGCACTTTGACGTGCTTTCGAACTGCTAGGTGGGCAGGGATATCTAAGTAGACTAATTGAAATTAATGAACATAACTAAGTTAGGTCCATTAATATCAACGGTTCTACTCTCAGTAAAATTTAGTTGAATCGCAGCCAGTGTGTGCTATATGAGCTATATCAAAACTATATTTCTGTATCGCCAGGAAGAATTAAATACAGCGCTGAGCAGATTTCCTGATGGAAAATGTTTGCTCCATGTGCTGCTTTGAGGGATTTCCCACCTAACCTGAGACAATTGGGGGAGGGGGAGAAGGTCCTCTTGCACTAGTTGAAGTCCTTGCATGGGCTTCTTCTGGTGTGATCAGTTAGTTGAATCCAGCCCTACATCAACTTACGTTTTTGGAATCTTCATGCCATTGTAAGAAAGGTAAACTGTTGTCTTCCCAGTTAAAAGAAAAGGCCCACATTGAAACCAAAGCTAGAGAAAAGGAACATCATCAGCTACTAGAACAGCAACAGCAAGAAGATAGAGGGGCGCAACAACTACAAGAGTTACAAGACATTAAGAAAAAGAAGAAAGAGAGGACCAGCACAAACTGCCAACAAGTACAGGTGCATACTCAGAATTGTCAAGTAAGGATGAAGCCTTCCCCTGACATCCCAGAAAACATTCAGAATGAATTCCTTGATGAAATAGAAACATCATCTGAATCACTGTCTAAACATGCAGATCATGTTGAACAGGGGCAAGTTTATGAAAAGTGCTTTGACCCATCAAATCCAATAAATGGTAGAGACTCAAAATTGCTTTTCAATACAGAGATGACTGTGAAATCACACGAACCCCTTTCTTTGCTTCTTAACATAATGCATCACCACACAGAAGATAACAACAAAGAGCAGATAACACAAATAAATGATCTGTTTTCTCAACGATTGAAAAAGTCTTCCAAAGCAACTGATATACAGACTCCACCTAAAATAAAAAACAAAATAAATTCTAAAATAAAAGTGGCAGAACTTCAGTCACTTGCCATCTCCAAAAAAGAGGAGAAAAAAGTAAGCACAAATAAAGCAAAGCAAATTAATCCTGTGACAAAGTCACCTTTTGTGAGAGGCTCCTTATTTCCAAATGAACAGCTGCATAATAAGCTTCTGCTACAAGAATCTCCACAGCCAAAAGGCAAGAGCAAGAAAAATAAGAAAAAGAAAAGTGACAAAGGGAACTCCTCAATTGGTAAGCCTCTATTTCATTAGCTAGTTGTGTATTTTAAATAGTTTAATGCTTCCAAAACATCTCTGGTCACATTGAGGACTATCTGAAATAATCCTGAAACTGAGAAGTTGCCTCCTGTGCTTAGTTGAGAAGTGTTGTAGCTCAGGGGTAGAGTAGATGATTTGCATGGGAAAGATCCCTGCTTCACCCCCTGTCATCTCCAGGTGGGGCTGAGAAAGGCCTCTCTCGCACACCGCAAAGATCCTCAGCAAGTCAGTGCAGACAATACTAAATTAGATGGACCTGATGGTCTGACTCATTACAAGGCAGTGTCATATGTGTACAACAGTCTTTTTATGAAATTATATCTTGTGCAACACACAAGCACACCCCCAGTGCATAGGCGCCAACTTTTAAAAAAGAACAACACAATCTGGCTTCCCTCCTCTCTCATTCATACTCCATTCAGCAACTAAGCTTGAAAAAAGCATATGAGAATTTCTTTTCCTAGCCTTAAATGCTGGTGGATGGGGCTGTGATTTTCATGGAGATTGCAGCTGGGGCAAGGGAAAGGTAATTTCTCTCTCCAGGTGCGATCTTCATGCAGATTCCCACTCACCCCATTCTTGAAAACAGCCTTCCATTGACATAAATAGAAAGCTGTTTTCAAGCTTATTTGTCACCCGGGGGTGGGGGGATTTTTGGTGAGGAAATTGTGACACATGAGGAAAGAGGAGTCAGCTTTCCCCTCCAGTGCTGCAGTTGCACTTGAACATAGTTTTCTGTTGGCCCTAACAGAAGATTCCTGCTGTGGCGGAGAATACTTGGCAAAATGGGAAGACTCCGCACACCAGAATTACCTAATAGGTTGGTGGCTCCCCACCTCTGCCTTAGGGTGCCTCTTGCTGGCCCTATTTCAGTGGTCACTGGTCACGTTACAGAAGTCCCCAACTTAAACTTAAGAATGTGGCTAAGTTCTTAAATATCCTATACCAGATTAAAAGGCTTAATTACTTCAGGTTGCATGTTTCCATTTGTTTCCTTGGGGAAAGAGGTAATTGAAAATAATCTTGTTTTTACAATGTGTTTTTTGCAGATGATGTGTTTTTGCCCAAAGATGTTGACCTAGACAGTGTGGAAATGGATGAAACTGAGCGGGAAGTTGAACATTTTAAAAGGTAAGTAAGTGCCATATGGCTGTCTTGTTGCTATTATGGCCCAAATAAAAACTCGCAACTGGTTTTAGGCATAGCTAAATAGCATCTAGGGGACACGGGTGGCGCTGTGGGTTAAAGCCTCAGTGCCTAGGGCTTGCCAATCAAAAGGTCGGCGGTTCGAATCCCCGCGGAGGGTGCGCTCCCGTCGTTCGGTCCCAGCGCCTGCCAACCTAGCAGTTCGAAAGCACTCCCAGGTGCAAGTAGATAAATAGGGACCGCTTACTAGCGGGAAGGTAAACGGCGTTTCCGTGTGCGGCTCTGGCTCGCACTGGCGCTGGCCCCCGGCCTCTTTGAGTGAGATGGGCGCACAACCCTAGAGTCTGTCAAGACTGGCCCGTACGGGCAGGGGTACCTTTACCTTTACCTTTAAAAAGCATCTAGGGTTGCATTCTGTTGAGGTATGCTTGTGCCCAGGCAACACTCTCTACTGGTGGAACAGAGTGTTCAGGGCATTGATACTGAGATCAACTAAGAAGTGCGCTAGACAGGCAACAAATGGAAGTGGTAGATTGAGCTTCTGGGGGCCTGGATCACAAGTTGTGTTTACTTGCCTTAAAATAAGGACAAACATCCTTACAACAGAAGGTAGGTTAAAAACTTCAGCTAGATCTCTGGGCCGTTTGAAGTAGATCAGTTAAGCTTTGTGATTCTCAAATGTCTAAAATAGCAGCAACTAAGAAGCTCCCTTCACCTTGCAAAAGAAAAAAAAAAGAGATTTGCTGGGAAATAATGCCTTGGTGGGTGGGAACAGGAGTGGATTTTTTCCATAAAATAACTTGTGGCCTTTATTGTGGCACTGATAACAAATTCTGGGCAGAACTTGGGGTTGTAGTACAGTGGTACCTTGGTTCTCAAACTTAATCCATTCCGGAAGTCCATTCCAAAACCAAAGCGTTCCAAAACCAAGGCGCACTTTCCCATAGAAAGTAATGCAAAACAGATTGATCCATTCTAGACTTTTAAAAACAACCCCTAAAACAGAAATTTAACATGAATTTTGCTATCTAACAAGACCATTGATCCATAAAATGAAAGAAATAATCAATGTTCTGTACTATAAAATAAATAAGACAGTAGTGTAGATGATAAATATTAAAATTAATTATTTTCCTTACCTGCACATGATAGTCATTGTTTGGATGGAGGGCTTTTATCCATTTCCTCAGTCACACAATCAATCAATCATAAAACGAAAAACAAGCCACAGTCACAAAAATGAAAAAGCCACAAAAACGCAAAAAATAGCAAAAAAACCAGCACCAAATATCACCTCAGAACACTGCAATCAGAAACGGAAGGCTTTAATTACAATGGGGGGGACCCAGATGAGTGGCGCAAGGGCAGACGAGTGGCGCAAGGGCATAGTAATTAAGAAAAAAGGCTTAATTACTATGCGGGGGACTGAAATTTGCTGTGCAACAGTAAAAACGGATGCTCAGGAGCACATTTGGCTTCCGGGGCAAAGTTCGAAAACCTGAACACCTACTTCCGGGTTTGCAGCATTCAGGTTCTGAATTGTTCCGGAACCAAGCTGTTCAAAAACCAAGGTACCACTGTATTTAAAACACAGTAGATTCTGCAAGCCTGAGATCTGCCCACCCGTGCCTTACAGTTTCAACTGAGGCGTTCTCATCATAAATCTTGTGAAGGCTCAACGTTTTTCTCTGCCCAAACTTGCAAGATGCTCTAAGACTATTTCATATTCTTGCAACAGGGGAAACACTAGCCGCCTCCTTTCAGAGGTTCTAGGTCATTGGGTGAATGTGGTGTACAAAACATCATTTTGGTAATACCCACCCAGAGACAGCAGGGGGCAGGATCCTTGCATTGTAGGGGGTTGGACTAGATGACCCTTGGGTGCCTTTCAACTCTGCAGTTCTATGATTCCATGTCATACTCCATCCATTAGTGCAGCCATTCCTCTTATTCATGCATCCATGAGGCCCATCTCTTCACCACCCAGCCCCCACCCCCTCTCAGCCACCCACACGTGGGTACATGAATACATGCATGCATTTACTCTCTTATCTATCAACACACCCTTCTAATATATAAATAGACACTTGCTTCCCATACAAAAACAGACATTAAATGCTTGACCAGTAAAGAGTTTGAAGTCAATTTTATTATTCTTTTATTTTATTTATGAATCACTTTCCATGAAACATCCTCGATCGATTTAACAATAAAAACATATATAGAAATCAACTTGAAGGCCAAAATAGATACAGACTGACATCAAAATCCCCACTTTTTTTTTTTTAAAAAAAGCACAGTGTCTCTTTTTTAACATCTGAGGTGCCACAAGCTGTTACTAGTCATCTCAGACCTTATTTCAATTTAGATTATTTTACTAATTCACTTAGAATTAGGCTAAAAATATTGTTCAACATATTGAAAGTTTTCCCTTCTGACTTTCAACAGATTAAGACTTCTTATTATAATACATATCCACCATTGCTGAGTGCTTTCTTTTTATTTTCATCTGTTATTTTGTTAGTAGCATTTAGTAGCATTTTTATTTTAAAAAGTGGGTCAGTATCTCTTAGGAGTCTTCCCAGATTTGCCGCCACTGATGAAACTGTGCACAAGTTTCCAGTGTAGCAGCCTTCTTTTCTAAGCAGCTAGAAGGACTCATAAAATAAAAATGCTCCCCTTCTTACTTTCTGTGAAAGGCTTATGGGTTCAGCTCCATTTAGTACATGTGAATACTTTGCTTTTTAACTACAAAGCACACTTTATTCACAAGTAGCCCATAACTTCAGTTCTCTGCACTGTTATACAACACCTCTGCAGAAACAGAGAATGGACAAACTAAAACTCGCAAAGCAGAAACCTACCCTAGTAACTACTTTTATATATTACAGCAAATGAGAGGGTGGCCGCATATGCCCACTGCTGTATTGTTCAGTCTTTCCATTTCTGTAATACTAAATCTGGCTGAACGAAAAATACAAATATGTTTATCCCACATGTGTAACACCATGCACCTTCTTGATATATGTTTTTTTCCACAACACATTTATGAGGTAGGTAAACTGAAAGAATGATTTGTCCAAGCAGAAAGCAGAGTAGGGATTTGAAGTTGTACCCAAATAGTACTGCATCTAAAAGAACATTGTAAGCTTAATCATTGGGACTGAGGCATTGAGCTCTGCTCCATATATAAAAATGCATGCATAGTTGCACCAATGTTTAGGTTCCAAAGACTTTAAAATGAGCACTGGGCATCAGGCACTGTTAGCAGGATTAATGAAGTCAGTTGTAGAACTGAGATCAAATTCCAATATGGGGGGGTCATCATTTTCACGTTAGTGCCACTCTTGGGAGCCCGTGGCTCTCCACATGTGGCTGGAGTTCAACTCCCACTTGCTTTGCTAGCAGCGGCTGATTGGAGCTGAAGTGCAGCAACGTCCGGAGGGCCACAAGGTCCCCATCCCTGTTTCAGCACAATCAAATGAGATTAAACATTGGTTTGTAGCCTCTAGGTCTCAGTCAGCAACACATTTTAATAGCAGCTGTTATTTGAAATGAGCCAGAGCTGAGGGGCCAGAAGCATTGGCTCTGCTTACTGACTTGCCACATTCGCTCATTGCAAAATGCAGACAAAGGTATCTGTAAACCTTACCCCACTGTGAATAGCAATTTTGACTTTAAAAGAAGTCATATATATATATATAAAATACAACATTAGTTATCATGTCAAATCATTCAGCCTTCTTCCACCCTAGGGTGGGTGTTAATGCACTCTCTTTTAGCTGAAGTTTGAGCAACTCTGCTCAAGTATTAACAAGGTACATTTTATATAATTAGAAATCTAATAATTATCATGGAAATTGTAATATAGACATGATGATATATACTTCCTTGGCGTGTATTAGATTTCCTTTACACATATTTTCTTTACAGATTCTGCTTGGATTCTGCCAGACAGACAAGGCAAAGACTTTCCATCAATTGGTCCAACTTTAGCTTGAAGAAAGCTACCTTTGCTGTCCACTAAAGGACACAACATGGATATGAATGTTGTGGGATCTAATTACTAACTGCACTCCCTGTGCTGAGAACTGCTGTGGCCTTGAGACAAATACCTTCATTAGCAGTGCTGTGTGGATCTTCACTGGTCATCTAGCCTTTCCCCTGATTATGCTAGAAGGCTGCAGAATTGCTGCTTTCTAACTACATATGTTAGTTTCTGTGATTGAAGTCTGTGAATGAGACTTATCTGACTATAGTCTGCAGTTGCTGGAATTGGAACAACAGCATGTTTCCAGTTTCTGGAGATACCTTGGCTTTCCCCATTTTGCTATGACTTGTCCTTTAAACAGAGCAATGAATCCAACTAGTTTTGCTCTTTCCTTATAGACTTCTTTAAAGAAATTGTCATAGAGAAAATTCCTCTTTTGGGACAAGCATTTACTTTTGTTTTTCACAATCTACTGTTGAGAATGTACAAGTTAAGCAATTTGTGTTTTGATTCCCAATTTGTAGCCAGCTTGTGTAAAAATACTTGCAAGAGGAAGTTTAGCAAATGAGTACTTGCATATCAAATCAGTAAAACTGTATAACTGTATTAACGCTGAAGCCTATTGGCTGATTTTTTAACATATTGTTAAATAATATTAAGATCATGCCTTTCTTGTTGAAAGATGGAATACATTAGTAATCGCAAAAGACTCATGCTCTGTTTTGTGTTTCATTGCTGCCATGGTAGATGGTGGTGGGAAGTTGGCATATTATAGATGAGGGAGGGTTCATGTAGTTTTTGTTTTTATGTGTTTGGACAGCTACCCTGGGGAAAACATTGTGCAAAAATCGCTAACAAATAACAGCTGTGAAAAATGTTAGCTGTTATGATTAGGTTGTTGAACTGCAACAGAGTCAGCAATTCAGAAGCAAATAATGTAATTGGTATGATACCTGAATTAATTTATAATCCTAGAAACAGTGTGAACCCATCTCATACCTGCTGTAGTTGTCACATCTCTGTGGGCTGGTTGAGCACAGCACTCTGCTGGTGGAGCAGTATATTTCTACATCTAATATAAGCCTTCTAGCACAGTGGAGGAAAGAAAGCTAGACAGGATGTTATGCTCACTCAGAAGGTTGGTCCTGCCCACAACTATGGTGTGATGTTACCTTTGGAAAGAAAGTTAATGAAGATCCCCTCCCTCCAAACCCTTCTCCAGCTGCATTTGAAGACAGGATTCTTTGCAACTGTTAGAAATGCATGACCAGGAATATAAAAAACCTAGCCAGGGAACTTTGCTCTCAGACATTAAGACATCACTTGGCCACCAATTCAAGAATACTCAAGAGGGGACTTTGATGATGGGGAGCTCTGCATAAAAAGGCAACTCAACAGCCAAGATAAACACAAATAATAAAGGGCAGATAGGTGATGTTTATCTTTTCAGATTCCCCTTTCAGATACTCTGCCCAGGATTTCAAACACAAGGATCTGCCAGGAACATCAAGCTCACTTCTGCAGCTGGGGATGCAAGGACAAGGCTTCCAGCACAGGTAAGCAAATGAGAAGTTGCTTGTGCATTAAAATGTGGCTGTCGGCACCCTCCCTCCTTCCTTCTCCTGAGAAATATATTTTGTGTGCTCCATTGAAATTAAAATATGCCAAATTATCAACGACCACAATGAAATGAACTTAGAGTAAGGCAAAAGTGACTGGTTATCCCCCCCCCATCAATATGAGTACTTTTCAAAGAAAAAATAGAGGTTTCTTGGCCAGTTGAAAACCACAGCTGGGAAGGACCATACCTCAATAGTACAGTGCATGTTTTGCATTTAGGAGACAACAGTTCCAGGTAAAATATCCAGTATTTGCATGTAAAGGATCAGATACGTTGGAGAGTCACCATAAGTCAAGAATATACAATATTAGGTTAGATTAATCATTGGTCTGATTTACAAAGCGGCTTCATGTGTTTATATCCCAAAGAGAATAACAAATACCTTACAGCATTCCCCCACATTGATTAAAAATAAAGTTACACGTTTTAAAAATGTTTCTTCAATTTTCATGCGTAATACATTTTGCAGCACCTGGAAAAACCAACATGGCAAAATTAGAAGGCCTCAGAGCTCTAGGTACAGAATGTAAAATAAACCTTACTCTTTGGGTTCTGTGCCTAGATCAGTGTTTAAACAAAGTAATTACCCCTCTCTCCCCCAAAAAACAACTTTATCTAAAGTACAATCCTTCTGCTGTCTGTATGGGACAATTGTCTAAAGGGAATCATGTCCATGTATAGTCTTGGTCAAGACGACCATGTATAGTCTTCTTGAATCTGAACTCACAGGGAGTTAAGTCTTTTGCATCATGTCTTTTACATTGTAAATCTCTATACAGTACAGGTATTGTCTTCATTTAATGTGTACAATGCTTAGTAAATTCTAGGTACTATACAAATGATAAATAGCTTGCTAGAAAAACATAAGCTACAAGGTTCAAGGCACGCACTTGTGCGGCCATATGAGCAGAAGTCTTAGGACAGGTTTAATAGGAATCTAATGCCTTGCTATAATTCTTTTTTAAGTCAGTTATCATGATAAAGTATAATCCCCAAAATAATCTAAGAGTCACAGGAAATAATTGTGTTTTATCCCCGGGGAATAGTCACTTACAATACTTTTTTGCTTTTATAAATAGTGGGGTTCTAATTAGTCACGCCCACTAAGACTTGCTTATCAAATAGAAAACCTTTGGGTTTCCCCAACCCTTACACCTTACCTTGGCTGTTGCTTATGTTTAAGTCTTTCATGGAGACCAGCATGACATTTTTCTTGCCAACTGCAGCTTCAGCATCAGAGCAGCTGCCCAAAAATAGAGGATGCATCCAGTGTTACTTTATCTGGCTACCTCATGAGAAAATGTGTTTTTCCTTGCAGGTGACTAACACTGAAGAGCTAGACATCTCAGTGGATTAGGAAGCACTGATGTGTAGCTTGTTCTTCACTTTCATTCTGCCAATGCTATGAACAAAAGCCACAGCATGTTTTGCTCAGTAAATGTTCTAAAGACTTTAATCCTTCTGTCCATATATGGAGTTTCAACTTAAGAAGCTTCATCTAAATCTGAAATCTATTGCATTGGATTTAGAAATATTTTAATGTAGTGGGACATATTGTAATGTTTATGCAGGATGTGCTTTTATTGGTGTTAGTATCATTTCTTACCATCTCTCTTTTACTTAACCAAGCAGCCAGGCAGACTCATTGCTGTGTGTGATGTTTCTCTGCTGCTAGGAAGGTAGATCATCAAACTTTGATTGTACAAGTCCCTTCTTCCTCAATCCCCCCACTCGCTTAATAAGAAATGTGATTTTACAGTACAATCGTACTTCAGAAGTTGAATGGAATCCATTTGGAAGTCCGTTCGACTTCCAAAACGTTCAGAAACCAAGGCGCGGCTCCTGCAGCCAATCAGAAGTCGTCTCGGACGTTCGGCTTCCAAAGAACATTAGCAAGCCGGAACATTCACTTCCGGGTTTGTGGCGTTTGGAAGCTGAAGCGTTTGACTTCCGAGGTACAACTGTGCTACCATATAATTAAACATTGCTCCATTACTTTAGTGTCATAATAATCAACAGCTGAGGGCAATAGGGAGCAATGAAGCAAGCATTTTCTCTGTCTTCAAAGCACATGACTATAAAGTCATCTCTAAGTGAAATTATAGTGACTATTTGAGAAGCATTGCCATGTTGGTGGCTGCCCTGGGCAACTACACTAGTTGACATCACCCCAGACCAGATCACTTCATCCCTCCGTATCCTATGAATGTACCTAAACATTTGGCTAAGCCATAACCTCCATACAGTCGTCCTAGGCAAGCTGCTGTGGGTTACATCAAAGTTAGTAGCATAGGATTGATACCTGCATACCCTTACGATAGTGTTGTAATTATTGCTGAGATTATGCTTTGAAAACCACTGCATAAATAATAAGGCTGCAGTTCTAAATACCTTCACTAAAGAGTCAGACTGATCGAACCTAGTGACACTTGTGTAAATGTGTGATGATAGGGTTTGGATTTGATATCCCGCTTTATCACTACCCGAAGGAGTCTCAAAGCGGCTAACATTCTCCTTTCCCTTCCTCCCCCACAACAAACACTCTGTGAGGTGAGTGGGGCTGAGAGACTTCATAGAAGCGTGACTGGCCCAAGGTCACCCAGCAGCTGCATGTGGAGGAGCGGAAACGTGAACCCGGTTCACCAGATTACGAGTCCACTGCTCTTAACCACTACACCACACTGGCTCATGTTTAATCTGATGTGTTGTTTAATCTGATGTGTAACTTTACTCTTGCTGTGGCACTCTGAACTGTTCCTGTGTTTTGGATTGTTTCTGATTGTTATTCTTTGCCGTCCCTCTCTGCAGCCACACATTCCTAAGGGTTAAGCAATAACTAGAGCCTCCAGGACAGCAGGGCCCCAGACATGCAGTACTTTGGCTGTAGCTGTTCCACTGTTGACCATGTCCCTTTTCATGCATTAAACCCAAAGTTGTATTACAGCTCACATAAAGGTTTTGACCAACCTGATTTAGTCAACTAGGATCACAGCCACTCTGAAAGTTAGTAGCTGAAAAACAAAACTAGCTGCAGCTTGACAGCAACTAGTAAGAAGGAAAAATTCTAAAACGTATTTTTTTACCTGTAAGATACAATCGGATGTTGAGGTTTTTGTTTATCTACAAAGAGAAAAATCCATTAATAATACGCACTAAAAGATTTGTACAAATAATATACTGCCTTTAATTTAGTCCTCATTTATCATTAAAATAAAAGCATATCTTGGAAGAGGCAGAAAGAATGTCCAGAGGACTCGGCTAGATGTGTCAACATGCTTATTTTTGCAATTAATGCGCACGTTAAAAAAAATGCAAATAGCAGTCGCTGGTGTGTGCATCAATGATAAGGATCACAGTGGGCAGGAAAGGAGGAGTATTTAACCTTTTCCTCCCCTGCAGCAGTCATGATGGAAACTGCTCCTCCAAAGCTGCTATTTGCTCCTGTTGGTGCTAGCTGGAATTGTAAAGTTCCAGAGGACAAGGGTAAGTTAAAATATGACACATGGAATAACGGGTGAGAAGGAATTATATCAGTAAAACGAGTAGGTGGTCAAGCTGAAAGATGAGCATATAGATTAGAAGTGATTAGAAGCTGAACTGGGTTTAAAATCAGAAATGTGAAGAAGTTCTGTCAGAAGAATAAGAAGAAAGTGGATAGAATACAATTTAATCAAGAAGAAATGTTCACACATTTGGGGTATGGGAAAGAGAGCACATTAAAGAACAAATATGTTTAGTGAGGGAGGACATAATAAGGTAGGACCAAACATGAACTTGACTCAACTGTGGAGCAAGCTTACACCTTGGCTTTTTCACGACATGGATGCAGAGCCAGTGCAGTGTAGCCGTTAGAGTGTTGGACCAGGGCCCGGGAGACCTGGGTTCAAATCCCCATTCAGCCATGAAGCTCATTGGGCTAGTCACAGTCTCTCAGCCTAACCTACCTCAAAGGGGTGTTGTGAGGCACAATGTAAGTCATCTTGAGCTCCTGGGCAGTAAGGTGGCACATAAATAAAGTATATAAGCTGAAGGAAATTGAGTGAAGGCAAGAGGGAATAAGGAAGAGTGTTCAAGTGGCATCATCAAGAACCTGAGACGTGAAGAAGGTTAAAAGTGAAGAAAGGAAGGAAAAAACCCAGGAAGCTTGAGACTATAAATTACAACCGGCCTGCAAACCGGAAAGTGGGGAATTACGGAATTATCTTGAGCAAAATGTTTGTAAGAAGAAGGGTTGGACAAGAAGCATTTTACCCAAGAAAGAACACAGAACAAGAGCTAAGCAGAGAATCAAAGTCAAGAAATGTGGATAGTGAACCAAGTCCATGGCAGACAATTGCAAGGTGGATATTAAGTGGATAAAATGGAGACTCAGATACAATATAACCACTTCAGAGCTATTAAAACAATGACACACACTGTTTAATACCTTCCACATTTTTGCAGTGACGACACCTGAATCTTAGGCTGACCACACAGACCAGGATAATTACAATCACCACCAGAATGGCAATGAAGCTGATAACACCTGGATAATGAGGAAAACAAGACCCATAATGGCAGCCACTGGTAGTTTTCCATTCAACATCTGTTAGAATCAGTGACAACAAATAGGGTTGACAGTGCTGCCAATCACTACTTAAAACCCAAACTTGCCGAAGTAGTTAAAAATGGGCGGGAGCACAATTAAGGACAGCCAACAAGAGCATCCCAATACAACAATTGATGTGATTGTCTAGTGTCTAGGAGTGTATAAATTTCTGTAAATCCAGGTGGGAGCAGAGACAAGTGCAGGAAGTCATAATGTTTCAAAAATGTAGAGTCTGCATATTTTTTTAATCTGCTGTATCTGAACATCAAATGGAGTTATTGAATAACCAGAAATTCTCTTAAGCCTATTAACAAATGCCCCAGAAGAAATTTCACTGGCAGCCCTGTGACAGCTGGAACGTACCAGTGCACTGCAGTGACAAATTCTTTACTACTGCCAAGTGCCAGCATTGTGGCAATAGGATGGTGCATGTTCTTTCAGGAAGAGCTATCGGTACTGGACAGCACAGCAGCATTGTGCAAAGTGGTGGCGTGGCAGAGATTTGGGTGGCCTTGTGTGTTCATGAGTGATTGCTCTGTCAGCCCTGTCCACCAATTTCCATGCATTCAATGTGACATTTATAAAGGACAGCCTATTCACACATGCTCTCTGCAGTCTGAAAACCCAGTACTTTCCTAGCTGAGTGGGCAGCCTGCATATGCACATTTGTGTGCAAATAGGCTCCCTTGAAAACGTGCACATCAGGCCAGCAGGGTTCACCACATCAGGCTCTCTCTCCATGTTTTAAGTGTATATGTGGAATGGAATAACTGAAAAGACTTGATGTACCTTTGAGACAGTGTACCCCGAGAATAGTTTGTGGGGCACCCAATGTATAAGGTGTCTGCAGCTAAGCAGATCTCAGTCTGGCCATTACTTCAATGCAACCACACCTCACCCACACTGCTTTTGAGGTCCTTTCAGAATGGGTAGAACAAAAAAGTGGCAGTCAACCATTTGTACTCAACTCCTCTATTTGTGTTCTGTCCTTCCTCCAGATAATTTATAATTTTATTCTAGACATGCTTATGTTCTTTACTCCCAGGTAAGTGTTCATAGGAGCTCATACATTCTTGGGACACTTTGCAGGAAGTTAAATTAGGCAATACAGGCACTCTAAGTACATTTGAGAATGAATCTGACAAAATTAAAATTAACAAATACTATGGGTTCTATGCAAAACAGTGTTCCCCCATCCCTCTGGACAGTAGCATTGCATCCTTTATTAGCGCCCGGTGTGTGTGTGCGCACCAGGCAGGACCAGGGGCTAGGGGCAGAGGGTGAACAAAACCTGCCGCTCCACCGCCAAGCAGGTGCAGGGATGCATTGCGCTGCTTGCCCACCCGTGCGGGGGGAGCCCTTGGTGAGGGGGCCGGGGGCGCAGTGGCAAGACTGGGCTCTGGGAGCCAGAGACCTCCGGCAGCAGGCAGGGCGGGAATCCCTGTGGGGGGGGCCCTGACTCACACCCCCTGAAAACCATGTGCCCTGAACTATGACCCCCCCTGGCCCTCCCCACACTACACCCCTGCCTCTGGAGACATTTTTGGGACAGTGCAGGGCATGTGTGGGGCAAGAAGGATGTCCTGTTGTGCTACTGCAATTTTGTAGTTGAATGCTGCTTCGTGAATCCTGACTTCTTTTTTGCTAAGCTCTACAAACTGATAAGGTGTTCTTTGGGGGCAAGAGTGTGGAGGTATAATCAGAATACTGATTTCCGTAAGATATAAATATTTTTAAAATACTTGGAAATATATTTAATGCTGGCACCCTTTAAACACATCTGTCTTATTACTTTCTCTCCAAAATTGTGACACCTTATCTTAATGTCTTTACTCACCAGTTGCTGCCACTGTTAGTGCTGCTGATTTTTCTTCTGTAGGGGAAGGGATAGTGAGAAAATCTGTATATACGTACAGGAGACCTTTCGTGGGAGAGGTGGCCCCGTTATATATACCTGTGGAAACTAAGAAATAGGAAGGTATAGAGACATTGAGAGGTGGATTAAAATGAAGAGGCAATGGATTGGGGTAAGACTCTGCATCTACTACTACCTTTGTGACTGACGTTTTTTTCCTGACTCAAAACAGCATTGCATTCCCAAGTTGTTGTTTTTTTAAAAAAAAAAATTAGACGATGATAGATTTCTTTAAAATTTATAGATTAACTGCCTTTTTGATTGGATAGCATGTTTTGTGATTTTATACTCTAATGGCCATTGGCTATAAACAATGAAATGGGATGAATGGACTCCAGTGCTGCGGGTGGCTGGCTGGAGAGGGAGGACCCAACTGGCCTCAGCACAGCATGGCTTCTCCTCACCAGCTTCCTTGCTGTCCAGCAGCAGCATCCTTTGCCTCAGCTGCCAAACAAGCAGGGCTACCCCTAGTATATGGAGGACAAAGGAGACCCAGGGCACAGCCAGTGTGCTCACACCAACTTCTTTCCTGTCTCAGTACCCTTACATGTGTTCTGCATAAATATGCACAGTAAAATATCCAAAAACCAGTCAGGGTTAGGGAAAAACCGCTCTCTTCTCTGAGAAAGGAAATGGCAATGCAGAACAAGAACAAGACAAGGCATAAAATCCACTGACCATCAAAAATACCTTTTTGGCCACTATGAATTTAGCTGTATGGAACAAAGGGACTGCATCTGACCTAGCAAAAATAGGTTTCAATTCCCTTTCTCACCTAAATCAAGCAACAATCAGTTTTCTAATATAAGAACATTCATTACCACAGGATGCTGAGAGCTACTTGTTTATAATGCATAATAGTAGCATGTTGAAATGACAAGTGATGGTCTGGCATTTTCCCACCAAAGGATCTGGCCACTGTAAGTAATCCTGAGTACAGGTGTTAGAGATGAAAGGGAGGATAAAGAGCCCTTGCCCTCCATCAGGATCACACAAAAGGTTCCCTCATCGCTTTACTGGAACTCATTGAAAAGGTAAAGCCTTTTAATAGCAGGGTAATTGTAGAGGGTCTACCTGCTGAGGATGGCTGGATGAAGCTTCCATTTTTCTTGGGCACAGACTCTATAGGCAAATCGGAAAATAGGAGAGCAGTTAGGATATATATCTTTTGTGGGGACATGTTGGTTTTGCTACATTATCTGACATCCAAAACAAAGGCTATATGGCCAATTTTACCTCCAAGTGACCCATTTGTTGCTAATGCCTATTTTCCTGCCCACACACACACACGTTAGCTAAATATCTTAAATATCTGAATTCAGTTCAGTAAAATCTGTCCTAATGTCTTGCTCCTCAACAGAAAGCTCAACATCTCAATTCACATGTACTGATCTCCTTCAAGTCTACATACTGACATTAGATGGCCAAAACAGGCCCTCAAAGTTCCCTCTATAATAAGCAGAGCATGTTAATAATAATCCAGGGTTAGGGATTAGGTTCTGGTCCCTGCAGCACCCATGGGGGGGGGGCACACAGGAGCCGCCTTGCGCAAGTGGAAGCCTTTCTGCAGGGCTTCCGCTGATGGGTCTCATTTGTTGAATCCTGCCCATTGCATCTGCTCTCTGACAGTGTAGGCCCTCCACAAGGACTTTCTGCTTATGCAATGAGGCTTTCCCCTGCCTCCTCTTCTCTGTGCTCAGACTGGCTCTGAGGGCTTGGGAGAACCCCCAGAACAGCGCATGTGGGCAGGAGAGCAGGGATCTTTAAATCTGGCAAACCACACTCCTTGCATAGCTGGAACAACTGGAAGAGAATGACATGGATTTCCCTCTGTATTTTAGTCATCAGCACATCCTCGCTTTATCCATCGGTGTATCCTGCGTACACTCAGTATAATTTAACCCCCCAAAAATGATGAAGAATTATGTTGTTTTCCACATCATATATTCATTCAGCTTTTGTTTTAATTAGCAGTTCCATCAGCTTTTCTTCAACAAAACAGGCACCATTGTCCTTTTGGTGAAACAGCCACACCTTTGTTACAGAAATTGTGTATTAAAGGCCCTAGTCAATCTGTAATCCTTAAACTCTGAAATATATGTATTGCACAACAGGAAGGCAGTTTTTTAGAGCCAGATTTGTTAAAAGATCTGCACCTCTTTCAGCCAAAGGAACTAGATTTGCATGAATACTGAGTGAGAACTGCTTTACTTTGCTCCTTGATGAATTGATAAATCTGTGTTATATTGAATTAGAACATAGATTCATCTTACTCAGCATTGTGTACACTGACTGAAAGCAGCTCCCCAGAGTTTCAGGCAGAGAGAAATCTTTTGCGGCCCTGCAGCCTGAGATTTTAACTGTAGATGCCAAGGACTGAAATTTATCCATTCAAAACACAAACTCACCATTGCCCTCCATTTGAACAGGATTAAGGTGGCAATCATAAGCCCCTTGGAACTTTCCCCTCAGACTTGCATAGAACTGGGCAATAAAGTCTCTTACCTTGAAGAAGAACAGAGTCACATAACCAGAAAAACATCAAAAAATGTAAAGCTATCATTATGTCTTCCACTCCTCAGAAACTTGCAGCTCTGTCCATTCTGCAGTCTGGGAGAACAAAAAACAACCAGGAGAGAAGTTTGTCTGCATGTGCTGATTGTCCAAGAGCTTCCTGTTAAAGAATAGAAGGAAGCAGACTGAGTCAACAAGGGGATTGACGCTGTGGAATACTTCTTTTGCCCATTATAATTCCAAAGGAAATGAAACAGAATTTACCGGCCACAAAAGAAATTTCAGTATTGTTGTTGTGAGGAGTCTCTACGCTTACGAGAAATTTGTGGGGAATGAAAATGAATGAAAATAAGTACACAGGAATATTTAACCTTACTGCTGGTCTCTGTTTTGAAAGAAGGACTATTGGCCTGTGTGCAGAGTTTAGCAGTCTGGTGCTTTTGGAATATAATCATTCTGTTCAGAGTGTTTGCTGTCTCTCCCTGTGCAGTCCTCAAAACTCTCCATTTGAGGCAAATGAACTGTGAACCCCATAATTTGGAATCTCCTCCAAACCTGTGACAAAGTTTTGCAGTTATTTTGCAGCAAAACCCCTGCATTTTGCAGCACCCCACCAGCGGAGCAATTACTATATTCAAACCGGGGCTCATTGCTATTACTCTAGAACCCAACATTGTGTGATTCAGGATGGAGAGATAAGACCTTTGAGAAACTTCAAGATTCACTTCCGCCCCAAGTCACGATGGGAGACGACATCCGCTGGGAAGTGAAAGAAACAACACCATTTATGGTCAGAAGGAATCTCCATGGGCATAACAGTTTTCATGCGCTGGACAGAACAAAGATAGTACAGTCATACCACATGTTACGGACGCTTCAGTTTACGTGTTTTCGGCTTGCGGACTGCGGGAAACCTGGAAGTACCGGAACAGGTTACTTCCGGGTTTCGCCGCTCGCACATACACAGAAGCCCCAAATTGCGCCTGTGCAGACGCGCCACTTCAGGATGTGAATGCTGCGGGTTGTGGACATGCCTCCATCAAGGATTATGTCCACAACCCGAGGTTCCACTGTGGTTTGAGTTCCTCACTTGAAGTTTTATAAATTTATATAACAACACAAATGGAAATCATTAATTATGCAGCCATTGATTAAGGGATTGTTATTATAACTAAAATTAATAAGATTATGGGATGCAGTGATATAAGATCGGAAATGCATCCGAGCCACTTTAATTAAAATGTATTAATTGGAAGTTGCTTGGTATTTGAATAATTGTGTTAATTGGGAATTAATTGATAGTGTTATAATTTGGCTATTATTGGGGGAATATTGAAAAACTAATAAAAACTTGTTTTTTTTTAAAAAAAAAATTGTGTGATTCACTCTAAAGCAGTGCCAAAGTGTGGCAACAGTTTTGCAGCAAAACCCTTCATTTTGCAGCACCCCACAAATTGAGTGATTCCTCAGTAATGGCAGAAGCATAATGTGTGATGAGTGAATGAAAACAGAACAGTCTGGGGAATGTGTGAGCTTTATGTGCACAGATTTCATCGTTTAAAGCTTGTAAGATTAAAACACAATTTATAAATTATAATGTGTTGTAAAATTGAGTCTTTGGGAAGATAGCAATGCAGTAGTTTTGTGTTTTCATTAACAGAGTTCCTTCCCTAATTCTCCCCTCTCCCATATTACAAATTTGGGGTTGTAAGAATAGGCTCCTATTGAATGATGGCTAAGGTTGGTGATCCTTTGTCGAATTGTCTGAGAGAGAAATAGCTTAATGGCATCCATTCAGGAGTTACTCAAATTTTAAAGGCAGCGATACTGAAATATTGTAATCTTTACAGAGGTAAATATTGGGGTGGGAGAGCTGAAAATAATGCCAACATATTTCACATCTGGCAACCAATGTGCCACTTTGGTTTCAGTACGTGGGTAGACAAGTTTATGAAGCCCAGGACACAAATTTGCACGGCCCTAGCAGCTTTGGTGGCTCATTCACCAGTATTTAGCATTAACTCTGGAAGTGTATACTCGATTCTGGCCAAACTAAGCCTCCTAAAGCAAAATATACATCAGGATTAAACCCCCCCCAAACCCCCCCCCCATAGAATCATAGAATTGAAGACTCGGGAGGGATACCCAAAGGTCATCCAGTCCACCCCACCGCAAATATGACCATAAAACCTTCATCCCCCAATTTCAATCTAACAGCATCAAGCGTGAAAGAAAATAAAATGCTCAGAGTGTACTTCATGTTTCAGAGAAACACCCCTCGCACTGTATATAGGTCTCATGATTCACACTGTCACTCAAGAAAAAATATATAGATAAATTGTCTCATCTGGGTCTGAGTGTTATATATAATCATGTGCAAGAAGTATCAGCCACAGTAACAAATACACTGTGTAAACAATACATGGAAAATTGTACTCTAGGCGGCTTCCAGCACATACAGTATAAAAACATAATAAAACATCAAACATCAGAAACTTCCTGGCCAGGGCTGCACCAACACTTTGAATTGTGCTCAGAAACATACTGCGAGCCAATGTAGATCCTTTAGGACAGGTGTTATGTGGTGCTGGTGGCTGCTCTCAGTCACCAGTCTAGCTGCCGCATTCTGGATTTAGTTGTAGTTTCGGAGTCACCTTCAAAGGTAGCCTCACATAGAGTGCATTGCAAATGTCCAAGCAGGAGATAACCAGGGCATGTACCACTCTGGCAAGACAGAGCGCAGGCAGTGAGGATCTCAGCCGGTGTACCAGATGGAGCTGGTAGACGGCTGCCCTGGACACAGAATTAACCTGTGCTTCCTTGGACAGCTGTAAATCCAAAATGTCTCCCAAGCTGTGCACCTGGTCCTTCAGGCACACAGTTATTCCATTCAGGACCAGGGAGTCCCCCACACCTGCCTACCTGCCTGGGGATGAAGGTTTTATGGCCATATTTGCAGTGGGGTGCACTAGATGACC
Source organism: Podarcis tiliguerta (assembly GCF_965153285.1). NCBI lineage: Eukaryota > Metazoa > Chordata > Lepidosauria > Squamata > Lacertidae > Podarcis > Podarcis tiliguerta. The sequence goes on along the minus strand of NC_139540.1, from coordinate 85,877,742 downwards.
TTTGGGGTCCCCTCCAAGATTTCAGTTCTATGATACTATGGGGGTTTTTTGGGGGGGGTAATCCTGATGTATATTTTGCTTTAGGAGGCTAAAATTGGTCAGAATTGAGTGTACACTTCCAGAATTAATGTTAAATACATTACTTCTGGTAAGTGAGCCACCGTAACCGCTACAAGGCTGGGCAAATTTGTGTCATGCGCTTTTTAGACTTGTCTGCCCATGTGCTATCTGTGATCCCCCCCCCCCCCCCAGCTCTCCCACCCAACTAAAGAGGAATTCAGTGTAGTTCCTCAATACCTTCAGGAAATATTTTGGTGACTGTGGAACCAGAAATCAAGAAAGCTGCTCATGGAAGGTCACGATAAAATAGTCATTATAAAATAAAATGGAGAGGGGAGCCATTACCAAGAATTTGAATTTACCAGACATATTTGAAGGCATTAATTTGCAAGTTCTCTTTCCCAAAGGGATAAACATGAAGAGCCCTTTGGGGCATCTTCAACATATGTGTGCTTTAAACTTATCATACAATAAAAAATTGAGTTTTTCTTTTTTACCAAGAATGTGTTTGTACACCAGTCTGCATTTCAGTCAGGCGCCAGTTTGGAGTGAATCCAATAACACTGGGTTTGTAGCAATTGCTCAGTTTGTTGAGTGCTGCAAAATGTGGGGTTTTCACTGCAAAACGCTACAAAACAATGGCAAAAGTTTGACATCAGTTTGGAGGGGGTTCCAAATTTTGGGGTTCATAGTTAATGCTAAGTATGAACCCCATGTTTGATGTATAAATTACCAAGTTTGTGGGGCACTGCAAAATGCAGGCTTTTCACTGCAAAACACTGCAAAAAGGCAAAACTTTGGCACAGGATTGCTGTTCTCTGTCTCTTTCTGAAGACTTCATGGATACAATGAGTCAGAAACAGGCTACACAACAAAATGCTTCCTTCTCCGTCCGACACGTGCAATCTATTTTCCAGGGACAATCTGGAATTTACAGAAGCCATACTGGTTTCTGATTTGATCCAGCAATGTCCTGCTCCTCCCAGGACATCCCTATTTTAATCAGAGAAATATTGGAGTGTATGGAGTTATCTGACCCCTGAGTCATCTGAAGGCAGCCTTGTATAGGGAAGCTTTTTATATTTAATGTTTTTATATATGTTGGAAGCTGCCCAGAGTGGCTGGGGAAACCCAGACAGATGGGTGGGGTTTAAATAGTAAAATTATTATTATTATGGAATAGGACGTACCTATTTTCATCGGAGAAAATAGAAGGGTTGGAAGGTATGCAAGTCCAGTGTGCAATACTGCATGAAGGAATTATTTTTAGCTTCTTGATCTTCCGAAAAACAGCTGCTGTTCAAAGTGCTTGTTGCCAGCTAATTTGGCAGTGGTGTGGGTTTAGTATCAGCTCCACTGCATTGCATTGGCCATATCAAGGCGGTCAAAATCCACAAAACCAGTGGGGGGGGGGCTGCTGGCAGTCACTGGGCCAGGGCGCTTGCCTGGAGGGCACCGGGAGAAGGACGCAACAGCTGCCAGCACCAATCCCGAAAGCAGCACGGGGCTCGCCAGGGCACCAGTGGGCAAGGGTCGCTCCCGTGGGGCACCCCACGCACAGCCCTGTCCCCTGGGTGCGTCCAAATACAGGACCGGGGAGCAGTAGAACATTATTGAGTTTACAGATGGTAAACTCACAGATGGAAGCTTAATCTTTAGGTTTCTGGATTAAGGTTTTACTCTGATTGAAGGACAAATTCCCAGTCACCGCCAATCGCAAATGCAGCCAAATCTCTTCATCATTAAGCCCGTTAGCCGAAAAGAAGCAGATATTCTTTCAGCTTCAGCTTTCTCATATGTATAAAAATATTCATTATATTTAGCAACCCTCAGTATCACTGCTAATCTCCTTGGAAGCCAAGCTGAAGGTAAGGAATGAGGCAGGGGTGTAGCATGGAAGGGGTCTAAAAGGATGGCTGGATAGTCATAAAATCATAGAATTGTAGGGTTGGAAGGGACCATCTAGTCGAACCCCCTGCAAGGCAGGAATCTTTTGCTCAATGTGGGGTTCAAACTCCCAACCCTGAAATTAAGACTCTCGTGCTCTACTGTGCTACCCCAGGTTCATTTACAAGCTACTTCCTTAGGATATTTACATTCCAGAATAAAATTCTGGTTATTTTAGATTTAAATTAAAGCCGATTTCAACCTTGACAGTTTCTGTATAGATATGTCATTGGAGTATGATTTGAGACATACATAAAATTACATGTATGTTCCCCTCTAAAAGCAGGAGAGGGTGAAGAATTCTGTATTGCAATATACAGTCACCATATTTGCTGGCAGTTAGATCTTCCCTATATATTTCAGGAAAGCTGGAAACCACAGAAGGTTGATTGGCATGAGCATGGTCTAGTAAACAGGGGGAATTTACAATATAGACTTTATACTATTTGCTTCATTTGCAAACACGTAAGCAGAACGACTGGAGGCAAACAGGCACTCCTCTAAGCAAATATAACCACTGTGTGTCAGATTCTGAGAGAGGAACGTCCACAGTAGCTTCAAAGCGACATCCCAGTTTAGCTAACTGCAGTCCAGCTCAACTCTCAATGCTCTCTTTCTCATCTGTTGCTGATAGCATTCCTGACTTGCTGGGGATTGAGATAACTACTTCCCAGGTTCCGACTGACCCCCATTCCTCTCTCTGCTGCTAAGAGAAGGAGCAGGTTGAGGCAAAAAGGCTTTGTCCTGACCGTCACCTTTACACCTGCACTGGGGATGGACCGGTTGCACCAGGCTGAGTTGGCACTTCTACAGGACTCCAGGTAAAGGGCATCCCCTTTCAATGCCGGTGAGTATGGGGCTTGATAGACCATGCTGTGATGTGAATGAGGACCAGATGTCCAGCAGGCACTCTGCCGCTTCCCATCACACAGAAGGATATCTGTTGATCTCCCATATGGGCCATGATGTAAAGATCAGCCTATGCTGTTGTTAACAACATGCAGCACAAACAGAAGTTGCAGTTATATCCTTGTTTAACAAAACCTTTCTCACTCGCTGAATGAAATCAGCCCTGCCCACTTGCTGACGGAGCCAGTCTCTTTTGCATGTTTGGATGAGCAGATGTTCCTGGGTCTGTTTCTTTAATGTGGATTTCATCCGTCTCAAGTTGCACTCTTTCTGAATTCCTGATTAACTAGGAGAATGTCTTAGATTGCAGAATCAGACTATTCATAGATTGCCATGGCTTTCCACTCCTTCAGTCCATTTTTTATGTATTGCCAATGTTTGTATGAGCACTGATAAAATGATGCACAAACCAGTTTTGATTTAATGGTGCATATTGCTGCACATAGACAATATGGATATTGCTTGCAATAGCTTATCAGTATGTATACATGCAGAGATAAAATGCTACCAAAAAAAGACAAAGAGCCTTCATGCAATCATAAGTAAAAACATATCAAAGTGGTTTGTTTGCACATTAATGTGGATGTGCACATAAGAAAGAGGATGGGAGATGTGGATGAACATATGAAATTCATACCTGAGGCAAACAGCATTAAGTGCTGTCTTTGTATAAATTTGGAAATAAGAAACAGAACAATGGAGATTTCTAATGTATTGGTTCCACTTTGGAAATATGACCAGATTATTCAGAACTGGAAACTCTGTGGGGTGGAGGGAAACAGATGAGGGAGGGGACAAATTTTTGAAGTGTCTCTGTTGATTTTCCTTGTCAAACTGGTGGCTATATTTCATGAAGGGCTAGTTACTTAATGAAGATTCCAACCATATGAATGGGAGCTTTGCAAGGTCTCAGTGATTTGCATGGAAAAAGAAAGGGTTATATGTCAGTGGCAGAGCTGGTTATTTGGAACCTGAGATCAAGGGAGAATTTCGTATGGGGAGGATTTTGTAAGCATTTTACTATAAATATGTTAAAACGCTGAAAAATAAAATAAACGAGACTTCAGAACGGATGGATAAATTTTACAGAAGGGAGACTCACTTACTTTTATAGAAGTTTTCAGTGGAAGGTCTTGGGGCCAAACCTCTCTCTTTGATGACTACATTCACCCACTACCGCCACTTGCCAGGACAAAAAGGGGTGAAGGGAATAGTTCCTATGATAAGAGGACTTGCTTGTGGTCAATTGGGGGGCTTGATTTTGTTGCTCTGGACTGTCATCCCATCCTTGGTGCCTGTATATTAAACTGCTTCATTGCCTTGGCTTTCTTATTGCTGCTATGATGATGATGATGTTTGCTGTATGATGAATACAGCTGTCAAGAATTGATCCCCTTTTGTAAAGAAGTCATGGTCAAGGGTTTTCTTGGGTCTGTAGCCCAAATGTAACTTAGAAGCTCACATACTGTTAGTCACAGTGTCCCCTGAATCGTACAACTCTTGTTTTCATCAGTTACGAAACTTTGATTTAAGGCAGAGTTTAACAAGTTATGGCAATCATAACAGGAAGTTGAAAAAGGAAAGAAGCTCAATCTGCTCCTGAAATGTATTTAACTCTTTCTGCTGCAGCTTTTACCAAGCGGCTGGGCTGGATGGAGTTACAGTCCAAAACATCTGGAGAGTGCCAGGTTGACAAAGGCTGTTCTGAGACATGAGCAGCTGGATGTTTTACCAAAACGTAACAGGGAATAAAGCAGCACAACATGCAGCCCGTCTGTCAGGTACAGTTAACTGAAGCAACCTGCTATAATGCATTTTAAGACTGTTTTTCTTTGTCCCAGGTGAATACACTTCCTTTCTAATGCTCTGCAATGAATTTTTCTGTTGCAAACAATCATCTGAGGCAACACGATGGCCAGGATTTTGTTGACTTCACCCAGGGATCTGTCGTAACAAGAAAAGGGGATGGCCTTACCATGATCTCCATCATTGTTGCTGTTTTCGTCCTCTTGGCGATTATAATCATTGTGACTGTGCATTATGGTCCAAAACTACGTACTATCCAGATCACTCTGTACCATGAGCCCATGCCACAAGATATGGATAATGGAGTCCAATTAAAAGACTGGAAGAAGCTTGGTTCCCACAGAAAAAGCAGCATGCAATCTGCTCTGACACTGGAGAACAGCAATGCTTCTGGTCTGAACACTCAGTGTGCAGGTGGAGAGCCAAATGTGATAGAGATTACTTACTTGTGAAAAGGCCTCTGGTGTTTCCTGGCAGCCCCCAGGGAGTTTCGTCTGACACGGCAAAGCCCTGGTTGGTTTCTGGTGTACAGAGATAGGCAGTTGGCATGTTCCCTCCGGGCCTACTGGTTTAAGCCCATTGGCTCCCTTGTTTATTGGGGAATTTAGGTGATGAAACAAGAGGGACAACAGCTAAGGTGCAGAAAAGCTCAGGGTGAGCACTGGGGCCTCTTTGTGGCAGTGATAGCAATGAAGAAAAATTACTTATCTGCTATCATTGTGTCCATGCAGTGTCATCCAGTGACTAGAGACCTTTTTCATTTGCAACCCCAAGATGGATTTCCAGAGCCATTGGTGGCCTAATGTAACTCATTTGGGAAACATTTCACAGATAATACCACTCAGACCCCTACTAACTTGGATGACAACATTATGGGCAGTACAGATGAAAGTATGCTGTGGAAAGTGTGGCGCAGGCCCCGTATATTCAATTTTTGCCCGTTATGTTTAATAACATCTACATGATTTGGAATGATTAGCTGAATTTATTATACTTTATAACGGTGCCTTGAGAGAAGCATGATCCTAGCATCTTCGAAGGTGGCAGCTGGGGGACCCCTCTTCAAAAAGTCCTCCTTGGACTTAGGTGATTTTTCTAAGTTTCTGTTGAACCCTAGTCCCACCCCCACCCCCCCTTCTTAGGCAAGTGCTCAAGCAGCTGGTAGCTGCCCAATTCCAGGAATTCGTGGAAGGAAGGGATTATCTGGGTCCTTTCTATTCCAGATGAAACACTGGACATTCTGAACAGGTGCTGGGAAGGGAGTTGGTAATAGTTTGATAGTAGAAAATAAAGTGAAGCTGAATCTGGACAATACTGTACTACCTTAAGATTCTATACCCTATGAGAGATCTATTAATTAGGCTTAGGCATTCTTATGTTGATACCTAACTCTCCATAGGATGTGACACTTAAACCAGCCTTCCTCAACCTGTTCCCTTCTGCTTGTGTGTCACCTGCATCCCTTCCTAAGCCACTTTTTGCCATGTTTTGATGCGATTCAAGTCAGCAGTGGGTAACCTACAGCATGTGCACCTAATTAGGCCTCCAAGGTCTCCCCATCTGGCCTGTAAGGTAGATTTTTGGGGGGACGACGCTTACCTGTGCATCACCTGACATATGATAGCAGGTGTTGGAGTGGTGAAGCCATAGCACCAGACTCCAGTGCACTCCACGAATGCCCCCAATCCTTCCTTTCCAGCCATTGCTTATTTTGGTACATTTTTCTGTTGCCTGAGTGCTGAGAAAGAGGAGTACCAAATTTTAAAAAGTGCCAAATTGAAGCTAGAAAAGACAAATCAGGGTCACACACTCTTGATTTTTCCTTTGCAGCTGCAATTTGAATTCAAGCTGTGGCTGCAAAGGAAGAAAGACTCAGGTGTGCACATCCACACCTGCAGTCCAAGTAATAGTATCTCAATGCATTATATACCAGGTTGGGGAAAGAGGAGACAGATTATGTCACTAAGGATATTAGAGAGATGCCTGAGATGATGTCAGTTGACAACTGCATATAGACTTTCTTTTGTACAGCCGGCAGGGTCAAAAAGAAATTACATGTTCATGTAAAATATGGCTTGTTCCATTTGTAATACTTGCTGCTGTACTTTGGAGTTCCATATATCTATCTGTAATCAACACACGATTTCCACACCCAGTAAACTGATTGTCCTCTTGGTGATTGTTGTCATAGATATAGATGAATATAATGTATTGACTTACAATGTCCATAGTATTTCTTACCAGAGGTATCTGGAGACATTATTTTCACTAGTTTCCAACCGAAAACAGCCTTGCAGTTATTGGTAAATTATTCACAAATATATAGTCTATTTCTTAAGCATTGAGAAGTGAGAGAAGTACAGGGGAGGAGGTGGGGAAAGAGACTTCCCCTGGTTTACACTTTCTTTGCACTTCCCTGTTCCCCTTTTATGTACAGATGTTTTCTCACCTCTGGAATTGTCATCCTTTCTTCACTCACTTGCCATGCAGCATAGAGAAATATTGCTGTCAAATTGCCAGTGTTTCTATGTTGTCCTGTGTTTTTCAGACTGGATTTGTGGTAAAAATTTTGCAAGTTCACTGTCTGCAGTGGCTTTTAACATACAATTCTTTGAAGTATCTCAAAGTAGCGGTACATCCCTGCTTTTGTTCAGGGTGTTTTCAACCCAAGGCTTACATTATCTTCTTGTAGGAATGGATTTAGACACTAGGAGAGGATATATAGTTTAATTATTATCCTTCCTTGCTCATGTTAGTGAGATCAGCAGGGCACCATCCTTTGCAGCTTAACTTGGAAGCTAAGACAAGGTGGATTTATCCTTCTAGAAACAATAATCCATGATGCTTTAAGGCAGACTGGATTTTTCTTGGTATTACTCCATTTCTCCCTCTTAAAAACAACAATCACACACACATTGTTTTGTGAAGAAATAAAAGTAGTATTTACTTACACAGTCTAGGTCTTGAAGCAGCAGTTACAGAAGCAAAATGAAGGCAGGTTTAGAACTACTAAGTTACAAAAGTACAAAAATATAAGTTTCAAAAATGGTGTCTGAGCTGCCTAGACAGGAAGGAAGTATGTAGTATTACAGCTTCCTGCCAAGGCAGACAAAGGAAGTGATCTCACAGAATTTTCTCTAGCAAATATTACAAGAAAGCTCTAAACATGTCAAGTGGAGGAACAAAAACAGGAATAGAAACTGACATTGGGGCAATCTGAGAAAATATTCAAGGGGTAATTAAGAGGCTATTCATCACTCATTCCTCAACTGGAAACAACAGGAAGCCAGGCTAGGCTTTTATTGGTTGCTAGATATATTTGCTGAATTAAACTTACTTTGCAGCAAGCATTATGAAAGCGTCTTGGCCATGAGAAAGGGCACTGCCACATCTTAAAGCCACAAATGAAAGCATTTCCTCAGCCTATCTAGTGGCTCTAGTGTGGACCCAGCCTCTTACACCACACCCACCTGTTTTCTCCTACACAAATACTTAGCCCCCCCCCCAACACATAGCTACTAGCTTCTGATTAGCCAGCAAACAGAAGAGAAGAAACTGTTCTAATGGATACTACCAGCAGAAGAGGAGACTGGCCCTCTCTTCTCTATTCTGGTAGTGTTCGGTTAGAAAGGCTCTCGTTGGATTCTACCAGTAGAGAGAAGAGAAGACAGCATTGATCACTGGTACTTTCACAAAGAGCATGGTCCATGTAGAGGCAAAGCCACACAGACCCTCATCCTCTGGATTACTATTTTGGTAACCTTAATGATTCAAAACAATCATTGGTTGCTAGAAGAGAAACAAACAAACAAAACCTGGACATATCTTTTTCATAGCTTTTAGGTATGAAGTCCTCACAGATTTCATGGTATCTTAGAAAAATAGGCCTTGATATTAAGTCAGGGGGGAAGCTGTTTTCTTATCTCATCGCCTTTGTCCATAATATTTGGAACAACTTTGAAGAAACAGAAGGAAGAAAGGCATCAAAGGAAGCCACACATTCATATGAAAGAACAATCCATAAATGTTGTCTTATTCCAACATATATCCATGCCCACAAAGTCCCTGCCTCAATTTTTACCAACATCTTCATGCTTTCTAAAAGGGTTTTAGGTCTTGTTGGGGTCCGTCTGCATGTATTAAAATTTGGTACTATTAGGTTTCATCTGGAAGCAATCCTGATGATTTCCACAAGAAGAGCCATGGAGCTGTGAGATGGGGGCCATTATTTCAGTAGCCAGAACTATGCAAAGACATGGGATGATCAGAGCCACTAATCAGGAGCTCAGTCCCTTTTGATTCAGCATTATGTATGCTGCCTTCATACTTTTCATCCATGGTATACTCCTCTTGGAGCTCCTGTTCCATGTGTCTTAGGATAGCCTTGGACAGGAAGTGCTTGTCATTTTCTTCTGAATCTGGGAAAACAAAACCAGTTGTGACTGCACTGCTCTTTTCATAGGAAAATGTGAAGCCCTGCAGCTAACTGCTAGAAGAGCACTCTCAGTTGCATCAAGACAGATAGCTGTGTTATCTTTTCAAGTCTATCTATTAGTACCCTGATTTGATTTGATTTTGCCTCAGAAACTTTAGGTAGAGTGTGTAGTAAAGATCTATGTATCAACAGCACCATCCTGGTGGAGCTGCAGCTCTTGAATTGCCAACTACACCAACAATCATTCCCAGGAACTGCATAGATCTCTAAGGTGGATCTATAGCATGATGAAGATCTCACAATATGCTTGCAGGAAGCCAGAGTACAGAACTCGCATGTTAGAAAAGCCTCATTAACTCTGCAGCAGGTGGTCTCAAAATTTTGTCACAGCAAGCAATCCCTAATCCAGAAAACAATGATGTTGACTTCCGTCTGTGTGTTTCAAGTGCCATCTTTTCCACTCCTTTACAAAGTTAAAAACCAAAGTGCTAGAATGGTACATTATATTCATGCTTAATTTTTAACTGCCACTGACCCCTTGTTGGAGGATATCCAACAAGGGGTCTTCCTTTCTAAGAGGTTTTTCTATCTTGCCCAAACACTGTACAGTGGTGCCCCGCAAGACGAATGCCTCGCAAGACGGAAAACCCGCTAGACGAAAGGGTTTTCCGTTTTGGAGGTGCTTCGCAGGACGAATTTCTCTATGGGCTTGCTTCGCAAGACGAAAATGTATTGCGATTCCTGAGGGTTTTTTTCCGCTCCCCACCCCCTTTTTCTAAGGCACTAAGCTGCTAATAGCCTTTTAGCAGCTAATCCGCTAATCCCTTAAGCCTTTAATAGCCGCTAATAGCCGCTAAACCGCTAATAGTGCTAATCCGCTAATCCGCTAATGGGCTTGCTTCGCAAGACGAAAAAACCGCAAGACGAAAAGACTCGCGGAACGGATTCTTTTCGTCTTGCGAGGCACCACTGTATAGGTTATTTCTTATCACATGGTTGAGAAATCCCTTGTGCACTTTCGTTTTGTCATAATATAGGTAAGCCTGCCATCCTTCCACTTAGTTTTTCTTGGAAATCACTAACAGATTCTCCTCATGCAGCTCTGTGCCACTTCAGGTTACATTTCCTTTCTTATCCAATTATTTTCTTTAGTTGTCAAGTCTTTTTTTCAGGTTTCTCTAGTTCCCCCCCCCTTCAGTCTCGACCTGGGTCTTTGTTTCCAGGGGTGCTGCCACTACTTGAGTCACGTCCAGGGCTTTCTGTCACGGAAGGAGTTTGGGCCCCTTGCGCTCGGTTTCTACCCTCTCCGGCCCCCTTCCAAATTGTCAGGGGTTTGGTAGGGAGACCAGGCAGCACTGTGGGGTGCTGTTAGAGGCTCTGGTTTATCTCCAGAGCTTTTGGGGAGGTGTGGAGCCCACGCTTTACTCCTCTCTCCCTCTGCAGTAGCCTGATCTCGCTCAGAGCAAGCGTAACGAGCTGTGATCTCTTTGTGTGGTAGACCGGAAGTCTGAGTTTTTGATATATGTTATCTCATAAAAAAAGATGTCTTGTTCTTATTAAGAGAAATTCAAAAGGCAAAAATGAAATATGCCAGAATATACAGCTGAATATTTAAAAAACCTTTCATCACATACAGTAGGTACATTCAAGGGGGGGGGGGGGTAAAGATAAAAGACCCCTGGATGGTTAAGTCCAGTCAAAGGCGACTATGGGGTTGTGGCACTCATCTCACTTTTCAGGCCGAGGGAGCCACCGTTTGTCTACAGACAGCTTTCCGGATCATGTGGCCAGCATGACTAAATCACTTCTGGTGCGACGGAACACCATGACGGAAGCCAGAGCGCACAGAAACGCAGTTTACCTTCCTGCTGCAGCAGTACCTATTTATCTACTTGCAGTGGTGTGCTTTCAAACTGCTAGGTTGGTAGGAGCTGGGACAGAGCAATGGGAGCTCATCTCGTCACAGGGATTCGAACCACCGACCTTCTGATCAGCAAGCCCAAGAGGCTCAGTGGTTTAGACCACAATGCCACCCGCTCCCTAGATTCACAGAAAGCAGTATCACTGAGTAGTGATTTCAGCACTGTTTATGACTCACTGAGTAACTGCTCTAAGGGAATGTACATTTATTTGCGAAAGTATTCATGTATCTCAGTAAAGCACAAGATTGTATGAAAATGTATCTATGTGGTACACAAAATCTTAATTAAAACCAAAACCAAATAACAAATCCCACTCCAATATCAAAGGTAGAAACTATACATTCTCTTTATAGAAAGTGTGCTTTCTCACTCAATAATCATAATTTTGATTACAAAAATGTTTTGCAGAATTCAGCTGAGAAAACAAAGGTGAATCCATTCTGTGTGCAAGCCATCCCCACACATCTTCCTTAGCAGGTGAGGCAAGACAGAGGGAGTTCAACTGGCTACAGATACCCAGGACAAAGATCTCATGGCCGTAGTTCACTAAAAACATCAATTAGATTAAGATGCTTTCCAATGTGCTAAATCTTTATGTGCATCTGTATTCCTATAGCCTTGCTGCTGCACATTAAACTCTCTGGATCTCGGCAGAAATCCAGCCTGAGATGAGAAGAGAATAATAAATCTATGACCTTCTAAAACCACAGGCAGAAGACATAAGAACAGAGAGGAAGCTCTTTCTGAGTTCCCAAAGCACACGGAGATCAGGTCTTTTCTGGTGTAGAAAGAAAGGCTCTACCTGCCACAGGATCTCTTCCTGGAACTAAGCTTGTAGCCTCCTCCTTGCCCCCACCACTCCAATAGCCAGACTGTCATCCCATTTCTTACCATCATATACAATGAGCCGGTAGCAGCCATAACAGTATTTAGATCTCTGTAAGATTTCTTCCAGTGCTCTGCAGAAAAGCTTGGCTTGTTCCAAACGGTCTTGACAGCTGAAGGCAGCACTTTCATCTTGGGACATGGCAAAGAGGGACCGCAGAGGAGTGGCATACTCCATAACACAAAAATGTTTCTAGAGGAATGGGGAGAAGGGCAATCCTAGTGTTATCAGGGTGGCATTTAGACTATTGCTTGAGGAATTGCTGGTTGCTTTCACATCAGCACTAACATTCTCAGAAGGGTTACTTCATAATCTGTAAAAAGGTAAAGGACCGCTGATGGTTAGGTCCAGTCGCGGACGACTCTGGGGTTGCGGCGCTCATCTTGCTCTATAGGCCAAGGGAGCCGGCGTTTGTCCACAGACAGCTTCCGGGTCATGTGGCCAGCATGACTAAGCTGCTTCTGGCGAACCAGAGCAATGCACGGAAATGCTGTTTACCTTCCCGCCGGAGCGCTACCTATTGATCTACTTGTACTTTGACGTGCTCTCGAACTGCTAGGTTGGCAGGAGCAGGGATCGAGCAACGGGAGCTCACCCCGTCGTGGGGATTCGAACCACTGCCCTTCTGATCAGCAAGCCCTAGGCTCAGTGGTTTAGACCACAGTGCCACCCATGTCCCTTCATAATCTGTACCAGAACCTAAAAACCTGCATAGGAGGTGAAGATGCCTTGGTCAACCTTCACTGGAAGATAACTATAGGGAATGTGATCACGTCAGTTCTCCTAGACTTCTTTGTAGTTTTTGATACTAGCAACTATGCTTTGCTTCTGAACTGATTAGTGGGCTTGAGAGTGAGGACTCTATTTGGGGAATCCCACTCCTATCTGACTAGATGTCTCCAGAAGGTGGTGCTGGAGGCTAGAAGTGATGTCTAGAGAGAATTATTCTGAGGGATTCATGAAAAGTTTCATCTTGTCTCCCATGTTATTTATAATCTGCATATAACTAATGGCAGAAGTTGTTGAGTTTCAGGCAAATTCCTATTTAAAATATGATAAATTCAACACCTATTGTCACTCTAAGACTTTTTTAAATACAGAAGCATACCTCTTTGTTTTCACCCAGTATCCCATAGATACTATTTTTGTAGCTTCTTTTTTTAATGCCAGCAACATCCATGTTCAATTCTGGGAGATTCTTTATGAAGTGAATATGATTGTCAACAGTCTGCAGGTCATCACACACATCGCAGCTCAGGGGGATCAATATGTGCAATTTCCAGGTCTTCTCGCAATTCAGCAAATGGCTGTTGCTTCGGTTGAACTCTCTAATCCGATCTTTGAGGCCTTCAAAACAAAACCGCATTAAGGAAAGACAGCTGGATGGAGACAGTAAGATTACATTAGAAGCTCCTCACTTTCTCTATAGCCAGGGATGGGAATCTGCAGAGCATCTGCACACATGGAATGGAATTCTGTACTGTTTATCAGATTCTCCAACTTTTGGCTACAAAGCCAAAAATGGGAGACTCTGACAGATGGTACAGAATTCCTACACTGATGTGAATGGGAAAACACAAGTATGCAGAAGTTCCTTGTATGAGTTCTATCTGCCTGAGCATATACTCATGACCAGTGCTTTTTTTCTTTAAAAAATGTTTAGGGGTACTCTGATTTCCCTACTCATATTGAAATACTGCCCCTCAATGAGGCCAAACCTAAGATTCACAAAATGTTTAGGGGTATGCGTACCCCCAGAAAAAAGCACTGCTCAAGACACTGCACTCTACAGAAAACAGGCATTTTCTGCTGTTGCCTCTGTCCTGTGGACCACTCTTCCCTCTGCCCTATGCGAAGCAACAACCACCTTCTTGTCTTCTTCTTCCCTTCCCCCCTAAGATTGCGCCATGTTTCATGTGTTTGGAGTCCTCTGAATTTCTGTTTTTAAATAAATAAATAAAGCATGTGTATTGCACTGATTATCTGCAAAAGGCTTCAGTGCTTTTGGAATGAAGCTTCTGCGCTCTGTATGACTACATGCCCTTTCTTCCGAACCACATATCACTTTTCCAAAATACAATGATGCACACCATTTACCCACATCTGTCTTTATATTCCACTCTTCTTTGTGTACCAGAGGGGAGCCCCAGCTGGTGAAGTAACTTGATCCCAGGGACAAAGCACTCCTGTAACTGCTGAGTGATTTTATTCTGCTGAACCTTTTGGCATTTTGTTCTATTTTTTGCTCTTGCATCGGATCAGAACAGGATATTGTATGGAGATTTGGAAATATAATAACTGCTGCCTTAGACTTAGTAGCTAATGTAACTAACTGCTTTTGTGGTGGGAATCCACCACAATACCAAAATAAATAATAAAAATTCATGATATAATCTACTAGTGTATACATGTTGAATCTGAATTTCTTTGGTGCAGAATTCTGGACATTATAATTCATTTTATATCACTGGCTAATGGAGAAGATCACTCACAATGGATACTCACCAGGCAAAATGAATTTTAAATACCCAACGTAATAAGACCAGGCAAGTCCTTGTGCTACATTGCAGTTGTTTCTCTCATACATTTCAGAAATCTCGGCAGCTGATGGATGCTGCAGATGGAAAGGAGAAAGCTGTAATCATATGTTACCACGTGCAAAGCACAGCTTTCATCCCACCTCAATTGACTTCTGTTATAAAGCTCAGGGGGAAGCAGAACCCAGATCTGGGACAGCAACTTGCTGCACAAGTATGAGGCATGATAAGATGCAGCAGGCCATACAAATACATGCTAAAAGGCCATTTCCCAACATTCTGCCACTCTAGTCACGTGACTACTCACTTGTAGAGTGGACTCATATTGAGATGGACCACCTTTAAGGTTTGGAGGCCTTGCAAAGATTGACAGGCTAAGACTTGCACCTAGGACAGGGCCCACCTATTATAGGCTTCCTGAGAAGTGTAACTTGATTCATTTATTTAGATACATTTAATACAGCTTTCCCACAAAGCTCAAAGCAGCTTACAGGAAACAGCAGGGAATAAACTATTAAATGAATTAAAAGATTGCTTAATGACCCATGACTGCTACCTTAAGGTCAAAGACAAAGTTTAAAAGTTGGCAGAAGCACACAATGATCAGGTTCCGACACACTGGACGTCCAGATTCTTTGAGGAGATGCAGGTAGGCTACTCCACACAGCAGGAGAAAGAGGAAAGAACGTTTGCGTAGCTCTAGGCAAGCATTCAGGGCCCTTAAGTAGCTGCCATGGTACCTATGGGAGAGAAACTGATGAGGTGATATAATGTGACGGAACACCACAAAGCGCCCTCCTTCCTGAGACCTTCCTGAGTGCAGCAAATCCCACCCACTCTTCCTTCCTGCCCAGTGCTCCTTTTGCTCGAGATTCAAATTGCTGCCTGGTGCCTGAGCGAACTGCTGCAGCTTGCAGGGGTCAGCTGCCTGGCACTGTGGGTGCAGGAGGAGAAATGCCTCACCACACAAATCTGGAGTGCAGCTGCTGCCTTCTAACACTCCCTCTCTGCCCTGTGTCTGCCCTGCCTGACTTACTCTTGAAAGGCTGCCTCCTCTCCTGCCGCTGCTGCAGCTGGAAAGAGCCAGAGCGAGGGAGGGAGGGAGGGAGGGAGGGAGCAGCCGTAGCAAGCAGCTCAGGCACCTGGGGCAGGCATGAGGCGGGGTGAGCTGGAGCAGGGTGCGCTGCTGGAACTGTCCCTGAACAGGACGCAGTGTGCTTGGCTGGCCCAGCGCTGTCCACAAAAGCAGCGCAGGGCCAGGGCCTGAACCACCCATGTTCCTGCAGGGCACCTTGCAGCTGGCGGCTGAGAAGGCGGTGGGCAGATGTCAGCCCATGCTGCTTTCGCCTGCAGGTGCCCAATCCACCGCATCACTCCCAGGAGAGACCCGAGGCTCGGATGCGCTGCAGGCGGGGTAGTTGCACCCCTTCCAGCTGCCCTCAGGCAGCCGGAGGCTGGGGAACGCAGCCACCCAGCACACTGGGAGCTGAGCCCTGGGCCATGCTGATTTGGGGCTGAGCTTCTCATGTAGACTGGAAGGTGAACAATAGGCTTGGTTACCTATATCCTCCCAAGGTATGGGAAGTGGACATAGCTAAGCCTGGCAAGACAGCTTACTCTATGGCTTTAACCCCTTCATTAAGCATGTTGGTTATATGAGGCTGGTAATCCCACACCATAGTCTACTAGGTATCCAAGTTCTCATGGGTCTGATATGGGTCAAACTACCAGAGAGAAAATACTTTAGCGTGAGAAGGCAGGATTCACCTTCGGAGTACCATCAGGGCAATGAGTACTTCCACTTGCACAACTGGGCTCTCCCTCCTTCCCTGGGCCGCCTGGTGCCTCTAAAATCAGGAGTACCCCCAAACAAGCACACAAGGGGGGAGAGGAGGAATCTGGTTAGCTGCAACACTTGGGGGCGAGGCCAAATTCAGCATCCTAAAACTAAAAACAATATATGTCTCACTATCCATCCTCTTATATATCCAGCTTCCCCCCACCTTTCTTCCTTATCAGATCTTTGCTGCTACCAAGCAAGGACCAAGCCTCATTGGGTGAGTCTTCACCTCAAGGCTTATCATGCCTCCATTTCTCTTTTCTCTGTCCTGCTACTGCCAATCAGCTGGCTTTTGGTGTCCTTGAACAACAACTGTCATCCCCACACCATCATGCAAACATCCATCAGTGTGTCCCATTATTTCAGCAGCTTTATCACCTGGATGTCACATGACGCAGCTCTTCTGCGAAGTTGCAGGCCCCCTGACACAGCGCTCCAACCTGCAGGGCTGTGAAATGGATGACAATGCAATGGAAGACAAGGTCTAGGCTCTGCTCAGTGAGGCACAGGAAACAGACACAGAGGGCAAGGAAGAGGTAGCTCACATGCCGAGCTCGATTTCCCCGAGGTCTGGGGATAAGAGAGGCAGATATGTCGCTAGGTTGTTCCTCCTTGTAAGGCATCACACCTGCAACACATACAAAAGCACAAATTGGCCTTCTTATCAAGTGGATGCTCAGCAGACAGCTCCCATCTCTAGCTCCTCAAAGTGAGATAACCAAGTCAATCTTGAACTGGGCACCACAGTTCAAAAAGGACACTGACAAACTGGAACGTGTCCAGAGGAGGGCAACCAAAATGGTCAAAGGCCTGGAAACGATGCCTTATGATGAACGACTAAGGGAGCTGGGCATGTTTAGCCTGGAGAAGAGGAGGTTAAGGGGTGATATGATAGCCATGTTTAAATATATAAAAGGATGTCACATAGAGGAGGGAGAAAGGTTGTTTTCTGCTGCTCGAGAGAAGCGGACACGGAGCAATGTATCCAAACTACAAGAAAGAAGATTCCACCTAAACATTAGGAAGAACTTCCTGACAGTAAGAGCTGTTTGACAGTGGAATTTGCTGCCAAGGAGTGTGGTGGAGTCTCCTTCTTTGGAGGTCTTTAAGCAGAGGCTTGACAACCATATGTCAGGAGTGCTCTGATGGTGTTTCCTGCTTGGCAGGGGGTTGGACTCGATGGCCCTTGTGGTCTATTCCAACTCTATGATTCTATGATTCTATTCTATGATTCTAAATCCTCAGACAATAGCCTAGAGCAGTGTGCCGGGGCACCCTGGGGTGCCTTGAATGATGGTCAGGGGTGCTGTGGGCAACACTGGCCTCTGTCCCTCTTTCCTTGCCTCCCTTCTCTGGGGCCCTCTCACTTCTCTTCCTCCCAAAGGCTTGCACGACTGTTTGCTGCAGCAGCTGCCCTGGCTACAAGCTCAGCAGCTGAATGGTGCCTCTGGGGCTGGCCAGGGGGTGCTTCCCAGGCCCCTGTGGGGCAGTGTGAGGAGGCACCTTTCTTTGGGGCAGGGGGAGCAGCTCAGAGACCAGGAGCAGCAGCTGCGGCTGCCCATAGGACTCCCAAGGAGAGGGGAGAGGAGGCTGAAGGACCCACAAGGGAGGGTCTTTGAAAAAAGGTGAGAGGCTGCCAGCTCTGCAGGCAAGGGGTGACGTAACTGGGCCCCTGAGCCCTGCAGGGGTGCCACAGACAGAATGTAGTTAGTCAAGGGAGCCGTGGACCCAAAAAGGTTAAAAACCTCTGGCCAAGAGATTCTGAGCCAGAAATATGTTCCTCAAACGCTGGAGTAACACTCAGTGGAAGAATCACAAGTCGTTCCCCTTCCCTTTCTTAACAATGCAGCAGGGCTAGGAGGGCAATAATGGGCTAGCCAGTTCCCATCTGCTCTTGGGGTTGGTTCCCTTCATCCTGCTGTCTTTTCCCCAGCTCTGCTTCTTAGTTCCTTATCCTTTTGAAACCCTCCTGCTCCCCCTTATTAGGGACAGCTGAAACCGCCACCAGAAGTACTGCATAAAGTGGCCTTCAGGTGTGAATCTAATGTTGAATTTGAAGGTCCAATAGAATTTACTTATAAGTGTATGGCATAGGCAAGATTTGGGAGATCATAGGTAACCCCCCCCTCCCACGAGGACATTATGGGAGGCCAGCTTTTGTTTGGGGGACCGGCTTCCGCTGGGTGGTGGTGGTGGTGGCAGAACTTCAGTTAACTGAGTATTTTCAATGCCACACTTTTAATATTTTGTGGGGGAAGTACCCTTCAGTACCCCCACAAAGCAGCACTTTTTTCCACTGATGTTTTGGGTATATCTGTTGTTTTCTCCCTGCCCCACCTCAGCTCATTTGGCATAGAATTTGGTATCTGTTTTCCTTGATAAGGCTTTCCCCTTATGTAGGGCCTTGCTCTGATGCTGAGTTGGTAGATTGCCTGCTGTGGATTGATGGACGTATGGTTGGAGATGGCTTGCTATAAATGTGCATTTTGCTACATTTTAATTGTTCTGATTATATTTTACTTTTTTTGTTGTTTTACTGTTTCTGTAGCCTGCCCTGGGATCATGTAATTTAAGAATGCAATATAAGTGCAATAAATATTATGATGACATTAATAAACAAGTGTGATTGCCTCTAACAGTAAAGTCTCACCCCAAATGACTGTTTTGTTTGAATGATTCATTGACTTGAAAGCAGAGGTTCTGTATGTTCTATTGTTACCCAAGGAATTGTTAATAAAAGCATAATTAAAAATAAAATACAATAAAGTGCCACCAGAAAAGCAAATAGATAAATAAATAAATAAATGTGATAATAAGTTTGTTTGTTTTTGTTTGTTTGTTTAAAACTATACACTGCTTGATTGTAAAAGAGTCAAAGCAGTTTACAAAAGTTAAAACATTGAAACCAGAAATATTCACAGCCCTACTTTAAAACATACAAAAGTTAAAATACTAAAATAGATTAAAATCACCTCAATTTCTAAGCATCTGGATAGGTTGGTCTAAACAGGAATGTTTTTAGCATAATAATAATAATCCATAGTAATAATCCATAATAACAACAATAATACAGTAATGACTTGCCTCCTGCACTGCTATTTCATTCACACAGCAGACTTTCACTTTCACACTGGAACTTTCCTCTCTTCTGCAGCCCCCACCCCCACCTCAAAATCTGCTCTAGGGGGGTGGGGGATCCTCCAGAGCAGATTTGGGGAACATAGATGATGAGGAAAAGAGGCAGAAGTCCTGCTGCACAAGCAGAAATCCATCCCTGCAGCATCTGATACAACTGAATAATATTGATGGCATTGGCCTTCCTCCAAACTCAGCTACTCCTAAGTAGAGCCCCTCACAAATAACTCGTCCAGGTTGCCATTTCAGCAGCAAGTTCACTGGCAGCCTCCCTGTAAGCAGCTCTGCTTGAAAGGCTGGCCTCCATCAGCCCATGCTTCTAGGCTGGAACCTGAAAGCAGCTTTTGGTTTCATCAGTTTCACTCAGGAGAAATATTCAGCTCATTTTGCAGCCCAGAACCAACACCAGCAAATAATCAGTAGCCATTCTCCTCTGCCCAGAAGAGGTGGGAACTCCATTCAGCCACACTCACCAGTCTGTTGAAGCACTTGTGAGGAGGGTCTCAATCCTGATGTTTCAGTCTGCTTCTCTTCTGCGGCTGTGGGTGGTTACTGGGCTTTGTTTTTTTACAAAATTGCAGCTTAGGCAATTTGAGGTAGAAAAAGAGCTCTGATTCATCAGCTGAGAAACGTACAAATCAGTAAGAAGACACAAAAATGAGGAAGGGTGGGGTTTGTTGTAATGAATAATTTTATTTGAAGGAAATGGTTTCGATGATAATGAAAGTAAAACTAGCAAATGGAACCTATCCAATCCCAGTGCCTCATCATAAGAACTCCTGAAATGAGAGGTCTAGCTAACTGCATTGTGCTCCCTCATCACTCCTCAAAAAGACTAGATGTACTAGCTAGGGAACAAAGATTCCCCCATAGGGAGCTGTACAACACAGCAAGGCCTGTTCAGTACACCCTACACTGTGCTCATTTATTTATTTATTTATTTAAATAATTTTTATTAAGTTTTCAAGAAAAAGGTAAAGGTAAAGGACCCCTGACTGTTAAGTCTAGTCGCAGACGACTGTGGGGTTACGGCACTCATCTTGCTTTACTGGCCGAGGGAGCCGATGTTTGTCCACAGACAGTTTTTCTGGGTCATGTGGCCAGCATGACTAAGCTGCTTCTGATGCAACCAGAGCAGTGCATGGAAACGCCGTTTACCTTCCCACTGGAGCGGTACCTATTTATCTACTTGCAATTTTTTGGCGTGCTTTCGAACTGCTAGGTTGGCAGGAGTTGGGACTGAGCAACGGGAGCTCACCCTGTCACAGGGATTCGAACCACTGACCTTTTGATCAAGCAACCCAAGGCTCAGTTGTTTAGACCACAGTGCCACCTGCGTCCCTACAAGGTTTCAATATAACCATTCAAATCAGTTTTCCACTTTTACATTAATCAAAAATTATTTACTCTGTTGAATTTATCTTAGTGCTGCTAGCATTTTCAGCTGTATACAGTACAGCTATTTTCCATATATTCAATAAATGTTTACTACTCTTCTTTAAATATATGTTCTTCTTGTTCTCTTATTCTATGTGTTAAATCCGCAAGTTCTGCATATCCTGTCAACTTAAGTTGTCAATCCTCTTTTGTTGGAAGGATTGCATATTTATGCATGCAACAATTACGGCCTGTGTTTTGTTAGCCCCAAAATGGAAACGGAGCGAGGTCCCAACACCCTGTGCTCTTTGAGACCTGCAGGACAGAGTAGGGAAGCACAGCTGCAGCCCTCCCACCTGGAAGGCCAGCCTGCCATCTTGGAGTGCCTAGAACTGTAAAGCAGGGTTCCCTTGGGAAAATACTTTGGTGTCAATAGAGTCATAAGTTACATTCTACCTCACCATGAGTTCTCCAGTATACTTAGTGCAGAAACCAACTGCTATTGACTATTTCATAGCTATTTTTTAAAATGTTTATTCCATTGATAGGCCAACTTTAAAGTAGTAAAAAAGAAATTCTGAGGCAGGTATATGTTGCCTAGGTTACATGTACACGATGCATGTAAAGCACATTGAAAGCAGAGTATTTCCCCAAAGAATCCTGGGAAGTGGTTTGTTAAAGGAGCTGAAAATTGTAGCTCTGTGAGGGGTAAACTATAGTTCTAGGATTCTTTGGGTGCTTTCAATGTACAGTGTGGACTCACGTCTAGTCCTCTCTCCTTCTCAGCTTCTGGGGAAGTTAACCCACCCGTCATGGCAAGGGATCCCAGGGTGGGTTACAACAACTCAATTTGAAAATAATGTCCATCGGTACAATAATTTAAAAATAACATCTGTCAGCACAGTAATATAAGAACCTATAAAGGCACAATGAGACTACCTTTTCAAACTACTAAAACCATTACATCTCACCTCTTAGAATCAACAGCTAGCCTCATACAAATGCCTGAGCAAATATACATGTTTTGATTGGTGCTGGAATGTAGAGAGAAAGTGTCACCTGTACCTCAGAAGGAAGGTATTGTGTGAGAGGCCATTCTGTCACGGAAACAAGTATTTTCATTTGTTGGTCTTTGATCCCCTGCCCATCAATTTAATTGAGTGAATGTCAAATCTAGTTTATGGAAAGAGTGTGAGAGAAAAAGATATCTCTGCCCGCATCATTCAGAAATAACTCTGTTATGCCGCCTGGTTTCTGTTGAACTAGTACAGAAACCTCCAGTCTCAAATCCATATAAGATAACTACACAATCCAGCATTTTGTAGATTTATATTGTTACTCTCATTATAATCTTATTTTCTTATATATGCTTAGTTTCCTGTTTATTGTTTGTTTACTATTCAATAAATATATTTATTGCAAAATATATTCTTTCATGAGCCAGCTCAGTTGGGGCTCAGCCTGCTGAGTTGAGACCGCTATAAAGCTCCCAAAAGTGGTGTTCTGGGGGGAGGACCAGAGAGGTACTTGGGCTTGTTCAGCTCAGGCATGTAGCCTGCCAGCCTGGCATAGAACACTATTTTAAAGGGTTGTTTTCTCTCTGCCCCACTGCTGATCAGGGTTTGGATCTGGTGTAACTTTACACCAGCTTAATTTACATGGGCTTGGGCTTACTTTATACCAACCTCTTGGACACAGGATTGCTCTGTGTGTGTGGTATTCTTGACTGGTGTGACAATATATTTTTTTTAAAGAATTTTTTTTTATTAACCGACCAATCACATCAAATCAAACCAAATTACATAAATTCCAAATTACACAGCCGAATTTTAAATTTTTGTTGGGGGTACCCATATTTCAATTTCCGAAGGGGATCCAATCAACTTCTTACTTCTTGCTGCTGTTTTAATGTCCACAAATCTAACCTTATGATGTTCACAGTACTATCCAGTCCTTATTGTTTTTCCACATCTCTTGTTGTTATTTTCATATATTTTTCCTTTCTCTTTGTGACCTCTGATAGTCTCCGCAAGCTGGTTAGAACAGTTTGTAATCCTGCGTGGATATTTTTTTTTTTATCCAGTAGCCATATCCAGACGTTTTCCATATAACATCACTTCCATACATCAAAACAGTCTTAGCGTCATTAATCTTCACCAATCTGCCTCCTTTCTCAAACCTCTGAGGAGATTCACCAGAAATGCAGTCTGACAAGTCCGTTCCTCCTCCCGGCTATAAATCCTTTGGCAAGATGGCGACTCCGAATTAATTGCTGCGCCATTCCAAAAGCCCTTCTTGCTTCTCGATCTCCATAAAGCATACTTTTGGTTAAAGTTTATCTCCACACAGACCTTAATCATCCTGCTTGGGTCAGTTCAACCGACGATTCTAATGAGGAGGGGTTCTTGTAAATCACATAGAAGGAAAGTAAAAAAGGTTCCCCCCCCATTCAGTCCCGTTGTCAACATACCCAGCCTTTGGT
This sequence comes from Podarcis tiliguerta, assembly GCF_965153285.1. Classification (NCBI taxonomy): domain Eukaryota; kingdom Metazoa; phylum Chordata; class Lepidosauria; order Squamata; family Lacertidae; genus Podarcis; species Podarcis tiliguerta. Next base: position 85,854,406 of record NC_139540.1, on the reverse strand, counting down.
GCATCTTCATCGTAAAATATTCCTGTTTCTCCATCCCGATGTCTTCTTTCGCAGAGGTCATTTAAATTAGCAGACTTCACTCCCCTTCTTCACTTGAAATATGTGCATTTGCTGCAGCTAGTGCGTGATCAGAGACAGCGTCCAGGAGAGCCGAGGTCCACACGGGGGCATTCTGCCTAGGGCCCTCACCCCCTTCTTTCGAATTAGGGGGTGATTTATGGGCACAGCAGGCAAGGGCAGTGTTCCCCATTTCCTTGGGGCAACAAGGGAGGCTGCCTACTCCCATAACAGCCTCTTAATTACCCCGTGTGGGTCGGAGAGGTGGTATTGTCGGCCATCTTCCAATGCGCCCCTAGTGGCCCCCGACAATATAATTGAATAAAATATTTGGTACTGCTCAGTCTCATTCTTCTGCAGTAATAAGTCTCACCTTACAGAGTTTTTGCAAAGCTTACAAGAAGAGAACTTCAAGTGTTATAGAAATGTGTTGTTTCTGTCATCTGCATAGTTTTGCAAGTTTACCCTTGCTTTTCTTCTTTCCACGATAAAACCCATGACTAATTTCTGTAGATGCTGTATGGATTGAGCAACTAACAAAATGTAGAGAACCAAAATAGGGCTTTAGAACACAATCTCACTTTTTGCACGGAAGCAACATGCTGACCACATGCTGACCACATGCTGACAAGGAAAGATTCGGTTCCTTAAACTGGTTTAGATCAAACTTAATCTGTTCATTCATGTCAAGTTGTGTTAGTGCAGGTTCCATTCTTGGGCAATGTCAAGGGTAGCACTCCCAAGATTCTGAGCCCCCACAAACCTCCAAAGTCTTTCTCCTATCACCAACAGTCATTATCAATATTGTTGCATGCCATCCCAATCTCTGAGCAGTGTGAAATGCCAAAGGTTTCCGGCACTTACCCACGGTTCATGTTTCCTTTTGGAATGAGGCACAATGGAGACTGTGGGGTCTTTATGATATATGGCTTACTTACAATATATACATCCTGACACTATGATGGAGGCATCCACGACATTAAGACCCCAAGAGGGTCTGCTCCTCCCATAGCCACAGTCATGGGTGTAGCCAGGATTTATGGGGGGGGCATTATTTTTGGGAGGGCATAACTGAGTTATCTGTGATGCAATTGGTCAGTTAGTTAAGTATTTTTATTTGCTGGATTTAGAGGGGGCAGCTGTCCTGCTGTCCCCTGGCTAGGCCCATGGTCACAGCCTTGGATTCAAACAAAAATCAAGCCCCCCCCCCAGGCTTCTGCTTGCTTCCTCTCCAGTTTCTAACTTACACACCCACCCACCCTCAACTCTGGCATTTTGTCTTTCTAACTTCCAGTGGGTGGAGGAAGGGGTCCCATCCCTTTGCCATCCCACACAAATCCACTTCCTTTGCTCCCCTTAATAGCCCATCATCTCACCTAGGAGCTAGTTTGGCGATTCCAAGAATTAGAAGGGGGCACAGGCATTCAGACTAACCACATTACCCAAAAACTAACACTACCTTTCTTCTAACTGAGTGGCTCCTAGACGCTTCTGCCCATCTCATCTGATTAGCCAATCAAAATAATCATTACCAGTAGGTCCCACTTCTGCCTCCAGCATCTCTCTTCCATAGAAGTGGCCTTGTTGGGGCGGTGGATTATTTTGCTCATTCCCCTCGTGTTTTCTCTTTGTAAGAACGCAATTACAGTGGTGCCTCTGGTTACGAACTTAATTCTGAAGCTGAAACCGTTCTTATCCTGAGGCGCACTTTTGCTTATGGGGCCTCTGGCGTGCAATTTCCATTCGCATCCTGGGGCAAAGTTCACAACCAGGAGCACCAGGAGGTTACCGGAGCTCATAACCTGAAGCATTCATAACCAGAGGTACCACTGTATACAAAAAGGGGTTGAATGCAGTATTCTCTATAGAACACAATTCAAAACTGCATTCAAAAAAACATGGTAAAGTCTTGGCTTGTTTATTTGCAGGTGTGGGGTGCGCTACTTCACGACTTCCCCTGGCTCTGTCACAAGTTCCCCAGACTTATAACTTGTTTCGATTCTTCTTCACAAGCAGTTGTCTCTAACAATTACACACACATACACACACACACATTTCTATCTCATCTTGTTATGAGTTGCATGTATTTAAATGCTTAAATAAAGTTCAAAATACCTTAAAGTGTTCATTTGTTCTATCTTTATCCTGTCCCTTTCCGGCTCACAGCTTCAATAATGGCTTTTGTAATTCTACAAATGAAATCGCATACTGTTTAAACTACCATGAAGCTTTCCAAAAGTATAATCATATATTTCCATTGAATAATTGCACATATAAAACTTTCCAAATTGACAGTGAACTATGCTCTTCGTGGGGAGTTTCCTGCAATCAGGGAAGCTTCTAGACGAAAACAACCATGGGTGGTCTCTTACATTTAAATTACAAGCTAAGGGTGATTAACTCCTCACATTCTAAACATTGATTCTTTACAGAAACGGTGATAGATCAAATTCAGTGTTGAGACCTGTAGGTTCTAAAGTTTTAAATTGAGAAACAAAATGAGTTTCTATCTGCATAAGGCATTTCTAAATGTTCTCTTTCCTGTAAGGATATTCTATATATTTATGCAACACCTTGAATTTAAAGTCTGGCTTCCCTCCAAGCCAAGATAAAGTTTAGAACTTTCTGACAGTAAGAGCTGTTCAACTGTGGAATGGACTCCCTCAGCAGATGGTGGACTCTTATTCCTTGGAAGTTTTTTAACAGAGGTTGGATGGCCATCTCTCATGGATGCTTTAGTTGAGATTCCTGCATTGCAGGGGGTGGGACTGGATGACACACATGGTCCCAACTCCACAGTTCTATGATTCTATAAGGAGGTGGGGGAGGGGTGGGATCCCAGCCACCTAATGTAAATCAGTCAGCCCACACTAAGTCAATCAGAACTATGCATTCTCCCTGTGGGTGTTCATCTTTCATCTTGCTCCTGTTCCTCACCCTCCATTATTTCCCAGATCTTTTCTTCATCTTCAAGGGTGTGTTCTGTCTCAAACCACCATGATCCTGGGTCCATGCTATCTCCATTTGCCTCCTGCCTAGAAGCCTCCTGGGGTAGAGGTCTCCACCACTCCACCTCATCTGGCCAGTCCCTGACAATGCCCTTCCTATAGAGCAGGGATGAGAACCTGTGGTCATCCAATTGTTTGACTGTAACTTCCTTCAGCTTCAGGAAGAATAGCCAATGATCAGGGAAGAGGGGAATTGGAATCAGTGGAGCACCAGATTTATATAGAGCTTATATCAAAAAATGGTGCTCCCCACCAGGTTTGGGTTATTTCCACAATATTACAGTGCTCTCTTTTTATTAAAAAACAAGAACACCAGCTCGTCCAGCTTGGCACAGACTTCTAGGATTAACATATAAAAACCTATAAAATAGATCATGTCTTTCCAAAGGTCTCCAATGTGTTCTTTTTCCCTATGGCTCTTTGGCCTGTTTGACTATCACGTCCTCCTACACTTTCATTGCCTACTCCTTTGGTGTGTGCTTTCTTTCAACAGCTGAGGCAGATCTACCCAACTGTTAAAATTTTAAAGATACTGAAGGAGATCACTTAGCCCCCCTTCAACTATTGCTGCCTTTCTCTATGGTGATATATAGCTGAAAATGAAAAAGCAGTGTCTGAGCAGAACAACCTTTTCTTAGTTTATACTGCCATCTCATGGATTTTGAGAAAATGTGTATATAATTCCAAAGTACGTAAATTAAATTAAAATGGCTGCAGCTGCCACTGTGGGCACAACACTTTGCTTCATAGGGCAGATATCAGCACCCCAATGTCCACTCCTTCTTCCAGATAGGCAGTCCGGTGCCTTGACCCTGAAAGGCCAAGATGGGCAGATGAGAGAAAAACAGTACAACCACCCAGCAAAGTTAAAAACAAAGCAAAACCCCAAACCCTTGGGCCAGCAGTACTGCTGCAGAGCAGTGGGGTGAACTGGCATGGGCCCTTCAGAAAGTACCTTGCCTGCCCCTCCTTAACGTAGCAGTGCCTCTGAAGGTAATGAACTTGAAAGAGGTGAAGAAGAAGATGAACAACTGTGCAGGAGCAAAGGTCGGGTGTCAGAAGTATAGCAAGTAGGTGGCCTGCAAGGAGGAACAGCAGCCTTTGTGTAAGGCAATTACAGCTGGGTTTCAGCGCTTATATCACTCATGTTGACCATTGCAGAAAGGCAGGTTTCTCCTTCATGTGCATCATATAGCTCTGGTCACCATGGAATAACTCATCCTCAGTTGGTCAATTCAGGTGCCCCTGGAACAATCTAATCTATAGCTGGCCTTGTCTAGACTGCAGCTATCTAAGGTGCTTGAAGATCTTTGTAAGTGTATCTATGGCTGTTCTCAATTCCCCAGGGCTACCAAGAGCCAATTTGCAGGTATTACATGCCCTTTCTCATTTAGCAGAAGTAGTCTGCAGTGGCCAGAATTCAGAATTCCTAGAGGATTAACACTGGCTTCTGTAGCCTTTGCTTTAGAAGCAACAGGACACATTTAGTAAAGATATGTGTAGCCCATCAATACAACCTGTGACACCTGAAGCTCTAACCTGCCAAACTATGCAGTACCTGTTGACCACAGGGACATTTTGCCTTCCCTCCACAAATGTCCACCTTAGAACCCGTTTCAGGAGAGTATTATTTATTATTAATTTTTACCATGGAATTAGATCCCTGATGGCTTACAGAGAGACACCCACTCCTTCTAACACTATCACTGTCAGGCATTCAGTGCTGCACAGTGGAGGCTAGGACAGTTGGGTTAAGCCCAGACTGTTTGGAGCAGGTGCCCAACTTACCCATTCAGGCTAGAACCAGAAGAACATTACCGTCACAAACTTGCAAAGGAGGGAATGACTGGAAACCTGTATTAGGGATTCTAGGAATACTCAGCCTTGCAGCCAGTCACTAAAGGAGGATGTCATGATGATGTATTATTGGATATGAATGTCTCTGACATTTTAAGCTGCCATACCACTGCTTGGCTTCATACAGTGCTGAAAGCACCTCTATATTCTTTCCTCATTAAATATTCTATTATTAATTCTATTATTATTAATATACAGTGGTACTTCGGTTTATGAACTTAATCCGTTCCGGAAGTCTGTTCTTAAACCAAAAGCATTCTTAAACCGAGGCACACTTTCCCTAATGAGGCCTCCCGCTGCTGGTGCCCTTCCACCGTTCAGATTCCATTCTTAGACCGAGGTAAAGTTCTCAAACTGGGACACTATTTCCGGTTTTGCGGAGTTTGTAAACTGAATTGTTCTTAAACCGGACTGTTCTTAAACTGAGGTACCACTGTACAACCCTTTATCAAAAGATCTTAGGGAGGTATACAACATTAAAAACATTTTATGGAGCATAATAATAAAAACATAAAACAAAGTAATAGACAACAAAATAATAAAAAATAATAACAACAGTCCCCCTACCATTAGCCCAAAATGCTCACCAGTCTCGAGTCCTTTGTGTATAGGTCAATGATTACTAAGCCTGGTTGATAGCCAATATGTATCTGCTTTAGATGCCATCTTTGCATCAAGGAATCTATGTTATACCATACTAATAAAGTACTCTTAGAGCACCTCTGATTCTGACATTCCAAGATTGAGCATCTATCTCTCAGAGCTTGAGAGAATTATCTACCAGGTCTACCTGTGTTGCTTCTAACTGAACATACAATGAAAACATAAAATGAGCCATGCAGGATTAGACCAAACGCTTGTCTAGCTTAGCGTCCTATTTTCTATAGTGGCCAACAGTGGGGCTATTGTGTTCATACAACATAACTGGTGTTCAACTTCAGAGGCATATCAGCTCTGATAATGAAAGTACCAGTAACGCTGCTTGTGCCAGTGCAATGTCAACTACCTTAACTAGATCCTAGGATGCAGCAACCTATGAAACACATTCATGAGGATTTTTTATTTAGCTTTTTAAAAACTGTCTCGCTCTCAAGAGTCCTTTACTTCCAGGTACTTTTTTTTCAGGAACTGCTCTCACTCCAAAGAAAAGGTTCTATGGATTGCAGTGCTATATCACAGAACTGTAGAGCTGGAAGGGACCAGCCTTTCTCAACCTTGGGTCCCCAGATGTTTTTGGCCTACAACTCCCATCATCCCTGACCTCTGGTCCTGTGAGCTAGGGATCATGGGAGTTGTAGGCCAAAAACATCTGGGGACCCAAGGCTGAGAAAGGCCGATAGTCCAACCCTGACATATGTCCTGTTAGTGCACAATATCACCATTAAAGAATCAGATATAATGAAATGGTTAGAATTCTAATTTTGAATGTCTGTTTCAACTTTAAATACCAGCTCATCTTCTGCACTGAGATACCTGAAGAAGAGCTGGCATGTGCACAGAGATTTCAAGTCTGAGGAGAACTTGACCCTCATATCTGTTCATGAGGGGATGAAAAAAGCCGTGAAGCATATTGCAATGCATTAACTGCCTTGAATGTCAACAAATCATCAAATATAAGCCCAGTGTGCACATTGACTGTGCTGAACTGGCTGAACAAAGCGATGCTTAAAAATGGTGTCTGGCATCTTCTTTCTTGGAAAACTCTTGAAGACAGCCCAAATTACACAAGACAATAATTTAAAGTTCAAAAACCACTACTTAAGGGTCGTCATCATATCCGTTTTCAATGAAGCAAAAGAAAGCGCAGCTTTCCAAGTGCCAATGATACGTGAGCAGGTGGAGAGGCTGAAATACACTTGCAATAGCGCTTTCCTCCTAATAATAGCTCATTCTACAATTGTGTGTAGTTAATCCGGTTCACCGTCCGCTCCACTCCTTTTATTTTTAAACAAAGAGGTTTCCCCTAAGTCAGGCATGTCCAGAGTCTGTTTCAGGGGCCCAATCCGGCCCGCCGGTCAGTTTAATCCGGCCCCTGTGGCAGTTTATTTCCTGAGGTAAAATCCTAAAAAAACCTCAACAACTTTGGTTGGCCCGCCACTTCACCAAATCTGGCCCTCTCTGAAAAAAGTTTGGACACCAGCGCCCTAAGGGGTTTAAGGTGGGCAGGGGAGGGGGGGTCCCACAAGCGCCAGAGAACCCAGAGCGGAAGGCCGTTCCAGGCGGCGACACCGGATGCTCTTCCCCCGCCTCCTCCTCCACGTCCTTCCGGCAGTCCACTTCCGGGAACCTCTTCTCGCGATAACAGCGTGAAACTTCGCCGGCTGAGCGCCTCCCCAGGGAGGAATCCCCGCCTGCCGACCTGCTCCTTGTCTCTCCTCCCCGCGCCGCCCAGCCGCCCGCTTCCGCCGCCTCCTCCCGGCCGGCCTGTCCCGCCGTTTCCCGCCCGCATTACTCCTAGCCCACCCGAGTCAAAGGGCGCATGCGCCGCTGGGCTCCGCGCAGCGGAGGAATCCCGTTGACCTCCGACGCGGCCGGCGTCATAAAAGAACTCCGTGCGGGTGATGCGGCCGGGGCAGCCGCTTGCCTGAGGGGCGGGAGTCGGGGCGCGCACGCGCGCGGGGGGCGGGGGAAGGCCGAGGCCGAGGCCGCCGCCTTCGCAGGGGAGCGGGCGAACAGCGCCGCCAGAGGAGCGACGAGGCCGGCAGGGCTGCCAGGAAGGAGGAGAGAGCGGCCGGCCTTCGACGCGGCCCCCTCGCGCGCCCCCGCCCGGCCCGCTTCCGCCGAACCGCCCTCCGCGCTCCCTCCGCCGCCGGAAAGTAGTCCCCCTCCTTCCTTCCCTCCTCCCTCCCTCCTCGCGCGCCGCCCTCAACAGGCTCCGCCGCCGCGATGGCGCTGAAGAGAATCCACAAGGTAAGGCGCCAGCGCGGCCGGGAGGCGGCCCGGAAGACTCCGCTCCTCCCCGGGCCCGGGTTCCCTCCCGCCCTCGGCAGGGCTGGGCGGCCGTGAGGGGCTCCGCTCCGCTGGGCCTGCCCCGGCCGCCGGCCGGCCTCCCGCGCTCTCGGGGCAGCGTCTCGCCGCGTTCGGGCCGCGGCATCCAGGCCGGCCGGCGGGGAGGGGGCGCCTCCGGGGAGGGGGCGCCTCCGGGGAGGGGGCGCTCCGTTCCCAGCGCCGGCCGGGATCGGTGCCTTCGCTCGCCTCTCGAACGAGCCTTTCTTTGTTCGGAGGCGCCCCGATCCTTTTCTCCTCCTTCCTTCCCCCGAGCTTCTGCCGCCCTTGCGGCCTCCCCGGAGGCTTTCCCTGCCTTCCTCATCCGATGCAGTTTGGATGCTGCTCTTGCAAAACAAACACCGGTCTGGTGGCCATCCCTGGGACAGGCGCCTCGAAGCAGGATCCTGGCCCCGGCTTGAAGGCCCTTGAGGGGAACAAACGAGCGAGCCCCGCTTAGACTAGGATGTGCTAAAACCAGCCGCATGTGGCTACAGGTGTGTGTGCCCCCTCCCAAGTAGCTCCCTGGGCCGCAGGTGCTCCCTTTTGCTCCGTAGAAATCCTGTACCAAAGTAGGTAATGGAGGTGGGGGCCAAAGCCTAATTTCTTTCCTTTCAAAATCCGTGGAGTGAGTTACTCCGTTGAGTTTTATGTGGACGGAGAGGAAACGTCTGCCTGCAGTGAGCTGAGCCCGTGGCGGTGTCGCACACTGGCTTTGGCCGTCTTCATACCGAGGGCCATGCTGCTCACTCCTGCTACAGCTACACCTATATCCTCAGTAACTCCTTCTAGTGCCTATGTCTCAGGTGCTACAGAATTCTTTGCTTCACCTTCAGAAACGTGGCTTAAAGGTTCATTTTGTTTCTGGAAGGAACATTCAAGCCGCAGTGCAGGCTGCATTGAACTGGGTTGGATTTACTGCCAAGTAAACATGAGTAGGACTTACGTTACTTTTTGGACCCTTATTTTTCAACTGGTTAACATTAGCCAGTATTCTATTTGGGAGTAAAACCAGTCAAAGACAAAGGTGAGGAAGTCAATATGAAAATCTCCCTCTTGTGCACATAGCTTTTAAGAAGACCTGAAACCTTTGTGGATAAATTCCTTTTCTCCAGGTCTACTGAAGTCACTAGTCCTAAAAACATGGACATTATGTTATTGGGGCTAAGGCATAGTTTTGACATTTCATATTATTTGGTTGGTATCAGGAGATGTGAATAATATGGGAAACTTGATGCTATTGCCTGACAATATTGATCATGAGGTCAAACGTTGCTGGCTTATGGTACCTAATATCACGTGTGTATGCACATATAAGGGAAGGGTTAGCTTCCAGCTAGTTCCTGCAGCAAGAGTATAGGTGGTGGCTTCATTTGCCTCCACTTAAAATCCTCCCATAGGAGATTCCTGGTGCTTTTTGGTTGCTATGGTTGACAGGTAATAGTCCCAGGTGATTTAGCAGTAGCATAAATTATGCTGTCTTTTATAGTAACATACGTGACTATGGTATAGACTTTGTAACAGTATGCCTTTTGCATCAAACAGTAACTTCAAGATTTATGAAAATGGAATATGTCTGTTGTGTGTCGTCATGTTTTATATACAGTACAGTATATACTCTAAATGTTTTGGGTTGTTCAGTTACTGAATTCAAAAATATTAGCAGTATATATGAGAATTCAGCTTCCTGTTCAGGTGCCATATGCAGTGTTAGAAACACAAGATCTATAAGCCAGGCGCCAAATGGATCCTTAAATCAAGGTTACAGTCGCCAAAATGGAATTTCTAGTTGCCATTTTGGGGCAAGACTGCTTTAAATGATGCATTGACTGATTGATTCTCAGTTAAAGATCTGGCTAGTTCAGATGACAACCTTGAGGTTTGAGAACTTAAAAGAAGAAAAGTCACTTGATCCAGGGACAGTCCACATATATGTTCTCCTGTTCCAACTTCTTTTTCTTAATGGAGAGTGCACCTGCTCAGGCTGCAACAGAAAAAGCATTTGGGTTCCAGAAATTCATTTCGATTGTACAGATAAAATATAACTGATAGAATTTGACAGGATGGTGTATTAGTGTGTGAAAACAGTCCAGCTCCAGTGATCCCCAGATGGTGCCATCCTGGTGCCATCCTGGCTCCCAGGTGCCATCCTGGCTCCCAGGCATCTTGGTCACAAGTGATCAAATGCCAGGTCCAAAATGCACCTGGCTAATTTTGAACATTGTACCATGGGTGTCCATGGGAGACGTGTGTGTGGTTACCCCCCTCCCCAATCATTCATGATGTCCAGATCCCCAGCTTTCATTTTTTTTAAAGCTTCTAGTATTTGTAGAACCCAAAATGTTCAGGCATTATTCTTCTCATTTTCTTGTGAGAAACTAGCTTGCAGATTCTGCTTTCCGTGTCTGTCTTTGCCATTGCCTCCCTGAAAAATTCCTGCAGGTGCCTATGCTTCTTTTTCTCTTTTATGAACTTTACTAATTCACTGTATTGGTAGAGGTGAAGAATCTCTTGCATATAAATAGATTACAGTAGACGAGCTGCAATATCGGTCCTTTGGAAGTTTGCTGAATTCAGCTGGGATGCAGGACATCATTTTTAATGTGCATTTAGGTTTTGTATAGTACTTGGGGTTGGGTCATCATCTGGTGAATCAGTCTGACATTGGCTGCTGACTGATTCTTGACTGAGAAATTAAAAATGAGGCTGTAAGGATGTATATTAACTGTATTTTGAAAATTGCAAGGGTGGGATCTAAATTTAATAATGAAAATTAATGAAAATTAATATCCTCATGCACCAAAGGCACCTTGCTCACCACCTTTACAGTAATTGTGGACATGCACACTCATTTAGGAATCTGCACCTCTGTTTTGCAACTCTCTTTTGCCATCTCCATCCCAGTTAAGCCCACATGGTTTGGTTTCTCTTGTTGGCCATGTGCTTCTAACTGCAGTCATCTCTGAACTGGGAGAGAGGTCAGGAGGAGACATGAATCATGCACATAAGTAGTCACTGTAGGGCCATGCCACTTAGTATTTGGCAGCCAACTAAGATTTGCCATTGTGTTTGACATGAAGCAGCAGCCAATAATGACAGAGTGTCTGTTGATACATATATTTCTGAATATGGACAACAACCGTTTTAGGCATGTCCAGCTGACACGCAATCATGCATGTGTGCATTGCACCCACTCCAGAAGTGGCTAGAAAAGGGGGTGGGGTGGAGCAGGCTCACAACCTATTATCATTGAGTTTTAGTCACACATTCAAATTGTGACTGCAAAAAACCCACTAGATAAAGCTCAAAACTGGCAGATACATTTTCAGCATAAGAAAGTACACAAGCTTTACTGCTGACTTTCAATGTGTATGTGTTTTGACGTGCATTGTTTTTAAAAACCTGTTACTAAGGCTAAGAAAAGCCTAGATACCCATGAAGTTAACTGGCTGCAGAGCTGGCCTGTTTATGAGGCAGACTGAAGCGGTTGCTTTACACAGCGGAATCCAGGGGGTGCCTCTGCAGGCACTCCCCCCTCTGTCACCACCAGCAGAGAAGCAAAGAGAAGTAGCTGCTGCGGCTTCTGGATTCCAGCAAGATCTCACCAGAACCCTGCAAAACGGCATGCAGGCCTCCAAAGTTCTTAACATGACCTTCCTGAGACTTTGCTTCCCTGCTTTGCTTGCCAGGATCTTGGTATGGTCATGCAAGGCCACTGTGCTATCTCATAGGAACATCACAAGATCTTTCAGGAAACTGCAGCTGTGCAACCCTGGAAGGTGAAGCTTTGATGGGGTCAGCAAGGGGAAGGGCACATGTGCAGGGTGGCACCTTTCTGTTTTGCCTTAGATGGCAAAACGGGCTGGGTCAGCCCCAATTGGATGTTTTTGGGCCAGTTGTGTGTGCTCAGCCTAATCTATGTTGCAGGGCTGTTTTGAAAGTAAAATGGCTGGACAGAATGAACCATGAGTATGTAATGCATCTATTACATATACATGTAATAAAGTAAAAGCCGTACATGAAATCCTGAGTTATTCTAGTTTTTCTCTTCATTCATTTTGCAAATCTCTCATATGTTTGCTTTCAAACTCCCTTCAAATATCATGATGGTGCAAAAATGCATGTGCATTCCATCAGATATATACAGGTTCCAGCAAATTCAGTTGCCAAAGCCTCTGAAGACTGGTGGAGCAGCTTTCCTCCCAGGTTTGAAGAACTTTGAAGTGGGTGTAGGCTGTTGCTGAGATTGTTTGGCAGCTGTGTTGACAAAACTTCTGCAGAGCTTTGACCACATGAGGCTACTGAAAACGACTTCCTTTCTCTTTTGGATGGTGGAACTGGCAAGTGTTGTCACCATTGCCTGCAACATGGAGTGCCTTTAGACTCTGACACCCAGCAGTACAATCTTCGCAGCAAGAAAAGGGATGGTGGTCACAGCACTATTGTTTGGCTTTGCTAGCAAGAAGTTCGAAAACTTTGGCTCTTAGAGATGTAGAAAACGAGTCTGAAAGTCACTGTCCCCTTAAAATACACCCAAGCAGGGCTGCTCCACCCTTTCCCACTCACTGCTTACATGCATTTAAAAGGTTAAATAGGTGATTATACATGCATGTGCCCTATCATCATCATCATTATATTTATTTATACTGTACCTTTTCCTCGGTCCGGACTCAAGGCAGCTTATAGATAAAATCAGGGACCACTAAAAACATAGCAGTTTACAGGCAGCAACCACTTTACATGCGTCCAGTTGACACGTTGATCACACACATGCTTACACATGCTTGTTACTGCTGACCTGGAAGTGGTCCGGAAATGGGATGGGCTTATGCATGTTCCACTGATACACAGGGGGGTCAGGAACAGAACCAAATGTTTGCCGCCTGTATCTGCCACTTGTCAGATTCATAAATATTTTATATCTGTATTGTACCTCGGGCCAGTCAGATTCAAAGCATTGCCTAAGAAGTAGTTTTCAGACATCACCTTCCATATGAACTTTCAAAGCCTCCATGAACTGGGCCAAATTTCTCCTGCCCATCTTTTCCCATACTGAATACGAAAATATCATGTACAGGCAACCCTGATTTACATGTAAGTCTGATGTTTATGCCCTGCTAAGCCCCCTTTTCTGGCCACTTCTGGGTTGCAGCAATGCATGTGTGCCATGATCGCACGTGCATTGAACTAGCGTAAAATGGTTGCTGCCTGTAGTATATTCATACAATTTTAGAGTTGAAAGGGACACTGAGGGTCATCTAGTTCAACCCCCTGCAATGCAGGAATCTCAACTAAAGCAGCCATGACAGATGGCCATTCAACCTCTGCTTAATAACCTCCCAGGAAGTAGAGTCCACAACCTCCTGAGGGTCTTACTGTCAGAAAGTTCTTACTGCTCTTACTGTCAGAAAGTTTTTCCTGATGTTTAATCGGAATCTTGTTTCTTGTAACTAGAAGCCATTGATTTGAGTCCTTACCCTCCAAAGCAGGAGACAACAAGCTTGTTCCCTTTGCCATGTGACAGCCCTTAAGATATTTCAATATGGCTATCGTATCTCCCTTCAATCTCGTCTTTTCCAGGCTAAACATACCCAGCTCCTTCAAGTACTCCTCCAGACCCTTTATCATCTTGATTGCCCTCCTCTGCACACGTTCCAGCCTGACAACATACTTCTTAAAATGTGGTGCCCAGAATTGGACACAGGCAGAATAGAGGGGTTCTGGACACGATACTTCTGTTGATGCAGCCTAGAATAACATTAGCTTTTTTGCTGCTGCATCACACTGTTGACTCATGTTAAGCTTGTGGTCTACCCCTAGATCCTTTTCGCATGTACTGCTAGTAAGCCAGGTTTCTGCTATCTTATATTTGTGCATCTGGTTATTCCTGCCTAAGAGCAGAACCTTACATTTGTCCCTGTTGACATTCATTTTGTGAGCTTGAGCCCAGTTCTTCAATCTGATAAGATAATTTTGAATTCTGATTCTGTCTTCTGCAGCATTAGCCATCCCTACCAGTTTGGTGTCACCTGCAAATTTGATGAGCGTCCTCACAATTGCTTCATCCAAGTCGTTTATGAAGACATTGAATGACAACAGGATCAGGACAGAATCCCACTACAGTGGTACCTTGGGTTAAGTACTTAATTCATTCCGGAGGTCTGTTCTTAACCTGCAACTGTTCTTAACCTGAAGCACCACTTTAGTGCTAATGGGGCCTCCAGCTGCCAACACACGATTTCTGTTCTCATCCTGAAGTGTATGTAACTTGAAGTGTCTGTAACCCGAGGTACCACTGTATTAGACTAGTGGAGTGTGAAGTTCAGTTGCTGGAGTTGCCAACCAACTTGCCTGCCCAGGAGATAGTTTAAAAAGAAGCTTCAACATAGTTTCTGAATGTTGAAGTTCCCTCTGTGTGTTTATGCCTTGCCTTGCTAACAAATGGTAAACAACCTTGCAAGATAGCTTTCTGGTTGAGTTACCAAGTAAATCGCATATTCTTAGCAACAATTCTTAGGTTAGATAGATGGGAGGTGAGGGCCAAAGCCTAGTTTATTTAATTTCAAAATGGCATGTTGTCAAATTCTATTGCTGCAGGAAAAGGTCTCTCTTTCCTACTGAGATTTGCAAGTGATACCAAATTCAGATAGGATACTAAGGGACAAATCTGACAAGGAATTTGTTTGCTTTTGGCATCCTTTCTGGAGTGGGAAGACCATATTACCAAAGTGTAATAATTTTTATTGGCAATTCAAGAGGACATTGATATGAATTCCTGTTGGTTGACAAAGTTCATCTAAAGCAGGCTTCCTCAAACTTGGCCTTCCAGATGTTTTGAGACTACAGTTCCCATCATCCCTGACCACTGGGTCCTGCTAGCTAGGGGTCATGGGAGTTGTAGGCCAAAAACATCTGGAGGGCTGAGATTGAGGAAGCCTGATCTAGAGTAGTCATGTACTAACCTTAGCTTTAACAATTAATGCTGCTCTAATTTTTATGTATACTCTTACCTGGAGTATATGGTGATACTTCTGTTTGTGCTTTAAATGATACTAGTTTTGTCATTAATCTGCAATAAATGCTTCTCTGAGAGCCAGTGTGGTCTCCGCTCCTCCACATGCAGCTGCTGGGTGACTTTGGGCTAGTCACACTTCTTTAAAGTCTCTCAGTCTCACTCACCTCACAGAGTGTTTGTTGTGGGGGAGGAAGGGAAAGAAGAGTGTTAGCCACTTCAGGTAGTGATAAAGCGGGATAGCAAATCCAGACTTCTTCTCAGGAATGAGCAGTACAGAAGATAGTTTGTAAACTAGCTGTCCATCTGAATTGTTTCCTTGTCATTACTGCCAATTTGCAAGACAAGCCTTGGAAAAAGTTGTCTCAAACTGTAAGAGAGAAAAGTTTAAATAACAAGGAATGCTTCTCATAAGATGCTCAGACTGTTTGCATAAGTGTAGATGTCAGAAATCCATTGCTTAAGGCAGTGCCTGTGTCTTCCCACTGCTGAAAAGGACACCCAGCAGCATGCTCTGTATTCAGATTTTCTCATTAGAACCTAGTGGATCAGCTGGTAAAGTAACCAGTGGCAAAAACCACAGACTCAGGCTTGTAGCTGAAATTAATCAATTGGTTTATTGTTAGTAAAAATTGCATTTAAAGAAAAATACATCCCCTATAAAATAATATTGGAAAAATGCATTGCAGTGTTGATGAAAGCAACTTAACTTGTCTTCCTCCTCCTTTGTTCCCCTGCACCCCTATCAGGTTTGGGAGTAAGAGGAGAGAGAGAAAATTATGTTGCTCTTGAGGAAGTTGTTCTGCATGCACAGTTGGCTAAAACTGTTAGACACAAACACAATCGTATTAGTTAACAGGCTTTTTGCTCCCTGTGAGAGTAATACAAAAGGTTTGCTCATTCAGTGCAATTGTGTATTTAATGGGCTTCTGTCTTGAGGATTGTCCATTCAGAGTCCTAGTGTGAGTACTTTTACCGCTCTGTGGGTTGATAAAGACTGATCAGATATTGTGCTAATCCATAATCTGGGCTATACAAATGAGTTTAGAGGATGCTCCCTGATCCTCCATTACAACTCCATTCTTGTTTTATTGGTTAGTTTACATGGTTTTATTATTTTACTGGTTTGTTTATTGATAATTTATTTATTGTTCATTGTGATTGGTGTAAAATTAAACTCCTGTACTTTGCAGCCTCCATTGCATCCTTACTATGCCGTCCGGCAGAGCTTTTCCGGGTAGTGTGGAGCCTTGCAGAACCAGTGGTAGCTCGCTGTGACTTTTTTGCTAAGCATTTTGAGGATAAAATCACTTGTATCCACCGGGACCTTGACTCTACTGTTATAGTGGTGAAACATTGAGAGATGTCCAGAGCACTGTCTAATCCTGTTTTGTTAAATGAATTTCAGATGTTTCGGCTTGAGGATTTTGACAAGGTGCATGGATCGGTGTGAGTGACTACCTGCGCTCTGGAGCCTTGCCCCTCTTGGCTGATAAAATCCAGCAGGGAGGAGACAGCTGCATGAGCTAGAGAGGTGGTCAGTGCCTCTTTACGAGAGGGGGTGGTTCCTGCTTGTTTGAAGGAGGCAGTGATAAGACTGCTTCATAAGAAGACATTCCTAGATCCTGAGAACCTTAGTAATTACCAGCCATTCGCCAACCTTTCCTTTCTTGGGCTAGGTTCTTGAGCAGGTGGTCACTGACCAGATCCAGATGCTCTTGGAGGAGTCTGATTTTCTAGATCCATTTCAATTGTGGTTTCAGCCTGGCCTTGGCACAGAAACTACCTTGGTTGCCTTATAATCTGTGTTTTGATATCACTGACCACTGTATCCTCCTGGATGCTATCTAAGTTGAGGGTGGGTGGCACTCTCTGCAGTGGTTCCTGTCCTACTTGGATGGTCCTTTTCAGTTGTTGATGCTTGGGGACTGTTTTTCAGCATCATGAAGCCTTCAATATGGTGTCCCTCAGGGCTCAATTATATACCCCATGTTGTTTAATATCTGTATGAAGCCTCTGAGTGGACCCATCCAGAATTTTGGCATTCATTGGCAGCAGTACAGTGGTACCTCGGGTTAAGAACTTAATTTGTTCCGGAGGTCTGTTCTTAACCTGAAACTGTTCTTAACCTGACGCACCACTTTAGCTAATGGGGCCTCCCGCTGCTGCCGCGCCACCACCGCACAATTTCTGTTCTCATCCTGAAGCAAAGTTCTTAACCCGAGGGACTACTTCCGGATTAGCGGAATCTGTAACTTGAAGCGTTTGTAACCTGAAGCGTTTTTAACCCGAGGTACCACTGTATGCTGAAGACACAAAGCTCTGTTTTCGCCTTTACCTCTGCAGGTGTGGCAGTGGATGTGCTGGACCAGTGTCTTGGCTTGGTAATGAGCTGGATGAGAGCCAATAAACTGAAGCTCAGTCAGTATAAGACAGAGACAATGATAGTGAGTGGTTCCCTGGACCAGTATTTCCCAACTGGGGGCCTTTGCCCCCCCCCCCGGATATTCCAAGAGGAGCGCGGGTGAAAAATGTGTAAATGGGCCACAGCACAAGGCTAGGGGGCCACAGAGAGAAGTGAGAAGTGAAGAGATAATTTTTAAAAATTTAAAAAATCCTGACTAACCGCTGGCTAGCTAAACGCTTGGCCAATCACAAGTGGGTAAGGGGTGCTCCTTTTTCCCATGTGTGTTTCCTTGGAGCAGTCATGATTTGTTTCTGGCAGGAGAGGGTATTGTTGAGGCTCCCATTTTGTCCAGTAGAGCCCGCGATCCAGACCCCCAGGTCAGGTAAGTGCGGTGGTGGGGTAGCAGTGGGTAGGGCTGCTGGGCCCGGGGACAGCCTGGGCCTAACTCTGCAAGGCACAGGATGCAGTCCACCCCAGCACCTAGCAGATCAGGCCCTTTGGATGTTGCTGAGGGGTTGTCTGGTGTTTCTGACTTGCATCTAGTAAATAACTGAGTGTCTAGCTGCACTAGCTTCAGTGGCCCTTACTCCCAGGTATGCATGGATGTAGTGTTTTGTAGACAGGGCTCCTCCGGATAATAAAATCTTTTTGCACCAGGTCAGTGAGGACCACTTGCTTTTTAAAATTCTCCGATATATACAGAACCCTCTCTGTGTCAATTAACTTGGGTCAAATAAGTGTTGCTTACTTTTTATAATACATGGGAGGTGGATCTCCCTCAGGAGGTTCTGGACTCTCCTTCCTTGGAGGTTTCTAAGAGGAGTTTGGATGGCCATCTGTCATGGATGCTTTAGCTGAGTTTCATTGCAGGGGGGGCATTAGAAAGAACCCTCGGGGTCTCTTCCAGCTCCATGATTTTATGTTTTTTCTGCTTCAACAATATTTCATTATGTTCCTATCATTTTATGTAATTATATATTGTATAAATTATAAAAATTATAAAGAAGCATGTTCTATATACAAATTAAACATTTAAATAGCTATCGTTCTACCAGTAGGATGGGGGGCCTGGGTGTAGCCAGGACTTTTGTTAGGGGGGGCAGGCTTTTGTTAGGAGGGGTGCAGAACCTCATATTTGTATTGATTATTACCGTATTTTTCTGTGTATAAGACAAGCTTTTTTGATCCAAAAATGAGGTTCAAAATTGAGGCTTGTCTTATACACGGGTAGTGCTATTGGGGCTGTGCTCCGGCTAGAGCAGCCACGCGCTCTGCCCCAACAGGCTGCTGCAGATAGCCGCTTCCCTGGAGATGGCGCAACGGCTGGAGACCTGCAGCAGCCCGTCGGGGCAGAGCGCGTGGCCCGGAGAGAGAGCGCAAAGCAGCCAGCCACCACCTTCCCAGGCACTCTCCTCCTTAAAGGGACAGTGCCCCGCCTGTCCTTGGCAGGGCAGAGGAGCCTGCTTACAGCCGCTGTACCGTTCAGGCTTCTGCCTTCCTTCCAAACTTTTGCCTCTGCAGGGAGCGCTTGCAAATCACCGAGGGTCTCTGTCGGTGGACGCAGAGAATCAGTCAATGAATCTCTCCCCAACACAACCTTTTGGTTCCCCATGTCGTAGAAACCACCTATCATATCCCAGCCCGATCTCCGCCAGCGTGATTCATGGCGGCGATCAGGCAGCTGCAGCGCGAGCGGATGTGTGATATGTTCTGTCGGGTGAGTGATTTTCAGGATTGCCCCCCACCCCCCAAAAAAAATTGATCGGCCAATGCTAAAAATCGCTTACCTGCCAGAATGAAGCGCGGGCCTGAGTTTTTAAGTGGCAAATGGCTGCTTGATTGGGGGGGATGGAATGCCGAAAATTGCTCCCTTGAGCCCAAGATTGTCAGGGGCGGGAGCGGTTGTGTGCTGCGTTCTGGTGGGTGAGTGATTTTCAGCATTCCCCTCCCCCAAGAATCCTCCCCAAAAGCTTAATCCCTCTATTTTCTAAATTTTGAGGCCTCCAAAATTTTGAGGCCTTATGGAAAAATACGGCACTTATTGGTGGCATCTGTCCCCCGCCCCCTTGGCTACACCCATGGGAGACTGCAGGAAGGAAACAAGGTTGGGAGCTCCTAGAGAGCGTTCTCTGACACCACTGGACTCTTCAGAACCCGAATCTTTTTAAATCTCAAAAAATAAAAGTAAAATCTTTGAGAGAAGAATCCAGGTGGATACTTCCGTTGTTTTCTTTGGGCTTCCTATTTAGACGCTTGAGGTAGGAACACTTCTTTGTGAGATTGTTTGCCTTTCTAATTAAAAGCTAAAGGTCGCATTTGAACTGGCAGAGAAAGAACCGTTAAACAAATGCTCAGTGTGCTTTACAAGTTGAATCTTTACAGGTTTACTCAGAAGTACCGTTGAATGCTTGGCTGCTTGCTTCCAGTTAAGTATGCGTAGGAATCTGTATGTGATGGGGCAGTTGATATGGAAGTGTTTCATAATTAGAATACAAAAGAACTCTTCTATCCACCTGCCTTTTACCCTCTAACATTGTTGAAATAACTTGATATAGTATTATTAGGTGGAATTTACATGCATTGTTTGTTTGTTAAGTGCCAAATCTTCTCAGGTTTTGGATTTTCTCTCTAGATGACATTTCCTTAGTGGCATATGATTGTGATTGGTTCAGATCATTTATAATGGAAATGGTTAAGCAATCCATAATTGTGAGGGTCTTAAATGAAGGAGCTTAATGCCTAAAATCTGGTTTTCATTATCTCTTCTGTGTTCTCATAATAAAATTTTTTGGAAGAATAAAATTGAAGAATTAAACAAACGTACATAAAACCCAAATTCAGCATCAGTGTTGATGAATTCGTATGGTATTGTCGTGGAACTAGACTTCATAGCTGCTTACTAGAAGCTTCTGCTTAGTTACCAGGCCCAGCCATAATTTGTAGACCCTTGACATATAGGGTGTAGATCTAGGTTCAGTGTAGCTTTTATAATCAGACTGCAAATCTACTACTTCCTTAAATTTTAAATATGCCCACAAAACTCCATAGAAGAGTAATATATTCCCCAGAAATCTTTAACGGTTTAGTTGAAGCAGAGGCGCTGAGTTCCGCACAGCATTGGGGTGGCTCATCACATGTGCCTGACATCACACATGCAACACGCTTGTTGGGAGGAGGTTGCGAGGCCCAGGGAGGGCTTCTGCCACCATGGGTAAACCCAATGTGGCCCTCCACTGCCATGGGGAGACGAAAGGGGGCCCTCTGCAGCCACAGGGAAGGATGCTATCAGACATTATGACATATTGAAATATCATTATGTTTAGCTGGTGATATATTGCGATATTGAAAACCAGATATCACCCAGCCCTACGTACATGTATAAATGCATCTTCCTGGAGTAAAATATAACAGAATAAACAAGACTTCAAACCAAGTGGTTTCAGCTTGTCTGAACCAGCATTGACTGGCTTTGTATGGACAAGCTGTGGCTTGTTGTACAGGGTTCAGTGGTGAGTTGAGACTCAGCCTTACCTCAGCTCTTGTGTTGATCAGTTTGTATTATTGTGCTCCAGTTTAGTGTTAGAAACTGAGATATGAAGGTTAGGAGCTAGATGGCACCTTAAACCTAGGTTATGGGTGCAACAACGGAATGTCTAGGCATCCTTTTTTAATAACAAGAATACAAAGCTGAAAATGAATGAACCGCAGCTAAAATATTACGTTCAATTTTCACATAGTCTAGTCCTTCCCCTGCCCCCCCCAATGTTCTTAAGAGGGTCTCTTCTCCAGTCTTCAGAAAGTAGCTGGAAGTGGGGAGGCAGAAAAAGGTCCTTCTTTCCTTCCACTCTGCAATTTTAATCTGAAATCTTAGGCGCTCAGAAACTGCTTGTGCTAATGAAATTCCCTGTTGCAAAATGAGCCTAGAACAATGGGAGTTTCGAACACTTCTCCAGTTATTTTATTGTCATATTGATGAGAATACACAAGTTAACTATTTTACTAACTTTTTGGTGAATCTGACATGTACAAATATATTTCCACTTACGACTGAAAAGGGAAAAAAGGGCATGTAAAATGTGATATATTGCTGTAATCTTTTTAGTAAAATTGGTCACTAGCATCATCATTTCTTGACCCATCTAGTTGAGATATACTTAAGGTACGGTGAGCACTAGTTCTAACAAGGACTGAACCAAGGCCTGCAACTGGCCAAACTTGCATATAGGCAAATATTATATTTTTAGGGCGGTTCACAAAAATGAAACGTCATGTGCAACAGTGTTTTCAGGCTTGTTTAATGTGTAAGTTTATTTTTTTTCAGAATTTTGTTTGATACAGATTTTGTTGTAATAATCATGAAATGAAGTACTAACAAGAATTCTTTCAAAGCATTAGTTCTATCTTGCAACAGCAAGTGACCACTCTGCTTTGGAACACTTATTAAAAGGAAAGCCTGACTAGCTTTTCAGATACTGTTTGAATAACTTTTTGAAGAAATGCCTGAAGTAACTGATATTATTCTTTGAAGTCTTGTTTATTCTGTTATACTTTACTCCAAGAAGACTCATTTATCCTAAATAGAACCCAATAAGCCCAACATGTATGCACAAAATATGTTTTTTAACGTGATCCCATTGAGATACTAGGATGAAATTTTGCTGGAAGCTCTTAGAAATATGAAATAATTAATACAATTTGGGGTGAATTTTTAAATCATTTTTTAATTGCTAAAAAAAAATTATGTAACTTAACTTTAAAATTTAAAATAAGTACATCATGTACCATATCATATTAAAGCCCATGAAGTTCTGAAGAGATTGGTGGTTTTTTTTTAGTTTTGAAATATCTCGATTCTGGGCTGAGGTTTTAAGGTTGTCAATTTTTTGAAATTTCAAACCCTCATAACTCAGAAACAGGATGAGATAAGAATATTTTTTTTTAGATTTAATCTTAGTTCTGATCATTCAACAAGTGTACAAAATCTTAAGAAAATTGGACGACATGAGGTAAAAGATTCATTAAAAATTGGACCAATTTATATGGAATGACCCAAAGGTTTTCCACAATGTATGTTACGAGTATTGATAATATCAGAGTAAATTAAATATCTTTTTCATTATCACAAATGTAAATGATATTTGGAAATGTATTAGGAAGGAAAATCACACGAATTATGTGTGTGACTCTTAATAATCTAAAGAAAAGTAAGTGAAATAGCCATCCATTATGTTGGAAGTATACATTGCACATTGGTACACTTAACTTCCTTTATGATGCAGTTAGCAAATGAGTCTTGGAGAAAATATGGGATAGGGAATCCAACTAATATTCTTCTATTTTTCTTGCCTGAAGCTAGAATTCAGCATAAGGTGTTAATTCCATACATTGGCCATCCAGTGGCCGTGGCACCAAGGGGTGCCTTGAATGATGGTCAGGGGTGCCATGAGCAGCACTGGCCTCTGTCCCCCTTCCTCTGATGTCCTCTCGCGTTTCTCCTGGCTCTGCAGGCAAGGGGTGGCCTAACTGGGCCCTGAGAAAGAATGTAGTTGGTCAAGGGAGCCGTGGACCCAAAAAGGTTGAAAACCTCTGCCATACATGATTGTGTGAAACATATATTTAATGCTGGAAACAAAATAAAACGGAATTAGAAGCAAATGGTCTAGCAAGTTATAGAACTATGCCTCCTTAATGTTAACAATGTTCATTTGAATCACTGAAAGAAAGTTGCTGTGCTTCACCAAAATCAGGTTGCTTCATATATTAGCATTTTGTTTTATAACAGAACTTAAATATAGGTATTAATGTTGATATTTTCTCAGTTTTTCTGTAAGTTTTTAATTAGCATTTAATAATAATAATAATAAAGCTATAGTAGAGTGCTGTTTGCTACGACTGTTGTGTGGAAATAAAATGACTGTATTTTGAGTCAATTGTGTGTTTGTTTTTAGGAATTGAATGATCTGGCACGTGATCCTCCAGCACAGTGTTCAGCAGGGCCTGTTGGAGATGATAGTAAGTACCTATAATTGAGAAAAAGCCTTCAAAAGAGCACTTCCTCAGGCAGGAAGGAAAACTGACCTGCACATATACAATTGAGGTTATGTTTTTAAAATCTTTAAAGAGGCATAGGCAATTTAGAATGAGAATTACATAATCTTAATCTTCTTTTAGGATGTACAATTAAACAGTGACTAAATTGGTTAAACAAATTTCACACTGGAGACTACCTGCCCAAACTTCTCCAAAGGCAACATGCCCTTTATTTCAACTTAAAATAAATTGGTGATGGTCTCACTCTTTTTAAAAGTAGCTTTTGTTTACTTGACCATATGATAGAATCTATATTGTTTTTCTTGAACAAGTTTTTGTTGTTAATTTCTTTATAACTTTTTGTTGAATTATTTATGCATTCAATAAATTTTAAATTTACTTGTAAGGCTGTCTCTCCAGTAAATTACTTAATGGAAAATAAATAAGTGTTAAATGAAGCATTTAGTGACTAATTTGAACAAGCTTTGATAGGTCTCTTACAAGAAGTAAGTTGTGTGTTGTGGTAAAGAGGCGACTCTTGCACCTTTCTAAGTAGTTATCTGTATTAAAATAATACGAAAAATGCCTTTTTTCCAAATAGATTGGTGTGAAACATGAAGGGGTGAATAGAACACACATCTACTTCCACTGAACAATTAACTTCATTTGAGGCCTTGACTGTTGTTGCAGGAGTCATTCTGTACATGGCATGTTTTGTTGGGTTTCCTGCATGTTGCCCATATCCTGCTTATGTCACGACATTTGACGAAGTTGAGCGTGTAAGCCAGACAGTAAGCTTGAAATACTGACTCCCTAGTTGAGCTAAGAGTGAAATATGGGTGACAGGGATCTACTTTTGCTGCACCATATTCAAGGCATTCTGTTTGCACTGATCGCTGCAAGCAAGGTCATATCTCGTTTTCCTTCCTCTTACAGTGTTCCATTGGCAGGCGACAATAATGGGACCAGTAAGTATCTTTCAAACCTGAAATAGCATTTATAAACTTAACTTTAAACTTTCTTCTAATAGTTTTTCTTTTCTTTTCAGAATGACAGTCCTTATCAGGGTGGGGTGTTCTTCTTGACGATTCACTTCCCAACAGATTATCCCTTCAAACCACCTAAGGTGGGTTTCTTGTTTACATCCTAACAGTGCTGGTGTAGTATCTGTTTTAGTAAATAAAAGCTATATGAAAGAATGTCCTTATCTTTACAGGTTGCATTTACAACAAGAATTTACCATCCAAATATCAACAGTAATGGCAGTATTTGTCTTGATATTCTACGGTCACAGTGGTCTCCCGCATTAACTATTTCAAAAGGTAAGCATCGTGGCTCTGAGCCTAAATGAATGGTAAGTGATTTCTAATGTCAATGTAAAAGGTATTGCATATTTCCCAAGGTGATGCATCTCTATAAATGGCACACACCCTTACTGCCCAGTTTCTTGATTATGCCTAATTAAGTATTTAAGGCTATGTATGGTGCATTTTACAAAAGCTTCCTCCTCTGCCCAGCTAGGTTACTTAATTTGAGCTGGCTAGTCTGCCAATATTTAACAGTTAGGAGGACCCCTTTTCAAGCATGTACTATGGTTGAGAGGGCGAAGTAGCATCTTCACATGTGTGCAACATTCGCCAGAAGATGCCTGTATCACAGATGAAGGAGATACTTGCTGCTTTCTAAGCATAACAAAGGTCAGTGTGGAGTACTGAAGGGATACATAAAATAAGGGACAAAACAGCGTCTGGAAACTAGCAGTCAAGCAAAAGATATGACAACCAGAGGTGACGGTTTCTGGAAAATTTTGAATCTGAAAATTTTCTGATGCCCCAGGTAGATTGGGATCTGATTTGGCTTGATTTGTATTTAGTAAGCACAACACACACACACACACACACACACACACACACACGTGTGAAAATAGGTATTGTGTGGTGGTCATTAGCCTAAATGGTTCTAAAAGAGGTTATTATGTGAATCCATAGTGTAGCTTCCTTACTAGCTAGTTACCAAAACTTATCTCCATTTTGGTTTGTTTGTGTGTCTGTGTGTTTGTTTGTAATTAAGTGGTATATAAATTGTTGAAATGAAATAAATAAACAATCGTCTATAAGCAGCATACAGAAACTCAATACGGTTTTTGTGGTTTAGCACTGTTGCACATAAGCTGAGGTAGAACAGATAATTGTTATGTGAGCCTCCTTGGGGAGAGTATTCTACAACTTGAGGGCTATTATTGAAAGCATGAAACTAGCTGCATAGTTAGAATATGCTTTTAGGTACATTGAGTAATGCATTGAGTAATGAGAGTAATGAGAGGGACATTGAGCATGCCCAGGCAGCTTTCCCCTTTTACCATGGCTGCTACATGCATCTGATACCTGGAGCCTATGCCCCCCCACCCCTTTTGCTTGATAAGCCTGTGCACAAAAACTCCCAATTATCTTGTGGATACACCGCTGCCGTAAATAGCCCACCAAATTGCCGCAGCCAGTCGTCAGCAGGCCTTGCCGCAGCAACCAATCACACGCCCAATCACCGCTGCCAATCTCCTGCTGCCTGGTCTTACCATATATTCCACTGAGTGTGTTGCAGCCTTTGTAGGCATGTGCTAGGCTTGGAACACTTCAGCTGAGTGGTGAGATACAAGTATGTCTTTAAATCTGCCATTGAAATCATTTTAAATTAGATGGAGTTAAATTTGAAATTCAATTCAGATTTCATCCAAACTAGTTTCCCCCCTCCCCAAAGGCTATCTGCTCTGCTAGCCTCCCCTTAGAGCCTGGTGCCGATAACACCAAGGTTGTAGGTTCGATCCCCAGAAGGGACAGCTGCATATTCCTGCATTGCAGGAGATTGGACTAGACCAGGCTTCCTCCACCTCAGCCCTCCAGTTGTTTTGAGATTACAATTCCCAGCATCCCTGACCACTGGTGCTGCTAGCTAGGGATCATGGGAGTTGTAGGCCAAAAACATCTGGAGGGCCAAGGTTGAGGAAGCCTGGACTAGATGATCCTATAAAGTAAAGGTCAAGGTACCCCTGCCCGTATGGGCCAGTCATGACCGACTCTGGGGTTGCGCACCCATCTCGCTTAAGAGGCCGGAGGCCAGCGCTGTCCGGAGACACTTCCGGGTCACGTGGCCAGCGTGACAAAGCTCCTCTGGCGAGCCTGCACCAGCGCAGCACACGGAAACGCCGTTTACCTTCCCGCCATAAAGCGGTACCTATTTATCTACTTGCACTTAAGGGTGCTTTCGAACTGCTAGGTGGGCAGGAGCAGGGACCAAGCAACGGGAGCTCAACCCGCCGCGGGGATTCGAACCGCCGACCATGTGATCGGCAAGTCCTAGGCGCTGAGGTTTTACCCACAGCGCCACCCGCGTCACATTGCAGATGATCCTATGGGTCCCTCCTAATTCTGATCTATGATTCTGTTTGATAATCTGGTTCCCACTTCATGTAAGCAGCCCCTGACCTCATTTTGACCCAGTTTTGTCAGTCTCATTTTACATGTAAACTAATTGAATAAGTGACGCATGATGTGTTCTGTTCAGCGCCTAACACTTGGTGTTAAGTATCTAGATCTTTGGAAGATGCTAGTTAAAAAGTATTTGGAAGGGGGTGAGGCAACAGCAGGTATGTTGCATAGTGGTGGCAAGGAAGATAGCCCTGTCAGTCACAATTTTAAGTCCCTTTGTGATTAATTATTTCATTTTAACTAGTGGTACCTGTGTGCTGTCGCTCCATCCCCAGTAACTGTTCTGTACAGGCAGAGTGTTGTTTTAAGAGGGATCTGCCAAACCACACACACTGGCCACACACAAAGTTTAAAAGGGCAAAGATTGTTTAATTAGCTAAAGGCTTGGAAGAAGAAGAATGTTTTTGCTTGGGACCTAAAGATATGCAGTGTGGGTATCTAGGGAGAGTGTTCCCCAAATGGGGAGCCTCTGCAGAAAAGGCCTGTTCTTGTGTTGCCATCTTCTAGACCTCCTGTGGAGGAGACACATGAAGAAGGGCCTCAGATGATGATCACAGGGTATGGGTTGGTTCGTATGGGGAGAGGTGGCTCTTCAAGTACTGCTGTCCTGAGCTGTTTATGGCTTTATAGGTCAAAGCCAGCACTTTGAATTGGGCCAGGAAACTAATTGTCAGCCTGTGCGGTCAAGCCAGGATCGGTGTAATATGTTCAAAGCATCTTGCCCCGGTGCTCAGCCTGGCTGCTGAATTCCTGCACAAGCTGAAGTTTCCAAACTGTCTTCAGAGGCAGCCCCACAGTGCAGTAATCTAACCTAGAGGTTGCTGAAGCATAGAGGACAGAAGCGTGGCTTTCCCTGTCGAGATAGCTGGGCCACCAGCCAAAGCTGATGGAAAGCACAAAGCACCTCCGAGGCCACCTGAGTCTGAAGCGGCAGCCAAGGATCTAGAAGTTCCCCCAAGTTGTGTACCTGCTCCTTCAGATGGCATGTAGCCCCATCAAGAGCAGGCAACCTCCCATCCATCTACAGAACCCCAACCACTCAGAGTGTCTCATTCTGCATTCCACTTCTTGAGGAGGGATTTTTCCACTGCCTCTTTCAAGCAGGCAGGGAGCACCCTGATCTTGCAGGGAGGCATTAATCACACCCCTGGTCCAGCCAGCCTTCCTTCCTCTCCCTGCTAGTTTTTATCAGCTAAGAGGGGCAAGGGTCCAAACTGTGAGCAGTTACCCTGACTGATCCAAGCACTTTTCCCACATTCTTGAGCTGAAACTTGCCAAGCTAGTGATGTGAGATGGGGAAACTATCCATAGAAGAAGCTTTCCACTTCCCAAAAAATATTGTTCCATTAAAAAAAAAAAAAAGAACCAACACCAACCCAACTGAGCAAAGCTGTTTTTAACCCCCCCCCTTGCCCCTTGTTGTTTTTTTAAACAAATGCTCTGTTCAAATCAAATATTTTTGATTGCTGGGGGGGGACGGGACTTCAAATTATGATCAGTTCAGGGCAGCCTTCTCTACCTGGTAGTTTTGAACTGTGTCCCAGGCAGCAAAGCTAGAGCTGATGGGAACAGCTGGAAATGCTTGTGGCAGTTAATACAATTATCCAATATTACAGCAAATTGTTGTGTTTGAAGCCTTTTTGGTTTCGTTGCCACATAAGATGTTGAGTGTTATTCCTTGGCTATAGTTTTTCCCATTGCAGTAAGTAGCTTTCAATGTATATGAATTCTGTACAAGTGAGTGCTGTTCCATGATGGACCTTGTTTTATCAGCCATAAATAGTACCGGAAGTGTCAAGTAAGTGTCAACCTCATAGAGGAAGTATCAATGTATTTGAAGGAGAATCCCAGGAAATCTGGGATTTTTGGCTTTATACACAAACTATGGAACATCTAAACCAGCAGGGACCATCATGTTTCTAGTTTTTGTTATTCTTTATGTATTTTTAGTATAAAGGAGCCTTTGTTTTCCTTAAAAATAAAAAAGTCCTTTAGGATTGCAGGTGAGGTAGGAAGGAGCATACATCCCCAGTGCCTTAAATTGGACTCTTGTGCCAATTCTGTTCTCATGCTTCCCAGGCTCCAGTATTTAAACTCCAACTGGCGATGTGGCTGCTGTTTCCCTAACGTTAGTCAGGAAAGGCATAGTTTCTAATTCTGCGACCAGCCCCAATGTGTAGAGTAGGGAAGATGTGTCAGATGGGAAGGTGCTTGAATCACACCCGTATTTTTAAGCCATGTGGAAGGAGAGCAGTTCAGTGCTAGATTATAAAATTACAGAAAGAGGGATGGAGGCTAAATGAAGAATAGAATGAACTTGCTTCTTACCTGTATTCAGCTGTACTGAAAAATTCTAATGTAGTGTGTTCTTCCCTCTAGTACTTTTGTCCATCTGTTCTCTGTTGTGTGATCCCAATCCAGATGATCCCTTAGTGCCTGAGATTGCACGGATCTACAAAACAGATAGAGAAAAGTGAGTATGGAAGGTTTTTTTAAAGCTGAAAACCTGAGAATGGACAAACAGTTTGAAGACTTTGTTAACTAACTCTTTGACTAACTCTGTGCCATTGGCACTATTATTTCTTTTTTACAGGGTGTCATCTGCTTCTGTCAGCTGCCTTGTATTTTTATTTCCAGCTTTAAAGTATTTGATCTCAGTCAGTAATTAGGGTTTTTTTTCCAATTGGTCTGGTTAATCCAATAAAATTTCAGTTAGCGTCCTCTGCACCTTTATACATGACTGTTTTGCAGTTGTCCTTACAGTTTCTGCTTTTAGGCTACAGAGGGAGAAACAACTTAAACTTCTGCCACAAGACAACCTGATTCTGGTGGCGGTAGGTGAAAAAGAAATACCTGAGTGGCTTCATGAGTAGCTGCAGGGATAATAATGGACAGATATTGCTAATTGTAGTGGAAAATTCTTGAGGTTCAATTGATTCGTTTTAATTATATATTTTTCCAGTCAATTACTACTGTGAATAGTTCAGCTTGAGGCAATTCTATTACAACATTGAATGAAAACTTCCTTTAACAGTGTAAAAAGCATTTAGTGAAGCTTGAGCACAATGAAAGTGCACACTCTGAAATGCAGCATCTTTCAACACCCGACATCAAGATAATTGTAAAAGTGACAAGTCAGGGCTAAAAACAAGAACCTGGAATTGGTTCTTAACATTTGAGCATCTAAAAGTGCAAACTTGAATAACAGGTGATTGCTGCGTAAAATTTTTCTTAAATTCTTCCAGTTATAGTTGCTGATATTAAACTGAAAATCTACTGATTTGTTCAGATGGCAAGAGCAAGTGGAAACAAACATTCAAAATGTAGAAGATATTGCAAGACTGTTGCCCATGTTGTTGTTTTAATGGTTTTCAGGCACCATTAATGAACTGCAAGGCTTTCTGAAGTTTTTCTTGAATATTTTGTACTGCTTAAGAACTCAAACATTTCAAATGCCTTTTAAACTCTGTGTGGTATGTGTATGTGGTTACTGTTTTTGTTTGTTACTATGTATGGTATGTCTTTTTACATTGTAAACTATCCTTTGATCCTCAGATAAAGGGCAGTATAGAATTATTATTATTAGTATTAGTATTAGTATTATTAACTGTACTCTGATTGCAATGTTATGGAGACTTTTAAAGTTACTTTGCCTAGTGCTTTAGCTTGATTGGGTGCTAGAAATAACTTATGGTTAATATGATCTTAGCAAAGGGCTTCTACTGGTTGGTGCAGTTTGCACTTCAGTAACCATCCTCTTTTTATACATACAGGTACAACAGAATAGCTCGAGAATGGACTCAGAAGTATGCGATGTAATTAAAGAAATTATTGGATACCCTCTACAAATAAAGCTAGGGGAACTCTGAAAGAGAAAGTCCTTTTGATTTCCATTTGACTGCTTTCTATGAGCCCACGCCTCATCTTCCCCTGTGCACATGTTTACCTGATACAGCCGTGCTGCGTGTTGTACATACTTGGAACAATGAAATACTGTATTCCATACCAACATTGACTCCTAGCAAAGAAATGTGTGTGAAAAGCCAGTTCTTCAAAGTCTAGTTGTGAGCATAAAAGCATTCCTAAAATATTTAAATTGGGCATAAACCAAAGGTAGGGGGAGGGGGCAGAGAGTAAAAGGCTTTCAGTGATTGAAAAGGAGAATTTTGTTTAAGTGGAATCCTTTTAAACTCATAACAGTTATGAAAAACGTATGTGAAGAACTTGAAGCTGTTTCTGTATTTTTATTCTGAAGGACCTACTTAGGTAAATGTATGACCAACAAGATCAAACTGTACCCACATCCTGTGTTTAAAGGTCTAAGTTTAACTGGTCAGCATTTAAATGCATTGGAGCTATTAGTGCATCAAGTGACGTTGATTTCGTTTCAGCTCCTCTCCCCCCCCCCTTCCCTTCATAATTTTGGTTTGTATGTGTTTTCTCAGTTAACATAGCTAATAGCTCTTATTTTCTTAAGTTTTTAACTGCTTAGGTCTTTCTGGATGTAAGGGTAAAAATTCATTTGACAGACTTGTGTATATTTAAAGACCCAAATGCTCCTTTGGAGCTTGTACGTTCAAGAATGATTAATCTGTGTAATAAACTGATTACTACAGTCATTACATATAACTGTGTGAATAGGCTTAATTTTTTTATGGGCTAAGATTTAAAGTCTATAGTTCTTGTTTTTTAGGAAGTTGCATTTGAGAATAATCAGTCTTTAAGCTTCATCGCAGAATAAACAAGTCAGTGAGACAAACTTCAAGTAGGGTGTGAAAACACGAACGTCCATGATAAACTGGAATCTGGAAATCTGAATGCCTGTATGTCAGAGCTTGACTGTTAAGCCAGATAAGCAACTTGCTGATTGAAGAACATTTCAGAAAGTTCTGTTTAACATGGGACTAAACCTGTGCCTGTGTGCCATGGCAAAGGTATTCCTTGTGTAATTTTTAAGAATGGGTGTAAAAGGGCAAGGTGGGATTTTTTTTACAGAGGCATCACACAGACTAACACAAAATATAGCTTTTAAAGACTGTTGCACTAAATCACTTGGAAATGTTCACTGTACATGAAATATCTTTGGATGGCATTCATTTGAAAAATAGTAAAAATGTAGTTTAAAGTTTACTTGTTAAGCGAGTCTCTCTCTCTCTCCCCCCCAACCTTAAATGTGAATAAGTATAATCTGCAGTGGAGAGGTGCTGGGCTCTATCTCATTCAGCCACAGTGCTCTTCCTTGTCTATTTTCAAATACCCTTGCACAGTTAAGGAATAAATGTCCACTACTTGTTATATATTTTTCCATGGGTTCTCTCTTAATGTTCCTTGTTTGTGGATCTGACATTCTGTTGGAGGTTCCTACCTGCTCTTTGAAAAAAAAAAAGTCTGTTGTTAAATTTTCAGTTTCCAAGAACAAGTCAGGCAGCCTACAACTTTGTGATAATATTACAATTTTTATATCTTGCCTTTCAGACCCACCAGGGATTCTTTATACTTGTATAGCAAATATTTAAAGTTTACATTTAAAATGCTTGGAGTTTCATAAAATTATCTCAATCCTCTCGGCAACCCAGCTAGAGAATCCAGCATTATATCAAATTGCTGTTGAAGAAGGTTGCTTGATGAGGGACACCCAATGAGCTGAACAGTGCCTAAACATTTCTCCACATGACTACTTATGTGCTATATGGGCAGAACTAATTTGTTTTTGTTTTTCTGGCCTATTGGAGATTAGGTTGTGTGTTTATTCAGCCTACATTATTCTGGTTGAATTTTTATCCAAGCTGCTCTTCAGCTTCAGTGAGAACAGGAAACAACATACAAATACTTAGCTTGAAAAGTAGAATGAATGGAAGGCTGAATGTGGTAAAAAGAAAAAGTGCTATGGTTGAGAGGCAAGGACAAAGCCCTTCAGACTGCAGTTCAGAGTGACAGGGGAACAAGGGGAGAGAAAGGGAGGGGTGGTGGAAGGCTTGGCTACTCAGGAGAATTGGTCTACACAGGATTAAATATTTTACATAGAAACAGCCAATCTATGTACATGGCACTTTTGAAACAAGGAGTAGCTGGGCCCCTTAAAAATCTAAAACAGACCAAAGGGGCCTAACTGCAGAAGAGAGACTGAAATGGTGGGGAAACAATTACAGTCATCATACCTTGGTTGTCGAACGCCCTGGAACTTGTCCATTTTGGCTCCCGGACGCCACAAACCCGGAAGTGACTGTTCTGGTTCGCAAACTATTTTTGGAAGCCAAGCGCTCGACGGGGCTTCCACAGCTTCTGATTGGCTGCAGGAGCTTCCAAGGTACAACTGTATTTGAGTTGCTCACTTAGGTATAGTTGCATAGGGTATATGGACAATGCTAATTAGCAATGCTAATATTTTCCTGTTACCGGGTTTCCCACCTGTGCCAGCCAACAGTGGTGAGTAGGGGCTGCAAATCGTAGAACGCTGGTAAGTGGCCCTGTGAATTGCAAGAGCCTGCTTGCTTTTGCAGCAGTATGCCATTCTTGCCCATAAAGTGCCACTAGCAACATGCTTTATTATTAGTGGCACTTTATGCAAGTAAACTTGGATATGGAAAAGGTGGAGGAAGAGGAAATATGAACTGAGCTGTTGGCTCAGCTTGCAGATCTAGCATTTAGGTATGAGGAAAAATGGGTATATGAAGTGGGGGCGAAATACTGCCTTATGTGTGAACCTTTTGAATCCCTTCATCTTACATATTTCCCAGATGGTAAACATACACTAAACCTTATTTTGATTTTTCCTATGATCACTCTGGTTTCTGAGATTCCTGCACACACATTTTCAAGCATGTTTTTGCAGTCACAAAAGCTTTAGAGTTGTGCAAAAGACAACCAAATGCCACATGCTAAAGAAACCAAACTGCACATTTTCTGTGTTCCAGAATTTGACACAAATGCAACCTTCTGATCAGGTTTGTGGTGTAAAGTATTTAAAAACTAAAGTAAACCCTTCCAGGAAGCAGAACCTGTTTATATACTACCAAGTATTTGATAGTTGTGCCTTAGTCTAGACTATTTCACACTCCGAAATGTTTTTAAAGGAATAAATTATTTGAACTCCCATGCATTTTTCTGCTCCATTTCACAGTTCAGCAGGTAACCTCATAAAACACTCATGGCAAAAAAGCAATACTCCGAAAAGTTCTGAAGCCTGAATTTATCCAGTGCACTTGCCAAAACAGGCATTGTGTTTCATTCCGTTGCAGAGTTGCGATGTGGCAGCCCTGCCACCACCAGCCTTTTTTGCTGCTCTTCTTGAGGGAATGGGGTGCCTGCAGGCAGGGCTTCCCTCGCCTTGCTCCCTTCATCAGACTCGGTTGCAATGAGCTTGGCCACTTGGCTGTAGGAGTGTACCCTCTTCCCCACCTTTTATCTCCCTTCTCTAATCTGATAGGGATGCAGACAGATTCAGGCAGGTATTGTTCTCTAGTCTGCCCTTATTAGTCCTGAAATGCAGTTACAGGTCAGCCTAGTTTTGGAATCAGGTCCCAACCAGGGCCAGCCCACCCATGTGGCAAGGTGAGGCGACTGCACCTTGCACCTCCGTGGCAGGGAGGGTGGGCACCATTTTGTGGTTCAGTTCCGGTGCCAAAATGTCTTGGGCTGGCCCTGTTCCCAATTCTTAATTAAGAGGATACAATATGTGTTTTGATTGTGACATTAGGACATAGGTCCAGCGTAGCGGCCATTTCTGCTTTCAGGAAGAAGAAGCAGCATAATTCAGACTGCCTCAAGAAAGAACTTGCATTGGCTTTGGTTCAAGATATCCATAAAACTACACAGTCCCCATCCAATGTGTGTTTGCTATGCTGCACTGTCCTTTTCTACATATCAAGAGAAGAGGGGTGGTGGTTGTCTGCTGGATCATGCTGTTAGGGGCTTGGAGTCATACCTTTCAACCCTAGCCCATCACTTGGGGCAGCCAGGCTAAATTCCTTTATTTCCTTTTATATTCCTGAGCATTTGAAGAGCCACAATTTTACTGAAGTGCCTTCCCCAAGAGACAAATCACGAAGCTTTGTGAACTAGTTGCTTACTGAAAGGGAAGTATTCATAACAGATCCCACCCCACCCCCATTGTCAAAAGACATTTTAAAATTAATTCTTATTTTTTCTAGTGAGAGTCCAAAACAACTGAGTGCCCTGAAGTTTAAAATATCTGAAACCTAGCTTTCTCATAAGCAGTGCAAAGTTCTTTTTTCTGGCTTGGAAAAGTAGCTACCCAGATCAATGTAATCAGGCTGGTGTATTACTTCTATTACGATATTCAGAGAATAATTGTCTTTTTTCTCTTGTAAGCCTACTATGGAGACGCAGGTGGCGCTGTGGTCTAAACCACAGAGCCTAGGGCTTTCCAATCAGAAGGTCGGTGGTTCGAATTCCCATGACGGGGTGAGCTCCCGTTGTTCGGTCCCAGCTCCTGCCCACGTAGCAGTTCAAAAGCACATCAAAGTGCAAGTAGATAAATAGGTACCGCTCTGGCGGGAAGGTAAATGGTACATGACTGTACGCCGGCTCCCTCGGCCAATAAAGCAAGATGAGCGCTGCAACCCCAGAGTCATCCGCAACTGGACCTAACGGTCAGGGGTCCCTTTACCTTTTAAGCCTACTAAGGAAGCCACTTGAGTAGTAAAATGCCATTCAGCCATCTCTTACAATAGTCAATCTTTGTCTAGCCATAGACGCTACACTTGGATCAATTGGAACTATATCAATTGAAAATGTAATAAAAGAAGCAGGAACTTCAGTCTAGAAATTGACAAATGAAAAAAAGCCATGTTGAAACCTTCATTGAGAGGAACATGGTTTAGATCCTGAGTACCAGCAAAAGGGGGTTGGTCACAAGTGACTTTCCTGCACAGCCACCCCCCAACTTCTCCTGAGGGTTGGTGGACCCTCCTAGATGGAATGAGTTTTGGCTGGGGGTGGGGTTTGACGTGAAAGGGCACACTGCCAAACAAAAGTGTGGCATCTTTCATGGAAAAAAGCAGAACTTTGTGTACAAATTGCCTTCCGTCTGATCATGATGTACTAATAGCAATTGAAGGCCTGTCTGCTTCCAGGGCTGCCTCCATCTGCAACATTTCACCTGGCTGCATCAGAGGAAGAGGTTGAGACAGCAAGCCCCTCTCCATCAGCTGGGCTGTGAGCAGCTTCCATTTAGTTCCTTTCCTCCAAGGTGATGACACAGCTTCAGGGGTTCTTAGATGGAGCAATTTTTCTTGGACCTATTTCAGGCCTTATTTTGAGACGGACATCTTTCTTTGATGGTCTACACTGAAAACTGCGTCACCTTCTGCTGGCTCTCTTTGTGGCTTGACTTTGTCACCCTTTTCGATCACCTGTCCAGAGCGGGTTTTGGAGGCACTCTTTTGCAGTGGTTCTAGTACTTCTTGGTGGGTTCCTTCCCAAAGGAGGTGATAGAATCTTGTTTTTTGACTTACAGTGGTACCTCAGGTTACATACTTAATTAGTTCCAGAGGTCCATTCTTAACCTGAAACTGTTCTTAACCTGAAGTACCACTTTAGCTAATGGGGCCTCCTGCTGCTGCCGGAGCACGATTTCTGGAACGAATTAAGTACGTAACCAGAGGTACCACTGTATATGGTGCCCTTAAGGTTCCATCTTGTGCCCCATGCTTTTTAGTCATGGCGATTTGGAGTCCATTGTTATCAATATGTGGCTGACACATTGCTCTTCCTCCTTTCTGTCTGATTCTAATAAAGTTGCCGGAGTTCTGAATCAGTCCTTGGAGGTGACAATGGGCAAGATGAGGGTTAAAAAATGTGAAGCTTAATCCAGGCAAGACAAAGAGTTAAGAAAGCAGCTAGTCTGGGAATAGCATTCGGCCTGCTTTGGACAGGGTGACTGGTCTGGTTTTGACGGTGGGGCAGTGGCTTCCCTTCCCTGGAATATTTTGCTGGCCCTCCCTGTGTTGATACTTTCGATTGTCTAATAAAAACAGTTTTGAATATGTCTTGGACAAGTTCAAGAAATGAAGCGATATAGATGCAGCTGTTTGTGTGATCATATTCAAATATAAGTTAAATCTAAAAAAAAAAAAGATAATGGAGACTTTCAAGTCTCACCCCACCACCCCATTTCTGCCCAGGGCAAGAAGCCTCTCAGGCCTTCCTCCCGCCTCCCTTCCATTTCAATTCCCAAGAAAAACTCCAGTTAAGCAGTTTTTCAATGTCTGACATAAAATAATGAGCCTGTTTCTTATTAGGCTGGGCATATTTAACAGTATCAAAAATGCAGGTGTCACATTTTAAAATATGTATCTTCAGGTTCAGGTCCACACTCATTTAGTTTGAGAAACCTGGCGGTGTAAGATGCTCCTGGGCTATGCAATGGCTCCAAGTCTCCCTTGTTTAAACCACCTTCTCTAAAAGATTAAATCAATGGAAAATAGCCTCAACATTCTCCATCTATTTTAATTTGGAACATTGTATCACTTTTCCAAAAGAAGACAATGACGCTTCCATTTCTCCCGTCCCGTCCCTCCCTGGTAAATGTGTAGTAAGGGCTATAGCAACTCCATGAATCTTAGCTTAGGGCATCAAAGTGCTATTCACAGTATAGAAGCATAGAATGATAGAATTGCAGAGTTGGAAGGGACCCTGAGGATCATCTAGTCCAACCCCCTTCAATACATGTTGCTTCCTAAATCCCCTCGTGTTTTAGGTGAGTATATTTGAAAAACAAGCAGGGCTGGAACTGAATGTTCAACAGGAGTCCTGTGTCCTCGGTTCCTTTCCTTGGCGAAGGAAAACCTGTGATGTGGCTCCGCTTCACTGGTTGCCACAGAAAGTCCAAGCCATGCAACCTCTGTGTATATCCTCAGTATCTGCGTTGCCTTTGCTTGGCAGGCCAGTTACTAGGTTCATCACTGGTGTATTTATTTGATTTATAAAAATATATACTGCTGTATCATAAAAATGGAAGGGACATGGGTGGCGCTGTGGGTTAAACCACTGAGCTTGCCAATCAGAAGGTCGGCAGTTCGAATCCCCGCAACGGGGTGAGCTCCCGTTGCTCGGTCCCTGCTCCTGCCCACCTAGCAGTTTGAAAGCACATCATAGTGCAAGTAGATAAATAGGTACCGCTCTGGCGGGAAGGTAAACTGTTTCCGTGCGCTGCTCTGGTTTGCCAGAATCTGCTTATTCATGCTGGCCACATGACCCGGAAAAACTTTCTGTGGACAAACATTGGCTCCCTCAGCCGGTAAAGCGAGATGAGCGCTGCAACCCCAGAGTCATCTGCGACTGGACCTTATGGTCAGGGGTCCCTTTACCTTTATCATAAAAATACATCACAGCGGTTTACAACAATATAAAAACATAAAACCAGGCAATAAAATAATAAAATGTTAAAAACAAGATAAAAGCATCAGACTACTGTTGGAGGTGTATAATAATAATAATAATAATAATAATAATAATAATAATAATAATAAATTTATTATTTATACCCCACCCATCTGGCTGGGCTTCCCCAGCCACTCTGGGTGGCTTCCAAAAAAATATAAAAATACTGTAATACATCATTAAAAGCTTCCCTAAACAGGGCTGCCTTCAGATGTCTTCTAAAAATCTGGTAGTTGTTGTTCTCTTTGACATCTGGTGGGAGGGTGTTCCACAGGGAGGGCGCCACTACCGAGAAGGCCCTCTGCCTGGTTCCCTGTAATTTGGCTTATCACAGTGAGGGAACCACCCTCCTAATTGCCTACATAGGCCTGGCTCAACAGAAAACTTCAGCAGGCATTTAAAAATTGGCACAAAAGGTGCCCCCTGAATCTCTGCTGGCAGGGTGTTTCTCAGGACTGGGCCAACGACAATGAAAGCTCAATTTCTCATTGTTGTCAAAACAATATCAACAATGTCTTTGTCAAACCAACTTGGGGAATGACCATAAATGTTCATGCAGTTGTTATCTCAGCGGTTGAGTTGGAATATTAGGGTCAGGGTTAGAGCAAAGGTTAGGATTTGGTTTAGTGTTGGGGTTAAGGTCTTGGTTAGGTTAGGTCTCCCTGCGATGGGGTCCGTTGCTCCCCCGCGACCTGCCGCATGATGTCACACGTGTGTGTGCCGTGCACCCCTAAAGTTGGGCAGAACCCGATGCCTGTGACCTGAAGTATCCTGGACTCAGGTTGTTCAGGGCTTTCTAAATAAATCAATAAACCCTGCAGGGGTGTTTCCAGCGCTCTTTGAAGGCTGGGCAGGCTAAAGAACGGCTGCAATAGGTACAAAATACAGCAATCTTCTGTTGCTGGGGCTCAACATCACAGAAAATACAGAAAAGTTGCTGATTACTGCTGCTGTGTATGATCAATATACTTTATTTTATGTAGATTTTGGCTTGCATAGAAATGCCACAAACGGTATTTTGTGAATTCTGTAGCCTTTGGCTTCCATGAGCTCGCATTTGCCTTTGGTCTTTCAGCCCCAATCCTTTTATGTGGTGGCTCAGTGCAACACTGAAGCTCAGGACCCCAGTCATTGGGGTAGTGAAAGGTTGACCTCAGCGGTGCTGCAGTGGTTGCACATCTGGCATTTGGAGGAAGTACCATGAGTGCCAGTCACAAAATGGCTGCCATGGAGCGTGTGTGACATAACACAAAATGGCTGCCACATCTAAAATAGCAGAATGAGAGCCAAGGCCTAAAAAAGTTGCAGGCATGTTCGTCCGTCCCCCCCAACCCCATCACCTACTCAAGCAATGGAGGGAAAGGCACCTTGGTCACAGAGAGTATTATATCTGCCAGTTTAGGATATGTGTCACTCCTCCAAGGACGTGTGGGCTGCTCCATGTAAGCTCATGCCGCAAAATGTCCTTAAGGTTTCACAAGACTAATGCTTTTGTTACAACACATTAACATGGCTAAATTTTTCAAAGTTGGTAGAAAGACGGTGCTAAAGTGATCACAACAGGAAAGGCACAGAAAAACATATGCCTTTAAAATTCTCAACAGAAAAGAAAAATGGATCTTGTAGATATTATCATTACTATTATTATTAAAAATGATAAAATTTATATATCCTTCATGCAAGGATCACAGGGCGGTTTGTAATATAGAAGCACAAGAATACATGCCATACTAACAAACAAAAACAGTTACCCCCACCAGTTTAAAAGCCCTTAGACTGTTCCATTCTTGTTCCTTGCCCTGATATTTTTAAGGCACATGGCAGCATATTCATTGAAAAATCAATGAAGGACCGTAATATTGGATAACTGCAGTGGCTAAAAGCAGGGCAATGTTTTAGAACAATGTATTATTATTATTTTATTTTGCATTTGTATCCCACCTTTTGCTTCAATGAGTTCAAAGTGGCATACATGGCTCTCCCCCTCCCCATTTAATGCCCCACAACAACCCTGTGAGGTCGGTTAGGCTGAAAGACAGCGAGGGGCCCAAGGTTAGCCAGTGAGCTTCATGGCCTAGAGGCGATTTGAACCCTGGTCTCCCAGGTCCTAGTCTGACACTGTAATCACTATGCTCAGTGTTACTGGGGCATATAATACTTATATTCATGCTAATAAAATAATCAGCAGTTACTGCACATATAATAATGCCTGTGAAACACACAGGAAAACTGTACACCTAAATGCCATACATCAACATACGCATATATATTGGCTGATTTTTGTTATCTAGAGAAGTGGTTCCCAATTAGCTAATTACTGAGGACCCCCTATTTTTCAAAAGCCAAGCCATGGACCCCCTACTTTTGAAAACTTTGATAACTCTATGCACAGCATAGCTAGGGGGTGGGGTGGGCACCCCGGGCAGTACTTACTCTGGGGGTGGCAAGCTGGAGCCCAAGGGGACATGCAAGTCCAGGCGCCCCAGAACCCAGTGCGCCGCTCCCAAAACCAGTGCGGCCCAGCGCTGGGCTCTTAGTGTGCTGAGCTGCTGCATCAGAGGCAGTGGCGTAGCGTGGGTTGTCAGCACCCGGGGCAAGGCAAGTAATTTGCGCCCCCCCCCGCTGCACTGTCCCTCCCCCAGATAGTCCCTCGCTCTCTCTCCGCACCGCACTGCACGCCTGGCACCCTCCCCTCCACAGTGGGCGGCGACCCGGCGGCTCGGATCAGGTTCGCACAGCCAGCACTGCAGTGAGAGAGAGAGAGTGAGCCAGGTAGGGGCAGAGAGCTGCGAGTGTGAGTGCGCCCCCCCCAGATGTTGCGCCCGGTGTGGCCGGCCCCCCCTGCACCCCCACGCTACGCCACTGGCCAGAGGGCGGTTGAGAAGGATGCACCTGGCACACACTGGCCCTGCAAGTGGTGCTGGGCCTGCACCGTGCCCAAGCCATGGCATCTCCCTCTTAGCTGCCTTCATTTTCAACATCGTGATACATCAGCAGCTAAACATTACAACATTCTGATGTATCACAAGGTCTGAAATTGTAGATCAGGCGTGGGGATGAGGGAAGGAGCAGCCATGGAGATTGGATGGGGGGGGGGGAGGCGAGGAAGGGGAGTCACCTCCACTGCATGGTTTGAGTGGGAGGAGATGGGGATGGGGGGCGCATCAAGTCACGATCAGCGGGGCAGCCAGCGAAGATGCCCTGCTGACTGAGAAAAGCCGCTCTGCCTCAGTGCCAGGGGAAGGTAGTGCCACAG
This sequence comes from Podarcis tiliguerta, assembly GCF_965153285.1. Taxonomy (NCBI): domain Eukaryota; kingdom Metazoa; phylum Chordata; class Lepidosauria; order Squamata; family Lacertidae; genus Podarcis; species Podarcis tiliguerta. Next base: position 85,812,909 of record NC_139540.1, on the reverse strand, counting down.
TTCCTTGAAGTGAGGGCGATCAGTTGCCCTGTTCTCCGTCAGCGTGAGGGAAGGCAGCTCAGATCAGCAGTGTTATCGGCTGAGATCATCATGTGATATTGACGACACCTTGAAATTGACTGCTCTGCTCTCTCTCACGTGAGGAGTGATATATTGCTGCGTATTGCCGGGTCAAAATTGTTATTGCGGTGTGATTTCAAAACTGGTTTGGGCCAATACATTGAAAAATTGCAAAGTGCTAGAACAGACCATAAAATTTGTGATATTACCATGCAAAAATGACAAAAAATTATTTGGGGCGGAAGCAAGGGATGGGGCTGCGGACCTCCTGGGTGTGTTCTGTAGACCCCAGGTGTCCCCCGGACCCCTAATTGGGAACCACTGATCTAGAGGGAGAATTTTCATTATCACAGCACCAGTGAACTGTTCTGTTAGTATTAAGACAACGCAAGACCCCCTTAATAGAAGTGTAACCATAAGGAAATGTATTTGGATCCTTGGTAACAATGAGTGTGTGAAAGAAGTGCACACTCATTGCACAAAAGTGCCTGTCTAGAAAAGATTCTTCATGTTAAGTCTTCATTTTTTGCTTTCAGGTATGTTTGTCTTTCATGGCAGGCAGACAGCAATGTACAGTGGTACCTTGGGTTACAGACGCTTCAGGTTACAGACGCTTCAGGTTACAGACTCTGCTAACCCAGAAATAGTACCTCGGGTTAAGAACTTTGCTTCAGGATGAGAACAGAAATCGTGCTCTGGCGGCGCAGCAGGAGCAGGAGGCCCCATTAGCTAAAGTGGTGCTTCAGGTTAAGAACAGTTTCAGGTTAAGAACGGAGCTTCAGAATGAATTAAGTACTTAACCCGAGGTACCACTGTACAGACATCTCAGAAAAGTTGCTGGTCCGCCTGTGAGGATCCCCATTTTTGTAAAAAATCTGGCTGAGGATGTTCTCGCTTCTCTTGACTATTGATCGGTGTGGACAGCTGCGGCGTCCCTGTGGGCACGACTGACAACTCCCTTCCTCTGCAGAAGAGCACACAGCAGGATTTGACCCTAGCGAGCCTTGACGGTTGGAGCTGCCTGCTGCCAAGCCTCACCTCTGCAGTTGCATTAAGAGGGTCTTGTAAGCCATGGCTAATAATAGCTCAGCTCGCCCTCCAGGACGGGGAGATCAGCCGAGTGCAGTCAAGCAGCGCTACTATGCAGCATTCATGCTGACATTCAGGAGGAGCATGTGTGCGTGCGGCGAGAGGGAGACGCGGGGCAGGCTTGGTGACTGAGCTGACAAAAACACACCCCATCTTTGGGCTAAGGAAGCTGGTAAAATGGAGCCAGTGTGCTGTAGGAGAGCCCGTGTGGTGCAATGGACCCGGGACACCAGGGTTCAAATCCCCACCCCGCCATGGAGCTCACCTTGGGCCAGTCATGGCCTTTCTTCATTAACCTGCATCACAGAGTTGCGGTGAAGATAAAATGGGGGGGGGGGGAGAGAAGTATGTGTGCTGCCTGGAGCTCCTTGGAGGAAGGGTGGGGTATAACTGATACAGATTGATTGATTGATTGATTGATTGGGAATAAATGGTTAGGTGTGAAGGTGATCTTTTCTAGGTTTTTTGGCTGGCAGATAAGTCTTTTAATCCCTAGGTTTTGGGTTTTTCAAAAACGAGCACAAGGTTTTTATTTTGTAGTAATACATCTTTTATACGTGCAATGTTGCAACTGTATCAGTAATAAATGACATTGATGATATTTTTTATAGCTCAACATGATGTAATTATAAAATGAATTTATCAAAATACACTTTGCCCAGAGATGCTCCTATTTTGGGCTAAGAAAACACTTTTTACAGTTCATGAGCCCTGCCCCAATGATGGTATCCATGCTCAATCACTGGGATCTTCAGGGGAGCGCCACAGCTTGTATCCAGAAAGCATTGTGTGTTCCCTATTGTGGGCCCGATTTTGAGGATCTCCTTCCAGCTGAGGTCAAGACAGCCCCCCCCCCCCCCCGTTGAACTTCCATCTGTTACTGAAGACTTTCTTATTGAAGGAGGCTTTTCAACTGAATTTTGATTTTATAGTTTAAACTCATTTTTGTAGTCTTCTTGCACTGGCTCTCTTGAACACAGCTTAGAGAAGACTGTGATTAAGCGTTATGCAAATTGTTTAAGTCAATCAATTAAAAGGATAGCCTGGTCTCAAAGAGCCATTCTAATGCATGTGTGGGGCAGGTAAGGGCAGAGCTTGGCTGAAGGGGACTTTGCCCCTCCTTCCCAAGCCCTAAGTGCCAGCTGTTCAATGGGCCTTTGGAGAGCCCTGTGCTCAGAGCTTCCCAAATGCCAAGCACCAGGCACTTCCAGAGGTTTCTTTGCAGATTCCTTTGGTGGGGGAAAAATGCTCTGAACTTAAAAGGAATTTTCTTTTTCTTCCTAAAAGAAGCAATTTGTATTCAAAGTGCTGGGGGAGGTGCTTTGAATGCAGACTTTTTACTTCTAGCTTCACAAACATTTTACTCTCTCCAGAGACTTCAAAGGGGCTCTCTCTAACTGACCAGCAGCTGATAGTTGGTTAAAGGGAGCCTCTTTGATGTATCTTTGAAGCAGTTGCTCTAGTGATCTCTTTTGAACTTTGACAGGTGTCAATCACCCAGTCCCACCCACCTGCCCAAGTTGGCCCACAGTAGATGGGGAAGATAGAGATCTGGCCAAAGAAGGATCTCACAGCAGGCGCAAACAAGGGAAGTGGTGAATAATTCTGGAAGGTGCAGGAAAGGACAATGGAAGGCCAAGCTGAGACAAGAGGTGATCAGAGCATGAGCCAGAATCTTAGCCCAAGGGGATGCAGAGAAATAGGCATACATTCTTTTCGCAGAGTTTGAATGTGGAAAGCAAAGGAGCAGCTGGTTTTGATGCCTGGTCAATATAGCAGATGGTGACATAGTCAATAGACAGGGAGAACAGTCAAGGAGATAAGGCTCTGAAAAGAAAAAGGAGCTGTTCTTTCTTGGTCACGCTAAATTTGAGACCTCAACTGGACATCCATGTAAAAATATCAGAAATGCAGTTAGGGTGTGGGGCTGGCAGAAGGACTAAGGCCCCAAGCAGAGGTCCCGTGGTGCTGGTGACAGTCTTATGGTGGCCCTGCTGTGCCCCTGTCTGGACAGGGATAACCTCACTTCTGTCCTCTGTCCTCTAGGTTAGATTACTGCAACATGTTATATATGGGGCTGCCTCAAAGGCAGCTCAGAAACTTCCGCTGGTGCAGATTTCAGTGGTCAGGTTGCTCACCGGGGCAAGACAGTGTGAGCATATACTGATCCTAGCTGGACTGCACTGGCTGCCAGTTAGCTTCTGGGCCCAATTCAGAGTGCTGGTTTTGACCTATAAAGCCTCAAAGAACTCAGGGCCGCAATACCTCAAGGACTGCCTCTCCCCATATGAACTGACCCAGACCTTGCATTCATCATCTGAAGCCGCCTTCATGTGCCGCCTCCATGAGAGGTCATGAAAGGATGTTAACAGCCTTTGGCCGATTGAACACATAGCCTTTTAAATGTGTTTCTGGGAGGGGGGCTATTGGTTTGTTCCTTGTTCTATTATGTATTTTGTGTTCTAATGTTGTGTTTTTATGTTGTGAACAATCTTTGGATAAATAATAATAAAATGTATATATTTATTAAATTTCTACACTGCCCTTCATCAGGGCGGTTCCCAACAGAAGAACACAAAAATACACACCGTAGTATGTAATGATCACCACCATCCTCTCGCTCCGCGTGTTAGTGTGATCCAAACAAAACCACCAGGTGGCGCTGTTGCTGCATGCAAGCCCCCGTCCTTGGCCTTCGCAGGCTGCAGCAACGAGGTTTCGCCTCTGCAAGGCATTGTTAGTTTTGCAAGCACGTGGGGGTGGGGTCTGGCGCAAACCCCAGGAGGGTTTTTATCTCTCACCTTAAATTCTCTAAGACTGAGAGGATCTAAAGCAACGACGGCATTCTGGTGCAGCCACGATGCCTTCGAAAAGAGATTGCCTGGATGCGAAGCAGGGTGATGTGTCAAACAAGGGTGTTGCCCTGAAGAGTCCGAAAATTGCAAAATTGGGAATGGCGCTGCTTACTTAGGGTCTCCTTGTGACTGCCAGATTGTAAGAAGTCCTCTCCTCTGCTGATAGCCTGCAGGAGCTGATGGAAATAATGTGTTCTGAGCCAAAAGTTTTTCCAATGAAAACTTTGGTTCAATATTTTGGGGATCAAAACTGTTCGATTTTTTTTTTTAGTGCCACCACCTGTTTTGTGGCAGTGGCCCTGGCAGTGGTCAGGGGCTGGCTGATCTCACCCCTCCCCACTTGAATGCCCCTCAAAATAACATTGTTTTTTTGAAGTGGGGAGGGGGACTCATGTTGGTTCCCAGGTAGAACACCACTGAAAAGTTCCCCTTTTCACCACTGTATTGCCACGCCACCACCAAAAACCACCCAGATCGCCATCTTGTTTCAATTCATTGTACAAAATGGGAGTGAGGGCCATTTTGGGTCACATTAACCCCACTTAATTCATTGGCTCTTTCCCTCCACCAGGGTGGGGCATGTATTTGAATGGTCCATCTGAGCGATTTCTGCGCTCTCAAACAGCTTCCTGTTGGCACGTTGAGCATTTCTGACAGAGCCCCAGTCACACTCCGGGACGCAGGCATGACTCAGGCAGCTGACATAATCACTTCTAAATGTCCTCTCCCTCTGAGCAGAGACTGTTCATCCCCTTAGGAGCAATGAAGCGGTTAGTGAAATGGCTGGAAGTCAAGTGAAGAATCCAGCTAAACACAGGGGAGAATGTAGAGGCGGCATCATCAGGGGTCTGTCAAGGAGGTGTCCGGATCCGGCCTCCGAGGAACGCGCCACAGCTGTTGCTGCCACTTTGGTAGCAGCAGCAGTGGGTGCTTCATTCATTGGAAACCAGAACTGCTGCCCCTGTGGATCCTGCCCCTTGAGGCAGTTGCCTCACCTTGCCTCATGGGTGGGCTGGCCCCAAAGCCTTATACGATACAGGACTTGGATACCTGAAATATTGGCTAGAGCCCAACACCCCAGCATGCACCGTAAGGCCATCGTTGGAGGCCCTGCTCTCGACTCCCTTGCTTTCTGAGGGGGAGAAGTGTCTTTGCTGAGGCGTCCTGCTTCTTGAATCCCTTCCCCTAGCAGGCCTGTCTTGGTATCCACTCTCGTGTCCTTTTGCTGCCAGGCAAAAGGCTTTTTTTTGTTTCATGGGCCTTTTGAAAGTTAGCTGAACACATTCTTATTTTGTTGCGATGTTGATGGTTCTTTGCTTTCTCTGCTGCTCTATAGATTTTTTGATTTTAATTAATTAAATTAATTCTTTCATGGTTGTTAGCTGACCAGAAAGCTATGCTAATAAGGTGAGAAAGAAAATTTAAAAATATATAAAAATAATGTACCATAATGGAGCCTCCATGTTTTAGAGCCACCAGTGACTTCTGAAATGGGTTTTGAGATCTAGTCATCTACAAACTACAGCAGGGAATCTTCACTGAATCTTCACTACAGCAGGGAATCTTCCCTTGTTCTAGATGTGGAACTGACATGGTAACAAAACACTTTCTAGGGATATATTTACTTCTACCTTTGGCAGAAACCCTGTTCCCCTTTATAGGACAGCTATTTATAGGAGTAAATGTATCTGGAAGAGGTTCTTGGTGCAGACTCTCCTGTTGCGAGGTCTGGCTTAGAGTAGATGAAGGCGTCCTAGGAGACTCAAAGATCCTAACAATGGGGGGGGGGGGCAGAGCAGGGTGTCTCTTCAGTGAGAATATAGTTGTGTTTGATCAAGTGGAGGATTTCTGGCTTATACAGTGATTTAACAATGTCCCAAGCACATGGATAAAGAATTTAGAAAGGTGCCCGTGTGACTCCATGATCGATGGTACAGCACAGATTGGCAACCTTGTCAAGTCAAGAGGTTACTTACTTGGGCTATCCTTCAGATTTATGGGGTTATGAAGATTATGCTTCCCAGTATTCTAGAGGTTGCATATACTTTAAGAAAGTTTATCCTATACCATGTGGTTGTATTTTAGACCCTTTAGTATCATTCTTATATTAAGCAGGTATTACAGCTGCTTCTGCTAGACTTTCTATATTCTGTATAAGTTACACTTTTATTTGCATTATTTGTTTGTTTGTGTCAGCCTGTTCAGTTTTATTATTTAAAGAAGTGATTTGACACAATCCTTACTTATTGACACTGGTGGTGTTCACATTACAGTGCTTTATAGAAGTTTTCCCCTGCCTAGGTTATATAACCTTTTGTGTTTATCCATCAGAGGGACCAAGGCAGTTTCCGTGCCAAAACTAATCCTGCAAACCAGACTGAAATGGTTCCTGAAAATCAGTTTCATCAAAAGTGACTGAAATTGCATGGAAGTCACGCTACTTAGCACCATTCCGGTATTTGTTTTAATCCTTGGAGTCCAAAGTGAGCTTCTTTAAGATCAGCCTCACAACCATCTCTTTCCAAGTTGGCTTGAGTTGTTCTCTGCTACAAATAAGCATTGATGGTCTCCTGGACCCAACCAGTCAATCCTCTTTAGCCAGGTGTTAAAAACCAAAAAGGGTTAAGGGTCAAAAGGGCAAGTAGCTCGATGCAAACCACCAAGCATCTTGTCCACATTCTCATGCTCAACAATTGAAAATAATTCAGCAGAGACAGACATCCATAGACTGAACTGTCCTACTGGTAGCATCTCAGCTGAGGCTAATGCAAGTGATTTTACCCTTGAAGTATTTTGCAGACAGATCACAGTGGACCACTACTGCTCTTTTGACTCTCCCTGAGGTCTTAGCTGGAGAAGATTCCAAACCATTTGGAAATGCTCTGCTGGACAGCACTCTGAGGATGAAATGATGAAGTATTTTTTTTTCTTGGATGCCACGGCCACCACAGGATTCCCTGAGGACCTTTAGCCTCTTGGATTCTAGTCATGTCCCTAAATGTTTCATTGCCCCCAGGTCTCTGGTCAACCAGAAGGCAAACAGAGGATCTGTTTAGAAAATGAAGGTGCCTACGGGCAGTAGTGAAAACCACCTGAGTCATCTCCATATCCCACAGAGTCACAGGGGCTTTGACAGAAGCACCAGCCACATCAACTGGGAAGTTTCAGGGGACTATCAGGAATCCAAAATGATCCACCAGCTTTCTGGGGTGGGTCATCCTAATTGGTCTACCATCTTGTAGAGGGAATTGTCACAGAAAAGCTGAACATCAGCAGAAAGTGACCAGATCATGATAAAGATATAAAATTCCCAGTACATTATTCTGGCCAGCCAAGAGCATCAGGTCCTGTGGATGACTTGCCCCAGTGAGGTGGCTGTCATGGTGGTAATGGAAGTCCTGTCAAGGCAGCCTCAGCATAGATGCTGAGATCCCCCAAGAACTAAAAGCTTGGGAATCCTCAGTATCATGTGCTGTGTCCAGTTTTGGGTGCCACAATTTAAGAAGGATATTAAAAAGTTGGAACATCTGCAGAGAAGGGCCACCAAGATGGTCAAGAGTCTGGAAACCAAGCCTTAGGAGGAATGGTTGAGGGAGTTGGGTGTATTTAGCCGGGTAAAGAGGAGACTAAGAGGAGATCTCTTCACCTATCTCAAGGGCTGTCACATGGAAGATAGAGGCAGCTTGTTTTCTCCTGCTCCTGAGGAGAGAACTCAAACCAATGGATTCAAGTTGCAAGAAAAGAGATTCCAACTGAACATCAAGAAGAACTTTCTGATGGTAGGTGGAACAGTCTCCCACAAGAGGTGGTGGACTCTCCTTCCTTGGAGGTTTGTAAGCAGAGGTTGGGTGGCCATCTAGTTGAGATTCCTTCATTGCAGTGGGTTGGACTAGATGACCTTCAGGATCCCTTCCAATTCCATAATTCTAAGATTCTATGCCTAAGGCTGCCTCTGTTAACTTGGGCAGGGAGTTCTCTTAGGTGGTGGGAGGTGCATGAGGAGAATAACCATTCTCTTCCTAGTGTTCAATACTGTGTACAAATACTTAAACCCAGGACTCATCCTATTAGGAAATCTGGAGAGGGAGATTATTTTTATAGACCATAGTGACACACACACACATTCCCTACTGAACTCTCAAGTGATGTGTCAAAATGGAGGTGGACAGAGCTCAGATAGATTGCCACCTCTAAGCTTGTCCTTTCTCTGTGTATATTTTACGTGCACACACAATGTGTGCCCATATGTGCACATGCATTCATGTGGCCAGCTTCCTGCGGGGTCAAAATGTATATTGCGACATATTCCCCCTCCTTCCCTCCCCCACCCCTGCAAAAAGAGGCTTGATGTGGGTCAGCTTGTTTTCTCCCGCTTTGCCCTCCCACCTGCTACCCCCAGGCTGGCGAGGCTGGCTGTGGAATGCCACTCATGCCTTCCTGCTCGACTGGACAGGACAGCTGAGACGCCCACACAGTGTGCGCTTGGTGTGTGTGTGTGAGCGTGACAGGCAGCCTTTGAGCATATGCCACAGGTGATCTTGAGGGACCCAGGAGAAGGGGGACGCGCTTTCCGCTCTTCCTTCGGCAGCGCTCTCTCCTTTCCAAAAGTAGTGAGGAATGAGTGGGTGGTGAGTGGCACACACACAGTGCGCTTGGCTAGCAGCTTCCCTCACCCCAGGAGGTGAGGAGAGATCTGGAGAGGAGCCCAGCACATTGCGGCGTCCCTGATGTGACCTATCACTGTGCTGTTGGGCGGATTCCACCACCGCCTGACAGCACGGCGCTTGGCATGTGGGGAGTCTTGGGCAGTTGCTATGGAGCCTTCTCTCTCCCTCCCCCCCCATCCCCAGCACGTCTCCTCCCCCCCCCCTTCCATGCAGCTCTGCTGAAACATTTCACGCTGCAACATCTGTGCTTCCCCAGTTTTGTCTCTCTCCCGGAACAGGCCCCGCCGTAAGAGCTGCCTAATTGTGCCACAGTTTAGTGAAGAGGAAAATGTCAGAGAATGGCTGGGCTGAGAGCGTGCCTGCACCCCCAAATTCAAAGCAAGGCCTGCTGGAATAGGAGGAGCCGTTGTGTCTGCTCGCTCCCTCTCCCTCTCCGCACACCCCACATGGCCACAGCACTCTTAAAATATTAACTATGCTCCAATCCTGCAGGGGGCTGAGTGCCTCCTGAAAGGAAGGAAGGCCTTCGAGGGGCTGGGAATCTGCCCTTTGGGGATAGACTCTCAGTAGGGAGTTCAGCATTTTATGTTCGCTAATTATGCTGTGGTTTTCTGCAGGGAGAATCTTGTCCCTCATAAATCAGCTGCAGTTTCTAGGACTGTGAAGCATGAAGGAAGGGGGAGTTTTATTTTTTTGTCTTTATACTGCATTGGCCGGAAGAATGAAATCATCACTTTTCAAGGATGCTGGTGGGACTGGGGACAAAAAGGGGCTCAGGCAATGAAGGTCAGCGCATGTCTGAAGAAGTCTACGGGACGATATGCATCTTGTTTTATTCTGGGTTGTCTTTTGATGGCTGTTTTTGGCAGTCTCAAAGTGGGACGGGCCGACGGACAGGCCCAGCATCTTTCAGCTGGCAAGATTGTCTTCGCTGTCCCTTGTTGAAACTGATTCATTTGTCGACTTGAATAGCTTGAAATATGTGAGTCCTTAATAAAGTGTTTCAGGTTAACTTTAAAGCTCTCCTTTTTAGTTCACTTCTCTCAGTCATAGAATCATAGCACTGTAGAGTTGGAAGGGTCATCTAGTCCGACCCCCTGCAATGCAGCCGCAGGACAGACAAATGGGTTACAAAAATAGCACCCAGGTCCCATAGAATTTTGCAACGTTCTCTCCCTGCAGGCAGAGGGGAAGGTCTGCCCATGGAGGCCTCCTTGTTGCAGTTGCAAAAACCTCGGCCGTCAAGATGACAATGGTAGCAGGAGGGGAAAGGGGTGTGTGTAGATCAGGGAGGCTTCAGATCTGCTGCATCCAAAAGCCCTTCTGTTCTCTGACACCTACCCAGAGCAGGGGCCCTGGTGTACTCATTTTCTGTCCTACTGGGAGCAATGGGAGGGACTTATTTTTAAAAAAGAAAGTTGAGGCAGGGTTGGGAGTGGACACACACGCTGCCTCCATTTTCTGTTCTGCCAGCAAGGCATTGGCCTGGCAGGACTCAGGATTTGGAGATTCCTGCACCTCGGGTACTCTTTCCTCTGCTCGTTTTGGACTCTCTGCCCAGGATTGATATTGTTATGGGTTTCTGGGGTACCAGAGTTTGTGGGTAAAGGTAAAGGTAAAGGTCCAGTTGTGACTGACTCTGGGGTTGCAGCGCTCATCTCATTTTATTGGCCGAGGGGGCCAGTGTACAGCTTCCAGGTCATGTGGCCAGCAGGACTAAGCCGCTTCTGGTGAACCAGAGCAGCGCACGGAAATGCCGTTTACCTTCCCGCCAGAGCGGTACCTATTGAGCTACTTGCACTTTGACGTGCTTTCAAACTGCTAGGTTGGCAGGAGCAGGGATCGAACAACGGGAGCTCACCCCGTCGTGGGGATTCGAACCGCCAACCTTCTGATTGGCAAGTTCTATGTTCTGTGGTTTAACCCACAGTGCCACCTGCGTTTGTGGGTGGCAGACCTTTTAACCCCTGGACCCAGCAAATGTAAAACTGTAAGCCTGTCTGGCTTCCTGGAGAGGTGGGCTGCCAGCAGAAAACAAAGACAGGGTGATGACTCATCAAGAAAACCACCAAGGTGGCCTGGGGCCCTACTCTGAGCTCTGAGCTAGCTAGAAAGACCACACCAGAGTATGGAGGGATTGCAGTTGGTGATGACGTAAGCTGAAGGAAAAAATAGCTGTGTTTTCAAGCAGTTTTCAAGCTGGTGGAAGGGGAGTCACAACACAATGTGGGTTGGAAGTTTGAAAACAATGTGGTCACGTTGGGAGTAACAGGACCCTCAGAGTGTAACGCCAGAAGCCCCTCCATCACAGCCTCTGGTTGTATACAGGTGTAAATAAACCATATATCATAAAGACACCACCATCTCCGCTGTGCCTCATTTTCAAAGGAAACACAAATCCTGGGTCAGCGCCTTGAACCCCTGGAATCTCTTGCTGCTGTGGAGATTGGGGGGCTGTGTAAGAGTGGGAGGCAAGGCGTTGATTGCTTTAGGCTCCGTTAAGATTAGCCATTAAACTTTCATGTCGAGAGGCTGCGTGCTGTTAAATGCCAGATGCTGGAACAAGCAGGAGATGACCACGACCTTCATGCCTCTCTGGGTGGGAGGGCAGGGTGACTGCGGAGGCAGGAGGCTGGGAGAGCTCCGCTTTGGTCTGGTGCAGCAAGACAGTGCTTCTGGTTTTATATAAACATCCAGAATGAAACCCTTTCAGCTTAATGCGTGTGAGGGGTTACAATACCCAGACGTGAGAGGGTGAGAGACGGGGGCAAAGGAAACTGATTTCATCCAGTTCTGTTAACAGCAGCCCGGCAGATCCTCCCTGATTCAAAGTGAACACCAATCCAGGGGGGAGGAGCAAGTGGGGAGGATCCCAGAGCAGGCCGCTGCCTCTGAAGGCAGACAAGGCACCGCAATATATTTTGCATCCTTCCCCCTCACAAAACAAGTTCACTGTCTCCATCAGTGGCCATTCTGCCTGGTTTGCGATTTGCTTGTTTTCCTCTTCCCTTCCCAATCCATTTCCTTTTTGCATTGCGCCTACTTGATTGTGAGTCTGTGGGTGAACACTCTTTCATTCACACGCATCTCCCAAAAAAAAATTGAGTATATATTAAAACTGGTTCTGTTGTGACTACTCAATACAACAAACTAGCAATTTGGTGTTCATTTATTTCTTCTGAACATTTATATCCCACACTATCCTCCATAGAACTGTTGAACCTGAAACCCAGACTCAGGGACGCCAACTTACATAAAATAGTGGGGGTGGGGAGAAGGTAAGCCCTGCCCCACATTACTGATCCCATGACATGGCACGCACACACCATTTGAATAGCAATGCATATCAGCATTGCATATTTATTGGTGGAGCTGAAGAGACCTTGGCCCCTTGGCTCCTATGTCCAGAATTATGCCCCTAACATCATTCCAGAGACGCTGGATTGGGCCTGCAGCTGTGGGAGGTGTGCCTTTAAAAGCCTTTCCTTTGCATGCTTGAAATTGCCCTCCTGAATGCTTTGCTAACCAACAAATACCCATATTGTGCCTGGCCTTGAGTAAATGAGGTTTCTAAAAGGCATTGTGTAACAAATGGCATATTTTCTATCTTGATCCTGGGAAGGAGGACGTCGCATGTGAGAAAAAACCAACTTTCTTCTTTCGTCTGTTTTTGTTACAAGCTTCTGTCTCCTTTATCTTTCCCCTCCTTTAATTCTTCTTCCTCCCTGTTTCCCCTTCATTGTGCCAGGGCTCTCCATGGACAGACCTCTGAAAAACAAACTGGGCAGAGACAGCAGGTATGAAGAAACAGCGCAGCCCGGTTATTCAGAACAATGGCAAAAGGGTAAATAACAGGGACCACAAACTAGTCCTCTTTCTAATATTTATTTATCACAGGTATGTATGTATTGGCATAGATCTAGGGTACCAGAGTACGCTAGTGAATGGCAGAACTTAATAAACAGTAAAATTTAGATAATATTTGGGATATGAAGGGAAAATTCAAGATGCAGAACTGGGCTAGACAAGAAATTACTGGGTTAGCTTATGGAGACCAGCCTGGCCAGACTAGCTAAGTCAGAGCCATTGAGATCCAGGCCCTGGACCATTGAGGGCCATTGGCAGGGGCAGATTTAGGTTTGATGAGACCCTAAGCTGCTGAAGGTAATGGGGCCCTTTATATGTGCAGCTGTCCTTTGTCAACAACAAATGGTCCCTGTTTTTTGTGTGGAATATATGCTATGGTAATTAATGGACCTAATAGGCATCTAAAGGCATTTGCCACTGTTGCTGTATGTAGGTTTTATTTTATTTGTTTTTTATCTTATATTTTGGAAATGTACATCCAGTGGGTTTTTTCCTTTAAATTTTTTTTGGGGCCCCCCAAGAGAGTGGGGCCCTCAGCTATAGCTTGTTTATCTTATACGTAAATCTGGCACTGGCCGTTGGCAATGCAAATGCCTATCCTTCCCTGCTGCTTTGAGGAGTGGACAGAGACAGGAGATTTGGGAAGCTGCCAAATGTGTCCTTTTTGAAATCTAAAGTTGTTCTGGGAGCAAGAAGAAGGAAGGAGGCAGAAGTCCATGTGGTGCTGGATGGAGGAGCTGTACTGAGAGACTTCCCTGCTGCTTTGGACTCAGGTCCTGCAGCTGTGAGGAGAAGGGCAACGAAAGAGGCTCTTGGGGTAATCATGTTCTGCCCCCCCTCCATCAAAGACTCCAGGTGTAAATATGTGCAAAATAAACCATGTTTCTCAACAACACCAGCCTCTGCTGGGCCCCTGAGTGAGTGCCTGGAACCCCCTGGAATCTTGCTACCACTCGGCAGAGATTGAAGGTGGTGCCCAACCTTCATGACAGTATTTAGGCATTATAATCTTATTTATTTATTTGTGATGGGTGGACAGCTTTTCTGCTGAAGTGCTGTAGCTCAGTGGTACTTTTGCTTGCAAAGGTTCCCAGGTTCAATTCCCAGGTGGGGCTGGGAATGGCCCTTGTCTGAAACTCTGGAGAGCTGTTGTCAGTCATGAGCAAGATGGAAGAAGGGTCTTGAGGGTTAGAACTTTGTGTTCCTGGAGAACCTCCCAAAGCAGTTTCCATAAAAATGCACTTCTTCTGCCAGTGTGGTGTAGTGGTTGAGAGCGGTAGTCTTGTAATCTGGTGAACCGGGTTCGTGTCTCCGCTCCTCCACCTGCCGCTGCTGGGTGACCTTGGGCCAGTCACACTTCCTTGAAGTCTCTCAGCCCCACTCACCTCACGGAGTGTTTCTTGTGGGGGAGGAAGGGAAAGGAGAATGTTAGCCGCTTTGAGACTCCTGAAGGGGAGTGAAAGGCGGGATATCAAATCCAAACTCCTCCTCCTCCTCTTCTTCTTCTTCTTCTTCTTCTTCTTCTTCTTCTTCTTCTCCTCCTCCTCCTCCTCCTCCTCCTCCAACAATATGGATTGTTTATTGTGCTGAATAGTAGCTATAAAAACAGCTGCCTCTTTTACCCTGCACTGTTACTTAGGGTCAGAGAGGCATCTGAGGCCCTGGAAGACAGAATAACTTCAGGAACTGTGACTTGTCCCTCCTTCTCCTCCTTTCTTTCCAACTTTAAGAAGAGTTGAGTCTCCAATCTGTAAAGGCCACAAAAACCTGAAATGTCCCTTTCTGATTCTGTAGGGTAGTTTACCTTTAAAGAAGTCTCTGGTTTCAAATTTGTGAGTTGTGGTTCCTTTTTTACAGTCTACACATAATGTTTACATTTATTTAGTTTGTCCTTAACTTGTGGATGAAGTGCTGCATCAAAAGGTCTTTACTCCAGGGTGTTTGGTACAGGTATAGTCTTGTAAAGGCTTTATGTCCTCTTAACAGGTCAAAGCAACTCATGTAAAGTGTTCATGGTGCCAAGTGCCAATTAATAAACTATAGGTTCTCTTTTTTTAACATGGTCCTTCTGTTCACCAGGCTTTTAGGTCTTGGATGGTGCAAGGAAATTGTCATAAACATTATGCCATTACTCTGGAGGTATTTCTGTAAGTTAACTGAAAGAGACAGCAAATGCTATTCTAGGCTACACCAAGAGTAGTAATAGTACTGCTCTTGGAGTCCCGTGTCCAATTCTGGGCACCACAATTTAAGAAGGATTCAAGTTACAAGAAAGGAGATTCCAACTAAACACCAGGAAGAACTTTCTGGCAGTAAGAGCTGCTCAACAGTGGCATGGACTCCCTTGGGAGGTGGTGGCCTCTCCTTCCTTGGAGGTTTTTAAGCAGAGGTTGGATGGCCATCTGTCATGGATGATCTAGTTGAGATTCCTGCATTGCAGGGGGTGGGACTAGATGACCCTAGGGGTTCCTTCCAACTCTGCAATTCTTTGATTCTATGTTCCAATTTTTGCAACAAATGCCACTTCAGGTCATTTTAGTTTTATTTAAAATATTTTAAAGGTTAGGGTTAGGCACATATTTCACAGCCAAAGAACAAAGATCACAGATTTTTCAAAAATGTATGCATCCCCCAAATTACCAAACTATGCTTGGGTGCTCCTCTTCCTCCCCGCCCCCTGCAGCACCCTCATACTCCCCCAAAAATTTGCTCTGGAAATTGAGAGATTCTCTGGGGCACATGGGAGTGGGGACCAGGGGGGTGGCGGTGGCAGAAATCTGAAGGAGGAAGGAGAGAAAGAGCAAGTCTCATTACACCCATTGATATGATTTTGCCCTCTGTGACTTGTCTATGACATATGGTTTGTAATTACCTCAGCTTGTCTCCATCTGGCCACCACAGTCTTGTCAAAGTAGCTGTTTAGTTAGAATCATTCCCAAATAAAAAAAAAATCAAATATTTTATTTATTTACTAAACATATATACCACCCTTCATCTGTGGATTACAGTATAAAAACACAAAAAATGCATAACATAATGATAAATAAAACAAGAACCAACACCACCCTGTAAGTTTGTTAAAACAACAAAATTATAATTATTCACTTACTACGTAGAAGTCCTGCAAAGCATGTTGACTATCTGTCAGTTTTCCAGTATCTTCGTCTTGGAAGGCCTTCTTTTAGCTAAATGGGCCTTCACTGCTTGGTCTTTCCTTATGGGTGCTGCCCATCCTGAAACGGAAACCATCCCTTGAGTGTCTGTGTAATGATAACTTCTCCCTCATCATTAGATTTCACTTCATCCTCTAGTCTAGATGGGGTACAGGCAAGCGAGATAAGCAATCAGCAGTCACGTTTGTGGCTCCAGGAAGACAGACAGTTTCAAAATCGAAGTCCATCAGCTTCACAGTTCATCTAGCAATTCTTGGGGTGGTCTTATTAGAACCTCTCTTGCGGTAAAGAGGACTGACAGAGCTTTATGGTCAGATCTGAGAATAAATTTTATATCCTATAAGTAATTGCTTATCTACATTTACCTTTCCTCTGCACTTTCCAGGTATGTTCTGTACTTTAAAGCTCCAAGTGCTATATTTTTTTGTCCCAGAGCTTTCCCTGTGAAAAACTGCTCATTAATGCAGAATCGGAGCTAACGGCAGTCTGCAAAAAAACGAATTGCCATTTGTTTCAGCCGTGAACCGCCCTGAGATCTCAGATGAAGGGAGGTATGAAGGGCAGTGTACAAATTTAATTAGTAGTAGTGGTGATGGTGATGGTGGTGGTGGTGGTAGTAAGCCTGGAAAGAGTGGGGCAAAAGGTTAGTGTGGATAAGCCCCACGTCCTGAAATGTCTCCCACCTCAGTCACATGGGACTCGGGGCCCATACACACTTTTGTTTCTGCCATGATTTCAACTCATGGGTCCAAGAGGGGTTTTTATTTGTCCTGCCGCTTTCCCCAGGAAAACCTGCTGTTTACTGCTGAATCGGAACAAACATTAATTGGGTTTTCTGCGGGTTGACGTTTGTTCTGATTCAGCAGCAAAGAGCGGGTTTTCTCAGGGAAAGTGGCAGGACAACTGCCCCCCCCCCCACCTCTTGGACCTGTGACTTGAAATCTGTGGGTGGGCCCTCAGTCAGTGTTTGGGAGCAGCAGTGGAATGCTAAACTTTTGTGAAATGTTTTAGAATTTCCCACTCAATTTTTACACCCTTCTCACAGAGGTAGCACAAAGGGGGCTATCTGTGCAGCATGTTGCTTTACAGACTTTGAGCAGTGTCTGGAAAATCCAAGGAAAGACCAACAGGTGTCTTCGTGGTCTGGCTCTGGAGCTTCATGACTCCTTTTTACTACACAGTTTTTTACTAACCCTTTCTAAGTGCACCGTAGGAGCACCAGTGAATTGTTTGAATTGATATTTCTTATTGAGTAGCAGTCCACATTGCTGAATCTTTTTGGGGACATGTTTCAGGATAATGCCATCTTCAGATTAATTCTTGCCATATGCTAGGATACTGTCATGGAGGTATGTAATACCTGCAGCCTCTCAAAATACTGCATGGACAACATGCTGGGACACCGATTTGGCAGAAATCAAACTTTCTGGCATGTGTCCAGATATAAATAGGGCTTCTGGAGTGATAAAGGCAGCATAGAATCATAGAATCATAGAGTTGGAAGAGACCACAAGGGCCATCGAGTCCAACCCCCTGCCAAGCAGGAAACACCATCAGAGCACTCCTGACATATGGTTGTCAAGCCTCTGCTTAAAGACCTCCAAAGAAGGAGACTCCACCACACTCCTTGGCAGCAAATTCCACTGTCAAACAGCTCTTACTGTCAGGAAGTTCTTCCTAATGTTTAGGTGGAATCTTCTTTCTTGTAGTTTGGATCCATTGCTCTGTGTCTGCTTCTCTGGAGCAGCAGAAAACAACCTTTCTCCCTCCTCTATGTGACATCCTTTTATATGCATGTGGTATTTTTCTACTGAGGAACCTGGTGATAGTACAAGCATAGAGCAGCCGTTCCAAAAGCTTTCGCTTCTTTGGGAGTAAGCAAGCTCTCACCGATATGGGACAGAGAATGTCAGTCCTTAACAGCGTTTGATTTGTGATTTGACTACAACCATGTGGCAGACACATTCTGAGGTGTCAACAAGCTCATTGTATAATTTGAGAATCCCTTGAGTGGCTTCCTCAGCTCATTCCTTACCCTATGGCTGTACCATATACCTATGGCTGTACTATACCTTTAAAGCCCATTTGAAGCACATTATTTCCCACAAAGAATTCTGGGCACTGTAGTTTGTTAAGGGTTGCTGGGAACTGTAACTCTGTGAGGAGTAAACTACAGTGCCCATAATTCTTCGAGGGAAAGAATGCACCTTGAAAGTGCTTTAAAGGTACAGTGTGTACACAACCATAGCTGCAATGGCACAGATTTTTTTTCAAGCCGAATCTTGTATTTGAATTTTCTGGTGACCCCTGGAGTGTCTCTGAAGACTTCCAGAAATGCAGCGCATATTCCTGCATGGGAACTCTCTGCCGTTTGTAGGACTGGTTCTATGCTGTTTGAAGTCTGAACCAATTTAAGAGCTCTTTGATGGTTCCATCCTAGTTATGCTCTTTGGGGCCATATACTCTCTTCTTGAGCAGTGTGACCTTTGTGTTCTGGACTCACAGTAAAATGATAATGATGGGAGACTAACAATACCTTCTGAGATGTATGTCTGAAGGATGTAGAGAAGGAGAAGTAGCAGCAAATCTCACAGAGTGCAGATAATCAGGAATCATGGTGTTTGGTGAGCTGGAATCTACTAGCATCCACAATGCATTGTCACTTAACTCACAATCAGCAATGAGAAAAGAATGGATTTCAGTAATATTGAGGACACTGGCAGAGTTGTTCAACACCATGGAAATTCTGATACATTATGAACTGGGGGCTTACATGATTTAGCAAAATGTTCTTTTAAAATTGTATTTCTTGCATGTTGTAGATTTCGCCAGGACACATGTAAACATCTGTGTTTAGGAGTTCCACACCAGTAATACTGAATAGCCAGTTTGCGATTACAAAGGGGCAGAAATTTTCTTGCTAATAGTCTAATGCTGTACTAAATATCTGGAGATAACAATCTAGCAAATAACTATTTAGAACAGCGAAGAGCACTTTTCACCTCCCAAGCAATTTCAATTGTTTTTTCAAGACTCAGACCCTTTTCCATGAGGAACTTCTCATGGATTTTGGGATTATTTGTCTTAATTGCAATTTGATCCTCTGTCATCTCATCTGCACAAAGAAGTACACAAGTTCCACTCAAGTCATGCAGCTGAGCTCTACATTGGTCAAAAGACTCCCGAGGTATGATTATATGAGAATGTAATTTAAGATGTTCTGATACATCACTCAACATGGAATTAAAATCTTCATCCAGGACCCATATGACTGCATTGTTGCGGGCTGCATCTTGCAGCCTTCAGGGCCAAGGCAGTGTGTAAGCAGAGCCTTCTCTGTTCTGGAGAGAAGACATTAATTGCTATAGCTAGTACATAATTACTGAAAGAGAAATACGACTTCCATTGTTCCCATGGGAGCCTGGGATCACCAGCAGTGAGCAGGAAGAAAATGGGGGTAAAATCTGTGACATGGTTGAAAATAGCACAAGACAGGCGCTCATACTGCAGTCGTGGTTCCTAGATGAACAATAGAAACTGTGTCCACACAGAGGCATTATTTTGCAAGCAGGATGTTCAGTTTGATTTTTTGCATTCGCAATTTGCTTGCAAACCCCCCCCCCCTCCTATTTCTCATTCACCATTGACCTTGCTGCTCCATCACTTACTGTCCACTTTAGTGGGTGAAGCCTGTTGGAAAAGAGCCCTGATTTTTTCCTCCCTTCAGTTCCTCCTCCACTCCCTTTTCACATTCTGGGCTCATATGCAGGTATTTCTGTACATTGTCTTTTTGAAGAAGAAAAAAGTCCCTAGAAATATGCAAGATCACAAAAGTAAATGCTTCACAATGGGCAAACAAGTGGGTGGGAGGGCACTTCCCAGTTTTTAAAAAAGCTTGCTGAGAGTTTTGCACAAGACTTAAATTTGCCTGAATCTGCACAACTGTGCGCAAGTTATCCCAATGTCCCCCGAAGCCTCATTGCTACCTCTTGAGACCTCTTTACCTTGTGATGTGTAACCACTCCAATCATTCATCAGTGCGGATTATTTTATTTGCGGCCATAATTATATGTCCTCATGAAAATCCATATGCATTTAAGAGGGAATGTCTCCTAATATACATATTTTTCCAAAGCAGTTTCCCCAAATAGAATGCATTTTAATGTTTGTTCATTTTCACTAATATCTTGTTACAGATTTGCAGAGGGCAAGGATCCCCCAAAATTCCTGGGTGCCAGGTTCTGCTCATAATTTCTGAAATTGGAAATGTGGGGTCAAGCCAAGTGCCTCAGGAGCGAGGCTTACAGTCTGCCATCCAAGAACAAAGACACGTGATAGTGGAGTCAAAAGGTGAGACATTCAGCATTAGACAAGAAAGGATTACAGGGCGCATGGTGTCACCACAGGAAAAGGTTCTGGAAGTGGAAGGGGAGGAGTTGTTTTCTGCAAAGGCTGCTGGGAAGAAGAAGGTGGAAGAAAGCAGAGCTCCTTGCGACCCTCAATGGAGAGGGCTGCACTCAGAAACCGGGGGTCACGACTGACTGCTGCTTTGGACCCAAGCTTGCTGAAGCTATGAGAGGAGACTCTCTTAGGGTGTAATGTTCTGCACCCTTCCACTGAAGGCTTAGCTGTAAATATGCATAAAATAAACCATATTTCTTCCATATGTCTTGATTTTCCAACGGAAACACAACTTTGGGTGAACACTGGAACCCCCTGGAATCTTTCTACCTCTTGGCAGAGATTGTGGGTGGCGTATAACAACCTGTGTTTTTGTCCACACCCTGCCCTGGTATATGCATTTTGGGACATATTACTTGGCTGCAGACCTGCATTGCAAAATCTGAAGAAATGAGGATTTTGAAAGATGGCCGAGTTTCTGTTTGCTTGTTGTGTCAAAAAGTGCAAATAGGGTAGGTTCATCTCTGAAGACAAACTGAATTGAACTGCTCCTCCAGCCCTACTTTGGAGTAATGGGGCTTACTTCTGAGTAGGCACAACTGAGACTGCAGTCTTGGACTTATTGGCCCTGGAACAGGAGGCAGCCAAGGCAAAGCAAGAGTAGTCATGCTTCACTTGTGTGAAGCAGAAAGGAGGTCCCATCTGTCCTGAACATTTAAAGCAGTCATTGCTTCCCCCAAAGAATCATGGGAAGTGTAACTTGTGAAGGGTGCTGAGAGGTACGAGACCAGGCCTGGCCCACCCATGAGGTGGGGTGAAGCAGCTACCTTGGGCAGTGGAAGTCCCCAAGGCAGAGTGCCCCATGGGCGCTCTGCTGCCTCCACCTCTGATTTCTGGTGAGATCTTGCCGAAAATCAGTGCTGAAGCAGGTATGGTGGGTGACACATTGTAGAGAGGAGGGCAGGGCAGCAGGAGACCCCATTTTCCTCACAGAAGTACAATTCCCAGAGTTTCCTGTGAAGAAGAATTGATTGTTAAAGCACTCTGGCAGACTCCTCTATTCCTCTATTCTCCCAAACGATGTGGTATGTATTTATTTAGAGTATTAATATCCTACCCTTCAGGATGACTTGCAATAAAATGGTTGACATAGTACAGTTAAATTGCTGTCTATTGTGTTTGGGTGGCAACATATACAGCATTTCTACCTATCTGCAATGATAGAGAAAGAAGTCAAATTGTTTTCCCAGACCAGTTGAGAAAGTTATGTACAAGCCCATCACAGAGTTCTACATACTGTGGCAAAGGAGAGTGATTTCTAGACAAAGGGTGGTCAGAAGGTAAACTGTAATCCACTGGTGGATCACTGACCAGTTTTTGGTGGATCACTAAATGCCTGCTGGTTCCTGGGATTCTTCTTGCAAAGAATAACCAAAAGTGCCTTCTCAGGATCACAGAAATTAGACTCATTAAGTGTTACAAGATCCTGAGCACACACTTTTGCTTTGTAATTTTAAAAGGGATCACAGGGCTTCTAGATTTTTGAAAATGGAAGTTAGCATTTCCTGATGCCATTTCAGGGGTAAAAAAACAAGCTTAAATGCCAGTCCAGCAGTTGGATGTAGATGCTAGCAGCCTTGTCCCCTGAAGTGGAAGATGGGCTGTTCACATAAGCATCTTGAGCTGATTTTCAGGAATATGTTAGCAGTGATAATTGATTGCTACACATTCCACAACATTTTCAGGGCAAATGGTATTTCTTGTTACTGGAATGTAGTGACACTTGCTTTTGATAATATCGGCCCTCCACCATGCTGGTCCCTGAGAACAACTTTTAAATCCTACAGAAATCTCATCCATGCCATTGGGGTGTATTACACCAAGCACCTTATTTTGAATAGTTTATTATGAGCACAAGAGTGCTAGCAGAAGCTTCCTTTTGTCAAATCTCCCAAGTTATCTTGAACATTGTATATGAAAGTCGTCTGAGAAACTGTTTCCTTTCTTATCCATCTTCACACACCTCTTTCCCCACCCCCACACTGTGTTTCAGCAGGAAGAAAGCCAAAAACAGAAACCAATCCATAAATTGCAACAGGCCATCAAGGATTCTGGAACAATAGCCCAGTCTCCCTCCCACGGGTCTCCCCATATACTTGACACTAGTTTGCAAAACCAATTAAATCCCCAGTGCCACTGATGTGAGACGTGCCCAGTGAAGCAGAAAGGATGGGGATAAAGGCTGACAAGGAAGGAGAAGAGGGGCATGTTGCTAATTGTGCCCCACCCCCTACAATTATGCCTCTGCGAGAGCAGTCCTGATCAGAACCATGGGATGCATGTGGCTTTGATGTGTGTGTGTTTGTTGTGGTGAAACAGCATTGGGAGATGTTTGGGGAAATAGTCACTTGCATTTGGAGCGGAGCTATGGGATGAAGATGAACAGTTGCTTGGGACAGTGCAAGTTGGTGTGCGCGCACGGATATATGACTGTATGCAACTAGCCAGCTGAGATCAGATAGTATAAGAAGGTTGGTATCCAACACTCACTGAGGAGGTTGATTTCTCTCTTTTTCCATCATCATATGTCCATGAGTCCATGACTCATTTCTGAGGATCCAATAGCTTGTCTGTTTAGGACATGCAAGCCTAGGTTTTGGTGCTCCTGTTCCCACCTCCCAGTTGTCCAGTGGATCCAAGGCTGGGAAACAAAGAGCTAAACTGATGATAGGAAGCAAGAGATCAAGCAAGGATTGCGCCCTAAACTGGTCACAGGTCACTATAGAGAAACTGGAAAGGGAAGAGGTTGTGAGCAAGCAAGCAATGAATTGGGGGGAGCAATGGGAGAGCCGTGTGAATAGAGAAACAATGGCAGACAATCTCCACAAGATCTGTAGGGTCTAAGAAGTCTAGTGAAGGAAGTGCACTAAGTCCTATAGTTTATTTCGACCTCTCTCTTCTCCACTCCATCCATGTACAGTTTGCAGTATAAATATTCTTCATAGCTGCTTCTTCTGTTACCTTTACTTTACCATATCAGCCTTAGCATGACAAGAACATTCCGAGTGCAGGAAGCAAGGTATTGTTCTGCCTCAGATTGTATTGTATTGAAAAACCAAATGCTTTTTCCCGACAATAGTCCATGTGTATATTGATAGATGTTCTGATTTCTGGATTATTGGGTAAAGTATATTCTTCACAGTTTTATCATCTCCATAGCATGGAGGTGGCATTGGGATGGTTCTGGCCATTCAGCCTATTTCACAAAACTTTTTTTTTTTTTAAAAAAAAGAACAAAAGGCTAGAAAGCAATACTGTGGTTTGATCCTGCAATGGAGTGCAAGCAATCAGAGTGATAGCAATAATGTCAGCCTACATGTGACTCCTTAGAAGTAGGTCTCATTGTTTTCAATGAAGCTTGCTCTCAGGAAAATGTTCTTGGATTACAAACTTGTAGCTTTGACTTCTAATGCCTTCTTAGTCTGATGGCAGTCTGAAAAGCTTGTGCAGTCACTAAGAGACTGGCATTTCTCGCAGAGGGTGCTACACAAAACAGTTATTTGTCATGTATACATGCTCTCTTAATTTGCTTATCTGTAGGCAAGTTTAAAGTTGCTCATTAGTTTACATGGAGAGTAGTCCAAAACAGACTGGGAGGATAAAAGGCAGATGTCTGGAAAGTTTTCTGGCCCAAATGAAGTCAATGAATGTCTCAGATCCCAGGCAAATGTCCCAGAACTCCAGCAAACACCAGGAAAGTAGATCAACAGACCGAGATAGTCAACTTTCATTTAATAAAAAGTCAATTTCTATCTTTTATAGATACACCTAATAACATTGGTTAGAGTACTTTATTGCATAGCTATGACCCTGCTGTGGATTCTGAATAACCTTCTCATGAAGCCTCTAGAGATTCCCAAGTATGATGTGCTATCAAAATTCTAGGTCTCACTGGAATTGAAATAAACTTTCAAAAGTGAAGACATTTCTTCAAAGAATAGTGTTATAAGTTTGAGGGTACCAGACTCCCCTAAATGTCTGGGTCCAGTAGGGGGTTAAAATTTAATCAAGGCAAATGTAAAAATATAAGCCCATTCAGTTTCCTGATCAGGTAATCACCTAGGAGTTGAGCCATTTAGAGAACAAAGGGAAGGTAATGAGCCATTAGGAAAGCCAAAGAATTATAGAATTGTAGAGTTGGAAGGGATTCTGAAGATCATCTAGTTCAACCCCATGGAATACAGGAATATGCAGCCGTCCCATACAGGGATTTAACCTGCATCCTTGGCATTACCAGCACTATGCTCTAACCAGACCACAAATGGGAGGGACCTCTCCCTCAGCTCAGAGTTAGTTAGCAGGCAAAGGCAGAGTTTGAAGTAGAGCCTTAGAGTTGAATTTGTGCGGTGTAATCTAGAGGGGGGCAGGAAGGAAAGCAAGTTGGAGAGAGGGGCAGAACACAATGGCTGATATTTGCTTTGAATCCCGTGTCTACGGGAAGCAAGACTTTCTTGGGGTGATTATGCTGTGAACCCCTCAGTCGTAAGCTCAGGTTGTATATATGTGAAAATAAACCATATGTCATAAAGTTGCCACAGTCTCAGCTGTGCCTCGCTCCCAAAAGGAAACACGGACCCTGTGTAAACGTGCCTGGAACTCCTGGAATCTCGCACCACTGCTACAATATGTATTCTTTCCAGTCCAAGTACTGCACCCAAGTGGGAGAGCCAGGACATTGCCTCAACAATCTGGACTTGTAGAGTAGCTACCTTTAAGCCTAGACAGTCCATTGATTCATTCTGTCAATTTTCAAACTCAAATGTAAATGGAACAAAATGAGTTGGACACCAAGGCTTACAATAGTGGCATTGCCATTGGTATCTAATCAAGCCATTTAAATGGCTTCAGTGAAACAATATTTGATATTGTTAGAAATACCCAATGATCATTATAAGCCTTAATTATCTCCCACAGAAAATTCAGCTTTCAGTGTCGGTATCAAAACATGGAAAAGAGCAATATACATGATCTTTCTACAAAATGATTATTTTTTGTTTCAGGTTTGGTTTTGGGGGTGGTTTTTTTTTTTTGGTCAATCATACATTTCTGAATAGGTTTCTTTCTTGACAAACTCAGATTACATCATTGAAAAAAACTTAATATGGACAAAGTTCCCAAAATATGAATCTGTAAAATTTATGAAGAAGTAGCACACGTCAAGTAAAAATCAAAATAGTCCTGGGCTGGACAGAAAAGTCCTGTAGAGATCAAAGGGCTTTCTGTGGTTATCCATTGATTGTTCTCAATAATAATAATAAATTAACTGCGAGCAGTGAGGTTATAGGGAACCAGGCAGAGGGCCTTCTTGGTAGTGGCGCCCGCCCTGTGGAACACCCTTCCACTAGATGTGAAGGAAATAAACAACTATCCGACTTTTAGAAGAGATTTGAAGGCAGCCCTGTTTAGGGAAGTTTTAAATGTTTGACCTTTTTTTGTGTTTTTAATTTTGTTGGGAGCTGCCCAGAGTGGCTGGGGAAACCCAGCCAGATGGGCGGGGTAGACATAAATTGTTGTTGTTGTTGTTGTTGTTGTTGTTGTTGTTGTTGTTGTTGTTGTTGTTACATTCCAAGGCTTGAGACTGAGGCCAATGGGCATGATATTGTTATTATTACCGTATTTTTTGCTCTATAAGACTCACTTTTTCCCTCCTAAAAAGTAAGAGGAAATGTGTGTGCGTCTTATGGCGTGAATGCAGGCTGCGCAGCTATCCCAGAAGCCAGAACAGCAAGAGGGATTGCTGCTTTCACTGCGCAGTGATCCTTCTTGCTGTTCTGGCTTCTGGGATTCACAATTTTTTTTTCTTGTTTTCCTTCTCCAAAAACTAGGTGCGTGTTATGGTCTGGTGCGTCTTATAGAGCGAAAAATACGGTAATTAAATTTGTACACCACCCGTTCTCTATTAATAATAATAGTAGTAGCAATAGCAGTAGATTTTGCCCTTCCTCCCAAGAGCTGGAGATGAAGCACATGATGTCACCCCTTTGATCCTCCCAGTGACTCCCTGCAGTAGCTGAGAGGACAGTGGCTGAGACTAGATAAGCACTAATAAACCAAAACTCTGTTCAGGCAAGACAGAGATACGGATAGTAGGTGATTCATCTGATCTGAGAGCAAGTGTTCATAATCAGGGCCAGCCTACTCGTGAGGCAAGGTGAGGCGATCCTCTCAGGTGGCAAAATCCACAGGAGCAGTAGATCCAGCCTCCAAGGAATGCATTGTCTGCTTCTGCAGTGGCAGCTATGGCTGTGGTGGGCTCCCTGGAGGACACACCTGCCTTCTCCTCAGCAGCCTCTACTGAAGCCTCTTGGCAAATAGGAAGCACTGCTGGTCTCTCGCCCCCAGGGAGGAAATGGCAGGGGCTGCCCTCTGGGGGTCTCCTGGACCCTGACCCTGCTTGGCATGATGCCCACATGACAGCCTTTGATTCTCACTTTTGTGTAATGTTGATTTGATTTACACCTCTTGTTCCTGAGGTAGATCTTTATTCCTCACTTGTTCCTCAGGTAGGTCTTCACTCGCCCCTTCTTCCCTGGCAGGGAGGATGCCATTTTGTGGTTCGCCTTAGGTGCCAGAATGTCTTGGGCCGGCCTTGTTCATCATGTTCTGGATGGGATTATATTTGATGGAATCAAGTTCACTGCTTTGGGTTCTGTCAGATTCAGCCCTATTTTTGGAGGCCCAAATGATGTCAGCAGCATGAAGCACCTCCCACCAACCTATGGCTGGTGCACCAGCTGTGACCATTCCTGGTCAGAGAGAACTTGGCCACTGACATTCATATCTCAAGAACAGACTAGATTGTGAACGCACTGAGGGCGGCGTTATCTTTGAAGACGACTCTGAAACTTCAGTTCATCCTGAATTGCAGCTGGTAGAGCTGGGACCAGTCAGACAAAACATATCACATTACTTATGAAATAGCTTCTCTGGAACTGCTGGCCAGATTGTGATGGTAGAGATGTTGCAGATGCCCCTGACCGTCTGAACTGGCCTTCAGGTCAGCCTACTTTTTCAGAAACTCAAGAAGAAAACAGTAAAGGACCTGTGGCTATGCCATCACTTACCCCCAAATCTGCTGCTGTTTCCACCCAAAAAGAAGAGATTAGTTCAGACAGTGACTCAGGTGGGTGCCTTACGCACAAACATGCAAGTTCTCTGGATTCTTAATCATTGTGTCTTTTACTGAGGAAATGTTTGGACTTACATACTATGGAGGCAGTGAATGAGACAGGAGTACCTTCTGTTTGAGGTGACCTGTTGCTTTTGATGTGCACAACTGGTGAAGAATTACTTTGCAAAGGGGATATCTCGCACATTGGCAAATATAGTCGCTTGATGAAGAATCATACTTGGGAGTGGATTGGGGGATTCTCTTGGACGTTTATGTCCAGAGGCCTGAGGCAGAATGGCAGAATGGACGGGCCTTCTCTGTAGTAACTCCCTGTTTGTGGAATGTCCTCTCCAGGGAGGTTCGCCAGGCGTCCTCATTATTTATTTTTAGGTGCCAGGCAAAAGCATTCCTCTTCAACCAGACCTTTAGTTGATTAATATTCTACAGTGGACCGTCTCACCAGAGTGGTGCATGCTCTAGTCATCTCTCGCTTGGACTACTGCAATGTGCTCTACGTGGGGCTACCTTTGAAGGTTACCTGGAAACTACAACTAATCCAGAATGCGGCAGCTAGACTGGTGACTGGGAGCGGCAGCCGAGACCATATAACACCGGTCTTGAAAGACCTACACTGGCTCCCAGTATGTTTCCGAGCACAATTCAAAGTGTTGGTGCTGACCTTTAAAGCCCTAAATCTCTTCAGTCCAGTATACCTGAAGGAGCGTCTCCACCCCCATCATTCTGCCTGGACACTGAGGTCCAGTGCTGAGGGCCTTCTAGCGGTTCCCTCACTGCGAGAAGCCAAGTTACAGGGAACCAGGCAGAGGGCCTTCTCAGTAGTGGCACCCACCCTGTGGAATGCCCTCCCACCAGATGTCAGAGAGAAAAACAACTACCAGACTTTTAGAAGACATCTGAAGGCAGCCCTGTTTAGGTAAGCTTTTAATGTTTAATAGACTATTGTATTTTAATATTCTGTTGGAAGCCACCTAGAGTGGCTGGGGAAACCCAGCCAGATGGGCGGGGTATAAATAATAAATTTTTATTATTATAAATGTATCTATGGGAAGGCAGGAGTTATTGTTTTGCTGTTCGGTGTTATTTACTTACTTGTTTTTATCCTGTATTTTATTCTGTGAACCAACCTGAGATCTTATGAAGAATGAAAGGAAGGAAGGAAGGAAGGAAGGGGAAAAAAGAAAGAAAGAAAGAAAGAAAGAAAGAAAGAAAGAAAGAAAGAAAGAAAGTCCTAAAGAAAGGCAGGAATCCTGGGCAAAATAAAAAGGATGCCATCAGCCCGGAAACAAAGCTCACACACAGTGACAAGAAAGAACCCTGTTGCAAGAAGCAGCTTCAGCAGTATGTATCTTAAGAACATTTATGCTAACTCAGTAAGACTATGCCCAGAAAGAGAAGGTGCCTGTTTTTCCATTGTGGCAGGATACCAGAGATTTCACCAGGATGCCCCATGACTGTTGCCGCAGAAGTGGACACACTTATTCTGCACCCAGTATGCTCCCACTGCTGGTTTGGGAAGTTGTGTACACACAATGATTTGTACACTGAATTGTACACACAGTGTTTTGTACAAATCAGTGTACAAATCATTGTGTTTTAAGCAGGTAATGTGTATGCAGTCCAGCACTTCAAGAGATTACTCTGAAACTGCAAAGATACAACTGACGAGAGATGCCTTCCTGTCCTGTAACCCGTAGAAAGACAAGACGCTAAACCAGGAGGAGAACAAGTTCACCATTTTGGAGTGAATCTAAATAGCTGCTCCCAATTCACCATCTCACTGAGAAATTAGAGGCGGCCATTTCAGTGACATTTTGGGAGATGTAATTTGAGGGCAGGGAGGTGGATGAACTTCTTACCTTTCCCCTTTTCCTTTTCCACCATTTTCATTTTTATAACTTAAAGAAAGAAGATGCTGGCTATTTAAAGGTTTAAAAGGAAGGGGGAAAGGTGTAAGGAGTTCTAAAAGAAAGTCGGGGAAAGGTAAGCCTCTTCCCCCGGAAAAGGCACAAATGTTTCCTAACCACCCTGTTATTTGCATCTGCTTTGGAGTTGGCCTCAGAGTGCCCACCCCCACCCAAATCAAATGGACCAGCCCTAGTGCCCCCGGTTCCTCAGCACTTACCTGCAAGATCAAGGCAGTGAAAAGAGCAAAGAAGAAAGATTGTGTTGATGTATTATTTCTCCTATGAGAAACTACGAAGACATGGTGGCCCATGCCCACAAACAGCAGCTCTGAGGCAATCATGTACTATTAGAATGGTAAGGCAAAGGTAAAGGTACCCCTGCCCGTACAGGCCAGTCGTGTCCGACTCTAGGGTTGTGCGCCCATCTCACTTAAGAGGCCAGCGCTGTCCGGAGACACTTCCGGGTCACGTGGCCAGCGTGACAAAGCTGCTCTGGCGAGCCTGCACCAGCGCAGCACACGGAAACGCCGTTTACCTTCCCGCTATAAAGCGGTACCTATTTATCTACTTGCACTTAGGGGTGCTTTCGAACTGCTAGGTGGGCAGGAGCTGGGACCAAAAGACGGGAGCGCACCCCGCCGCGGGGATTCGAACCGCCAACCATGCGATCGGCAAGCCCTAGGCGCTGAGGTTTTACCCACAGCGCCACCCGCGTCCCATTAGAATGGTAGCAGTGACTTATTCCTAGGAAATGGCAGAGTGTTCAAGTAACAGAAGACAGCAATTCCAAAGGCAATGTGCCAAGAGAGGTTGAAGAGGATTCCCAAAGGACATCCTAGAATGGTACTCTGCAAATGATAGGCAAGGAATTTGCTGTTTTGGCCCGAATGGAATACCCAAATTGCAGACCCCTCAAGTGTCCCGATTTAATTTGGGACGTCCCAAATTTGCAGAAGCTACCCTGGCTTCTAATCCCAATCCAGGATGCCCAGTTTTACCCAGAGGCTGCTCCAGGGCCTCCAGGACCTTCCCAAGGCCACTCTAGGTGACTGAGCAGGAGGCCAAAGACAGTGAAGGGAAGGAGGGGGCATTTGGGTGGGCAAGGAAGGGGGAGAGCGATGGTCAGTGGTAGGGAGGGGGAGAGCGATGGAGATGGGGGGGAGCCCCAAATTTACTTACAAAATATTGGAGGGTATGAAATTGAATTGTAGCAGAACTGAGCCACTTAAAATCCCAAATTCACCCAGCTAAGGTGAAATATACTCGGAGTCGAGAGTGGATTTCATGCTCTTTATTCAGCTCATAGTGGTGAGGAGGAATGGAAGTTTCCCCACAATATGTGCTTTATATACATTATTTACACAATGGGCTGCACATGATTGATTAATTCCGGAATTCTCCAGTAGGCC
This sequence comes from Podarcis tiliguerta, assembly GCF_965153285.1. Classification (NCBI taxonomy): domain Eukaryota; kingdom Metazoa; phylum Chordata; class Lepidosauria; order Squamata; family Lacertidae; genus Podarcis; species Podarcis tiliguerta. The sequence continues at coordinate 85,782,292 of NC_139540.1, read as the reverse complement.
AATCAGGTTGTGGATTCACTTCCACCTGGAGCTGGATTGGGTGGCTCCTGCGGACCAATCATACTGCTGCATTGTTCTAGGACCAATCAGACTGCTGCATTCTGAATCCTATTGTTCTAGGACCAGACTGCTGCATTTTGGATCCTATTCAACTCAGTACATAACATAAGGCAATCCCATGATTGCTAAGCATACTCAGGAGTTTTTGGTGAGGAAACTGGATACCCCTCTCCACATGCATATTGACACTCTCAAGCACGCACACCAACTCCATGGGGCTGAGGCCTCTATGGCTCCCACCATGTCTGCGGGGACAGGGCTCAGGCCCCGCCCCCCAATCTTGAGGGGGCAGAAGAGGTCTGGCAGGAAGTTGCCTCGGGCTATGCAACGTTGGGAAGTGCTGCATGCACCGACAAGGCCTGGTGGGCGATTGTCATATTAGGAGGAGGACTCAGTGGCGTCTCCTGATGTGACAGTTGTCACACATGCAATGTGTGATGAGCATGACATCATGTGCATGTGCATTTTGAACATGACATCAGCCCCCCCCCCCATGTTGGGTGCAACTTGGTGCCTGTGCTCTCAAATCATTCTAAAATATTAGTCAGACAAGCTTTGCCTTTGCAGAAGCCATGCTGATTCTTATTCAGCAAGACTTGTTCTTGATAATATTATATTTAACTATGCTTTTTACCGGTTTACCCAGAAAGTACATTAGGCTGAGCAGCCTACAATTTCCTGGATGTCCCCCTGGGCCTCGCTTTAAACACTGCTGTTACTTTGGCCACTTCCCAGTCCTCAGGTAAGAAGGTCAGTCTTACAAATGAGGATGCTCAGTAGCCCCAGGATATAGAGTGATAGTCGGAAAATAAAGATGGAACCCTGGGTGAGGGGAAATGAAATGCCTTGTTTAGACAAAATGGCTGTCTGGAATCCAGAACATGAGCCTTCCATTTAGATGGCATATATTGCAACATTTTTTTTTTTTTTTGCAGGTCCCACTCATGAAATCATTTGTTGCATGACTGTAATGTACCTTTCACAAGATGAATCTGGCTACAATAAAAATAAATAAATAAATAGACATAGTCTTTTTAAAAAATGAACAATTAATGAACTGCTCAGAATTAATGTTTGCCCAATTGTACACAAGAGAACCAAGATGTACTAAAATACAGGACAGATAATTATGTACTATGAAGAGACATTCAGCTTTAAGAGGGGAACAAATCAGCTTCGTTGAGAACGTGATGTCCAAATTCATTTGCACCTTTTCTGTGGCCACTGGGAGATTTGAGCAGACTTGAAGTACACTCGAAAGACAAATAGTGCTCGCTTGCCCTTTCAGACTGGAGTCGCCAGACGTGAGCCTGAGAAGCTGGTGGCTGTGAACAGTTAGAGCCATCCTATCATTACTAAATAATTCAAAGTCTCTCTCTCTCTCTCTCTCTCTCTCTCTGTCATGGCACTTTCCTACATGAGAAGATTGTGATAGCAAGACAGATTTGGAGAAGACAGAGCAAAGAAGCTTGTGTTTTTGCTGCAGCAACCCTTCTTCCTGCCTTTGCACAGGGTTTGTAAAACAACAGTGGTTCTCACTGAAGCCATTTCTCCCCCTCTGGTGCAGCCTCCGTTCCACCAGCAAAGGTCAACCCGTTCTCTGTTCAAAGCAAAAGCACACCCCCTGGTTATCAGATTTAGGAATTCTATAGGGAGGCTGCAGATGGAATATGTTTAAAACAGGAAGAATGCTGCAATTCTCCATGAAGAGAGGTTGTTGAGGTCAACACGTAAAAAATCGGAGAATGCTGACAAGCTGTGCGAGTACAAGGAGAGAGTGGTCAGTTTGGAGTGTAAAAAAAAAGGGAAGGCCGTCACTGTGTGTGGGAACCAGGGAGGGGGTGGGATGTCAGGGGGCGCAGAGCGAGGAAGAGAAACGCAGGGATCCAGGTGTGCTGATTAGCGAAGGAGAAATACGATTAGGAGGTAAGAAATCAAAGGCTGTGTGTGACTAATGGAGGCATATTATCATATGGGGTTTTAAAAAACTTAAATGCAGCTTTCACAATTATTCGGCTGGTCCACCTCCAGATAGTTTTAAGCATCGGGGAGGGGAAAGAGTCAGAATTGATTCTGATTCTCGGATAACAAACAGGAATCAAAGGTCGGACTTTCAGGTGCTGTTTTTGCTTTTTCATACCAGCAACCATAAACCTCTCCGGATTGCAATTAAGAACACAAAGCTTGCATTCATAGTTGAGACCAAAAGCCCATCCAGTCTGGTCAGGGGCGGCCCATCCCATTTTGCCCCCTGAGGTGAAATGGGAAGGTGTTCCCCTGCATGTGCATTGTGCACCATGTGCCGTGCACCCCCTTGCCTCCCCCACCAAAGCCTCACTTAGTGGGGTTGTGCAGCTGTGGTTTCTGGGTTCCTGTGAGATCTCTCAAGCCCTAGGAGATGTCATGAGAGCCCCCCCCCCCCAATTTAGTGGGGTTCTTGTAAGATCTCACTGGAAGCTTCCACAGCTGCTCCTCCATACTTCTCCTGGGGCTGGACAGGCCCTCCTTGAATTTCAGTGCCTGAGGTGGCTGCCTTACTCTGCCTCCTAGACAGCTCGGCAGTCCCAGCCCTCGGTCTGGTCTTCTGCCCCATGTCTGGTGCTGGCACACAGAGCGAGCTGAGCTGGCCAGCTGAGATGCAGGGGCAGTACCAACATTGGGGAGTCTGGTAGGTCACTACTGGGATCTGATGGGAACCAGCAAAGGAACGGATGAATTTCTCCCCTACTGACCTGTATCCTTGGCTTCCAAGCAGGAGTTTTTAGCATTGGATAAAGGCAAGGTGTGTTGACATGTTTGCCTTTGGTGTTTTGACACTTCAAAACACATGCAAGCAGTGCCTGATCCTTATGCTCTCACTACTCCTATGCATTATATAAGAGTTGTGGCCGGTGTCAAGACTTGAAATGGGATGATCCTAATTCAAGTCCTCCTGCAGCAAAGGGTGACCTTGGGTCAGCCACTGGCTCTCAGTCTAACCTCCCTTACAATGACCATTTCCATACATTACTTGGGAGAAAATCCAGGCTTGCCATTGCTTGTGCATTTTCTCACTCCTGTGTCACATCCACACTGCTGCATTTTAGGCATACCACAAAATGTTTTGTGTGAAGGGACCCTCTCTGCACCAGGCCTTTGTGTCTGACTGTTATTCCCCTTACATGTCATATTCCTTCTGGAAGGAGGGAGTCAGTGATCTCCATGACAAATGCACACTAAGCCATTTTTACATGGCATGAACCTTCTGCACAGAGAAGAGCTGCTTCTCAGACTTCTCTTTTCTCTTCCCCCCCAGCAATAGGAAAAGGCAATTTCAAAACAATTTCCCACTTTCTTCTTCCTCCTCTTTCTTCTTGGCATCCCCCCACTGCTTTATGCTTGCTGCCCCTGTTGTGCTGCTGCACACAGCAGCTGTGCTCTTGGGAGTCAGCCTGTACTCCCTTCGCCTGGGCAAAAGAGACGGTGGCTTCTGAAGCGAGGAAGAACACCCTGCTTTGCCCCCGCTCTCTCCCTCTCGATGTCTCTGTGAGTTTGGGGCTGGTTTCCTTCCACTGGGAAAACACATTCTGGCGCTTCCAGGAGCTGAACACTGCTCTCTAAAACGACGACACCATCTCCTCCCCTGACAGAAGCTGTTATACGCTTGGGCCAAGATGCAAAGAAAGCAGGAGAAGAAAAGCTGGCTTTAAAGAGTGTGAAGCTGGGCAAGCTTGATAAGTGACAGGCCAGTAGTTTATTAAGGGTGCTGGGAACTGTAGTTCTCTGAGGGGTAGACTGCAGTTCCCAAGATCCTTTGGGGAGAAGCCATGCACTTTAAATGTATGGTGTATAGACAAGCACACTGAAGGATGCTCAGTGCAGTCTATTTCAAGGAGGGTTGTTTTTACAGAGTACTTGATTACATTTTGAAATGGGGGGGGGGTGGTCTGTTCCCCGCTTCCCCATCTGCCTTCGATTCCCCATCTCTGCTTCTTTCTCTCTTGGGCAGGGTTCATTGCAAAGAGTCTTCTCTGCCTTGTCGCAGCCTTAGGCAGAATGGCCCCACCATTCAGCAGGCCAAGGCTCCTGTTACCAGAAACAGGAAAACTGTTATTCAAAGCATCAGAAGTGGTAAAAGTGAGAATACTGGTTGTTGCTCTCCCTTCTGACCATGTAACTCTACCGGGTGTAGCCAAATAGTTTGGTCTGGCCAACATGACCAATATGAACAACAGTCAGGTATGGTGGGAGTTGCAGTCCAAAATATCTGGATGGCAAGGAAAAGGTAAAGGACCCTTGTCCGGTCAAAGGCGACTATGGGGTGTGGCACTCATTTCACTTCAGGCTGAGGGTTTGTCCACAGACAGCTTTTCTGGGTCATGTGGCCAGCATGACTAAACCGCTTCAGGTGCTACAGAACACCATGATGGAAGCCAGAGCGTACAGAAACACCGTTTACCTTCCCGCCACAGCGGTACCTATTTATCTACTTATGCTGGTATGCTTTCAAACTACAAGGTTGGCAGGAGCTGGAACAAAGCAACGGGAGCTCACCCTGTCGTGCGGATTCGAACCACCGACCTTCTGATTGGCAAGTCCAAGAGGCTTGGTGGTTTAGACCACAGCGCCACCCACTCCCTCCTATCTGGATGGCACTAGGTTGGGAAAGGCTGGTGTAGACCATCACTATTGTAGCTTGGTGTGATGTGATGTGAGGATCCCAGGAACTCTCCTTTGCATAAGAAGACTGGTGTTTCCTTGGCTGCCAGAACAGTGGAGCTTGAAGCAGAGTCAGAAAAACAAAGCTGGAACTTCAAGTGTTGCCTGAAGTTCAGAAACTGAAGCTTTTCAACCCTTGTGCCTTAAGAAGTATCCATCTAATGGACAGTAGCCATGGAGAAAGAAGGAAGTTTATGAGTTAGAAAACAATGTGTTTCTTACAAATGAATAACTTACAAGTGAAACTAGAAGTGCCACAGCTGGGGTGCTGCACAAAAGCAGGGGAAGGCAGGAGGGGGATAAGCTGTGCAATTTCTGAACCTGGCAAAGTCTCATTGTTTGTTGACTCAGCAAAGTTGCCTTTACTAACAGCTTCACTTCCTGAAGCCCAGGAATGAAATGTGGCTCTTGAAGTTGACTTTAGAACAATCTCCACTTGAACTCAAGTGCTCTGTGCATCGGGGAAGAGAAGCCGAGGCTGAAAGAGGGAGGGAGAGAAAGGAGAGGCCCTCAAGAGAGGAATGAGAGGAGAAGGAGAAAGATGAAAAGTGCCATTTATCTCCAGGTTCCCTCCTTCATCCCTCTTTCTGCTTATGGCTTCCCTTTCTCTTTCAATACCTTCCTGCTGCCAAGGGTGCTCCACGTGTTTCAGCAGTGAGGAGATTTCAGCTTTATAGAAAAAGATGGTCTGTCAGCAGCCGTGACATTATAAAGCTGCCTTATACCAAGTCAAACTGGAGGCCCACCTGGTCTAGCCCTGTCTGCCCACAGGCCTCTGGCAGAAGTTCCCCTGCTGGCCCTGGGAGGGAGAGATTGAACCCAGAACCTTCCACGGGCAGAGTGTGGGTTCTGCCACTGACACATAATCTTTCCCTAAACAGACAGGTGAGCCTGACCTCCAGGCGTGCCTGCTTTCACCAGTATCATCAGGAGAGGGGTTTCGCAGGTGAGGAAGAAATTTTCCCCAGCACTGGGAGTCAGGACATCTTTTCTTGGCAACTACCATTTTGGGGGTGACACACTATGAATCAGTCAGCAATATGACAACTTTCTCATGTGTCCAATGTCAATATTTGGCCATAGCTTGTGAAGCATACTTTTGGGGGTGACCACATTATCCCCCTGATTTGTTTTACTTTTTTAATGAAACCACATACTGAATGCATGCTCCATGCCATGGGACTCCATTTTGTGTTTAGATACTGGGCCTTGGGCCTCTGCACTCCTGATAGCAATTTATATTCACTTATTCTTATTTGGTGGGAATCTGTCTCAGTCTTTTCTATTTGGTTTGGCTAAGGCATTGCATGGCCTTTCCAGATAAGAAAGGGGTGTAAAACTTTGGCAGCTCGTGTATCAAGACTAGCCGTTGCTGCTTAATTCTTCATATGCCCTGTTCTATATCTATCTATCTATCTATCTATCTATCTATCTATCTATCTATCTATCATCTATCTATCTATCTATCATCTATCTATCTATCTATCTATCTATCTATCTATCTATCATCTATCTATCTATCTATCTATATCTATCTCTATCTATCTATCTATCTATCTATATCATCATCTATCTATCTATCTAATCTATATCTATCATCTATCTATCTATCATCTATCTATCTATCTATCATCTATCATCTATCTATCTATCATCTATCTATCTATCTATCTATCTATCTATCTATCTATCATCTATCATCATCATCTATCTATCATCTATCTATCTATCTATCTATCTATCTATCTATCATCTATCTATCTATCTATCATCTGTCTGTCTCTCTGTCTCTCTGTCTGATTTGTATACCACCTTTTCCCCACAAAGAGCTCGGTGTGGTGTACGTGGTTCTCCTCCTTCCCATTTCATCCTCACAACAATCCTGTGAGGTAGTTTAGGCCTAAAGGCAGCGACTGGCCCAAGGTCACTCAGTGAGCTTCACAACTGAGTCGGGATTCAAACCCTGGTCTCCCAGGTCATAGTCTAACACTCCAACCATTATGTCCCAATATGGAAGTGCCTTTGAGCATGGGAGATCAGCAAATATACTACTTAAATGATAAATAGGATCTGCTTGCACTAAAGTAGTGATGGCCTAATGTAGGGTAGCAGTAACAATTTTGTGCTTGTGCCCTATAACCCCAAGAATGAATGTGAGTGTGGGTATCTATCCTGTGAAAGAATCACCAGTTCCATCTTTCCTCCCATTAAAAACAACTGTGTAACTGTATATGCTTTCTCTTACTGGAGAAAGGGAGTGTACAAACTAGAAACACATTTTGGAAGGCTCACAATATGGCAGGTGATGTTGATGGGGAGATAGTAGCCTTGCTGATACTTGAATGTTTATTTCATTTCATTAAAAAAACACACCACCACCTGGACAGTGGGAAATGGTCAGCATTGAATGGTCAGGGGAGATTTAGTTTTTAAGTTTCAAAATTATGCAAGCAAGAGTCACAAGCACAAACCAAAAAGCATCGATGGCATTCACAGAACCACAATACTGACAATGGGAACAGATGTATCAGTGGCTGAGGAGAGTGTGCTTGTGTATGACCCGGCAGTTTGAGTGGTGAGAAACTGTTTTCCTTACAACTGAAATGTTAGCTAGGGGAAGAAGGCATTTAGCTCATCCCACCACCAATTCATGAGCGAGAGGAAAGATGTCAATACCCCAACCCACTGTGTAATGAACGAATATCCCTTCCTTGTGCAGAAAGACCTGCCATCTGCCTGTGAATGTTGCATTCTTTCTAGTAAGTGTAAGCTACATTTAGTTCGGTGGTTACCAAATTGTGTGCTGCAAGAGGTGGAAGGTGTGAAAAATTAAGCCGCTGCAGTGGGTGCATCAGGCCCCATACAAGGAATGGGTGGTATTCAGCAGAGTTTTACCAATAGTAGACCCACTGAAACTAATGGACCTTACTTATAAATGCTTATTAATTTCATTGGGCTTACTCTTAATACCACCGGTCGTGCTTGAGCATAAGTGAAACACAGCTCCAGTTTCAATTCAGAAAAAAGCTGTTCCCAGCCCCCTAAAGACTAGGGGCACTTTCAAATTCCTGCTACTTTCGGGTGGGATTCAATCACATACTGGCTAATTCAGGTTGCACAGTGAGCGCTGATATGGTGTTCTTCCACAGCAAACTTGCTTCCCCGCAAAATAAAACAAAATAGAAAATCAAGGGGGAATGCACTGGAAAGTGTGGGATAAGCAGTGCTTGACTCAGTGTTGTATAACCTCTCTGTAAACAAATCAGACGAGTGCTTAATAAATAATGACCTCGTCTAACCTCCGTGCAAGGTTGGCACAAACAAATCAAGATGAATATTCAATTAAAAAGTCAGTTAGAGCAAACAGCAATTTGGGTTTTCTCCAGATTGATATTTGCTATGATTTAGCACTAAAGAGTGGGTTTCCCTGGGAGCAGGGCAGGGCAAGGGGACCCTTGGACCCATGCTTTCTAGGCACAGAATAATCGGAAGTGTGGACAAGCCCCCCCCCATTTCTCTCTCTCCCTCTGTGTGCCCCTCAATAGAGAGTATCCCATTTGTCATCTTGGTAGTCTTGACAATATGTCAGCATGCTTGCACTGGCAGTTGTTTCGTTGGTGCAATGGAAGCAGCCTCATGCATAGTTCAAAAATCACACCAGCCAAGCCCTTGCAGCACTGGCATATTTATAAACATAATGGTGCAGCTGCACTGAGGCGGGTGGACAGACAGATTTAACTCTGGTGGCTTGGCTATCACCAGTGGTACCCTTGCCCAGCTTAGACTGATGGGCCAGCTGTTTCTGATCCTCGAGATTGGAAGATCTGGTCACAGTAACTAGCCTGCTACAATGTGCTCTGTGTGGGGCTAGCTGCCTCTGAAATGCGTCCAGAAATGTCAATTGATCCATAATGTGTAAATTGCTTAGAAGTTTTTCTTATAATCAAGCAGTATATAAATTTTGTTAAACCTGCGAGATCGCCTTACCACACATGTCAACTCAACTACTTTGATCAGTAGAACTGGCACGGCTGCAGGGGCCGTGTAATACCTGTTCCACATTTGTTAGAACCAATGGTTTAGTGCTGCAGCGCCTGCACTTGGGAACTCCCTGCCTATTGAGACCAAGGCTTCACGGTACTCTTTTCCATGTTTGCTAAAAACATTCCTGCTTTGACAAGCTTATCCAGATGCTTACAAAGTTGATAACTTTAATCTGTTTTAGTCTTTTAACTTTTCTATGTTTTAAGGAAGGGTTGTGACTTTCCCCTCAATTTTATTGTTTAATCTCTTCATAAAAAACCTGAAATCGGTTTACAATCAAGCAGTGTATAATTTTTAGGAAATAAATACAATAAAAATGATGCGGCCAGATGGCTAATTGGAGCAGGGCCACAGAGGCCCTGCTACACCCCCAAAGCATGTCTGGCGTTGGGATCAGTAAGATGGCGTTTTGGATGGCTGTGCCTAAAGGATGGCTTTCCTTTAGTTTTATTTATTACATTTCTCTCCCACCTTTCCTCCAAGGAGCTCAAAGCACCACACATGGTTCTTTTCCTTCCCTTATTAACTTCGCAACAACCACCTTGCGAGAAACACGGACAGCCCTAAGGTCACCCAATGAGCTTCATGAAGGCTTTGGGGTCTCAAATGGTCTTTAACCCTGCAGAAAGCACTATTGCTTTCAATGGGTGCTTTTAGTGCTGACTGCTATGTTCTAACTCTGCTGTTTTTCACTTTCTTGTAATTGAACTTGTTTTATTTTTTACTTCTCATGGTTTTTATTCTCCCTGGGCTCTTTCTGCGGAAAGGTGAGCTAGAAATAGTATAAATAACCCTTCTCATAGAGGTTTGCCACTTTACAAAACTTAAAATAGCGTACGCGAAACATGTCTTTCAGAATCAGGAACAAAACTGAGCCGACATGGGGGTGGCGTTCATCCCAAGAGTCAAAGGCCCAGGACCTCAGGAGCAAAAGGCAGGGCTGCATTCTCCAGCAACCACAGCTTGCAGTTTAAAGTGCCAGGAAATGGTGATTTCCATGCAACAAAAGGATTGTAAGTCCTTGCTGGTTTACTGGAAAACTACACCAAGTACATAATAATAAACGTTCCTCTTTAACCAGGCCTTTGATTGACTGACATCCGATGCCCTTTTAAAATGTGTTGTGGAAGGGGGGGATTATTGGGTTGTCTTTGTTTCTATTATGTGTTTTGTTTTTCTCATATTGTAATTTTATGTTGTGAACCGCCCTGAAATCTACGGGTTTAGCGTGGTATACAAATTTAATAAATAATAAGGAAAAATTATAAAATAATGGGGGCTACGTTGAGGTTGGGAAGTTCTCCCAGAAGTTGTGCATAAATACTTAAATTCAATTGACTGGTGGGATGTGGCATGGGGTCCCGTTTTCTTTTCTATTCTTTTTTGGTCTTGTGCCCCCAGCAAACCCCGTGTCGCATGAAACACCCCAATTTAAAAAACTAAAAAGCAGCCTTAGTGAGCTGCAATTTGGAGCTGTGGTGAGGGAAGGGCGCTTGGCCTTTTCCATACTGGCTGGGGTGGGGTGTCTCCCCCCCCCCCGCCCGCCTTAAATTCCCACAGCTGCATTTTTCCTTGTGGGAATGGCAAATGTGCACTTAGATCACCGAGGGAAAAGGGGAGGTGGGGTGGCTCTGAATGGAGACTGAAAGAGGTTTAGCACTCGCTCTAAATCAAAGCCTTTGGAGGCTGTTTCTTTCCTTTTTTAATGTAAGGTGATTTGACACTTGCCCTTTCGAGGAGACAAGCAGCGGCCGCTTTGGTACCTGTTTGCGCCCCGTGGAAGCCAGAGGCGGAAATGTGCTGGGGGGGGGCGGGGTGGAGAAAAAAGGGATTAAAAGCAAAGAACCTCCCCGGCTTGTATTTTCACTCCCTCTTCTCTCTTTTTTTTACACGTAAAATGCATGATAATCGGTCCTTGGGTGTGGAATGCCGAGGTGGTTTCCGTGGCATTTAGAGGGAAATGTTTTGGCGTCCTTTGCAGCCCCCGCCACCTCCAGCGCACCTCTCCGGGGGCCTCGTCGGGGGAGGCGGAGGCGGCCTTTTCCTTTGCCGCGCGAGACGCCTTTTATCTGCCTTCCTCTTTGGCAATCGGTGAGCGAGGCGGCTCAGCTGACCGGCCCTGGCGGCGAAGCATCCGGCGAAGCAGGCGCAGAATTAAGGAGCAATCAGGCGAGGATTATGGCAGAGCCCCACTAATAAAGCGAGCGGCCGCTCCTGCCACAACAACAAGCGCGGCAGTGTCAATCAAGGGCCCAGAAGCCGCCCCGACAGCGCGTCCCTGGCCAGGCTGCGGCAGCCAATGCGCCGTCGCGAATGGCTCGGGGGGGTTTAGGGGGCCAAAAAGCGACCCTAGAGGATCGCGTCTCTTGCAAAGGGCAGGGCAGCCGACGGTCGCAAAAAGAGGAAAGCGCCCCGGCAGCCGCGCCCAGGCCTGAGCAAGGCATTTCCTCGGAAGCAAAGCCGTCTGCATTCAAGGGGCCTCTTCCCGAGTTTGCATGCTCAGGATCGCAGCACGAGCTGCAACCAAAGTGTGTAGCTCGAACTTGCTAACGGTGTTTACTCTCAAGGAAGCCACCCCCGCCCGGCTATCCTCTAATACCACCGTGCGCTGCTGAGAGCCGCTTTACTCGAAAGTAAGCCCCTCTCTGCGTTTCAGCCAGCGGCAGCTTCAGCTCGCCCGGCGCACCGACGCCCTGCTGGGCTCATCGCCTCCTTCGGCGCGAGGAAAGCCGAGCAGAGCCGTCGAGGGCGCAGCTGCCGTCCCAAGCACAGCCGGAGGCCGATCATCGGCCTTCGGAAGCGTCGCCACTTATTCCCGAGGAAACGCATCCCGGGCTGCTTGTCCCCCCACCCCCTCCAGTTTCAGTAGCCCGTCAGTCCGAGCCTGCCAGCCGCCTTCCTGCTTTCCATCCCGGTGACCTCCTTCCCCGTCGGGTGGAGTTCCGCCCGCCCGCCCGCCTTGGGAGCAGCTCTCCAGCCCGGCCCTCCCCGACCTTCCTGGCGAGCGAGAGCAGCTCCTTCGCACGCACTGGGGCGCTGGACCGCGAAGGCGGCGCCCCTCGACGGCTGCAGAGAGCGCCTCCGGCTGCGCCCACGCTCCGACCCGCGGCTCTTTGGGGGTCGGAGGGTGGCCTCGGACGCGCCGCATCTCAATGCACGTGCTTTAGAGAACGTGAACCAAAAGTACAAGCCAGCCCCCTCGGCACCCGACCGTCGGAAGCGAAGGGGCGGGCAGCGTGCACGTGTGAGTGCGCCACAGCTGCAACGTCCACTCGGGTTTCCGCGTGTTTTAAGCTCTCCATTGTGAGAGCAGCCCGGAACAAGGAAGGGGAGGGCCGTCTTTGCGCCCCCTCCTCGCCGCCCTCGAACTTTTCTCGGCTTCCCGCCGCGTCCGGGGGAGGCTGAAGTATTATTTCCAAGAAGCCGAGCGCGAGGAGAGGAAGGGATGCGGGGGAAAGACTGAAACAGGAGGAGATTAGATTAAAATCTCTCCGTGTGCGTGTGTGTGACTGCTTGCTGGTGTTGCTGCGTTATTTCCCCAGCCCCGAGCCTCGTCTGAGCAGCTCGATCGATTCTCATTGATTGTCCCTGACGAGCTGCTCCACTTTCCAGCCAATGTCAGCCTGTCTGCATTCGGGAAAGAGAGAAATTAAGGAAAATCTCTGCCGCCCTGGCGGTGTCGTTTCCACACACTTCAGCTGGCAGGCTGCCAGGTGCTAGGCTGCAGCCAAGAGCTGGACCGAACTCTCCTGAGCCGGGGATCCGGATTCGCAGGGGAGGGGGGGGATCACGAGAAAGAAGCCGCAGAAGTCGGCGAGGAGTTGCCCTGGGGCGGCACCTCTTCTGGGGGGCCCACGAGGAGAAAATTGCACACAGCACGCTGCTGCATTAGGCTGGACACTGACAATATTTTTTATTTCCAATAAAAGGGGTGCAGATTTTGTTAAATGCAAAATACGTAGTAAATAAAGGCTAGAGCTGACCTGCAGGGGTCAGTGTGCCCACCCATCCCACTCTTGCCTCTGAGGAACAAGGGGGGGGGTGTTACTTCAAAACTCCCCCAAACCTGCTCAGTCAGAGGTGATTGTGGAACAGAGGAAACACTATGTTCTGTAGCAGAGGAAGCCACAGCCAAACCTCTCATTGTTACTTGCAGCCTCCCAGATTTAGAGGTAGTTTTTGCAGAATGTGAGCGTAGGTGATATTTCTGAAAGTGACCTCTCTTGACAAGATGTTAGATGTCCCTGAACAAATTCATGCCATTGACCATGCGAGAGGGCCTCATTGCAAGGGCCTTGAGAGACTGCGCTAGAGACAGCACAAGGCTGTACAGCCAGTTCAGTTTGTATGGAGGCCTTGGCAGTGATTGTTTTGAAGGCAGCAGCTACTCCCCTTCGCTGAATGTATGGGAGCTGCCATCTCTACATGGGTCTTTGTAGGAACAGAAGAAGCTGCCATATACTGAGCATCTGCCTGTGTGTTTGCTCTGCTGGCTGGCCCCATCTCTCCAGGGTTTCAGACAGAGGACATTCCCTATCTGGAGTTGCCGAGGAGGAGTAAACCTGGGATCTTCTACCACAGAACTGCAGCCCTTCTGCGGGAAGACTATAGAAGGCCATTGTTCCAGCGGCCTACTACTTGACCACAAGATTTTCATGGCATGTCAGGCACACAGAAACAAGTGCAACCTGAATTCCCACAGAATTTGTTGGCGTGATTCCAGAGGCAAACTGGTATCTCCCTTTGTCAGAGCTTTGGACTCTGATAAATATATCGGCTATCTATAATTGGTTTGTGTCACACAATGACCTGTTGACTCTTTGCAAAGCATCACCCCAGCCCTCAAGGGGCTACCCTGAGTGTAGTATCTCACCTGATCCCTCCCACAAGGCCAGACAGTTTGCAATCCAATTATGTTAGCTCACTCCCCTTTCAAGCCAGCTGCCCTTTGTCTGAAGAGTGTTCAACTGGCTCCCCTGCTATGTAAAACCACTGTGGCTATTTTTTGATGAATGTGTGAAGACATTGTGTACTGAGTCAGGGCACAGGCCCATCTTGGCCGGGACCATCTGCAGCCCACCAACTTGCAGCAGCTCCACAAGGTTATTGGTACATTTTTCAAAGCATAGCACAAGTCAACAGATCACTCTTATTTGAGCAAACTAATGTTTAACATGGGGGACACAGGTGGCGCTGTGGGTTAAAGCCTCAGTGCCTAGGACTTGCCGATTGTATGGTCGGCGGTTCGAATCCCCACGGTGGGGTGAGCTCCCGTCGTTCGGTCCCAGCTCCTGCCCACCTAGCAGTTCGAAAGCACTCTTAAGTGCAAGTAGATAAATAGGGACCGCTTTATAGCGGGAAGTTAAACGGCGTTTCCGTGTGCTGCGCTGGTGCTGGCTCGCCAGCTGCAGCTTCGTCATGCTGGCCACGTGACCCGGAAGTGTCTTCGAACAACGCCGGCTCACGGCCTCTAGAGCGAGATGAGCACGCAACCCTAGAGTCGGACACGACTGGCCCATACGGGCAGGGGTACCTTTACCTTTAATGTTTAACATATCAGAAGCCTCACCATCTAATTAGTTGAAGTCTTCTTTGGGTGCAGCTATTTGAAATTGCAGCAACATACAGGTGACAATTGAGCTCCAGGCTGAGAGAAATTTGTTCCACTTAGGAAGCAGCAGGAAAGATGCTGGCCAGGTTCAAGGCAGAGCACCACCCCTTTAAAATCTCTCAGGTAGAGGCCTGCCGCTGAATGTCAGAATAGACAAACACTGGGCTGTGTGGATCAACTGTCTGACTCAGTGCAAAGCAGCTCTCTGTATTCATAGAAACGGATGGTACTGCTGATGGCACATTGCAAGTGAACAGCCAAGTGGTCTTCAAACAAAGAGCAGCAGGCTTGAAAGGGGAACAGGCTAACCTAATTGGACTGCAAAGTGTCTGGCCTCCTGGGAGGTTCATGTTACACCTCTCTGAGCAAGGAGCTCAACATTTTAGCAGGAGAATAGGGGGGAATCACAGCACAAGCCAAGATGATCCAGTCAAGGTTGCTTTTCATGCTTTTATGGGTTGAGCTGAGAGAGCGTGATTGTTAGAGCTATAATGGGGATTCCGGTATTATGAGAGGGAAAAGGCAAGAAGACAAATGAGAATACATTTTGGGAGGAGTGGGTGTGAGTTTTACAGCATTTTCCCTAATTGTTCATGGTATTCGTGTACTTAGAATAGCCTTTACAAGAACCTTGCATTGGCTCCAAAATTAGAAACAACAAGTAAAACTGATAGTTGGTAAGCCAAGAACAAACCGTAGCAAAACAAACTATGACCCTCAATTCAGATGCAACACTAAGCCAACATTTGCTGCTTATTGCCTCCCCCCTTGCTAGTGAGGAGCCTGCCCCATAGCAGAAGCAGTCTGAGCATTCATGGTATACCATTAGCCATGACTTACCATGAAATGGGAATACAGCTAGTGAGTTCATGGCTAAACGGAGAACTCCCTAGTTCACAGCTCATGCGAATAACTGCGAAGATGTGTGTGGTTTTTTACAAGATTTTAGTCCAAATTAGAAAATATTTGAAAAACTTGAAAACAAGTCATCTTTATGCTGTGCTATTTTTCAAAGCTGTTAAAATATATAATTGTTTTTGTAACTATGCACCCCTTTCATTGTGCCATTAGGACTTACTCGCCAGGCGTCATTGTGTTAACGTATCTATGTGTGTGTTATTTCGTATTTTTATGTTGTAAACTGCTCTGTGGTCTTTGGGTGGTATCTAAATTTAATAAATAATAATAAGACATAAATAATAAGACATAAATGGGGCTCTCCACTCTGCATCTCAGCAGTTCATGAAGCCTGGCTGTGAACCACTTTGAATGCAATGCTTGCAGAAAGTGGTAGACAGATAAGGTGACTATATGACTACAGGATGAGCTCTAGAACCCCTTCCTTTGGAAAGCTCATTGGGCCACATCTCTCTCTCTGCCATCTGCTGTTTGATAAAGACATTTTTATTCTGCCAGGAATCTGATCTCTTGGACTGAAGTGTTCTAATTCACTGACCTATAGCTTTTCAATTGCTTACATGCTGTATCTGGCTCAGTTTCATTGCATTGTTAATTTTTATTAGTTATTTGTAGTTTTTATTTATTTCTTACATTACTGTACTACCCATCAACCATTTACTAAGCCCTTGGGCCATCCACAAACTTACTTAAACATACACACATACAAATACAACCCAGAAATTAAAAACCATTAAAAATCAACTACACACAGTGCAAAGGGGCAGAGAAATTGTTTTGAAATTGTGGTCCATCAGCTTGAGCATAGTAACTACTGTGGAAGGACAAGATAAGTTTTTCTTAACTAATAAATTAAATGATAAGAGATTGCTGTGTCCTGCCTTGCTATAGGTTCATGTAGCCCAGCGTTCCATCACTGGCGCTGCCTAGTGCCTCTTGAAGCTCATAAGCAGAGCATAAGGTCCCAAGATGGTCATGGTGACCTGATTCAGAGGTCTGGTTGTAGGGGATGTTTTCTTGACACCCTTGTCTTGCTCAGATCACTTCCTTTGGAGGTTTAGGTTGATGGTGTTCAGCAGAGATGGCGAACTTGATAGAAGCTAATCAGGGGGCTTTGTGAGAACCCTTTGAGAATATTTTCAGTTGGTTGTGGGCAAAGTATAATGTGAGGTGTACCCCATCACCCATATGCTTGACCTTTGACTCTTGTGGCCCACAACATCAAGCAGGAGTGATTGACCATCTAGGTCCAGGAGTCAGTGAATGTCTCTACAAGATGAAACTGTCCTGAAAGGAGGTGGCTGTGGAACTGCTCTGAAAAAGTTCTCTGTGGACCTGCAAACCTGCAACAAGAGTCGGGCAGTCACAAATATTCTTTCTTTGTGAGGTCTCTCAAGTGTGTGGTTGCTGTCTAACTCTAAGCATTCTGGGGTTAGACTGATCATTCAGTTAAGCCTCAAGTGATTCCAGACTGCAACCTGTCAGTGCTGCTACTGTGAACAACTGCTTTGTGCTGTGGGCTCTTCAAGCTGAAACCAGGACAGGACAGAAGGTCCTGGAGTGGACAACGCTGACTCCCTGAGTGATGTCTCCTTTTCCTCTGGCCCCCCTCCAAGCTTGAGGGGGTGCTGGTAAAGGCATGAAAACATGGCACAAAACAACCTTTTAAACAGAATAGCTGAACAATTTCAATCTTTGTGGATCATTCTAAGAAATGCAACTTTAAAAATGGTGCCAGCAGAGCTTGCTTTCCTTGTTCCTTTCTCTCTCCATTCCCCTTTTCCTTGTGTGTCATGTCTTTTGCGTTATAAGCCTGAGAGCCATAGGCACCAACTCTATAGGGCTGGTGTGTCTTCAGCCCCCCACCCCAGTCTGTTGCAGTGGGGCTAAGCACCCCCAAACCTGAGGAGCCAGGCCTCACAATGCACATCACAACACATGTGACATCACATGCACACACGATAGCCCCTCATGTTGGGTGGAACTTGGCACCTCTGCAGAGAGCAGGGACTTGCCTACTACTGATTTTTGTAAAATGATCTCAGAGTCTTTTCAGCTAAAGAGCAGGATAAAATGCTTAACAAAAATTAAAGTTATTTCAAAATTTATATGAATAAAGTAAGAAGGAAGGGAGAGAAAGTTGAGACTTAGCAGTTTACCAACTCGGTTATAGTATTGTACCAATCAAGATTATAACACTTTCACTACAATTCCCTATAGTTAGTGAGACTAGGAAAATAGCCATTATGATGAGGCTAGCTTTCTTGACCGGGGTGGTGGGGTGGTGGTGGTCAGCTAATACCATAAGGTGCTTGCTATAATCAATAAGTGCAATAAAAATAATAAATGAGTCAGTTCTAGTGTTTTTAGCTGCCCAAAATGCACTTGATCACATAGAATAGACATTTCTATTTTATACTTGCAATGCTAAATTTTGGAGGTAATTTTTTGAACTCTTAAGAGACCAACATTTCATAAACGCACCATTAGACCAATGAGATAAATTGTCAGAAATCTGAACAGATGCCTTGCCCCACTAGATGAGCCATTCCTGCTCCTTTCAATTCCTTGTGGATCCTAATCTCTATATTATAGCACATATCTTAAAATAATCTCTTAGTTGCTATAAACTAATATAATTAAGGATTTTTTTCTCCTAAAAACTATTAGAATGTGCTGTCAATTGAGCTCTTATCATGGTTCTACAATTGTATAAATTGGTATCATTTGATTTAAATGATGACCTATTGCCATAGTAATGTTAGCTGGATGGAGTAACCTTGAAAAGTTTGTGAGTCCTTCTGTCTCTCTGTTGACCTCTCTTCTATTAATTTTTAATAGGGAAATTGACTTAAATATGGTTTTTCAGGGTTTAACAATTATCACACAAAAGGGATATTGTGTGGAAGTAAAAGAAAAGAAAAGAACAACAAAAATATCAAATATTTTCATTATTTCCACCTAAGAGATTTTATTTTTAACATATTTAGGAAACGGGGAACTGATGGCAAGATTTGACGAGATTTGACCCAACAGAAGTTCCAGCTGTGTCTTTGTACCTTGACCTTAAGAAGCACAACCACAAAGTAATATAGTTAGTACCTTGCCCAATGTAGACAGAACCGAATTCGAAAAATGGTCACAGTTAGCACTGGCATTATAACAAAGCAAGGGTTGAGGCACAACACTCCCTCACAGTAGAGGGATTTTGGAAGAAAAGGTCTGCCTAGGCCAGCCTAGAATCCTCTTTTTCACAGTGCCAGCCAGATGCTTCTGTAAGTCCTTCATCAAGAGAAGAAGGCAATAAATTGCCATGGCTTGCTCTCTTTTTTAAATTGTTCAACAAATTTTACATACCACTTGATTTTGGTAAAACCTCTAAGCAGTTTATAAGAAATAAGAACATTATAAATAAGAAAGAGGTAAAGACAATAAAAATAAAAGACAATAAAAAGCATTTAAAGATAATTAGAATTTACAGTAAAAGAAATTAAAACATGTCAACATCTACATCTCCTTTTTGTCTTCTAGTGGTAATCTGGCATCGTGAGTTATAGCTGCTGATAGACCATCCCCTACGGATATGTCTAATTCTCTTTCTTTTTGTAGAAGAAAACTTTCTCGATCATCTTAA
Source organism: Podarcis tiliguerta (assembly GCF_965153285.1). Taxonomy (NCBI): domain Eukaryota; kingdom Metazoa; phylum Chordata; class Lepidosauria; order Squamata; family Lacertidae; genus Podarcis; species Podarcis tiliguerta. The sequence goes on along the minus strand of NC_139540.1, from coordinate 85,763,327 downwards.
TAACAACGTAACTTTACGCCCAGGGTCTCTCTTGTTTGCCTTTGTTCAAGGCTGACAGAGAAACATTTGCTACTTTGACAGCCTTGAAACGAACTCCTGGAATGTCACCAACAGCATGACCTTTCCAACCAAAGCCAGCAACCAGAACTTCATCGTTCTCCTCAATGAAGTTCAAAAAACCATCAACAGGAAGAAATGCTGCTTTGCCATTCTTGGTCAGCTGAACTCGGACATTCTTCCTGATGGCAGAATTTGGCTGCTTAGCCTCCATGCCAACTTTTCCCAGGACAATTGCTTTGGGGTGGGAAGCTCTCCCAAAAGGGTTGGCTTTCAAAGCAGTGCCCAGGTGGGACTTCTTGTATTGTTTGTCATGCCACTTCTGATCACGTGGGTGACTGTGCAACTTCCTGGCAGTATGAAGCCCGCTACACTTGCCCATTGTGCTGTACGAGGATCCCGGGGAAGAAAGAATGTCTCATCCTCTTCTGATCTATTGATCATTACCACATCTTGTGGCAGTGAATTCCATACTTAGTTATGCCTTTTTTTGTCTGTACAGAATCTGCTGCCAATCAGTGTCAACGGGTGACCCAAGTTCGAGTGGGAAGGGACAAAACTCTCTCCACACCAGGAGTTGCCAACCCACTTCTGTCCCACTACCTAATCTTATGTGGCCCATAACACAGTTCCCTCGCTGTGAGAAGTGAAATTACAGGGAACCAGGCAGAGGGCCTTCTTGGCAGTAGAATGCCCTCCCATCAGATGTTAAGGAGATAAAGAACTACAAAACTTTTAGAAGACATCTGAAGGCAGCCCTGTATCAGGAGGTTTTTAATGTTTGATGTTTTATTGTGTTTTTATATGTGTTGGAAGCAACCCAGCAACAGGAGCAGAGTATAAATAATAATAATAATAATAATAATAATAATAATAATAATAATAATAATAATAATTATGGCGCATTGCAATCCCAGTGTCCCCACACTGCAATGACAAGGCAGGAGCCAGAAAATGAATTGGAACTGCCTCCTTTCTTTGCTACAAGTGAAGGTGATATGCAGCCTTCATCTCCTTGAGATTTTTGCAGCTTTTGGCTTTCCATGTGAAATAGATATTTAGTCAGGGAAGCAGTGATGGAGCGTATCTAAATAGTGTCTGGGTCGGGCGTGCAGGGCACAGACGGAGCCTGCTGCGGCACTGGCGCAAGGGTGCACTTGTGCGCCCCAGTCCATGAGAGTGGGCGGCACCATTGCCACCCACTCTCCTCTCTCTGCTGGAGCTGCCGGCCACTGGTGAGGAAGCAGGAGCTTCCTAGCACGCCACAGCCAGGCTTGACCGGGGGACAGAGAAGCCATGGCTGAGCACACTGCAGCCACTCTCTTTCCTCGGCTCAGGACTGACCTGGTTCGCGTCCCCCAGATTGTGCACCTGCCCCCCCCCCCACTACACCACTGCTAGGCAGGCAGACATGACTGTGTATCTTACAAACATACTTTCTAGTGAACGATGGCATTCAGAATGTTGACCTTACAACATGTTCTCTCATCCTGTAGAGGCTGCACATGTCACCCTTCCAACATGGATAAAACCTTGTGGCACCGACCTCTCCATTTGACACAGTGCTGATATTGTTGAGGCGTGTGTTTGAGGTTGGGCTTTATAAGTCTGCGTTTAAGATGGGTCAGCCTCTGAAAATAGGTCATGCTCAGAGTTACAGCCCCTTTTTACAGTAGGTATATGAGGAGCCTCCATGCGGATCGCGTGCCACTCCCAGTGAAGCCGAGCTCTTTATGAATGGGATCTGACACCTTCTCAAAATCTCTGTTAGGGAATCTTGTCATATTATATTACTGAGCTGTGGTTCAGGAAGGGTCCATAGCTCAGTGGTTCAGTATATGCAGATGATCCAGGGTTCAAACTGGCATTTCCAGTCAGCAGATGGTGTAAAGACCTCAGTGTGAGATCCTGCACAACCACTGCCAGTCAGAGTTGACAGTATGGGACTAGATAGGCAAATAAGCTTGACCCAATATAAGGCAGCTTCTCATGTGCTCTGATCCTGGAATAGGGGACAGGATGGAGAATAACTTGGACCCTGTTCAGTGCTCCTTCTCTGCCTGTTTATAGCCCAGAAAGGCCTTGGGCTCCATTAATCTCTAGCTCTGTGCACAGATTTTGTTTGTTTGACTTGCATGCCACCTTTCATCTGAAGATTGCAAGGCAGTTGAGAACATAAAAATACATAATAAAACAAAAACAAAAACATTACTATTTATTAATAATAAAGGCCACCAGCCCAGTGCTCTCTAGCTCAGGCAGTCCTTGACAGAGGATAGGATCTCAGCCAAAAGGACATTCAGGCTGATAGATCATGATTAGAAGGGAAAAGCTGACAAGCACCCAAACAAGGAATGGAGCAGATGTCCAGTGTCTGCTTTATGTAATGATTAGGAAAAACTAAGCTAAGCTAAGCTAAGCTGATTGTGTAGTGCCAGGTTTGGTGACTGCTCCCTCTGCAAAGGGATCACCCACAATAATGAAGGGGGGCTCCACACAGTTATGATGTCATACTTGTGTCGTTTTCATTTCCAAAGCAGAGAACCTTCTCCCATCTGAACCAGTGTAAAGCAGGGAAGGGCATGTAGGGAGGCTGAGATCTTCCTGCTCCTGCAGCCCAATCCTAGCTCCTTCCCCTTTTCTCCCCTGCTGGAGTTTCAGAGCTTTAACAGAAGAAAACCAGTTGTGGGTGGGGAGTGGGGAGGGCGGACACCCCCCTTCTCCATATGAAATCACCTCTACCAGCCTTGCTTTATATTTGCTCAGGGGTGCCCTGTGGTCTAAATAGCAATCTGATGTCATCACTAATATGATGACATTGGATTTCCACCTACAATATAGATTCAGCATGCCAAGGTGAAAAAAGGTAGCATTGTGCTTCTGGGCCTACAAAACATTGCAGTAGAGGGCATTTGCCAATTCCAGCTCTAGTTTATACTTGGGTCATTCTATCCTGATTAGCTCCTCTTCCACTGCCCTCCTCTTCCCCTTCTCTGATTTGTCTTTCTTTCTTTTTAAAATTAGATTGTGAGTGAGCAGAGATGAACTGTCCTTCCTTTTATTTGATGCAAAGTGCTCAGATTTTAGAACTGTTGTAATGATGATGACGACGATAATTTTAAAATAATTCTTGCAATCATTTTTAAAAATGAGATGGATATGAACTCTCCTGGCCAAATATCATTTTCCATTCTGTAAGAAGGACCTGGAGTGGCAAGGATTGTCAGGTTCATCACCCCTCATAAAACTGACACGTGTTAACACGCATGGGGGAGGCAGCGGGAAGAGATTCTGAAGGCCAAATCTTGGTATCAACCACTCTTTCTGAGCTAAGCTCTTTCTTCCTGAGAAATACCAATGAGATCTCCCTACAGTTTGGTTTTGGGAACCATATATGGTTAAATTATGCCCATGTTACTATTGAACCCTTCTTTGCAGTGTTGGAAGAGGTGTTTGGTGGTTTTGCTTAAGTATTTAAGACATTAGCCTTCGTACTGCCGACTTTGTTTCATTCCTTAGTTTCAAACTTCCCTTCTGAGAAATTGTGGTAACAGAGCAGCTCTGGAGAAATTTGAAGATCACAAAACTCACTAGAACATTCCAATCCACTTCAGGCTGCAGAAGCAGCATTGACTTAGGTGATGGATTGTCCTCAGATAATGGGGGTGGGGGTGGGCAGACAGTTTTCTGTGCTGGCAAGATTAGATCTATCAGCCATTCCAATAACATTGATCCCCAGCACAGCTGATTCAGCTCCTTGTAATTTGGATGTGTGTGATAGTTACTGTACCAATAGTTACTATTGGTCTCAACCAACTCAATGTCTCTCAGGTATGTGTTATAGGAAGTTGACTAAGTATGATGAACTCTGACATGGAGGACGCTTGTAGATGGATTCCTGGTCCACAGACAGATCCATTTTTCTACTATTAATTAATTAAATTAAATGAACATATATATGAAAACCAGTTCCCAGCATTTCATCACACTCTAGTGTCTCATGTTAGCATAACCAAGAGACCAAGACACTCAATCTAGGTTGACTGATTTGACTGATGGACTGAATTTACTTATATGCCACCTTTCCACATTGAAATTTCTGGTATTGGCCTTGCTGCACTCCAAGGAGCCTGGCTTAAATATATTTCAGCGGATAGGGCGAGGTGACATACAGCTGGCTTCTACACCCCTCCTCCAGAGGAGGCTGACAGCAGCAACAGGCAAATGTTGGCGAGGTCAAGGATAGTAAGCCTGTTCTCCAGCCTCCTGGAAATACCAGCTGCTGCTGCAGGTCTTATTGCTTACTGCTGATGATATGCAGATAAGAAGCAACATTGTTCACAACTAGTGGGGAATGCCTGGCGCTGCTTGGGAATTTGAAGAAACCCAAGAAGATCATGCTTAATGGCATATTTTAATTTGAATTACAAGATGTAGAAATGTGGCTGTTTAAATAAAGTGGGTTGGTAGTTCCTTTTTGTGTGTGTTTTTAATGCTGTGAACTTCATTGGTGCTCTGAAGTAGCCATCTGACTCTTCTTGCACCATTTCACTGATACTCTTTCTTCTTTCTAAGTTGGTTTCTAAAATATGCTGGGGGGGGGGGGAGCCAGGGGTTGCCGCAGGAGACATCCATCTGAGTTGCTTGATGATTTCTGAGGTGGAGAGCCAATTGTGATGATAGTGGAAATTGGCAGGAAGCTTGTTTTTCCTCTTCTGACTTCCTCTTTAACCCCTCCCCTCCCCCAACATTCTCTCTTGAGTTCCATTGACAGAATCAGACATTCCAAAATCAGTGGAGGTTGTAAGTAGAAAATTGTCTCTGCCAAGCTGACCTTCGCCCCAACAATGCAATTGTCTGCTTACTGAGCTCTCAGTATGTACCTTTTTTGCAGCTTACCTGGTGTCTAGTATGTCCCTTATTGCCGTATTATAGTTTATTATCTATCATCGGGAGTGGGTTAACATGCTCCTCTCAAAATTAATGTTGATGTTTGTGCTCAGTGGTTCAAAGCCACATCTTTGGCAAGCAAACATATAAACAGTAACACACACACACACACACACACAGTGCCCTGTCTCTTCTGATGCAGCTTTCACAATATGTAATTGTGCCGTGTGAATTTTCTCACTTCAACAGTGGTTTGGAATGTGGGTTGGGAAACTCAGGAGGGAAATTCACATTACGTAGTGAATCTGTCTAGCTGTTACAAAAAAGCCATGGGTGTACCATTTTCAGAAGGAGCCTTGGTTCATCTAGTTCAACCGCCATTCTTCATATCTGGATTCTTGTCAACATCAGTTTTGTTATGTTGGTACTTGCTCCAGGGTTTGATCACTGCACCTGTCACTTATATTGTGGGTTCCTGATCTGGCAGCGGGCAACCCAGGCATATAAATAATAAAAGCATTATTATTATTATTATTATTATTATTATTATTATTATTAATATCTCAAGTCTTTCCATCTCAGTTTTTGCTATCCAATTGAACATGTGTGAGTATAGTTATTTCAAGCTGTCATTCACATTGTCATTGGAATCTTTGGCTTGGCTGAGTACCTGATTTACACCATTACCTTCCCAACTACAACTTACATTTGCAATTTGATCCTTCAAAGGCTGCTCATGGCCTTCCAAGTTGTACTCCCATGTTGCACTCTCCATGCAAAATAATTGATGGGTTGCAGGCTCGTTTGATCAGGTCTGGGAAAACCCAGCCAGTTCTGTCTTTGACAATGTTGCTTTCTAAAATTAACTACTCCATTACAAAAAGTACAAGATATATTGGTGTTTTGGTATTTTGGTCATTGGGCATTGAGCTTTTCATTCATGTTGCCATTTGTTCATTTCATTATTCATCAGAATATTTCGGGAATCTTCATAAGCCAATCACTGGTTAACTAGTAACACAATAAGGGACCAGTGACCAGTCTGACACTGGTATTGGAGTGAGAGCCAATTTTCCTTATGTTGAGGCAAAGGGGAAAGAGTAACCCTATTATTTACTGGGAGCTTGACATGAAGTTAAACAACTGGGGAGGATGAATAAAGTTCTAGGATCAATCCCACTATCCTAACTCTCTATCTTCTTAGCAGGACCCTGGAGTAAATATAATGTTGAAGAACCTGAGCTTATATCTCAAGGTGAAGTCAGTGAGACAAGAAATTACACAGCATCCCTAGTTCTGACAGGTGTCAGCAGGCTGTGGAGGGGGAATGAGGGGGAACCTGGCTGGCCAGCAACTGGCCACTCCGCAGCTATTGCTCAGCATCTCACCTGAGACACAGCCGTCGCCCCTGACTCTTCCCCTTTTGCCCTCAGTAAGTGCACAGGCCTGTCGCGCTGAGCAGAAAAGAGCAGGCAGGCCCATCAAGCAACTGACCAGCCAACTGCAAGCAATGGAGAGCTAGCCAGATGGGGTGGGAAGGGGGTGGGGACAGACCCAATGGGAGGAGGAGCTCATAACGCAAGAGCGAATGGGAACAGCCTCAATTATGCTTTATTCCAATTACTAATATATCAGGGTTCTGGGGTCCTTCTGGATGAAAAGACAGCATAAAAGTAAAATAATAATAATTTCCTGCTGTGCAAAAGGGAGACTGAGCGTAGTTGCCTCTCAGGTGTGCATGATTGAGCATTCAGCCCATGGTATCCTCCGCATATAAATATGTTGTGGTCCTGCAAGAAGGATGAATTTATTGGAGCGCCGAGTCACAGCTGTATTCCTCCACCCTCTCAATGATTTACAGGAAAGGAGAGCTGGTTTCGGGGGAAGCTGCTATTTGACCTCTGTGTGTACCCAATCAGTCTAGCCAGAATGCGCTGCGGCAGTTTCTCCTCTCTAAGTTGGGGACAGACAGCTGGGGTTAAAAATTAACAACGTCTTATGCACATTTCTTGCAGGGTGGAACTATGTTGAAGGATATACATATTTAGAATTTGGACCAGATTCTGATGTGAACTTTGGACCGTATGGGAATGCTACTTCAGCACTGTGTCCTTAATGTTGTTGGCATTGTTTTAATATAGATTAAAAACGGGATGAGTCAGTCCAGATTTATAATCTTTCAGTGCAATCCTTCCCATGTGAAAGAGTACTGGTGCAATTAAGTGAAGCTGGCTTAGTTGGGACCAGCTACCAGGTTGCATTACACTGGAGTAAGTTGAAAACTCATAAAGCTCATAAGGTTAAAAGCAAGTTTTTGTTTCACGTTAGCCTCATTCAGCTGCCTACCCATCTTCCTATATACTTTCCTACTCTAAATATAAAAAAGCAAATGGCTGCACGAAAGCATCATTTAATAAAAAATGAAAAGGTTGAAGAGATATAACATTATGTAACAACCCCCTAGGACAGATTCAGGTAGGTAGCCATGTTAGTCTGATGCAGTAGAAAGAGGTGGTTGCTTAATCCTTTCCCTCCTTGATGCCTTTCCACACTGAAAGGTAAATGGCCTTTCTCCCCTCCCAAATTCCAAACACATTTGAAGAGGCAAATATGCATTTGGAAGTATTTTGTTGGAGGAACTTGCTTTTCCACAGGAGAAACAACTCCTGGTCTTTTGCTATATGCCATATACAGTGGTACCTTGGTTTGTGAACTTAATCCGTTCTGGAAGTCCGTTCTTAAACCAAAGCGTTCTTAAATCAAGGCGTGCTTTCCCATAGCAGTGAGGGACTCAATTTACAAATGGAACACACTCAATAGGAAGTGGAACATGTTCTGCTTCCAAGGCAAAGTTCACAAATCAAAACACCTACTTCCGGGTTTGTAGCGTTCTTAATCCAAGTTGTTCATAAACTAAGCTGTTCTTAAACCAAGGTGCCACTGTATGGGTAGGTAGGCTTCAAGATTCAGCTTCCACAGGGAGCAATCCTATGCAGAAGCTGACATAAAGCAAGCCAGTGTAAATTAAGCTGGTGTAAACTGATCCAAACCCTGTTCAAGCAGCACGGCTGCTGCTGCTCTGCCTAAGCCTGGCAGAGGGAAAACAAGCCTTCACAATAGGGTCCTATGCTGAGGTGAAAGGGTCTAAGTCTCCTGGCTCTGGTCCTGTCACTGGAAGGCCCCTGTCTTGGGATTTCCAGAGGCCTTCAGAAGCTTCAGCTGAGCTGCGATGAGCATGTTCCACTGGTTTATCTGCCAAGGTTTGCAGGATCCTTGCCATAGCATGGATCCTTGCAGGATCCAGGTGGATCTTGCCATAGTATGGCCTCGCAGCTGGTCTGGACATTGCACATAATCTATCTTTAGATCTTTTTCTTTTAAATAGCTTCCTACCATCATCACCTGAGGATCTATTTCCAGGCAGCAGCCTGTAATGCTGGTAGCAGTTTTCAGGACTTATTTTCAAAAATTGGATTGATTTAAAGCTTGACAATTATTTCATTTATCTAAATCACCGAGAAAAAGAGATTGATGTGATTCACTTATTTAAATCAGCTTTCTCATTTTGAAATCCATGTATTTCCCAAATAACCATGCAACTAACTGGTTGCTGCAACAATTGAAACAGACTGGCTTGCAACTAAATAGAGCCTTTAATACAGCCCAGAATCCTTGGTCCTGCAGCCCACATGCCTTTTGCACTGCATAAGTGTATCTGCTCAGAGACGTGACACAGATTTCTGTTTTGCTTTCTCTCTGCACATACAGTTACTATGCAAGATCACTTTTTTCAAAGCTAAGGCCAATGAGTCCCACTCAAGAAGTGGGGCATACAAATAAATATGCATAATATCAGGCAGTTGCAAGTATCCAGAACTTCCCAGAAGGAAAATAGTGCAACTCTGTGAGTTAGAACATAAATGCCCATGCTGCTTGGTTGTGAAGAGACATACATATTCACAATCCGAGACACGGACACATTGTAGAGGAGGACGAAGGCATAAAAAAGTGTGTTTTTAAGACACTATTTTTGTTTTGCTGATATTTCCTTTAGGTTTTTTGTTTGTTTGTTTGCTTATGTTTTTTGTCTTAACTTCTCAACCTCCAGTTTTTACTAAGTAAGTTCCTTGTGTAAACATGTTGAAATATTTATAAGAAATTAGGTTTCCCATATATTGGTGTGAAAAAAACAAAAACTGCCATTAGTTTAAAACATTTTATCAATCAATCAATGTTTATTATGGCAAACAACCAACATATTTAAACCAGAATTTCTGCATAATTCTCTACATAAACAATAAAACCGATTGATCTGAAGGTTTAAAACATTTAAAGCAATTGCCATAATACTGTTATCACATAACAGCACATATATTTTCCAAATAGAAGAGTCATTCTTTTTAAAATACTTTTGAAATTTTACAAACATTTTTGTGGGCAAAGAGACAGATCTGTTATCTCACATTGGATTAATCTCTAAATTCCAGTCGCCATCACTTACTATTTTTTCCTGTAAAAAAAAGTCAAATGTCTTAATTATTTAATTTTATAATGAAGTGATTAAAATTTGGTGCATAAATATGCACTCCTTGCTGTTTAAACAAAAAGTGACTCCCAAAAACAAAACCTTTACTGAAAATATACCACCAATAGTAAATCAATTTTTCTTTTATATTAACTCTAAGGTGATGAAGATAGCTTTATCTTTAGTTTTCATTGGGGCCAACCCCTAGGGGCTGCGGGGGCTTCAGCCCCCACAACAAAATATTTGAGGCCCCCCCACAAAGTTGATGGGCATTCCCATTCAAATAGTGTGTGTGCACTGCATCATGTGATCGTGATCTGGGCTTACCTGGGCCCCCACAATATTTTATTCAAGTTGGCACCCTGGTTCTATTAATGCACAGAGGACGTTTCTGTACGGTGCACAGTTGTTAACGTGTTTGCCTCACATATGACTCCAAACCACCAACTCTTGCTTGCCTCTAATGGTCTCCATCCTGAACTGATTTTGCAAACATGTTCTAGCCATGTTCCAGTGTGAGCTCCGAGCAGGGCATAGTTCAAAAGCTGGCAAGTGAAGAACATACATTTGATTCATTTCAATATTGATACCTCTGCTTGCCCATTATAATTTGTATAAGGAAACTCACATGCTCGTTATTCCATGCACTTTAGCATTTGTACTGTACAGCACTATGTAAAACAGCTCAAAGGCCAAGTGGTGTGGAAAGGAATGAGAAGCGAAGCATGCCCGGGGTCATCGTCTTCCCAGGCACCTGAGGCCTGCTTCACACACAATGTTCTTTCAGTGTCAAAACTGTGTGTTGATCCAGCGCGGCGGTCACTTGCGTATTTGTTTCATTGCAGATACATGTACGTGATGGGAAGATTTCCACAAATATGAGGATGACTGTTTTAAAGACCAAAGGAAGCAATTGCCTCCATAGCATCACCGCCACACCCAGGGCCAGCCCAATACATTTTGGCACCTGAGGCGAACCACCAAATGGCTCTCCCATCCCCCCCAGGAAAGAAGGGCTGAGTGAAGATCCATTATCAGGAACAAAGCAGGGAATAAAGATTTACATGGGGATCTGCCGACCCTGTGGATCTGCTGCCTGAGGCAGTTGTCTCACTTTACCTCACCGCACCAGCACAAAATAACATTTCAAAATGAAAGTGTTTAAAATACTCCAAAACATCAGAGCCTAAGGGTTTCTTAAAGAGGTGCTTATGACAATCACATGGCTACGTTACACACAACCACTAAATAGCAATGGTGGGCCTAATGGCGGAGAGAATAGATTTTAACAGCAGTCTCCAAATACAGGGTGTTTGTGTGTTGAGTATCAACAATGGTATCAACAATACTAGCACTAAAAGGTGTCAACAATACCAGCACTACTCACTATGGCTAAAGTGCAGCAAGAATGCCATCGTCTCTCAAAGAATGAAATGGCAGTAAAACACTTAATTCTGAACCTTTACTTAGCGGCACATGTCAAGTGCAAGCATTTCATATCTATCCATCACAGAGTGTGCTGTTTTTAATCACTCCTGAGGTTAAGGACATTTGAAAGTTTGCACAAGGTCATCTTAAACATTATAGGGGTGCAACAACTGATTTGAATCTGAAAACTTAATTGTGTGTTGCTGATTTGCCATTTGTAAGGCCTTTTTTATCTGAAGATCTAGTAAAGTGGTGAAGATGTAGCAGGGTGACTCCACTAGCACCGTGAATTGGCAGATACTCATCAAAAGTGAACAGCTATACCAATTACATACTAGGGTTGGAGACTAGTTAATTGGCCATTCAAAGAATGCCAGTTGCCTGCTGATTTTTTGACCAGAGTCAGATATTGTCAAATAGTCAGGGGAGCCAGGAATATCCTTATGCAGGTAGTGGCTCTGTGCCAAAGTTTTAACTATCGTTTTCGTGAAGGTTTTCAGAACAAAGCCAAATAGTTACACTCATCTACATATAGTCATAGAGTTGGTGATGCAAAGCTGAGGCCAGGAAAATAAAGGTGAGAAGAAAAAAATATTGATGGAGTGTAATTGCGGAGACCTTTTAAGTGGCCAAGCATCACACAGAAAAGGCAGGCATACTCCCAGGTACACAGACTCCTTCCTTTTTAAAAGTTGCAAAGGATCCTCAACTGTAACTGCTTCTTGGGGAGCATGAATCCTGCCAAATTTCAGGTGCAGTAAGCTCCCACAAGTGTAGCTGATACAGTGGGCACTTTAAAAAAAGGAAACAATCACTTAATTTTCTATTTGGAGGGGCAATTGGTCTGTAAAATGCAGTACGTGAGAGATACCCTTGGGTAAGAAACCTGCCAAATAGCAGACAAGAGTGCCCAGGAGCTTTTGTACTATGTATCTTTAAAGCTCTTTCATTACTCCTAAATTCATCATATTGGTAAATGGTCACAGGTCTAGGTATTTCTGTTTTTCAAATGGAATTAGACAAGGCTGTCCCCACTAGCTGGAAACGTTTAATTAACTTTTAATGATGTAAGGGGCCAGTGCTGAATGAGACTTGCTTCTGGAGGAAACAGTAGAGAAGAATCTTGGTCGCAGGGAAGGGCATCACTGAATAGGATACCTGGAGGAGCATCTCCACCCCCATCGTTCAGCCTGGACACTGAGGTCCAGCTCAGAGGGCCTTCTGGCAGTTCCCTCCCTGCGAGAAGCCAAGTTACAGAGAACCAGGCAGAGGGGCTTCTCGGTGGTGGCACCTGCCCAGTTGAACGCCCTCCTACCAGATGTCAAAGAGAACAACAACTACCAGACTTTTAGAAGACATCTGAAGACAGCCCTGTTTAGGGAAGTTTTTAATGACTGATGTTTTAATGTCTTTTTAATCTTTTGTTGGAAGCCGCCAGAGTGGCTGGGGAAACCAGATGGGTGGGGTATAAATAATAAATTGTTGTTGTTGTTGTTGTATGGTGTTCTATCAAGTGTTGCGCGGAATCTCCTTTTTAATACCACTTCTAGCTAATAAAGAAAACCCAAATCCCAGCAGTGCTAAAACCTGCTCTGGTGTAGAAGGTGAAGGCGATGAGCTAATGGGCAACGAGAATGCCTTGGGCCCAGGGACAGCACGTCCTGTTTGGTTGCTTGAGGCAGAACAAGAAGCGCTCCCCTGTCCTGACCCCTCCCCAGCACAGGGCCGAATACTATACAAACATATCATAAAAATTGCCACATAAATTACTGCAACAAGGATATTCAAAATATTAAATATTTTATATTTTATCCTTTGGGGCCGTAGAATGTAAATAAACAAATGAATACATGAATAAATAAAGAAATAAAATCTCTGCAGTTCTCATTAATGTTATCTATCTGAATTGAAAACCCACAGCTTCACATTGAAGTTCTTCTATTATCTTCACTTTGTTTCGTCAGTTACTTCTGAAATGACACAGGACTTTAGGTTTATTCCAGAAAACAAAACCTAGAACCTAGTTCAGGCATGCGTATCGACCCAGCATGTTCACCAGCAATTTCCATCTTTTCCTTCAACATTTTCTTCTTCTTTACACGTGTCATCTAATGGGCTGTACCTGCCTTGCAGCTTTTCATGCACATTCTGTGTTAGATTTTATCAGTGCTTTTTTCTAGGGGGACGCAGGGGTATGCACACACCTAAACATTTTGTGAATCTTTGTACTTTTGTCCATTTGCTGTATTTATTTTTCCCGATTTGAACTATAAAATGGTGAATTTCTTGAGTCAAAATGAGAGTACCCCTAAACATTTTGTTTTAGGAAAAAAGCACTGGATTTTGTATCTTTTTAGCTTGTAAAATTCATTCCATACTTACAGTATTTATGATTGGCTTGCTAGAATTTATGCTTCTCATTTGGATAAGACTTTTTGCCATGGGGAACACAAAGGTGTGCATTTTCAAATGCATTGTGTATACACACACACACACACACACACACACAACTATCTATCATCTATCTATCTATATCTATCTATATCTATCTATCTATCTCTCCCCTACATGGACTCATGAATGAGCTCCTCTCATTGTCTACTAAAGAAGACATTCTGTTGCTCCCATAAGAGACAACTATGAGAGGGAGCGGCTCATATGTCCTGAAAAGAATTTCACCCAGTTGTTTTTTTTACCCAAGTCAATAACTTCTGGCACCAGCAATTATCGACTGGCCTCACGTTTGCTTGGAGGAGGTCACGTGACCTTTTGACCCCAAAACTAGAGGACGGAGACTAAAATGCAAACAGCACCGAAGGATCGTGAGACTGAGTGAAACAGCCAAAACGCTAGAACTCAGGATCACCCAATGAATTTAGCCGATGGAAGGGTCAGAGCAGACAAGAGAAAGGGCTTTGCACAACATTAGCTTATGCAAGCCCTTGACATAAATTTAGGTTGCTTTTTAAAGGACTTTTAGAGACTTTTGAAGTATTAAGGACTTTGTAGATGCTTTTAAATAAATAATAAATTAATTAATGAAGGATAGGCCTGCCAATAGCTGTTGGGGACTCCTCGGGATAGCTCAATGAAGCCTCCATGTTCAGAAGAAGGGCACTTTGAAATACTGGAAATGGGAAGGTGGGCAAAACTCCCCCCGGTTTGATCCAGCAGGGTTGTTCTCCCATTATTACGTTAAATGATGCCATGCCGAGCTTTTCATTCTTTTCTGGGGCTTAGCTTCCATGCCATAGTTTCAAATATCGTTGGGTTCGGAGAGGACAGGTTGAGTTGGTATGCCGGCTGCTGCACTCCTTCCCAGACAAGGCAGACTAGGCCATTGTGACACATCAAGATGAAACTACTGCAATATGCTTGGTGTGCAGCGACAGTTGAGAATTCATCCAAGAGCACATTTACACTAATTTTATGCCATCTTTGTTGGCTCTCTGTTTTGTTTCTAAGCCTAATTCAAAGTGCTGTTTTTGTTTTGTTTTTGACCTTTAAAGCCCTAGTTGCTTTGGGACCAAGGAAACAGAGGGACCACAAATGCACCTGAAGGTTGAAATCCTTGGGGAGGCCTTTCCTTAAGGCCTGCCACTATTTGAAGTATGCTAGATGGGTACAAGTGAGAGAGCCTTTTCAGTGGTGGCTCCCAGGATTTGGAACTAGTTGCCCTTCAATTGTTTGCTCTTAGATTGTATTCCAGTCAGTTTTCACTCAGGTAATGGTTGACTGCTCATCCTTCTGTTGCCAATGTGTTTGCTCTTATTGCCTATCCTGCTATATGTTGTTTTTATTGACTTTTCCTTGATTATTGTTTTATATGCTATTGTGAGGTGAGGGTGGGTGTTCTCAGGCAGTTGCCTGAAGGATTCGTCAACAAAGCCACCCATCATACAGCCTGATATGCCCACCCAATAACCACCATCGTTCTACTAAACTAGATTATACATCATTAAATTAAATCTACTTGCTGGCAGATCTTGTCTTTTTAAATGTTTTGTACAGCACCTAGATTCAAAAATCAGTATTTACCTGTTTATACATACATACATAAAGAAGAAGAGTTTGGATTTGATATCCCGCTTTATCACTACCCGAAGGTGTCTCAAGCGGCTAACATTCTCCTTTCCCTTCCTCCCCCACAACAAACACTCTGTGAGGTGAGTGGGGCTGAGAGACTTCAAGGAAGTGTGACTGGCCCAAGGTCACCCAGCAGCTGCATGTGGAGGAGCGGAGACGCAAACCCGGTTCACCAGATTACGAATCTCCTGCTCTTAACCACTACACCACACTGGCTCTCATCACTTTTTTCTAGGAAACTAGGTGCTGTTTCTAGAAAACTCACCATGAAGTTGTTACAGTAAGTTCATAGAATCATAGAGTTGGAAGAGACCACAAGGGCCATCGAGTCCAACCCCCTGCCAAGCAGGAAACACCACCAGAGCACTCCTGACATATGGTTGTCAAGCCTCTGCTTAAAGACCTCCAAAGAAGGAGACTCCACCACACTCCTTGGCAGCAAATTCCACTGTCGAACAGCTCTTACTGTCAGGAAGTTCTTCCTAATGTTTAGGTGGAATCTTCTTTCTTGTAGTTTGGATCCATTGCTTCGTGTCCGCTTCTCTGGAGCAGCAGAAAACAACCTTTCTCCCTCCTCTATGTGACATCCTTTTATAGTTCCACACTTTTTAACAACAAAAAAGAGGTGCCGGTACTGCATACCACTGAGTACCCCTGAAAAATAATAGCACAGCATACATCTATCGTACAGATATTGAGACCCTTAAAATGGCTATAACACTTAATACTTTATAGTTGGTACTATTTTGCCGAGCAAGATCCAGTCAAAAGCAAGCACATGCTTCAGTTTCTCGACCTGCAAACAATGGGACTGAAACCTGCCTAACCTGGCCTTTTGCGTGACTGTCACTCTGTGCCTCAGCCAGAGCTTGGCAGGGTCTTCCAGGCATGTGTCACCCACTTATGCGCAAGGCTCAGACTGGATCCTGCCCTTGCCCACTCTCCTCCCCGCACAAACAACCCCTGGCCAGGCCCTCGGGCAAGCACTGAAGAGCCGGCGGGACCGGAAGGATTCCGCTTTCTGCCTTGAGTCCCTCTCGGGTGGGCGAGGGATCTGGTTCCCGAGAGCCCACCCACCCGCTCCCCGCGCCGAGGGAGGAGCTGCGCTTTGGCCGCTTCCCGGCCCCCGCGCGCAGCAGGAAGGACGCGGCGCAACTCTTCGCCGCGGAGGAAAGAGAAAATGGAGGCCCCTCTCCACTAGCTCGACGCGTCGCTTTCCTCTTGGGTCTGGGAACCGAGAAAGATCAGGGTGGATTCAGGGATCTGACCTTGCCGATCTCAGGGGAAGATGGCAGCTGAGGGGAGTCCCAGCAATAAATAGCTGGCCCTCGGTCTTCGCCTGGGGCGTCCCCGGTGGCTTTCATCTCTGCATTTTTGTGCGTGTTTTTTTTTTAAAAAAACGAGCTAAACCTGTGCTGGTGTGTGTAATAAATATAGTATTAAAGATAGCCCTGCAGTTATCCAAAGCTACTTTCCTCACAGCATGCACCCGAGTCAGTGGCTACGGCGCGCTCTTGCGCTGCATTTTGGGGCGGGGGTTGTTGACCCCCCGAGCTTCCCCCGCGGCGCCCCGTCCTGCTCGGAGCCGAAGTCAAGTTTTCCCGCAAGCAGCTGGACGCCCCCCGCAGGCTGCGTTTGCACGATTATCCAAGTATCAAGAAACGGGTCCATTTGGAGGCGCGGCGCAGGCTCAGCTCGCTCCTGCAACTAGCAGCGCTTCAAAGTTTTGCATCCTACTTTGGCTTGTTTGCGTGTGTGTGTGCGCGCGCGTATTTGTGTGTGTGTGCATCTGTGTGCGCGTGTGCTTAAAGGGGAAGCCCCTGCCCTCGACAACATGCTTGCCGGCCTGCCCTCCGAGCGCGGGAGGGGGGAGAGGAGCCACCAAGGGGCGGGCGAGGAGCGCGCGCGCGCGGCCGAAGGGGCAGGATCGGGCTGGACTGGCGGCGCGGCCACTGCGACTCGTCCGCGCCGAGCAGAGACGGGGGGAGAGCCAGGGACCGAGGCGAGCGTCTCCGGCGGAGTTAACCCGGGCTCGGGGCTTCGGGGAGGCAGGCAGAGGGAAGCCCGCCATGGAAGCCCCCGAGACCAGGCCGGCAAGAGCGCGACCTGGAGGAAAAGCGGAGGACGGCGGCGAGAAGCAGCAGAGCGGCCAGCTGCCAGGGCGCCGCGCCTGAAGTCCGGTCCGGGTTTTGCCTCCAGCCCCGGAAAGCGGCGAGAGCGGCGGCGGCGGCAGCAGCAGCAGCAAGAGCAAGCGGCCGCCCTTTGCAATGTGGTCGTCCGCCCGCGCCGGTGCTCGCCGAGCCAGGCTGTAGAGGAGGCTTGGCCGAGAAGCGGCTCCGAGCGAGCAAGCGAGGGCTGCCTCCGCCCGCGGCCGCCCGCCTTGCGCAACTTGCCCGCCCCCCCCCCGACCTGCTCTGCCTTGCATGCCGGCCGCCCTCTGCGTCGGGCTGGGCAGCCCCCCCGGCTGAGGCGCCAGGCGGACGCGGCTGGGCCACCTCGGGGCAGGTGCCGAGAAGACCGGCCACCTCACCGGGGCGGCGCGCGCTCCGGATCGGGACCTGTAATCCGGCGGGCGGTAGCAGCAGCGCGCGCGCAACGCGCACACCCGGACTGCCCGGAGCGGCGGCGGCGGCGGCTGCTCCGCTTCGTCCTCTTTCCTCGCTGCTCCGGTTTCGGCTCCGGCTCGCTCGGCTCCGGGTAGGTGCAAGAGTCCAGGGCCCCCCCCTCCTCCTCCTCCTCTGTTTGGCTGCGTCCGCGAATGCGGGGCGGGGGCAGGAAAGTACCGCGGAAAAGTTTGCGGCGGGGAAATGCTGGCCTTTCCCGGCGGGGGCTGCCGGCGGAGCGGCGCAGGTCCTCCGGCCCCCGGCCCCCTTCGCCGTCGCCTCCCTCCCTCTCTCCCTGCCTGCCTTCCGGGGAGGTGTTGCCGCCGCCGCCGCCGCGGCTCCTGCAGCAGCAGCCGCCGCCGCCACGCCGGTCTCAGATCAGTGGCTCCAGACAAAAAGCGAGCGGGGATTTGGGGTGGGGGCCGCGCGCGGGTCTCAGCAGCGCCGGCGGCACAGGAGGTGTGTGTGTCCCCCCCCCCGCCGTCGAAGCGGGCGGGCTCCCCCCCCCCGGCGAAGTCGGGTCCCCCCCCCCCCCGCCCAAGCCAAGCCGGGGCAGAGACCTGAGCGCCGCCTTTCCGGACGAGGCCGCCGGCTGCGGGCTCTTTCGTCTCTCGTAAGTGGCGCCCCCTCGGCCACTCTGCGGGGTCCCGGGTGCTGCTGTTCCGGGGGGCGCGGGGAGCGCGCGCTGCGGAGCAAAGTTTTGTTGGCGAGCTTCAATCCCCCCCCCGGCCCGCCCGTCTCTCCGCATCCTTATCTGGAGGTGGACAGATGCCAGGTTCTGGGGCGCAGGATTTATTGCGCGCCCGCCTTCCCTCCCGCCTCTCCGGTCCCTGCGCCCCCCCGCCCGCCCCCCGGGCCGCCTAATCGGTGCTTCGTTTCCCAGGTTACAGCCGCGGTGTCTGCAGCCAGCCAGGCGTTGGAGGCGGCGGCTGGGTCTGGCTGACCCTCCACGTCGCGCCGGCTCTCGCTCGGCGGATTAGCGCGGCGCCCGGCCCGCCCGGAGCGCCACTGCGGGGCTGTCAGCCGCCTCGACGCTGCCTTCCCCGCGAGGGGCCGCCGAGCCGGGGGGAGCCCGGGGGCGCTTCCTCGCCTGCTGGCCGTCGGGACGGGGCGGGATTGCTGCCCCACCGCTGATCTGAAGCGAAGAACGTGGAGGCCGAGGGAAAGGAGAGGGAACCTCCTTCCTTTTCTAGTTATTTTTTTCAATGGGAAAGGGTTGCGTTCCAGCTTTACTCCCGGGCTCCGGACCACTTTGGGGCTGCAAAGCAGAGGAGCTCGCGACCCCCTGCGCTTCCCTGCACTTTGAGACTATTTTGCAAACTGGCAGAACCGCTTGCGTCGGTTCTTCTGCTTGCCTGTTGCCTTTCGCCCATGTGGCGGCGGCACTTCCCCCTTCCCAGTTTGGTAGTTCGCCGTCTGTTTCCAGACTTTCTGGTCGTATGCCATTCCGCAGAGTTGTGTTTGTGTGTGCTGGTGCCTACGAGGGACTCCTTTGGGGCAAGCCGTGGCTTTCTGGCAAAGTGGCTTTCTCCTCCCCCAGGGTCAACCCTTTCCCAGTGCCTGATGGGGGGGGGCACCCCCTGCCTGGGCCTTTCCTGCCTGGGAGCCTCATCTGACACCCCTCCCCCAGCCCTTCTCTGGAGACTCCTTCCAAGATGGCACTGGGGGCCTGGTCATGAGACACAGAAATCTGTGTCACTGCCTGCTTGGTGCTTCCCCTCAAGCAGCGCAAGAGTCTGAAGGGAGTGAAGTTGGGGATATCGAGAGCACTTTCACAACCCCTAAACTGACCGCCTCTTCACCTCCCAAGTCAGGGCCTTCTTGATGGGGGGAGGGGTCTTGACCCATTTTACCTCTGGTTTCACGAAATGTGATTTGGTTGCTTTTGTGTTCCACTGCTTACTGTGATGGATGGCAAATGCCAAATATGTGCCCAAGAAACCTCAGAGGTGGTAGACTACAACCTTCTTCCATTGATGGACACTGCATTGGCAATCCAGAACCACTGAGCATATTAAATGTAACCATGCTGCTGTGTAGAAGGCAGGAAGTAATAGTAGGTAGTCATGATTTGAGTGTGACAAATACTGTACACAAGCAAAGTGCCCCTTCATAACACGGGCAGAGCCCTGCCGGATACGGCCCCTGGCCCATCTAGCACCCTGTTCTCTCAGTGGCCAAGTGGACGTTCATGGGAGGGCCACAAGCAGACCCTGAGTGCAGCTGTGCTCTCCCCCCTTGCCGTTCCCAGCAGCCGGTGCTCAGAGACATTCTGCCTCCAAGAGTGGAGGCAGAACACAGCCATAATGACTGAGAGCCACTGATGGCCTTAGCCTCTGGATTTGTCTAATCCTCTTTTCAGAGCCCTCCAAATCACTAGCCACCACTACGGCATGTGGTGGTTGGCTTTGGGGAGGGGACTTGGTGGGTGGGGAAAGGGCAGTGGATCTCTACATACTGTGCACACAGATACTTCTAGCAACCAGTGAGGACTAGGCCACCTGGTGTCAGCAGTAGAGGACGTGCTTTGACCTGATCGCTAGTGTCCCCCAGTGCAGCATCTTATATTTTCCCACAGAACTGAATGGCTTTATCCACTCTTACGAGAGTAAAGGACACAATATTAGGGCATGTCCCTGGTGAACTCAACCTTTGGGAATCCATATTCATCTGCATTCACTCTGTTTCTTCATCACTTGGTGTGATGGAATTTTTGGGACAGACAATATGCCATCTTCAATCCTTGCCAGACATAGTGGTTTATCCAGTCACAGTCCCTTTAAGACTGCCCTGGAGATAACTTTCCCACTTTTCCTGGTTTATTTGGCTTCTTAATACATTTTTCCTTTGCTCAGGTGATCAGGTCTTTAAAGTGTGGCTCATACTATGGACCATAACCACCAACAAAATTGTATAGAAAGAGAGATTGTGATCAGAAGTCCAATGTGTTCAAGGCTCTGCTTTCTCAGAACGCTCCAAAGATCTTTTACAAGTGATGGTTGGAGTTCCCAGGAATCAGCCTAATTGTGGGAGCAAAGAACTGTAAGATTCAGAATGTTTGGGAACCAGCTGTCAGTGATGGGGGGTCTGGGCCAGGGGCAGGCAACCTAAGGCCTGTGGGCCGGATGCGGCCCAGTTGCCTTCTCAGTCCGGCCTGTGGATGGTCCAGGAATCAGCGTGTTTTTACATGAGTAGAATGTGTGCTTTTATTTAAAATGTATCTCTAGGTTATTTGTGGGGCATAGGAATTCGTTACCCCCCCCCCCCGAATATAGTCCGGTCCACCACATGGTCTGAGGGACGGTGGACCGGCCCATGGCTGAAAAAGATTGCTGACCCCTGGTCTGAGCTCTCCTCCGCCAAAGTGAATCTTCTTAGACACCTGTTGCTAAGAAAAGGCTACTATGATCAGATTTCTTTAAGGTGTTGTTCCTGCTCAGTCTTGTGGCATCAGGAAGAAGTCTGAAATGACCTGCTGCTGCAGCCTGGCCTTTAACAGGCATGAGATGAATTCTCTAGGCTTCTTGGCTCAGTCAAGGTGACATTGCCACGACTCAGTGGCTGCCCTTTTAAACAAAGTAGAATAGCATGATATCATTTGTCTGGCTGGCCTGCAGATATCCAAGCTTGCCAGCTCTTGGGAGATTTGGGAGCGGTGGTGTCTTCTGATGTAGTCTCTGGAATTTAGTAGTTCTGAAATGATTCTGTCAGAGATTTTAGGTAAAAGATCTGAGGGACGCCAGTGTTCTGGCAGTCTCAGAGGTTTTGATAGACAAGCGTGATACTTGGTGGAGTAAATCCAGGTGGACTTGCAGACAGGTGCCATAGCCCTGGTAACGGCATTACTGTTTGGAGCAGACCACACAGCTGAGCTGCCTTCCTACAGTGGTTGTGATGATGTCCCAGCAGAAACAACTACTTATATTATTTCTAAAATGGAAAATGCCTATGCAATATATTAGTTATGAAAGTTGTAGGTGTGAATAAGTTGTGGTATTTCCCTTCAACATATATTTATGGCAATATATGCTTACTTGTGTGTGCACACACAAAATATCATTTCCCACTGATTCATCTCTCAGTTAACTACAAATATGGAAGGAGAGCAGTTGACTGTTGTTTCCTCAGTTTGCTTCTGCTTGAATACCTTTTGCTCCCAGAAACCTGCCTTGTGGATGGTTTGGGGAGCAAAATATGGCTGAAAATAATTGTGTAAAGCCTGTGTTAAGTCACCCAAGCCAAGAAAATTGGAGCTGAAAGTGAAATTCCTGCTGTTCTTTCCTTTTGTGCTTCGAGAAGTCTTCAGACACTAGACACTTATTTTTTAATTTTTGCTTTGAACTATCAAGACCTACCAAACATGAAAGGGAATCATAAGAAATCATCTGCACCTGTTTTTTGAATGGTGAACAACCTTCACCAGGACCACGGGAAGCAATCTCCCAGTAACTTGCTTTCCCCTGTCTTAATGTGAGAACACTGCTGTTAGAGGAAATAATTCTCCTCATAAAAATATAAATATGGGCCACATGTAGCCTCTTGCCCTTCACTACAAGTACTTTTAAAAGGGATATTTATTAAACGAGAATAATCAATAATAATAAAAGACTGCTGGTGTTCCATGAAAATTAAGAAACGTGAACAAATTTTGATCTCACGGGACATCAAATTTCTCTAGGATTAAATAAGATCTCATGACAATTTCAAGGGAACGATGCCCACCTTCCCCACGCTTGATGTCATAAGTGATGGGGCCGGCAGAGACGCAGCTGCCAGTGCACAATCATGAGCCTTAAGGTGTGTTTCTTCTTGTGCCTTGGCCAGGGAAAGGAGGTTTTGGTCCTACTTCCCACCAGCTGAGTGGGTGGGAGAGCCACAAGCCTGCCCTTTTGCTCAGGGTTTTCCAAGTCAGCTGGCTGCTGTGTGGGTGTCAATCCTGTGGTGTCATAATGATGTGTGATTGACAGGCGGTCTGTCCTACTCCGCAGAGTTGGTTCAGAGTTGGTGGTACCAGATAAGGATCTGGCCTGTGGAGCCAAAAAGTTTTCCCACCTCTATTCTAGGAAGATTGATAGCTTAACTCAGCGGTCTATTATTCTGCAAGTAAAACTGCAGGGAAACCTGCCTATTATCCTTTTGTCAGGGAAAACTGCGGCTGAACTTTACTCTCCATATATTTCAGGTTCTAGGCAATCTGCTTCTTCTGTACATTAAAGCTAGCACTGTACGTTATGAGAAAATGACAGTTCAAAGTACTGGATGAATGAAATCAATGTAGTAAATGGGAAGAATGATTTAAATGTAGCTTCTAGTTATGTGAATGAAAACTGCTCTTTGAATGAATGAACTTGTCTGGGAGTGTTGTTGATGTGCTGTAAATGCAAAGCACACATTACAAAATTGAAGTCTCTAAATGTGGATCGGTCAGATGGCAACGTTTTGTTTCCATTGAGCCAAAATACACATGTTATGATTGCAAATAGTACTGATAGCAAAAAGACCTTCACTATACAGAATATTTTATATGTGTGTTCCCCTTCCACCAATGAATTTAAAAAGTAGACACCCCTGCCTTGGTACTTGGAGATTACTGCTGCTTGGGTGGATTGTCAGTGAGCTTGTTTGGACATTAAGACAAACTATCATGATGGGAATGAGCCACAGGGAGCCTCTGGCTTATGTGGGCACCCCCTCTCCCCCTTCCTCCCCCTCCTCCTCCTCCTCTTCCAGTGCAGCCATGAGAAGACTGGAAGTGTTTGCTTGTTTTTTCAATTAAGTGCAGTCTCCTTTACTTAAGAATTGAATTGCGGTTAAACTTCAACCATGATTCATTGAAACAAATGAGCTTCCATAACGAATGGTTTGAAGTTTGCTTGTTTTCAAATAAACCATGGTTAAGATTAACCATTGTTTGTCTAGGTACAGATAACATGGCAAGGTGTGTCTGCCATTAAAATGGAAGCGAAGTCCCTGCTCTCCTCCTCACAGCTACACCAGAGGAGGAGGAGGAGGGAGCGCACAAGTGTGAGGATCACTGTGGCTCATTCCCATCATGATAAACCATGGTTTAACACAATGGCTGAACTCCATTTACATGTACCAGTTGTTTATAGGAAGTTATGTACTGGGTCAAACCAATTGTCTGTCTACTCCAGTGCTTCTCATCTAACTGGAAATGATTCCTAAGGCTTTGGACAGTAGGTTTTTCCCAGGCCTGCTGTCCTCTTCACTGGCCATGTTGTGATTTCGGCATGCATAGCATGCGCTTTACCATTGAACTATGGCCCCCTCCCTTCATGCTAACATGCACTGCTAAGGTACACAACAACTTATTGGGAGTCCTGCTCTTGATGATAAACTTTCCCATGTTAGCCCTCTTCATGATGTCTGCAACAAGCATTGTGAATATCCCTCATTGCACTGTGGCTTCTTTCCTGTGACAATGTTTTAGGTTTCCCCCCAGAAAAATGCATCTGATTGCATACTGATGCCTAGCAGCTGAGATGTAATTCTTTGTTCATCCCCACCCCCTGAGCTCTGCGTGGCTCTGGCGGTGGCACCAGCTGTGTTTCTGACCTTGGGCTTCCCTAGCTGTCCCCCTCCCGTGTTTTTTTGCACACTCCAGCAGTTATGGGTGTCTGTGTATATGGGTGCACAGCTGTCTGTCTGCATAGCCTACATTATTATTGTTATGATTTTTGAAAAAGATCAGCCCACTGTCCAGAGAGGAGAGTGAGCACAGCTGGGCAGGAAGTCGTGAAGAGGAGCAGCAGCGAAGGAAAATGGGAGATAAACCTGGACAAAACAAAACGATGAACGATTGTGGCAGAGGAGGAGTGATGCAGTGTTGCGAAATGTGGAATTAGTGCTGAGGCCGTGGCGCTAGAGCGGTCGCTAAGCTAGCTTGGCACTCGGCACGATAAGCTTTGTTGATCCAGGTGCAGTTGGGCCTGCATATGCTCATTCCAGAATTTGGCCAGCAAGAAACTGCTGCAGCCCGACAATGACTGAAGCCCCAGGACTGGTCCAGCTGCAGCAGCAGCAGCAGCGGCTTGGCAAGCAGACTTGTGAAATTAGCAGGCTGAGGAGCATCGGGAGATGTTTGCTTCCAAGAATCTGCTTTCAGCCTTGGTCAACAGATATGGTTGTTTTGGCTATGGCAGGGGAACAGTGGTGGAAATACCAAAAGCATGGATGCCTTTTTTCTTTTTGTCATCTGTCCTGAATCAGAATAAGTTACCTTGTGTATCCTGAGAAAGCTGCTTTCTGTATTCTGAAGGACCCAAGGCTTATGCAGATGTTTTCAAGTTTGTGGTAATCTGTTCTGGATTGTTCTAGTTCACCCGAGTGTGGTCCTTGTAATGTATTTATTTTTTATTATTGTTGTGGTCCTAAAAATACTCAGTTACAGCAAACTTTAGTCACTAGTGAAAATCAGAATTCAGTGCAGTCCCTAGAGTCTTCAGTATGAAGATCTTTGGGCTCCAAATATTACAGTGGTGCCTCGCAAGACGAAAAGAATCCGTTCCGGGAGTCTTTTCGTCTTGCGGTTTTTTCGTCTTGCGAAGCAATCCCATTGACAGAGTAGCGCTATTAGCGCTATTGGCTAAAAAAGGGCTAAAAACGGCTTTTTTAGGGGGGGATTAGCGGTTTTGCTGCTAAAATGCTTTTAGCAGCTTAGTGATTCAGAATAAGGGGTTTTGGAGCAAAAAAAAATAATATCGATTTTTTTCGTTATTTTTCGTCTTGCGAAGCAAGCCCATAGGGAAATTCGTCTTGCGAAGCGCCTCTGCAGACTGAAAACCCTTTCGTCTTGCGGGTTTTCCGTCTTGCGAGGCATTCGTCTTGCGGGGTACCACTGTATATAAAATCCTGTAAAAATCTTTAAATATCAGGATTTTATCTCTGAGGCCATTCAGCGGCCAAAGGCTTTGTCTTCTCCAGGATGATCTTTTTCACCATGTTTGCTGAGAAGTAAGTCCCATTGGCGTTCACCTGAACTTGCTCCCTATTTTATTTAGGATTGCAGCCTTAGTGGGGCACTTAAGATACTGACACAAAGTGCTGGTTTGTGGTTCCTCCAAGCCACAGTATGGATGATGCCCTAGACTACTTTTGTGGTGTACTAGACAAGAGGAACTGATGCCTTTTCATTTTGAAAGGATTTTCAGAGCTCCCTTGTTTGAAAATGGGGGGAGTTTGTGGAATATCTGAAAGTTGACTTAGAGAGATTTGGATTGTAGGTTGTAATATCTCCGTGTGTAAAGTTTAGGATACTAGATTGCTTTCGCAAAATATTCTATATTTAAAAAGTCCACAGAAACTTTCAGCGTTTGAGATACGGAAAATGTTACTTGTAGGTTTAGCCATTTAGTCCTATTTCGTTGGGAAAATTGAAGTAGATTGTTAGGAAATGCAGATGACATCAGAGTATCTCTAGGGATGTTTATAGGAGTCAGTTTTATTTGGACAGCATGATAGGCATGGAATTTTAGCTGTGGCAAAGTTAAGACTGGTGGTTCATATGGATGGTTTTTTTGCAGTACTTCTTAAAGGGTGTGTCTTGTGATAATGATGTCTAATTAATGCATTTTATTTATTTATTGTTAAAATGGTATACTGCCCTGCATCTGAAGATCTTCAGGAGGTTTACCGTTTACAGCATAAAAATGCAATAAAGACACAAACTACATAATACAAACAAGAACAAAAACTAATAATCCCCTCCCATAAACATGTTTAAAAGGATATAGGATGTCAATTTTTTGTGATGTTTTGGCAAGGTGGGCTTGGGCAGGTGTGATACTATGTGTGTGGTTTGCCTTCTGGGGCTGCTGTGGTCAGTATGGTTGTGATGTGCCTGAGGTGTGAGGGTGTGTGTGTGTGTGTGGCACTGTATATTGGAACACACTTGTGAATGGGTGGAGGGATTGTATCCTCAATGATAAGTTCAGCCCACTCTCAAGGATCTTTCCTCACCATCACTGTTGCTACGGTTGGTAAAGAGGAGATGCCCTCCAGGGCTTGGGAGTAAAAACCCCATGTACCTGGCAGGTAGAGCTCCAGAGGACCATCAGCTCCACACCTGGAACTGAGCTCTGCTCCTCACCCAGTTAAGCCCACAAAAAGGCATTTAGCAGGTGCCTGTCTGCAAAAGGCACTCTTGGATGTGGTTCATGGTATGTTGCAGTGTTGTGGCATTGTAAAAAAAGATTTTCCATCGACGAGTTACGTTGTCAGTTTCATTTGGCTTCTTTTGTCTCCCAAACCGTTCAGTAGCCTGAGATTGATTCAGTGGCACTTTAGGGTTTTTAACCATGTGGGGAGCCTCCATGAGTATAGGAGACCCCCTGCTGCACACAGCAGTGGGGGGGGGGGGATGTTTGTGTTTCCTTAATGCCCCTCATGCATTTACTTCATCACTAACTCTGACCAAAGAGTTATTACAGCATAGCTGAAAGCATGTGCACTATTTCTGAGGTGGTAATGATGGCCAGCTCTCTTAAAAGCTGCCACGTTAGGGGGGAAATATTAGCCTTAATCATTAGAATTTATGTTGTTTGCAGGAGAGGATACTGGAAAAGGCAATATAGCTTGCTTTGCTTCTAGTACCACATGTACATACTATTTCTGGTACTATAGGAAATTATTAGTTTGGGGATTATTTTGAAGTGAAATTTGCACAATAAATAAATTTGCTCTACAAATTCTGAAATTTGGTGTCACAGGAATGTCCTGTGAATGTCTGCAACCATATATAGGCAAGCTCTTGCTGTTCTGTGTATGTTCAAAAAGTGGGAGAAAGATTATTTTTGAGCTAAAGCATTCTCAGCTTTCACATGTGAACATAGACATTTGCAAAATTTCAGACAAGCTTTGTAAAATAAAAGAGTTGGGAACAATTTTGGGAGTCATTCCTAGGTAGCAGAAGCTTTCAGTGTGTAACAGGGATTGTAAAAAAAGAATTATGAGACTTGAAATCCACAGAACCTCAAAAAAGAAGGGATGTTGCTTTTCTGCCAATACGTTCAGCATACATGGACGGCTTTATTTGGTCTTCATGCATATTGCTTGTAAAATTGTTTCAGAGCCTTAGCAGGAGGCCAAAGAAAAACTGGTGATGTTACAGGAATCTCTGGGGAAATGTTTTTAGGTGTACAGTCATATTTCACAGGATGCTATGTAGGCCAGAAGGCCTGTCTTGTGTGCTGCTGCTGAATAGTCAGCACCTGACATGAACCGAAAGGGTCTGCTCCAGATTATTCAGTGACATGAAGGAGAATTCATGGGTGCACGCTGAGAGCCACTTTTAAGCTTGCAGTGGGCAGCAGCCAGGCTGGAAGTGGTGTGAGAGCCATGATTCATTATTTGCTTAAAACCAAAGGTCATCACAAAGGTCATCACATGACTCATGCATTGGTTCTGATGTGGCTGACAACCAAGCAGGAACTGAGTACATGCCAGAGTTCTCTGTGGCACCACAGGTGATTCTGGGGTACATTGTCAGCCTATGACCTCTGTACTCGTTTGTCGGTGAGCTACCTTGCAAGGCTGGAGGGCTGGCCAGCGATGGCAAATCTTCATTTCCTTTCTCTGTGTGAAATTGTACATGCAGTCTGGCATTTACGCTCATCTCGCCATGCACAGTGTGCTTTCTCCTTCTGGCAGATATGACAAACTCCAGCCGTCTTCCTCATCTCCACGGTTGGGAGTGGGAAGAAGACGGGCGGTTGTTTGGTTTGTGCATTGCCAGAGTACTCTGGGTCCCTTGGCTGCCCAGCAAACATATTGGCACCCTTTCCAGGACTGAACATGCAAAAGTGCAGCAGAAGCTGAGCAGCCAGGCAGGGACAAGGTCCTCTTGACCAGAATTCTTTGCTTGGCTGTCAGAAGTTTTGGACCCTTGCTGGTCATCACAGGACAGAACTAGTTGTTTGGCATCAAACCTGGGATTGGGAATTCTACGCTTGCTTCCAGCATTCCAAGTGAAGGGCGCTTTGGCTGTTTAGCCTTCATCCCACTGAGCTGTTCCTTCCTGGTTGTTTTTTGTCTGCAGCCTGGTCCTGAGATCAGATTTGCCAGTCAGGAAAAGCAGCAGGGGGAGGATTAAGCCCCCTTGCAGATGCCCCCTCCTTGTCCTCACTTTTTGCTTTGAGAACACAGGGAGGATGGTAAATCTTGTATTTACCCGTCAACAGTGAGTTCACTTCTGTTCCAGTTTCTGTAGCCCTCCTTTCTATTCCACATTGTTACAGAACTGTGTTTGAAAAATGCTAGCTGTCCTGGAATCCATACACAGCCGCTCCGTTTTCTATTAGTTTTGCAGGAAAATCTCGCAGTGCTGAACTGTCCAACTGCTTTTGAAACTTGAGAGTGTTAAAAAAAGAAAGTAAGTTTGTGGTTCAGTGGTAGGAGTCCCTGCAGGGAAAGTGGTGAATCCCCCGTCTCTTGTGCTGTTGATTCATCTGGCTCTCTGCCATTATCTGCAAACAGCTCCAGTCTTTGTCCTTTCCCCATGGTCACCTCTGTCTTGCTGTTGCCTGACCAGCAAAAGGACCTTGGCATCATAGTGAATGGCTCCGTGGAAATGTAAGCATAGTGTAAAATAGTGTGCCAATCCAACATATTTTTTGGGGTGGTGGTGAGTGGAATTCCATGCAATGAGTCGTTAGCAAGGGGACCAAGAATAAAGCTGCCAATATCATCATGCCTCCATGCACATCTATGGTGCAACATGGAACACTCTGCACGGTTCTAGTGGCCTCGCCTAACAAAAAAAAGGCATTGCAGAGCTGGAAAGTGGGCAGAAAAGGAGCAAGCGAGATGATCGAGGGGCTGGAGCAACCCCTTTGAGGGAAGGTTACAATACACGCGGCTTTTTGAATAAGAGGAGACGTGACAGAAATGTATAAAATTATGCATGTTGGGGAGAAAGTAAATAAAGTGAGCCTTTTCTCCTTTCACAATGCTAGAATCGAGGCTCATCCAATAAAGTTTAATGTTGGAAGATTCTGGACCGTGAATAGGGAGGCATTTAAACTGTGGAGGTGGCTAGCGCAAGATGCAGAGATGGCCACCAGTTGGATGGCTTTCCAAGGGGATGAGACCAATTCATGAAGGATAAGGCCATGAGTAGGCAACCTAAGGCCCGGGGGCCGGATCCAGCCCAATCACCTTCTAAATTCGGCCCGTGGATGGTCATGTTTTTACATGAGTAGAATGTGTGCTTTTATTTAAAATGCATCTCTGGGTTATTTGTGGGACATAGGAATTCGTTCATCTGCCCCCCCCCCCACAAGGTCTGAGGGACAGTGGACCGGCCCCCTGCTGAAAAAGTTTGCTGACCCCTGGGTAAGGCCCTCAGTGGCTTCCTCCCACCCAGCTTCAGCTTTGTGGGGCGCAGAGTGGACAGTCACCCCTGGGCTGCCTGCACAAGGGCGTTGCCAAGGCGGCTTCCTTGCACCCGACTGGAGCGTCACTGCAGCTCTGCTCCCAGGTCAGGTCTGACCTGAGGGTGGAGTGGAGGACAGTTGGCAGCAGCACTGCCGCCCCTCTCCTCTGCTGGGCTTCCTCCGCCCCCCTTAGGGATGCGCCCACCCTGGGCAGCAGAAGCACCCCCCCCCCCCGGTCCTTAGTGCTGATCCAGCAGGGCTTTTTAAAAAAAATGTTCAAATCTTTTTGCATCATTTTGTGAAAAAATATACGAAATACAGTAGATTTCAGCTCAGCATGCCCGTTACGCAAGCTCTTGCAAAGTTAGAAGATATGCATAATTTTGGTGCAGA
This sequence comes from Podarcis tiliguerta, assembly GCF_965153285.1. Classification (NCBI taxonomy): domain Eukaryota; kingdom Metazoa; phylum Chordata; class Lepidosauria; order Squamata; family Lacertidae; genus Podarcis; species Podarcis tiliguerta. The sequence goes on along the minus strand of NC_139540.1, from coordinate 85,732,953 downwards.
TTAATCAAGTTTTCCCCGTTAACCTTCTTTTAAAAAAACAAAAAACTCAAACTTTGTAGCAAGATAAATGATCCTGGATATAACTTTACTTCAGTGCAAACTCTGGTGCTTGAGAACCAAAAGTAATTTGCATCTTAAATTGCCTTTATTCAGGAGGACCTGCGGTCTCCTTCTTGACAGCCGCACTTGGGACTTAAAGATTGCCCTGTGTTTTTGCTTTTTTGGCCTCTAGAATGGATTCTCTCCAGCTTTCTCCTACGATTGCTATTCAAATGCCTTCTGTGCTGAGAAGAATCTGAATTTCCTGTCAGCAGTAGGTTTCCACGCTTTGTCTGGCTGCCACTTCATCACATGCTTTAATCGCCACATCCAGGCTTACACTGAGTAAGCTGGAGCCAGCCTCCTCCTAACTCCCAATCCCCAGGGAGCAGGCCAGCCACCCCCTTCGGAGGCTGCTGTGGTCAGTTGATCTCCTTTGTTCCTTGGCAGCTGGAGTGACCTGGTCTGGTCTGCCTGCTTCCCCTCCTTTTTTTCCTTTGCTAATGGACGGCTTGCTTTTACAAACCTTTGAATCAGAAGCAGTTCCAGGATTGCATGCACACACCACAATCTGCTCTGGAAATGCACCCCCCACAAAGCGCCCCCACCTCCAGGCAAGTTGTTCCTGTTTCTATTCAGCCATTGGCTGTGCACTGTGCTAATCGGATGAGGACTGTGATGCCACAAATGCACCCCCAACTTCGGACAGTGTTACCGTTTTTGTCCAGTGGATTGGGATTTTTTTGAACAGTTTTTTAGCTGTACCAATGTTTTTAAAAACAACACCAAATAGGCTATCTGCAGCGCTGAGGAGGAAGGGTGAGGAATTGGTGACCAGTCAGTGTTGGAATTTGTGTTAGATATGGATCTATCTAAAAGATAGCAGTGGTGGGAGTAAACCAGCCTTATCCCATGAGTGGAAAAACGTGGCTGAGTTTTCTTTTGATGTACGTATGTACACACCCTTAGTTCATTAATAGTTAAACTTTCAGCTCATAGCTTAAACTCACCAGACCACGAAAAGCCTCCATTAGTTACTCATGCTCTGCTGCTCAACTAGAATATAATGCCGAAGGCTTTCTCCCCCCCTGCCTCTGCTTCAACTTCTGAGGTGTTTTTTTGTGGGGGACTTAACTCCTGGAAAGTGGCTCAGATGGTTGGGTGCTTCTGGCGCTCTTCCCCTTTAGGTCTGTCTTCACATTATTTCTCCCTGAAAAACGCAATTCTTTATTATGTGGGTGGAAAGTTAATATCTTTCTCAGCCAAATGAAACTCTTCTTTCCTCTCACAGCTTCCAGGTTCTTTGCATCACAATGTTTTGTGTCCACACAAAAGTGCTATATTAGCACAGTAGCACTACAGGTGTTATATGCTTGTAGGAATATTGCACCGATGGGTGGATTCACAAATACAAGTATCATGACGGAAGAGTTGAAGCCCCCTCCACCCAACCCCCGCACTGCAAGGAATAAAAAAAAGTCTTTTGGTGGAGGTCGATATGTGACTTCATGTTATGACATCACTACGCTCTGTTCTTCCCTGCCAGCCAATCATCTGGAGTGGGAAACCATTTGATGTCATAATGTAAGGCCAATTTCATTAGGCGTTGCAGACAGAGAACTAGATACAGTCACATCTGATTTGTCTCTGTTCTGTAAACCCTTTTCCATTTGGGGTGGATTTTGGAACCCTATAGGAATACAGCATGAACTGAAATCTCTGCATCATTCAAGCTTGTAAACATCTGCCTGTCAAGTAAAATTTTTCCTCCCTTCCTGAAAAGGAACATGCTACACCGCTTGGGAGAGAAACGATGCTCTCTTTCTTTTTATTTCTTTGATGTAACCAAAATAAATATGTGTGCGGTCATATATTCTGGAAAAGTGATGGGGAAACAGGACAATTGTATTTTAATAAAAACAACAACATGTGGGACATCACCTATTAACAGTAACAATAATTTTTCAGACCCCCCCCCCCAAGCTGTCCTTGATTGCTAGATTGAGAGGGCTGGGCGATAGCAAGGATGGAGACATTCCATGGCAAAGCTGGGCATCATACTGTCTGATATGCCAGCCCCATAGCAACAAGCAAAATAATCCTGGTGATGATAGGATTCTGGAGTGAAGGAGCCACCACTTTCTAAGCTCTGCTGGGTGGAAGGAAGGGGTGGGGAACATGGTTTCCGCTCCATTTTTAAATGCCAAACCCTCCCATTGACACTAAAGGGAGATATAATTAAGTATACCAGCTCCAGGGCTGACAGAAGTTTGATTGTGGATTTTTTTTTTTTTGCCCTTTTCGAGGGGGGGGGATCTCCCCTGCTCCTCCTCGTTTCTGGCCCCAGTGCCCATGGAAAATCAACAGTGGCAGAACCTGCTGCTTTGTTGCTATTATACGAACATAAAAACGGCCTGCCTGTTTGATCACTCCAGAGGTTCCTGCTCTCCGCCATATGCCCATGGGAAGCCTGCAAAGAGCGCCTAGTATTCAGAAGCAGACCACTTCTAACAGCCCATCAGTGAACAGGATCCAGTCAAAATGAAGGGCATGCTTAACTTTCTCATGCTTTGCACACAAGTTACATGTACAAGTGTCCACTACATTGATTTCCCTTCCTTCAAGGAACTCACAGTGTCACATGCGGTGGTCTTCCACAAAGCCCTCTCAAGATGCGCTGAAATGAGTCATGTTTATTGATTTCAGTGGGTGTATTCTGAGCAGAATTAGCACAGCATACCCCCCATGGTTATTATCTCATTTTAGCCTTACAATAAGTGTGTGGCTGGCCTAAGACCACCCAATTCGCTTCGGCATCCAACGCACTGAGACATGCAGAATTAACACCCAGTGTGGAGTAGTGCTTAAGAGCGGTGGACTCATAATCTGGTGAACCGGGTTCGCGTCTCTGCTCCTCCTCTGCTGGGTGACCTTGGGCTAGTCATACTTCTCTGAAGTCTCTCAGTCTCCCTCACCTCACAGAGTGTTTATTGTGGGGGAGGAAGGGAAAGGAAAATGTTAGCCGCTTTGAGACTCCTTCGGGTAGTGAACAAGCGGGATATCAAATCCAAACTCTTCTTCACCCACCCACCCCTTTCTCTTCAAGGTGGGGGTTCAATTGCATGTTTTATATCACAAGCATAGGTTTAGAAAGGGGGAAGCCACTAGAGGAGGCATGTCCAGTCTGTTTCAGGGGTCTAATCCTGCCGGTCGGTTAAATCCGGGCCCTGTGGCAAAATCCTAAAAAAAGCTCAACAACTTTGGGGTAAAATTGAAAAAACAACTTCAACCCTAAAAAAAGGGTCAACTTTGGTCGGTCTTCACACGTGTTCACTTCCTCAAATCTGGCCCTCTTTGACAATTTAGAGTGGGAAAACTGGGAATGGGGTGCCTACTGAATGCCTTTTCTCTGTTGTGCCTCCTGGGGTTGAAGGCTAGGTGATCAGGAAGCAACACATACGGAGTTCAGCTGTTTTCACTTGTGTGCTCTGGGGAAGGGACATTCCCAGTCATTTGTCCTCACCCTTTCCCCACACTCTGCCCCAACTGGTTCTCTGCAGTGCTGAACTGGATTTTCCTGTTCCTGAGGGAAGAGGGCATTGAAACAGGCTGACCCACAGACAAAGATACGGGAATTTTACATTATTGAGGATATAGCACTTACAGGGGTTCACTTACAAAGATTACAAAATAGCCTGGCAAAGACTTGGTGCCTTCCAAGAAGTGTGGAAAATGAAGAAATTTTGTGGTTGTGTGTGTGTAGAATTAGTCTGAGCACATGGCAGCATCATCCTTGCATTGGGAGAGACTTGCCACAAGGTGTTCATTCATGTCTTTCATTCTCTTCCCCCACATCCACTCCAGGTTCTTACAAACTTTTAAGATATCTGGGCTCGTCCACAAACAGCAGCCTCCTGCTAGTCCCTTATTGCTAAGGAATTTCCCACTGTTTTATCCCTCCTGCAAGTTTTTGTTCTAATAGACCAGGCTTTTCCAACTTGGTATCCTCCAAATGTTTTCTGGGCTATGCTGAAAATGTGGTTTTGTGGTTAAGACTAGGTGAGTCGGAAGAGTTGCAGTTCTGTTGATAGTTTGTTTTGTTGGAGGTCTGGGGAGAAGTTGAGTTTTACATCTTGAACCACAACAACAACAACAGGTTAAGAGAGCTTCCTCCAGAAAGGGTTCGTACTGTTTCTGCCTATGGCTCAGCAGTGAACTCATCTTCCTGCTCTTTTTAAAATCACTTTTTCATTTTGAGAGTGGAACTTCATTTAAAAGCACAATAGTTGCCTTTTGCAACCGAAGAATTATCTTCTGAATGCTTCCCTCCCCCCACCTGATACTTGCTGGAAATGGCTCTTTTTCTCCCATGCATGTGGACAGTTGTTATGCAAATAAAAGGATTTTGAGGCCAGAAGCCTGGTGCCATGGCAAACACTTGCATTTCACGGAAATGTTTGGAGTAGCTGGTATTAACAGAGTTAGCTGGCTTGCGACAATGATCTGAAGAGAAACTTAACAGAGGATTGAGTTTGATCCACACTGTGGAATTGTCATCTTTCAGGTTATTCCTTGGGGAGCAATTTCCCTGTTATACAAGCCATTCCCTTGTTTAAAATGGCAATATGGGAATAGCTGCATAAGTGAGTACTCACATAAAAGTCACAGGTATACTGAGAATGGAATTTCAGCCAGAGTTTCTACTGTATTTGTTGTCAAAGGGCCTGTGCCTTTCGCAGCTGCAGAACAGGCAGAAGTGAAACTGTCTTTTCCCAACGTGCAGATAGGGAAAGTCAAATCTCCTGAATTTGTGCCTGTCATGGATGTTACAATGCCATAGTACCTCTGCCATGAAAGAGTGAACAAACATTGACATACATCACAACCAAATACCTGAAACCAGATCTTATCTGCAGCAGAACTGAGGGATGCTTCTGATTGTATGATTTTAAGAAAACTTGTTTGGAACATATTCTGTGGTACTTACACTGTAAGGATGGGGCTGTAAGTCACATGACTCATCTCTATTTCTGAAACAGCAACATGAGAAGTCCAGGCTTGTTTGCTTGCAAAACGGATTTTCTGTGTCACATGGTTCATTAAGTCTCATTTCCACCTCATCCACACCCCCCCCCCAAATATTTCACACAACCCCTTTAGCTCAGTTGAGCTGCTTAATGAATCCAGAGAGCAACAAATAAATAAATAATAAAATCAGAAACAATCCATGTGAATCCATGGAAAAAGTTAAGCAAGCAAGCAAGCAAGCAAGCAAGCAAACAAACAAACAAACAAACAAACAAACCCCAAGTCAATATTCTGAGTCTTTCCCATTGCTTAGTAGTTAGGAAGACTTGTTCCCGCAGTGGCACAGAACTCTCTACATGAAGCTTCCAGCCTGGCAACTACATTGACTGTTTGACAATATTTGATTGCATTTTATAATCGATGCCCCTTGACAACAGTATTTGACTGGTCAATTGACAGGCATGCCAACTCTATCGATATATAAACTTTTCCAACCAAGAGCATCTGCCTAGGCGTTCACAGGCAAGGCAGGGCTAAGTTGCTGTGGGTCTGATTTTCAGCAGTGCAAAGTCCCTAGCAGCCATTGCCATGTCACAACCCCTGCTAAGAGGCCACAGCTAGTTTTTGACAACTTGGTCCTTTCCCTCTTGCTAGAGATGTGTCTACTGCCCTCCATGCCAGTTTGATGCTACAGTAAAAATTTTGTGAACTGCTGACTGTCTGTCTTCAACAAGTATGCAAGAAAGTTGGTTTTCTGTATTGCTGAGAATCGGTGGTTTGTTCTGCCTTTGAAGGGTTCCATACACAGTGGTGCCCCGCAAGACGAATGCCTCGCAAGACGGAAAACCCGCAAGACGAAAGGGTTTTCCGTCTGCAGAGGCGCTTCGCAAGACGAATTTCCCTATGGGCTTGCTTCGCAAGATGAAAAATGACGGAAAAAAAAAAGAATTATTTTTTTTGCTCCAAAACCCCTTATTCTGAATTGCTAAGCTGCTAAAAGCATTTTAGCAGCAAAACCGCTAATCCCCCACCCCTAAAAAAGCCGTTTTTAGCCCTTAAACTGTCAATAGCGCTAATCCGCCAATGGGCTTGCTTTGCAAGACGAAGAAACCGCAAGACGAAAAGACTCCCGGAACGGATTCTTTTCGTCTTGCGAGGCACCACTGTACAGTGAAAGCTTGCACATGTTTCACCAATATAAGTTTAAAACATGCCCTCACTTTGTGTCTCTGAAAATGGCAGTGCACTGCTCATTCCATCCCTCTGCTCATCTCGACCCTCAAGTTTGTAACCAGAATCCCCAGATTTTGCTGTTAGAGCAATTATGGGAATAGGGTGACTATTTTAAATGCTTCTAAGAACATTGAAGTAATTTCTGCTTGCAAAATAGGGACTTGGGATTGTTCATCAGGACTAGTCTGACACTTGGGATATAATTAGAAATGTAAAATTTCCAGAAATGTTGAAGCGTAAAAAAAATAAGGAAGTGTAGAAGTATAGATAGAGTATTATTCCAGTTTTTTAAAAATACATGGGCCACTATTTATGGGTGATACTGTACTAAGTCATATTCAGAGTCCAATGATTTCAGCAGAATTTCTCTCTGTGTTGAATACTGGATCTTACCAAATCACTTTTAATTAAGGGGAGGAAAAAAATTAAAGATGTGCTTACTTCCACATTGAAGTGAATTGGACTTCAAATAGCAAGGGGCGTCGAGTTCAGCTCCTTTATGGCACGCATTGCAGCCCTCTTGGAGAAGGATGTTGGGGTTCGTTTCAGGATCTAGTTGACTTTTCCAACCCTGAAAAATGGCCAGCCGATGGAAAAGCCCATAAATTTGAGTCATTTAAGGTCCCCAGCATCTTCTGACACATTAATTCTGTGACAGCGGCCAGCATCTGTCACAGTGCGGGTCTCTTGGGATTCAATAGGGATGCCTGCTGCACCGCCGCAGTGCTAATCTCTTAGCAGACAAGGGGTGTGTGTGTTTAGACAAGCTCAAGAGCTCCCTCCTTTCATTCCCCCAACAGATTCCCAAAGGAAATTAGTGGGTGGAGCAAGGAATCCCTTTAAAATGGTTGTATAGTATTTTCATTTTTCAAAAAGCTGCCTCATTTTTCATTTTTCAAAAAGCTGCCTTAGGACCAAAACTGTGGAGTGTTCAATGGCTGACTGGCTGGCTCACTCAGACGTATTTGTTGAAGGGTGGGCGGCAGTCCTGATTCTTTTTGCTGCACAGGTAAAGCAACTGTTGGAAATACTGGAAGTTCATCATGCTAATAATTAAGGAAGCAATCCTAACTGGGGCTGGGGTGATGTGGAATAGCAGATTTTCCACAGCAGCCCTATAATCTATTCCAGCATTTTAGGGGAGTGTGTGCGTATGTGTGTGTGTGTGTGTAGCACACCAATTCTAGGCAGTGTAATGCTCTTCTTTGGGGCTTTAGGTTAACTAGACTTTTCAGTGGGTGCAGCAGCACCTGAGTGGAGGTCCACACCACCAGCGGAGCCCCTAGAGCAGGCATGGCCAAACTTGGCCCTCCAGCTGTTTTAGGACTACAATTCCCATCATCTCTGACCACTGGTCATGTTAGCTAGTGATGATGGGAGTTGTAGTCCCAAAACAGCTGGAGGGCCAAGTTTGGCCATTCCTGCCCTGGAGGGGACATTCCGCAGCATCCTATCCCTACACCACAGAGTAGGGGTTAGGATTGCTCTGCCCAGATGTCTGCTTCATAAATCCACAATTTGCATATCCATAACATTGCATATCTGGACACGGGTGGCGCTGTGGGTTAAACCACAGAGCCTAGGACTTGCCGAGCAGAAGGTTGGCGGTTCGAATGCCTGTGACAGGGTGAGCTCCCGTTGCTCGGTCCTTGCTCCTGCCAACCTAGCATTTCGAAAGCACGTCAGAGGGCAAGTAGATAAATAGGTACCACTCCGGCGGGAAGGTAAACGGCGTTTCCGTGCGCTGCTCTGGTTCACCAGAAGCGGCTTAGTCATGCTGGCCACATGACCCGGAAGCTGTCTACAGACAAAGGCCGGCTCCCTCGGCCAATAAAGCGAAATGGGTTTGTGTGCCTATGTGTAAACCAGAGTCAGTCATGACTGGTCAGGGGTCCCTTTACCTTTAACATTGCATATCAGACAACTTGTGCTTCCCAAATTTGGTAGTCCTAGATACAGCAACTGTAAAGTATGATTTCATTTCTTTTGAGCAGACTTCTGATGGGATATTGGCAGACTTTTGTTTCCTGCTGAAGGTGGGTATATTGTTTACAGTTTAGATAGTCAACTTTAAATTATGCCTCTGGCCTGAATCTTTCCAGAGAGAAAGATCAGAACAAGCTAAAGGAAAATTTCCCTGAGCAGTTGTTGAAGAATGAGGGCAGTAAAAATGGTGGATGCATTTGGCTGGTTCTGCTAGGCAGTCACATGGTGTAATTTGTGGGCCATGGGTTTTAATCGGCCCGCCTTCCCTTACTGCTGTGCTGTCACAGGCTCCAACGACTGTCAGTCAGTGTTAATGTGGACTGGGTTGTGACATTTGCTATGGCCTTTCTGGAATGCTTGTGTTTAAACATCAAAACAGGATTCTCTGTGTGCCTGTTGGTGGTTGCATGACTGCCTCAGCCCATGAAAGCATGGCCAAAAGTCAACATTGGCTAATTAGAAGCCACAGCTGCCCCAGGCTGATGAATTTATGCTCAAGGCTTCATGTGATCTGTGTGTCAAGCAGGGCTGCAAGCTCCCCTGGACCGAAGCAGTTGTGTGAATGGAGCAGCAAAAATTTGAACTCAAAGTTTCATGAGTGTTTGCAAAATTGAAAAGGCAGACTTAGCTTAATTCCATTGAATCAGTAGTCTGTTGACTTAAGTTGCTAATAATTACATGGATTCTCCCAGATAGTGTGTTTAGCCAAAGGTGGATAACTTGTTAGTTTGGCTTCTCATCCTAACAGTAGGAAAGTACTTTTTTGTTCTTCTCTCAGTCATTGTTGCCTTTCACCTGTGGAGGTCCAAGTAGATTCCAAGCTAAGGATCCGCTGCTTGTTCCTTGAATTGACACAGCAGGATTGAGAGGGTTGTGTTCCAGACTCCATCTATTACGCTGAATCCACACAGTATTGTAGAACTGGAATGGTGGGGTTTCTTTTAGGAGTGTGCTCATCCTGTCGCTGTTGTGCCTGTTCTTTTTGGGAACCTTTGACCTAGTAAGTGTGGCTTCAGTGAATGACTGCTGGCCATGGGTGTCATTGCTGTACTTTCTTCAGCTATAATCTGATAACCAGAAGTATGCAAAGCATTCCGAATACAGGCTCACAGTTTGACTCCTCAGGAAAGGTTTTCTTCCCTATTGCTATTTATACAGTACTTGTTTCTCTCTGTGTTACAATTACGAAATGAGTTGTGTCTTACATTAGTCTTGCCTTTTTAAAGTGCGCATTCAGTGACTTGGTGTGCAAATCAGGCAAAACATGTGCCCTGAAGCATTTTTTATGTCAGGCATTGCAACATTATAGAGCTGCACATTTAGAAGAAAAAAAACAGCAGCCAACTTTCACAGTGATCTCTAAACCAGGAGTGAAAAAATAGTGGTTTTGTAGCCAGTTGCATTTTTGTTTTTGTTTTTACTGTAGCTGCTTTCACAAAAAGCTGCTTTCTAGTTTTTCAAAGACCACAAATGACTAATGGGTTTGTGCCTATGTGTAAAACAATGTGACAGACCAGTAACCTTTGTGAACTTATTTTGAAGGCACAAATAAAAAACTCAGAGGTGGAGCCTTGTGTGTTCAGAGGGCTCTGGAGCTTGCGTCCTGCTTGCAGGTTTCGCACAGGTGTTTGGCTGGCTACTCTCAGAACAGGATGCGGGTCTAGATGGGTCATTGGCCTGATCCAGCATATGTTCTTATGAGTTGCATCTCAGTATCCTGGTCAACTAGGACGATGGTAGTATGTAGAGTGAGTGGAACTTCTGCAGATCAGCCAAACAACACAAACATATTTGGACCCATTATACAGAAGAGGCATTCAGCATTGAGACGTGTTTGGTTTTTACTGGATTTAAGTGTCGAGAATCATCAGTGCTATATTTTATAACTCCATCTGTTCCATTCTGCTCTCTTCATCCTCCTTCACATTTTGGCTATCTACAGACTCTGAATAGTTTGAAAGTCTGTTGGCTTCCATTGCCTTGTGTGCTAGTTGCTCTAACTCAGGGGTAGGCAGCCTAAGGCCTGGGGGCGGATGCGGCCCAATCGCCTTCTCAATCTGGCCTGTGGACAGTCCGGGAATCAGCATGTTTTTACATGAGTAGAATGTGTTCTTTTATTAAAAACGCACCTTTGGGTTATTTGTGGGGCATAGGAATTGATTCATTTCCCCCCAAAAATATAGTCCGGCCCACCCTGTGGTCTGAGGGACGGTGGATCGGCCCACGGCTGAGAAAGGTTGCTGACCCCTGCTCCAACTTTTTCGTCTCTTTATTGAATTAAGAATAAACATGCTCACTGGCTCATTTTTTTGCTGTACTACTTAGGAATGATCATGTTCCTTACATCTATGTCCTTAGTAAACACAATCCGTACATACACTTTGGTCTTAATCTGCCTCCTCTCTAAACAATTAGCACTCAGATGGCTCTCAGGATTTGGGTACACTCTGGATAACCATGCATGCAAAGACATTTCTGACCATCATTTACTTGGAAGCAAGTCCCATTGTCTTCAGTGGGGAATACTTTTAGGTTAGTGTGGATAGGATTGTAGCCTTACTGACTTTCTGTGGTGCTGCATCAAAATACTTCTCTGGAACGTGCAATTCCCATTGATGAAGCTCTGATGCCGTTTGGAAAACATCTTTCTGATTTGTTAGAAATGTGTGCCCTCTCAGCAGTCAATTAATGCAATCACTGCTTCTGTACAAGTCTTATTTCTGATTATCACTGGGGAGACAAATCTGGATATTCTTGTTTGAGAGGAAACCACATAAACACAACCAAACTTAAAGAAAAGAGATGGTATGGGCATCTGGTTGCAGACCACTGCTTATAAAGTTTCTTCCATTGAGAACCACTGCTTTGGCTTCTTTGTTGTTTAGAACCACACATTGTCTTACCCTATACCCGTATAGCAGGGAAACAACTTGAACCGTTCCCCAGTACCTTTCCATTTTGGTCCCATGCATTTGCCATCCCTCTGGTGTTTGAGGTTCTCACTGGAGCCACTTGAACTGCTGAAGAGACAAGTTGCTTTTCAGTTTAAATTATTCTAAAAGCATCATGTCTATTTTTCCTTTGTTGCTTTCATCATAGCCCACAAGTGCACCAAGGACAATGGCATAGTCTAAGACATACCATTGATGAAGATTAAAGGAACAGTGGAGGGTGCACAAAGTCCTATTTAGAAGAGCTTAAGATTTTGTTGAAGACTCTCTGCAGTTGCTGCTTCTGACCTGTAAGCAGTCTTCCTGAGCTCCTTTTGGCATGCAGACAGCACTTAACACACACTGTGGCCAGTCTAGCCAGCCTTCTCACAAAACTCTCTGACCTGCCACAGACAAACAATTTATCCAGAAGTTGGGCACCGCCACCAACAGATCCTCATAAGAACCTTTTCATGATAGACTGCTCATATTAGTATTTTTTAAAAAAATGACAACTGGCCAGCTCTGAATTGGAAATTTAGGCATGTATGAACTCTCACTGGGATGCTGCTGCAGTGTTGGTCATTGTAGTCCAACTTTTTGCTGTCTTCATTTACTACAGATTCTAGTTTGGCAGAAGGATGTACATACCCTAGGCTCCTTCATAGCTTGCCAGCCATCCTTAAAATCCAATAATTTGTTCATAAAAAGTGCCATGAACGGAAAGGTCTTCAGAATCTACCAGGATGGTTTTTATTCAGCCAAGAGCTACTACACAGAGGTTGAAATTAATGAGCCTAATTAGTAATGCCCATCAATGGGTGTACTCTGAGGAGGACTGGCATTGAATTCCACCATATGAAAATAGCTGCACCCTTCCCATTCTGCCACATCGGCAGCAAATGGAGAAAGCTAATAATAACATTGATAATTCTGCGTCCACTAATATCAGAAAGGTATCTTGCTGGTATCTTCAACTTTGGACCAATAATGCAATTTTGTGTGGTTTTGTAATGTGGATGTCTATATGGATGGAATGGAGAGCTAAGTGCTCTAAAGAGAGTGCTCTGAACCATCTTGGAGAGCGCTGAAGAGGAGACCGTCTCTTTTACTTCAGGCTAAGCCCAAGTAACTGTAATGCAGCCCTGGGCTTCTCAGGAATGTTGACATTGAACATGCTCATTGTTTTCAAAAGATCATGGTCCCTGCAGTTAGTGGAGTGTATATGAGCTGTTGTCTATGACTGTTCAGTGACTAGTCTGTCGTTTTCTTGCATGTTATATATTTTATGCCCAACAGCTCCCTTCCCACTTTTCTATATCCAGTAGTACCTTGGTTTACAAGCTTAATCTGTTCTGGAAGTCCATTCTTAAACCAAAGTGTTCTTAAACCAAGGTGTGCTTTCCCATAGCAACTGGGGACTCAATTTCCTAATGGAACACACTCAAAAGGAAGTGGAACATGTTATGCTTCCAAGGCAAAGTTCACAAACCAAAACACCTACAGTGGTACCTCGGGTTACATACACTTCAGGTTACAGACTCCGCTAACCCAGAAATATTACCTCGGGTTAAGAACTTTGCTTCAGAATGAGAACAGAAATCATGCTTCGGCAGTGCGGTGGCAGCAGGAGGCCCCATTAGCTAAAGTGGTGTTTCAGGTTAAGAACAGTTTCAGGTTAAGAACAGACCTCTGGAATGAATTACGTTCTTAACCCAAAGTACCACTGTACTTCTGGGTTTGCAGTGTACTTAATCCAAGTTGTTCATAAACTAAGCTGTTCTTAAAGAATGATACCACCGTACAGTATTGAGTCACTGTCCTGTGTATTATGCATATTGAATGCTCCCTGCTTGCTTACCTGTGTGGAATGCTAGTCCTTCCACCCAGTTTGCAGGAGTCCTGGGGACATTCCTGTTCACTGTTTTGTGTCTCAGGACTTCAAGATCTGTAAGCCTTGCAGCGGGGATGGTATACTCCTCCACCCATGGGCCAACTTTGACAGATTGACAGCACCATCAGCCTGTCAATCACTTGACAGTACAATGACGTCAGGCAACTCATTTTCCTTTAACCTCATGGTTTATGGCAAATGCACAACCCTTTGCAACCACTGGTGATCAGCTGATCGTTGGTACTTTTAAAACCCTTGCAGGTGCTTCCATAGTATTTGGAAAGCACAGTTGCTCACAACTGGGTGATGTTGGTGCTTGAAAGAGCTGTGCTGTCTCCTCAGCTGCACTAGAAAGTTCTTGATGTGCAGCCAGTTTCAGTGGAGCTCACAGTTGACTCCAGACAGCTTTGTTAGCAAGCCCCATTATGAAGCCATGTTCTTGCCTGCCTCATAGTGGATATCAGCAGGTGTGGGCAGGGCTGGCTACCTATGAGGCAAGGTGAGGCAACTGCCTCATGCAGCAGGACCACAGGTACAGCAGACCTCAGTGTGGATCTTTCTTCCGTACTTGCAGATCTTCACTGAACCCTTCTCTGGCAGAGAGGAGGACGCCATTTTGTGCTTTGCCTCAGGTGCCAAACTGCATTGGGCTGCCTCTGGGTGTGGCTTGGCGAAAGCAGCTTCTTAGGACAAATTGCAACCCATGTAGGTCGTCATTGGGTCTACAGGATGGAGCTTCTCCATCCTGCCTTACAGGCTTTAGAAAAATCAGTGTTCACAAGTGTTGGAAGAGCACATTGATCTCAAGCCAGGCTGTTTGTACAAAGTCCCTTTTCACCAGAGTTCCCCTTTGTGCGCTCTAGGCATGAGGCCAGTGATGTAGCCCAACACAGTCTCACTTGCTATTTTTTAACATGTTTATTTACTGATTACATGCGATTTGGTTTACCTGTCTGGGGTTTATATATTGCAGGCTGAGCTGTGACCAACTACAGAGTTTGCATTAAGGAAAGGGCTTTACTAGTGCTGTTTTTATTATTATCTGTATTTTACTAGATTTGTGTTTAATATTGTTTTAATTCTATTAAGAGTTGAATTACTTTTTGGCAATTATCTTTTATATGCTTTTAGCTTTTTGTATTTTATCACTGCTGCTCACTCATTTGTGTGAGCCTCTTTGAGTCCCAACCTGGGCAAAAGGTGGGATATAAATAAATATAATAATAATAATAATAATAATTTGATGAAATCTTAAGTTCAGTTGTGGCTGCGTGGGAAGCGATGGGGACGTTATTTTGGGCTCTGAAGGGAAATAATTGATGTGACTCTTCCTTGCTGGAGTCATGTTATGCAGTCCCCGGAGACAGGACTGTTATGTGAGGGAGTTGAGGTTACCAACCTCCTCCTTTCCCAGTTCTGCCCAAGTCTGGCTCCTCTGCTAATGGAGGTTTGCCAGGGTTACATTGGCATAACCCTGGCGGCACTAGTGTGGCTCCCCAATGCCAGCGTTTCTTCAAGGTTTCTTCACTGGAGCAGCAGTGCTTTCACCTGTGATCTGCTGCTGGGTGAAACTGACATCGCTCTGCCCCTCATATGGAGGGGCAGGCTGGAATGCGGGGCCAATGCAGCTTGTTCCTCCCTCGGCTTCTTTAAACTGCTCCTGCCCCCAGATGAGTGATCCCCAGCACAGTTTAAGGCTCAGCTGGGAGGCAGGCGCCTTCGCAACCCCCAGCTGAGCAGAGCAAACAAGCTGCATTGTCCTGGCTTGCTCTGCCTGAAATATATATCTCTGGAGTGTCAAAGGCCATCCATGATGGCAACTCACAGAGCTGATAGAACATGTGTAGTACAGTGGTACCTCTAGTTACAAACTTAATTCGTTCCGGAGGTCCGTTCTTAACCTGAAACTGTTCTTAATAAGAGGCGTGCTTTCACTAATGGGGCCTCTTGCTGCCGCTGCGCTGCCGGCACACGATTTCCGTTCTCATCCTGGGGCAAAGTTCTCAACTCGAGGTAACTCTTCCAGGTTAGCAGAGTTTGTAACCTGAAGCGTTTGTAACCGGAGGTGTTTGTAACTCGAGGTACCACTATAATTCCAGTATAACTCTTGGGGACTGCAAAGCTTATGTTGCAAGAACTGTCCATTTATTTCCACCCTCTGTTTCCTGTTTCTTTGATCAAGTGTCAGTCCATAAGATAAGTCATCCTGTTTATTCAGCAAGTTCTGGTGAGGAACCTCATCGAAAAGATTAGAGAAGTTCAAGACTATATAGATAGAGGTGAGCTGATGGACATGCTTGAGAACCCCTTCAGACAATTAAAAAATGTTAGTTGGACCATGCATCCCATAGTAGAAGTCCTGTTGATTTCTCTTCAAACACTGTTTTTTTTTGTTTTTGTTTTTAAAAAAAACTTTAGTGGTGCTTTTTACCAATTTACTTGCGAAGCACATCAGGTGCATGGATCTGTGATTTCCTGGCTTTCCCCAGAACACTGTTTCAATATTGGTGTGAAATGGGCTACTTTCCAATCTTATGGTATGAAAGCCACGGACAGGTTGCATATTTTTTGTTAGATAATCAACGATGTTACATCTGAATTCTTTCAAAATTCTCAGGAGTATATCATCCATACCTGCTTTTTTTTGTTTTATAAATTATCTGTAGAACTTCATCTCGTTACTTCTTTTATTCTATGTATAATTCTTCCAATGTCCTAGCAGGAAAGAGCAATCCATGCGTCGGTATGTCATCAGTATCTTTTGCTGTGAAGACTAATGCCAATAATTCGTCTAGTTTCTTTGCAACCTCCCTATTTTCTTCCTGTAGTTATTTTACTTATTTGTCATCTGGTGCGACAACAGCCTTCTTGGCTGGTTTCCTATTTCTGATGTAGTTCTGATGATGATGATGATGTTGTTGTAATGTTAGCCACAAGGACCACGACTGTAAAGAGAAAATCGGGGCATCTCTAGGATGCTTTTCTGTATGCTGGGTAGGAGATGTGCTGCTGGACCATATGGTCAGGGAGCACATCCCATAATATAGAGGTCACATCTGAAAAGTGTGTCCTTCCACAACCTCTAGTCTGGGATATGAGGCTGGGCATGACCCTTTCATCTTAGTTGAAACTGGTTGAGTAAAACAGGATGGTTTATCTTTGAATGTCTGGAAGGCTGCAATGACCATTAGCTCTGTCTCCCAAAATGGAGGTCTGACAGGCCGAGAGCTAGATGTGATGTACTTTAGACTTCCTACTCCTAATCTCCTTAACCTCACCATCTGCTGCCATCACTGTTAGATGATAACAGATACAGTTTTGCCATGAGGCCAAAACAGCACTTAAACTGTTGCAGTCCCATTGCACCAATCTTTAACTCTTAGGAAGATACAGGTGTCTAAGGTGATAGCGTGTTCTGGCAAAGGACAAAGCTTTTATTTTATTTTTTCACCGATAACTTTAAGCTAGAGTGATGGAACATCATGGGTAGGTTTTTTAGCTACCAGTCAGAAACATTATTTGTTCAGAAAGAAATGTAAGATCAGAGAGAAGCACAATAGAATTACGTATAAAATCAAACTTAGTAGCAGAGTTCAAACTCCTGCCAGGGTTGTTCTGTTTTTAACATAAGCTTCACCTGTAAACATTGACAAATGATAGTGCTCAAATTCACTCCGTCCAAAGATCTACCTCCTAATAGAGTTACAGAGCAGGCCGGGCAAGTTTCTTTTTGATCAGTTGGCAACCTTGTCTTTAACAACGCTAGGCCAGCCAGTCTGCCTTTGGTACATACATTCAGCCTGGCATTGCTTTGTATTTTTCTCTGCCTGGTGGGCATGACTGGTACCAAATTGTGTGGGAAACTGCCCTGCTAGAAAAGTCAACCAACAAAATTAAATTAGCACAGGCACAAGCAAAAGAGGATGCCTTCACACCAGTGTGGCTCCCCTTTATCACATATACAGCTCAACAGGACAATGACCTGACCCCTCCAACAGCGTACAAATCGATATGGCTAATCTGACCCAATCCCCCACCCCACCCCACCCCACCGTTTCACACATACAAACAAACCAGACTGCAACCAACTGAATGTACCAACCATGTACCGACCCTCTAATCTCTTGCACTGCCAACAAGAATGAATGAATGAATGAATGAATGAATGAATAAATAAATAAATAAATAAAGGACCTACTCACGTGACCCTGACACAGAAACCCTGCACAAACACTATGCAATAGAATGAAAGATCAGTATCTCCCCTTCTTTCTCCCTTGCTCTCTCTCCCTGCCTACCCCCCCCCCCGGTCACATATGATGTCTGCAACAGCAGCGTCTCACACAGAATGGAACTGAACTGTGAAAAAAGACCATGAATTGAAAACAGAGATGCTAAATGTACCTTTGCTATACAAGAAAATCTGTAATAAAAATTAAATCAAAAAAAGAAGAAAACTGGCAAGCAGGTGCTCATACGAGTATTTAAAGCCCTACATGACCTGGGCGCTAGAGACCTGAAAGATGGCCTCCTTCCCCACATTCTCTCTGGGGGATCAGATCCTCGGAGGTGCCCTTGGGCAGTTTGGGAGAGGGCAGTCTCCATGCCAGGTCCAGGGTTGTGCAATTCTCTCCCCACAGAAGTGCGTCTAGGGATGTTAAATTCTTTTTTATTTATTTATAATAATATTTATTAGAAGTTTAATAATTACAGAAAAAAAGAGAAAAAAGAACAAAAAACATTAAAGAATTTAACAATCAGTACATCAAAAGTAAAAAGAAAAACAGAGAAAAACAGTGCATTAAAGCAACAAAAAGAACAGAAAAATTTTAAAACACATCCAATGTTTCCATATCCGTACTTTTCATTTACTTGTTTCATCGACCTCCTCACACCTTCCTTTTTTGTATTTTAGTTCATAGCTATTTCAGCAAATCCTTTCCATCTTTCTCAAATTTTTTGTTCTATAATTAATCTTAACACAATCTAACTTTAAATTTTCCACTTTGACCCATTGCCAATCAGTTTTCACTTAATTCCTTATAATGTTTCTGCTAAAACCATATAACTTCATTCCAGCATTCTTCTAACATTCATTAATTTTGCAATATTTCTGTAAATATACTCTGAATTTCTTCCAGTCTTCTTCCACCGACTCTTCTCCCTGGTCTAGTGATGTTAAATTCTTGAGAATATTCTCAATTAATGAGAATATTAGAGAGTTTTCATTTAAAATAGGAGAATATTCATTTTAATGCATTGAAAATGATATAATTAGTTAATATACATGTTTATTCATGGGTAAACTTTTTCAGATAGAAACAAAAAACTGTAAAGATATGTTTATTCAATGGGGCAATGCCGGGAATTCCATTCTTTGATTTTTTGCACCAAACTTGAAATTAAAAATTCAACACGAAAGACTCACGTTAATCACTAAGCCTGCCACTTACCATATATTTACCATCAACTTGAATTATAATTATGTTGTGTGTGTATGACTTTTAAAGTAAAAGGAATACAGTATAAAAAAAATCTCAGGTCCGCTACATGAGTATGTTCTTTAATAAGCTTATCTACATACAGAAATGTCAACTGTTAAAATCAAGGCCACCTCACGTGCTGTTACACATAATTTTATAGGCCTAGGTACTTTAAGTGTATAAAGCAGGTACTGTATAGGCCCTCCAGATGTTTGGGACTACAATTCCCATCATCCCTAGCTAATGATGGGATGATGGGAATTGTAGTCCCAAGCATCTGGAGGGCTGGAGTTTGCCTATGCCTGGTATAATGCATTAAAGCTACTTTCTGTAAAAAAACACAAAACACCCCACACTGTATGGCCAAGGGTATAGAATTGCTAAGAATAAGGTCACACCAAAATAGAAAAAAGGCTATTACATATGGTTGAAATACATACGAATTCAAATGTTCATCAAATTAAATGAATAGCATGTTTAAAACTAAAAAAATGTTTTCTGTAGCTCACGTTTCAGAACTGCCAATGGTGAATGACACAATGCCCAGTAATGTAACTGGATAAAAAAAACCATTATTCATTACTTACACTGGCAATATCACAGCTTGACTTATTATTTACTAGATTTTTTAAGTGTGTGTTGTAAAACTAGTTCTTTCCTTAGAATTTACAGTTTGGAGAATATTTTCTGAAGAACTTTCTAGGACAAAATATTCTCGAATATTCTCATTCACGAGAATATTGTCACATCACTAAGCGCGTCTGGCACCGTTCTTAGTGTGTCCTTCTTATTCCTCTCACCTTGGTCTTTGACAACTGAATGTGTGTTTTCAGGAACCCTGTGACTTACAGTTTTGAACTGTTTTTAATATTGAATTTTAATTAGTTGGTAAACGGATCCTGGGATCTAACGGAGAAGGGCAGGAAATAACATTGAGTAAACAATAATAACCTTATCCACAGTACCAGCCTGTTTTGCACCAGCCTACCTGCCTGAACTGATCACCTTCATGTTGTTCCTTAAAGGCTTGATCTTTGGGGCATAGTTATCCATTCCATGAATACTTTTGGTGATGTGATGCAACTGGTGGCAAATTATCATTGGATTTTCTGTGCCTGGCTACCTGGCCCCAGGGTGCAGACTTCTTTAAATGTCTAACTCCACAAAGGCGTCTCGCCCCAACACCCGCCTGCTATAGTAGCATAATGTTTGTGATGCTTATAAACTGGCAGTAGGTGGTGCTGCTAGGTCTGATTACATAACAGCATAATGTAGCAAACAGAGGGGCTGTTCTTGAAAAGGCCCTTGACTTCTCTGTGGTAGACCGGAAGAAGCCATTATAGTTCCTTGGAAGGAGATGATGTTTACTTTACATTAGAGTGGTAATGAGTTTTTCATGGGAGATATTCAAGCAAAATCTCCTAACTCTTAATTTGCTTGCAGAAATTCAAATTCATATTCTCGTAATTTGATTTCTACCCCAACATCAGCAGTTAAGCATGCTGTGGGGCTAGAATATTTTAGGAAGAAGCAAGGAGCCAGCAAGTTGATACTTAAAACATTATTTTAAAACACATTACAGTGGTACCTTGGTTTACGAACTTAATCCTGTCCGGAAGTCCGTTCTTAAACCAAAGTGTTCTTAAACCAAGGTGTGCTTTCCCATAGCAGCGGAGGAATCAATTTCCAAATGGAACACACTCAACAGGAAGCGAAATATGTTCTTATTCTAAGACAAAGTTCACAAACCAAAACACCTACTTCCGGGTTCTTAATCCAAGTTGTTCATAGACTAAGCTGTTCTTAAACCAAGGTACCACTGTACTTAAAAAAAAAAAAAGATATACCTCAAAGCCATAATTTCAGAATTCTAAGGAATTTTAAATCAGAAATGTATTAAATTTCAAATCTTTTACCTTGTTTCAGCTCTGCACTGTACAAGTAAGCAACTACAGAGAGGAGACAAGGACAGATTGCTTGCATAAGAGGATCTTCGGTTAAGAAAGAGCAGTCGACCAAAGTGTGGTAGGCAACTTTTTTAAAGTCTTGGTTGTTGTAATGTGGGTTACAAATTAGCAGAATGGACCTACTGGTCTCTGTGAGGCTCTGCTTGAAGCCAATGGAACCCTTGCCTCTACTTTCAACAGGAGGGAGGTGAGCTCTCAAATTCTTTTTAGCCTAACTAAGGGACACTTGCTCAGGAAATCTGATTACCATCTGCCAGCCCATCAATAATGGAGCTTAGCAAAACAGCTTCGCTCCATCTGATTACTTGCTCTAGGAATCACACAGCAGCCGCCCACCATTCTAAGTGACCCAGGCTGGCAGATGATGTGCAAGGAGGGGCCAGAATTTGCACTCCAAACTTCTACCTTGTTAGTTCTCATTTCTGTAACTCGGTTTTTCCATGGCTCTTTGTTTATTCCTTCCAAAATAAGCTACAACGTGTGCATTTCCGCTATGCCTTAACACTTGGGGTATCCTAGAAGGTTTTGTTCAGGTTTTAAATGCTGATGTTTCGCTTTGCATTGAATCAGCATGAATGATTTTTGCCACCAAAAATGAAGGACTGCCACTGGCAGAGATCCTACTGGAAAGGTTTAACACGTCATCTTAATGGTTCATACTTAGACAAAATAGATGCCATCATAAGTTAACAGTGAATATTATCACTTAATGTAAAATGTGAAGATTCAGATCTGAACGTCAAATCTGCAAAATGGGGTTTCACTTCCAACCCGGCAAAAGCACTATTTAAAATGCATGTAACCATTTAAATCAGCCTTTCTCAACCTGTGGGTGCCCTGTGGGTCTCATCACCCCTAGCTAGCAAGGCCAGAGCTCAGGGGTGATGGGAGTTGTAGTCCAACAACATCTGGGGACCCACAGGTTGAGAACTGCTGATTTAAATGTTCTCATGCATCATCCCCAAACCAGCACACAACTTTGTGCATGTGTTTGGGCTTCGGCCAGATTGGATGGCTTTAAAAAAGGATTGGACAAATTGATGAAGGATAAGGGCATCAATTCCTGCCAACCTAGCAGTTCGAAAGCACGTCAAAGTGCAAGTAGATAAATAGGTCTACTTCTCCAGCGGGAAGGTAAATGGCGTTTCCATGCGCTGCTCTAGTTCGCCAGAAGCGGCTTAGTCATGCTGGCCACATAACCCGGAAGCTGTACGCCGGCTCCCTCGGCCAATAAAGCGAGATGAGCGCTGCAACCCCAGAGTCATTCACAACTGGACCTAATGGTCGGGGTTCCTTTACCTTTACCTTAAGGACATCAATTGGTACTAGCCAAGATGTGTATGCTCTGCTTCCACTGTCAGGGGCAGTAATGCTTCTGAACACCAGTCCTGGAAACCACGCGGCAGGAGGTAGGGCAGAGTGCCCTTGCGCATAGGTCCCTCCTGCGGATTTCCCATGGGTACGTCCCATTTAGTCCGGGATGCTGGCCTGGACGGGCCATTGGTCTGATCCAACAGCCTCTTTTTATGTTCTTGCCAATTTAAGCTCACTTTTGGATATTGCATGTGTTTGGTTGACCTTGCTCCCAAATAATCAGGAATATCCAAGTTGGATTTATTTTGACAACTGTCAAAAATTCAACGCACCTAGTTTCAGCAACACACCTAGTTTCAGCTCTAATTTTTTCAAAGTAAAATGATTGGTGGGTTGTTTTTTTAAAATAAAATTTTCATTTTTAACAGCATTATTTATATTAAAATCATTTTGAAATTTCACACATCTGAGATTACTTGAATCTTCAGACTTCTCCCTGCCCCCCCCGTTTCAAATATTTGTCTATTCTTTCTACTGCATCTAATTACATTTTCCAAATTCATTTTATATCCACTTTTTATCTTTAACCTTATTACATTATAAATGTTATAAGAATCCTGCTAATGTTTTTAAATATCTACAGTGATCTTTAAGGTACTCTATAATTTCCCCCCATTCCTTAGTAATTTTCTTCTCATCTTGGTGTCTGATCTTCATGGTAATTTTTGCCGTTTCGGCATAGTCCATCATCCAGGTTATCCATTCTTCTATGATTGGGACTTTCTTTTCCTTCCATCTCTGGGAAAAAAGCATTCTTGCGGCTGTTGATGCATGCATAAACAGTCTTTTCAAATCCTTTGGTATTTCATCACCTGTTGTTCCTAATAAGAAAACTTCTGGCTTTTTGACAAAGGTTATCTTAAACATTTTTTCAATTCATTATATATCATTTCCCAGATTTATTTTGTTATTTTGCATGTCCACCACATGTGGTGCAATGTGCCTTCTTTTTCCTTACACTTCCAATGTAAGTTGGAAGTGTTTTTATACATTTTTGCTAATCTTATAGGAGTCAAATACCAACGATACATCATTCTCATATAGTTCTCTTTCAATGTACAACAATCCGTAAATTTTTAATCCTCCTTCCACAACTTTTCCCATGAGTAAAGTTGTATATTATATTCAGTATTTGATATTGGGCCCCAATATGACTATGATTGTAAGTCCAATCTTACATGACACTCAGTGGGTGAACCAACAGACTTAGAAATAATAGGCAAGAATTATTATTTATACTGCTTAATGCCAAAATAGCCTTCTAAGCAGTTTACAAGTGTCAAAACCAATGTCACACAAGCATTAAAATATAAACAACTATAATTAGGGTGCACAATTAATAGAATTGTTTAAAACTTTTAAAAGATAAACACCCATAATTAAAATATGCAGTAATAGGATACTTGAGTCCATAGAGAATATTGAAGAAGCGAGAGATATCAAATGGTAGCATTTGAGTAACAAAATAAAGAAGCAAGCCACACCTTGAGGACCTTGTCTGTCCGAGCAGAAGGGATGGGTTCTGTCTACTAATCCGTAATATACGGCCTTTTCTATTTTGAACTCTTGTGATCCCTCTGGAGTGAAAATTTTTAAGGATTAGCTGGGGGCCTGGAGCTTCAGTTGAATATTCATGAGGCAGGGCCTTCTCTCCCTCCTCTTCCCACCTCCTGCTGTAGCTGAATCTCGCCTCTTTATTCAGCTGAGCCGAGAGTCTCTGCAGTGCATTAGGAGAGCTGGCAAAACATTCTGTATCAGCAGGACAAGGGGAGAGCGAGGCATCAGCATTATCCTTTGGAACTTTGTCCTGTCTCCATTTGTTATTGAAAAGTATAAATGCAGAATAAGCTGCTGGAAAGGCAAAGTCAGAAAAAAGAAAGTGTCACTATTTGGGGGCTGCTTCAGACAAGGGCAGTTTTCCTAAATAGATGTCTCTTCCATGTGGACCATGAAATGGCTTGGCATGCAGTAGGAAGCCCTGGCTGGTGATGGGGGCGCACCATGTATGGTGTGGGGAAACAGGCACCTCTGCATTCATCACATGTGCTTTATCCAACACACCTCCATCCTCCTTCCAGTTGTGACATGTTTGCTCCAAGGAACGCTGTCTTATCCACTTGCCTGATCATGTAATGAAACATCACTCAGGAATGTCAATTGTCACATCTTAGCATTTCAGGAGAGGAGAGCACAACGGAGCGCTGTCTGCAGTGTATTTAGATTAGGATGAGAGCCAAATCAAGGACCTGGAGACTTAAATGAGTCACAGGCTAGATATTGGGTGGGTGGGTGTTTTGGTCAGAAAAGGCAGGCTGTTGGAGGAAGGTCTAAGAGGAGTGTTGGTGTTAACGATAACGGGGAAGGGTGAGTAAAGATTGAGAAAGTCCGAGTGGAGCATCTTTAGTTAAAGGGCCTGAAAATGCAGAGCAACACCTTCATGGCCTAGGAATGGCTAAAAGAGCAGGCAGGAGGAGGAGAAGGTGAAAACTGTGACTGATGAGGCAGCTGCTGGGGGCAGGGGTGGGAGAGAAGGTCCTTCCTGTTTGCATCTCTTGGCAATGGCAGACGGGGCTGCAGATGGGAGTATCTCAGCCAGCGTGTTGCTGAATAGATGGTTGTGGAGGGCAAACGCTAGAATCAACTGGGCTGACTCAACAACAGCACACTTACGCAGCGCTAGCTGTGACACCCCCACATCCACTGGTGTCTCCTGGCACTGAAAAGGAAGGGTGGGGAGGCTGCCCCCTCCAACAAACAATTTGCCTCATCGGTTGTTTCTGCTTCCGAACGTTGCAGGTGTATTCACATGTAATGGTGAGCCAAATCACAGTTAAGTGCAAAGGTTTGGGCTCCTAGGGTGAAGATTGTGGCCACTGCACTCCTTGGGAGTAAGTAATGGTTTGGCATAGTGTGTTGTTTGAACCCAGGCTCATGGTTTGTCTGGTGTGAGACAAATCACAAGCCTGGGTTTGTACTTCAGCTAAACCCAGCAGTCACTTCACCCTAGCTCAGCAGCAGGGTTGCGAGAGGTGTGCTGTGGCCGCAGTAGTTCATGGAAAGCCATGGTTTGGCTTTGTGTTACATGTGAACCAGGCCAAAGTGTGTTTCTCATGACTCCCTGAGATGCCTCATTAGGTGGCTTTCCACTCTGAAGGTTGTTCCCATTACAACTGAACAGATGACAGAAGATGTTGTCTTCCTGTCTGGTAGATCAGATTTTCAGTTATTTCCCCCTTCCCCTCAGGCACAGTCCACCATGCCTGCCTACCTGTAGTTCACTTTTGGTGCAATCAGATCATATCCCACAGGATCCTGAGGGGAAGGGAAGTTGATACAATTGACGGGTTAGGGCCAGTAAATGGTTTGTGGAGTAAGAGACAGCTGTGTTTCCTGCACATTCATGAAGTCCGTTGGCACTCGTTTTAGCCCCCACACTCTTCCCAAAGAGACATAATGCTGACTGGCAGCTCATCACCAGCTTGCCGGTCTACCAACGGCATTCAGTTCCTGTTGCTCTCTGCTTGCCATCCCCAAATCTGACAAGCCACTGTACATTCAGGATAGCGCAAAGAGCAAGAGCTGGGGCACAGCATGCTCTCCCTGCTTCTCCAGAGCTGATGCCAAGTTGAGGGCCCTCCTTGATAGCTCCTCCTCACCGGTCCAGAGGGAGCAGGCAGGTGCTTCTCCTCTTCGCATCCATCGTCAGGGCCGCAGTTCACTCAAGAGAGCCAGCAGGTGTGCAGGCCGTGACAGTCACTGTTGCTGCTTGTTCACCTGTGGTGAACGTTTGGTTAAGACTGCGGAGATCTTCTTTTTAGCCTATGAGTATCTTGTTTTGGCTTGTAGTCTGCTGTGTATAGCCAACAAATTTCTGTAACGTTGCACAAGCGGCATCTTTATTAAATAGCTACGCTATAGAGCTGCCTTCTACTTAATCTTGCTGTTAGTCCAGCTAACCCAGTGCTGCCATCTTTGACTGCACAAGGCCCAGCAGGGCCTCCGGCTGAGGTGTCTTCCCCAGCTCTGACACCTGAGAACCTTCAACAGGGGATACTGAGTTGAACCAGGGACTGTCTGCATTCAGGGCATGTGTTCAACCACTGAGCTGTGGCCTCTCTGTTAGGGTTACGATACAGGGAAGTATATTGCTAAAATGTGATCATTTAAGCTTGTAGAGTTTGCATGCCTTTGTTAGGAGTACGGAAGCTTTGCAAGTTCACATTCTGTCTGTTAGATACTTTTGGACATGTATCTACATATGACGCAAATCATATGCAAATTTAATGCAAATATATGCTCTCTTACTTTCAGTGGGTTGGAGGGACCAATCTGCATACAGTGTACAGGGCCAGAAAATCCTATGGGGCATCTTGCATAGGTTGCCCTATTCTATTCTGGTGGTGGTTATCCTGTTTCATGGGGCATTCCAATAGGTCCCTTCCTGGGAGATATTCACATTGGAAAGTGGGCATTCTAATCACCTAGTAGCTGTTCCTTCTTCTTTACAGCTGGAGGACATAATCCCAATTATGTACTTTGGCGCAGGGAGCTGTGCAAAACTTTGGCAGTTGTGGGAATAAGTTCTTCCAACAAACCTTACCACCTCCAAGAGTACTTCCTGGTTTTTATCCTCTGTAGCCTGAAGAATCTTCTTTCAAACTGGCTTCAATCAAAACTGCAATACTATATGCATTTACCTGGGAGTAAGCCTCATAGAGGGATGCGGTTGGCACTGCGGTCTAAACCACAGAGCCTAGGGCTTGCTGATCAGAAGGTTGGCAGTGTGAATCCCCATGACGGGGTGAGCTCCCATTGCTCTGTCCCTGCTCCTGCCCACCTAGCAGTTTGAAAGCACGTCAAAGTGCAAGTAGATAAATAGGTACCGCTCCAGCGGGAAGGTAAATGGCGTTTGCTCTGGTTCGCCAGAATCTGCTTAGTCATGCTGGCCACATGACCTGGAAAAACTGTCTGCGGACAAACGCCGGCTCCCTCAGCCAGTAAAGCGAGATGAGCGCCGCAACCCCAGAGTTGTTTGTGACTGGACTTAACTGTCAGGGGTCCTTTACCTTTACCTTAAGCCTCATGGAACGCAGTGGGAATGATTTCTTAGTTGACTTAGGTGTGTTCTAAGAGTGCCTCCCTTGAAAACACCTCACATGAACCTGAGGCGGCTCTGTGGCATGAGAATTGCGGCCCTGTGCTAGAGTGCTTCTGGCTTACTTAGGGGACCATGTGGAACTGGCAGTTTTGCAGGTACCACATAATACTGATTCTGCACTTGTAAGAAACCACTCTTTCAGCATCTACACGTTGGAACTCACTATCTAGGGACAGTAGGCAGGAGCCTACGCTAGGCTCTTTTCAGAAGCTGCTTAAAACATTTTTGTTTTGACAAGTCTATCCACACATGCAGAAGCTACATGTCTTCTGTTTCATTTTAGCTGCTGTTGATTTTAATCAATTTTTTAATATTTTAAAATACCTATTTCTAACAAGTTTTATCAATAATTTTATTTTTTTTAAATAGTTCAGTAAACCACATAGAGGTTTCCTTAAATTCAAACATTATAAATGTTTTGTTACATTCAGAATAAATGTTACATCTTTATAAGGGTGAATTTTCACCAGGTTTAGGGCAGTTTGTAACCTTCAGATGACATGAGCAGGCTGTGCAATTGTTCTAGTTCCAGCCTTAAAAGATCCTTTACCTGTAGCAGCTGCATGCCCTGAGCCTGACAGCTTTGCAAACAAGATAAACATTTAAAAGCATGGTATGTGTTCAAAATAAACCCTTTGACCTAATTTTGGTGGATGACAACCCTGAATGGAGTTTAGACCTATGATGAAACTAACTTTGAAGGTGCTGCATGGAAACAGACCAGTTTCAAATTCTTTTGATTTAAGTAAATAAGCATGCTTCTTTTTCCCAGATGGAACAAACTGAAGCCTGTGCCATAGTTGTGGAAATACTTGGCCAAATCAGTAGAATTATTATTTTTTTATCTTCCCATGTATTTTGTGTGGTAATATCACAGCGGAAATGGATCTGTAAATCCTTGCAGTTAGCAGAGGTGCACCCACCATCTCTGGTCATCCATAGTAACTTCAGTCCTTGAAGCAGAACACTGAAAATGGAATAGTGCTTATTTTTGTCTGGAGATTGCTGTTCCCCCCCCCCCCCCCCCGTTCCTGGCAGGGTTTATGTGTGCAGCAGATCAGAACAACTAGTGCACCTTATCTTTGAAATCCCATGTTTTGGGCCCCTTAAAGAGCAAGTGAATAAATGCAGCAGGTACTGATGGTTTCTTTGGAGCTGTTACAATCTGCCATGTACAATGAATCCATCTTAGTTTGTGGATTATCGGTCCGGTAGACTGTAACAGCTCTGTCAGCTCCTTCTGGTATGGTATGTCCAAAGGCAAACTAATGTAGCTTATGTGTGGTTTTATTTCTGCTCAGAATATTTTCCATGCAATATGCAATAGAAATCTTGGCTGCTTCCTATTCTACTTCTGAAAAAACAGCTGAAGAGGTTCCAAGGATTTGTGGAAGAAATTATACATACTTGCTATAGCTACATCTATTTAATATACAGTGGTACCTTGGGTTACAAATGCTTTGGGTTACAAATACTTAGGGTTACAAACTCCGCTAACCTGGAAGTAGTACCTCGGTTTGAGAACTTTGCTGCAGGATGAGAACTGAAATTGCACGGCGACAGCGGGAGATCCCATTAGCAAAAGCGCACCTCAGGTTAAGAACAGTTTCGGGTTAAGAATAGACCTCCAGATCGAATTAAGTGCATAACCTGAGGTACCACTGTACTAAAAAAGGTCTGCCACTCCAGATTCCCCCACGCCCTGCTGCCATTGGTTGGAACTGCTCTGACACAATGGAGTGTTAATGGTGAGAGAAAACACCCTAATGGCTTGATTGCTGTGGCCAGATTGCTGACTGGGGCTGGTCATCAGACGTGATCCAAAGTGCTGGTTATAACCCATAAAGCCCTACGTGGCTTAGGTCGAAGCTATCTGAAAGATTGTATCCCCTCATATGGACCTGCCTGGGTTTTGAGAACCTTGAGGCTTTCTCTTGGTCCCACCACCCCCACAGGCACGCTTGGTAGGAGCACAGGAGAAGACCTTCTCAGTGGCTACTCCCAGACTTTGGAAGTCTCTCACTGGAGAAGTTAGACTGGCTCCCTCCTTGTCCTTCTGCTGGCAGCTGAAGATCTCCTTGTTCCAATAGGGTTTGGGGAACTGAAGGTTTTTAATGAAAGGGATGGTTCTTTCCTGTCCTTATTGCAATGTTCTAAACAGATTTTATATAAGCATATAGTTTAAATTCTATTCATGTTTAATTGTTTTCAATGGTTTTTCCCCCTATGATTTTAGCGGTTCTTGTTTCATCTGTATAAAAGCTGCCTTGAGTCCTGTCAGGGAAAAAGGTGGGGTAGTAGTAGGAGTAGCTACAGCAAGTATGTATGTATTAGCTAGAGCTGGCTATATGGGCCTTTCTAGGGTTGTCACACATGCTTTATGTCCTCTGCTTCCTTCTCTTGCAGAAATCAGTCTTAAAGGGCAGAGACAACTTTTGATTTTAAAAAGTATATGTCCTTGGATGTTGGGCAATTGTGGGCCTGGAGATGGAGTTAGGATAGACTAGGGAAAGCCTAACTGGGCAGAGCCTGGCATTCCAGAAGACCGTGACTTAGGCAGGATGGAACCTGGTGGTGGAACCCCATGGCCCCATTTTGATCAGACTAGCTCAGAGGTCTTCTGGCTTTTCCGATCCCAATGTATCCTGTGGGAGATTCTTCTGCCGCTGCCGCGTCTTCCGAGCCATCAGGTATAGGGTAGTATATACCGTATTTTTCGCTCTATAAGACGCACCAGACCATAAGACGCACCTAGTTTTTGGAGGAGGAAAACAAGAAAAAAAATATTCTGAATCTCAGAAGCCAGAACAGCAAGAGGGATCGCTACGCAGTGAAAGCAGCAATCCCTCTTGCTGTTCTATCTTCTGGGATAGCTGCGCAGCCTGCATTCGCTCCATAAGATGCACACACATTTTCCCTTACTTTTTAGGAGGGAAAAAGTGAGTCTTATAGAGCAAAAAATATGGTATATTTAATTAACAACAGCAACCTGGACAGAAAGGGAGGTGGAGAAAGAAGATACCACAGGAGATTGTCAAAAGAAGAAGGCAAATGTGCATTAATAGTCTAACCAGGGTGGGCCAGAAAGAACACGCATCCCAAGCACGTGTGTGTGAAATAGGCATATAAAGATAATTGGTTGTCTGTCTTTTGCTGTTGAAAGTACAGGAGATTTTACTGTATATGGGCTAGTTGTTTTTAATTGAATCATTATGGCTGGTTGCTGAAAGCAACAATAACCTTCGTTTTTTTCAAAAGCTAATAAAATAAAATGATTTTTTTCCTGTTCCCAGTTTGACATAATTCAACATGTTTTTAAGGTGATAGATTAAAGAAAAAAGCCAGTTATCAGAGCCTTGCTCATAGGCTTATAAACCTTCTTCTCACATGCCAGCTCATGCATTCAGCCAGGACGTGGAGGGGAGCAGCATCACAAGGCCATGGCCCTAATCTCCCCATGGAGAACTCTTTCTTGCATTCCTGGCAACATGTGGAGGTCAGTGGCGGGACAGGCAGCCTCAGCCCTCCTCCCCTCCTTGCGTTGACAGGACGTGGGGGCTCTGGATGGTGGGCCCAGGCCTACTGAGGCAGCGCTGTGGCTTCTCCTTGACTTTGTCGGTCAGCCACAACATGAAGGGGCATTCATATATGTGCCTCTTCAGGGAAAGGAGATGTGGGAGCTGTTCTTTACATGGGAAGCAACATTTGAGGAAAGGGAAGGTAAAGGCCCTCTGTGCCTTGGCTCCCTGCGCTCTCCCTCAGCCCTGCTTCAGTAGCAACGCTGAGCTAGGCTGTGAGAAAACTCTGAGAAACAATAAAGTGCTGTGAGGTAAGATGCAGGGGAGAGGCTTTTGCGACCCTCTCCCATGCACTCTTTACCATGTGCAGCTCTGCCTCCACAGTCTGAGGCAGCAGTGCTGCAGAGCATCAGTTGCTGGAAGCCCTGGGGGCTGGAGAGGCCTCTTGCTTTCAGGTCCTGCTTTTGGGTTTCCCACTGGAGCGCCTGGTTGGCCACTGTGAGAACAGGATGCTGGCTAGAGGAGCCGTTGACTTGATCCAGCAGACTCCTCTTGTCTTCGTTGCATCCTCTGCTTTATATGTGAATATGACAGGCATGCGGATAATATAAACGTAGCTGCTCTGTTCCAAATACCGTATTTCACCACGTAATGGTTGCATTTTTAATGCTGATTTTTCTTTTCAAAAAAAGGGGGTGCAACTATTATGCAGTAAATGCATAGTTTAGCCTAGGTCTCTAACCCCGTGAGCCCCACTCGGAAAAATGGGGCTTGCTGCACAGGCCCTGCCTCAGGCATGCGCCCCTCTACCGCTCACTATGAGCCCCAGCTGCCCACCTCCGGGCAAGACCTTGCTGCTGCTGCTGCATTTCTCCTCCATCGCCAGCTGTCTGGCAAGGCCTCCTCAGCCACTGCCACCTTTGCTTCCCGCGCAGGGCTGCCTCATCCTCCATGGGCTGAGGGCCGGCTCTGCCAAGAGGCATGTCCCACAGGCAGGCCTGGGAAATGGCTGCACCAGAACCATTTCATGTACAAAAGCGGGGGGAAGCTGTTGAGCACAACAAATAACACTCCAGAGCAAAACAAAATGTCCCACTGGCAAGGTATTTACACCCCAGCGACTTATCATGTGGTGAACGCTCTGGGGACTGATTTTAGGGTCCAAAAAAGAGAGGATGCGACTATTATGCGGTGGTGACCATTTCATGGTGAAATATGTTAGTTTGGCCTCAAACTTCCAGACAAACACAGCAGTCATTCACTGAATACAGACAGCAGTGGAGGGAAAAGTGTGAGTGAGGTGTGTGGCTATCTATAACTTTTTTGCACAACAGCTTCTGAGCTGACTCATGGTAGGGTAGCAGAGGCAGTCTATCTGGCAGCAAGAACGGCGGAAACTGACTCATTTTTATGCTCAGAGACTTGAGTCCCACTAACACGAGCTGTGACACAACCGTGTTGGAGTATGTAGGTGTGGAAATATGGCGTCACCCATCATATCAACTCCACTCAAAGGAGTGGGTGACATACATAGAAACTTGTGTTTTGTTGGAATAATGGGGTTAACCATAACCTCTTGGGACTCCTTATCTTTGGGTCCAGTACACTTCCAAGTTCCAGGCCCCTTCAGAGCGTGTAGGAGTTCCAGGTCTAGCATGGAGCATAGAAATAAATTGCAGGAAACATTCAAATACAGACAGAATTCTTTACTGTTGCTCTTTAAGCATAACAGTTACAACAGGATACAACCATCTATCCTCCCTGATAGAGGTTTAGTTTAAACTGTTCCATCTAGCCCTAAAGCTGCCAGACCTGCTCTCGCATCTTCACACCACAAGAGCAGCGTTCAGACTAAACATCTCTCTGTGTCCAGCACTGAAACAGATATGTAGGAACATTCTTTAGAGTGACCTTGCACCTGTTGTAAACAAACCAGCTTCAAGCGGCTTTTGGAAACCCTTGTTTCTGGGAATGAATGACTCTCCCCCCCAACATCACCTGCGCTTTCTACCAAACTCGATAATGAAGTGCAGCCCAGTTGCAACCCTAGTCAACTAGACCCCAGTTGCCAAATTTGTGTGCAAAAGCATCTACAAAGAATCTCAAGAGTGCAGTCCTGGCAGTAAGCGCCATGTGGACTTGCTTCTGAGTAAACATGCATAGAATCGGCACTCTAAGATTGCTGCAGTTCTGCTCTCTAGCTGTATTCTTAAAGCGGGGGGAGGAACTATTACTTTACTTCTTTCATTTTTTTAGTATATTTTTAAAATCATTCAGCTTCTGGAGTCTGGTATTTGCAACAACCCCTTTGAGAGTCAGTGTGGTGTAGTGGTTCAGAGCGGTAGACTCGTAATCTGGGGAACCGGGTTTGCGTCTCCGCTCCTCCACATGCAGCTGCTGGGTGACCTTGGGCCAGTCACACTTCTCTGAAGTCTCTCAGCCCCACTCACCTCACAGAGGGTTTGTTAGGGGGGAGGAAGGGAAAGGAGAGTGTTAGCCGCTTGGAGACTCCTTAAAGGGAGTGAAAGGCAGGATATCAAATCCAAACTCTTCTTCTTCTAGTAATTTAAGATGAAACCTACAATTGTTGTGAGGGAAGCAAAATGGGGGGGGGGGGAGCTGCAGAAATTTGTATAAATAAACTTTCCGCATCTAGGCCCTCTGTAAGTTTTTTCTCTAAACTGTGACATCCTAGCAGTCCAGGTAGGGTCTACTGAGGGACACAGGGCTGCTGTCTATAGTTTAATATCACTTGGTGTGAGGTGTGAGACATTTCATGTGATGAGGAGCCAGGAAACAGGCCATGTTTTGAGCAGTCATTCTGTGATGGACAGTAGACTGACCTTCAGCTTACTGGTGACTCTCACCAGACTCCTTCCCTCTGCTTATCGCTAGCCACCCTTCCTTTATGCACTCAACTCTCCATATGGCCTCTTTTGTACCCCATCTCATCCACCACAGCCATCATTCAGCTCCTTTCCGCTGTCTCCAGCTTCCTTTGAGGCAAAACACTCTTGGATGGAAAGGTAACCAGTAACCTATATTTTGTCCTTCATTCAAGTTCCAGTGTCTTTGATTCGGTTTCTGCAGCACTATTTGTGGGACAAATCAAAAATTTGCCTGCTTTACTGTGGGATCTCTGCCTTATTTGGGGGGCGCAGTAGCTGCCTTAACATGGAATATTGAGTGATGCTCCTCCTCTTGAGTCTGAGATTATGATACTGATTTGAAAAAAAGAATACACAATCTTACTCCCCCCCCAAAAAAAAATATCATGGTGAGGAGATAGCCTGGTTTGCTCCTGGGTATTTAAACAAAGGTTTGATTTGCAGAAGTCATCAGGTAAAGCTTTTCATAGCATGGCAGTAAACATTATCACCTACTAACGTCTGGATACCAAGCTGCTGTGAAACAGACAACTGCAGGACTTGCATGCTTCAAACGTTGGCAACCCTTGAGAGTGAGGCCCCTGTGAATAATAAAAACAGGGAATTGGCCCTTTGCACACTGCAGATAAGTAGCAAATGCTTCATACAAGCATTTCCTCCCCCTTCTGTGATTGCTGCCATGCTTATCATTTTCTTCTGTGTTCCAATTTCCAGGGACAGATCCATGGATTTGTTGATGACTTTCACGTGGATTATAATTTAGCCTGTGGCGATCTGCTGTGGTCCGTAGAAGAACAGACCATCCACCTTTCTGCTGCTTTTCTGTTCAAGCTGAAATCCTAAGGTAGATTATTACTATGATCAAAGACTCATTAAATAAGGCACTGGACTAATTTCAGACGTGTGGTCTACTGGAGGACAGAACTGGGGAGCTTTCACTTCACAAGTTTACACCACGGATTATTCTGTGATCAAAACCTCTTGGCTTGTGTGGATTCACACATCCAGTGGGCAGAACCAGAGGTTGGTGGATGCAGAAAGATCCAACAGCTTGGAAAAGTTTATTCTGAGAGAGATCTGTGATCGTATAGCAGAAGTTTTGTCTTTAATATGCAGTGTTGGGGCCTCTGATGAGCCCCACAGGGTATTCAATACTCTTTACATCATCATCATCATCATCATCATCATCACCATCATCAATATTACTATTATTAATTTTACCACTCTGGGCAGCTCACAGCACACACCAAAACACATTAAAACATCAAACATTAAAAACTTCCCGATACAGGGCTGCCTTTTGATGACTTTTAAAAGTCAGGTAGTTGTTTATTTCCTTGCCATCTGATGGGAGGTTGTTCCACAGAGGGTGCAACTACCAAGAAGACCCTCTGCCTGGTTCCTTGTGATCTTGCTTTTTGCAGTGAGGGAACCACCAGAAGACCCTTGGAGGAGGACCTTAGTGTCTAGGCTGGAGCGGTGGGGGTGGAGATGGTTCTTCAGGTATACTGGGCTGAGGCCTTTTAGGGCTTTAAAGGTCAGCACCAACACTTTGAATTGTGCTCAGAAACGCACTGGTTGTCAATGAAGATCCTTTAGGACTGGTGTTATATGGTTCCAGCGGCCGCTCCCAGTCACATGAAGGGGATAACACACAAGCGCTAACCAACCCTGCCCCTAGATGTCAGCTTGGTGGTCTGCAAAGAAAAATCCTGTCCACAAACAGCTATTCCCTGTGTAGGCTTCTTCTTTGCTGATGACCACATGAACATGCATATGTTTAAATAAGGGCGAGGCAGCAGGCTTGCTACCAGGGCCAGGAGTGCCACCCTGCTCCTTAGTATTGCATGATGCTCCATTCACACAAGCAATGAATGAAGGGGGACTATGCTGCATCCTGTAAATAGTCTAAGGCAGTTAGCAAGGCCATGTGGAGTCAGCATTCTTTGAGTGAATTAATGATGGAGAGCACAGAATCAGGTTGTGGTGGCTATACTGAATTAATACAGAGTATTATGTGTATAGCATTAATTGACTACAGGTACAGCCCAATGCATACTTACGTGTGTGTGTGTGTGTGTGTGTGCGCGCGCGCGCATGCATACAAAATAAACACACCAATGATTGCTTTGTAAGGCTGCAATGTTCACTAACTTAAGGTAAGTCGTGTTGAAATTCGGTGGGAATTATTTTTGTGTAGGCACACACAGAATCCAGCTGCAACAGTTGCTCCACCTGGCATGGTCACCATCACTTCTAATGCCATTTGGATAAAAATCATGACAAACTCAATCTCTGGGCTGCGGGAAGAAAGTGCCACTTAATCCATATGACACTGGAGAAAAGTCTGAAAAATTATTTCCCTCTTCATTTCATTCTTCACCCTCCAAATTGCTAACAACATAGAAGATTTGGAGAGAGGTTTCTGTGGGAAGGAGGGAGAACAAAAATCTCCAAAAGTTATCCAAAACATTGCAGGTAATTTTTATGATAACTACAGACTTTGTACAATCCAGCTGCAAAATTTGAGGGTTGGGCCTTCAGAATTTTTAAAGTATGGAGTTCATAGGCAAATGTTTTTTTAAACTTCAGTTTTTTTGCCTGAGGTGTGAATGCAACTTGGGAAGCTTAATAAGAATCCATTCCTCTGGCCAGTTTGTGCAATGATATATTGAGCTCATAGAGGGAACTCTCAAAAATTGCCTTATGCCAACGGAAGTGGCTGGGTTCCATTTTTCTGCTAGCTCTGATAACGGATGGATTTTCTCCCGGCTTCAGCTGTTCTCCCTGTGCTTCCTTTTCCCTTGAATTCCAGCTCACGGCCTAGCATGTTGTAGTGAGGACTCCAAGCCAAGCACACCCTCAGGCAGCCCCTCTCAAGTCTTCTGTGACCAAACGTGTGTTTCTCTCGCCATGATATGTGGGTGTGTTTTAATCCTTCTCTAAATGCAGAGAGCAATACTTGATCGGCAAGGAGCTGCCTGTGTGGGACACTGGTCATCGTTTTGTTGTTGTTAGAGGTGTTGCTAAGGACTTAAAAGATCCAGGGCGCAGGCCCATACACACAGATATGTGTAACATTTGCATAGGCTACCTTGTAAGTATAGGTGCACATTTAAATAAATTATGCTGCTCCTTAATTAATTCTCCCGGTGTAATATCCTACTGAGTAGCTCAGATCATACTGGTAGCATCTGGCTTCGCAGCATCTCTGTGCTGGAACCACTGGCTGTCTTGGACTGTCTTGAGAAGATGGGGGAGAGAAGGCAGAAGAGAGAAAAGGGATGATTTCAGTCAAGTCAGTTCCCAACAGGACACTGTAGACACCCTGTTCTGGGCCCTATCCATTGTTGCCACTCTCAAGGCCTCTCCTGATATCTGTAGGTTTCAATCTGACCCATGATCTGTGGACTAGAAAAAGGCTGAGAAGTGTTGACTTATTCTGTGCCTTCACCCTAGAAGCTGTCGCTGTTACAACTAGCCAGGCTAATAGCTGTTCCTAGTTGTAACTCTAGGACATGGAGAGGGGCACAGTGCTAGTAATACTCATCAGGAAGGTAGAAGAAAGCTCCAAGCTAAGCACAAAAAATAAAAATAAAAATCACTGACCATCAGTAGCTGTCGCTGTGTCTTGGCTGTGAGATCAGCTTTAAGAGAGCAGCTCTGGTTCACTCTTCAGTTAGAAAAATAGAGGGAAAATCCAAACAAACCTCAGCCATCAGTCATTTGTTAAGAGCAAGAGCAGAGGGCGCCAGCAGCACCAGCAATTGGCATAGAGAAGCGGTGGGCGAGTTAGCTGCATGGAGGAAGCATCTGTAGAAGCCAGCTTGCCAAGTCACCATTATCTGCCTGATCACAGGACCCACACAGGTGCCAAGCAGCCTCAGAGGTTTGCTCAAATCCTCCCTCTCCCGCCTCACAACCTGTTTTATGGCCTTCTGAGTGTCTGATGGGTAGAAGGAACAGGGTGGGTGGGAGGAGACATACGCCTGTCATTTGTCCACAGGGCAAATGAAATCTATGAAGTGGCCATTTTAATTTTCATTATCTCGGTAGCCACTCTGCCTTTGGACACCAGTTCTCCAAGTGGCTAGAGAGATAAAATGTTAAGAGAGTTTCTGCAAATAGACTTAAATAGGATGTGCTTG
The DNA here is from genome assembly GCF_965153285.1 of Podarcis tiliguerta. NCBI lineage: Eukaryota > Metazoa > Chordata > Lepidosauria > Squamata > Lacertidae > Podarcis > Podarcis tiliguerta. Next base: position 85,695,307 of record NC_139540.1, on the reverse strand, counting down.
CATAATTAAATCGGTAACAAGCCTGAGCATCTAGGAGTGGGTCCCTTGCATCAAAAGGTATGTCACATGCAGCTTTTGCTCAGTGTATTCCTACTGAAGATAGAGCCCATGAAAGGCTCTCTGCTGTCCTGAGAGCAGCTAGGACTGAACCACTGGTGTCATGGGCATGTAAAGGGACCCCTGACCATTAGGTCCAGTCGTGACCGACTCTGGGGTTGCAGCGCTCATCTCGCTCTAATGGCCAAGGGAGCCAGCGTACAGCTTCCGGGTCATGTTGCATGACTAAGCCGCTTCTGGCAAACCAGAGCAGCACACAGAAACACCATTTACCTTCCCGCCGAAGTGGTACCTATTTATCTACTTGTACTTGGACGTGCTTTCGAACTGCTAGGTTGGCAGGAACAGGGACCGAGCAACGGGAGCTCACCCCATCGCGGGGATTCGAACCGCCGACCTTCTAATCGGCAAGTCCTAGGCTCTGTGGTTTAACCCACAGCGCCACTAATTGCACATCTGGCTCCCAATTCAAAGTCCAGGCAGGAGAAGAAATTAATGCAAGTCTGAATAAGGGTTGCACAGCCTCCCCCCCCCCCCCCATGGATCCAGTACTACTCTCAAACCTACTTTTATGACTGTTGCTTTTGTTTCAAGAGTGGAAACACCCAGACATTTGTAGCTCCATATTTGGACTGCTGTTTTGTATGCAATGAGCTTGTACCCGTCAGTGCAAGAGTACTGCTTTATGCTCTTTTGGATCACACTTCTTTTGTTTTGCCTTTCTAAGTGGGGTGTATTGCAAACAGACAGCTGCTTTATACTGGGTCAGGCCATAGGTCCAGCTAGCTCAGTATTGGCTACGTGAAGTCTGGCTAACCTTTGACCCTCCAGGTGTTGGTAGACTGCAACTCCCATTATCGCTGACTCTGGAGCTGTGGGAGCTGGAGTCCAAGAACATCAGATGAGCCAAGTCTGGACTACACGGACTAGTAGCATCTCTTTCCCAGCCGTGTCTGGAGCTGCCAGGAATTAATATTGGGGTCCTTTTGGTGCAAATCATGTGCTCTTTGACTGAACCTTTCCCCTTTGGGTTTTTTTAGTTTATATTTTATACTGTGGTGTTTTTTTTAATGTTGTAAGCCATCTGGGATATCTTAGGAGAAAGATGAGATATAAATATATTAAATAAATTAGGTCCATTAATTTCAATGAGTCCTTTGAGTAAAATGTTGTTGTATCCCATGCATAGGAAGGTATCCTTAAGCTACCTGTAGAAGTGGCACATTCCCATCCAGGATGCCTTTAGGTCCAGTGGTTTGGCAGTGGTTGTAGTCTCCCATATGGTTGTGTTCATGGGCGTGATGAGGACAGAGCTGACTTTATCACGAGGGGAGGGCCTGAGTGAAAAACAACACGGTGCAAATGTTTCAGCAGACACCTCACTCTTCGCTAATTCACTCTTCCCTTTTTAACTTTCAGAGGCACCTGTTGTATCTGAAACTGCAGGACGTGTTGTGATGGCCTTGAAAGTGCACTGAAGACGGACCTTGCCCCCTCCCCGCCGTCATTTGTGATTGGTACTGTTAGTATTGTGGCGGTGCGTTGTTTTCCACCGTGAGTGGGCTTGCTGCTTTATCTGGTCTCCTCTTTGTTAAGAAAAAAGATGTCCGAAACTGGCTCTCATCAAGACGCCAGTTCCAAGCCAGGCCTATTGGAAAAAAACAAGAACCCAGATGACTCTCAGCCGTCAGTCAATTCAGAAAGGAGGAACAAAAGTGGGATAATAAGCGAACCTTTGAACAAAAGTCTTAAGAAGTCTCGACCACTCTCCCACTACTCCACTTTTGGTAGCACCAGCTCATTAAGTGAACATTCTGAGAAAGGTGCCCCCGTAGCCAACGGCAATGAAGCAACTATGGATAAAAGCAATTCTACCTCAAAGCACAAAAGCATCTCCGACATGCTGAGCAAATCAGATATTTCTGCAGAAGGACAGAGCATCTTGCAACAGTTTGCTCAGTCGACAGAGCTGCTCAAAAGAGTAGTCCAGGAGCACATTCCCCTGCCTAATGACCACGGGACGGGCATCTCAGACATGGAAGCCGTCTCGGCTGCAGAGACAATGAACAGCCCATCTGATTTTCCTTACCTGGGGGCTTTTCCTATCAACCCTGGCCTTTTCATTATGACCCCTGCTGGCGTATTTCTGGCAGAGAGCGCACTCCATATGGCTGGCTTAGCAGAGTACCCAATGCAGAACGAATTGGCATCTGCCATCAATTCAGGGAAAAAGAAACGGAAACGGTGTGGCATGTGTCCTCCTTGCAGAAGACGGATAAATTGCGAGCAGTGCAGCAGTTGTAGGAACCGTAAAACTGGGCACCAGATTTGCAAATTCCGAAAATGTGAGGAACTTAAAAAGAAGCCTTCTGCTGCACTGGAGGTAATTGGGTTTGGTCAGGCAGCTTAATAGTTCCCCCTCAGCTGCTCTGTGTGGAACCACAAGGCCAATTTATGTGGACTGGATGTGGAAATGTCAGGGGTTTGAATCTCTTAGCAGTTCTTACCTTTTATATTCCACTTGGCTTCAGTCTTCTCACATGCAGACCATTATTATTAGTAATTGGGAAAGAAACTCTCAGACTGGCCCTCATTCCTGTGATGATATGAGTGGCTCTCTGGGGCCTTCTGTAGACTCCTTACAAATAGCTGATGGTGTGTTCAATCTGTTTCTGGATTCCATTATCTCAGACTGCATCTGAGATCTCACAGGACTTAAAACACTCCTCCACAGGGGAATAATAATAATAATATTCCCCGACATTGAAACTAGCATGACAGTGTGGGGGTTGTCCTAGAACCCTGACATGCTGCTTTACATGTAATTATAATAATGTACATAATGCTTTTGATTGTTCAAAGTGTTTCCATTTCTGTTATCTTCTCACCAGTGTTTTTTCCTTAAGAAAATAGGTGCCGGTATGCACCAGGCCCAGCCCAGCCCTGCTTGCTTGCTTGCTCGCTCCCCCACCTTTGCCCCTTCCTCCTGCTCCTCCGTTGCTGCCAATTCCTCCTGGAGATGCTTTGGCGCGACTCCTTATGATCGACAAAGCGCCTTCTGGGAAGGTGATCCTAAGGGTTGCGTCAAAGTGCCTCTTCTCTGGCATGCCCTTTTTACAGTCATCGGGCACCTTCACAGGAAGTAGCAAGGGGGGGGGGCAAGCAACTATAAGTAGATGAGCATTATTGGCTCCATATTTCAAAGGGGAGGCTGATTCAGAAATACGTAGTGGCTTGCCTAAGTGGTAGCTTGGCTGAATAGCAGGAACTTCCTGATTTGTAGCTCCGGCTCCTTCACCATAACACAGCACAAGTTCTCATTTTGTACAAATGGGTGTTCCTCTGCCCCACTTCAGTAAGGAAGCATAGACGTCAGAAGTGGTACAGTTTGGACAAAGATTTATCACTTCAGCTGCTGTTTGTGAGAGCTAGGCCTTAATGCCAAAGTTTTTTATACCATAGGGAGAGAACATGCCTCCTCTTCTTAACCATTGGCCAATCACCAATTTAGAGCAGTTTCTTCTAGCAGGTGAACTTCATTTCAAAATGTTCTAATCACATTTCTAAGCTAATACAAGTCAAGACAATGTGGCCTCTCCAAAACCTCTACTGACCAATTACAAACTCTGACTTTATAGGTTTAGTATATGAAGCTTCTGAATACAGATCCACCTACTTTGACTATTGGTCACTTTCTAAGGTCTTGGGCAGATTTCTTTCCCAGCCCAACTACCAACTGCAAAATGCCAAGTTGAGTGGGTTTTTATTTTCTGGAAGTCCCTTTGGGAGGGGTGAGGTGTATCACAGACGTTGGGCTGCCTTGACTTAGCCTAGCAGCTGTGATTCTTGAAAACTCAAAGCCTTTATTGGTGCAAACACTTCTTGTCAATGGGATGTGACTTAGTCAAGATTACGGATCTCAGCCTAGCAGCTCTCAGTCTTCCTTGTAAGTTGAAAGGAGGTTCTTGGTAAAAACAAAGCAAAACACAGTGAAGTAACATGACAAGCATGCCATGGAAGATGGCAAACGAAAGAACAGGACGAGTAATCAGATGCATATGAAATGCAAGCAGATCCAAGGTAAGGATGCAACACTGTCAGTAAAGAAAATCATCTTAGGAAAGTTTAGCGCATCTTTAAGTTGCAGAATAAATTTTACTTTGCTAATCGGTCAGTTTCCCAGATGTGGAAAGGTTTGGGGCTGTTCATTACTCACACTAGAGCAGGTTGGGGGACTGGGGATTTGAGGCAAGGACCCCAAATCCCAAAGCTGCCAACTCTCTGCAAGCCACATTGACAAGTGGGCCAGGTTGCCCAGCTGACATGCGGCATTATGTGTGGGTAGCATTTAGTGCCAAATGCAAGCAGCGCTGAATGCAAGCCAGGCAAGGTAGTGAAGCAGTAGCCTTTGGGCAACATACGACATTATGTGTGGATAGCATTTAGTGCCAAACACAAGCCAGGCAAGGTAGTGAAGCAGTAGCCTTTGGGTAGAACTACATGTTACATGCAAATGTGTGCACCAAACCACGATGTTTACTGCTTCAATAGGGGGGAAAGCAGGTGCTGTTGAGAAGCTTCATACTGGTAATCCAGAATGGAGAAGCAGTGGGAAGAGATGCTTAACCCTTCTGATACTTGTTGTTTTCCTTCTGAAACACTCGTCACCCCTTCCATGGGTGCTTGCCCACTTCTGTGGGGTTCCTGGTGCCTGTTTGCAAAATGTAACCACATATTTGGAACCTGGTGGGAGAAAAAGCAGCAGAGCCGGGGAGAGGAATTGCTAAAGAAATGTAGCATGCATAGGAAAGGGTTAAGCATCTCTGCTCAAAATTGCTCCCTTCCAAAATGCTTTTGGATAAAAGCAGCAGCCATCATTATTCATATGTAACATGTAGCTCTGCCATTCTCTTTCATATAAACAATGCAGTCTCGATTGAGAATTGCTTTAAGTGATGCATCAATTCTATTGACACGCCTTGCCATTCCTGAGTTGCAAAGTTGTCAGGTCACAACTGAAAGAAGGATCCTGTAGCTTTGAAAATTAGGTTCTGTGGCTGATGCAGAGCTGATCTCCCCCATCACCAAGCAATGCTCAAGAATAACAGAGGAAGCTGAAGAGATTGACCCACTTGGTTTGAGCCCCATATGATTGCAAGCACAAACAGAAAATATGCACTGATGACATTTGGGCCTAAGCTAGCTAGCTTTTATTGAATGGAGGGAAGCAAAGTATTGTGTCTCCTTTGCCATTTGACCTCCCCCTTGTTCCTTATTTGGGTGGTGAAGGGGGAGAGAGAAGGCATGTAGCATCCATGTTTGTAGAACTCTTTTCTGCTGGTCTTTGAAAGGTACAGGTCCCTTCTCCAGGTTGCAACCCTTTCTTAGAATCATAGAGTTGGAAGAGACCACAAGGGCCATCGAGTCCAACCCCCTGCCAAGTAGGAAACACCATCAGAGCACTCCTGACATATGGTTGTCAAGCCTCTGCTTAAAGACCTCCAAAGAAGGAGACTCCACCACACTCCTTGGCAGCAAATTCCACTGTCGAACAGCTCTTACTGTCAGGAAGTTCTTCCTAATGTTTAGGTGGAATCTTCTTTCTTGTAGTTTGGATCCATTGCTCCGTGTCCGCTTCTCTCTCTTTTTTTTTAAATATAATTTTTATTCAGTTTACAAATAAGACAAATTAATACAATTCAAACAATTTATAAAACCATTCTCTCATTTTTTGACTTCCCTCAACTTGGCTGGTACTCCTTCCCTTCTCAATTTTCCACACATTTCTTGGTTCATATCTACTTCTTAAATTAAATCTGCTTTCAATCCATAATTTTGACTTTCATTTTTACAAAGCTTCTCTGAACGTTACAAGCGTTATTTGTTTTTCACTTAAATTATGAATATATTCTGAGAATTTTTCCCATTCTTCAATAAATCTCTGATCTCGTCACATGTCCGCTTCTCTGGAGCAGCAGAAAACAACCTTTCTCCCTCCTCTATGTGACATCCTTTTATATATTTGAACATGGCTATCATCTCACCCCTTAACCTCCTCTTCTCCAGGCTAAACATGCCCAGCTCCCTTAGCCGTTCCTCATAAGGCATCGTTTCCAGGCCTTTGACCATTTTGGTTGCCCTCCTCTGGACACGTTCCAGTTTGTCAGTGTCCTTCTTGAACCGTGGTGCCCAGAACTGGACACAGTACTCCAGGTGAGGTCTGACCAGAGCAGAATACAGTGGCACTATTACTTCCCTTGATCTAGATGCTATACTCCTATTGATGCAGCCCAGAATTGCATTGGCTTTTTTAGCTGCCGCGTCACACTGTTGGCTCATGTCAAGTTTGTGGTCAACCAAGACTCCTAGATCCTTTTCACATGTACTGCTCTCAAGCCAGGTGTCACCCATCTTGTATTTGTGCCTCTCATTTTTTTTGCCCAAGTGCAATACTTTACATTTCTCCCTGTTAAAATTCATCTTGTTTGTTTTGGCCCAGTTCTCTAATCTGTCAAGGTCGTTTTGAAGTGTGATCCTGTCCTCTGGGGTGTTAGCCACCCCTCCCAGTTTGGTGTCATCTGCAAATTTGTTAGGCAGCTGGCTAATTTTGGAAAAGCTTCAATTTCTGGGGTGGGGTGGGGGAACCTACCCCTTCAATTCCATTTAATCTATATATTGGGCAGTGAGTTTTTTTCCTGGTTATGCTACTTAAGTTATTGTCTCTGAAGTTAGTGAAGGCTGTAGGCATCACACTCTCAATGAAGACAGCAATACATTGAACAGAGAATGTAATAACTTGCTTTCTTATTAGCCACATTCAGCATTTTTCAATTAGCATCAGATTGGAATGCATACTTAGGGTGGGGGGGGGGACCAGTCTGGGTGGTGGTGATATGAGGGGCTGGTATCTTTCCCAAACTGCCATATTGCTAAATTATATTCCTGTTCTAATTTGCTGAGTCAGTGATCTGGAAAAGGGGAAAGTCCATCTCTCCTAAAGAGACCCAAAGTGGGAAAACGGATTCCACAGTTCATATTAGGCTGCTGTGTTTTCCCTCATTCTCTGCATTATGGGGGAAGTTAAATGACACAGCGAACCTGTGGAAGGCTTTATAGCTTGGTTTATTCTTTTTTGTTTTGTTTTTGTTCTCTTGCTGACTGGGAAATGGGAATAAATGTGCTCTGATGGTGTTTCCTGCTTGGCAGGGGGTTGGACTCGATGGCCCTTGTGGTCTCTTCCAACTCTATGATTCTATGATTCTATGAAACCGCTTTCAAATTATATGATGGGACTTGCTCCATTTACAGCAAGTCTACTCTATTTTTGGGAGAGTTAGGACTAGCATCTCCCAAGCAGTGGGAGGCGTATTCTGAGCTAAAATTAATTGCTACTGGTTTATATCAGATAAATGAAAATAATGTAAGGAGAAACCTGCTCAGTCTTTGATATCTCTAATGCTGCGATCCTGTGTACACTTTCCTGGGAGCAAGCCCCGGTGAACACAGTGGGACTGACATTGGAGAGAGCATGCATAGGAGATAGGAGGCTGCATAAATAGATAGAAACTGCTTTATATATATATTAATGGTTAGTGTGAATAGGAAATAAAATGTTTGACTTTCATTTGAAGTTATTTTTGTCAGAATGCTTTTTTTTAAAAAAGGGGGGGGAGAAAGAGGGGGGGTCCCGCAATAATTTCAGTTGTCCTGTTCGATAATGGAACATGGTGCGTAGGCCAGTTGGATGCTGAGAAAGATACCATACAGATAGGTGGCAAAGCAGGCTTACATTTAAGGATCTCCTGCAACATAGTTTTGTAATCTTCTTCAAAGGCATTGTTGATCATCTCTGTACTTCCATCGATTCATAAAATTCTAGCATTGGAAGGGAACCCAAGGGTCATCTAGTCCAACCCTCTGCAATGCAGGGCTCTTTTGCCCAATGTGGGGCTCAAACCCAGGACCCTGAGATTAAGAGTCACATGCTCTACCCACTGAGCCATGCTAGGGGCGCTTATCCCTTCTGTCTCTTGCACTTCCCTTGAGGAGCTCATCTTGGTGCAGGTGGTCTCCCCCCCCCCCATCCTCTCAGCAACCCTGTGGTGTAGTTTAGGCTGTGTGGCAGAAAGCGACCTGTAGAGTCACAGCCTGATCTCACTCAACAACGAGAGCTGCATTTGCCACACAAATCCTGGACCACTAACAAGTAACATTTGTTTTAGCCAGACCAATTTAACTGGAAAGTTTGTTCTGTCTAAAATGCCTTGCACAGCCCTCTTCCCCTTTCTGTAATAGTCCACAGGTCTGTGAACAAAGGCATAGTAGAATTGTGTCTAGACTCCTTTCAGTATTAATAATGTCATCTGTGCAGGATTATGTAATCTGCAGTCACACACAGCCCACTGTCGGATTTCCACCCTGCTTACTTAACATGAGTGACAAACACATTCTGATGTCTCACCATCTTTCAGGCGTTGTCACCTTAGCAGACTTCCTGAGTCCCACACAACTTGTTATCCTACAGGCAGCAAAAATATTCTTCTCCCACTCTGGAGCTGGTGAAATTCCCCACTGCTGAACAGTTTGCCCTGGAGCAATATCAGCCATTGATTGGTTTTCTGCCATCCTCGGCTCCTTTGGGTGGAAGGAAGGCATAGAAATTAAATAACTAAAATTATGTAATGTCTCCAATTCCTGCTTCCCGGTCCCCAAAACATAAGCCCTCCCTGCTAGATCAGACCAAGGTCCATCGAACCCAACAACGTTTTGAATAAGATGCAGGCCAATGCCTTTGAAATACCACAAGCAGGGCATCAAAGGTACTCAAAGCATCTGTTAATTTGAGAGATACACTGCAGTTGTATGTGGGGCTATCATTTATGCCTATTCATGCCAAGTAAATATTCTGTTTCAAAAGCCAGCTTGCAGGGATGTTGCATGTTTCTGTACAGATCATTGATGTTAGTATGACTGAAAGGTAAAGGGACCCCTGACTGTTAAGTCCAGCCGCAGACGACTCTGGGGTTGCGGCGCTCATCTCGCTTTACTGGCCGAGGGAGCCAATGTTTGTCCACAGAGAGTTTTTTCGGGTCATGTGGCCAGCATGACTAAGCCACTTCTGGCGAAATCAGAGCAGCACATGGAAACACCGTTTACCTTCCTGCTGGAGCAGTACCTATTTATCTACTTGCACTTTTTTGGTGTGCTTTCGAACTGCTAGGTTGGCAGGAGCAGGGACCGAGCAACGGGAGCTCACCCCGTCGCAGGGATTTGAATTGTGGAGATTCGAACTGCCGACCTTCCGATCGGCAAGCCCTAGGCTTTGTGGTTTAGTTAGCACGATGCAATAAGATTAAAAGTGTGCTGCCCTATGAGTTAAATTTGGCATTTGCATCTGTATCCATGCTGAAGAAGCCTAGCAGGTACCCCCCCCCCCCACCTGTTCCTCCTGCCTCCTTTTCTAATCCTGGAGACTTGGGCTTTGGTGATTGTTCCGATTTCCACAGCTCTCCAGCTGAGGCCCCCCCCCCCCCCATCAATATGCAAGGGCGGTTTAGGGGCAGGCTGCTCATGGGCAGCAAGAAGGAAGTCAGCCCTGCTCTGCCAGTAGACATGGGAACAGCTGCCCAGCCCATTTGCATCTGACATCCGGAACAGCGGAAGGAGCAAGGGAGTCAGCTGTGCTGCATCTGGGACACTTGAGAGGACCAACAGAACAACGGCAGAGGGCCTGCTCCGGTTCATTTTAAATATCCTTTCAGAAATTGCCTTCTCCAAGACCCGCTTTGCTGTTTTCTCATGGACTCTCCAAATTTGTGAGGCAAGCCTGTGAAGGTTAAAAAGTGATTATTTCCCAGTACACACACTCTCCTCTCTCTCTCTTTCTGTGTGTGTTTCAGTGACGGGTCAGGCTAACCCTGCAGGCACGGGAAACCTGGCTCATTGTCAAAGAGTTGTGTTCCAACAGCAGACTGAACCTCAGAGCTCCTCACAGCAGGAATTGCTCCTGAGCAACTCAGAATGGCTCATCTTAGTGAGAAATAAGCATCCTTTTCTGTCCCTTCAGGTTCATCAGCTGGTAAATGCAAACAACTTGCAGGATTCAAGTAGCAACCATTGTGGTTGCTGTTGATTCATAATCAGAATCATTCATAAATATCCCTTGTGTTTCTCTGATGAGGGGCACCTTTAATAAGTGCAACCAAAATGTTGGCTTTTGGACAATCGGTTTCCTAAGAGGAATGTTACGCTATAGATATTAGGTTTAGGCTGTGATCCAGAACATGCTTACTTAGGAGTTTGGTCCCAGATGAATTCAGCAGAAATGACTTCCAAGTACAGATGCGTAAGACCAGGCCACAAGTTTATCAGGCCCAAGCTAGCTGTTATGAAATATCTGCATGTTTTATTGCATGGATCAGTGATTGATTCCCTGTTGCTTTGGCAGTCTTTCATGACACAAACAGAATGTGTGGCAGAAATGTTTTCAATGGCACATTTGCTACACTTCTTTTCAGGACAGCGAAAGCTTGTTCAGACCATTTCCACTACACTTGCACTGCCTGCCGACATCATTTTTTATTCTTTGAAATGACACATAAAGGCAGTGCCCACTGCTCCAAGTGGCAGTTCCCGGATACTCCATTAATGGCATGTGCAAGTGGAATGTTTTACCACTTCAAGAACATTCATAAAACACATATTTTAAAGGTGTTACTAAAACAGTTGCTATCTTTTGAAATAATAAAGACAGGAATGAATAAAATGCCACTTCCAAAACTATGCATTGGTTTTGGAAGGGGTATTTTATTCATTCCTCTGTCTTTATTATTTCAAAAGATAGTGTTTTTTATAAAGTAGAAAAGCAAGATGGCAATGACTAAAAGGGAAGAGAAGCCCAGTTGGTATTTTCTTTAGCATTTTAGTATGGTAAGTTATTTTATTGCAAGTCGCTCTGGACTAAGACATATTTTGAGTTCTACTGCCTAGTCTGTACAACCTTTTTAGTCAGAAGACACTGAAGGACTAACCTAATCTTCCACCCAGCAATATTAAGAAGACCTGAAGCCTTAAGGAGGGATGGATAAATCCTTCCCTTCACCATCAGTCATGGAGGAAATGGTGCTGCGTTTAAAAAGTCAACAATGAGTCCCTTTATATTATGGCTTTTTAAAGTTCTCAGGCTGTTAAAAACCATCACATGGCTGGACAGGTTGGTGGCAATTTCCTCAGCTTTCACTTCCCTTGTGTCTTAAGAACAAGCGAGCCAATAAAATACTAAATTGTGTTGCCAGCCTTGGATTGGGAAGCAGAGCTTCTTCCCACATAGTGCCATTCCTAGCCTATCAAAGTTTCTGTATAGCTCTAGCCTCCATAGTTTTATACCCAGAGACATAAAATGGACACATCAAAATAACATGCCAAATGGCTGGAAGGTAAATATCTCAATAACAGAAAATATTACAGTGCTCCTGGAAGATGCTCATGCTTTGGCCAGAGAGAAGGAATTATATACCATTGTGAAACAGCCACAGATAATGCCTCCTCCCTCCCTCCCTGCCCCATCTTTGAGATGCGTCCTGAGCAACCAATGAAACCAAACCTCAACAACAGCAACCATGAGGCTTTGGTAATTAAATGAGCAAAGTTTTTCATTTCAGCAGACCCCATTCTCCTGTTAGCTTTGTTCAAGAAATTTTGATTCTTTCTTCCTTCCTTCCTTCCTTCCTTCCTTCCTTCCTTCCTTCCTTCCTTCCTTCCTTCCTTCCTTTCTCCTGGCTTGTTTACAGTAGCAGGAAAGGTTGCACACCACAACATGGTGAAGTCAATTTTAAAAGATAGGTAGTCCTGTCCTCCCACTCTTCCTTCCAGATTGTGAAGTTGCAACTCTTTATTGCCCCACCTTGGGGGAGATTAATGTGCATCCCTGAAGCTCTATTATAGGGGTAAGGATATGTATGCATGTGACTGACAAAGTAAGAAGCACAATAAACATACACAAGTATCTCCTGAGCGTGTAACTGCCAGCCACGAGTCCCTTCATCGCAATATGCATTTGCTGTCCAATTGGAATGGTCAGTAGGGAATCGAAGTTTATTCTTAGTGGACTCAGCATGACATGAGGCCAGTGATCAGTGAGGACTTATTTCTGTGTTCATATAAAGAGACTTCAGACCACCTTCTCCCCACTCCCTGCCAAAAAGTACCATTTGAAAGCATGAAAAGAGCAGTTTGCCGCTTCTTTAGGCTGCATACAGCAAAAGCATTTGGCCAAAGGGCCAAAAGGTTTCACAAGAGACTACTGGGTACCATGAAGAATTGCAAATAGAGAAGATGTGAAGTTGTAAATATGTCTTTTGCAGGAGCAGGAAGTTGGAAAAATAGGTTTGGGAGGGGAGGACACCGTAATTGGAATTGCAAATATGTAATGGTGTAAGGTTAGCGTTGAAGAGCAGCCACACTGCAGCTGAATGGCATTGTGTGTGGTGTAATGTTCTGGACGTTCCTTAAAAGGCGCAAAGCTGCTGACTCTGCCCGGGGCTTGTTCTTCTCCTCCCTGCTCATCATGTGTCCCTGTTCTGTTCTCTTCTGTCTCTGCAGAAAGTGATGCTTCCTACAGGCGCTGCATTCCGGTGGTTTCAGTAGGAACAAGAATCCCAAAGCTCTGTCATCCAGTGCAATGTCACTGCTTGCTTGTGTTGTCTCAGGCAAGGCCTTTTTTGGGCGGAAATGAATGGATGCGCCTGTGTCTCCTTTAGAACCAAAAAAATTTTCTCGCAGATTTCATTCCTGTTTTTATAATTTTTTTGGCATTTGTTTAACATCTTCGAGTACTAGTAAAAAAGAAACATTAACTGCTTTTCAAATAATTTTTTTAAAAGAATCCATAAAGTAACAAGACATTATAGAGTATGGACAATCAATTTATTTTCCTGTGTTTTGGTGTTGATGTTGTTTATGTGTGGAAGATGCAGTTTTTGTGTAGAGAATGTAAATTTACAGTAACCTTTTAAATCTAGTTACTAATAAGCACTACTGTAATTAGCACAGCTGTTTATTCATTCATATTTTTGTTTGATTAATTTCCATCATTAAAGAAAAATAGTGTGGCTAGTTTCTAGAATCGCTCAACTTCATGTTTATAAATGAGAATATGTTTAAAATAAGGTAGTTTCCCTTCCCCTAACATACACATAAGATTAAGGTTTAATCAACAGAATGTTTGGTATGAAAAAGTGGAAATGTACTGCAAAACTGGCAAGTTTTTAAAGCAAAGCAAAATAATAATTAAGTTTAGACCAAGAAGAACTGCACACTAGAATAAACCTGGAATTAACTGCAATTATTCTCTTTTAGAAAAACATTACTGGAATTCAGATATAAAGCTATTGCAGAACCCGTGTTGGAAACATATATGAGTCTTTTTCTTCTGTTCAAAGCCCTTGTTTCCCTGCTTTCTGACCATCACTAACTGAAAGGCTGTTTGTAATGTTCTAGCGATTCAGGCTGTTTTGTGAATAAAAATGAAAGCATGTTTTGTGTCATGGTTTACATTTCCATTATTCTGTCTGTTTTGGTTGCATGCAGGGGGGCTTTGTTTGTTTATGTTTTGATTGCCATGGGGGGGGGGGGCAATACTAAGGCAAAACAAAAATGGCCTCTTTTAGCTATGTTGGGTTTCCTCCACACACACAGTATTTTCCAGTGTTTGCCATTCAGGTGGTTTAAATTAAGGCAGCTGGTTATTTTTAAGGCTGCAACTTTAACCTTACTTAAAAGGTAAAGGTAAAGGGACCCCTGACCGTTAGGTCCAGTCGTGACCGACTCTGGGGTTGCGGCGCTCATCTCGCTGAGAGTAAACTCCATTGAATGCAGTAGGATTTACTTCCATGCAGGCATGATAGTATGATCTCCCAAGTCATATGGAGAGCAGACCCCTTGATTTTATTGGGTGTGCTCTGAGTAGTACTGACATTAGAGATCACACCAAGGGTTCTTGTTTGTTCATGTTTTCTTTTTAAATAACTCCCCCCCCCCCCCAAGAAATGAAACAATGAGACCTTTCCCTTTGCAAGCAGCATTGTGTTACTAGCTAGCTGAAATGTTCCGCAAATATGGGATCTGGGTTTATTTATCAACCCAAACAAACATCTGATAAGTCGAAAGGTCATCAATTTTCAGAACGATTAGAAATCAACATAGCATTCTTGTTTCCGAATTTATAGGGATATTATCTGTCATAGGCCACCGAATCGTTTTTGCCTTAAGCAAATGAGCTGCAAGTGGCTCTAGAGCAGAGGTAGCCAACACTGCGCCCGTCAGATAGTGTTGGACTACAATCCCATCAGCTCCAGCCACCTTGGCCAGTGGTCAAGAAACTGATGGGAACTATAGTACTACAACATCTGAAGTGCACCATGTTGGCCACCCCAGCTTCAGGGGGTTATACACAATTGTTTCCCTCCATATATGGAAAGCTCACTGATCCTTTGGAGGCTTCCATGCATTTTCACGGAATTCCCCTTTTTCCCACAGCTCCCTAGGCCACCTCCCTTGCTTTCCCAAAGTGTCTCTCTCTTTCCCGCCCCCCCCCCCACCTCTCCAGAGAAGATGGGAAGGGGTGTGCAGAGGACAAAAATGTTTTTTGTCAACAAAGACACACAACTGGATGCAGCCCAGAAGAAATTAAATACTGGTTTATTTAGGGCTGTCAGTTACTGCAAAGAAGGAGCAGGATTTGGAAATAGTCTTTCTCGCATAGCTGCTGTCACCGAGTTCCTTGATATCTTGGGCTTACCTCTGTTTTGCATAAGGCAAGACAATCTCATTAACATAAAACAGTAAAAACACTTTTGCCAATAAAAATATTAGGTGAATGCTTAAGAGAGCGTTTATTTTATTTCGTAAGTGACTACACCAAGGAAGCAAACTTGTTCCGATATTGCCATTCAGTCGCTGCAAATATATTGTGAATTCATGCAATTCAGGGAAATCAAAAGTATAAATTGATTTGGAAACAAGGATGGAAGAAGGCAAATTCTGTATCCCAGGACCACCAAGAATACGCCATACTTTTGAGCTATAGCACCACTTGCACTTTCCTCTTGCTTCACGGTCTTAGAGAAACAAGTTGTAATTTACTACTAGCAACACAAAATAAGCAAATACAAGGAAAACCGAATTCCAGGTGAGCATGGATGGACTAGGTTCCTCCCAACCCTGCTTGCCACAAACCACTTGGTTTGACTCAACTGGGCATCCCACCATCCTGTGGAAGTACTGTACCTCAAAAACAAAATGTGGACTTAAAGCCATGAAGATTGGCTGGAGATTGGGGGAGGGTGGCAGCAGGAATATGTGGTGAATTTTTGGAAGTCTGTTGCTTCCTGGGGTCTGCTGGTGCCAGGATTAGCAAAAGGCAGAATATGTTACGAAGCGAAGGCATGCAGCTTTCAGAATTCTCATTTTCTTGACACAGAATTTGTAGTGCCTTAAGTGCACGTATTTTTAGTGCATGTGGTTTGTATTTTTTTACCACAGAAATGCACACCGCTCTGTTAGGTACAGAGTTGATCAGGATCACATACTTTAAAGGAATAGGTACTCTTTTAGAGGTCTTGCAATGTCATAGAAAATAAGCGCCGTTTCCGATCACACAATGGACATCCTGGAACGCTGCAGATGAGAGAGATGTTCTATAATCGGGAAAACCACAGCACACAGCTTTCAGACACAAGGGGCAAGCAGACATCTCCGTAATCCTAGACCTGCAACTGCTTAGAATAGGCAAGATAACACTGCGGCCTCTGAGTGATGGTAGAATGTGGCTGTTGGCATTGCAGAGGCAGCTGGGTGGCCAAACCTCTACCCACAGATTTCTGTTTTAATAGCAGATAAACTATAGTGGTGTGAGCAGCTTTTCATGCCACAGAGAGAACAGTTGCGTTTCTGTGATGCCTTCACAGATGTTGCCACAGCTTGTTTGGAATGCTTGTGATGCAACGTTTTGGGTTTCCAAAGCAGACTAAAATTCAGTTACCAATTCTATATCCACACCATCCTGAAAAGGAATCCTCCCCTTAAAAACTATGCAAAATGATGCTGGAAAGGAATTCCAAATTGCATTGAGCACTTGTCGTAGATAGAAATTGCTGACTTCTCAGCAATATTCCATGGAATCTGTAATGAAGAGTAGTGTATACATCTTTACAAAATATATTTGCTGGCAGTGCTCATGGTGTTCTCTGCTAGAAAATTATGTGGGAAATGTTTCCTACTCAGAAGTCAGTGCTGACACAGTTTATACCACCACTTCCTGTGTTAGGTCTACACACTCAACTAATGCAAATTCGGCCCAAGAGCACATTTCAATTTACTATCATCATCATTTAAATTTGTGTTTAAATTCTTGTCCGATGCTTACCCCGCTGGAAACCTGCTTTGCACCAGTTCAGACTATTTGCTCATCTCATTGCTCCAGGGATTCTGGCAGAGGCCTCTCATGACACACAGGCTACCTGAATCTTTTAACTGGTAACCTTAGATCAGTGTTTCCCAAAGTGGGCGCCGAGGGGCTCTGGAATGATCTAGAGGGGCAGCCGGAGCCTCAGGTTCAGTTGGGGGGCGTTGAATAAAAATAAGGGGGCGGGGGAAGCATAAAGAAGAAAAGAAAAGAAAATTTTGAAAAACCGTTCATACAGACATTCCTCTGTTGTATAATGACGTCGACTGGCAGGTTGGGCGCTGCCGCAGGACGGCGACAGGGCCTCCCCTGGACCCGATGGTCCTGCTGGAGGCGAGGGGTTTTCCTGGGCTTGGGTGAACCCTGTGTGTAATGCAAATGTTACTATGGTTGCTTTTAATAAATAAGTTTAAAATTCCAAGCTTCAAGGTGTCATATTTACAACAACATTTTCTTTATTCTGTTGTAGGATGTAGGTAGAAACAGAGATACATAAAAGAATGCAAATTTGTCACAGCATCTTTCTGTTTGTTCACTTAAAGAAGGTAGATTTCCAGGGGGTACAAAGTTAAAAAAAAATAATGGAAAAGGGGCCAAATAAGTTTGGGAACCTCTGCCCTAGAAGAATGAACCCAGGACTTTCTGGATGAAAAGCAGCAGCTGTAACATTCAGCTGCAGCCTCTAGTCACGACTCAAAACCTGGATGCATGTTAATGGAGAGTTAACATCCCTGGCAAAATAATGTGGCGCTTGATGCTTCTCCCTTTCATCTTGGGAGAACCAAGAGCAGGGCTGGGTGTTCAACTGGGTGCCTATTGCTGTTGCTGCTTTGTTATTATTTACGTAGGCTCTGGAATGAGTGACAGGCATGGCTGCCATTTAGTTAATTCATTGATTAATGTAACTTAATGCCTACGCAGTCTGTCCAGCAAGCCCTCTGGCAGCTGGGATTCTGAAATGAAAAGACATCCATACAAGCCCCCGAAAATCACAAATGTATTTGGTGTTCTATGGCTATGATGCTTACTTAGGGACTTTACTTGACTCAAGCACTTGAGGAATCCCTGCAGCAAAGTGTTCAGTTCCTGCTTGAAAGAGAGGTTGGCTATGGGACTCTGCAAGCAAGTCCCAGGGCCAGTTTTGCTGTGCTACACAGAGCAATAAACTCATGGAGACAAGGAATCATAAAGATGGCACCCGTGGTGGCAATTGTATGGAAGGTGCAGAGTGAATCTCTTGTTGCATAAACCATGGAAATCAGACAGTATCTTCTACTGTAACAAAATAAAAAATATGCCATGTCCCTACTAGTGGCTTGCCATGATGGGAGCAGTGGCTATTTCCCCATAGTCCCTGAAAGTGTAATGTACTCTCAGCAATTCAGGGATGAAATGCAATATGTGCTCAAGTGTTGACAATTCCAGAGGTGACATTCCAAAGCCAAGCCGATTTTCATGGGTGCTCTTATCTTTCTCAAACAGCTCAAACTGGCCTAGCCAAGAGAGTAAAAATTTGCCATATTGGGGAAGGGATTTCTCCTCGCAGGTGCTATCCACTTCTGCTCCTCACAACCAGCCAGCACGCTCTTGAGTACACAGCATCATGAATGTATTACTACTAGTTTAATGGCAAAATAAAGTGCCTTATTTCATTCTGGCGCTTTGGGAAAGAGTGGGGTGAGAGGAATGAAATCTACATGCACAGTTGCTACAACTGGTGGGTTGTGCTATTCCTAATAACAAGACCAGTGGAAGTGATGACATTCCAGCTGAACTACTTAAAATTTTAAAAGATGATGCTGTAAGGTGCTATCAAGTTTGGCTTAAGCAGTATGTGGACCGAGAACTCCCAGAAGTGCAAGCTGGATTTAGAAGAGGCAGGGGAACCAGAGACCAAATTGCAAACATGCGCTGGATTATGGAGAAAGCTAGAGAGTTCCAGAAAGACATCTACTTCTGCTTCATTGACTATGCAAAAGCCTTTGACTGTGTCGACCACAGCAAACTATGGCAAGTTCTTAAAGAAATGGGAGTGCCTGATCACCTCATCTGTCTCCTGAGAAATCTCTATGTGGGACAAGAAGCTACAGTTAAAACTGGATATGGAATAACTGATTGGTTCAAAATTCGGAATGGAGTATGACAAGGCTGTATATTGTCTCCCTGCTTATTTAACTTATATGCAGAATTCATCATGCGAAAGGCTGGACTGGATGAATCCCAAGCAGGAATTAAGATTGCCGGAAGAAATATCAACAACCTCAGATATGCAGATGACACAACTTTGATGGCAGAAAGTGAGGAGAAATTAAAGAACCTCTTAATGAGTGTGAAAGAGGAGAGCGCAAAATATGGTCTGAAGCTCAACATCAAAAAAACAAAGATCATAGCTACTGGTCCCATCACCTCCTGGCAAATAGAAGGGGAATAAATGGAGGCAGTGAGAGATTTTACTTTCTTGGGCTCCATGATCACTGCAGATGGTAACAACAGTCACAAAATTAAAAGACGACTGCTTCTTGGGAGAAAAGTGACAAACCTAGACAGCATCTTAAAAAGCAGAGACATCACCTTGCCGACAAAGGTCCATATAGTTAAAGCTATGGTTTTCCCAGTAGTGATGTATGGAAGTGAGAGCTGGACCATCAAGAAGGCTGATTGCTGAAGAATTGATGCTTTTGAGTTATGGTGCTGGAGGAGACTCTGAGAGTCCCATGGACTGCAAGAATCTCAAACCTCTCCATTCTGGAGGAAATCAGCCCTGAGTGCTCACTGGAAGGACAGATCCTGAAGCTGAGGCTCCAATACTTTGGCCACCTCATGAGAAGAGAAGACTCCCTGGAAAAGACCCTGATGTTGGGAAAGATGGATGGCACAAGGAGAAGGGGACGACAGAGGACGAGATGGTTGGACAGTGTTCTCGAAGCTACTGACATGAGTTTGACCAAACACGGGGGGCAGTGGAAGACAGGGGTGCCTGGTGTGCTCTGGTCCATGGTGTCACGAAGAGTTGGACGCGACTAAACAACAACAACAACACACACAAACACAAACATTCCGGTGATTCCAATTTAAACTAAGCCGTTTCCCATGCCTCAATATTTATTTTGTAGATTGCCTTGAAATATAGCAGGGTGGTATATTAATATTTTTAACAAGCCAATAGAGGAATGCTGGAAAATATTGAACAGCAGACTCTTAGAGAGCCTATCTAAGCACAGTGGCTTTGTGGAAGTTCAACTGAAATGGTAGCTTTCCAAGTCATAGTCTCCGTATGTGACCTCAAGATGTGGGTGCATATCTAATCTCAGACATATACTCAGCCCCCTAGCAACTGTATTTTTGCACTATCTTCAGCTTCCGAGATGGGTGCAAAGGCAGCCCCACATACAGCATACTGTAGGTGATCAAAGCATGGCAAGGCTCTCTCTGTACAGAAATGGGTAATGGGCATTTTGAACTGCTGAGATGATTTTGGTTTATTGTGACAGCAATGGACCTGAAGCACCTCAAAGTACTTACTTGCTCCTTCTGAGCTGGTACACAACCCAATCTCCAGACATTAGAACCACCTATCCACAGGGTCTCTGCCCTTTCAGGATTTTCAAGATCCAATCCCAGTTCGTTAGCCCTCATCCAGTTTATGACTGCATCCAGACACCAGTTTAGGACATGCGCACCCTGTCCTGCTTCAGATGTGACAAAGAGATGAAACTGGATATCATCAGTGTAGTGGTGACACCTTGCCCCAGATCTGCTAATGCCTG
Source organism: Podarcis tiliguerta (assembly GCF_965153285.1). Classification (NCBI taxonomy): domain Eukaryota; kingdom Metazoa; phylum Chordata; class Lepidosauria; order Squamata; family Lacertidae; genus Podarcis; species Podarcis tiliguerta. The sequence goes on along the minus strand of NC_139540.1, from coordinate 85,675,021 downwards.
CCCCCAGTAGCTTCATATAGATACAATATTATTTCAGACAAAATCATGTCCTGTGGCACTCCACAGATCAACTGTCAGGGGGTGAAGGCACCGTAACCCAATGCTACTTTCTGGAACATTCCCCTTAAGTAGGAGTGAAACCACTATAAAATGGTGCCATCAATCTACAGCTGGTGGAGACCGTCATGGAGGATACCACGGCCAACAATATATGATACCACTGAGCAATCCAGAAGAATCAACAGGGTCACATTCTCCCTGTCCCTCTCCCTGAAGATCATCCATCAGGACAGTAAAGGTTGTTTCTGTCCCCAAACTGAAATGGGTCAAGATCATCAATTTCATTGAAGAGTTAAGCAGCTGAATTGCCACCAAACTCTCAGTCACCTTACTAAAAAAAAAGAAGAAAAAAAGGTGCATTGTGAGCATGCAGTACTTGGCATAAACTTTGGTTCCAGGGTGTTTTCTTCAGAAGTGGCTACACCACTGCCATTCACTACACCCTGGATTCACCCAGTCAACCTTCCACTGCGGGCACAAACCAGCCAGGGTGAGATGGGTTGAGAGAGCATGTAGTAGGCCATACAGCTGCAAGCATCTTGTCCAGATGTAGTTGTAGCCATGTTGATTTCAAGCACTCCTACCTTTGGGTCCCAGAGGCAGCTGCAAGTGAAAATGATAGCCTTTGCAAAAATAAGTGCAATTTGGACAGATGAGCGCAAAGCCACAAATCACTGTGAAGACTTCCAAGCCGTGCAATAAAGGAAGAGCTGCGTCCAGCACTTCATAGAATCATAGAATCATAGAATCATAGAATCATAGAGTTGGAAGAGACCACAAGGGCCATCGAGTCCAACCCCCTGCCAAGCAGGAAACACCCTCAGAGCACTCCTGACATATGGTTGTCAAGCCTCTGCTTAAAGACCTCCAAAGAAGGAGACTCCACCACACTCCTTGGCAGCAAATTCCACTGTCGAACAGCTCTTACTGTCAGGAAGTTCTTCCTAATGTTTAGGTGGAATCTTCTTTCTTGTAGTTTGGATCCATTGCTCCGTGTCTGCTTCTCTGGAGCAGCACAAAACAACCTTTCTCCCTCCTCTATGTGACATCCTTTTATATATTTGAACATGGCTATCATATCACCCCTTAACCTCCTCTTCTCCAGGCTAAACATGCCCAGCTCCCTTATAAGGCATCGTTTCCAGGCCTTTGACCATTTTGGTTGCCCTCCTCTGGACACGTTCCAGTTTGTCAGTGTCCTTCTTGAACTGTGGTGCCCAGAACTGGACACAGTAGTCCAGGTGAGGTCTGACCAGAGCAGAATACAGTGGCACTATAACTTCCCTTGATCTAGATGCTATACTCCTATTGATGCAGCCCAGAATTGCATTGGCTTTTTTAGCTGCCGCGTCACACTGTTGGCTCATGTCAAGTTTGTGGTCAACCAAGACTCCTAGATCCTTTTCACATGTACTGCTCTCAAGCCAGGTGTCACCCATCTTGTATTTGTGCCTCTCATTTTTTTTGCCCAAGTGCAATACTTTACATTTCTCCCTGTTAAAATTCATCTTGTTTGTTTTGGCCCAGTTCTCTAATCTGTCAAGGTCATTTTGAAGTGTGATCCTGTCCTCTGGGGTGTTAGCCACCCCTCCCAGTTTGGTGTCATCTGCAAATTTGATCAGGATGCCCTTGAGTCCATCATCCAAGTCGTTGATAAAGATGTTGAATAAGACCGGGCCCAAGACAGAACCCTGTGGCACCCCACTAGTCACTCTTCTCCAGGATGAAGAGGAACCATTGATGAGCACCCTTTGGGTCCGGTCAGTCAGCCAGTTACAAATCCATTGAGTGGTAGCAGAGTCAAGACCGCATTTTACCAGCTTCTTTACAAGAATATCATGGGGCACCTTGTCAAATGCCTTGCTGAAATCAAGGTAGACTACATCCACTGCGTTCCCTTCATCTACCAGGCTTGTAATTCTGTCAAAAAATGAGATCAGGTTCGTCTGACATGACTTATTTTTCAGAAATCCATGCTGACTATTGGTGATCACAGCATTCCTTTCTAGGTGCTCACAGATTGTTTGCTTAATGATCTGCTCCAGAATCTTCCCTGGTATTGATGTCAGACTGACTGGGCGGTAATTATTTGGGTCCTCTCTTTTCCCCTTTTTGAAAATAGGGACAACATTTGCCCTCCTCCAGTCTGCCGGGACTTCGCCTGTTCTCCAGGAATTCTCAAAGATGATTGCCAGTGGTTCTGAGATCACATCTGCCAGTTCTTTTAATACTCTTGGATGCAGTTCATCTGGCCCTGGAGACTTGAATACATCTAAACTAGCCAAGTATTCTTGTACTATCTCCTTAGTTATTCTGGGCTGTGTTTTCTCTGCTGAATCATTTGCTCCAAATTCTTCAGGTTGGGCATTGTTTTCTTTATCGGAGAAGACTGAGGCAAAGAAGGCATTGAGGAGTTCAGCCCTTTCTGTGTCCCCTGTTTGCATTTCACCATCTTCTCCTCTGAGTGACCCCACTGTTTCTTTGTTCTTCCTTTTGCTACGAACATACCCATAAAAGCCTTTTTTGTTGCTTTTAACCTCTCTAGCAAGCCTGAGTTCATTTTGTGCTTTAGCTTTTCTGACTTTGTGTCTACACGTGCTGGCTATTTGTTTGAATTCCTCTTTGGTGGTTTCCCCCCTTTTCCATTTTTTGTACACATCCTTTTTTAATCTTAACTCAGTTAAAAGTTCTTTAGATAGCCACCCTGGCTTCCTTAGGCACCTTCCATGTTTCCGTCTCATTGGTATTGCCTGAAGTTGTGCTTTTACTATCTCCCTCTTAACAAACTCCCAGCCATCATGAACTCCCTTTCCTTTTAGTATTACTGTCCATGGGATCTCACCCAGCACTTCCCTAAGTTTTATGAAGTCGGCTTTCTTAAAGTCAAGAAATTGAGTCCTAGTATGCTTGGCTGCTCCTTTCCGTTGTATAGTAAACTTCAGAAGAGCATGATCACTTGCGCCTAATGATCCTTCCACTTCTACCCCATTAACCAGGTCATCGACATTGGTTAGGACCAGATCTAAAATGGCTGTTCCTCTTGTTGCTTCTCCCACTTTCTGGACAATGAAGTTGTCTGCAAGGCCAGTGAGGAATCTGTTTGACCTTATGCTCTTGGCTGAGTTTGACATCCAACAAATATCTGGGTAATTGAAGTCCCCCATTACCACTATCTCCCTTCCTTTTGCATGCTTGGCCATCTGTTCCAGGAAGGCATCATCTATGTCCTCCGTTTGGCTTGGGGATCTATAGTAAACTCCCACAATGAGGTCACTGTTATTCTTCTCTCCCTTAATTTTGACCCAAATGCTCTCACTTTGGCTTTGAGGTTCTAAATCTTGGATCTCTTCACAGGTATACACATCCCTGACATATAATGCCACTCTTCCTCCTTTCTTGTCTGGTCTGTTTCTCTGAAATAGATTGTATCCCTCCATTTTTACATTCCAATCGTGGGACTTATCCCACCAGGTTTCAGTGATGCCTATTATGAACTTTGGGCTTGGGAAGCTGCATCGGCAACATCCCTTGAATCAGAAGGTTATTCCTTCCCAAACAGCTGTGCTTGTTTCTGACAGGGAGAAATTAAAATGAACTCTACTTTCTTAACCCCCTGCCTTAGACCCTTCCACACTCTCTCTTCCCTAATTATTGTCTTTAAAAGCGGAGTGACCTCAACACATTCGCTGTGGCAGATGTCCTTTGATGTCCACCCCCAGATGTTATAAACCACAGCTTCCATAATTCCTGACCATTGCCCATGTTGGCTGACGATGATTTAAGGTGGCACCCACAACATCTGGACCTGTGGCTCTTAGGATACTACTTGTTTCTTTTTTTATTATTATTTGACATAGTAAAGCAATTTGTTCTTCATGATTACATGGAAGAGAAGAGAAGAGGCTGGAAAACTATGGGCAGTGAAGACTGATACAAAGGAAGGCACATTGATCCAGTACATTTAGGGTTTCATAGGTCATCACCAGCATCATGAACCAATTAAATTGTAACTGGACGCAAAGAAAAAGCCTGTGGAGAGGTGTAACAGGTTTCCTGCAACACATACCTGAGTGGCTGCATTTTGGCCAGTGGAAGCTTCTGAACTATATTCAGGGGCAACCCTATATAATATATAATATATAATATATAATATATAATATATAATATATAATATATAATATATAATATATAATATATAATATATAATATATAATATATAATATATAATATATAATATATAATATGTCATTTTACCAACGCGTGAATAAAACTCATCAGGGTCCTTATCTGAACTTGGTCTGGCAAAACAAAGGCAAGATGAAAATACTACAAGTTCTATAAGAAGATATATAGAACTCAGTACAACTATAATTCTGACTTTTATTTCCATGAGGAACAGCCATGTTAGCCTATTGCAACAAAAATAAGAAGTTCTGTAGCCCCCTTAATGAATAACTGATTTATTGCAATGTATGTTTTTGTGGAGTGGAGACTATGTCCTAAAACTTCAGTGACAAAGAGTGCACTCATCTATTCATAAAAGCTCATTTCACAATAAACCAGTTTGTCTTTAGTATGCCATAAGACTTTCATATCACACTTAACTGGTAGCAATAGCTTGGGGTCTTTATACCTTAATCAGAAGGTTTTTGATAGCTGGATGAGAAATAATGATCAGAAAAGACAACATGAAAGTGCTGTAGATTAGCAACTCAGACTTAGTTGAATCTGGCCCACAATTTTTTAACTTCAAATGGCATCAACATTGCCACTCCGTTTATATGTATTTTTGCAGCAATTCATTTGTTCCAAGTCTTCTTCTTGCCTCTAGTTGCACTCTGGGGCAAAAGAAAAGTGGCCCTCTTGTCCTATCTCATGAGAGAGGTTGTTAAGACAAAAGGGAAGGGCAATATGGACAGTATGGACAATATTTCTTCAGATGAACAAAAGTTGTTACCTTCCTTGTTACCAAGCCGTTTGTGCAGCTGCCCCATGCTAGTTGAACATGAGGCAGGGCAACAAGAGGAGCTTGTTGTTTAGTCATTTAGTCATGTCCGACTCTTCGTGACCGCCTGGACCAGAGCACGCCAGGCACTCCTGTCTTCCACTGCCCCCCGTGTTTGGTCAAACTCATGTCAGTAGCTTCGAGAACACTGTCCAACCATCTCGTCCTCTGTCGTCCCCTTCTCCTTGTGCCCTCCATCTTTCCCAACATCAGGGTCTTTTCCAGGGAGTCTTCTCTTCTCATGAGGTGGCCAAAGTATTGGAGCCTAAGCTTTAGGATCTGTCCTTCCAGTGAGCCCTCAGGGCTGATTTCCTCCAGAATGGAGAGGTTTGAGCTTCTTGCAGTCCATGGGACTCTCAAGAGTCTCCTCCAACACCATAATTTAAAAAAAGAAACAGATTAGCAGCTATCAAAAACTGCCACTGCCATCTGCTCCAAAGGAAACAGACCATTCTGGATGGTTTTTATTTGATGTTTTAATGTAGGTTGTAAACCGCTTTGAGATTTTTTCCTTAAAAATATAAAGTGGTATACAAATGAAATGAATCATAATCATAATCTCATGGCTGCTTCCACCACTCAGAGAAGAAGTAAAGGCACTAGGCACCGGTTAAAGGGGCAAGGAAATGTTCCCAATGAGCAGCAAACCGGTGACATGACGATACCTGGTTTTTTCTTGTATGCAAAGGAGTCTTCCCTACAATCATAAAAATTAAATGTTGTCCTGTCTGCTTAGAGAAAGGCACTAAGGCTCCAGTTTACTCAGTTCAACAAGCAGCAAGAGGATTCATTCTAATTAACATGGATTTAATTACTTCCCCTCCTGTCTGCAGATCTCCCTGCTGCATTGGGCTTTCCATACGCATGATCTTTGCAAATGTTACATCCACCACATGGACACCTGACAGCCTGGGACAGGCACACGTGGCAGGCCTGGTCAGCAGGTGCCATCTTGCTTCCCCAACACGCTAAAGCACTGACACCTAACAAGAGCTCATGCAAAGTTGCTCAGTGACGAGTCTCCGACGGAAAATGATACAGATCAAGCTGCATCCATGATGTGACTTCAAATGGCTGGTAAAAAGGAGCCATTTTCCTCCCTAGAATATCTGAACTACTACTCAGCCCAGTTTGAAGTTTCATATTTAATTTTCTTTTACTGTGACTTTACTTATGGTTTTTCCCATCAGTTTACTTAGACATGCCTATGCCCATTTCCCCTGGATTTTCTAACTATGACCTGAATCTTCTAAGTGTTAAAACAGAATAGGCGGTCAGCTGTTTGAGGGGCGGCTCCCCTTGCCTGATCTTGCAGCCCCAAATGGCAAATTCCAAACCAGGCTAACGCTTTGAGTCTGGATTATTGTTGCTTTTGCTGCTGTTTTGTAGGGGGCAGCCCATCGGAGCCAGTGCCTGAATAACATGAAGGGGAAAGAGAAACAATTCCTCAAGATAATTCCTGCTCAAGATAACACTACCCATCACTTTCACAGAGGAGCCAAGTGTTTCTCAGGAACTGCTATTGTCATGCAGGATGAGGGCTGCCGTGTCTCTCCCCCTCCCCCCCTTGCCTGCCCACTTCCCTCTGGCTTCATCATCTGCTCACGAGGGCTGCAGCAGATGCTCCGGCATCCTCAGGGCTCCTGCTTGCTCCCAGACTCTTCCCTTATGATCATGCGGAGAGAAAAAGTGTGACTGGCACAAATTCCTGATAAGCCCAGTGGCTTCTAGGAAGAAGCCATTTCCCCTCTCCTCATTAATATTCTGATTACGTGGGATGCATGAAAACCTTGATTCTTCAACATGCACCCTGCAGTTATCCAAGTGTCAGAGGTAGAATGTAGCATATACATAAATTGCCAACTCAAGTCCCAAACTCATCAAAGGAAGCCTTCTGCACAGTCAGGAAAAACGGCTCTCTCCGGAAAAGGGCAGCGGGTGAAAGTAAGGATTTATAATGGTTTGTGATATCCATATATTAAAGGCCTCCTATGCCCACAACTCCTGTTAGGGGTTGTTCATTCCAACCCCTTCCTTATATTTGTGATCAATAATATTGGTCTCTTTTCTGTTGTTGGGCCTAATATGCACTTTGTGGCATTGACTTTGTAAAAAAACCAACAAACTGCTTTACATTTGCTTTGCGAGTCCATAATTGAGGTTGTCAAAGGATATTTGCCAGAGTAGCATGACAAACTGATTCATATGTAATCTGCATGTGAAGAGGGGAGCAAGAGATGAATTAATGTATGCTTGCACTTTAGACATGATTGCAAGCAGTAGAATACTGTACATGCTTTGCGTCCCAGATTCAACTCCAAGCATTGTGAATTAAAAGACGCAAAGGGCTGAGAGAGCCTGGAGACCTGCCGCCGTGTTGTGGGCTAGAGGCAGAAGAGGATTTAGGGGAGTGCAACCGGTTCAGCCTCAGGGGTGCCACAGGTTATGCCACAACTATGCTTTAGAACGGAGCGCGAGAGGCAGAGGGCCAAATTTTGGCATTGCACAAGGCGTCACTGAAATTTGAGTCCCCAAGGGCCACTACTGCTGATGGGATCTCTGGTCTGGGTTAGGATCAGCGCAGTGAGAAAAGAGCCATCTTTTGAGGGAAGGAACTGTAGCTCAGAGGCAGCACACAGTTGTAAAGCAAAATGTCCCATATTAAATCCCTGATATCCGGGGGGGGGGGGGGGGGAGAGCTGGCATTCAATGAAATTTTAACTCAGAGTAAACTCACTGAAATTAATTGACCTAATTGCAATGGATCTACTGTGGGTCATGGGCATAGCCAAGGGGGCGGGGGGTCAGTTCTGCCCCCCCCAACAAAAGTCCTGCCCCCCAAACAAAAATATTGGCTGTGCCCATGCTCTGAGTAAAGCTTCATTGAATACCACTCAGGGTTAGGGAAGACCACTGGTTGGATAAGTGGTGCCAGCCAGAGTTGGCAGACCAATGGCCTGAGACAGTTAGGCCTGCCATACGTCCGGGATTTTAAAGGCGGAATGGACGTCCAGGGGGAATTTCCAAAATGTGGAGCTTTCTCCTGGATCTTAGGCAAGTCAATTGAAAAATCAATTACGGGGGTTTCCTTAAAACAATTTCAGTGGTTTCCTAAAAACAAAAAAGCTCAACAGCTTTCGGGGTGTCTTGGTTTTTACTTTTTGAAATATGACAACCGTAAAGACAGCACGAACCTGTTTTTTGTCCCCACATTCTGCAAATCAGAGATACACTGCTATTGAACATGAAGGTTCCCTTTAACTATACTAGTTAACTAATGATAACTGCTTTGAGCAACATTTTGGAGAGGAAAAGTAGAGTGCCAGCCTTTCTGATAAAATAAATATATTTCTCATTCTCCACTTTTACTCAGGGACTTTCTGATGGTCATGGTGCCTTGAGATATTTCTGATCAAATGGAGCCATCAAGGTCCAGGTAGTCTTGCTACCTGGAGCTGATTTTACATGTATATATTTAGGTAAAGCACTCACATTTTAAAATATGGAAAACAGGCCGATTGAACCTTGAGGCAGGTGTCAGCTTCTTGAGGTTTCTTCTTCTTCTTCTAAGAATCAAAACCAAAACAGGAGCAGCCATGCCAGCCATGCATGAGCTTTATACAGATGTTTCTGGCACTCCTTACTTCCTCTCTTACCAGACAACAGACTTCCCAGCCAGCTGCAGACCTTACACATCCTCGGAAGGGTTGGGGGGGGGTTGCTGCATCTACTCAATCTCCCCAACCCCACAGGTCCCCACATATATATTTGCAATACAAAGGCTGCGCAGGTGGCCATCTGGTTCTTCTTTGCTAGCCTCTTTAGTGGCAACTTGCATCTCAGTGAGACACCACAGTGGCTGTTTCCCTGCTGTCACTCAAAAGGACTGGGCTGTTATTTACATGCCAACAAGGTGGAGCTATCACTTTACATAATAAGAAGCTGGATTCTGCAGCAGAGACATAATCTGATTTAAAAGAATGGTGTCCTGGTGGGGGCCATTAGAATAACAGGGCAGGAAAACTGTTGCCCTAGAAGCTTTATGGTTAATCTGCCCCATTTGATGGTCTCATTTGAAAATGTTAATTTATGTAAATATAGCATAGTAACAGCTGCCCTTCAACAAGCATTTAGGGTGAACTTTCTCACAGTCCAGATGATTTTTTTTAAAAAATTGCCAGTTTTGGATGGTTCAAATCCAGTAAGGATCAACTCTACCTGAAGGCACTTAATTTGGGTTCATGCATTTGGGGCTTCATGAGACAAAACATGTTTCTGGACAAGCCTCCTGTGGTCCATTAGCCAGAGGAAGGGTAGAATGCATTGTGTGTCTAGGCTGTGAAAGAAAAACTATCAACACATGGCTGTAGGCATCTAGAATATACTTCTTGTAGGATTGCACGTTAAGAAAGTATGTGAAAAGGATGCAAATTCAAAAATCAAATAGAAAACAAATCTTCAGATTTAGCATCAGATGGCATGCCTGTCAATCCCAGATAGTTATGAGAGAGTTCTCAGTTCTCATATTTGTCTTGCTCCATCTTGTCTTAGCAGGTCTTCTTGGGGTCCCTTCCATGGACAGCTCCCTGACCTTCAGCATAATCATTAAAACCGAACACATCCATCCACTCTTCATTTCCTCTGGTTAGGCTGGAAGCAGGTCAGCAGGGAGTAGAATGACTTCCTATAGTGGCCGTCATGCCTCCTACTTTGCAGCTCTCTATTTGGAGGACTGCCTAATCAAAGTCTGGCTTTAAAGAAAAAGCAACCCTAAGCGGGGGAGAGCAGGAGGGGCCTTGAAGTTCAATGGTTAGCACCTGGGCACCAGGCTGACAAGGCACGCACAGGTCACCTGGCCAAGGTGTTTCCCACTGTGGTGAGCTGGACTGTATCCCTATATAAATTTACAGTCATTATTTGTATGTGCCCATCTATACATAAAAATTAGCACACATTTTTCAAAATGAAAATCTGCCTCTTCTTTTGTTCTCTATTTGATGATGCATGTCCTCTTTTTGGTGATGCAAAAGTGGCCACCTTTGGGGAATGAAACATTCTTGAAGGCTTCCATTAGCCAGATTTAGATGCTCACCATCTTCCATAGTTCTTTGAGGAACCATGAAGAATTAAAAATAAAATTAAAGAAACAACAAGAGACATGGAATATATCTCCTAATTCAGGGATCTCTAGACATGTAGTCAGGGGACATTCCTAGCTTCCTCTGGTTATTCTGATCTGCTTTTACTGATACAAATGTAGTTTATTTGAGCAAACAATGAGATCTGCTAGACTAGAAAGCAATTTTACAGTATGTGTGAAAACAACAGCTTTGTTAATCTAGCACAGCCCTTCTCACTTTGGGTTCCCAGATGATTTTGGCCATGGCCAGCAGGAGCAGCAGTCATGAATGATGGGAACCCAAAGTTGAGAAAGCTTGGTCTAGCATCTCTGACTGCTGTATCCAAGAGAAACTGAGATTTGAACTCTTGATCAGTCCAGCCTATACATCTACGTAAAGTTAAACAGAAGAGTCCTGAACTTAAAGAGGCTCCAGGTGAAAGAAGACCTCTGCAACCTCTGGTGGCATAGGCGTAGTAGCAACCCCTGGTGGCATCTGGGGCAGGCTAGTTGTTGAGCTTTTTCTGGGAAATCAAAGTTGTTGATTTCACGGATGCCAAAAATGCCCAGCAATCGCCCACCTGCTGCCAAGAATCCCAACCCATGAAGCACAGCAGCCACCATGCTGCCATACAGGCCTGCCCCCCCATTCCAGTGCAGGGAGCCCCCTACCCCACCTCGGTCTAGCTACGCTACTCCCCTGCAATGGACTCTGTACAGCACTGAATCCATACAGAATACCAGTGGTGATGGTAGCCAAGGTGACACAGTCAAGTTCTGTGAAGAAGAATGGAGGCTGGGGTTGGTTTTGGTCTTGCTGCAGTCGAAGCAGATGAGACAGGAAATGCTTTTACCCTCCACTTTCTTTCCTCCAGATGTTTCTGAGTGAAAAGGTGCACCAGGAAGCAGAATGAGAGGAGGCGAGAAGTCCAAGGTCACCCAGCAGATTGACAGCGAGGTTCAGTGCCAGACCTACTAGGGTTCGGATCAGTAGCACACAAGAAACAGTTAGAAAAGTGGCTAGCATGTGCTGCTGGGAATGGAGCTGTGCTCACCATGCACTGAGCAGTCTTTATCCTGTGACTTTTGTGGATTAGCTTTGTGCAAATCCAGATGGGAGGTTTCCTTTAATTTGCTTGGCTTACAGCACTAAAGGCTGCCCTGAAGATTTTCCTCCCAGCACTCAAGGCTGCCATGCCGCTGCCCACTTCCTGCCAGGCTTTCGTCCGTTTGCTGCTGTCTCTCACACAAGGCCACTGCTGCTCTTCCTGGGGGAGGGGGGGGAGTAACTAGCCTGGGCAGTGGGGAAGCCCAGGGAAATGCAGTTTGAAAGAGACACACTTCCTGACACCGTATTTGAAAGGTTCCTTGTGAGAGTGGCTGATAATTGTCCAGCTGGGTGTTGTGGGAAGACTGGGACACACAAAAATATCTAAGAGGAGCAACTGGGTTAGGGAGTACGTTATGTGGGTCGCTTCCCTGCTCTGTATTATTATTCCCTTCCTCTGTAGGATCCCTGTCTTGCAAAAAGGCCAAACTTGCTTTTATAGAGCAAAAGTCAAGTGTAATAGTCTCACTCTCTTTTAACAAAATGAACTGCAGCCACAGGAGCCTGGGGTCTGAGGAGCAAGAGACCCTTATCTTGTAGGCTGTCTTCCCAAATAATCACTGCTCGTTCCTTTCCACCACTGGATGGAGAAGCAGCTCCTTGGGGGATATTTTCTTTCAGGGGGCAAGGGTTATGTCAAGAGGAGGAAATTATCATTTTTAAATTTAAAAAATAGGTCAATTAGTGATCCTGTTAGATGAATCTCCTGTGTGATGTGTAGTCTGGTCCTGGTCATGTGAACGAATAAGTGGAACAAGCGAAGTGTAGATGAGTCCTAAGTACTGGCACAGAAGAGGCTGGTGAATTATATGAGGGTTACAATGGGACTGCTCTAAATTCCACAAAGCTCTTCATAGGATCATAAAATTATGGAGTTGGAAGGGACCAGAAGGGTCATCTAGTCCAACCCTCTGCAATGCAGGAATCTTTTGCCCACAACCCTGAGATTGAGAGTCTCAGAAGAATTAATTCAATAGCTTATCAATTGAGAAAGCATCATGATAACAAGATTATAGAAAGGGTGAGGAAGATGTTTGGAAGCTGGGCACCCAGAATGTTGTGAGGGAAATGTCACCTTTATCAACACCTAACAAAGCATTTCAAGGGAACCTCATCTGCATCCTGCATTTATTCCTGCATTGCAGGGGTTTGGACAGATGACCCTCAGCATCCCTTCCAGCTCTACAGTTCTCGGATTCTGTCTCTGCAAGCTTACATAGACTGGGCCCATGCAGGCCATTTTCTCTGTGAAGCATCAGAGGTGGCTGGGCACTGCATCACAGTCCTTAATGAGATGGCAGCTTTCCTGCAAGAGAGATCGGCCCCCGTGCTTCAGGCTGACTTCCAACACTATCCCTGATGATGCTTACATAGAAGGAGGTGTGCCAAGACACCATTTTGAAGGCAAAATAAAATTGGCTCACCGCTTGTCCTCCCCCATGACATCGAAAAAAAAGGAATGACAGAGAAAAAAGGAAGGAATACGAAGGAATCTACCCCCACCCCTCCCAACACATCCTGTAAGGTCATACATAAGTCTTGGTTGGTACGTGATGCATTTTATTATGAACAATGAAATGGCAAAATCCACAAAAGTCCTCCCATTAATTTCAGGAGACAGGAGGGAATTGTCAAAGGCTAAGGATGTGGGTGGCGCTGTGCGTTAAACCACAGAGCCTAGGACTTGCCAATCAGAAGGTCGGTGGTTCGAATCCCCACGACGGGGTGAGCGCCCGTTGCTCGGTCCCTGCTCCTGCCCACCTAGCAGTTCAAAAGCACATCAAAGTGCAAGTAGATAAATAGGTACCACTCCGGCTGGAAGGTAAACGGCGTTTGTGCGCTGCTCTGGTGTGCCAGCAGCAGCTTAGTCCTGCTGGCCACATGACCCAGAAGCTGTACGCCAGCTCCCTTGGCCAATAAAGCGAGATGAGCGCCGCAACCGCAGAGTCGGTCACAACTGGACCTAATGGTCAGGGGTCCCTTTACCATTTAAGGAGAGTGTATTGCAGATTAGCCACACTGGGTCAACACATCCATCAAGAGACCCACAAATCATTTATTTTAATATAGATGATAATGCAGGTGGAAACATAGTTGGCATGTGAGATATATTCAGAGGCTTGGTCTTGCAAATATACTTCATGGAACACACCAAGAATCAGAGGACAGCTCTCAAAGCTGTAGAAATGTAGGTGATGCGAGAAAGATGAGTCAGGGTGGATCCACACCATACATTTAAAGAACACCAATGCACATTTAAAGCACATGGCATCCTCCAAACCAAAGTTTCCCCTCACAGACTTCCAGTTCCTAACACCTTACAGTTCCCAGGATTTTTTTTTTTGGGGGGGGGGGAGCCACATGATTGTGCTTTAATTGTAAGATATGGATTTGCAGGGAATATAATAGAAACAGGGAATTCTAAGTAACAGTTTCATCTTTTGACTTAAGCGGTTCAGAGCATTTTGAGGGACGTAGTTTCACTTCAGTAACAGAGATTTAGCACCGAAGTCAGACACATGCCAGGGAATCAGACATCACACCTGACAAATGATTACTAGCTTTGTCAAAGCATCTGGCTATTTCAGAACAAAGCATGCCGCATCCGTCTCTGAGGGACCTGGTGTGTATTTGTAAACAAGGATAGGGGAAGCCGTAGCAAATCTCGTTGCATTCCTAAAAGAATTCAAGACCATGTCATATGTATAATAAAAAATGCACCATTCATCTGTCCCCTAAATTTCTGGATGAAAAAGATCACCACCGCAACAGAAGGAAATTCTGAGGCAACCACAGCCTCACAAACTGGGACGGATGTTAGCAGTCTTCATGCTATTAGAAAAGTTCTTCCAGACAGCTACTAGAGGATACAATGGAGGAAGCAAAGTGTCTCCACCATCACATGATAGGTGCAATTATATGCTCTAAGGCAGAGCTTTTCAAAATGTGTGTTGCGACACCTTGGTGTGTTGGCTGCAGTGTGCAGGTGTGTCTCATGAACACTCCCCGCTCTCCTCCCGGGACTGGAAAGGGGTTAATTTAACCTCCAGTTTGGTAGTAAAACTTAGTTACTGTGTCGCAAAATAATGTGTGTCTAAAAAGTGTGTCACCAGCATGAAAAGTTTGGAAAGCTCTGCTCTAAGGAGTGTTTGAACAGGCACACAGTATTATGCCATCACTTCTCCAGCTGTCATCCACCCCCCGCCCCAATATCTCACACTTTCTGAAATTCCAGGGGATGTTGAGGGCTCTACAACATTGGAGATTTTGCCACCCACTGCCACCTGCCTCACCTCAGGTGGCGGGGGCACCTGGAGAAGGATCTTTAAAGATGATCTCAGGGCTCAGGGAGGTTGACGCATGAGAAGATAATCTTTCAGGTACCCAGGTCCCAAGCCAAATAGTGTTTTAAAGGTAAGCATCAGCACCTTGAACTCAACTCAGATTCAATTTGTTTGTTCTTATTTTGATGGTGCACCGCAGCCTGTCCAGCCAAGGAGGGCTGCCACCACCAGAGCCAGCAGCAGAAGAGCAGAACATTCAGTGCTCCAGCACCAGTTGCCAAGGCAACCAGCTCCAGCCAGCAGTATGCTAAGGGCAGCGGCCAAGAGGAGTGGAGTGGCTTGACTGCCAAGGACACTGCCACTCAAAGAAGAGCCTCCAGATATCTTGAGAGATGTTGGAACTCAGGCCTGCCATACTTTTCCTGGCCAAGGTTCCCATCAGAATGGCAGATGGGTCTATGTCCTACACCAGAGAACCTAATGGCATCTCTCCCATGGGATGAGCCTTGCATATCCAGTCACATGTTCTCGGTAACAGTCAGTCTCAAGTGTGCAAGTGCAAGGAGGAAATACACGAGCTGATTCATAGCCATCTTCACCCCTTCCAGGTCTGAGGTCCAAGAAGGTGATGGGCTGTATCATGGGCAAAGCCAGGATTTTTGTTGGGGGCGGGGTTAGGACTTTTGTTAGGGGGGGCAGAACCGATGTGATTGGTCAGTTAAGTATTTCTAGGGGGGCAGCTGCCCCCATGCCCATGGGCTATATTGTGTGCACTTTGCTTGAGGTCGCCCCCAAATCCTCATGCAATTATATACAGAATTATATTATATACAGAAGCCCTGTGAGGCTTTACACAGCATGTAAAGGCTTGGTGCCAAGACTAGACAATTTGGACAACTCTTGCTACATATTCAACACGTATCTCTGGTAGAAAATTATGGCTATAATAGGAAGAAAAAATCTACAAAGCTCATGTGAACAGCACCTGATTTAAGACAGTGGTTGCCCTGCACAGAATGCCAAGCTGAGGAGTCCAAAATTGAGAAGATCCATTTGGGGGTGCCAATTTTTGCCCTCACACAGGGCGCCATATCACAAAAGACTACTGAATGCTCCTGATGTGATTAACATTTTCCAACCAGACTTCAGGCTATATATCAAGACTGCAACAGGATAGCAACCGCCCCACCCCCACCCGCTACTTCCAATCCAGCTAAGTCCTGCTAAAAACTCATTTTCTTGCCCTCTTTCTGCAACAAATTCTTAAGGGCTCAAATTTATTTATTGGTTCCTCCCGCTATCTGAATGGTACCCCCTCCCAAAGGATTGAGGAGAGATTCCAGAACATTAAGGGAAATTTCCACAGCCATTAGCTCAACTTCTCCCTTTTAGCAAGAGATCAGCTTAACACAAAAGATGGTTGCCCAACAATATGGAGTGATGAAGTGCATAACAAAGGCACAGGACTTTGCTTAAAGGGCTCCATGCCGTCCTTTCTTTCCATATCACCAGCACTCTTTCTCCACGCCAATGATGGTTTTTATGAAGACTGTGTTGCAGCTCAAGAGCCGAAACAAATGTCTTTCCTGTAGGGAAAAGGATCTTATCCCTTGCAGCTGCTGAGGATGCAGAAGGCACAGATTAGGAGGATGCTACAGTCAAGATCATCAGGATAAGATGCTGGCTCCTGCACTGATGGCCTCCAGAGATGGAAGTGCTATACTGTGAAGCCATGGAAACAGCAGAGCTGAGTACGAAGCAGTAATTGGGCCACTTCTTCACACAGTGCAGCTGATGAGGAAGGGATGCCTCCTCCTTGCTGTGTGGTTCCAAAATATGAAGCTACAGAGAGAGTTGGTGGCCAACCAGCAGCAATTGTTAGATTGTATGCCGGCAATATTTCAGGGACTTGGAAGCAGTTTGTAGAGAATCCACAGAAAGAAGCTGCCTTATACAGCCCCGGTCTATCCTGTTGGCCTATTAGCCCATCTAACCCAGTATGGTCTGCTGCGACCAGCACTGGCTTTCCTGGGTCTTTCACACTGCCTGTTCCTTTCATAACTGGAGATGCCACAGGTTGAATCTGGGGCCTTTGTAAGCAAGGCATGGGAGCCAACTCCAAGGGGCCAAGGTCCCTTCGTCTCCCCCCCCCATAAAATATTTGAGGGGCCCCCAAGTTGATGGGCATTACCATTCAAATTGTGTGTGTGTCATGTGATTGATTATGTGGGGTGGGGCTTACCTGCCCCTCCTCCAACATTTTATTCAGGTTGGCACCCTGATGCAGGGCATGTGGTCTACCACTGAGTCAAAGGAATGCCTGTAGGGCCACCTGTCCTGCCGTGGATTCTGATTAAACAGGTTTGGGAGGTTTTCACAGTGCTTCAAGTAGATAGCTCTGAAAAGTGTGACAAAAAGTGATGTGTCCTTCTTCTTTGGCAATCACTCATGGCTGAGTAAGATTGTCTTCCATGAACACGCTTAACAGTGAGTCCGTAAGTAGCTGTGGAGGCAATTTCTAGACCCACACGTCCTTCCACAGTGGGGACATAGTTTTCTGGGCAGGAGTTGATCATGGTGAGGGTTTGCCAAATGTGCCTTCCTCTTAGCACATTTCTCCCGTTTGTTCTGAGTTTGAGCATCTTCAAAGTCCATGCCATCTTTGGTAAAGACTGTCCTCCAATTGGAGCGCTTGCAGGCCAGTATTTCCCAGTTGTCGGTGTTTATCCTACATTTTTAAAGATTTGCCTTGAGAGAGTCTTTCAACCTCTTTTGTCAACCACCAGCATCACACTTTTCATTTTTAAGTTCAGAATACAGTAGTTGCTTTGGCAGAAGATAATCAGGCATCCAAATAACATGACCAGTCCAACAAAGTTGATGTTGAAGAATCATTGTTTCAACGCTGGTGATCTTTGCTTTTTTCAGTAAACTGGCATTTAGTTCTCCTCTCTTCCCAAGTGATATGTAATTTTTTTCAGGGACACCGAAAATTGATGGAATCTTTCAAGGAATTGGAGATGGTGTTTATAAAGTGGTCAATGTTTCACAAGCATACAGGAAGTTTGGTAGTACAACCAATTTCTATCTCTTTGCCAGATCTGAAAGGTCTACCTTTTCTTGTCAATACTGCATTCAATCTCACTATCATTCTCATCAAACCAGTCCTGGTGTTTCTTGGTTTGGTATCCAATAGTTTGTTCACAGACTGCAATAATGGATGTCTTTAGCTTGGTCCAGTATTCCCTGATGTTATCAGGGAACTCCAATAGCAGATGGTCCTTAAAAGTCGTTTGGAAGCAATCCCGCTTAATAGGATCTTGAAGGGCTTGAGTGTTCATTTTGTGCCTTGGTTTCCTCCCTTGAAGTCTGTGTTGAGGTACTGTATAATCTTGATAGCCATTGTGGAGCGTATTAATCAATGATCTGTCCAGTATCCATAGCTCTGGTAAGGAGCGCATCACAGCAATCTTCAGCTCGGACAATTACATAGTCCAAGAGGTACCAGTGGTTTGACCAAAGGTGCCTCCATGATGTTTTAAATTATTTTTTTGTCAAAAGAGTGTGTTGCCAATAACAAGGTTGTGCATTGCACATATAGTCAAAAGTAATATTCTGTTCTGGTTGCTGTTGCCAATTCCTTCTTTCCCAATAGTCCTAGGTCACAGATCAAAATCTTGCCCAACTCTTGCATTAAAATCACCCAGGGGGATAATTTTATCCTCCTTAGACGTCTCTGATAGGATGGCATCCAGCTGACAATTTTCTTTAATGTCTTCATCGGCATCTAGCATTGGTGCATAAGTGCTTAAAATAGTAGCCTGGTTTTTGGCGAGTTTTACTTGAAGGGTTGAAAGTCGCTCATTAATGCTGGTAGGGACTTCTGACAAGCGCTTCACAATATTGTTTTTGATAGCAAAGCCTACTCCATGTATTCGATGTTCTTGTTCAGGTAGACATTTCCAGAAGGATGTGTAGCCTCCTTTTTCTTCCTTCAGTTGGTCCTTTCCCGCTCTTTGAGTTTCTTGAAGTGCTGCAATATTGATGTTAAAACCTTGCAACTCCCTTACAATGATGGCAGTCCTGCTTTCGGGACACTCATTATCTGGGTTATCCAACAAAATCCATATGTTCCATGTTCCAAAGTTAAATTGTCTTTTACGGCCACTGGGTGGTGACCCCACTGGGCGCAGTAATCCAGTCAGGATTACCTTTAGGGAACCTTTTCTAGCCCCTCCCCCTTTTCGGGGTGAGTAGAGTAGATCCTAAATAGGACTGCTCAGTCATGGATACAGCTGCCAAGCTACTCAACCGCCTCATTCCTTGAGTCAGAATGACTGGATCTGTGTGTACTGCTCATGTGCCAGTTCATGACTAGGGGTTTCCAGATTTCACGGTCCTGCCCCCGTTACAATTTGCCGATTGTCATGGGACTTTTTAGGGTTTGGGATGCATTTTTGGAAGACTCCTGTGTGTGAATTTGTTTTATGTGTATAGATCAGTGCATGTTGACCAACGCAATCTTCGCAGTAAGGCTCTATTCTGATGGCATGAGTATCAAGACAACTGGTAGATTATTATCTGCTGCAGCCTCCATCCGCCTTCACATCTGCCTTTGGTGACCCTGCTGGGAGTACAAGACTCCCAAAGGCTTCGCTCACAAGGGTCATAGGAACATGCAAGCCCACTCACCACAAAAAGGTGATGATCCAGCGAGTGAGACAAGTGATGTGGTGACACTGGGGTCAGCGGTTAGTGGATAGTGCCAATGATATGAGACACATTTCTGTCTCCCTGACCCTCTCCAATGCACAGAGAAGTTTTAGAACAGTTTTTAAAGTCTTTTTCTAAATTAAATGACCCTTTTGTATCTGAAAACGGTGTTTGCTTCCCCCTTAGCCATGCCTCTGTTGGGGTGAGCCAAAATAGCCACCCCCAATTTGCCACGTCATTCACAGATGTTGTACTGGGAATAGTTGTTTCAGTTTCATTTTTAAAAGAAATGTATTCCCACTTTAAAAAGTTGTTGGCAAAGCAGCGGATCTCTGCTGCCATTCTTCCTTCTCAGGGTGCCTCCCCCAGCATTCTTCACGAAGCACTCTAGGAAATGTGAAGGGCCACAGTGGCTGGCAGTGCAATGTTGCTGGTGAGCTAAGAAGCCCCCCCCACCCCCCCGCTGCAGTTGTAAATATCCTCCCCTGAATCATCCCATAAAGAATGGGAGCATCCATGAAGAAGCAACGGGATGCTCCCGCACATCATCACCCATCCATCGTCATCGCTTGGGACAAGTACCAGCTCATTCTTCCAGGGGTGAGCGAAGGCTAACCAACACCTGGGGCGGGGCAAACCACCGGCTGCGCACGCGTTGCACCGCTACGAAGGACACATGCATGGCGTCGCTATGTGCAGCGCATGTGACACCACGCATGCGTTGCACGTAGTGGTCTGCCGCTGGTGCCGCCCGAGCGCCATACGGATGGTGGCGGGATCCTCCGCTTGCGGCTGTAGCGGCGACGTATTGATCCCACCGCCATCTGTATGGTGCTTGAGCAGCACCGGCAGCAAACTGCTATGTACAGCGCATGTGCGGCGTTGCTACATGCAGCGCATGAGTGCGACACTGTGCATGCGTTGTACATAGCGGTTTGCTGCTGGTGCCACTTGAACGCCATACGGATGGTTGGCAGGATCCTCTGCTCGTGGCTGCTGCCACGAATGGAGGATCCTCCACATGCAGCTGTGGCGGGGCGAGCACCCTGCGGGGTATCTTCTTGTCACCCCCCCAGACATGGCACCCGGAGCACACTGCCCCCCCCCGAGACACCACTGCATTCTCCTCCCCGAGCTCAGAGGAGCTGGCAGGAGAAATAGGGACATTCCAGGGTCAAATCAGAAGCTAGGATGGCTTTTGTAATTCCGGGACTGTCCCTGGGAAATACACTTGGAGTGTATCAGAATTAGACCTAGCCTGTTCAAGAGGAGGGGGAAAGAAGGGAGTGTTTAAGAGGCTGCACATTCTCTCCTTCCCCCACCTTATAAGAAATAGGCTCAAATAACCTGCTAATGTTTGCATGGAAGTGCAAGGCCATTGCGGTGTCAAGGTAAGTAGAATCAGGCTCCCGGAGTCAGTTTCTCACCATTTGGAACATTTAACACATTTTGTGTGTTAACACTGTTTGGACTCTGCTGTTTTGCTCAGATATCTGACTGGGATTTTTTGAGTTTATACTCCTGAAATATCAAACCCGAAGCATGCTCAAGAGTGACACAGACCCACTCAGGAGTCTCCAAGGGGCAAGCCTGTCGGTGAATGGGATTTTGTTCCTATAAATACGTTAGTATTATTAATTCTAAACATTTGGATAAATCATAATAGGAGAGACATCTGCTGTTAAAATGTGCAAACTGCATTCGCTCCTGTCCTTAGTGCATGTGAGAGATAACTGAGCAGCAACAGTCATGCTTAAGGGAGTGTTGCTGGTATTGAGGGAACCTTTACGAAGAGAGAAGAGGAATTATGTGAAAACAGTCACCCCCAAGTTATGAATTAAGTCCAAGGGTGCCATTTCTTTGCTCACTGCTAATATGCCCCTAAGTGTCACTTTTGTGATCTGAGGCTCTGCCTTTTCCACCCAAAAGCTCTTTTTCATGTTCCCAAGGTAAAGGAGGAGCAAGCCTGCTTCTGTATATTTTGCTGATGCACCCAGGCAGCTTTTCCAACAGGCGAACAAGCTGCTGTCAGCGTGTGTGCACATCTCATTGCCGAGGGTGCCCCTCAAACGTGCCTCCTTCATTTGTTCCTCCTCAGAATTAATATCTTTCTAAGCCTGATGGCATTTGAAAGCTCCCAAAGCTGAGATTAACTCCTTGGAGCTGGATCCGGGAGTGTGTCTCATTGCCAGGGACTGGGTTGTGGCTCTGGGTCCCTCTGACTCATAGCACAAGATTAATTGCCAAGCGTTCTGAGAGGTTTATCATTGCCACCCTCAGCCTCACCGATTTCACCTTTCCCTGGTGCTCTCCTTGCTAAAATTTCCTAGGAGAGCATCTGCGATTGGTGCATAATCACTTACCAGCAAATTCTGCCCTTCTGTGGAAGGCTGTGCATAGCGTGACATTTCTGCAGCCATCTGTGCTGTGTACTGGGGCGTGTGTGTGTGAGAGAGAGCGTGTGTGCATGTGGTGTCTGCTTTGGGGGTAAACAACACCAACTAAAACAACTTACAAGCGTGGGGGGGGGGGAATAGTAGAAGCAAGGTCAGTTTGTGGAAGCTGCTCAGATGAGAGAATGGGCAACCAGAAGCGGCAAAAGGAAATCAGATTTGCAAATTCTTCTGTTCTTTTCCAGGCAGCCACTCACATTGCCCTTTTGGAATAATGGGGAGGAATAATTTTTGTGGTTAAGGAAGCCTTTTGGTGAAAAGTAGTCAGACTCTCTGAGGCTATAAGCACATTAGCGGCTTAAAGTGCAGTGGGAGCTCCCTACCCCCCCCCCCCGTGTTTCAGGTTGCTTTTGAGGGGGGCAGAAATATCTTCACCTGATGCACATTGCCTGTTTGTTTCTCTTGCTTCTGCAGCCCATCAAACTCCTGTTCACGAAGCTGTCATCTGTGCTTGCGCAATGTCTGTCTGAAGTGTAAACACCTTAACTGTGAAGTGAATGTGGCCTAAGTTTTCTTTTCAGACTGAAGCTGGTTTGAGGGGGAAATGCATCAAACAGCAGTATTTCTCAAGAAACTACAGGATATCTCTGCATCATTGGGAAAACCAATGATTCAGAGCCAATATCGGGAGTGCCCTGGAGCTACAACAGCCCTGGTCATTACCTCTATTTTCAGGAGAGGGGTGGGAAAAGATGAGAGGAGCAGGCACTGAGGGCCAAACTACACATTACCTTAAACGTGTCTTCACATGCATGCATGCAAGACTGGAGGTGAAGGTGGTTTGACTCCTCCCACAATATTTTCTCAATGAAAACCACACACATTTCAATGAATGTTGCTATCTACCCTCTGGGAAAAGTTCTTGTATCATTTCTGTTGGAACCATAGTGTGGGGGGAACATGGTTAAACCCTCACCCCCTTTTCACCATCCTAATTCAGATGGGGGAGGAGGTTTGCAGCTGCTATTTAAGCGTGCATGTACATGCACACACACACACACACACTAAAGTAATATGTAGTTTGGCTTTAGTTCCCCCATGTTTACCATATTTTCCGCAGCTGGGAAGCAAAATGTGGATACTCTTACCAAGTAATGAGGGGAGGAAAATGGCAGTCGCGTTAACAGTATTATCTTTTACTCAGTTTCTGGAGTGCCTTTCAGCCATAGCAGATCCTGAGGTGATTTACAATAGACATAAATTACACAATTAAACAATTCTAGTCTAAAAATAAAACTAGTTCACAATCCTGTACACCATTAGTCTGCTTAATTCTTACTGACTTAAGTGGGGTTTAAGCAGTCTCTCTTTGTATAGGATTGCAGCCTTGGTCGCCCCTATTAATCAATTACAGCCTTAAAAAAAAGTCAGGAGGTTTTTAATTAGTCCACTCTCTCTGAAACAATCAATATTTTCAAGCTTTAAACAGATCACAAGGACAGGAAATTATTTGTGCCACATAAGTGTGAGGAACAGACAATGAAATTATTCCAAATTATAATATACAGTCATATATTTTGAAAAAAAACTGGACACATGCACCCCCAGACCCATGATACTGAGAATGGTCAGGACTGAGTTCATGTTGTATATAAACAGATGGACACACATCATGCATTTACACAGGAGATGATAGATATTACATGTAGATAACTTTTAAAAATCAGTATCAACCATAGAAGGCTGCCAGTTTCCACAAAGGAATAGTTATGCAGGGCCTGCATAAAAATTCCCCACTAAAAATTGCATCTCTCCCCCCCCCCCCCAGGTGCTTCTCCACTTTTGGGGTGGGTGTGGAGATAGATGTGCGTATATTCTGCTGGTTCAACTGCAAGGTTTGAGAGTCAAGTGCCGTGGCTCAGTTTCTGCCTCACAGACAGTGCCATTTTAAAGTATTGCTAGACAAATTAGTTAACTTTATAAAGAGCTTCTTCAATGTCAAGTGGCCATTGTTTTAGTTAGTTGGCTTTACAATTATTTTTAATTTTTGTATTTCGTGTTGTTAGCATATGGCAAGGAAGGATATAAGCATTTTAAAGGAATAAGCAAACAGATATTCACATTGCAAGATCCAAATGGGTAGAAAATTGCACACGTTTCTTAAATGAACGCTGTCCATTTAACAAATGAACACAAAACTTTTAATGATGTGCCTATTGCTGCCCAAAAGATTCATGAAGCAATTGCAATGACTGAAGACAACAGCCTCCCAAACGCAAATGTTCTTTAACTTGGAGTAAAACCACTTTCTCTGCTATTTTACTAGTAACAAACAACCTACCCCAACAGCCACACATTTTCTTCCTTCCTTCCTTCCTTTCATAAAAGTTATATGTAAGAAAACCCCTCACAGCAGTTAGGCTTGCCATTCTTGTGATATATTTGAGGAAACCTTCTCAGACTCGGTCTAAGGCTGTCTGCATTGCTTTCACAACCAAATGGGATAGAGAAAGATCTACAGTAGCATCTTTTGACTGTATCTCTAATACATTTTAATTATAAAGGATAATCTTCAACATGATACTTGGAGTAGGCCCATTGAAATCTTTCCTTTCCTTTCTTGGTAAAATTTATGCTGTCAAAATGAGACTGTAAAAGCATCAACTGCATTTTTAAAAAATAAATGTAATAGCTAAGATGATCTGTATTTCACAGACATCCACTACACTTTTATACTTTTGACAAAATATTTGCTCACCGTGGTTCTTTCTTTTAATATCATCTGCATTTTTAGGCTCCTCTCAAAAGCATAAAAGATACATCTATTTCTCAAATTAAAATGAACGTAATTCTTCCTATGACTTTTTGACTGATTTCTATTTGTTTCTTCTTTTTCTTTGATTAAACACATCAAACATCTGGGAGGAAAACCCAGCCCAATCCTGGAATCATAGAACTGAAGAGTTGGAAGGCACCCTGAGGAGCATCTAGTTCAACCCCCTGCAATGCAGGAATAAGCAGCTGTCTCATTTGGGGATCAAACCCGTGACCTTGGCATTATCAGCACCATCCTCCAACCAACTGAGCTAGAGATGACCCCCAAAGCAAGTTCTTCTTGTGTCAGTGGGTGTTCCTTCTCAGTGACTACTGTGTTGGTGATTGCAGAGTCTTTTCAAAACCATTGCTCTTTGATGGCAAACCAGAAGGGTCATATTATTTCCCAAATGAGAATGATACAGGCTCCACTTCTTAGCCTCAATGAATTGTGCCAGTGGCTATTCTGTATAGAAATTTAAGAAAGAAATATTCAGCCCCAAGGAGCTTTCATTGTGGGGTTCCTCTGGGTTTGATTTTACCCCCAGTGCTGTTCAACATCTACATGAAACCAGTGGGGTCATTTGGAGTTTTGGAGTACGTTGTCAGCAATATGCTGATGACACAGCTCTGCTTCACCTTAACATCTGCAGGTGAGGCGGTGGGTGTGCTGGACCATTTTCTTGCCTCAGTAATGGACCAGATGAGAACAAACAAACCAGATGGATGGGAGGTTGCCTGCTCTTGATGGGGTTATACTGCCTCTGAAGGAGCAGGTAAGCAGCTTGGGGTACTCCTGGATCCTTTGCTGTCGCTTGAGCCTCAGGTGGCCTCAGTGGTGCTGATTGCCTTCCATCCGCTTTGACTGGTGGCCCAGCTGTGCCCCTGTCTGGACAGGGATAGCCTAACTTCTGTTGTCTGTGCTCTGGAAACCTCTAGGTTGGAATACTGAAATGCATCATACGTAGGGCTGCCTCTGAAGACAGTTCAGAAACTTCAGCTGGTGCAGAATTTGGCAGCCAGGTTGCTTACAGGTGCAAGACAGTGTGAGCATATACTGATCCTGGCCGGACTACACTGGCTGCCAATTAGCTTCCGGGCCCAATTCAGAGTGCTGGTTTTGACCTATAAAGCCTTAAACAGCTCAGGACTGCAATACCTCAAGGACCAACTCACCTCATATAAACCAACCCGGAGCCTTCAATCATCATCTGAGCCCTTCTTTGTGTGCCTCCTCCATGAGAAGTCTAGAGGGTGGCAACAGGAGAATGGGCCTTTTCCGCAGTGGCTCCCCATTTGTAGAAGGCTCTCCCCAGAGAGGTCTATCTGGCACCTTCATTACATCTCTTTAGGCACCCGGTGAAACCATTCCTCTTCTCCCAGGTGTCCTGAGTCACTAGAGAGAGTTGGAGGGTTGTCCTCTGGAACTGGTGGGCAAGTGATCCACCTTGCACTTTTAAAGCATCAGACTAATAATAATAATAATAATAATAATAATAATTTGTACACTGCCCATCTGGCTGGGTTGCCCCAGCCACTTTGGGTGGCTTTCAGCATATATAAAAACATAGTAAAACATTAAACCTTAAAAAGTTTCCCTAAACCGGGTTGCCTTCAGATGTCCTCTAAATGTTATATAATTACTCATCTCCTTAACATCTGATGGGAGCGCATTCCACAGGGCGGGCGCCACTACCAAGAAGGCCCTCTGCCTGGTTCCCTGTAGCTTCGCTTCTCACAGTGTGGGAACTGCCAGAAGGCCCTTGGAGCTGGACCTCAGTGTCCCAGCTGAACGATGTTTCATTTATTGTTTCTATTTCATCTACTGTTTTATTCCCTTTCACTAGTCAATGTTGCTTTAAACCAGGCTTCCTCAACCTCGGTCCTCCAGAAGTTTTGAGACTACAATTCCCATCATCCCTAACAACTGGTCCTGCTAGTTAGGGATCATGGGAGTTGTAGGCCAAAAACATCTGGAGGGCTGAGGTTGAGGAAGCCTGCTTTAAACTTTTCTGTTATTTGATTTGATTCTTATCTTGCATATTTCCATGTTTTGCTTCACCACTTTGGAGTACTAGGAGATTATGGCTTGGATCTGTGGCTTTGGGGCTCTGGGGTTCCTCAAGGGTCCAGTCTGTCTCCTATGCTATTTAGAATCTATATGCACCCACTGGGAGCTGATGTCATGCAGTTCTGTCTCTCCATTCCATCAGGATCTGGAGAGGCAGTGAAAGTGATGGATAGGTGTCTGGAAGCAGTGATGGACTGGATGGGGGCCAATAAACTAAGGCTGAATCAAGAGCTGCGGGTGGGTGCTGTGGATTGCAACTTGTCACTGGAGTCCCAAGTGGTTTCTGCTGCTAATTCACCCTCTACAGCCGTTCCTGGACCTGGATAGCCTGGCCTTAGTCACCCACACTCGGGTGACGTCCCTTTGGACAATTGTAATCTTCTGTATGTGGGACAGTGCAATGGTCTGCCCTTGGAGGTGGCCTGGATCCTGCAGCTGGTGCAGAATGCTTCTGCTAGGTTGGTAGGTGTGGTAGCCCAATGGAACCCTGTGCCACCAGTCCTGAAAGCCCTTCAGCTGGCTGCCCCTGCGCTACTGGCTCAAAGTGACATAAAAGTGGGGTATGCCCACAACTTTCTTTTGCTTTTTCTTCTTTCTCTCCCTCTTTGATATGAATACATATCCAAGTTTATTTTAGTTTCTTTACACAGCAGTGAAATAAAGCCTCCTTCCTTTAGCTGTTCTTCTGTTTGAAAGTTGGCCTTTACTTTTCTGATATTTAACATCAAGCTTAGCTCCTTCTAGAATTTGAGTGTCTTTCTACAAAACATTTTAACGCCTCCTTCTGTAGAAAATTCAACCCAGCAAAAACCTTTGTGGAATCCTGTTTCTTTATCAAATGGCGGCATGCATTTTCTCACAGAGCCAAACTGAGCAAAATACTGTTTTACTTCATTTGGCCCCACGGTCCAAGGCATGCAGGCAACAAAGACCCCGAAGAGCCACCAGGAAAGGCCTGCTGCCGCCATCTTGAAAGCAGAGGCTTCTTCTTTCTCTTTTGATCCCACTGTGTAAAACTGCTACAGAGGGAGAGACACACACACAAATACACACAGGTTTTGTATCGACCATAATTCCTAATGCTTTCTGCACCTGATGAGGTGAGTTCTCGCCCATGAAAGCTTTAATGCCATAAAAAAATGTCATAGCCATTAAAGTGCTGCAGTTTTTGTTTTTTTAAAAAAACAAAACACCGTTTCTTTTTGGGTGTGGGTGGGTGTATGTGTGTCATTGTGCTTTGTACTTAACTTGTCCTCACCCACCCCTATTACCTGTTACAATAGCATGGCTAGTCTTCTTCTCTTGTCCAGCTGAATTCAGCCCTGGAGGTTGCTTACTTCCCCAGGTTTTTCTTGCCTTGTGCAGATGTTTCTCCCTTGCGCAGAGCCACTGACCCTGCTCCTGAATGACAGGCGCCTTGATGAGCAGCAGGGCTTTCCAGAGAGCACTATTGATTTTGTACAGCCTCCGAACCCTGTCTCGGCTGCTAATTTTCCCTGGGATGGCAGGAGGGTGCTTCTTTCGCTGTGCTAACCCTTTGATTCTCTTGGTAGCATTTTCTTCAAACAATCTTTCTGTTGCCAGGAGAGTTTGTGTATTGCCAGAGATGTTTTAATGGGGATTTCATACACAAGAGAGAGACAAGAGAAATTTTCAGTGTCCCAGTATTACGTGTTTTCACAAATACAGAACTAGGGTACAAGAATGAAGGGGAGTTTAATAAAGCATCCTCTAGACCAGACAAAGACAAATATTTGTGTTTTTTCATCTATAAGCATCCACAAAATAAGGCTTTTGAATTTGTGATGCGCTGGGACTGTGAAACAAGACAGGCCATTGTGGCAAATACTGGCATTTGACACTCAGAAAATCCAGGTACAATGCTATGAACAGCTATTAGCTACATCACCCATACCATCCAATGTTCCTCAGATGAAAATGGGGAAATTTTCTTTACTATAGGAAACACACAAAACATCAGTATATTAAGCACAGAAATCTTTGAATTAATGTCTTGCATTTATGGGAGTCTGAGGGGGAAAGAAAACTTCAAATGAATAAATACAACTAACTAGCAGTGATACTGATGTAGAATAGATGTCTGTATTTTCATCTGAGGAATGTTGCAATACCTCCAGAATACATTGATGGCTGGCCCATTAGGGTGAATTGGGCACTGTTCCACCCCCCAACCTGCCCTCAGCCAGCTGCCTGGGCAGCTGGGTGGCCCTCACCCTTAGTTTACTCCTTCTTAGTCTCCATTTTGCCCTTGTAGGACTCAGCATGGAGGAGGATGGGGACAAAATGAGAACCTGCCATTGGCTCTGGATCTACCTATGGTAGGCCTCCTTGCCTTCTGCCCTACCAGTTCAAATGGGCACCAGCCGCCACCGCCAGTATCAAGGCTGGTATGCCACTGAATACTAGTTTCTGGAGAACAGCAGGTGAGTTCTGTGGGTTACATGGCCAGCCACTGGCCCAGGTGTGTCAGTGATTGAGGGGGCCAGCACCACGTGACGTGGGCATGCTGTGCACACACGCCTCATGACATGCTGACATCACGCACACATGCCATGTGACATCCTGATGTTACTCGCACACGCTGTGGCAGCTTGGCCCCCTCCTTGAAAAATGGGGGGGGGGCTTGGCCTCTCGACCTCACCTAGATGGCACCCCTGCATTGGCCTCCCCACAGTCATCTACTGTGGCCTGATTCAATAGGGTTATGATCTTACGTTATGATCCTACTAGCTCTTAAACTGTATGCATGCACAGGTATGTCAAATTATGGTTGTTGTTGTTGTTGTTATTAGTTACATTTCTATACTGCCCTTCATTCCAAGATCACAGTGCAGTTTATAGTATAAAAACACAAAAATACACAACATAGTAACAAACAAAAACAATACTCACCCCCTGGCCCAGTTTAAAAGGCCATATATTGTTTAATTCGCCAAAGGCCTGGGAGAAGAGGAATGCTGGCGTCTAAAGAGTTGTAACAAAGGCCCCAGGAGAGTCACCCAGGGGAGAGAATTCTGCACACAGGGAGTCACCGCAGAAAAGGCTCATTTTTGTGTTGCCACCCTCCAGACTCTCATGGAGGAGGCACTCAAGTGATGATCTCAGTTCATATGGGGAGAGATGTTCCTTGAGGTATTGTGGTCTTAAACTTTTTAATGCTTTATATAGGTAAAAAACCAGCACTTTGAATTTGGCCCACAAATTAATTGGCAGCCAGTACTGTCAGGCCAGGATCGGTGTAATATTCTCAAACCATCTTGCTCCGGTAAGCAACCTGGCTGCCGAATTCTGCACCAGCTGAAGTTTCTGAACTGACTTCAGAGGCAGTCCCATGTTTAACTTCTTGAAATTGCTTGGTTACCTGCAGATCTAGAACACTACACTTCTTCTAGATTAGTAGGACTAGATGGAGGGACTGGATTAGAAACACAACTTGCTCTGCCAGAGGTGTCAGAAGTGAAACAGATGCAGCCTTTGAAAGTCAGGATTACTATGGAATTGTTGCTGTTTGGCCAGACAGAATTTAACCACCCTGCTTTTGTTGTAAAGATGAATAAGTGTAAGGAGATTGCATCAGTTCAAAGCCCTTAGTTTTGGAAGGCTTCTCAAGTGAGCCATTTCCTCGCAGAAGGTGCTAGGTTCAGTCTCCCCATCTCCAAATAAAATTGTCTCAGGTAACAGAATAAAGCGGCTTCACACAGAAGTCCAAATGAAACAGAAGGGAGCGATACACCTCACAAGCAGAACAACCAGCCACCAGGTGACTCATATGGGCAGGTTCTCCTTCTTTCTTATGTCTGATTCTTCAGATCTCTACAAGCTCTTCCATTTGCAAACAGGATGTTGCCAGTGCTAAAATCCTACTATATCAGACCCCCCAACATTTCTCCAATGAAAATAGGGACGTCCCATTCCATAATGATAATTTTACTATTTATACGCCACACATCTTATTGGGTTGCCGCAGCACTCTGAGCAGCTTCCAACATATATAAAAACATAAATAAAACATCAAACATTAAAAAAAACCCCTTCCCTATACAGGATTGCCTTCAGACGACTTGGGGGTCGAATAGCTCCATACCCTCCAACATTTTTCCAATGAAAATAGGGACGTCCTAAGGAAAAGTGGGACATTCCGGGATCAAATCAGAAAGCGGGACAGCTTCTCTAAATCAGGGACATCTCTCTCTATATTCAAATTTGAGAAATCAGTCAAATTATCTACAGTGGTACCTCGGGTTACATACACTTCAGGATACAGACTCCGCTAACCCAGGAATATTACCTTGGGTTAAGAGCTTTGCTTCAGGATGAGAACAGAAATCGTGTGCCAACAGCGCAGCGGAGGCCACATTAGCTAAAGTGGTGCTTAAGGTTAAAAACAGTTTCTTTTTTTATATATATAAATATTTTATTGAGTTTTACGTGAAAAAAAATGAAACAACAAAAAATGAACAACAACAAAAACAGAAAAAATTCAAAATTACACAAACACAAAACGACAAAAGTATCAAAGAAAAAAAAGGCAAAAATAAAAGCAATTTTATCTTCATAATGTTCCTTGCGTTAACTTATTTCTCCGACTTCCCCAGACCTCCCTTCCCTGTATTCCAAGTCATATATTCAGAAAACAAATCCCTTCCCTCTGTCTTAATTAATTTTTATCTTAATTTTGATATCTTAATATAGCTTAATCTTCTTGTTTCTTAAAATATTGGATCTTTTAATTTTTAAACTTTTTACTAATAACCTTTTACATTCAATCTGATGCAGGTTAAGAACAGTTTCAGGTTAAGAACGGACCTCCGGAACGAATTAAGTACGTAACCAGAGGTACCACTGTATATGGTTCCAGCATACAACCAGCTCTTTTAAGAAAATAGCAAGAATCCAGCTTTCCTTCCCCCCTCATATATTGGGAGGAAATGTTCTGATGAATAGACCTTAGCTCACATTTGGAAGCCTATCTATACAACCAATCATTGCTCCCCCCTAAAATTTTTGGGAACTGGAGTTTTCTGAGACCTTGACAGTTTTATGCTGGCAGCCCCTCACAAAATCACGGTTCCCAGGGCTTGTTTGCTTGCTTGATTTAAGGAAGAATGAATAACTACTGTGGATTAATCGTTTAGATATACTATTGCTGTCTTTTAGACTGTCCATTACAAGAGGCAGTGTAATGGGATTTTTCTTTTTGGAAAAAATGTTAATTCTAAATTGCAAATAACAGGAAGTCAGTCTGGGGTGAGTTTTGGAGTTGTTTTTCAGATTAAAAGTTATGTACTCTGGGGCAATTTTTTAAAGTGAAGGGTGGAACATATTTTTTTTAAAAAAAGGAAAATAATATAAAATTTGCAGAATGGTGAATTATTTGTTACTTTTTACCCAGGCATGCCCAGGTACTCTTTGATTTGGGAAAGAAACGCACGTCTCGGATGTAACAGTGATCTGGCACCTAAATCGGTTGGCTGCCTGACACAAACATCACTAAAAGCACGGACAGAGCATTGTTAGCTACTTACTGTAGCTATACCTTGCTTTTCAGCCTGGCTTAGACACGCAAGGCAGCTAATCATACAGGTTTGCTACTTGGTGCTGCGGCTTAACTGTACAGAGCGACAGCCTCCCGCTTGCAAGAAAGGTCTCTGCTTGCCATTTGCAAAGGATACTATGCCAGAAAGCACAGTGCCCTGGAGGGGTCAGGAGCACAGAAATCAAGACTTGGCCTGCAAACATATTAGCCAATACCCCTGGTGGATGCTAATAAGCAGGAAAGACACCCTGTGAGAGATTATTGGCAGATGCTGCAAGCCGCCAGTGGGTAGCAAGGTCTGAAGAGCAACATGAAAGGTGTGCGTGTGTTTGAGAGAGAGTAACATGGAGTTTGGAACTACTACATACCTCGCTTAGACAACTGGATTATATTGTGTCTATTCATTGGTAAGGTTGCATATAAAAAACTGTGCTGCGTACACTCCCCTTCTTTGTGTTGCTGATCTGATCAGCCCCTCAGTATGCTGGGAGCTTAGCAGACGGACTGGAGGCTTCAGCCCTCAGGGACTGTGTGCACAAGTCAGTCTTCCCAGCAGTTGCCTCCCCCAAATCAAGAAAATAAATTAAAAAATACTTACTTAAGTGACCTATCATATTGCAAATAGCTCAGTCCTGCCCCCTAACATAAATCCTGGCTATGCCCATGTTTCCCAGAGATCGCCATTTACAATTGTGTGGGGCCAGGCTGAGCTCTTGCAGAGCTCCAAGGGACTGCTAATAAGCCTGCATGATTCGCTCTGTGGACTATCTTGGAATAAAACACAGATAACAGGTTGGATATGGGGTGCAAAGGAGAGCAAAGACCCAAAGAAAAAAGGAGGGCAAGGATTTGGAGGAAAGATGAGCAGTTCAGTTTTGGACATGTTGAGTTTGAGATGGTGTTGATAATATTCAGAGCTATCAAATAGGCAGAGATGCGAGACGTCCAAGAAAAGGGAGTGATCAGGGATAAAGAAGCAAAGCTGGGTGTTATCAGCACAAAGGTGATCCTGAAAACCATGGGATCTGATGGGGGGGGGGGAGTGCCTAGAGAACAAATCAATTGGGCCACAATTCAATATTCAAATCCTTTGTATCCCATATTACCAGTCTTTCTGAATAGCTAAGGCTCTCATTCCAAATGGAATAGGGAACTAGAGTGCTGAACTTCAAATAGCTAAATAAAAATATCAGAAATAGGCAGAGCGAGCCTTGCCAATAACTCCACAAAAATGGCTAGTTCAGAAAAAGAAAACCTATCACCAATCAATATAGAGAGAGGCCTTTAAAAGGGCTCATGAAGGAAAGCTTTAGCAATGGTATTTAGCCATTGCAGCTAAATGGAATCTGCATTCTTAGGACCTGACTCCTAGGGGCTGAGGTCCCCTTCGGCCTCCCCAATAAAATGTTTGAGGGGGCTCCCCCCCAAGTTGATGGATATTTCCATTCAAATGGTGTCCATGCAGCGCATCATGTGATTGATTGTGCAGAGCAAGGCTTACTTGCCCCTCCCTCATATTTTATTCAAGTTGACACAGGCGTGTAGCGTCTCCTATTGCTGTCCGTGGGGGGCAGGCGTGTGTGCACTGGGGTGCATGTACATGTGTTGGGGGTGGAGTGTGCAACCAGGCGGCGCAATCATGCACCGGATCCCACAACTTCTGCCCCTGAGTCAGGCCTGAACCGGGAGAGGAACTGTGGCCGTCCGTCCACGTTGGACTGCCATGCGAAGAAGCTGCCTATACAGTGGTACCTTGGGTTACAGACGCTTCAGGCTACAGGTGCTTCAGGTTACAGACTTGACTAACCCAGAAATAGTACCTCGGGTTAAGAACTTTGCTTCAGGATGAGAACAGAAATCGTGCTCTGGAGGCGCAGCGGGAGGCCCCATTAGCTAAAGTGGTGCTTCAGATTAAGAACAGTTTCAGATTAAGAACTAACCTCCAGAACAAATTAAGTTCTTAACCCGAGGTACCACTGCACACTGCAGCCCAGTGGAGGAGAGGCCACTGCCTCCCCTCCTCTCTGCCACCTCTGCCCCCAAATCAGGCTTGCCCCAGGTGTGGAGCAGCAGTTGGCTGGTGGTTGCACCCTCCCCTCCCTCTTGGCCAGCCCAGGGGCAGCTCTAAGGGGAAGGAGCTACCACCACCACCACCCCACCCTGAAGGCTGGGTCTGGGCACAGCTTCCCTCAATGAGGGAACGTGTCGTGGGGGCACCTGGTTGCACCCCCTCAAACAAATCTGCCCAGGGCTATGGCCCACCCAGCCCCTGCTATGCCACGGGGTTGGCACCCCTGCCTGCACGTACAGGGGAAGCATCAGATCTCTGAGCCTCAGATTCTGGGGACGGACAACAGAGGAAGACCTTCACCTGCAAGCCAGGCTTGCAAGCTTCCAAGAGAGGTCAGGCTGGCCACTGAGAAAAACCAAATGCCTGATCCAGCAGCACAACCAATTCTCACAAGGCATCTGCAGTTTTTTGTATACTTTTAAACTATATTCCTTTAGTATAGGGATAAACAGCGCGATAACAAAAATGGATGTATCAATCCCTTTTGGCTGCCAAGAGCTTTATACTTTGAGCGCCACTAGGGGCGCATTGGAAGATGGCCGACCATACCATCTCTCCGACCCACACGGGGTAATTAAGATGCTGTTATGGGAGTAGGCAGCCTCCCTTGTTGCCCCAAGGGAATGGGGAACACTGCCCTTGCTGCTGTGCCCATAAATCACCCCCTAATTCGAAAGAAGGGGGTGAGGGCCCTAGGCAGAATGCCCCCGTGTGGACCTCGGCTCTCCTGGACGCTGTCTCTGATAGCACACTAGCTGCAGCAATTTGGAATAATTAATTACAAAAGAAGCAAATGCACATATTTCAAGTGAAGAAGGGGAGTGAAGACTGCTAATTTAAGGGACCTCTGCGAAAGAAGACGATGGGTTGGAGCAACAGGAATATTTTACGATGAAGATACACCAAAGGCTGGGTATGTCAGTAACGGGACTGAATGGGGGGGGGGGGGACCTTTTTTACTTTTCTTCTATGTGATTTACCAAGAACCCCTCCTCATTAGAACCGTCGGTTGAACTGACCCAAGCAGGATGATTAAGGTCTGTGCGGAGATAAACTTTAACCAAAAGTATGCTTTATGGAGATCGAGAAGCAATAAGAGCTATTGGAATGGCGCAGCAATTAATCCGGAGTCGCCATCTTGCCAAAGGATTTATAGCTGGGAGGAAGAATGGACTTGTTTTCAGACTGCATTCCTAGTGAATCTCCTCAGAGGTTTTGAGAAAGGAGGCAGATTGGTGAAGATTAATGATGCTAAGACTGTTTTGATGTATGGAAGTGATGTTATATGGAAAACGTCTGGATATGGCTACTGGATAAAAAATAATAATAATATCCACGCAGGATTACAAACTGTTCTAACCAGCTTGCGGAGACTATCAGAGGTCACAAAGAGAAAGGAAAAATATATGAAAATAACAACAAGAGATGTGGAAAAGCAATAAGAAAGGACTGGATAGTACTATGAACATCATATGGTTAGATTTGTGGACATTAAAACAGCAGCAAGAAGCAAGAAGTTGATTGGATCTCCTTCAGAACTTGAAATATGGGTAACCCCAACAAAAATTTAAAATTTGGCTGTGTAATTTGGAATTTATGTAATTTGGTTTGATTTGATGTGATTGGTTGGTTAATAAAAAATTATTGTTATACTTTGAGCGTGGAAGGATCAATGCCCCCTGCCCATTACTCAATGGCCCAAGGACCTCACTAATTTTAGAGCAAAGTGCTGGTGGCTATTGTATTCTCAATGTGAGCTGACAGTTGTTGTGTTTTTTCCTGTAAATTTAAAGCCCATGTTTGAATTTTTTCTCCTTTGTTAAATTTGACACTAGAAATTTAAAAGTTGAAGGCTTTTTGCATCCATGGTTCTTTACAGAGACTTATTCAATAAGGTTTGGAGTAGAAGATATACTATGAAATACGTTCCTGAGAATATTTTGCCAGTGCCCTTTACACACTAAAGAAGTGACTTTTAGTGAGCCATCCAACCCCAAGATCCGCCAGAATGAGCCGAGTTTGGAGCAGGTGGCTCTCCCTCCCACCGAACCTGGTCTCAGCCATGGCTGCACCAATGGACCTTCCTCCTCCTGGCTTGGCTGGAGATATGCAGCCTAAGTTCTCCACGCTGGCTCAGCTGGTGCTCAGCCAGCTGGAACAGGGCCTGGTGCAAAGTTGGCGGGTGGGGAGGGCCAGGGGGAGCCTTATCCCTATTCCAAACTTCATTCATCTTGGCATTGTGTCCTAGCAACCCAGTGGGAGTTACTCAGGCCACCAGGGTGGTGTAAGGCGAATGCTATTTTAAAGGCTTGTTTTCCAAATGCCAGGCTCCACTCCTGAATGGAGTTTGGAATAGAGTTGAGTTACACTAACATAATTTACCCTCACATAGATTATGCTGGCTGCTTATAGTTTGCTTTGCCCTTTCTTGATTATTATGATTATTTATTACTTGCCCTTCACCATAAGGTCCCAGGGTGAGTGACAACAATTTAAAGTACAACAGCTTAAAAAAACTTTCAGTTACAAAAGAGACAACCACAAAAAATAGGGTAAGTCTGGTGCCATTTATTGGTGCTGTGTTCCCTCCCCCTGAAAAGCATTTTATGAAAAAATGCATTTTTGAGATAGCAGAATGAGCTGTGGCAGCCAGCCTTTGTGGGACCGGTGCATCCTTAAGAAAAAAGCACATCAGCGTCGCTTTAGGATGCTTCTTCCATATCAAGTGAACACAGAAATGTGATTCTGCCGTAGCATCCTTCATATCCTTCATTGAACTAAAACCTGAGCAATTACCGGTACTTGGTAAGAGGGAAAGCTGTATATTTTAAATCATTTCCCCCCATTTGTAAACTTTAAAGAGAGTGTCCAGTTATTGAATGGTTTATGGAACTGTCTATAGGAGCCTCCACCACTTTAATAACTTGCCTGGATCAAAACAGGAAGGTGCCCCCTGCTGAAGCCTCACTTACCAGGGTCATCCTCCAGAGAGAACTTGTGAAAGTTCTGCAAGATCTCGCTAGATCTTCCTGGAAGCAGCCGCCACAGCCATGAAACCCCATGTCAGGAGTGGGTGTCAGGAATAAATCACACGGAGTAAGTAAAGTTAACTCTTTATTAGCAGAAGCAAGACTTGCTCATGGGAGCCAGGCCCAAGGAGCATCAACTCTTCTCAGTAGATTTTGCCCCATGAGGCAGTTGTGGAGACTGGAGGTCTCCTTCCCACAGCTGCATAAACCTCCCCCTCCCCTGGGTCCTTCCCAAGAAATCTGAGACTATGCCGGCGCACGTGTCTCTGCTCCTCCCTCTTCATACCTCTTTTGATCCTGGGAGACCGGGGGGAGGGGAGCTTGTCAAAGCTTCTTCGCCAGCCTGACATTTTTTTTTAAATGTATTTTTATTAAAGATTTCTTGGTTTACAAAAGTATGTGCAATGTCTCTTTTTTCAAGTTCACTTTTCTACAGATCAGTTTCATTTGTTGAGACATTAGTGTTACATTAGGAAGAAAAGGGGGAAAGAGGTGGAGGTGGGAATGGTGCGTGAGGGTGGCGATGTTTCTATCCTACTTAATGTATGTTTGGGGTTTTGTGTCAGCATCGCTTGTGCAGGTTCTCTTTGCTATTCACTTGTGTTCCTTTGGTGTTGAGAGAGGTTGGGGGTTGGCCTAGGGTGTGGCTGTTCATTTCTGAACAGTGGGTTGTGGTGAACTTTGTTTTCATGTGTGAGTGGGTGGGTGGATGCTTTGGATCAGGTTAGCCATATTGATCCGTATGCTGTTGGTGGATTCTTGTCATTGTCTTATTGGGCTGTGTATGTGATAAAGGGGAGCCATACTGGGGTGAAGGCGTCTTCTTCTCTTTGTCCCTGTGCCAGCCTGACACGGGGCTGCCTCTTTGCCTTCCTCTCCTGCCTCTGCCTCTGCCTCGGCTTCTGCCACAGCCTCTTCCTGCTCACTAAACCCTGCTACCTCCTCAGCTTCCAATACCTCCTCCTCCCAGCCTGCTCCCCCTCCTCCCTCTGTCCACTCCTCATTGTCCTACCACCAAGCTGCAGACGACAGGTGCCGAGCCTTCTTCCCTGGGGGGTTCCCCAGCTGGTGTCTCCCACCATTCCTGTGTGTCCAGCCACTCCAAGACACTCCAACCGCAGTGGCAGTGGCAGGCAGGACACCCACGGGGCCCCATCCTGTTGGATTCCACTGTGCCTCATGGGCAGGCCAGCCCTGGGTGCCAGGGCATCCCTCACACTGGGAAAAGCCCTCTTAGGAACCTGGGGAGGGCACCAGCCCACTTCCCAGGGAGGCTGCCATTGTTTCTACACCCCTGGGAGGAACACAACTACTTTTTCCTGGAAAAAAGATAAAAAAAATAAAGATTGTCCAGTAGCACCTTAGAGACCAACTATGTTTGTTCGGGGTATAAGCTTTCGTGTGCATGCACACTTCTTCAGATACTGAAGTGTGTGAAGAAGTGTGCATGCACACAGAAGCTTATACCCAGAACAAACGTAGTTGGTCTCTAAGGTGCTACTGGACAATTTTTATTTTTTTAATTTATTTTGACTGCGTCAGACCAACATGGCTACCTACCTGAATCTACTTTTCCCTCCCCACCTTCCCAGGAGGACCCAGCAGACAGGGTGGGAAGAAGTGGGGCTGTCAGAAGCCAGATCTTCACCTTGCCTCTGTGAAGCAGCTGTGCCTGTTTTCTTCCCTAATTTGGTGTTTTCCGTGCTGTTTCTTTTTCTCCCCAGCTCCCAGTTCCCAGTGCAAATGACATTTTGTACATAGTCCTCTCACAAAACCCAGATTTCTCTTAATAATCTTTTGAACACTCAGTCCTAAGTATGAATAATTAGCGTAATGCCATTTATTACTACAGTCAAGAGTATCTGCAGGGGGAGGGGAGCTTGTGTTGCAGAAGGATGCCTGATGTCAGTGTAAATCATCAGAGGGGCTTTGATTTTCCCCGTGGACGGACTGGCAGCCATTCCGCTACATCAGGGGTGGGGAGCCTTTGCCAGCCTAGGACTCCACGCTTCCTGTTGGTCATATGCCAGAAGGGTCACAGGAAAAAAGGTGGTGGAGCACAGTAGGCTTCATCGGGCATTTTCAAAGCTCCTCCATTCTGGCAAGCAAGAGGCATTAGCACAGTTCAAGGACCCATTTCAGCCAGTCAGAAGCAGCCAAGGATGATGCAGAATAGGGATGCCGAGACCTGCAGCTTGGAGCAGGGCCCTGGTTTAGGAAGGGTCCCAAGGCCAGATACAGAGAGTGGGTGGGGGGGTGTTTGGCCCCCAGGTCTGACCCCACACCTGCTTGCCATGAGTGTGAGGGATGCACACTGCTGTGGAGACTAGGCATGCTAGTCATTAGTGATCAATCCTGCTATTGTCTGCTCAGCACGGTCCTGCTTCTGTTTCTTCAGCTGCAAAAATGAAGACGAGGAGGAGG
Organism: Podarcis tiliguerta; assembly: GCF_965153285.1. Classification (NCBI taxonomy): domain Eukaryota; kingdom Metazoa; phylum Chordata; class Lepidosauria; order Squamata; family Lacertidae; genus Podarcis; species Podarcis tiliguerta. The sequence continues at coordinate 85,635,373 of NC_139540.1, read as the reverse complement.
AGAATTCCCATTTCCTAAGGGCCTGTCTTATTTCAGCCTTCAGTCTTTGGAGACCTTAATCCTGAGCTGGGAGTTGCAGCCACCCAGCTCAGAGGATATCGGATCCAAGCAGCCCAGCCATTACTAGGTCACTGTGCAGTATTCCCACTAGCTAAAGGAGAGCCGGGTGAACGGCTGATGCAATGTGACAGCACTGCAGCCACCACCTCTCTCTCCCAGGGAGCGATGCTGAGAAGCGCCTGTGCACCACTGATTCCAGTCTTCACGGGATCCATGCAAAATCTGGTCTCATCTTCAGGAGTCTCTGGTTCTCAGTGCCAGCAAGATCCTGCCTCGGGTGAAGGCTCAGGGCACCCAGCAGGTGGACCCAAGCAGAGCACCTTGAGACACCGCATGTCTCTCTGTCCATCAGAGAGGCAAAGGGAGTGAGCTGTGATGGCTGAATGGGAGGGGCTGCTGCTGGAAATGCTGCCCCTAGCAGGAGGTGCGAAAGCTGAGTTTGGGAAACCATGTTTCTACAGGCTCAAAGGGAGGCTGGAAACAGCCCCATCGCCCAGCCAAATCAAGTTGCGCTTTGGTCTGGCCAGTATGAAAGGGAAGCAGCACGGCTTTAAACAGTTTCCTTTGGGGAATGCTGACAAGCTTAAAACAGCCAGCGTGCCCTGCAAGATGAGGCCTTCAGGGACCTAACACTCTCTTTGGCTAAGTGCATCCCTGCGTTGCGTGTGTATCATCTAGGGAGCCTTTTAAAAAGCCAGCATAAAGCTTTAGCAAGGCCACAGTGGCTGCAAAATGGCTGAGTGGAGGCTCCCAGGCCCCACCCCTGCCAGAAAGCCAAGGCTGCTGAGCTCTCTCTCTCCATCGCTGCCTCCTCCTCCTCCTCCTCCTCCTGCAGCAGCTGTTTCTGCAGTGAGTTCACCCAGGTCAAGGTCAGAGTAACACACACAACACAAGATTTCTGAGGCAATCACAGAGAGAAAGTGAGAAATCCACCACCGGCTGAAATAGAGGGTGTGCAGTTCGGACAACTGTGAATAGTGCGTAGCTAATATATAATCCATTAGTTCATATAATTTATATGAACAGACATGGATACATAACAGGAACAACATCTATCTAAGCACACACATTTAAGCTAACAAGAGTAAGTTGCATTTTCCATGTACTTATAAGCTGGTCACTTCTTTGCATGTGTTCCTTCTGGTGATTATACCAGCGTACGGAGCTTGGTTGTTTGAAAAAAATATCTGCAGAAATGTGTGAAGTGCACTTAGAATAATACACAAGGTTCTAATATTCATTGCCTGTGTGTCTATCTGAGACCAAACAACTGGTGGAACCACCCACTAAGCTTGAATGGGTAAGATTTCAAACCCGAATGAATTTGGAATGAAATAAAACGGGGACTGAAGAGAAATACACTCTGGCGCCTTCCATCAGCCGGAGCAGTAAGGGCCATGAGCAGCCAGCCACCCAGGAAGTTCATCTGTGCCGGAGGAAAACCAGACCGGCCCCCAGCCCTGCTCAGAGAAGCAGCAGCCTCCAGCAGCACCCGCTCCAGGAAGAACGCTCTGCTCCACTCAGAGCCGATCCATTGTGGAGTTTGCTTCATATTACTGCAATCTCGTTTAGGTCATTCAATCAAAAGGCAGGATATATAAGCATTATAAATAAACACATCATTGTTGTTGTTTGGTCGTTTAGTGGTGTCTGACTCTTCGTGACCCCATGGACCAGAGCACGCCAGGCACTCCTGTCTTCCACTGCCTCCCGCAGTTTGGTCAAACTCGTGCTGGTAGCTTCGAGAACACTGTCCAACCATCTCGTCCTCTGTCGTCCCCTTCTCCTTGTGCCCTCCATCTTTCCCAACATCAGGGTCTTTTCCAGGGAGTCTTCTCTTCTCATGAGGTGGCCAAAGTCTGGGAGCCTCAGCTTCACGATCTGTCCTTCCAGTGAGCACTCAGGGCTGATTTCCTTAAGAATGGATGCGTTTGATCTTCTTGCAGTCCATGGGACTCTCAAGAGTCTCCTCCAGCACCATAATTCAAAAGCATCAATTCTTCGGCGATCAGCCTTCTTTATGGTCCAGCTCTCACATCATTGGAGGTTTTTAAATAGAAGTTGAATGGCCATCTCTCAGGGATTCTTTAACTGTGAGTCCTGCATTGCAGTGGGTTGGGCTAGATGATCCTTTGGGATCCCTTCCAACTATGATTCTATGACTTTGTTTTGTTTGGAACACCTATGCTTGCATATCACATAGGTACACACACACACACACACACACACACAGGCAAACAGTTCTCTGTAAAGCAGGAATTTCCAGGGGGTGTCTTTTACAAGGTCACTTTCTTCCTGAGGAGAGAGCACTGGAGAATTCTTATCTGGTTACTAAAAAAAAAAAAAAAAAGTCTGTTCATTTGAAAATACACAAGTTGAGGAGGCGTGGGGGTGGGGAGCACCGCCAGCTTCCTCAAAACAAACAACTAACAACTAACAATCTTGCCAGCATGGCAAAATCTCCGCATGTCCCTTGCTTTCACTGCCTATTGTCTAGCTGCTAAGCTGATTCCTTCAGTTTGACATTAGCAAGTGGGCACACTAGTTAGTAGCCACCAGCCATCAAAGTTTATTGTTCTAGCAAAAGGCCATAACAAACCTGCAGCAACAGTACCAATAAAACAATATAGATCATGCATCCATAATATGAGGCAACATCTATGAGCCTGGTTGCTGGAGACACCAACAAACTCAGTTCCAGCTTGATTTCAGATTAAACCTCTGAATCACCACAACAATTTATAGTTTTATCTAACCCCTTTTTCCTGTTTTCCTCCCCGGTCGGTGCGTAGAGGGCCACTCTGTGTATTATGACGCTATCACTGTTACTCAGAAGTAACTGAACCATTTCTTCCAGGGTGTGGCTGCCTGCCAATGTGAACCAAGGTTTCAGAAAGTGATCTCTTTCTTGGGTCAGGCTATATACGGGGCAGGCAACAGATAATGAGCGATGTCTTCCACCTGAGGTTGACCACCAATACAAAGTTTGTACAGTCGTACTTTGGTTGTCCAACGCCTTGCGACTCGGACGAAGTGAGTGTTCCAGTTTGCGAATGTTTTTCGGAAGCCGAACGTACAACGTGGCTTCCACAGCTTCTGATTGAGTGTAGGAAGCTCATGCAGCCAATGGGAAGCCACGCCTTGGTGTTCGAACTGTTCTGGGAGTTGAACGGACTTCCAGAATGGATTAAGTACAACAAGCAAGGTACCACTGTATTTGGAAGCACAACCCAATTTAGGTATTTCTGAAGGAAGCATTCTTAAGGAAGAGGATTTTTTTCTGTTTCTAACTAGTTGCAGTTTCCTCCTGGATTCTATCCCGAAGAGGCAATCCCTTAGTTGACACTTATTCAAGGTCAAAGCAGAGCTCAGTTCTGGAAAATAATAATAGTCTAAAACATCTTGAGAGTTGGTTATCATCCAATTCCATATAGTACAGTGCAGGAAAATGCTCGACATGCATAGTAGCAATTATTTCAATATACTTTAACTGAGCGCAGTCCGCTCTTGCCTTAATTGTTGGCTGCCCAGATTCTCTATGAGGAAGACTTGCTGATATTCCTGATGGTAGAGAGTATAGCTTCGGGGGGGGGGGGGAATTGTGCACAGTTTAAAAAGCTTTAATGGGTTTTGAATCAGAGCCACAGATTGCAATGCCAGATTTGGGTAAGGACTTTGCTACCAAATGTCTTTGGGGTAGGTTCAATCAGCTGCCCTCCCTTATTGTATTGTTTGAATAGAATTTCATCAATGCGCCAATGGTTTTCTGTGCCTTTGCTTTCACTGTCTGCGTGTGACATTTTCAATAAATAATTTTATCAAAGACAATGAAACAACAATTTCTAACAGTTTCTCCTCATCCAAAATGGAGGGGGGTTATTGGACTATTTTTTTGGGGGGGTGCTATTGGGTTGTTGTTTTTATTTTGATTATGTAGCTTGTGGTTTTATATTCTGGTTTTATCCTGAGACCTGCAAGTATAGAGCAGTATATAAATTCAATTGCAATATGGCATGGGGCATCGTTGGACTCATTAACAAGAAGTTCCGGTGGTCTTTGGATCTTGGCCTCTCGCTGTATTGTTTTTGACAGACATCCTGAGGTACAACACCCATCTGTGCCCTAGTGGAACCCTGGGCAATCTCTCTAGGCAGTGGCTGAATGTGTGGCTTGGAGCAGTTGTGTTTCACGGAATTTGGAACCACAACGGATCTCCTTCCAAGCTTTTCATCTGGTAATGAAGTAATGCACATGAGGGCATTTTGCTGACCAGAAACAGAGACATCTTCCATTTCTGTATATCCTGAGTTACCTGCTGTTTTGTGAACTGCTCAGAGAACCTTGCTGAATGGGTGGCATATAAATGCCAATCATCACCATCAGGGGTGCCAACCTGAATAAAATTTGGGGGGGAGGGGAGGGGAGGTAAGCCCCGCCCCACATAATCATCACATGACATGGTGCATGCAAACCATTTAAATGACAATGCCCATTAATTTGGGGGGGGGGGCAGCCCCCTGAAATATTTTATTGGGGGAGCCAAAGCCCTCAAAGCCCCTAGGAGTTGCCTCCTATAGAATCATAGAATCATAGAGTTGGAAGAGACCACAAGGGTCATCGAGTCCAACCCCCAGCCAAGCAGGAAACACCATCAGAGCACTCCTGACATATGGTTGTCAAGCCTCTGCTTAAAGACCTCCAAAGAAGGAGACTCCACCACACTCCTTGGCAGCAAATTCCACTGTCGAACAGCTCTTACTGTCAGGAAGTTCTTCCTAATGTTTAGGTGGAATCTTCTTTCTTGTAGTTTGGATCCGTTGCTCCGTGCCCGCTTCTCTGGAGCAGCAGAAAACAACCTTTCTCCCTCCTCTATGTGACACCCTTTTATCATCATCATCATCATCATTATCATCATCATCATCATCATCATCATTGACAGAGCTCAGTGACCCAAGAGCTGAATAATTCAAATGCAAGTGAGAGAGAAGAAACTGAGAAGAATTTCAAATACAAGTACAAATGAAGATGTAATTACATGATACTATGGTATACTTCTTAACCCATTCATTTAACGATGCAATAATGACACGGATTCATGGAATCCAATTGTATTCACTTTCATTTAAAGTTTTGTGTGGTTTCATTGTCATTTTTTGATGACATACTATAACAAGAATACAGCATATCTGTAAATTTAAGTGTTGCTTGCATGGAATAAAAAGCTGGATTTAACAAACTCAAATAAATGAAGGCATTTCTGGAGCCCATATCTGCTGGCATAGCTTGCCGTCATCCTGACTTCTCTTCTCTAAATCAAAGATCATTCCTGGAAGTAAGGCAGAGGAATAAAAGGTTTATGTGTTCAACAAGAATAGGTAAGATTTACACCAAAATCCACAGTCTACAGAATGTGGAAGAAGGTAAGCAATTAAAAAAAAAAAAATTATACACAAAACGTCTGGTCCGGTATTCTGGTATTGCTGGTTTTATTTACTATAACTGACTTTCCACTCTGGTCCACATTGTTTGCCAGTCCAAAGTAAGCAGCCACTCTGCAATGACATTCTATGGTAAGAGGTCATGGGGGGGGGGATATCTTTTGAGGGATTTCGTTATTACCAATGAAATCTAAGATTTCTTTTTCCAATTTCAGCAGCATCATTCTGTCCCTGGGATTGCTTTTCAACGTATTTACTAAAAACTCATGTAGATCTATACCAGTTGAATCTGTATCTTCTTGGCTAGAATCTCTTGATAACATTTTCCTGGGCAATTTATCAATGGACTTTTCCTTTTCTGCTTCATCTTTCAATAGTTTCTCTTCCTTTTCAAAAGATTGTGTTGGCTGAATCTGATTTTTCTCCTGCACATCATTTTTATTATTGGTACACCTTTCATTCTTTTCCACTTGAATTTGCTCGTGGCTTTCTGATTTTATGAAGTGTTGCTCTGCAATGTTGTCTTTTACCTCTATTTCAGAATTTTTCATTGTATCACCTCCCTCCTTTACAGTAACAGTATCAGTCATCCTCATTAGAAAAAGTTATTTTAAAAATCTAAAGGAAATATGGAGCCTGGTGTATCCTGTAGATCTGAGACTGTGGTCTCCAACAGTAAAGAACTTCTGGGAAATGATATATAATGAGATGAAAAAGATATTGAAATATACATTCTTAAAAAAACCAGAAGCATTTTTACTTGTATTATAGGCCAATATATTAATAGGCAAGATGTTAAATTGTTCTTATATGCAACAACAGCGGCAAGAGTATTGTTAGCCCAGAAATGGAAGCAAGAAGAAATTCTGACAAAAGAAGAATGGCAGACAAAATTAATGGACTATGCAGAATTGGACAAAATGACAGGAAAGGATTTGAAACCTGCAGGACCAGAGATTTACAGAAGATTGGAAGAATTATATGAATTATTTGAAGAGCAACTGTAATCAACAAATTACATTAGTAGCACTGCAAGAAGTTTTGTAAGGAGAAATATACAAAGTGTTACAAAGTAGAAAAAGATAGAGATATTGGTTATGAGTTTGAAATGTAAAAGGGAAAATAAGAAATGCATACTAAGAGATTAGATTGGAAAATTTTCAGATAGGATTGATGGAAGGCAAAAAAATTGAATAAGATGTAAAAGTATGTTTAATTACTGTTGAAAATGGTATGTTAAAAAACTAATATATATATATATATATATAGAGAGAGAGAGAGAGAGAGAGAGAGAGATACTGTGGTCTCCAACGAAAATAAAATAAAATAATCCAAGGATCTTTTTCACAGTTGCCTACCTAGATGTCAGTTGTGATGAACCATCGGGAATCTGGCAGGAGTCTCATGTCCTTATCACCACTGGAGACTCCTGGACGGTATTATACTGTCTGGCATCCCTTTTAGACACGGCAATGGTGCGAGCCTTGACAAACGGACAGAGAGGAGGAGGGAGGGGATGAAGGCAACGGTAAGGCCGTCTCGCGAAAGGGGCTTCACACACAAGGGGGAATTAACCCCATCACCAGCCCCCAACAGCGACTCTGGCTCCTTCTGCTGCTGCCACAGGTCAGAAGGTGAGCAATTTCAGATTAACACAATGATACATTTTCTTTTCCAATGTTCTTTTCAGACACATAATAAGGCCCACTTATACTTACCCAAGAGTAAGCACTATTGAATTTAAGGTTTATTTCCGAGTGAATGTGTATAGAGTTGCGCTATAAGCCATGCTTGGAAAGTATATATTTCAGAGTCACCCAAGAAGACTACACTACACTGTGCAGAAGGATCAGGTAGACATCAGGAACCTCCTTTTGCAGGGACTGGCCAGTGTAGTGTTGGGACGAGCTTGGACCAGTCCCTCCCTCTCCTAATTTACAGGGCTGTTATGAGGATGCAACTGGAAGGGAAACATATATGTCTGTCTGAGTAGCTTGGAGGAAGTGTGAGGTTAAAAAAGATGTGAAGAATAACAGTGACCCAGGCACCATCTTTGGAGTCAATGTGACTGAAGAAATAGAGACAGCCAAACTTTCATTGAGAGCTACACCAGAATAAATGAACTGGGCTGGCTAAAGATCTATTTTGTTTTACTTAAGCTGAGATTAATTGGTAGTAAATTGTTTGGTTTATTTCTGTTTCCCCAATTACCCTCTGTTCCTAGTTAGCTGCATTGATTTTGCATCTTCACCACGGTCCTCTGTGTGTGATTGTTCTCTTTTGCATATGGTGTCCGATGGAAATTGTCAGCTATTACAATATACCTTTGGCTGCACAGGATAGGATATTCCAGCAGAAATAAGGAAAACAGAAGTCAAGACATGGAAGCCTCCACAGTTCATTGCATCTGGTCACCTTCATTCCCTCCACCGCTGGAGCAGTTGGGCCTGGGGTGGCATTCTTCAGAGTTGAAGCGGAGGTGCAAGGATGGACTAAGTGGGGAGCAAAGGGCTTGCGGTGCTCAGGGAAAATGTGTCAAAAGGAAGAGGGGAAAGTGTCACAGGAAAAGAAAGGTGGCTGGGTGGTACCGGTGCTTTGGTTTTGAATCTTTTAGAGTCTGAAGCCAGGGGCTCCATAGAAAAATACTGTCCACTGTGATGAATTTGCAAAGTACTTTGGCATGGCTTTGAGGAGACCTCAGAACTCAAAGTTGCTTCCCTCGAAGAGGAAGGTTTTTTGAAGAAGTTCTACAACACCTGGTTTAATAACACCATATCTGAAAATGGTCAGATTGTCCATCTGGTTTACAAATGAGGTATGGCATTGCACATAGCTTTGGCTGTTTATTTACGCATGGTGAAAAAGTCGGAAAACTCTGGGTACTCCAACTTTCAGTGATCTTTGATACTATTGATCACAAGGGATTATTGGTGTGACTGAATGGCTTTGAAGGTTTTAGGCAGTGATATATTTAGATGAGATTTTCAGAGACATGATGGAAATGTCCTGAGCCTATGCTCTTCACCTGTCACAGAGAATGAGGGTCTCATAGGAGATCATTCTAAGGAAGTGGAAAGCAATCCTTTACAAGGGATCCATTTTTCAAGAGATTAACTAGCACCCACTCACAATAAAGGTGGGCTTCCTGGAGTTAAGAATGCAGAGGTCGGGGGGGGGGGGATTTAAAATTAGGTATATAAAGAGATGGGTTTATGATGAGTGTGTTGACTGAATTATGATTTGTCTGGTATGAAGGCTGTGGTCATGAGGACTCCAGAGTCAACTTTAGGTTGGCTGGAAAAAATTATGCTGAAGATGACATTATCAGAAATACTCCCCATTCCATGCTCAGGCCCAGTTACACAGACAGAACTGATATACTTAAATCCATGGAAGAGATGGTGGCGTCCAAAGTTTAGACTTATTAGCTACATTTTGGGGAATGTTTTGGGGCAATCCAAAATATATTAGTGTCATTCAAGTGTTCTCTTCTATGCAAACACTGAATATTCTTGCAGAGCAATATTCTTGCGGAGAAACTGGTAAAATGTGGACTGGACAAAGTAACTGTTAAGTGGATTTGTAGCTGGTTGACTGACTGCTCCTAACACTTCTGTGGGGAGAAAGTGACAAGTGGGGTGCTACAGGGTTTGGTCCTGGACCCATTGTTCAACATTTCTATAAATGAATTGGATGAAGCTATTGAGGGGACGCTCATCAAATTTGCAGATGACACCAAAGTGGGAAGGGTAGAAGACAGAATCAGGATTCAAGAGGATCTTAGCATATTGGAGAACAGGGCCCACATTAAAAAAATAATAATTTTAATATGGGCAAATATAAAGTTCTGCACTTGGGCAGGAAAAACTATCTGCACAAATATAAGATGGGGGATACCTGGCTTGCCAGTAGTAAATGTGAAAAGGATCTAGGGATCTTAGCAGACCACTCATTACTCAACAGTGTGATGCAGCAGCAGCAGCAGCAGCAGCAGCAAAATCATCACCATCACCATCATCTAACAACATCAACAACACTTTATTATTTGTACCCCACCAATCTGACTGGGTTGCCCCAGCCATTCTGGGCAACTTCAAACAGAATGTAAAAATACAACGAAACATCAGACATTAAAAAAACCTTCCCAGTAATGCTATTCTAGGCTGCATCAACAGAAGTACAGTGTCCTGATGAAGCGAAGTCATAGTACCATTCTCTTCTGCCTTGGTCAGACCAAACCTGGAATACTGTGTCCAATTCTGGGCACCACAATTTAAGAAGGATATGGAATATCTGGAACAAGTGCAGAGGAGGACAACTAAGATGATCAGGGTCTGGAATCCAAGCCTTATGATTGAGGGAGATGGGTATGTTTAGCCTGGATAAGAGGAGACTGAGAGGAGATATGACATCCATCTTCAAATACTTTAAGGGTTGTCACGAAGAAGATGGAGCAAGCTCCACCCCCACCCCCCCGCCGCTCCAGAAACTAGGATCTGAACCAATGAATTCAAGTTATAAGAAAGGAGAGTCTGACTAAACGTCAAGAGGACAGTAAGAACTGTTCAACAGGAAGTGGTGGACTCTCCTTCCTTGGAGATTTGAAAGCAGAGGTTGGCCATCTGTCATGGACATTTTAGTTGAGAGTGCTGCATTGCAAGGGGATGGACTAGATGATCCTTGAGGGTCCCTTCCAACTCTAAAAATCTATGATTCTATGATTCCATGCTCCACCAAAAATCCAGAAGAAATGTAAGATCTTTTTATTCAGACAATAATTTTGTTGCTGGGGACGGAGGGGGTAATATTCATTAGCTGGATGCTTTCTCTAGGACATAAGATAAGTGATTATGAAAAATAATTCATGGTGGAGGTAAGGCACAGGGCAGAAGGAAAGAGCTGCTCTTTAACACCTTATCCCAAACCCTATACAGCGGTACCTCGAGGTACAAACGCCTCAGGTTACAATCTCCGTGAACCTGCAAGAGTTACCTTGAGTTGAGAACTTTGCTCCAGGATGAGAACGGAAATCGTGTGCCGGCGGCGCAGCAGCAGCAAGAGGCCCCATTAGCGAAAGCACGCCTCTTATTAAGAACAGTTTCAGGTTAATAACGGACTTCTGGAATGAAGTTTGTAACTAGAGGTACTACTGTACTTCACATGTTCTATCAGCTCTGTGACTTGCCTCCATGGAAGGCCTTTGACACTCAAGAGATATATTTTTAGCCCCTCCTTCTTGTTTTAAACTTAAACTTATGGTGAAGGCCAGGTAAGAAGTAAAAACATACATGCATACATACATACATACATACATACATACCACTGTTTCCATTTCCTTAGCTCAGAACTCCCCATATTGAGTGGGTTTTGCTGTGGAGGAATCAGCTAGTTTATGTGCAAAGGAAGGCAGCCATGGAGTTTTGTTGTGGCTGAGGGAGGACAGGTGATTTGTGTTTGATGGTTATCTGCACTGAGGTAAGGTTATGGGATATACAGCCATATCAATCAACGTGACCATTGCTGCCTAGCTGTGCCATGACAGGCACTCACAGGCTTGCTGGGATTTGTAAAAAATTGTAGTTGGAGCATCCTAATTTGTCTCCTCCAATGGATTACCAAGTGATCATTGCTGCAAAAGGCTGGAAGTAACGCAATTCCCAAAGTGGTGGCCATCTTGCAGCAAAACCAACCAAGAGTCATGTGGCTCTCTAAAGATCACCAAATTTATGATGGCATGGATTTTTGGTGAGTCAGCATGGAGATGGTTCTGCAACATAGCATTTCTCCACTCCAAACACTAAAGAAGAAAGGAATTAGATATGTGTTGATGGAAGGTGCTATATAGGAATATGCACATAACTGGTATTTTTATTAATTTTTCCAAGGAAGGAAAGCTCCTTTGGTGGAGTAATGCTTGGGATGGAGGACATGCTTGGCAAAGAAAACAGCCAGACATCAGGAAGGATTAATACTTGCTTCATGAGATGCTCATTTTACCCTAAGAGACTCAGAAGCAGAAGTCCAGCTGAACCCAGGCCAGAGCCCACTTTGTGGCAATGATGGAGGCAACGAACCCTTTCTTCTCCACTACCATTTAAGGCAATGTCACTCAGTAGAGTTTTTTCTGGTCAACAGAGGGCTTTATTCATTCAGTGGCCCATCATTTAAAAACACATTTATATTTTATTAAAATGTTTTCAGTGAAAAAAGAATATGAAAGAAATATGAATAATGTGAATACAGTGGTACCCCAGGTTAAGAATTTAATTCATTCTGGAGGTCTGTTCTTAACCTGAAACTGTTCTTAACCTGAAGCACCACTTTAGCTAATGGGGCCTCCTGCTGCTGCTGCGCCACCGCTGTTCTCATCCTGAAGGAAAGTTCTTAACCCGAGGTACTATTTCTGGGTTAGCGGAGTCTGTAACCTGAAGCGTCTGTAACCTGAAGCGTCTGTAACCCGAGGTACCACTGTAATGTGAAAGGGGGGGGGATAACAAAAAAAAACCCCACAATGCAATACAGTATACAATAGCCTATAAGTACATCAGTGATACAATTAATCCAATAAATTAAAATTATTATTAAGAAGACATTTTGTTCTTTATGAATGGATTCCAAATATTGTTTATTTACCCATACACAATCTGCGTCTAAAAGCAATTCATATGTTGCTAGAGTTGTCATATCTTCTATCCACTTATTGAAGGGAGCCATGGTATTATCTTCCCAATGAATTAATTGTAGTGGAATCCTCACTGCTGAGATCCCAGTGCCCACACTTGGGTGCAAGGGGCCCTTAGCCTTTGTCGCTCTGGGAGACAACCTTTTGCTGGAGGCAAACAGTGGGATTGTGGTTTCTTCCTGTTGATTCTCCTGTACCTTTCAGCAGCTATCAGCCCTGGAATACTTCTGTTCCACCTACCAGATCTGGAGACTAAGAGAGTGGTTTTGGAATGAAAGAAAAAAAGGGGGGGAAAGAAAAAGAAAAGTGCAAGGTATCACTTTTTAAACAAATAAGCAGTCCAATTTTTTCCTGACCAAAAGATGGAATTGGGAAAGTTCTGCTCCCCTCCATTCCCCCCATTTTTATATCATATTTTTATTGCTTTTCCCATTTAAACATAATCTTAGAATTCTCTTTATATATTGCTCATATATATATATTTCTCTCTCTTTTCTTGTTCTCTTTCAATTTTTCCGCCTTTTCGATTATATTTGTTCTAGATATTATTTTATAATATTGTGCAAATTTAATAAAAAACCCATTTGGGAAAAATATACATATGAAGTTGTCCTATGGGATGTCATAGGTTCCACCTGCTTCTCTGGGATGCACTGGAATTATGGGAGAATTGACTGAGAGTATCAGCAGCAATTGTACATTTGCAGCAATTGTACAGTTCCCCAAGATCCAGATACCTTGCAGCGTGCATATGTGTGTGTGTGTGTGCGCATGTGCGCAGACAGACACACACACTGAAATATACTCAGAGTCGCAAAGTGATTTCATGCTCTTTATTCAGCTCATAGTGGTGAGGAGGAATGAATGAATGTCCCCTCAAAGTATCTGCCTTATATACATTATTTACACAATGGGCTGCACATGATTGGCTAATTCCGGAATTCTACTGTAAGCCAATCAGGTTGTGGATTCACTTCTATCTGGAGCATGATTGGGTGGTTCCTGCCAACCAATCATACTGCTGCATTGTTCTAGGACCAATCAGACTGCTGCATTCTGAATCCTATTGTTCTAGGACCAATCAGACTGCTGCCTTTTGGATCCTATTGTTCTAGGACCAATCAGACTGCTGCAGTTTGGATCCTATTCAACTCAGTACATAACACCCCTCCCCTCTAAGTTCCAGTCCTGCCCGGGAGGTCGCATTCATAGTCCTCAAGGTACGCCGGCGGCCTACGTGTGTGTTGTGGCCTGGGGTGTTCCCTGGTCCGGGGTTCAGGTTCTGGCTCGTGTTCCAAGGATGCTGGCTGTGATGGGGCTGTTTGGTCTGGCGCAACCGGCTCGCTCAGTCGTGGTTCTGGTTCTGGTGTCCTTTCGGCCTCACAGGTCCTCTCTGTATTTGCTGATTCTGCCTCTCCTGCTGGCCCCTGCTGCTCTATGGGCCTCACTGCCCCACTGTTCCCTTGGGACTCCTCTGACCTGTCCGCCGCCTCCTCGTTTTCTCCCGGGAATCGTCGCCGTATCTGGTCGCAGTGGCGGCGCCAGCATTGCCCTCCATCTGTTAGCACCTCGTACGACACGGGGCCAGTGACCCTAGTGACTGTGGCGGGTACCCATGCAGGGCCTGCCCCAAAATTCTTTGCGTACACTGGGTCCTGGGCCTTGAAGGTCCGGGGGTTCCTGCCTTCCCCCACCACTACCTCATCCTGAGCTCTATCGGGGTGAAGGCGGTCCAATCTGATTGCAAGGCGCCGACCCATTAGTAGTTCAGCGGGGCTCCAGCCAGTCGTTGAGCTGGGGGTGCTGTGCTGTGCTAGAAGGAATGTGGCAAGGCGGTACTCCCAATCCCCTTGCGTCATGCGGTGAAGGGTGTCCTTGGTGGTCCGCACCATGCGTTCTGCTTGGCCATTGGTGGCAGGGTGGAATGGCGCCGAACGGATGTGGCGGATGGCGTTCTGCGCTGTGAAGGTTTGGAATTCTCCTGACGTAAATGCAGTCCCGTTGTCTGAGACGAGAGTGTCAGGAAGCCCGTGGGTTGCAAACAGCCTGCGTAGTACCCGGATGGCTGCGGACGTAGAAGTGGACGGTACCAGTGCGACTTCCAGCCATTTGGTGTAGGAGTCCACCACTATGAAGAATGTTTTCCCCTGAAAGGGGCCAGCGAAGTCCACATGCAGGCGTGACCATGGTGCTCGGGCGGACTCCCAGGACTGGACTGGGGCCCTTGGGGGATCTGGGCGGGATTCTTGGCAGGCCTGGCAGTGTTTGACCCAGGCCTCTATCTCTCCGTTGATCCCCGGCCACCACACATAACTCCTGGCAAGGGCCTTCATTCTTACTACCCCTGGGTGTGTCTCGTGTAGGGCTGTGAGGACCCTTTTGCGGAGGGGCTGGGGAACGACCCTGCTTCCCCATAACAGGCACCCCTTGTGGGCCGACAGTTCATGTTTGCGGGTTGTGTAGCCGGCGAATTCTGGCCCGGGGCTGCTGCTGGGCCATCCCCTCCACACCCAGTCCAGGACCCGGGAGATGACCCTATCTTTCTTGGAATGGTGTGCAACTTCTTGTGCCTGAATGGGACGGTCAGGAAGCAGCTCCAGGCTCATAACCTCTTGTGCAGGTGCTGGGTCGGGGCCTGTTTCCAGTAGTGGTAGCCTGCTGAGGGCATCCGCATGGCCCATCGCCTTCCCAGTGCGGTGAATCAGTGCATACTGGTAGCTGGCAAGGAAAATTGACCACCTGAGGACGCGAGGAGACAGCACTTGGGGGGTCTGCTTTTCGGGGGCAAACAAGCCAAGCAACGGCTTGTGGTCAGTCACCACGGTGAAGGGCCGCCCGTACAAGAAATCATGGATTTTTTTTACTCCCTTCACGATTGCCAGACCCTCCTTGTCGATTTGCGAGTAGTTCCGCTCGGTTGCGTTGAGTGTCTGGGAAAAGTATGCCACCGGTACCTCTCTTCCATCCGGGAGTCCCAGGACAGCGCCAATGCCATAGGGTGAGGCGTCGCATGCTAGCACCACCGGCAGCCTCTCGTCGAAGTGTGCCAAGACCGAGTTTGAGACAAGCAAGTCCTTGACTGCCTGGAATGCGGCCTCCTGGCGCTGGCCCCACACCCAAGGGGCCCGCTTGTCCAGGAGTCTGTGTAGGGGCTCCGCTACCGCTGCCTTGTGGGGAAGGAAGGAATGGTAAAAGTTCAATAGTCCCAAGAAGGCCTGAAGTTCAGTCTTGTTCTTGGGCGCTGGGGCATCACAAATGGCCCGTACCTTGTCCCCAGTCGGGTGGACCCCTTCTGCGTCCACCATAAATCCCAGAAAGTCCACCTGAGGCACTCCTAGTAGACATTTTTCCCGCTTCACCTTGAGACCCGCCGTCTGGAAACGGTGCAGAACGGTGCGGAGGCGGTCCTCAAACTCCTCTGGTGTGGGCCCGGCAATCAACACATCATCGAAGAAGGGGGTGACACCAGGAATTCCTTTAAGGAGAGAGTCCATTAGATTCTGGAATATGCCTGGTGCCACGCTGACACCGAATTGCAGCCGCTTTACCCTG
Organism: Podarcis tiliguerta; assembly: GCF_965153285.1. Classification (NCBI taxonomy): domain Eukaryota; kingdom Metazoa; phylum Chordata; class Lepidosauria; order Squamata; family Lacertidae; genus Podarcis; species Podarcis tiliguerta. Next base: position 85,619,641 of record NC_139540.1, on the reverse strand, counting down.
AACGCTCCTCTGTGCGTCACAATCGTCTGTGCCTCTGCTGTGGCCTCATCTACTGGTAGCTGTTGATATGCCTGGGCCAAGTCCAGCTTGCCAAAAATTTTCGACCCAGCCAGGGTGGCAAGGACATGGCTGCAGTTTGGATCCTATTCAACTCAGTACATAACACACACACTGCTTACACCCACACTATATGTTTAAAACACTCTTGTACCACATTAACAGTCATGGCTTCCCTAGAACCCTCACACTTTACGGACCCTCTTGGGTCCCTGCGCTGCCTTAGTTTGGACATTTGGAACTAGTAATGCTGAATCTACACGTTTGTTGACCTCGATCCATGTGTGCATCTCTGTTGATCAGAGACAATCCCGATAAAAGGGAAAGGCTGCATGAGTTTGAGAAGGAAGCGGCCTCATTTCTGTGCCTCCCAACACCATTTTGCTGCTCTTCTTGTCAGTTCCTTGGCTCCGGAGCGTCGCCACTAAGCTGCCGAGTGGCTTCCTCCTCCTCCTGTTTCTCGCCTCAGATTCCAGGGACTCTCCAGGGTCACATGGTCAGCCGATTCTTCCAGCCCAGGAGTCTTGCGTCTGCCAAGAGAAGCTGAAGTGTCTGATGCAGCATGGCCTGCGGACAAAATCGCAGGCCTCTGGTTAACCCTTCTCTAGTCCTCGCTCTCTGCCCTCACACAGAAAGGGAAGGCTTTTCCGCACACCTTGGCAGGCTGATATCGCCTCGCTTTGGCAAGGCTAGGAAGGAATCTAAGCAAGTCCCTTCAAGCCCCACTGTTTCTGCCACTCCTGGGGATCATTCGCACGAGCATCTCCTCTGAGATTTAAGCACTCATAGCAACCAAGAGGGCAGAAAGAGAGGGGTGGGTTGGTGGGTAGGTGGGATGGTTTGAGGATAGGATTTGTGCGAGAACATTTGGTGCTCTCCGTAAGGTTGGATTTGCGTCTCAAACGTTCACTTCACCAGCCCCTTCCGGCCTCAGGCCCTGTTTTGATTTGATTCAAAGTGGGCTGCTGCTTCATTTCAAAGCCTCTTATTTGCATGGTGTAATAGTTAGAAAGGGGGAAAGGAAAAAGGACCTGGAAGCCACAGAGCGAGCTTTTCTGCTCACTGACTCCACGGGGGATAGAACGGCAGACAGCCTCGCTCTCTGTGAGGCTGCCTGCAAATGTGAAATGGTCTGTAAAGATTCCAGGATGCTGTGAGGTTGGTTGGAGAGCTAGTGGGGGATCTTTGGGTGATTGCCCAGCCTTGTACAGATAGGAGGAGTGTGTGCTTGGAATGCTGCATTGTGACTAACCATCTTCAAAGTGCCTCTACTTACCTAGCTGGAACTTACTGCAGATGCATCAGACTTCATGCAGCACCAACAGAAGTTCCACAGACTGCAGCAAGTTCCCCTGTTGCCACTTGTGTGTGTGTTTTTCTATATATGAGCAAGTGGGGGGGGGGGGGGCTATTGTGTACACTGAGCCAAGTCCCGAGGAGGCTCTCCTTTGCCAGAGGTGCCACTTTCCATATGGTTAGAAAAACTCAGGTCCTCCTGCCCCCTTGTGGTACTTCAATACCTTGCAACCTTTTTGTGGGCAAAGACCTGCTTTTTCATTATCTAGCTGAGCAAAACTCAGGTAAGCTGCTGCAGTAAGCAATCATTGCATACTTTGCCTGTACATTCTCAAAATGATATTCCTGGGCAGAACAGGATGGAAGGTTGGGAATGATGAGGTGAAAATCTGTGCAGATGCAAACTCTTCCCCACAGCAGCCTAAATCTATGGACTCAAGGCAGTGAGGTAGAAAGTGAGGTAGCAGTCATCACTATCAATGGATAGTCTGACACTTTGTAGATAAGTGCAGTTCCTTGTATTGCTAAAATATGTCGCTCTTTGATATATTCCATTCTGCACTTCTCAGTCCAACAACTGTAGAAAACTGTAGAAAACACAATTTTCTTGTAAAAAATGGACACTGTTCATTGATCTAGTGTGTGGTACATTTACAACTGTCTGTCTATTCCTTTAACTGGATTTATATCCCACCCCTCCTTCAAGGAGCCCAAAGTGGCAGACGCACCTTCTCTTCCTCTCCGTTATTTTCCCACAACAACCCTGTGAGGTAGGTTAGGCTGAGAGGCAGTGCTTGGCCCAAGGTCACCCAGTGAGCTTCATGGCTGAGTGGGGATTTGAACCCTGGTCTTCAAGGGCCTAGTCCAGCACTCTAACCACTACACAACACTGCCCACGTGTCACTTTTTCCTATGTGCAGCTCAGGTGACCCCTGCTCTCCACTTCTTGACTGCTATTGAATTCTGCTTGGCACCTGCAGCTCATGACTTGCCATCCTAGTGGGACCGTAGGCCTCTCCTAGCTTTTTAAGTGACACATGAAACTCTGTGTGCATAATATGCAAAATGCATTTTAAAGAAATTCACTGTGAGCTCTTGAATCACAGATTTGGAAGGGATCTCAAAGGCCACTGAGTGAGTCCAGCCTCCTGTCAAGGCAGGCGGTCCACTGCTGTGGCATCTCTGAGAGGAGGTGGCAGCCCAGTCTCTGCTTAAAACCGTCTAACGAAAAGGAGGCCATTCCCTCACGATGCACCCGCTGCCTAATGTTCAGGAAAGATCCCCTGCAGTTTGACCCCAGTGGTTCCGGTTCTGCCCTCAGGAGCAACAGAAAAGAAACAGGATTTTATTCTGGTGAGAGAGATTTGCTTTTTAAAATCACATTTCATCAAATAACTTGTCATTTTCCTCCTTGTCTGCCTCAGTCTGGCTCAATGTCCTTTGCAGTCACTTGATTTCTGCCATCTGCTGATTTGACGTTATCAATTGCCTCTTTCTGAGAACCTGACAAAATAGCCTTGATCTCATCCCAAAACTGCTACCTGCTTTTCCCACCAAATGCTTCTACCAAACCCCCACGAAACCATGTTTTCTCCCCTGGTCTGGCAAGCCCTGAGATACTTGAGTCACTGGCAGGTGAAGGTGGGGTGGGGACAGCTGCCCCCAGGTGCCATCTGGGGGAGGGGTGATGTCGCAGCCACCCCCGGCATGCTCAGCGCTCGCTGTGCACCCCCAGGACGCTCGCCGCTCACGCCATGGGATGCGCACCACTTGCCACACCCCCCGACACGTGCCACGCCCCTGCGGGCAGCGTGTCCCGCCCCCTGGGATGTGCGCCAGCTATGCCCCAGGATAAACATTAGGAAGAACTTCCTGACAGTAAGAGCTGTTCGACAGTGGAATTTGCTGCCAAGGAGTGTGGTGGAGTCTCCTTCTTTGGAGATCTTTAAGCAGAGGCTTGACAACCATATGTCAGGAGTGCTCTGGTGGTGTTTCCTGCTTGGCAGGGGGTTGGACTCGATGGCCCTTGTGGTCTCTTCCAACTCTAGGATTCTATGGTTCTATGATTCTATGTACGCCACTCCCAGTGCCAGAGCTTCACCACTGACTTGTGTGACTTGTGTACAGAACTTCTCTGCTTCCTGAAGTTCCTCAATGTTCTGTGAAGTGATAGGACAAAAAAACCACCAACAACTCTATGGGGTCACCCCTCCCATCTAAAAGACATTGCCCGTTAACCCTTTCAGCTTCCACAGTGCTTCTTTTTGTAGTACCAACACCTTTATTTCAAATGTTAAAAGTGTGGCACTTACTGTAACAACTTCATTGTGAGTACAAGAAAAAAAAGCACTGCATTTGTGTCACATCTTTCTTTTTTCTCCTATTCCACACATCTTCTAGAATTGGACTATTTAATTCTAAAATGATGATGCTCAAGTCTTGCTTCCCTGCATCCATTGGCGGATCCCTTCTATGAAGCAAAGGGAGAGAGCTCAGTAAGACAGGACCACAAGGAAAGTACTGAGGTTGTGATAAAGGCCATGATAGGGAACTGGTATACATGAAATCCAATACTTGCTAAGAATGAGTCACAAACACATGCCCTCCCCTGGCTGCTACTTGGCAGTGACAGCCCCCTCTCTGCACCAAGAGCGGCATGCGTGCTCTAGCAGGCAGCCCCTGGCAATGCCCTACTTTCCAGGTGGCATTCAGTATTTAATGAAAGATCAGGCACAGAAGGCAGGCGCATGAAGATGCCACAATGTTCACACAGTAAGACGAAATGCAGGAGAAGAAGGGAGGCGATACTGAGTGCATACAACAAAGAGTCTTAAGGTAAAGACTAACAAATTTATGATTGCATAAGTTTTTGTGGGCCACTTCATTGGATACCCTAATAAAAAATGTGCCAGTCTTTGAGGTCACAAGAATCTTTGCTGTTCTCGCTGCAACAATCTGTGCAATCTAAGCAATCTTTGTCTACCAGTGCTCTCCACATCCTACCTGAAGGCTGAGCACTGCTATTCTGTTGGGGTGTTACATGGTATCTCCAAGCTCAGGGAACCAACGGTCTCTTGAGAGGGCCTATCGATCTTTCCCAGCCAAACATTTCGCTGACTGGCTTGCAATGTCCGGCTACCTATCTCAACTCAACCCAATTCAGCTCAGAAGTACAGTGGTACCTTGGGTTAAGTACTTAATTCGTTCCGGAGGTCCGTTCTTAACCTGAAATTGTTCTTAACCTGAAGCACCACTTTAGCTAATGGGGCCTCCTGCTGCTGCCACGCCTCCAGAGCACGATTTCTGTTCTCATCCTGAAGCAAAGTTCTTAACCCGAGGTAATATTTCTGGGTTGGCAGAGTCTGTAACCTGAAGTATATGTAACATGAAGCGTATGTAATCTGAAGCGTATGTAACCTGAGGTACCACTGTACATGAGAGCCCATGGCTCCAAGTTACAAGATAGGAGATTCCGACTCAACATCAGGAAAAACTTTCTGACAGTAAGAGCTGTTCGACAGTGGAAGGGACTCCCTCAGGACTCTCCTTCCTTGGAGGTTTTTAAGCAGAGGTTGGATGGCCATCTGCCATGGGTGCTTCAGCTGAGATTCCTGCATTGCAGGGGGTGGGACTAGATGACCCTTGGGCTCCCTTCCAACTCTGATTCTAAGAGCCCTGCTGGATATAACCAAATGCTTATCACGTCAGGCATTCTGTTCTCATGAGAGCAGACCACATGTCCATGGGAGGCCTGCAAGGAGCATATAAACTTTTGCCTACTCACAATCTCCAGCAAGCAGTATCAGAGGTGTCTTGATGTGACAGTTTTTGTGGCTGCATCAAGATATTTGTTGTGGGACATTGCACAGAAGCATACGGGAACACTGGTAAAACAGTGTATAAACTGTCAAGACTGTTTATTTGCAATGAGGAGAGGAAAAGGATAGATGGAACTGAATGGATGGAACTCAAAGCTGCAGCAGCAAACTACACATGCTCAAGCACCAGAATTTTTCAAAAAGAAATTGGCTTGTTCAATCAGAATTCAGGAAGAGCGAAAGGCACTCATTCCAATCCCACCACCGATAAGAGGACTGGAGGTTCCTGCTACTAAGCCCCTCTCACTTTTACTCCCATTGACTGGCCAGCCTCTGAGTGTCACTGGTGGCCAGAAGGCCCAGGTCCTCTCGCACTCTCACACATGCCATGCCCACAGAATTCAAAGGGATGATTTACCTAAAAACCCCCACACATTTGTGGTCCTTGGAAAAAGGACCCTTTGGCGACACTCTTTCTCCTACCTTCCACAGCGATGGCTGTGGGGAGGAGTCTTGCATGAGCCACTCTTTCTGAGGTGAAAATCCTAAAATCCTTCAAAACTAGGGTGTGGGCATTAGCAAGACAATGCGTCAGGTAGGAGGTCTGGACCTCTCCGATGAAGCACACACCAGACTCCAGATGAGAACAACTGCCTTGGGGAGGGAGACTTCATATTGTAGCTTTGGGTATAAGAAACAAGAACCGTTGCTAAAGTGTTTGTAAATGAAATGTTCCAAAAATACATGGAACACCACCGGCATTATTAAATCATCCCATTATAGTGCAGTTCTGAAATATTTCCTGAAGTGATCAAAGGTTGCTGCAGCGCAGCAGCAGTCGCTTTGCTTCCTTGGAAAGGGCTGCTGGGCTTCCCTGCCTCTCCGTTTTCTGCAGGGTCTCTCCAGGCTTCCCCCCCCCCTGCATTGTCACTTGACATGTTTTGCTTCTGCTGCAAGGCACACTTTGCACTTTCCCTTTGGATGGGGTTTCTCTGCGTGTTTTCAAAGACAGAGTCAGATCCTACTGGAATTCTTTTGGGCTTTCCTCAAATAGCCCATGAACGCTGAGCAGGGAAGGAAAGCAGGTTTCAAGCTGCACTTCAGGCAAAGTGAAATGGCAACGGCAAGATGTGTTGTGAGCTGGTGTGGCGCTCAGAGTGTCAGACTAGGTCCTGGGAGACCACAAAGCTCAGTGAGTGGCCTCGAACCAGTTGCTGCATCTCAGCCTAACCTACCTCACACGGTTCTTGTGGAGATTAAATGAGGAAGGGAAAAGCCATGTAGACCCCTTGAGCTGCTTGGAGAAAAAATTGGGATATAAATGCAACAAACAAACAAACAAACAAACAAACAGTACATCATTTGTCGTGACAGAAAGGGCTCACGCAGCCCAGGCATTCTCCTGCAGGATCTGAACCTTCGCTGAATTAGCTCCCCATGAAGATGCCTAAGTCCCCATTACCCACTGTCTTTACATGGGGAATGATGTGGCTGAAGTGTCTTCTGAATCTCAGGTAGTAAAACACGGCAGACACTGCAGGTTTGGCACTCGGGTTGCTGAATGGTTCACAAGTATCATGAGGAAAACTTTGGGCTCTCTCTCCCCCATTCACTTTAAAAAAAACTTCTTGACTTTTTGTTGATATTTCCTTTTTCAGGATGATGCACTTTCATGGGGGGGGGACCGGACCAAACCATGTTTGGAAAGTTCAAAATCCACCATTTGGCATGTTTCCCCCCCTAAGTTGTCCCTGTGTTGTTTTAGTATGGAAATGTATCTGTCAGTGTCATTGTATATTATATGCAGAATAAAAGGCAGGGGTGCTAAATTGGTTTTGGTCAACCTAACTATTGAAGAGTTTCCATCCATCCATCTGTCTATCCGTCCATCCATCTGTCTGTCTTGTCTTGTCTGTTTACCTATCTAGCTATCTATCCATCTATTTAGAATGTTATATTCCATTTTCAGTTCAATTAAGAACTCCCAGGGCAGTTTGTAATTGGAGGGAAAACAATGAAACAATAAATTACGAACAAATCACAATACAGTCTAAAAGCAGTAGTAGAGTTTAAAAGGAGGGAGGGGAATGGCAACTACATTAAAAAGTTTTTTAAAACCCAGGTAAATAAAACATTTGCTGGATGCCAAAAAGGTCAAAGACTGAGTGCCAGGTGGTGCAATGGGTCATCAGTGTGTCTGAAGGTTGGTGGTTCGAGCCCACCCAGGAATGGCTGTGGCTGGATTCCTGCATAGTAGGGGGTTGGACTAGATGACCCTCGAGGTGCCTTCCAACGCTACAATTCTGTGACTCAGAGGCAGGCCCACATGCAACCTATTGCAGTACTCTAGTCTGGAGGCTATGAGAACATGGCTAGCAAAGTACTTCAGGAGCTGGTAGAAGGTACTTGGTGCCACTTGGCATCTAGCCATAAAATGAGATCTAACTGCACCAGGATAAAAAATGGATTATTTAAGGTGTGTGCAAGTTCAACCCACTAAGGACTGAAGACAGAAGAAGCATCTAGCATCAATATATTTGTCTTGTCTAGATGGAGCTTCAGTTCATTATCTCTCATTCCACTTAACTATGCTGACTGTTTCACCTCCAGAAGGAGATTTCTCATATTTTGAGTCCCTCTTTTCCTGGCAAAGAGACAGCTTCTGTTTGGTGAAATGGTATCTGTACAGCGGGTGGGAGGTGAATAAAAACTGAATGCAAAGCACCTGGAAGTAAACTGTGGAAGAATTTATTGGGAATGCCTGTCTCACTCCAGCTTTCTCCAGTTCAAGATGTTAAGTTAAATTTCACATGGAATTCGCACGGAATATGAACCAGTCCCTGCGACCCTGTGGATCAGTTTGTGTCAGTTTTATAACAGAAGAGAAACTACTAAACAAACACCATGATTAAAAAAAACACAGTTGAAGGGAGCATGAGGTAGCAGACGCGACAGTTAAACTTGGACCTCCACGTATTTACTCAGTGCTGTTCTCTCTGGGGCCAGTGGAAAGAATTCTCTTCGTTTTAAGGTCTCAGAGGAGATTTATGAGCAAAAATTAAAGGTTCATGGTTGTGGGGAACTGTTTGCAAGGAAGTGAGAATCCACTTTCTTCCATGGCTGCCTGCCACTGTGAAACCATAATTCCCCAAGCAGGGTGAGACGGACGCCTAGCTACCATGACCTCCTCAGTTGGTTTCCATGGATACCGTGCACTATAAATAAAAAAAAAGAGAGGAATTTCAAACCACTTTTCAGTCCCGCTTAGTGACAACAAGGAAACCTCTTTGAATTTAGTTTCCTATTTCACCTTTCAGGGGTTGTTTTGAAGACAAATAATTACCTCTTCAGCCAGGAAATTACCACCAGTCATACCTATTTACTTCTGTGCTGTGCACTAATTAGCAGGTTGAGGGGGGCTCCTTGTCTGAGATGTGAGCCTGAGCTCTGTGTTTGGGAAGACAGCGTGGCGGGCGGGAGGGGGTAGGTGGCTGGGTGGCTGCAGACCTCTAAGCACTGAAGGTGTGGCATGAATTTGAGGGCAGGAAGTCCAGCAAGAACCACAGAAGAGGAAGGGAAAAAGGCGGGGGATATTACATCTGCATCCTTTTGCAATGAATCAGATTCACACTGCAGATTTTGTCTGGCATCCTGGGTCTCTGGAGGATTGAAAATAATTTGGTTGCAGCAGTGGGAGGTGTGCGTGTGTGGAGAGAGGGGACTCGCTTTCTAACAGCCTGCTGGGGCGAGAACATGCCTGACACTTCATTCCTTTCCAGTTAATGCAGCGAGACCGGGGAAAACTTAACCCTCTAATTGCTAAATTGGGGAACTCTTTTTTCATCCAAAATCCTGAAAGAATCCTTTCCCCCTGAGCACAACTGAGCTGGTGCAAAGAAAGTCTTGTTGATCTGGAACATGGGGAGGGAGGCCAGGTGATTTAAAACTCGGCTCATTCGGAAGTGTGCAGCGACACCCCAAGAAGAGGATGTGTGGGGAGCTAGGGGTCAGAGAAGGGGGGGGAATTATTTCATTTACTGACCTAAAGAAATTAAGGTAAGGCCAGACAAACAGAATCAGCTCCTGTTTCTAATGATCAGCTTTAGCACCCCACAACATGAACACGGCCAAGATGGAGCTTCCACCCAGGGATTCAGTTCCTGCCAGTCATTATCTCCAAGGTGTCGCCAATCAATCCCTTTTCTTCCAAATTCAGTCATCTCTTGACAGTGGCAGCCAAATAGCTATTCTATAACCCTCTGCCTGCACAAACACTAGAACCATATAAGCATAGTCCTCTTTCTCATGCACCTATGGTGTGTAGCAAATTCAAGCTTACTTGTGAGAAGAACCTTATTGGATCATGCCAAAGGCCCACCACATCCTGTACGTTTTTCTCAGAGTGGCAAAGACTTGTGGGAAGCCCACAAACAGGACATGATGGCCATCTCTCTACTTGTGATGCTCAGGAATGGGTTCATGCTGCCTCCAACTAGGGGGCTAAGCGCAGCTATCAGGGCAAGTAGCCATTGCTGGCCACTTCTGCCACGAATTTAGAGTAATCCAGGTAGGTAGGCACCACTGCTTCCTGAGATGCTGAATTCCACAGTTTAACCAAATGCAGTGTAGAAGTATATCCTGTTGTGTGCCCTGAATCTTCCAACATGGAGCGTCAATGGATGAACCCAAGTGCTAGTATTATGAGAGAGCGAGAAAAGATTCTCTCTGTCCCCCTTCCCCACAGCAGATATAATTTCATGCACCTCTAGCATTTTAGCCCTTACTCATTTCCGCCCTCCCCAAACTAAAAATTCCCAAATGTTGTAATCTTTCCAGAGGGGAGTTGCTCCAACCCTTTAATAATTTTAGTTGACGGTTTCTGAGACTTATCCTCCTTGCTGGTGACCAGAACTATACACAACATTGCAAGTGTGGTCTTGCCAGGGGCAAGTGCCAGGAGAAGGTCAATAATAACTCTCACAGTGTTAGTGAAGTTGACTCTTTATTCAAAGAAACAGGCAGCTCAGGAGATCAGCTCTAGTGAGCACAGCAACTCTTCCCAGTAGATCTTGCTTCAATGAGGCAGTTGTGTGGACAGAAAGTCCCCACCTTCCCACAGTTGCCTAAGTCTCCTCCTCCCCTGGTTCCTTCCCAAGCCATGCAATCTGAGACTCAGTTGACGCATCTGTCTCTGCTCCACCCTCTTCATACGCCTTCTGGTCCTGGGAGACTAGTGGAGAGGGGAGCTGGTTGCAGCAGGAGGGGGAGCCTCCATGGGGTCTTCAGCCACCTGTTTGATCTCTGCAGCTTGCCCCCTCCAGCCTCTGCCTCTGGACTGTTCTCTGTCACAGTCTCCTGCTCACTAAACCCTGTTACCTCTTCATCTCCCGACACCTCCTCCTCCCAGTCTGCTCCCTCTTCTCCATCTGACCACTCATTGTCATCCCACCACCACTCCCCAGGCTCTGAGCCTTTGTCCCTTGGGGGTCCCCAGCTGGTGCCTCCCCCCACTCTTCTGCAACCAGCTAGTCCACAACACAGATTGGTATAATGGTATTATATGAACAGTTTATATTCAATCTTTTCCCCAACAACCCCTAACATGGAATCCACCCTTTTCACAGCTGCTGCACACTAAGTCTACATTTTCATTGACCCACAACCCCAAGATCTCTTTTCTGCTCAATCACTGCCGCTTCAGGGCACATCTCAAGTGGCCATTTTTTTGCACCGGTCTGCATTGCTTTATAGTTAAGAGATTAAAATTCCAACCTTAGAAGTTCATGCAACTGCAACTCTTTATGCAAATACCTCCAACCTGTGGATGTGAGAAGAGCAAACTGCTGAGGGAAAACATGTGAGTTGTCTGTTAATTTACAAAGGGAATTACATGCTCAAACACCCAAAGAAAAAACTACTCCCAATTATGCTTTAGGCCTCAAATAGGAAGTTTGATTCCAATTCCTCTATTATATCTAATAGCCATGGTTAGACCTATCCTCTATGTAGCTGTTTAACATGTTCTTAAAGTCATCTATGATTGACGCGGGTGGCGCTGTGGGTTAAACCACAGAGCCTAGGACTTGCTGATCAGAAGGTTGGCGGTTCGAATCCCCGCGACGGGGTGAGCTCCCATTGCTCGGTCCCAGCTCCTGCCAACCTAGCAGTTCGAAAGCACGCAGTACAAGTAGATAAATAGGTAAAGGTAAGGTACCTTCTGGTGGGAAGGTAAATGGCATTTCCGTGAGCTGCTCTGGTTCGCCAGAAGTGGCTTAGTCATGCTGGCCACATGACCTGGAAGCTGTATGCCGGCTCCCTCGGCCAATAAAGCGAGATGAGCGCCGCAACCCCAGAGTTGGTCACGATTGGACCTAATGGTCAGGGGTCCCTTTACCTTTACTTTATGATTGTGGTCGGAGGGACATGGGTGGAGCTGTAGCCTAAACCACTGAGTTTAGAGCTTGCCGATTGGAAGGTCAGTGGTTTGAATCCCCACGACGGGGAGAGCTCCCGTTGCTCGGTCCCTGCTCCTGCCCACCTAGCAGTTCGAAAGCACGTCAAAGTGCAAGTAGATAAATAGGTACTGCTCTGGCGGGAAGGTAACGACGTTTCCGTGTGCTGCTCTGGTTTTGCCAGAAGCGGCTTAGTCATGCTGGCCACATGACCCAGAAAAACTGTCTGTGGAGAAATGCCAGCTCCCTTGGCCTGTAAAGCGAGATGAGCGCTGCAACCCCAGAGTCATTCACGACTGGACTTAACTGTCAGGGGTCCTTTACCTTTTATGATTGCGGTCACCTCAGTAGTATGTGCCAATTAATTCCATGAATGAGATCCTCCTTACATATTCTTCCTGTTTCTCCTGAACAAGTGCAAGCTTCACTGGGTAACCCCAAATTATAGTGTTTGTAGAGATAACGTTCCCCTTACCTACAGTGGATCTCACCTGTCATTCTGTTACCCATTCACCTAGTTTGGAGAGATCCTGTCTCTGTTCCATTTGGGATTTCACTATCCTGAATAATTCAGTGACATCTTCCAATCTGCTTCATTCTTCACCCCAGACTCCAGACGATTTATGAATAAGTCAAATAGCACCACTCCCAATACAGGAACCATGAACTTCCTTACATTTGTGAAGCTGTACATTTATTCCTAACCCCCAATCCCTACTTTTAAGTAGCACCAGAATTTCCATCTGAAATATATGAATATATATATATATGCAAAAATATTTAAACAAAATTGGTAGAAATTCCAAATGAACTTTCAAATGTCAGGATTCACATTTTGAATTTAACATTTTAATTCCACTTTTAAAAACTTTCCCATTTCTGCAATGTTCAAACACTAGAACAAAAAATGCTTTTAAAATATGTCAGAAAAACAGCTGAAGATTTGGCCATCTCTTTTGACCCATTGAAATCCTTGTCTTATGCAGTCGTTTCACTCTGTGAAACTTCTCAAGAAATAAATTGCAATCTTCAAAGCGATTCACCCGCTTCATAATCACAATGGAAGTTAGATACATGTAAACATGTGTAAGACTGAGGTCATTTTAAGGGAGGAAATTCTGCTTAAGGGCAGAGAAAGTGCTTATGCTGGATGGGATTCCAGCAACAGGGTTCAGGATTTCTTGTGGCCATTTGCCACTGAGAAAATGCTTAGGTGGTCAAGGTCAGGAAGACATGCTTCCGTCCATGGTGCAAATCCGTGTTTTTACCATCTATAAACCACCAGCCCATTATATTATTTTCTTTGAACGCATTTCGCAGAGGCCATTGCCAGAAGCAGGATGTCAGCCTACATTGGACATTACTTTGTTCCACGACGACAATTCCTTTGTTCCTAGCAAGGGTAAAATTCTCTCCTGCTGAGAAAGACCGGTCGAAAACCAGGCACTGTGTCAATTCTACTAAAATCCAGATTGTTGAGAAGAGAATTTCACTCTAGGAGCATAGCAGAAAGCATAGATAGATGATAGATAGATAGATAGATAGATAGCTTTTTCCTTTATAAAGCAATCCATGTGCTGCAGTTATTCAGATTAGCAACCAAGCACCCTATGAGAGGCCAGGCAGCAACTAAAAATGGGAAAGGGACTTGGAGGGCCTTACACTGCCCAGGTAGGGACACCCCAAAGGGACACCTTTGTCCACATTTGCTACCTTCTGTTTGACCTTTACAACCAGGGGATAAAATGTTAAGGCAGGAAAATTGGATTTGAGGAAAGAGTTTGGAAGTGAACTCTTCAATTTTAATTCAAAAGGAACTGCAAATATTAATCCACAAAGAAATAGCATAGGCTTTTTGATTTACCGAAATCCATAGGACAGGACAGGGTTATTTATGATACTTGCTTGGTTACTCACTTTTTTACTTATTTAATTTTCATTTCAGTTTCAAGTCCAAATGTTTCTAAGATCCTGGCAAATCACAACATGAGACTATGTGCACACCCACACACAAAGAAGGTTGGATTTTGTGAGCGCTCAAAAGAAATGAAAAATCAAGATTACCATGTTGTGTAGAAGACTTGTAAAAACTGAGTTGACAAATGGTGACCATTCCAGAGTAAACACCTAGTTTGAGAGCACCCCATGGCTCCAAGATCCCCTTCTCAGTGGGTCACAGCCAGTTCAGCCCCTACCAGCGTATATGTAAAGTTAGGATTAGTAGACCGCAAATCACTTTCACTTAGCTACATTGAATCACATTTGCCATTTTAATGCCTGTCTTTTTTGTTCATACTACCATTTGTGCACAAGTGACAAAGCACAAGTCCAAGACTGATCTTTGGTGGACACCACTTCTTACAAACCCTCCATTTATTCCTACTCTCTGCTCCATAAGCAGGCCAGTCCTCTTCCAATGACTGCTACACATACTCAGAAGCCTAAGGTGAGGGACTTAATGAAAAGTTTTAGGGGACCCCGCTATCTACTTCCCTTCCACCACGACAACTTAATATTCAGTGCTTCCCTCTTCTCTACCAAATTACCAATCTATAAGAAGACCTATTTTTTCTACCCACAACTTCTAAGTTTACACAGGTCAGGAGCCCAGCCACCATGTTTCTTTAACTAATTTTTTTATTTGATTTAATATTTGTATCCCACTTTTCCAGGAAATGTTGCGTTCAAAGCAGCTCAAAATAACAACAGAACCTTAAAACATTAAAAACATTACTATCACTACAATTGCTATATCCACCGATACTCTCAGAGAGTTCTGAAAAGGTTGGCGAGGCAGGGCTTTCCTGTGCAGAACTCATGCAGATTCATCCTCAGCAAGGCTTGTCCTGTGTTTGTTTTCCCTTTTTAGCTTTAGAAATGTTTTGCATCCATTTTCCTGGGAGGGAAGTTAGAACAGAGTCCTCCTGGGTCCCTCAAATTAAATGGCGAGGAGACTAATTTTAATGACACAGCATATCTTTGATAACAGATCAGCAATTTCAGGTCTAAGACCTCTTGGGTGAATGACATCTGATTAATGATGGTGAGAACTCTCCCAAGCAAGCTCAGGATAAGGTGCAGGAAAATAAAACCAATCCCACAAAACAAGCTTGGCTTGTTTCAGTTGGCTGGTCTCCTTTTAAGTTTCCATTGTGCTACAGCAGTTGCTTTAGTTCTATTCTCTGTTATCTGCTGATCTCCTTAGGCCAGGCATAGGCAAACTCAGCCCTCCAGATGTTTTGGGACTACAACTCCCATCATCCCTGACCACTGGTCCTGTTAGCTAGGGATGATGGGAGTTGTAGTCCCAAAACATCTGGAGGGCCGAGTTTGCCTATGCCTGCCTTAGGCAAGTCACTAGCCTCTATTTTTGAGCTCATTCTCTGCAAAATGGGAACAAAGTGTTAGCAATCATTGATGTAGATAAGTACGTGCCTATGATGAGGAAAATTCTGGCGTGAGAGACTACTCAATAGCCCAGTTCATGGGGGTACAAGTCCCCCACGGGTCCATGCGGTCAGTAAAAGAAGGAAATTCCAGCCAAGTAATTTGGAGCAAAACAGCGGTCAGTAGACCATGATCTTTATTGTTGTGCAACAGGTCCCCACAGGAGTAAGGAACCCGGAGCATGCGGTGACATTGGCTTTTAAAACAATATCCCAGAATAGTTCGTACAGCATCATTGATACATCATCTTTACATCACAGACATGTCACAAAAGGGGAGGGGTAGAGAGGGGTTACGCTAGTTCAACCTTGGCAAACATCTCCAGACAAGTCCTTGGTACAAGATTAGCATGGGCAAAACATGTCCAGGCACCTCTCAAGTACCCACCATCAAAGGACAATAGAGCTCCCTTTGCACATCCACACCCTGGGGCAAGTTGGGTGATGGGCTTTTGGAAACTAACTGCTCAGCAATTGTCACCCCTGGGCACTTCCCCTGATGGGGTGGGTATAAATGTCCTCAGGCTTGAGTGATTATGGCAGGGGGTGGCAGGGAAAAGAGTCATTTTTCTAAGGGCAAAATGGCGTTGGAATGGAGGAAATTGGCAAAGGGGTTGATTTTATACGATTTATAAAGCTAGGTATCTTCCCTGAGCTGTCAAGTTGAAAGGATACATTCAGGCATAATATTTGTAACATTTAACAACTTTAAAGATGTGCCCTCCCCCCGTAATTTTCATAACACCTAAAATGCAACTTAACCTCTTTCAACCTGATATTTGGAATCTGAAATCGCCCTTTCTGCAGACATACAGAAAGATAAGCTGTTGCACACAAGAGCCGTCCCACCCTGAAAGGATCTTTGTGTAGTAAAAATATGCGCACAGCATCATTTGTTTGACAATCTGTATATCCCCTTTCGCCAGAAGCGCATGTGCGCACAAAATGCAGGAATGAGCAAGTTCCAAAGACATGTAATTACAGTTGCATATTCTCATGCAATACCATTATCCTTGCTTATTTACCTGTGGAAAACTCAAAGCCAACAAAAGTGGATAACTGGCTGCAACAACTAAAAGCAATTTGGAAATCCCCATCTACTCCGCTTTTCCTTAAAGGTAAAGGTAAAGGTACCCCTGCCTGTACGGGCCAGTCTTGCCAGACTCTAGGGTTGTGCGCTCATCTCACTCTATAGGCCGAGAGCCAGCGCTGTCTGCAGACACTTCCGGGTCACGTGGCCAGCGTGACAAGCTGCATCTGGCGAGCCAGCGCAGCACACGGAACGCCATTTACCTTCCCACTGGTAAGCGATCCCTATTTATCTACTTGCACCCGGGGGTGCTTTCGAACTGCTAGGTTGGCAGGCGCTGGGACCGAACGACGGGAGCACACCCCGCCACGGGGATTCGAACCGCCGACCATGCGATCGGCAAGTCCTAGGTGCTGAGGTTTTACCCACAGCGCCACCCACGTCCCACTGCCGCTTTTCCTTAGGATGTTTCTATTTACACTGGAGAAATGTTGGAGGGGACACCTCTATTTTCATCAGGCAAATGTTAAAGGGTATGGGAAAGGAGGTCCCTATTTTCATCAGAGAAATGGTGAAGGGTATGCTAGCTTTTGCACAGTAAAAAAGTATAATTAATTTTAGCTGTCCCTTAAGTATTTTTCTTAGAGCATAAATTGTGGGTTGCGTCTGGGGTTGTTAGAAACCCTGAAAGCATTGTTGTCCACAAACCATGTGGGCATGGGAGCAGGACCCTGAAGGTCTTCTCAAAATACTCTCTTCACCTTCTCCAACTCAGTCACTTTGTCCTGTTCTTTGAGAACCAGCTGTTAAGTGTCCAGAAGAAAGGCTAACAAAATAATAAATTGCATGGAGAATCTCCCGTCCTGGCCAGGTCTGTTCAACAAGCAGATAAATGAATGGAGAGATGTAGAAAATGGAGACCCGCAAGATTGGTGTTTGGTCCTGTGCTTTTTAATATGCTCATCAGTGATCTAGTTAGAAGTGAAGGGGGCAAGTTTGCTGATGATACTAAGTTGTTCAGGGTCACTAGAACAACAACAATGGGCTCAAAACTAAGTGAATGGACACTGAAATTACAAATGCAATTCAATGTAAAGAAGTGTAAAACAATGGCGTAAAGTAAAGGTGGAATGGATATAAACACAATACTGATAAATTAAATTACTTTATGTTTTGTGTTTATATCCTACCTTTTTCTCCAAGGAGCTCCCCCCTCCACACTTAATCCCTACAACAACCCTCTGAAGTAGGTTAGGCTGAGAGGCAGTGAGTGGCCCAGGTGAGCTTCATGGCTGAGTGAACCCCGAGCAACCAGGTCGCAGTGCAACACTCTAACCAGGATATGACGCTGGAAGAAACAAAATAAAAAGTCTCTCTCCAGCCTGCCTGCTTCCCCTCCCCCCCCCCATTTTGAATTGGGAGAGTGGGGCAGGTCTGGAATCATGAAAAAAGGTACCATAAATACTCCTTTTTAGTTCCTGGAGAAGGCGATCTACTAGGGTGATCAAGAGCATTTCTCTCCCCAAAACAGGCTCAAAGCCTGACTGAAATAGGTCCTGATAATCAGTTGCTTCCAGGAATTCTTGAAGCTGGTTCACTGCTGTGTCCTGCATTCTCAAGCACCTTCCTCTCAGGAGGTGAGAGGATTCATTGCAGCAAAAGTCGGAACTGGGAAGCAGGGATTTCTCTAGCAGTGTAAAAACATGGCACCCGGGCTTTTCGCAGAATATCTGCTCCATCTGGCCTTTTGGTGGGCTGGTCGTTGCCAAGGGAAAGAAAAGAAAAAGAGGGTTAGCATCACTACAAAAGAGGATACAAAATTGCCTTTCACTTGCATATGGCAATTTTTCTGTATAGACACACACCCAGAAATTATTATTATGTGAATGGAACTACAATCCATCTTTCCACCCAGTGGGGCAGAGAGCAGGTGACTTGTGTGCTAACTATTGATGGGCCCTGCTCTTCTGTTTTAGAGTTTTCACCTTTAAACCAAATTTCAGCCGGATAGTCTTCCAACAGAGGAGACCTCCAGACAGAGGACTGTCCTCAGACAGACATTCAAAACAGAGAATTGCCCTCTGCAAAGTAGGGTGCCTGGCAGCACTAGCTTTGGAGCTGATCTGGTTAAAGTAGAATTGCCAAATCTATTATTCCTCCACCCCTTCAAAAAAAAGGTAAGGTTTAAATCCAAGTATTTTGGTTTGGGCATTTATTTCGAACAATATTGTTGAAGTTTACCAAAATGTGCTGATGGTAAATAGAGTCTCCTGCAACAGTAGCTCCTTAGGACCAGGACCGGCCAGTCACCCACTGAGTATGACTGCTCTTAATGAAAGGCCTGGTGCTGTGCTGTTTTTATTGACATTACCTGTACATTTTTAATAGATATTTTATATTTATATATAGTTTTAATTCTATGAATGTTTAATTGGTTTTTAATGATTTTAAAAAATGTTTTTAGCTGTTCCTGTTTTATCTGTAAGCTGCCTTGAGTTGCTGCCAGGAAAACAGGCAGAGTACAAATAAATATATTATAACAATAACCTCTTGTCACCTCTGACCGGCCTCCGGCACACACCTTTCCCATTGATCCTTTTAACGAGATTGAACCAGGGACATTTTGTACGCATAGCACATGTGCTGCCACTGAGCCATGAGGGAAACATTTTCAAAATGGGTTGTGGTCCTAATATGAGGTGCATTCCCCACACAGGTAACCACCCTGCAGGGAGCAGGTTCCCTATTCTAAACTTTTCAACATTAAACCCAGCTAGAAATTTAATCCAGGAACTAGGATCTGGGTGTTCTGTGTGATGAGGGGAGCCAGCCAGCCCTCAGGCTCCAAAAGCAATGCTGTTCCCCCCGCCCTCTGCATCTACCTGCACCTCCTTAGACTGAGCTAGTTTTGTGAGGAAGTTGCCTGGTTGCAATCCATATTCTTCGGCTGCTGCATTTTCCTGACCCTCGAGACCCCTTTTCACATCTATCCGACTTGGGGACTACTTACTTGGTTCTGACTTATTGCCTGTCTCTCGTACTCTGCCCTGTGCTGCCTGCCAGACATCCTCTAGCGACCACTGACGCTGCGAGAAGGAAGGCCCCGTGGAGCCTTGCAGTGAGATAAAGGGCAGGCACAGTCAGGGATACATGCAGCAGCCATAGACAAACCCATTATTTCTTATAGTGCTCTGGTCATTGCTCACTGTAGTGATCTGCTGGGATTCTGGCAGCCATTTTATAGCTTGGCAGCCACTGTGACTTAAAACAAAGAGTTGTCGATGGCACCAAATTGTTCCAGATCTTAACATCCTAAGCAGATGGCCAAGGATTTATCCAAAAGTAAAGGATAACCAACTGGCAGATGAATTCACGGTAATTTAGGAAATGATGTACTTTGCGACAAAAAACATCTTAGTTTCACAATCATACCCCCAAATGACTTCTGAACCAGCTGTAAGCAGTGTTATAATTCTGCAAAAAGAGGTGCTAGAACTCACCATGACCACCTTCCCCGTTCTCTTAGAATGGCAATGTCGCCTGCCTGAGAGGTGCCGGAAATGATTCCTGGTGATTTCTGGCTGGAAAAAAGCCCTAGCTATAATTACCATGGGAAGAGAACTGGAGGTCATGTTCCCCTGCAACTTGGGCTACCTCATGGTTCTCCCTTGACAGCGCACCATGTGAGGGTCAGAGATGGCACAAGGAAACGTGCTTGGATGCATTTATGTTTGGGTGGAATTTTCAGGTCTTCCAGTGGCTTCTGACACAGTGGGACTTTTGACGAGAGTGCGTGAAGGGCCCAAGTGACTAAAAGATCTGGCCCTACCTGGTCCTGGTTGCCTGGAGCCCACTTCTGCAGCTCCACCTGAAGCCTGGGTGAACTGGTGTTCAACATAATTGTCCACCTGGAGCCTTCACAAATCGCTTCTCCCAGAGGGAAGAGTCAGGAGCTATAGGACGTCCAGCTCCCTAGAGGCCGAAATATCTGCACATTTCTTGGAGGGTACAGAAGGC
Organism: Podarcis tiliguerta; assembly: GCF_965153285.1. Lineage (NCBI taxonomy): Eukaryota > Metazoa > Chordata > Lepidosauria > Squamata > Lacertidae > Podarcis > Podarcis tiliguerta. The sequence continues at coordinate 85,599,525 of NC_139540.1, read as the reverse complement.
GGGGAGAGGGGTTGTCTTCTGTGATCACTCTGGAACATTGGAAGGCCTTCACTTGGCAGCAACCACAACATCTGAGGCCAGGAGAGCGGACACCATGCTCACCACCACGGACATAAGTCTTCATCAGTCACCACCACCTTTTAAGTGGTCTTGTGTTTATTATGAATTTTGTTTATTGTCAGTTGTGTTCTGAGGCAGAAATGACCACCTTAGGAGATGCCAGCTCAGCGCCTTGGCAGCTTGGATATGGGATTTCACAGAGATATGTTGTATCTCTGGTTATCTATTAGAGTTTCAACTGAAATTCCATGTAAAACGAACTATGAAGCAAATTTGGGGACCCCACCTTAGGAAATATTTTGGAGTTTTTGTGAAGGAAAGCAAGCGTTTCAATAAGGTAAACCAAATACGACAAAGGGTGGGGGGCACGTTATTATCTGCCATCTATACGCCCCTCCAGTCTCACTTTCCACAGGTCTTCTTAGGCTTCAGGAGTGGCTATCCTGCAGATTGATCCAATCTCAGAGAGGCTCTCTTGGACTATTTTGAAGGCATGTAGGCTATTAACTGTTATGGGGAAAGGTCTCAGACCACATCGGGGAGAGTGGTTTGGGTTGCTTCAGATTTATTTGCCCATTTATCGTCCGGCCGTTGTACCTGGCCAGCTGCCCACCAGGCATTGGTGACATTGGCATGGCCCTGAACTGCCACCTTGGCACAGGAATGAGAGCTACAGGAAGAGGCCCCTCCCTGAGGCAGTTTCCATATTTCTTTTATGACTATCGCCATCTGGTCCTGCAGCTGGTCTATTGGCAAATGGGACACCACCTTCTTCCAGGCTGCTCTGGAAGCGAATCTGTGGCATCCAACCATCTAGAGAGGGCCAAGATTTTGGTTGTGGGAACTGTCTCCTTCCTATCCCAATGCTGCGTATTTGCTGCTCATTTGGGTGGGTCACCAGCAGGTGGATTCTCAAGCACTCAAATGTGGGGGTCCTGGGAGAAGCAGCTTCAGTATCACTATTGGAGCAGGAAAATTTTCTTCCACCTTCCCACACCGGTTGTTCTCCTGACTGTCTCTTCCCAGAAATCTCTGCTCCTACTCACCCACCCCACTAACTGGGTTCCAGTCCTGTGTTTTCTTCATAGGTCTGGAGCCTGTAGTGAGGTTGGGGGGGGGAAGTGGCTTTGGTGTAGTTTCAGAATAAAAATGACTGTCAAGGGAAGGATGAAGGACACACCAACCCTGCAATTGACCTGTCCTAGGAGCATATTGTGGGGGGAAGAAGCCACCAGGGCGAGTACTGCCTGCAACCACAGGGTAACATTTAGTTGAAGAAACGGGAGCATAAACACATTTGCTCCACTCTGACTTCACGGTCTCCGCTTGGTGCTGTGGCTCCATCAATCTGCCTTAGAGGAACACTGCCAAATTGCTCTTCCTCCTTCAATTAAAGAGGCTAAAATATGAATTATATCTAATCTGTCCATGGCTATAAAGCGAGGCAAGTAGATGGAGGAACACCAACCCCCCTGCCCGCCCGCCCTCGTCCCCCTGCCACCGCCTGCTTACACCCACAGTGAGAAAACAAGGAAGTGCTGGAGGACAGACAATGGCAACTTGAATTAAACGAGACAGTCATCCAAAAAGGCACAATGGTCAGTCGCTCACTCCTCCTTTGTTCAAAGCAAAGGGGCTGAGAGAGAGAGAGAGAGAGAGAGAGAGAGAGAGAGAGAGAGAGAGAGACCACTTTGGGGAAGGGAAGGGCAAAAGTGCTGTCAGGAAAATAGATTGTGCATCTATTTTTTTGGGGGGGGGGGGCTTGTTTCCACCCCCAATCCCAGAGATATGATCATTCAAAAATCTAAAAAATCTCCTTCCTTCCTTCCTTTCCTCCCTCCTGCCTGCCTTTCTTTGTTTCTGCTTCCTGTTCAGCTGCGCATCCAGCCTTCCAAGAGTTAAAACTTTCCAGCCTGTGCTGCAGATTCCTTGCCTGCAGCCCTGCTGCCCTGAGTCAAATTAATCATGTACTGGGAAGCACAGCAGGCATGTACTAGCTCTGGGCATGGTGTATCACGTACTTTCTGGAATCTGTCACATGGGGAGCTTTCTCCTCTAGGCTCAATTGATCCTTTCTCAGTTTGATGCTGTGCTTAATTGTGAGACGGGCCTGCATTTTTGTTCTTCCGCTGAACTTAAAGGGCTACTCTTGCCAGCTTCATTGGAAGAAGTCTAGCACAACAGAATGGCCAAACAAAAAGGGCTTTCTGCCCCTGCCATCATGTCCTTTCTGAGCTGTCGCTGGAGCAGCATGGAGATAAATTAATGTTTAGGTTTCCCCTTCTTTCGTGTACAACAGGGGAAGCTTCCATGACCAAAACACAGCGCAGTCCCCTCTTCTGGCAGCGCGTGTGAGAATCGCCAGGAGCGGAAGAGGCAAGCAGGCGGTGGACAGGCTCAGCCACCCCTCATTCGCACTGGGCACAACAACTCCAGCACAGGCTGCGCATCCTTGTGCTACCTCTGTGCTTAGCTGCACACGAGGCCCACAACTCATCCAATGTGTGTCAACATGCAAAATTGTATCAAGCTGTTGCTTGAAACGAATCACTTATGAGGCACTTTTCAATCCTGAGTTTTGTTTCTTAAGTAGGTATGTTTCTAGCACTTACGACAGCAGGGAAAGGTGGCATTCAGCCCCTCTCGTCACGAGTTTAATTTCACATTCATGTATTTGAAAGTGTGGCATCACCAGACCTGCTGCTCACTTGGGCTCCCCATTAATTCCAGGAGCCCAATTTCGCTATCCAGGCCGGCCCAAGGCTCACACCCCATGTGCTGCCACTGGGAGGAGAAAGCCTTGGAACTCACCCACACTTACCAGGAAAAACCACTTTTCAACACTGAATTGGAACAAATGGCAATCTGGGTTTTCTGTGGAATTGTTTTCCTCAGTAAAGAGAGGGTTTTATGGGGGAAAGTGCTGGGATACAGAGCTTTATAGCATGGGCCTGGGCTTAGAAACGCGACACAAAAAGGTCTGGATGAGCTTTTGCTCTCCCCCAGGGGCAGCTCGTGGTGGCAGTTGTAGACCCCCCCGCCCCCGTGAAATGCCCATGGGAAGGAGGCCTCCTATGCCAATGCGCAGATGCGCCACTCGGTGGCAGTGGAGGCAGGAGGCAGCATCCTGCAGGCGCATGGCTGTGGGGCGGCCAGAAGGAGGCCCTGTGCCATCCTGCCTGAGGTGTCTTCTCCAGCTGTGGCTTCTCACAGCACAGAGCTGCAATTTCTCAGCTGCTGAATTATAGCACACACAAGTCCTGGGGAAACGTGATTTACTTTCAACAGCACAGCCTCGGGGGAGGATGGCTGGGCTGTATGCAATAAATGTGCCCAAACCTGAATTTGTTTTCTAAAAGCTGCAAAAGTTCAGTGTGAAAGACTCAGGCATTCAATAGTGTGTTTTTCGGCTTTGTTGTTACAACAGCTTTGAAAATTCCTTTAATTTGAGGGTCTTGTTTTGTGTAAACTGGACGCAGTGCACGTTGACAGCAAATGGTTTCTTAGTTTTACTTACATATAAATGTACAAGATGAGGAAGACATCCATTTATTTTAGTTAGAAATCTTTATAGACTGCATAACCACAAAACTCTCTGAACAGTCAACATAATAAAATTATTGAAGAAACACAGCTGAACCGCACAAAACTGTTAAAAAGCAAGCATGCGTAAGATAATTATCAATAAACTACTGATAAGTAAAACTTTTAAAACAAGCGTAGGTTACTAAATGATACATCGGGTTGAGCTTGCTGGAATAAAAAGCTATTTAACAAGTGTCTGAAACAATCTGTCACTAGGCAGGGAGTTCCAGAGCACAGATGTTTCGCCCGCTGGAAGAGGTTCACGAGGAAACTGACCTTGCACATTCCAGTAACTGTGACAGAATGTACTGCCTGCATCCACAGCTAGAGTGAGCACAGGCCGTGGTACAGAACGACCTACTCCTTATTGCAGAAGTGGTCATGATATGTCTGCTCCAGGTTTGGCTCTTGACCCCATGGGGCTTTTAGCATCATCTCATCCTTGCCCTGCCATGAGCATGTTATCATCCACTCCCCGCAAAAGGTCCCTCTGCATTGGGCCACTGGGCAGGCTACAAAAAGGAAATTTGAAAGGCTTCTCTTAGGATGTTTGCAGTTTTTACTGCCTCCTTGTGGTTATTCTTTGCACTGTATCTCCTCAGTGACATTGTTTTTACCACCACAGTAAATGGATTCTAGAGTATTTTTAGTATCTAGCCTATTCTGTCCATTTTGCAGTGCGGCTATTCCTTTTTCACAGATTTTGTCACACAAAAAAATTGTCTTTTGCACTAGTGCCTCTTGAAAACATCTACTATCCCTTGTATTTTTCTCTGATGTATTGATGCAACATCAAGGGCCTGTTAGGGTTGCCATATTTCAAAAAGTAAAATTCCTGACACCCGCAAAGTTGTTGAGCGTGTTGATTTTAAGCTTTTGGAGCTCTTTCCACTGCTTTTTCCATCTTGTTGCCATATATCCAGGTTTTGCATGACAAAATTCCCCTGACACCATTTTTACACCCAAAAACCAGGACATGCCAGGAATTTCCCTGACATATGGCAAGTCTAAGGCAGGCCAACACTTTGAAAGGAATCTTGTGCCACTGACTTGTTGGGACAAAACACTTTGGAATGCAGGCGAATGTTTACCTCTTGTCAAGCCCCCCCAACCCCCCCCCCCGCACACATGAAAGGCTGGCCAAGAGAGGCAAGGCTAGGCTTCTTCTACTGCCACTCACAAACGAGAAGAACCACCAGGCAGGAGACAGCTGGGCCCATCTTATCTCCAGAACGACCCTCCCTGGAAAAACCCGCACACCATAGCAAGCTGTCAGTGTGGCTTAGAGAAGAAAATAAACAGTACATTTCACACACAAGCACACATGGCCAAGGGGATATTGGTTTTGTGGGAAAGGGATGTGGAGAGTGAGCAAGTACTTTTCTTCTTATCCCCCCTTTCCTTTCCTGCCTCCTGAACCTGCTGATTCATTTTCATTTTTAATGCATCACAAGCAACTTCAAACCCACATTAAACTCCCATGTAGATGAGCCCAGAATTACTGGAGACTAAACATTGGTTGTGCTTAAGATGACCCCACCTGTGAAGAAGTTCCCAATCTGAAACTCAGTGGGGCTGATAAAGGACACTTCTGTACATCTAAAATGTCCTCCACACCACCGAGGAAGCGCTATGCCATTGTGGAAAGAGACCTATGCGGACCTTTCTGTATTACATTTGGAGCAGGATGGTATCCACCACCATGAAGTGACTTCCACATCAGCTCCAGAAACATCTGAATGAGCCCTGAGTGTGAAGAACAGAACCAGATCAGCCCCTATGACCATGTGCAGAACATCAGGCACCTCCTCAGATAGCTTTGGGAGAGATGTCCAGAAAACCTATTGCCCCCCACCACAGTGCTCACTGCAAGTTCTTTTTAAAGATGGCTTCCTTTTAGCAGCCTTAGTACCGGATCCTGTGTCACAGTGTTTGTTTTTAAAGTCAAGAAGAAGGATCCCGCCTCTTCCTTCCATGCTTGATCACGACACATGCAGTTTCATAAGCCCCACAGAACCCAGGAAAGCAGCTCCAAAGACAAAATGTCTGAAAAATGAAAAATCTGCAAGCACAAAAAACATAAGCACACAGTTCCTGTTTGGTGAAGCTGATGTAATGATTGCCAGGTTTTCTCTGTACAAAGATAGATAGATAGATAGACAGATAGATGATAGATAGTTTAGGGTTTCAAAAGTTATTGAGTTTTTTTGGCAATGTTGTTGAGGTTTTTTTTAAAAAAAAGTTTTGCCCATATCTAAAAAAGGAAAGAAAAGAGTTTTTGAGCTATTTCTATTGAAATTCGCCAACATTTCCGTCATGGGTTGCCATGATTCATGACCTGGCATTGTGAAGAACCAAGGCAGGACTAGGAAATAAGCCGGGATCCTGTGGGAATGTCCTTTATTGCTCCCCCCCCCCCAGCTGGGTGATACGGCCTTTTCTAGGGCTGTCATATTCTGAAGAGCAAAAAGGAAGACACCCAAGAGAAAAACTAAAAGCACGGGGGTGGGGTGGGGGTCAGATGCAGAGGAGGGGTATCTTATAGAAACTCTTTCACGCAGAACGACGGCAGGGAATAATACAGGAGTTCCGGATCACGTAAACTGGGTGATGGGGTGGAAAATAGGTTTATATATCTGAGGGGGGAGGAAGGAAAAGAAGGAAGGAGGGGGGAAATTGAGAGGGAGGGAGCCACTGCCTTAGTCCCGGGCCTCGCCTTGCTTCCCTCCCCTCCCCTCCCCTTCTGGGTCTGCCCCAGCACAGCCCAGGCCCGGCCACCACAGCTGCCACCAGCCCCTCACTGCCCAGCAGGCAGCTCCTGCAGAGGCGGAAAGTGATGGGAAGGAGGGGATACAGAGCCAGAAAGAGAGGCAAGGCAGGCGGGCCAGGCAAAGCGGAGCCTCCCCACCTCGCCTCGCTCGGGAGCACAAGGAGGCAGGGCCCAGGACAGACAGACAACAACCTGGACATTTTGGAGAATTCCAAAAATCCACCTAGACAGATTTTTTAAGCCTGAAAAAGAGGACATCTCCGGGAAAATCTGGATGCATGGCAGCCCCATCTTTTCCCCAGAGTTGGAGGACAAACCCTCAACTGCATGTAAAAGCTTAAGAATGCAAAATCAGGCAAGGGGCCAGTCTGAGGAGTGCAGCGAACTCTCCCCAGAGGAGGGGGCTGACTTCAGGGCAGGCTTTGTAAGCCTTCTCAGGTGTGCTCACATCTACCCCATTTTCCTTAAGAATGGAAGATGCCTAGCCTCACTCTCTGAGGTGCTCTGGTGGTATTTTGGGAATATTGTATGGCCCACTTCTTCAACTGGACAAACAATTGGACTGAAATTCTTGCAACCTGGATGTACCCCCCCCCATCCCTCGCTTATACAGTGGTGCCTCACAAGACGAAAAGAATCCGTTCCGCGAGTCTTTTCGTCTTGCGGTTTTTTCGTCTTGCGAAGCAAGCCCATTAGCGGATTAGCGCTATTAGCACTATTGACAGTTTAAGGGCTATTAACGGCTATTAAAGGCTTAAGGGATTAGCAGTTTTGCTGCTAAAAGGCTTTTAGCAGCTTAGCGCTTCAAAAAAAGGGGTTTGGGAGCGGAAAAACCCCTCAAAATTTTTCGTAAATTTTCGTCTTGCGAAGCAAGCCCATAGGGAAATTCGTCTTGCGAAGCGCCTCTGAAAACGGAAAACCCTTTCGTCTTGCGGGTTTTCCGTCTTGCGAGGCATTCGTCTTGCGGGGCACCACTGTAATCCTAACAGCATTTAAGACTTAAAGATGGCATTTGGATGCAGCCACCACCACTCCTTTCCTCCAGATCTAGCAGAAGCAAATACAACAGAAAATTCTGCAGCAACTGCACTGTGAAGTTTTTGGAGCTAATTTCCTGCTATCTGCCTTTATTTTACCAAACTTCCCAGTTAGGCAAGACGAAAGAACCCCAAAGATCAAAACCAAGGGGATCTGAGCTACTAGAGAAGATGAGTGAGGCTACTTTGGTGTTTCAAGCTGTGAAAAACACAACCCCACATCTGTTAGCGATTTGTGAGATGGCTCAACAGGGGCCAGAGCAATAGGGGACTAGGCTTCCGGCCCTCTCCCTGAATTGACTTTGTGATATAACCATGGAAAATAGCTATGCAGTGTAAGACATCATCATATGGTGTACTGTCCCCATTTGGCTAGAATCAGATAGTCAGCTTGAAGAAACCAAAAGCAGAAGAAAAATGGCACCACAGCAGCAAAAAATAGGGTGGTTTTTTGTTTAAAACAATATTTGCTTGTGGAATTTGCCATGCTCAAACCTATTATATTTCCTTCTTTTTCTTCTTCAAGTCCCTGTCCCCTTCTTGACCATGCATCTCCCTTCTTTGCTTTCGCAAGCTTCAGCTGGGAAGTTCAGAACAGCACCTTTCGGTTGCACATGGAAGGATTTTACCTGTAGCTCCTACTGTGAGTGAAATTACTAGGACCACCTGGCTTTAGCCAATTTCATTCACAGGAGGTGTCCAGAATAAAGAGCTTCAGTAGTAGGTCAAAAGCACTCCTCTCAATTCTCTGAGAAGATGGTGCTGAAATCAGTGGATGTTGCCCATCAAGGAATGACTTGAGGGAAGAAGATGGATGGTTTGTTAATGTCCCCCAGTGGTGCATCCCTGACTCCCACAGTGGGTCTCCAAGCTCGTTTAAAAGGTTCCTCAGCCTTCTGGGAGAAAAACATGACCCTAAGAATAGCTGGGTTTGTTTTTTGTGGGGTTTTTTTAAATGCTTCTGAATCATTTGGTTTCAACTACTCTGGAAGGAGGTGGAACCCAGATGGCACAAGAAAGAAATCAATCCACTACAGGTTCAAAAAGTAACCTCTGTTATGTACAGAGACCGCTTTGTCAAGTTTCATTGTGGGCACCTTCTTTTTATTATTATTATTAAATTTTATTAAATGTTACAAAAAATGAATAGAAAAAAGAAATAGAAACAATACATAACCATACATAAAAATATTTTGTCTACACAATTTTCCAGAAACTAGAAAAGAAGAAAGACAAAAGATAAAAGAAAGAAACAAGAAAAAGAATGAAGTGAAAAAATACTTTTCATAATCAATTATTCCAAATTCATACTTCAAACATTACAATATTTAAATCCTAGTTAAAATATTATAAAAGACTTCCACCGCGTTCACCACATGTCTCTTGGTTATCTAATTCACCTTTACATCTGTTCTTCAGTCACTTCCTTTTCTTAAATTCTTTCGTAGTCCATCTAATCTTTGTATTCTCTGTCTTTGTATTCTTCTTGTCTGCCTTCGGATGCTTTATGAACTCAGCACCAGTATTTTGTATTTTAGGAGCAAAAGTAGGACCAGACCTGCTTTGTGCCTATGGCTATAGGCTGCTGAACAAGTGAGCCAGTCAGAACATCTGATTAGCTAAAGTACATCTACTCTGTTCGTCTTCACACAAGGCCTGATCCCCTCGGTAGAAGCAACAAACGCTGGAAACATTAAAATCACAGATCACGCCCCAGTAGAAGCTACCTTCAAAATAGAAAAGGAAACACAAACCGCTCCCATCATGGTCCTTTAGCCCCCATCTTAACCACAAACCAATTAACTAGAAAGAGTCTCTTGAAAACTCTCCAAAATTACTTTAAGGACAATGACGTGGGCAACATAACAACCCCCCTCCTCTGGGACACAAGGATCACCAGAGGAGCTTGCATAAAGGAGAGAGCATCCCTTTAAAAAAAAATAATACTCTGTTTGTCTTGCTTAATCATATACATATGAAAATTCATCTCACAAAAACCAGCCCTCTTTGCAATCATAACAAGTACACCTGCATCCCTAAAACCTGCTTCCACAGTCTCACACTCCAGATGTTTGGGTTAGCACCCTTGGCCATTGGCTGTGCTGGCTGCCGGGGCAGATGGGAGTTGTAGTCCAAAACATATGTACCAGGCTGAGGCACCAGGCTGAGGAAGCCTAGCTACAGATTAAATATGAAGGGTGATACCTGCATGAGCAGACATCTGCTCATATGACAGGCCTTCCAAGGTCCTTTCCTCCCTTCTGGTCTGGAGTTTTAACAAGAATTATACAAAAAATTATTTGTATGCTTCTTGTGTATGGACTTAGTCTTAGCAAATGCTGACTTTGCAGATGGTCAATAATATACCCAGTGCTTTTTTTTCTGGGGGGACGCATTTTGTGAATCTAAGTTTGGCCTCATTGAGGGGCAATATTTCAATATGAGTAGGAAAATGAGAGTACCCCTAAACATTTTTTTTAGACCCCCCCCCCTGAATATAGCATTCCTTTTCAACTGGCTGAGAATCCTGCTGGACCACAGACTGCACTCTTTTCCTTTAAAAAAAAATAATTGTCCAGTCTCTTGCTTTAGGATCCACTTGGGACCAGACTTTAACCTGCTTCTCAACCCAGTACACTGTGGAATCATTTCTTCAGTTTTCCAAAATCCAGAAGGAAAACAAAACACCTCTGCAGTGTTCCCTTCAGCCAGACAGAGTCCTAGCATTTTTAAATACCCTCATAAGTATATAAATTTTAGTGGGCATCTTCTGACCAATTTGCAGCTTCTATCTATACAAGTCTCTCGTCAAGCAGGTAGCTGCAACCACAAGACCATTCTGCATGTAGTGAGATGCAAGAAGGACCCTACTATTGTGTTTAAACAAGATCTCTTCTCATTCACACATCGCACAGTGAACCCATTTGTTCAATATGTACATATGCAACAAAGTACAACTCATATACAGTGGTGCCTCGCAAGACGAAATTAATTCATTCTGTGAGTTTTTTCGTTCTGCGAGTTTTTTTCGTCTTGCGAAGCACCACTGTGTATTGACGGTTTCCCATAGGAATGCATCAGCGGTTTTTTAAAAAAAGGCGCAAGACGTTTCGTCTTGCGAAGCAAGCCCATAGGGAAATCCGTCTTGCGAAGCAACTCAGAAAACGAAAAACTCTTTCGTCTTGCGAGTTTTTTGTCTTCCGAGGCATTCATCTTGCGAGGTACCACTGTATTCAGAACAAGTATAGCCTCCCCACCCTGTGGGGCAGAAAACCTTGTGCACGCACAGCATCGAGCTCTTTTCACATCATGCAAGCATTTCTTCTTTTTCGTTCAGTCCCATAAAGCAAACAAATGCACGGTGCTGAAAAGCATTTCAAGGGCCTCGGATAGTAAACATTGGGACGCCGCTTCATAAAATGAGGAAAACAGAGCACTCATTCAGAGATCGAGAGCTGCCCGCACGCACAACCACAGCCATGGCTCAAGCAAGTGGCATTAATATGCCAGGAACGTAGTCTACACAGTCAGGACATTTATTCAAATGCTGCATCCTGTCAGCCCCTGGTTTGGTCCCATACCACTTTTTTCTTTCTTTTTGCAGCTAGCAATGATGCCTCCTTCTGCAATGACATGTTCACATGAGTGCTTTTTGCACAGGCCATTTCAACATCAGCTGCACACTGGTGCACATCTGAGCCACGCAATGCCAATGATTTCTGGAATGGTTTTGGTGCTGAAGTGTCTATGCAGCCCAGTCCCCAGTTTTCAAGACAAGAAGCCTTCTTCCTGCAGTGCTCCACTTTGCAGCGCTGGCCAAACCTTCCTGCCCTATGTCATTTCAGAGAAAGCAGGTGGAGAAGCAGAGGCACCACAGTACAGGAACCCATCTGAGAACAATGGCAGGAATGACTCACCAAGGAGAAATGTTGCAAGGGAAGGAGAGCCTTGCGTGAAAGCCAGAGAAAATACGTAAATGGTTCAAAATAGCAAGAAGCCATCGGAGGTGAAAGGGAGGGCAGGGAATAAATGGAATAAACCTTGAAGGAAAAGGAAGGGTTTCTGGAAAGGAGAATATCTCCAGCCACTTGAGCTTCTCTTGATGGGCACTGCCATTCAAATGGTGTGTGTGCACTGCATCATGTGACTGATTATGTGGTGTGGGGCTTACCTCCCTCCCCCTAATATTTTATTCAAGTTGGCACCTATGTCTTGGAGATTTATTATGAATTAGCAGAGGCATACTTAGGGCCCCCTGTGCTCCTGGCAAGAAGCTGTATTGGCAACCCCCTCCCTTGAAAAAAATCACTTTACTGCAACAGCCACATTATTTATCTTAAAATTACTGCTAAAATGCAATTAATTACTGTCGATTTGGTTGTGAATGCTTTAATTTCGTGGATTAAATGTTCCATGTAATTTAATGGTCTAAATAATAAATAATATAAATATTAAGAATAAACAAATAATAAACAAACAAACAAACAAACAAATTTGATGTCCCTGCTAGAATTCGTTTAGGGACATGGGGTGGGGCCTCCTCTGTGGTGGCACCCTGACTACAGAACCCCTTCCCTTGAAAAACAATTTGTGGTTTTCAACACTCAGGAACCAGCTGAAGGCCTATTTGTTTACTGAAGCTTTTGCAGGATGATGGTGTTTAGTGCCCAACAGAAAGGTTGATTCTGACACAGCATTATAGCTGGTTGGGGATTTTAAAAAATGCATTCTTATGTATGTATTTTACTTGTCTGAGTGTATATTTTTCCTATGGGATTCCATACCTAAACTATAGGTATAGGACGCCTGACAGTTAAGTCCAGTCGTGAATGACTCTGGGGTTGCAGCGCTCATCTCGCTTTATTGGCTGAGGGAGCCGGCGTACAGCTTCCGGGTCATGTTGCCAGCATGACTAAGCCGCTTCTGGTGAACCAGAGCAGCGCACGGAGACACCATTGACCTTCCCGCTGGAGTGGTACCTATTTATCTACTTGCACTTTGACGTGCTTTCGAACTGCTAGGTTGGCAGGAGCTGGGACTGAACAACGGAAGCTCACCCTGTTGCAGGGATTTGAACCACCAACCTTCTGATCGGCAAGTCCTAGGCTCAGAGGTTTAGACCACTGCACCACTGAGTACCAGAGATGCCTTCAGGATGAAGAGGTTCAGTGAAACAAACCAAATGAGACAGAGAAATGCCTTCAGCCCCTCACTCCACTCACCAACTAATCTAACCTGGGAGAAGAGAGAGTAAAATCTACCAGTAATTTACCCTGACAGTTCAGGGAAAGATCTTACTGCCTCATGCCTGACATAGCCGATTTGACCATATCAGACAACCATATTAGTATAATTCCTCTCAGATTTTCCCCAAATTGGGCTCAGTTGTATTCACACTTACTTGGGAGTAAGCTTCATGGAAAACAACAAGACTTACTTCTTATTAGACAGGTATACGGGATTCATCAAGTTTGCAAAGATCATTCGCCATGCATGCTGTGCAATCATAGTGTTCAAAGCATTTCATAGCCGTGATTTTTAGCAATTCTAACAACACTCCTGTAAGGCAGGCCAGTGTTATGAATCTCAACTGCAGATGGCTGAGATGAGATTTGAGCCTTGAGCTTCTCCGCTCATTGTTCACAGTCTCAGCAACTCCACTACACCAGCCTCTGCGCACATCATATTTGTAGAGTATGTGTCTGTTTATGTGGAGAGAAAGAGAGAGTGCAAACTGCCACCCTATGCATGGTTACTTGCAAGTATGCCCACCTGTGTCCAGTGGTGCTTCTTTACTCTTAGGTCAGGGCATCCTTAGCTCTTCTGCATCAGAAGAAGAAGAGACAGAGAGAGGTTGATGAAGCTGGGGAGGGGGACCCTGGGAGAAAAATCTCAGGACGTGAAACTACTAGGAGAGGCCATTTAGCCCAGTGGGCAGGGCATTGGTTTAGAAGGTCCCACGATCTCCCAGCAAAAGGATCTCTGCAGGGCTGGGAAGAGATCTCTGCTACTCAAAGCTGGTGATGCAGGGCTGGAAGGACCAATGGTCTGACTCAGAAGAACACAGTGTCACAGGTTCAGATAAAAAAAGAAAAGGGAAGGAGTTTCAAACCATGCAATCCAGAAAAGGGGCACAGCAGAACTCACCAATTTCAGCTTCAACGCCTTGATCTTCTCTCCAGCCCCCAGAGCTCCAGAGCTCCAGAGCAGCAGGGTCTGCCATAGCTACCAGAATGCCTGGCGGACTCCTCCAATGGAAAGCCTCCAGCCCACATGCAAGAGAGGCTGAGACTCTTCCGCCACAGTTTCGCTTCATCCCAGGAAAACCCTTTCTGCCCAGGAACCAGCCCAAGGGGAGCCAAGAACATACCCTCCAACATTTCTCTGATGAAAATAGAGATGTGTTGTTGTTGTCGTCGTCATCAACTGAATGTGTTATCACAGCCACTCTGGGTGGCTTTCAGCATATATAAGAACATATTAAAACATTAGACTTTAAAAAAGTTCCCTATACAGGGCTGCCTTCAGAGATCTTCTAAAGTTTGTCTAGCTACTTATCTCCTTGGCTCAGACACTGCATAACTCCACACTCTCCAATATTTCTCTGATGATAATAGGGACATCCTAAAGAAAAGTGGGACATTCCAGGATGAAATCAGAAACCAGGATGGCTTCTGTGAATCAATCCAGAACTGTCCCTTGAAAACAGGGACACTTGAAGGCTCTGCAAGAAGCAGTGTGATTTTTGCACCCTGCTGGGCATGTGTCCTTGGAGAGAACCAACCTGCCTGACCCCCAGGCACACCCCTGTGAATTAGGCCAAGGCACCTGTGGGTTCAGATGTGGAGCCTTTGGTTGCCTGAGCGCCACTTGCCCACCAAGAGAAAGTGCTGTTCTGCTTAGAGTCTGGGTAGATTTGCCTTCCCCCTTCAAATAAACAAACAAGCACTGCTTTGACTAGGAATGGCTGTCTGGTGACATAATATTAGGGCTTTCATATTAGCATTTTGAAAGGCCAAGCGTTTTTCACCAGCTGCTTGAAAAGTATATCAGTGGTTGCCATGAATCATTGTTCCCATGCTCTAATGACATTGCAATCCCCCCCCCCCATTATGAACATGTCTTACTCTTTTCTGCAATGCTGGTGTGTGTGTTGGGGGGGGCACTCTTTCTTCTTGGTGATGAAACCACCTTGCGACCCCATAGCAGACACATGGTGACTAATTCCCTCCTGACGTTCTTCACAGCACTTGGGGAACAATTTTGTTCTTATTGCCATACTCTAACTTTCCGTATTTGACTTCCTCATACTTCTTCTCCTTTGAACATCCAGTTGCCCTGTTCCTCTGAGCAATTTGTCAGTCTGGGGAGTCTGACAATATTGGACAGAGAGAGATGCATTATCAACATTTTAAGGCTGGTCTTGGCAATAACGAGACGTGTCTGTGTGGTGACACTCAGTAGCCACAGGGACCTAGCCAGCCACACAAGAGTTTCCTCATGTTTGTGAGGGCTTCTCTGTCATTGTATAGAAACTCCCCACTTGATGGGAATATTCCGGGGGTAAGCCATACAGACTGGGGCTGGGTACACATTACCAGTTAAAAATGCTGCAAGGCTGTTATTTTCCTGAATTCAGATAGAAGCTGCTTTCGGAGGGAAAACACATCAGAACAAAGCATTGCATAAGAGACAACAGGATAGATATGAATTGTGGCTCATGTCGTGTGTATACCACTTCTTTCCAAACTGGCTGTGGGAGCATGCCAGATGCAATATAATTCAGCAGGGCAACAGTCAACGCACAGCTAATTAGCAGTGGAGACAAGGGCATAAACACTACCCTTTATCAGAAATGGCAAGCATCCAACTTGTGGGTGTGGACTACTCTGGTGTAATTCAAGTGGGGGGAAACTGGATTAGCAGCTAAATAGCACTCAAATGTGGACAAACCCTGAGTTGTCTCAAGACTTATTCCTTATTGCATGGAAAAAGAGAATCTCACTTGCTATTTGTGTAAAATGGCATGGCTGGTTCTTACACCTATATACAGTTACATCATGGTCATAATCCTGCAACTTGGTGCCTCCGGAGGAGCAGGGCTGTCAAGTACAGGAGGCACCAGGTTCCCCTCTCATCTTAGGCATCGTGACAGGACTATTCGTGAGAATGCCTCATTCCTTTCCTCCAAATTGCCTCCAAAAATACCTTTCCAACTTTAAAAATCTGGATGCAGTGCTATCTGGCTGTTTCCAATGGCTCCTTTGTCATAGTTGCACAAGGAATCCTGCTCTCATTTCAAACTCTGCTTTTACTGCTCCCGTCCTCACCAGGCTCTTACCTCCAGGGACATCTGGGGAGCTGAGACAGCAGCGGAGCCTGGCGTTGCGGAAACCTCTGTCCTCTAATGAGATGATGTGTCAGTCTGTGGTTAATGGCTGCTTTTGCTGGCTGTTTGTGCAGAGTGATTGCAGTTGTTTTTCCTGCAGCCCAGAGAGGAAAGCATTTCAGGTAGGCAGCTGCTGATGCTGCTGATGGTGGGGCCTTATTCTTTCGGCATCTCAGGGCTCAGTCGCCAGCCGGGAAAGAGAGGCTTCATTAAACTCACCCTGCATTTCTGTCCCATGTCCATTAGCTGCTTCAGCAGGGCCTGGGTTCTGCAACAGAGGTTCCTGGTAGGTAAAGGTGGGGAGAGACAGGATCAAAACCTCTGATGAAGAGCACTGACTTTTAAGTTGGAAAGACGGGCCAACTTATTTCATAAGCATGGCTTTGGAAGATAATTGCTTTGGGGTTTCACATTCAAGCAGCACAGCCCGACAATCTCCAGATGTGAAAAGATATCTGCTCAACCTTTTAAGGAAATGTTCTCTGTTGTCCCTGTCTAAAATCCAGTGCTGTAGCATGGCCAGAGTAACAGGGGCAGTTGCCTTGGGCACAAAATTATTAGGGGCACAAATTTAAAAAAAAAAAAAAAATAGAAAGTAGCAGTGTTGTTTTTTTCTAGAAAAAGAGGTGCCAAAACTCACCATGAATGCCTCCCTTGTTCTCTTATAATGGCAATGGCACCCACCTGAGAGGTGCCAGAACGGAGTTCTGGTGAGTTTTGCCTGGAAAAAAGCCCAACAAAGTAATAATAAAATAGTGCGCCCTTCCCCTCACACAGAAAATCTCCCCAAACGCATGAGTGGACTGAAGATCAGTTTTGGGTGATGGTTGGTTGCTGGAGCACCTTCTGCATGCACTTCGGAAATATACCCACCCCTGACCAATCCCCTGACCCAATCTCCATCGTGCTCAAAGCACGTGGGACACCACTCAGGTAGGTCGCCAAGCTATTGTCCCTTTGTTCCAGCCTATAAGTGGGTGGTTCCAAGGATATTTGCCTTGCCCCGGGCACTAGCAATCCACAGTACGCCACTGTTAAAACCAGAGGCTACGCTTCAGCCACTGCCCTGTTCACTATTCTCTTAGATTAAAATGCAAAAATAGGTCTCCAGTGATGGGGGTGCATCACTGACAATTTATAAAGACTGAGATTGTTTCCTGTTGAAATTTCACACAAATACCTAGCAAGAACAGTGGGAATCTTGCAAGCAGGGTGGAGGGACAAGAGTCCTCTCTCACGGTGGCTTCCCAGTGATTGGCAATCAGAGGCCTCAGATCCTGGAGACACTTTATAGCCATCATTGTCATGACTAATGGCCTCTAATAGTTGCATCAACTGTTATTTTTCAAATGCCCTTTTAAAGCCATCTAAGTTGATGGTCATCACCACACCTTGTGGTAGCCATGCCTGCTCTTCAATTATGTACCTTGTGAAATGGTACCTGCTTTTCTCTATCCTGAATCTCTTATCATTCAGCTTTCCTGTATGACTCCGTTGGTTCCCACACCGTAGGGAGAAAAGCTCTCTGCCTGTGTTCTCCTCCCCATGCATATTTTACACACGACTCCCTTCACCTTTTGCCCCTAAACAAAATGGCCTCAGAGGTCACATAAAGGTGCGGTGACCAGAACTGTGCCAGGATTCCAAAGGTTGTTGCGGTATAGATTTTTATAACAGCCTTATCGTATCGGCATTTTATTTTAAAACCATCTCCTAATGATCCTTAACATAGAATCTGCCTTTTTCACCCTACCCACCACAATCTGGTCACCTCACATGCGGATTACTGCCGTGCATGCTATGTGGAACTGCTCTTAATGAGGGTCAGGAAGCCACAGCTAGAGCAGAATGCTGCAACCTGGTGGGAGCCATATAACACTGATGCTTTAGGAGCTGCTAATATACCACTGAGTCAGATTTAGGCTGCATTTGTTGCTTTTAATTGGTGGTTTGAGAATTCATGTCCTCATAACTGCAATGCATTCTGTGTGGGGCTGTTCTTGACAACCTTTGGGAAGCTTCAGCTGATAACATAACATTTTGCACACCTCTTTATGTGTGCAAGAAGACACAAACATGTTCATCATGTGCCTAGAGACTTACCTACACAGGCTGCCAGTTAGCTTCAAGGCACAATTCATGGTGCTGCATTTAATCAGAGCTGGATCTGCCCTCAAACATTCTCTTCCAAATTTTCTACAGCACATTTTGATGTTGAATTTTTCAAGATATTCTCTGAATCTGCCTTTCCCCAATCTGGTGCCATCAGATGTTTTGGACTGAAACTCTTCACAGCCCCAGCCAGCATGCCAATGGGAATGAAGAGAGCCATGGTCCAAAACATCTGGAGGGGGGAGCAATGTAAATACTCATTTAGTTTCTTTGCTCCACTGCTTTGTTTTAGCAGAAGTTCATATCAGAGACCAATCACTTGCAAATCCTATCTCAAGATTCCCCACCCCCACTTCAACCACCTTTTCCAAGCAAAACTCATAAACATTTATCAAAAGCTGCAAGTGTGCATGGGTGCCGTTGTGCAAAATTAGCATTTACTCCCCCCCCCCAAGTTTATGGAAGGGGAAACTATGCATGCACAGAAAGACCTGTGAGGAGCAGAGCCGAAATGACAGACGCGCTGGCCAGGAGTTGAACACAGCCAAAGGTTCCTCATCATTTTGGCTTTCAGTAGCTCACAGTGAAAGAAAAATCTCAGCATATTAGTTAGTAGCCCATGGTTATTTTGTGACTGACTGTGATGTAGTTGCAAGCAGGCACATTGCAGAATACAAATCTCAGTCAGGATGGCTATAATATGTAACACAATAGTAAACATGTGGATCAGCTGTAGCTATTATGCCTGCCAAAGTTTGGTCCCATGTTTCTCCCTCTCCCTCAAATGAATGTGGTTTTAACATTCAAAAATGCTAATGAACACAGCTTAAAACTCTGTCTCATTAGCAACCCTGCAGTGAAGATGTTTCAAAGCTTGACTCTTTCTTGGTGGCGGCAGTATCCGTGCTTTCCTGATCAACTGCTTAAAATTCAAGGTCAGGTTGCGTTGGAGTCAGCAGACTTCCCTGAGCAGGGCAGTGAGAGTGGGCTGCTTTTCTGTGTGGAAATAGCAATGCTGTTGTACTGGAGGGAGAAAACATCCACCTGCCCTCAGAGGAGCACTGCAGGGAATAGATACTGGAAGCTGTTCCACCTGAGCAGATGGCTGAACAACTTTGGCTGCAGAATAAATTGGCTATGACGGTCCAAGGGCCAATCACAGATGGCGGAAATTTTAGCAGTGTCCCAAATCTCCTGAAGAGAGAAGATTTTCTGCTTTCCCTCATTTGTGCTAAAACATGACCAGATTTTACATAGTGAAATCTTAAGGAAATAAGAACCAAAGCATTTCTTCCCAGCCTTTTCACTAAGTTTAAAGTTGGTTGCACATTTGTTCTGTTTCCTCCACAAGGAGACCAAGGTGGTGTAAAAGGGGACTTATTCCTGTTTTACTTTCACAACAATCCTTGATGGTTTGGCAAGAATCCAAGATGGCCCCGTGACATGTGTGGCTGATCAGGCTTTGAAATCTGAAGACCAGGACTTCATGAAACCACCGGGGTCTCAGTAGCCACAGTGGGTAGTTGAATCTATGGGATACATACCCTGCAAGTGTCGTGGAAAAACAGGGACATCCTGTTTTTTTCTTGCGAGAAAATGACGGCCATTTTGGATGCCATGATCTCACGTGATTCTGCACCACAATTCCCCCCAAAAGTGCTTGTTTTATGGCCATGATCTTGCATGGCATCCAAAACTTGCATTTTTTGGCACCATGCCCAGAAAAAGCATTTTTCAGGGGGAATTGCGGCACAAAATCATGCAAGATCATGGCTTCAAAAATGGCTGCCATTGTTCTCACAAGAAAAAATGGGAAGATAGTGTCTGAAAATATTGTGTCCCAAATTGTGTTGATGTGTTGGAGAGTTTGGGAATATGGAGCCAGGGGGACCCTGTGTGAAAGCTCACTGACGCCCAGAATCAGCAGACACCTTCACTGCAGTCATTCAAAGTCAAATAGATGGACAGAAAAGCAGTATCCACCAGGAGCATCCTCTCAAGCTGAGCTGGCTAGTAGACACACACTCCAAATGTATTTCACAATCTCTTGGGTCTGTTTTCACAGTGTCATATATGAATCCCACCCTTATACTCCGAATTAAGTAGGTCAGGCAGAAAAGAAAGTGGAATGGAAGCAGGAGCAGAAAAGAATCACACAGGACGTTAGCAGGCAGAAAAGGAACAAACTGGGCAGAGATTATTGGGGTCCACCTGGCTTAACTGAGTCAAGGATCTTCAATTAGGGACCAGTTTTTCCAGGGAGGGGCAGAGAGCTCCTGAGCCTCTCAGCTACTGAGTATTCACCACCACATTTCACAGATCCGTGACTCAAGGGAAGGGCCTCTGGAGGCCTGACTTCAGTGGAGCTTTGGACTCACAGTCTCTTTCCCTCTCTCGTTCTGGAGTCCTGGTGGCAGCAGAAGAACCACAGAGGGGAGTTAAAATTAGGTACTCAAGGCAATCTTGTTCTTACATCAATATGCATACCTTGCATAAATTACACAGAGTCAAGAAATGAAATTTACATAATTTCTCTGATTTTGCATGAAGTGTTTTTCAGTGGTTACTATTTTGCATAATAGTTCATTGAAGCCTCACTCTTCAAACCACTGGAGATCTCAACCAGCTACCCCCCCTCCTTTCAGATGGTTCTGCCTTCCCTCCAGTGGGGCTGCGCCTGCAATGCTTTCATTCTACTGGCATCCAGCTGTGAAGCCAAAGTCATGCTGCAAGAAGCAGCTCAGCCAACACCTCATTCTTTGTGCCTTCTGCGTTTGCTACAACACTCTCTGCAATGGTTTTCACACCAACCCACCCCTCCCAGCACTGCAAATGAACTGCAGAAATGCAGCATTCTCCAGATCACAGTTTCTTCAGTGCCGTTCTCCTCCAAGGCTTGTCAAGGCTGTCTATACATTTCTGACAATTTATGGGCCAGCATCATTCTAAGATGGCTCGCTTGCCAAATACTATTTACAACACAGTAGAAGAACTGGAGTTATTATTTGAGCAGCTTTTTGTCAACACGGGTCAGGTGCCATTTTTAATGTTGCCATTGCACTGTAGGGGTCTTCCCATTTCTGTCCTCCAAGAGAGATCGAGTGCTTATCTTATTGTGCCATGAAGTCCACCTTCAAAAGCAAGCAGTGTCTTTGAATTTGCAAATGTTTACAGAATGTTTCTGGTCGAAATTAAGTCAATAAATTGTATTCTGCAGGACAAAGATCTAGTGCACTCCCCATTCTGGATAGCAGATGGAGAAGAATTTAATCTCTCCTCTCTCTCATCCATCCCCAACTCTTTCCATTGGCTGCAGTCTTACACATGCCCATTTGCTGTCTTCGGACTGAACATCAGACACCACAACTCCCTAGTTCTGACAGTTTCACACTTTCCCTCCTTCCAATAGCACTATGGCACTTATACACACAACAGAGAATTCTCGGGCATGAACAATTCACACAGAGAAGGCGGCCATGGTGACTCCTAGAAAATAGCCCACATTTTCCAGGTTGGCAGGACAAGATTGGCAAGTGCAAGTTAGATATCTTTCAAGAAATTGTATGTCCAAGATCAATGGTATTTTCTCTGAGGAACCTCAGATAAGACACCAGCGAGGGAACCCCAGGATGTGACGTCTTTTCCATCCTTCTCACCTATCTAAGCTTCCCATGTCTTTTTATATCTAATTGTCATTAACTGGTCATCCTCTAGACCAATAATTATGGTGGCTCTCGATCTCTTCTCTCTGTGGAGCCATCTAGGAGGAGGGTCAGAACTGCACACCCTTAGATTCTACATGGAGAAATTTTCAAAAACAGCACCTCCAGTTGCAATCTGAAGCAGTGCAGTGCAGTCCATAACACTGCGTGTCTTGTGCACTTAGGATCTGACTGCACCTGATCCTGGTGATGCACCTGATTTGTGGTGGGATTTTTGTTTGTTTGTGTGCTTGTTTTAGTCTGGGATTTTTAGAGGTACTGCAGCACCCAGTCCCCGTTATTTTTGATGTGGGAGGAACCAGGATGGTGCTCCTAGGGTGTGTTTGATTTACTTGCCTGCTCTTCATGGCCGTTAACAAACTCTGTTAGAGCAAAGGAGAGGGAAGAGGTGGAGGAAGAGGGAGAGAGAGGGCTTGTCCACACTTCTGCTTGTGCCTAGCAAGCAGTTTGCCCCACCACAAACCCACTCTTTACTGCGGAATCAGAGCAAATGTCAATCCGTAGAAAACCCCGTGGACATTTAAAAGGGGCAGGACAACAGAAGTGTGGATGAGCCAGAGAGAGAGGGGGGGGGAGGGAAAGAGAGGACAGCAGCAGATAAAAACAGGAACAGCAGCAGCAACAGGAACAGCAGCAATAACAGTACCCTATAGATCAATAAATAAGTATGCAGAGGGAGGTAATTCCACAATTGGGTGCAATCACTGAGATAGCCCTCAACAGGGCCACCAGAAATCAGGTGAAGGAGCCAGAGACCTACCTACCTACCTGCAGGTCACAGGTTAGTCACCCATTTTCCAGCAGCAAGGTGCTCTGAAGCAGACCTGAGTCTGGTGTAAACGAGAGACAGAACTGGTGTTATCAGTATATGGGTGGCACCCAACTCCCGACATGTCCTGCATGTTGAACAGCAGGGAGGACAATATAGATTCAGAACCTTTTGGGACATCCTAACATAGCTGACAGGGTGTCAAACTACAGTGTCCCTGCACCATGTTATTGTTCCACCTAGTAGGAGTGGAATTACTGAAAAAACCCAGAAGCGGGCAGGGGATCTCATGGCCTGATGGAATCAGATGCTACATAAATGTGCAGAAGGAGCAACTTGATGTGTGTCACCCCGTCACTCTCTCGGCCCAGGCTGCTCCGTGACCAACATTCATTTCATCCCCAAAGCAGTCCCAGGAGCCAGACTGAAACATTGCCAAGAAACCCATCATGCTAGGAGCTGGGCAGCCTTGCCCTGAAAGAGAAGATTAGCCACCAGCCAGATCACCAGCACCCAGTGGGTTGGGGTGGTTGCAGTGCCCCCAGCACCATGGGTGGGCCCAGGATTTATGGGGGGGGGCAGAACCGAGCTATCTGTGATGTGAATGGTCAGTTAGCTAAGTATTTTTATTTACTTGATGGGGGCAGCTGCCCCCCTGTCCCCTGTCTGCGCCCATGTGAAGCACCACTTTGGCAAGGATAAAAAATGCATGAGATCTTCTCAGCAGGAGCAGCATCAAGCTGTGGTGGGAGTGTGCAAGTCCTCAGGTTTCAGAAAAGTGTTCGCCAGGCAGAAATGGGATCACCATGAAACCATCTTGTGTTACTTCAGAGCAAGGCTGTGGGCGCTGGAGAGAGGCTGGCTTGGCTCCCCTCCCAGCGGTGCTCCTGCTTGCTGTGCTCCAGCTGTCAGCCTCCGTCCTCCTTGCTTTATGGTCTCCCTCTGGAGATTTTCCTAAAGCCTAATCAGCCTTTGAAGATGCAGTCCAAGTTTCTAATATTCCTTCTTCTTATGCAGCCAAGCTTCTAAAACACCAAGCTTCTCAGGATGCTAAATATTCAGAAACCAAGAGGGGAAATTAAGTCCCATTGATTTCAATGGGAGAGAATTAAGGTGCAATCCTATACCCACTTGCCTTGAAGTAAGCCCCGTTGAATTTAGTGGGACTTAAATTCTGAGTAGGTGCAAATCAGATTGCATTGCTAAATGCATGCTTGCTTCTGCCATTGAAATCAATGGGACTCAAGATTTGTGTGACTCTAATTGTTTCATAAATGGGAATTGGCTGCATTTGTCCCATGAGACATTTGACACCCCTTTGACAGCCTTTTACCTTTTGATTGGCAGGTAGGTTGTGGCTGAGAAGTTCAGAGTTATTTGGAAAACCTTAAAGGTAAAGGTACCCCTGCCCATACGGGCCAGTCGTGTCTGACTCTAGGGTTGCGCGCCCATCTCACTTAAGAGGCCGGGGGCCAGCACTGTCCGGAGACACTTCCGGGTCACATGGCCAGCGTGACGAAGCTGCTCTGGCGAGCCAGCACCAGCGCAACACACAGAAACACCATTTACCTTCCTGCTATAAAGCGGTACCTATTTATCTACTTGTACTTAAGAGTGCTTTAGAACTGCTAGGTGGGCAGGAGCTGGGACTGAAAGACGGGAGCTCACCCCACCGCGGGGATTCGAACCACCGACCATACAATCGGCAAGTCCTAGGCGCTGAGGTTTTACCTACAGCGCCACCCGCGTCCCTTGGAAAACCTTAGAGAAGTTTAAATGTTACATGATAGCAGGCATGGATTGGCATGAAAGCTTCAGCACCAAAACCAGAAGCTCAAATTCTGGCTCATAGTGGCTTCCAGACAGCCACCACAGAGAGTCAGACTCCACATTACATCCCTCCCCCAGCCCCCCCCCATAGGAGATGGGGCATAAGACTCAGGTCCCTGGTGCACAAGGATGGGGTCTAACTGTGAGAGCTTAGCAAACTAGTTTACTTCTGGTGGGGGGAGAGTTTCACCAGGACTGTGGTGTGCAAGGAAATGGTTAAACCTTTAGGCCCCCAGAGGCTGCAATGTGCAATGTTTCTTTTATTTACTGTAGTAATAATAATGATTCATGCCAGTGCAAAGAGTCTGACCCTTGAGAGCAGTTTCTGCGCACACCAGTAGGAGAGTTTGCAGGGCTGCACCATTTCAGATTGCAGGTGGGTGTGGGGCATACCATGCTTGAAGGCTGCAGCTTCAATTCCTGGCCCCTACTCTGGTTCGCCAGAAGCGGCTTAGTCATGCTGGCCACATGACCCGGAAGCTGTATGCCAGCTCCCTCGGCCAGTAAAGCGAGATGAGCGCCGCAACCCCAGAGTCGGCTGCGACTGGACCTAATGGTCAGGGGTCCCTCTCTCTTTACCTTTACAGTTAGGGCTGCTGGGAAAGTCTCCCTGCCTGAAACCACCCTGGAGGACCTTTGCCAGTCGATGTAGACAAGACTGAGCTTGATGGTCCTGGGTCAGAGGGGAACAAGTCAGCACCCGATATTTCTAATGCTTCTGCTTTAAAGCAAAGTTTTCACACAAAACAAAAACTGCCCAGGGAAAGAGGTTCTTCTGACTAGGTAACTTAGCCTTCTCCCTGATATGTCTGGAGAGTTTTCATGTGATTCAAGCATACGATTGTCTACTTCCAGCCCATCAAAAACTGCACCGCACAACTGCCCCATAATAAGGGTTTCAGTAAGTAGCATTTGTCGGAGTCTTTATATGACCTCAGTGTATTCTGGGCTGCGATGTTTCTTCACCTTGAATTATCTTCAAAGGTGCATTTTGAAGAATTCTTGGCTACTTGACTGTTCCTGTGATTAGCTATTAAAATGGAAAGTAATCACAACAAATGCTCTGCAACTGATAGCTTCCCTTATACTTATCTTCAAGGAATCCAAGAGGTGGCTGCTAGCATTTCATTAAAAGGAAAATGGCACCTTTGCTTTGCTCTTTATTTCAGGGTACAATAAACAGTGGTTTTAACGAGTCAAGCGACCATTGGATGTTGTTCTCGTTACCAGAAGGATTATTCCTCCAGCATCAGCCTTTTAAATTTGATATGCTTTAGCATGTTTTTAAATTGCCTTAGATAGATATGCATACATAAACTAGTTCGCTAAGGACTGCACTGTGCATGCTGGGGCACTTTGCACTTAGCCTGCCCTCTTGCCAGCTGTTTTCCTCTCCAAACTCTCTCCCAGCTGCTTTTGCCCCTGCCAGGGGGCTGCATATTCTTGCTTATGAGGCTGCTCTATGGAAAAGCGACACAGTAGCAAAAGCCTCCCACATCTCCCCCTTTCCAGGCAGCTTGTGCTGAATATGTGGGTGGCAAGGGAGCAGGGCTGAGGAGTTCTGGCAGAGAGGCAGCTGCATGAACTGGAAGGCAACAGCTGTACTCCAACTTGACCACAGGCCACCCACCCTTTGGTGCCCAAGACACACTGATGTTGGAAAACACTGCATTTGGGCACCTGATAGTAGAAGCAAGGGGCATTAAGTTTCCATTATAGGGATCAGATCATCCCAGGACCAAGCCACACATGGGAGCCCAACCTGGGAGTTGGATTTGGCAAAAAGGGAGGGGCTTTCCAGTAGCAGGCAGGAAGATGCATGGAGAATGCAAGCTTCACGTGATTGAACTTGTGTGTATAACTCTTCTGAGTGTGTGGGTGTGGGTGTGTACCTCTCTCTCTCTCTCTCTGTCTCTCTCTCTGTGGCCTTGGTTCTAGCCCTCAGCATTTCGTATGTATGGGGACAAAGAGAGGGAAAGAAAAGCGAAAGCCTCATTTCTCCTGCTGCTGAAGACGAGGCATGGAAACAAAGAAGGGTGATTCCAGGCTGACAGGAGGCAGCAGTTGCTGCTGGGAGAACCCCGCAACCCAGGAGGAGAAGGCCCTGCAAACCTGTTGCCTTTCAGAAGCGCAGAGCGGGGAACCATCTGCTGGTGGGAGAGCTCAGGGGAGGTGGGGCGGGGGGGGGGGGGAGAGGTTATCAGGAGAGAAAACTTCCTGGCAGGGAAGACTGAGCCGGCAGAGGGAGGCTGCTGTGGCAGAGTGCTGACTGTGGGACTTCTGGAGTGTTAGAGCATCAATTAACCTTTCTGGAGCCGGTGGCAGTGCCAATCAGGCGGAGCAGCTTTTCCCCAGGAAGGGCTGTGATAGGCTGCAAAGTGCCGCATGGCCAGCTGCAGAGTTGGGAGAGAGGCGGAGAGGAGGAAGAAGAAGCAGGCACCTGAGCCAGAGGCACGGATGTCCCACGCTCAGGGCTTTCGTCTCCTCTCCTCATTAAGTTTATGAAGGCGACGCTTCTCTGCTGCTGCGTCACACGGCAGCTGTTAGAATACTAATAGGGGAGAGATATTAGTTCCAGCCTTCGCCCAGAGCTGCTGTCAGGCGGTTTCATCAGCCCCGCAGTGACCTCTCTATTTTTAACTTTCCTCGGGTCAGGCCAAGCAGAGCAGCAGCCGGTGTCACGCAGACACCGGTTTCAGTCCTGCTTCTCTGCCAGACTGCAGGGGCCGGAGCCATTTCCCCAGCCAACATTTCCCTGGCCCAAGCCCCCTGTTGGGCATGGAGGTGTGGGGTGGGGCCTTCCTCCAGAAGGGATCACAGGAGGAAATCCAGGGTGACGCTGTCCTGCAGAAAGCAAATTTGCGGTCCATCGTTGTGCGGCACTGCAAGGAAAAAAGAAGAGTGCATTCTCCATTTTGTTTCATGATGAAAACAAAGAGCTCATTCTCTCTTCCGCTCTCAGAAAAATCCACAGCAACCCAGTAGCCTCATCAATAAATTGGTGGGCCACATGCTGAGTTAAAAAGACACTTTTTGGCAATTGTAAGGGCGCAGAATATGTGAGGTATTGCTGGATTTGTGGTGGTATATTGAAACACAGTATTAATGAAAGCATCATTAAATACAAAGCAAAATAATTTCTGTTTAAAGCAAGTCTATCCAGACATGTAGATGCTGACATGTTTTGATTCCTTTTCAGTTTATTGCTGATTTACCTGTTTATATTGATATCTTTACTGTTTCATGCAAAAAGCACAGAGGTTATGTTACAATGAAGCAGTATATAAACTTTATTTTTTTAACTTAGTTAAATAAAGGGCTCTTGAGGCATGACAATGCATTGCAATAGCTTGTGTTCCAGATCCCATTTGCCCTGCCTAACCTTGTTCTTGGGTTTCCTAACTTTTCTGAGCCTGCCCTTAAAGCTGCTTCTGGTGGCACAGAGATATAAGGACCCATTGGTCAATTGGGCAAGGTGAAGGGTGCGAGAGGCTGTGCTTTGGTTCAGTTCTGCTGCACCCAACATTTGGGTTTCCAGATGGTGTAAGGGTTACCTTTCCACCTTTCCCCATAACCTGGTAAACTCATGCAACAATCGTGGGAGGAACATTGGCTGCCCCAGCTTCCATGTTTCCAGTCCTATACTCCAGGATCCGGGAGGAGGATTAAAACTGTGCAGCCGAAAGGCACTTCAGGCAGCTAGTGGACAAATGAAGGGACACCTACCAATGTAAAAGTTTGATTAATTGCCTTAATTATGTCCCAAGGTATGGCTCATAAAATAAGAAAACCACCACTGCCATTTGGGCTAGGGAATTGATTATGTGCCATGGATGAGACTGCAGTCTGAAGGAGGGTGCTGTTTGATCTAGGACAGCTTGAAGAAATGGTACGTGAACGGATGCAAATTTAAGCAGGGAAGCTTCAGATCATAAGCAAGAGACCTGCCACCAGCAGCTTGCAGCCCTAGGAGGAAGGTGCAAATGCTACTGGCAGAAAAGGCTGCGGATTTAGTAGCAAAAGGTCCTGGCATCTTTGAACCCCTGTGAAGAACCGGTATTATACCCAGGATATTCAAGAAAGGAAGTATTACCATGGTACATTTATTCCACAATGAAGAAGAGCTACCAATCACCTACAGTTTAAGGTGTGTGTGTGTGTGAGAGAGAGAGAGAGAGAGAGAGAGAGAGGGAGAGAGAGAGAGAGCGAGAGAGCGATTGTCACCAATGGGGGGAGCATTCCTGGGGGGGGGGTGTAATTTTTATATATTTAATTAAGGTGTGTATTTTTACCCTGCTCTTTAGCCAAAACCTTATTAGCAAGATCAATAAAATGGCTCATCTCTGCCCAAAGGCTTGCAATCTAAAAGATTGCAAGGGAGGCGAGGAAGGAAGAGGAAAACAAGGAAACTCTGGAGCCAGTTCTGAAAGATCCATAGTAGTGCTTATAATGAACAGTTGGGGGAAGACTGCTGCATGATGAGAGAGGGAGGAGCCTGATGGAAGGGGTCTCTCAGCATAGGTGATGGAGGGGCCCTGGCAAGTGCTAGAGAAGCTCCTCCCCCCTAAAAATGGAGGAGTTTGTCACTGCTGCTCTTCCCCCAGTAACTCTCGCCATCCCATTGGAAGTCTCCTAATTCCTTTCCCACCCCCTTGCCCTCCTCTTGTTCCTCCCCAGACCCTTTGAAATTCCACAAATAAGTTCACAGTGGAAACTTTAGCCCACTTTGGAGATATCAGGAAAATCTGCAGAATGTGACAGCCTGAACTTGTTGAGGAAGGCACAGAACAAATGTAGTAAACAGGTCCTACTATGCTGCCTCCAAAGTATGGCAGGCAGGGTGCAACTTTCCCCTCCCTCTGCTCTTTCCTCATGGGACAACTTCAAGTAGTGTTGCATATGTCTGGGAAAACCCGGACATGTTCTCTTTTTGGGGCCAACATGCTCATCCAGGCAGATTTTTTCATTTTTAAGGAAATGTCCAGTTTTTGGGGGCTCTGGTTTGGGTGGCTGGGGCTTGGGCTCCTCTGCATGCCACAGCCTCTGCCAGCCCGAGCCAGGGAAAGAGGCATGCAGGTGTGGCGGTGGCAGCCCTGCGCACCCATGTGCCGCTTTCCCTGGCTCCTTGGGCCGTCCTCTTTTTGCTCTTCAAGATATGGCAACCCTACTTCAAGGGCTCATCTTAGAGGATTTGTTCCCCAGACCCAGTGGGAGCTGGGCTACAGAATTCATCAAAGCCCTCATCTGTGCCCTCATCTTACCTGATGCTCAACATCTGCATGAAACATCTGCAGCAGGAGAGTTCAAGTGTGCTGGTGGCAATCACACCTGTTTTTCAGTAAATACCGGACCCAGGATCAGCCCTCCTAGTTCTTCATTGGTGCTTGGCAGCAGTACTTGAGTGGATGGGAGTTCGCAAAGTCAAAATTCAAGAATCCTAGCTTTTCCAGAAAGTGAATGGCTGCCATTTAATTATTCAACTTAGAAAAATGTATAAACTGTTTAATACTCTACCCCAATGTGTGCTTTAAACAATATATGACAGTGATCCATGATGTAGAGATATAATCAGCAAATATTAAAAACAAGTATATTTAACCGCATAATGTGTCTGGGCAAGGCTTGCTGGAAAAAACATTATTTTAGCAGGGGCCTAAGTATAGGTACTGCCACATGGAAAGAAACAGATGTAGAACAAATACATTATGTGGCCCTTGGAGAAGTGCGAGTTCCACACATCCAAGCAGTCCAGTGTGGCCAGGGCGATCCTGCAAGCAAGCTGCTCCCAAACTGCTCAGAGCTTTCTGTATTAGTAAGTCCACAGTCAGGGACAAGGGCAGCTCCAGCATTCACAGGTTGCAGGCAGCAGTACCAAAAGGATAAAGAAGGACAGAAGCGGGAATGCGCAGAGGCAGCCCCCCCCCCCCAGAGCAGGCCTGAGGGCAGCCATATTGGCTTCTCTTCTTTGGCAGATCTGACTTTCTGACAGCCAGAATGAAGGCGGCACAGTGCCAGGGGTGACTGAGTGGGAGAGGTGGCAGGCCATAGACAGCTAGCAGTGGACAGTTTTCACCGTGGTTTCCTTCAAGGATGTACTTAACAGAAAATGTGATGACCATGGGATAGCTCAGTCCATAGAGCATGAAACTCTTAGAATCATAGAATCATAGAGTTGGAAGAGACCACAAGGGCCATCAAGTCCAACCCCCTGCCAAGCAGGAAACACCATCAGAGCACTCCTGACATATGATAATAATAATAATAATAATAATAATAATAATAATAATAATAATATCTTTATTGTCATTGCCCCCTTCGGGGACAACGAAATTACTTGGCTGCTCCATAAAAACACTAATTAAAAAAATATAGTAAAATACATAAAACACCAATTAAAAAATATAGTAAAATACAGCAAAGGAGATTTGATGACTTTCAAAGTCCGGGCTTCCCATTCAGGGCCGAGATCACTCTGGAGAAGAAGCTGTTCTTAAGACGGCTTGTTCTTGTCTTCATCGTCCTGTATCTCCGTCCCGACGGCAAGAGCTCGAAGAGACAGTGACCAGGATGCGATGGATCTTTTACTATGTCCAGTGCCTTCCTATGGCACCTTGTGGCGTAAATCCGCTCTAAGGTGGAGAGTGGGCAGCCAACAATGCTCTCTGCTGCCTTCACAACCCTGCGCAACCCCATCCTGTCCTGGGTAGTACAGCTTCCGTACCACACACATAAGCCATAAGTAAGCACGCTCTCAATGGCACAGTGATAGAAGGCAAGCAGCAGTTTCTGCGGAAGATGGTTTTTCCTTAGTATTCTCAAAAAATACAGTCTCTGCTGCGCCTTCTTCACAAGCCCCCTTGTGTTGACACTCCAGGACAGATCCTCTTGTAACTCAATGCCCAAAAATCTGAACGTTGTTACCCTCTCCACACAGACCCCATCAATCAAAAGTGGCTGGACATTGCTCTTCTGTCTCCTAAAGTCCACCACAAGTTCCTTGTGGTGTGATTGTCAAGCCTCTGCTTAAAGACCTCCAAAGAAGGAGACTCCACCACACTCCTTGGCAGCAGATTCCACTGTCGAACAGCTCTTACTGTCAGGAAGTTCTTCCTAATGTTTAGGTGGAATCTTCTTTCTTGTAGTTTGGATCCATTGCTCCGTGTCCGCTTCTCTGGAGCCGCAGAAAACAACCTTTCTCCCTCCTCTATGTGACATCCTTTTATATATTTGAACATGGCTATCATATCCCCCCTTAACCTCCTCTTCTCCAGGCTAAACATGCCCAGCTCCCTTAGCCGTTCCTCATAAGGCATCGTTTCCAGGCCTTTGACCATTTTGGTTGCCCTCCTCTGGACACGTTCCAGTTTGTCAGTGTCCTTCTTGAACTGTGGTGCCCAGAACTGGACACAGTACTTCATCTCAGGGTTGTGGGTTCAAGTCCCAGATTGGGGGAAAAAGGATTCCTGCATTGCAGAGAGTTGGACTAGATGACACTTCTGGGGCCTCCAAACTCTGCAGTTCTGTGATTCTAATAGAGAATGATCTGGAGCACGGTGGACGATGACTCCAGCTCATGTGTATTGAATTTTGCATATCGCATTCAAATATGGGATTCTGAAATCCCAAACATGGAGACTATATCTCCAGACCGGGTGGCAACAGAACTTTGGTGAGTTTGGCTTTACATACCCAGGACTATAACCAAACCCTGGATCATGGGGTTCTGGTGGGAAAAATCATTTGAATGTAGTGCAATAGTTGAAACAATCTGAACGTTAAAGCCAGTGTTAGGGATTATAAGGAAAGAATAAAACTGACAGTTTCATTATTTCTTTTTCCAAATATATAACCTTGACAGACTCAGAGCACATTGAAGCTCCCTTTGAAGGAGCATATTGAAAGGCCAGACAAGAGCATGTGAACAGGGAAACAGGGATCAATGTTTCCCCTACTAGAACAGCGTCACCCAACAAAACTGAGCAATCAGATATTTTATTATAAGTCCTTCCTCATACAATGAATTATTTTGTTCCTAAAATACAGCTGGAAACGCCTAGCCAAGCTACTAGACCTTGTTACCAACGCAATTGCTCATCCGACAACAGCAGCTTTCGGTGGAATTGGTGATGAGAAGATTCCTGCAAATCCAGTGGTATTCCAGAGAACCGCTTTGGCAGGGAAATGATCAGTTGAAACAAAGCGTTGAGTTTTATTTTTCAGAGTAAAAGCAAGAAAAAGAATGTGAGCTGCAGTAGCGATTGCATCACCACAAAAGGCCACATGGTGGCAGCATATGACTCTGTAATACCTGGCTGTAAAGAGTAAAACCAAGTCTTCTACAATTCCACCTCAATGCCCCCCTCCAAGGCTCAGGTGCCCCCAAGTTGACTGCAGGTTCTACAAGGGCCCCACAAGACAAAGCATTCAACTTTGAAACCTAACAAGAATATTCTCTGCTGTAATCAGCCCTCCTGTTAAACTGATTCTTGGTGACTTCAGTACTGCCTGCCTCCTGTTCAGGCTGCCCCCTAATGCTTCCATAGAAGCATAGAATTGTGGAGTTAGAAGGGACCCTACGGGTCATCTAGTCCAACCCCGCTGCAAGAATCTCAGCTAGATAATGATCCAGAGGTGGGCAGGTTGTCCCTGATCCAGGTGACGGGAGGTCATGCACATTTCCATTTGCACTACATATGGTCATTATTGATTAGATCCGCAAACCCGATTCAGCTCTCCTGCAGGCACGGCAGGGCAACGGAGACACCGCACTGGGTTTGTTGAAGACTGTGGACACCTCACTCAGTGCTGGGCTCCTGCATTACCTAAATCAGAGGTCAGCAAAAAAAATTAACCATGGGCTGATACACTGTCCCTCGGACCTTGTGGTGGGCTGGACAAGTGGCACTGGGGGGGGGGGGGAGCTGGAAGAAGAGGCAAGGGGGGCAAGTAGTCCTCCCCATCCCCCAGCCCCCAGCCGCTGCACTTACCTTCCATGGGGCTGCTGCCACTGCTGCTTCTCGTGAGTAGGCAGAAGGAGCTCATCTACTCCGTTCTCTGGCCCACCGGAGCACCAGGGTGGCAGTGGCAGTGGGAAGATGAGCGGCACGGAACATCTGGCTCCGGAGAGGGGCTGCTTAAAATGGCGCTCAGCCAGCTCAGCCCAGCCCCCTTCCTCCTCTAGGCAGGGCGGGAAGAAGCCAGGAGGAGGGAGGGAGGAGGCGCCGCCACAGTGTGTGTGGGGGGGAAATGGAATGGTGCAGGGGAAAAATGGCACAGGCCGAACAAACTGAATCCCCACGCCGATCCACGGACAGTCCGTGGGCCGGATCCTGAAGGCAATTGGGCCTGATCTGGCCCCGGGCCTTAGTTTGCTGACCCTTGACATAAATCCTCCCCCTCATTTTCCTGGGCACTCTCGTGGAAAGGATCCTTTGTGCTGGAATGGGAGCTGCTTAGAAATGGCCAAGAGATCCCTGTTGCTGCTGTGTATTGCAGCCTGAGTGAGATCACCCTTCTCCTGCATCACAGTTGTATATATGCTGTGTGTCAATGCAAATTTCAGTCTCTGAGCGAATTAGATGCTGAGAGGTTGGCGTCTCACTTTGCTCCTGCGCCTTGAAGTATCCTCAGCGGCACAGAACAAAATGCAAAGGAGCAAGAGATCTGGGGCCCGGTGCAAAAGATCGGGAGCGGGACCCCCTGGCCACCCCCTAAAAACACATCACTTTCATGGGATGTGCAAGAACACCCTGCTGAGTGCTAGACTGCTTGGTGCAATGTAAACTTTTCTGCAGAGGAGGCAGCTGGTGGGGCTCAAAGTCCAAGGGATCAAAGTCGAAATGAGTAGATGTAAACCTAAGATGTCTGTCTCGCTGAAGATGGCACTGTGCTGTTGCCAAGTCTTATCCAGGTGGGCAGCCACACAGCCTGAGCCAAGGGAAAGGGATATTTGTGAGTGGCCAGAGCCAAGGGGGGTTTTCTTCGGAGTGGCCTATACTGTATTATGCTGGGTGAGACTCCTTAGGTAGTTCCATACTACCTCTGCATATAACCCCTCTGCAGCACCACAAATCCAACTCAGTGGTGTAACGCTGGAAAATGTTGATCACTGCTCCTACCTGGGCAGTTATCTTTCCACAAGGGGCTACACTGATGCCGAAATCCAGCATTGCCTGAACTGTGCCAGTGTGGCTTTCTCCCGATTGAAGTGCAGAGTGTTTGAGGACTGGAACATTCTCAGGAAATCAAAATGCTTGTTTACAAAGCTATTGTACTACCAACCTTACTATATGCTTGTGAAACATGGACCACTTACAAATGCCATCTCCAACTCCTCGAAAGATTCCATCAACGGTGTCTCTAAAATTTTTTACACATCACTTGGGAAGACAGGCGAACTAATACCAGTGTACTGGAAGAAACAAAGATCACCAGTGTTGAAGTAATGATTCTTCAACATCAACATCGTTGGACTGGTCATGTTGTGCGGATGTCTGATGATTATCTTCCAAAGCAGCTACTCTATTCCGAACTTACAAATGGAAAGTGTAATGCTGGTGGTCAACAAAAGAGGTTTAAAGGCAAATCTTTAAAAATGCAGTATAAACACTGACAACTGGGAAACACTGGCCTGTGAACGCTCCAGTTGGAGAACAGCCTTTACCAAAGGTGTCATGGGCTTTGAAGACGCTCAAACTCAGGACGCAAGGGAGAAACGTGCTAAGAGGAAGGCACGCTTGGCAAACCCACACCGTGATCAACTCCCACGCAGAAACCAATGTCACCACTGTGGAAGGACATATGGATCCAAAACTGGCCTCCACAGTCACTTACAGACTTATTGTTAAAACCATGTTTATGGAAGACAATCTTACTCGGCTATGAGTGATCACCAAAGAAGAAGAAGAAGTTCCATATCCGAAGTGGAGACTTAAGTAGTTTCTTGGACCCAGCCGGCCATCCCTCTCCTGCTGGATATCATGAGGCAAGGTGGGCAAAGGTCAAGGAAAGAAGTGGCAGACTGCTTTCCTCTCAGCACCTTCTCCAAAGGCCGCAGCAACAGCAAATTGCAACATAAAAAGGAGAGGGGGCGGGGAAAGGAGAGAGGAACTTGGTAATTACAGCCCCTTTCTTCTTTGTGGGGTCAGATTAAGGAGAATGAGGAAAGCCTGTTCTGCTATGTCCTGTTTGCAAAAAGGAAAGGAAAGGAAAAAGAAAAGAAAACCACTTGACTCCTTCCCAACTTGGATGTCACAGTAATAGCAGAATCGGAGACGGATGCAGCTATAGCTCTGTCTGGTCAGGTTGCTATGGTTACCTTCCCGTTTGATCAGCCTGTAGACATGGACAGATTAGATGGAGGATTGAAATCTACTTAGGGTTCCAGATTTGGCTCTGGAACTAAATCACACTTGTTGCTCTAGTAGATGCCCCACGGATGGGGTGGTTGGGCAGGGGCAGATGAGTCTCCTGATTCTGCTGACCTTCTCAGCAGATTTTGATATCATCAGTCATAGAATCCACCTTGGTGGGACGAAGGCCTCTTTTTCAGTGGCTCTGCTCCGTTCTGGAGAGTTGCTCCCAGAAAGTGGTGCTCTCCCCTGTGGCAAGCTGTCTGCCACGAGGAAGCATCTTGCTTTCTGTGCTTTTTAACATGGACAAGAAACTGCTAGGATAATTGCTCAGCTGAAGAGCCATCAGGATTGCAGATGACACTCTGCATCGTATTTCTATCAAGGCGGCAGGTTTGGGCTCAACTGAAACTCAATCGAGACAGGATGGAAAGACTGTTGTTTAGAGGTGCTGTCAATCCAGTCTAGATGGGTTTGCCCCCCTCCCCCAAGGACCAAGACCACAGTTTGCTCTTTCTGTGGAACTGCTTTTAAAGACAATTCAGAAACTACAGCTGGTACAAACTGCAGAGGTTAGAAAGTTGTTTGCTGTGTGGTGATCAGAGAATATGTTGGTGATCCTCTATCAACTGCACTGGTTTTCTGTTTGTTTTGGGAGTCAATTTAAATTTCTGGTGTTAACCTGTAAAACTTTAAGGGCTTGAGACCTGGTTACCTTGACAACCACTGTCACCCATATGAAGCAATCTGCTTCTGGGTGTGACTTTAGAGTGGAACCGATGCTGCTCAAGCGTACGTATTTTTTTGCCTTCTCCACATGACATAGCAATCAAAATGCAGGCCCACATTTCTGCTACATTTAATGCAGGTTTTCCTCTACTGCAAAAGTAATCCATTATACTTCCACGCATCATGTGACATCACAACATCTTCCAACACTGTGCAGGCCGGACGGGCAAAGCCTAGCGGAAGACTGTATTTGCCTGCGCGATGCCAGGAGTGAGCAGGACATGCCAGTCCCTGCAGTGTCTCCTTCCGTTGATGCTGCCCTGCTCTGCTCAGCTCCTCTGCCCCCTCAATATTTGGGGGGCTGAGCCCTCTGCTAAGGAATATTGAGGGGGTTGACAACACCTCCACCCCCTATAGTTGCAGACCCTCCAAGTTTTCAGGGATTTACAAAACCCAGATTTACAAAAGCCATCCTGGTTTCTGATTTGATCCTTAGGCAGATCCTTCTGCTTTTCCTTAGGACGTCCCTATTTTCATCAGAGAAATGTTGGAGGGTATGGAGTTATGTAAACCCCAAGCCAAGGAGTTAAGTAACTATACAACCTTTAGAAGACATCTAAAGGCAGCCCCTTTTATATATGTTTGAAGCTGCCCAGAGTGGCTGGGGCAACCTAGTCAGATGGGCGGGGTATAAATAATAAAATTGTTGTTATTGAATAGGATATCCCTATTTTCATCAGAGAAATGCTGGAGGGTATGGAGTTGGCATGCCTGGTGTGGAAACTCACTAGCACATTTTTGGGTGGGGAGTCTGTCATGTGCTTGATGATGTTTCCATGAGTGTTCACTGTTGCTGCGACAGCCCCTACTTCTGGTTCCCCCTCAGCTAGGAACGGAGGAGCAATTCGATTCAGTTCACACTCCAGATCAAAACCTCATTTTGCCGTTATGTGATTGAATCCCACCCCAAATTAGTGACAGCCTGGAAGTGCTCGAGGCTGCAGTATTAAAAATATGGAAGGTTGGTGCGTCTACCAGCTCCCTCCCATGAAGAAGGGCAGCTGATCTTTGATCTATTGTCAAAATAAATGTCCATGCAAACAAATTGTCATGAACAGGCAGGACTTCAGGGAGGAGGAAGAGGAGGAAGAGGATCCTAGTGAGGGGTGCAACTGGGGGTCACACGAGACCAAGCTGGGGATGGGGAAGGAGAGGTTGGTGTAGGTAGTACTCACGGGGTGACAGAGGATGATGGCTGAGCAGTGGGACCCCCTCGCCAGCGCTAAAGAGGCCCCCATCCCCACAAACACGGCGGGTCCCGAGACGAAGGGAACAGCGTGTGGGGCACTTCAAGAAGAAGAGGCAGGCCAGGGCCTGCAGCCTAGTTCACTAGCTGGATGGGTGGGGAAGGAGGCATGTAATTCCTCAGCTGGGGCAAGCTGGGAGCAGGTGAAGGTCATATGGCCCAGATGCTGCAGTCAGCAGACCCAGGGCCAGAGGGCAGCAGAGCTGAGGTGCTGTGTTTGATCAGCTGCCCACACTGAGGGACCTCACCTGGGATTCTCCTTAGACCTTCCTGGGTCTGTACTTCGGGATTGACTCTGGCCTGTATCCTGACTGCTGAGCTCCTATCTTGGCTTACTTGGACTGAACCTGGATTGCATTTCCTGCTCTCTGGACAACACACAGTGTGGAATGGACGGTGTGGGCCAGGGGCGACTTCTTTAGCAGGAGCTCAAACGGAGGAGGTTGTTTAGATGGAGGTTTGCAAAGGAGGAGGTGCAGGCAAGCAAGTAGGCTGTTTCCACAATTAGGGCATTCATGCATATCTGGGTTGCTGTTTTGGTGAGGGCATTTCTGTACGTTTGTCCACAGATGAGTGCTTTCAATTTTATGCCTCCAAAATATCCCTTGATGTTTCCTGTCCACAGTAGTGGTTGGTGGTTGGTGGTTGGTGGGATATATTCACCCTGCGTGCTGTTGTCCCCTCCCCTCAAGCACTGATTCCCAGCTCACCATATGTTCTGGAAAACTGAAGTCCATTGTGGGCAGCCATTTGTTTATCTGTGGTTGTGGCCATTAAAAAAAAAAATAGTACATTTCCAGTATACTAGAGTTGCAAAACTGTGGGTTTGGCTGTGTGCCTGATCAGCCTGACCAGCATCCCAGGAGGAGCACCTTCCCAACAGGAAGATGAGGTGATAAATGGCACCCAGCCAAAGGTCACCACGCACATTTAGAAAGCCCACCTTCACAATGCTCTTTGGCATGTTCACAGTTGGACCACATGGGTTTGATGATGAATTGGGTTTGTGTGTGGATGAACTTGTACATAAGTATGCAAAGAAAAAATGGACCTGTGTGACCCACATGCACATTAACAACAACAAAAACGGAAAACTCAGATGTGGTCAACAGGAAGCAATAAAAGGTCAGAATCTGCAAGCAATGGCAGTCATGTGACCAGGCAAGCATTGCTGCACTCCTACAGCCAAAGAGCAACCTGGAGTTATGGCAAAATGGTGAGGCTTGCCTGGTGACATTGCTGATGGAGCAGATAAATAGCTCCTCATGGTCTTGCAGTTGCCCCCATGGCGCAAATGAGACAGAATATTGCAAGCCGGGTCCTGACACAGTCCGCTTTTTGTAACAACGCAGCCTGTTCCTATCTGTATTGAGTGACTCCTGCCCACAGCCCACACATATGTCATTCATCTCTTTCTTTATTAAATTTATATCCCACCTTTCCTCATGGAGGGACACTGGTGGCGCTGTGGGTTAAACCACAGAGCCTAGGACTTGCCGATCAGAAGGTCGGTGGTTCGAATCCCTGTGACGAGGTGAGCTCCCGTTGCTCTTTCCCTGCTCCTGCCAACCTAGCAGTTCAAAAGCACGCCAGAGTGCAAGTAGATAAATAGGTACCTCTCCAGTGGGAAGGTAAACAGTGTTTCCGTGCACTGCTCTGGTTTGCCAGAAGCGGCTCAGTCATGCTGGCCACATGACCCGGAAGCTGTACGCCGGCTTCCTCGGCCAATAAAGCGAGATGAGCGCCGCAACCCCAGAGTCGGTCATGACTGGACCTAATGGTCAGGGGTCCCTTTACCTTTTCCTCATGGAGCTCAAGGTGGTTTACATAGGTCCCTTCCTCCTCCTCCCTGAATCTCCACAACAGCCTTGTGAGGTAGGTTAGACCAGGCATCCCCAACCTGCGGCCCTCCAGATGTTTTGGCCTACAACTCCCATGATCCCTAGCTAGCAGGACCAGTGGCCAGGGGTGATGGGAATTGTAGTGCAAAACATCTGGGGAGCCCGAAGGTTGGGGATGCCTGGGTTAGACCGAGAGTGTCAACCAGTGAGCTTCATGGTTGAGTGGGAATTTGAACCCAAGTCTCCCAGGTTCTAGTCAGACATTCTAACCACTATGCCACATTGGCTTGTGTGTATTTACACACATGCACTGTGCATTGCATTGCTATTGCTTCCTGGACATTATGGTGGGTTGTGTGGCTCTTGACTTTATTTGCACACAGTTGCTGTTGACCCCTTCTACTCAATGGTCTTGTGGGTGGTTCTTAGTCCATTCCTCCCTCCATCTCCTCACAAGACTCATTTGATTCCTCGTCCTCTTTCAGATCAGGGAAGCAGGGACCCCACAAGGCACTCCGAAGGATGGTCTTTGTCTCAGCACTGTGCCTCATGGCCCAAGCTGCTTCCCCTCCTCTCTGTCTCTGGCATCTCTACCTAAAGCTGCAGGGTGGTTTCATCCCCTCTCGCTGACATAATGGGATCAGCACGCTGGCACCACCGACTCCCAAGGGATGCTGTCGCTTAGCAACGGCTCTTACCCAAAAGGAAAAGGCTAAGAATGTGTCTTGCCTATCAGATGTTTGCACTGCGCATGAGGATCACAGTTGCCTGTTGGCGAGAGGGAAAACATCCTGTGGTGCTCTGTGCACAGATACCTACCCCCTTCATTTCCATCTCCGGAAAGAGGATCTCAGAAGAGGCCTTTGTAGCCCTGGACTAATAGGAATGTGAAGATCTTTGTTTAGCAGCAGCCTCCCGGGCCCCAGCCATTAGCAAAATCGGAAGGTCGCCTGTCTGCTCAAGCAAGCAAGCAAAGACGAAAAAGAGGTGGAGTGAAAAACACAGGGAGAGACTCAGGATGCATCACAATCTGATTTGTTACGTGATGCAAAATAGCAATCCTCTAGTCAGATTTTATGACTGATTATTTTTCTGTAATTTCCACATCACCTGATATTAACTGATTTGTGCGGTGTTCCTTTTCATGCTAAATACATTTACAAGGCCCCTCTTCCCAGCTGATTCATGCAGAGGAGCTGAGGAGGGGGCTACTTCCTCTTCCCCATTCATCAAATGATCAGGCTGAGTAACAGGAAGGGGCAATCTGCAACCCCATCAGCAATGGTGCTGACTTGAGCCCCAGACTGTGGGTGCTCAGCTTGCACACCGTGACGTCATGACGTCATGTGATATTGTGATGCCATGACTGCATGAGGTGGGGCATGTATTGTGGCGCCACAGCACTGAATGGGCCAGGACCTGCACCTCCATTGCGAGTCTTCTGTTGGGTCCTGCTGCGGCCACAGATGCCCACCAGAAGCATGTCCCTGGCCTCAGTGGGGCCCAGCAGAGGCCCCATGGTGGAGGCCCATTCTGTGGCCTAGTTGCCGCCATGGTGCTAGGGCACCAGAGGTAAGGTGGCGGTGGGTGGCCCGCGATGGTGGGCCCCTGGGCCCTGCTGGGGTCAGTGCCAGTGCCTATCAGGGCCCTGGGCTGAGTGGAGAAGTTTTAACCGCTCTGTCCACCACAGGACAGTGGCTACTTTCTTTATGCCATTTTAGCAGTCATTGCTTCCCTCAATGAACCCTGGGAACTGTAGTTTACCCCTCACAGGGATACAATTACCAGCAGCCTTAACAAACTACACTTCCCAGGATTCTTTGGGGGCAGCCAAGAAGTAGCCCAAGTACGCTTTAAGGGTGTTGTGTGGATATGACCATGTCCTCTCTGAAGTGCACTACCTCCAGCATACCTGCGAAAAGTTCATAGATAGGACAGGATCTCTCTAGTTCTCTCCATTCCATCAGGGACTCAGCTAAACAGCTGCAAATAAATCCGTTAAGTGTGTTTTAAGTTCAACATACAATGTGACACTAGATGGTGAGCCATGGAAAATTCAATGTATTTTTAAAAATGCTTTTAAAAAAAGTATTTTCAGAACATTTTTTATATGTGTGTAGATTCCACCCAGGTTTCTATTATGCCCACGGAGAGCTCATCCAAACTTCCTTTTGTGCCTTCCTTTTCTAGTCACAAGTTCAGGTTTTAAAGTGCTGTGTCCAAATCTCTAGTTGTTGTTGCCCTGGCACTTTCCCCGTGAAGATCTGCTCTTTGCTGTTGAACTGGAGTGACCATCAATCTACGGGGAACCTGAACTGCTGTTCCGATTCAGGGTTAAAGAGTGGGTTTTCTTGGGGAAAGAGGTGGG
The DNA here is from genome assembly GCF_965153285.1 of Podarcis tiliguerta. Classification (NCBI taxonomy): domain Eukaryota; kingdom Metazoa; phylum Chordata; class Lepidosauria; order Squamata; family Lacertidae; genus Podarcis; species Podarcis tiliguerta. The sequence goes on along the minus strand of NC_139540.1, from coordinate 85,557,656 downwards.
CAGGGCAAGGAGCGCTCACCTGTTTTGGTTTATTCATTAGCATACAAACACACATATCCATCCTCTGTCTAAATGTTTTTGGTGCTTGTATCTTAACCCATGGTGCTCTGGCCTCTCTGAGTTGCTATCCTGCACTCTCAGTGCCTCGTTCTACCTCTCCCCCATTTAAATGCTCATAATTTGTTCACCTTCACCTTTATTTTAGGGACAAGGTTTGTTCCAAACTCAACCCTCCTCAGTTCTCCCCAGCACAATCAACAGGCTCCCTAGACAGCAGTCAAGATCTGCAACCCTTGTGTCAGGCGGGCAATTCACCCCAAGGCGAATTCACTCCGCCCTTCCCTTTGCCCAGGACAAAACAGTGAATGGTCTTCCCACTTTTCTGGACTATTCACAAGCTACCAATTGAGTTGATAACCATCTGTTAACTCAGGCACTAGCACGGTTCTTGCCAATCCAGTTCCTATACTACTTTTAAAGCTAAAGGGGGGGGGGGCTATAAAAAGACACTGCAAGGTCATTAAGACCCACCCCCAAAACTTGCAGAGGATTTGTCCCGAATTTAGAAAGACTCAGGGTGGGAATCACTAGGAGCCCCCAAGCCTACGAAGACTGCTTGACACGAGGCGACCCTGAGATGCAGGTGGGGGAAGAATATGCATTTGTGGGCAACAAAAACACCAGTACTAAAGAAACGACCCTAGACTGATCCCTGTTGCTGTCTCTTCTCCTAACTCCGCCACCTGTCGTGAAGATACGTGGATTTACACGGGGAATGATGTTTGGTCACCCTAGTTTCCCCATGCATGACCTTACTGCAGATGTGAGAAACCTGAAGATGGCATGCACATAGCTTCTTGTTTGTGGAAAGCAATCAGATCCCATTTGCCAAGCTAAGCAGGGTCTGGTCTGGATTGGGGGCAGTGTGTTAAGATTCTGCATCGAAGGGGTTGGACTAGATGACCCTCAGGGTTCCTTCCAACTCTACAGTCGAAGCTGTGTTTCCATCCTGCCACACAGACAACCTGAGGTGCCATGTTGTTGTGATTCCTATCGAGGCCCTCCCCAATATCAGTTACTCCTCCCCAATATTGTTCTGCCGGCTGTGCCTTGGAAGCGGAAGCTTCCTTGCTGTGAGATCAGGATCCTGTGGAAGTATTCTGAATACTAGTATTACGAACCCCCAGCGTAGCCTGTGGTTTCCTTCAGGGAAAGACTTGCCTCAGATTTCCACAGGCCCCTGTTAGCTGGAGCGTGAGACAGCAGAAAGGTGCGAGATGCACCAGTTCGGAGTGTGGACACTAGATGGGGCCAAAGATCCTTCAAAGGACTAAAAGGGTCTAATCCACAAAGAACAGGCGAGAAAACAGCACCTTGCATCTGATGAAGGGAACTGTAATCCATGAAAACATATGCCATAATAGTATATACAGCCCTTAACAACCTGCGAGGTCACCTGTTTTGTTTCTTAATATGTTACGTATTTTTGTGTTTTTAAATTGTAAACGGCCCTGTAATCCTCGGATGAAGGATGGTACAGAAATTTAATAATACAATAGTAAATAAATATGCCCCTTTGACCACTTCAAACTGTGGAACTGGCATTGTTACACAAGTCACCTGATAGCCATTCTGCATTTGTAGGAAGCCAAGCTTTTAGTGTGGCAGCAGCTGCCCTCCGGAACTCCCTGCCTGTTGACACCAGGCAGCTGCCTTCACCCGTCTCTTTTCAGTGCCTGCTAAAAGCATTTTTGTTCAGGCAAGCCTATCTAGACATGCAGAAAGTTGTCATGTTTTTAGTTTATCTTTGATTTTACTTATTCCCTGGATGTTTTAAGTAGCTGTTTGAAACTGCTCTTATTGATTATTTTATTCTTCTCTTTGTCATGTTCAATAGATGTAATACAGGCTTCCTCAACCTCGGCCCTCCAGATGTTTTTGGCCTACAACTCCCATGATCCCTAGCTAGCAGCACCAGTGGTCAGGGATGATGGGAATTGTAATCTCGAAACATCTGGAGGGCCGAGGTTGAGGAAGCATCTTGAGCTGTAGGAATCCATATACATTCCAAACCAGCTGTTAACTGTAGCAATGCCACTTCTGTGATGAGTCTCATGACCTTCTTTGTTGTTGTTGTTGTTGTTGTTGTTGTTTTTATTAAAGATTTTCTTGTTTTACAGAAGTACCGTATGTGTAATGTCTCTCGTATTTTTTCCATGTAACATTTTTGCAAATCAGTTTCATTTGTTGAGACATTAGGAAGAAAAGGGGTGGAGGGGGGAAGATGGGTGGGGTCGGGTGGCAATGTTTCTATTTTGCTTAATGTATGTAGGGTTTGGTGTCAGCGTTGCTTGTGCAGATCTCTGCTGTTCACTTGTGTTCCTTTGGTGGTGAGAGAGGTTGGGGTTGGCCTAGGGTGTGGTTGTTTGTGGTTGGCTGTGGTGGTCTTTGTTTTCATGTGTGAGTGGGGTGGGTGGGTGTTTTGGATCAGGTTAGCCATATTGATTTATATGCTGTTGGTGGATTATTGTCATTGTCTTGTTGGGCTGTGTATGTGATAAAGGTCTCATGAGCTTCTGAGACCTGCCTCTGCCTCTTTAAGTGAATGCCGGCAATCCTCACGTCCACATTGGCCTTTGCCACTACATTCTGTACCAGCTGAGGGGAAAGTTCTTCTTCTGGCTATAAAAGACACTGGAGCTGAGGGCACCAGACAAAGCTTCTTGAAAGCTTCCTTGAAAGTCAGGCCTCATCTTCCTTTTTTGCCACATTTTAAGGCACAGCTTTGCTCTTTAAAGCTCCATGTCTGAGCACTTGTCTTGCCCTGGCTCTTTCCCCATTAAAACCTGCTCCTTGCTGCTGATTCGGAGCAAACAACAATCCACAGAAAACCCAGATTACCATTTGTGGATTTTTCTGGGGAAAGTAGGTGGGGTGGGGGTGAGGAGCACTTGGACATTGAGCTTTTGTGCCTAGAAAAGTGGCACAAAAGGAAGTCTGGATGAGCCCTAGGCCTCTCTGGTCTCAGGTACTGGAGTTATCATCTTTCTTATGTCACACCTGGTGGTAGAGACTGGAGGCTGGGAAACGGTAAAGCTCTCTGCAATCCACTACAGTACATTATTTCCAATTGCTTACTTGAAAGGCCAAAGCTTAAATAGGAGTCTACATGAGTCCAAACTTGATGGCATTTAACATAAGGAATTCTGTGTCTGAACCAGAGAATTGAACCATTTTAATTCCTGGTTGAAATCCAGTACTGATTCATCAGTATTTGCTGACTCTCCCTGGAAGTCAGCAACTTTGAACTGGTTTTTAGCTAGTTTTGACAAGTGCATTTCATACAAGTAGGAGCGCTGACTCCTAGGGGCTGAACCCTTTTGAGCCACCTTCCAATATTTGTTGAGGGGCTGGGCCCCCTCAATATTCGCCTGGGCATCGTGTGACACCTGGACGTGAGGTTGCACATGGCACCCAAGCATTGCACAGTCGCTCTTTCGCTTCCTCCTTCTCCGGCCACGGAGGGGAAGCAGCCCCCGGCCCATGGCAGCTGCAGCAGCAGCAGGAGGACTCGCAACCAGCCAGTCACATGAGAGCTACTGCTAAAGGAAAAACCCCATGTTAAAAGTGTATAACCTGAAAAAAATAGAAAAGCCTTATTGATTAAAGAATCCAGGTAGGAATCGATATATCTGTAGCAGTGGCATAGCATGGGTTGCCAGTACCTGGGGTCATGTGGAGGGGCTGAGTGAGAGGGAAACGGATGGAGTACGCATGCGCATTCACCTGCCTAATGGTGTCCACGTCACCTAGGAGATTGCAGCCACAGAGAAGAGAAAATGTGAGTTGTTCCATTGTCTGGAGAGCTCACTTCCTAGTCTGCATGGAAAAGCATTTTTCAACGGAGCCCAGCAACAGAAGCTTGCAGCTGTATTTTGTGCCCATAAATTTTTGCGCCTGGTGCAAAAACCCCTGTGCCCCACTGCCACCATACTATGCCACTGACCTGTAGTCTTTTCATTGATCTCATGTTTTTTGCTTCTGAACGTGGTGAGGAATAGCTCAAGGTCATCATCCGGACAACACAGACATTTTTGACTGGGGAAAAAGCAGACACCCTTCAAACAAATGGAGCAAGTATTTGAAATTGATGGGGTAGGGTAAAAGTGTGGCAGGGGGACGTGACCAGTTAAGCCTATTTTGAGTTTGGTCCAGCTCTCCCTCAAGCTGAACCAAGATGAAAATGGGACTGGTGCTCCCATCCTCCACACCTACCGTTCCCTCTCCATCCAACTCAAAATTTCCTATCTTTGGGAAAGGAGAGAAGGTGCCAGGCATAGGAAGCACAGGAGATGCCTCATGGGACATCTTCCCGTTGGCCAAAGAAGCCCTCTGTGCATAATCTCCTGTCAAGGACCCTGGCATTCTTGTTTCCGTTTTATTTTATAGTGGAACGGAACCATGTTTGTGTGAAACGAGGGAAGAAACCCAGAAACCCAGCACCAACCATGGGAACTGGCATTTTGGAGAGGATTTTTCAGTGGGCAAAAGTGGGGCAATTCATCACATCAGCTGCTATCCATAGGAAGCAATAACCTTTTAAATTTTTTATTTAACTTTATAGCAAAACTATTTACATAAAACAATACAAACAAACAAGAACGGTACCTCAACGACAACTACACATTAACTAACAACACATCGTCTAACTTCACACATACTTTTGATTTCTGATTCACCTTTTTGTGCTTTCTATATATTCTTAACCTATATGCACTTCCTGTTGCATCTGTTACATAGCAAGAAAGATATTTACATTTATAGTTTCCTTAATATTCAAACAATAACCTGAGCAGGACCTGCAAACAGGAAATGTTTCATTAAAGATACAGGAGCCCTAAAAAGCTTCCACAGTTCTTGGCCTGTGCATACTAGACAGGTTGGTGTTCCTTTTCCCCGCTCTCCCCCAAAAGTCAAGACAAATTAGATCTGGGAAAACACAGGACAACAAAACAGAAAACACGGGACTGCAACAATTTCACAATCAAGTTTTGTTGGGGGTTTTGCAGGGCCGGGGCTGGACTCTCAGAATGTGGGTGAGCAAAGGGCAGCAATTCCAGAAGAAAGGGCTAGTGTGGAAGCAGCCTTAGATGCAAATTGAGTTGTGCATATTCTTCATTGTCTCTCCTACAAAGGGGACCTAAGGATAATGAACGCAGCCCATCTCCCATCATTAAACCATTCAGCTTGTCTTCTCAAATTAAAGGCCTGTGTGATCTGTTTGCTCCCTAAAGCCAACACTGTTTGCTCCACCTGAATAATTTTGCTTGTCATTCTCTGTCATGGAGAAGTTTCCAATGAGAAACACAAACATTATGGCAGTAGGGTAATCATCTGGCATTCAGAAACTGTGTCTTGATTCATTGTAAAAAGTGTGTGCACTTTTTATTTCTAATAAACAGTACAGTAGGATATGGATTTCTAAAATATATTTTATTGATTTTTTAATTCTAAATAATATAAATACATTTGCGTAGACTTACATATTTGGTTGCATATGAACATATAACAATTAAATAAGATAAAAGAATGTAATATCATTTTTAACTTGTAGACAGAGTTATGAGAATGAATGCCAGAGCAATTATAATTATTGTATGGTGTACAATACCACATGATGTTTAGGTTGGTGAACACAGGCAAATAATACCAGTAACAATTCAAAATTCTGTGCTTCAATAGCCATTATATTTTCATTGGTTACACATATAAAAATTAAACAGAGAAATAATAGGGAGCAAAGGAGGAGGGATAACCTATGTGCGCCAGACTATAAGAATATGGATTTTACCTACATGGCCTTTAAGCAATGCTGTTTCTGCTGCTCTGTTCTCATATACTACCTTAACAGTGCAGTCCTAATCTTGTCTATTAAGAGGTAAGTGCTATTGAATTACGCCCAAGTAAGTGTGGTTAGGATTGCAGTCTAAGTGTACTGTCCAGGGGACATGTTTCTAGCTAATATAAGCTGTGGCAACATCCTACTGAAACCAACAGAACATATGCATCCCACCTAAATTAGGCCTCATTGCTTTCAGTGGAATTGAGTCCATCAGTCTACTTCTGAGTAAACCTGTTAGTGACTACTAGAGACAAGGGAGAAAATTGATTTGATTTCCATTTATAGTCGAAACGATCAAATTTCCCGAAACAACGTGAGAAACACAGCTATTCTATGAAATTCACGCTTTTCAAATTTTGCAATGAGGTTCTCCAACCAACCAATGTTTACAAAAATGCATACATTAGTGAAAAGCTTGCATTAAAATGTACATGTTAGTGGAAATAAATAGTGCATTAGTCAAAACCGCATTCCAAAATGTGTTTATTAGGTGCACTAAAATGTTGAGGACTTGAAAATAAATAAATCACAAATTGCTGCAGAAATATGGAGAACTGCATTTAAGACTGGGGGAAATCAGAAACTGAGAGCACCAAACTCGACACATCCTTCCATCCCTAGTTACAACAGCAATACATGTTCAATTGGAATGTGTGGCATGTTTTGCCCTCCCTTGCACTGAGTTTGGAGTTTATTTGCCCCCTCAATCTTTTGAGTTCCCTGGAGTTTCTTCTTCTCCTTGAAAGTCCTTGGTACTGCAGACACCATATTTGCATGCACTATTATAGACTTGCTTATTATTTTAGGATTCATCTGAATCATTAATTATAGCTATTCTATACTCGGCATACCAAAGTCATTGGCCAACCAATCATGCTTATTTGTGGAAACCAGATCCTGTTGTGCACAAACCATTGATAATGCTGACTTTTTGTGTGACTGTTGCTCTCTAGGAGGTTTTCCCAGGCCCATCAGTCTGAGATTAATTTTCTCACTCCTTCTTCAAAGTCATTTATACTGATCCTGCATTTAGAGGCTGTGGATAACAACAATAAAGTCATTCTTGTCATTATCCATTATCATCACACCAGTGGAATAAAACTAGAAACCTTTGTTGTTGTTGTTTAGTCGTTCAGTCGTGTCCGATTCTTCGTGACCCCATGGACCAGAGCACGCCAGGCACTCCTGTCTTCCACTGCCTCCCGCAGTTTGGTCAGATTCATGTTTGTAGCTTCGAGAACACTGTCTAACCATCTCGTCCTCCGTCGTCCTCTTCTCCTTGTGCCCTCCATCTTCCCCAACATCAGGGTCTTTTCCAGTGAGTCTTCTCTTCTCCTGAGGTGGCCAAAGTATTGGAGCCTCAGCTTCATGATCTGTCCTTCCAGTGAGCACTCAGGGCTGATTTCCTTAAGAATGGATGCGTTTGATCTTCTTGCAGTCCATGGGACTCTCAAGAGTTTCCTCCAGCACCATAATTCAAAAGCGTCAATTCTTCGGCGATCAGCCTTCTTTATGGTCCAGCTCTCACTTCCATACATCACTACTGGGAAAACCATAGCTTTTACTATACGGACCTTTGTTGGCAAGGTGATGTCTCTACTTTTTAAAATGCTGTCTAGGTTTGTCATTGCTTTCCTCCCAAGAAGCAGGCGTCTCTTAATTTCATGGCTGCTGTCACCATCTGGAGCCCAAGAAAGTAAAATCTCTCACTGCCTCCATTTCCTCCCCTTCTATTTGCCAGGAGGTGATGGGACCAGTGGCCATGATCTTCGTTTTTTTGATGTTGAGCTTCAGACCATATTTTGCGCTCTCCTCTATCACCCTCAATAAAAGGTTTTTTAATTCCTCCTCACTTTCTTAGTTCCTGGATATACATATATACGAAGGCATGGAGAGGGAATTGGACCCACTGGTCCCCTTTTCAACCTCTTCACATTTTCTGTTTCCATAGGCTTGTGCATGCCTAGGCTCTTTTCACCTGATCAATACTCTTGTTTTGCAGAGAGGGAGCTTGACACCACCTGAATATACACATGTAAATGAGATAATGTATGAGTGAGATCAGGTGTGAAGCACAACCTTGCTGTTCCCCATTTGTTCATTTGTACTTTCAGAAAATTTGTATGCATCTACATCCTAAACCATACTGAAGTCCCATGTCAGGTATTCTAGTGATATGCTGCCTGCCTGGTGGTCACAACAGCTAAAAATGGAAAGAGCAAATGGGTGCTTTGAAATGGCTTTAATAACCCCAAGAGATTGGTTCTGAAAGCAATATTTATGAAGGAGGTTAAACACCAACCAAAAATTACATATTTAAAATGAAACAAAGAAACCAGACCACTGGAGCAAAATTATAACAGATTTTTTGAAGAATTAATTTATTCAAGTTGAACTTCAACCATTTACCCAAAGCCTACTCCCCATTTCCCTTTCTGCGCAAACTCCTTTCAGTGTCTAGGCTGTTGTTCCCACAGAGGCCTCATACCCAGGACTTTATTTGTCATATTCTTTTAGTCCAATGGCTCGACCACAGCTGTGAACCCAGTTTAAGATGCAGCAATGAAGAGTCTTGTGTCATCTTAAAGACCAACTCATTTATTAGGGCATAAACTTTGGTTGACTGCAGCCCGCTTCATCAGACGCATGAAGTGTTATCGTCAGTTTACAGGAATATATGTACGCACACACATAGGTCTAAAGAAAGCATTGTAAGCTGTGGGGTGAAATGGTAATGGAATGGAAAAGCAAGAGTATGTGCCAATTCAATTAAAGTACGGTATAAAAGAAATATACAGGGTGATACATAATGAAGTATACAGTTTCCAGATGCTGTAAGACAGTAACAAGCGATAACTGCGAACTGTGAGGTAGATGTACTTATAAAGTTTGTGTTCTGCTCAGCAGCGGGCAGGGCAAGCCACCCATAGGGGCAGGGCGCACTGTGGGGCCTCTGAGGAGTCCGCCTGCCTCCTCCCACTCAGCCGCCCTATAGCTGGGGGGAGGCAGCGGGTGGACCGTTTGGGCAGCGCGGAGCCTGTGCACGCCCAAGCCACTGCGTCACCCCCAGGAGTGAGTGCCGCCCAGCATTTTGTCACTCCCCTCAGTGGTGACACCCAAGGTGAACTGCCCCCACTGCACCCCTTCCTCCACCCCTGGTTCCTTTACTGAGGGAAGTGAATAATAATAATAATAATAATAATAATTATTATTATTATTATTTATTACTTGTACCCCGCCCATCTGGCTGGGTTTCCCCAGCCACTCTGGGCGGCTTCCAACAAAGACAAAAAATACACCAAGAAGTCACACATTAAAAACTTCCCTGAACAGGGCTATCTTTAGATGTATTCTGAATGTCAGGTAGTTGTTTATCTCTTTGACATCTGATGGGAGGGCGTTCCACAGGGCGGGTGCCACCACCGAGAAGGCCCTCTGCCTGGTTCCCTGTAGCTTTGCTTCTCACAGTAAGGGAACTGCCAGAAGGCCCTTGGAGCTGGACCTCAGTTTCTGGGCTGAGCAATGGGGGTGGAGACGCTCCTTCAGATATACTGGACTGAGGCCGTTTAGGGCTTGAAAGGTCAGCACCAACACTTTGAATTGTGCTCAGAAACGTTCTGGGAGCCAGTGTAGGTCTTTCAAGACTGGTGTTATGTGGTCTCGGCGGCTGCTCCCAGTCACCAGTCTAGCTGCTGCGTTATGGATTAGTTGTAGTTTCCGGGCGTAGGCGATAGCGCACGTCATGTGACTAATCAGGCAAAATGGCTGTGTTTGCAGTGGAGAAGGAGTTTTGTGTTCTTGAATTGAGCAAAACAGAATCTGTAACTGTTGTGTGACGGCATTTTTGATCGTGATTCGGAAAAAAACATCCAAGCAGAAAATGTATCTACGATTGGCATCTGTGGCTGTTAAATTATATATATATATATATTAAATTGTGTGTGTGTGTGTGTAAATTTATTTTATATATATTATTTAATTTCTACACCTCCTTTCATCCGAGGGTCGCAGGGCAATTTACAATAAAAATAAGCATAGTGATTATTCACAACATTAGTTAATGGTGAGAAGACATGTGCATTAATGCTTACAGTGGAACATGTGGTGTTGAGAGTGAGACACCAGCTTCGTTCTCTGGCCTCAGCGTAAAGGGGCAGACAAGCCTAATTTCTACTCTACTCTCTTGAGAATATTTTATTCAAGAGAAAGACAACAACTTTATTATTTATACCTCACTCATCTGGCTGGGTTGCCCTAAAAAATATAAAAACACATATAAAAACATAATATAACATCAAACATTAAAAAAATTCCCAATACAGGGCTGCATTCAGATGCCTTCTAAAAGTTGTTTAGTTCTTTATCTCCTTGACATCTGATGGGAGGGTGTTCCGCAGGGAGGGTGCCACTGCTGAGAAGGCCCCCTGCCTGGTTCCTGTAACTTTACTTCTCGCAGTGAGGGAACCACCAGAAGGCCCTTGGAACTGGACTTCATTGTTCAGGCAGAACAATGTGGGTGGAGACACTTATGTACAGGGCTTTAAAGGTTAGCAACAACACTTTGAATTGTGCTGGAAAACATACTGGGAGCCAGTGAAGATCTTTTGGGATTGGTGTTATATGGTCCCCGTGGCTGCTCCCAGTCACCAGCCTAGCTGCCACATTCTGGATTAGTTGTAGTTTTTGAGTCACCATCCAAGGTAGCCCTACACAGAGTCCATTGCAGTAGTCCAAACAGGAGACAACCAGAGCATGCACCACTCTGGTAAGACTGTCTGCAGGCAGGTATGGTAGACAGCTGTCCTGGACACAGAACTGACCTGTGCCTCCATGAACAGCTGTCCAAAATGACTAACCAGGCTGCACACCTGGTTCTTCAGGGGCACGGTTACCTTGTTCAGGACCAGGGAGTCCCCCACACCCACCTGCCCCCTGTCCCCCCAAAGCATGACTCAGTTACTGACTGACTGACTGAACAAACAAACAAACAAACAAACAAACAAACAGTATTCTAGGGACAATGTTATGGATTTTATTATGAATGAATGAATGAATAGATAAATGAATGAATGAATGAATGAATGAATAAATAAATAAATAAATAAGAGGATTTCCAAACTATGATTCTTCAAATTCTTTCACAAAATTGTGAAACAAAGCCCATACAGACAATCTTTGACATGCCAATACTTCACATATGCATGCCATTCCCAATTCTTGGCCCCTGCCTCAGTGGTTTCCACAGTGAGCCTGTGGATAGATGTGCTGCCACATGGCGCATTCGAGGTCATGACCGCTGCCATCTGAGACCAAGGTTCTCTAGTGAGAAAAAAATATCCATTGAGCAGTTGTTATGCATTCTTTCCTCAAATATATGAGAATGATTTTAATATAAACAGAATGCATGCTGCAACTTGAAAACGAGGAAATGAGGAAGAGAAAGTGGCAAGGCTGGAAAGGAGGGCCAAAGGATGGGGGTGGGGTACCTCACTGGGATGGATATAGGGAGGGTGTCTCTCACTTCATGAAGTGGAAGGGGTTATTCATGCCTCCATTTGCCCCAAGAAAACCTGCAGTTAAGCACTGAATGGCAGTTGGGTTTTCTGCAGATTGCTGTTTGTTCCAATTACCACTAAAGAGCAGGTGTTCTGGGGGAAAGTGGTGGGGCAAAGGCAAAGCCACTCATGCCTAGAAAGTGCATGACAAGTGGAAAACCTCTCGGACCCATGCTTTTTAGGCATGGGACAAGCAGCAGTTTGGACAAGCCCAAAGGCCTGGGAGGTACAGATAGGGTGACTTGGAAGCCTCTAAGACCTCTGATAATTCAAAGGTCACTGAAGAAGAAGAAGAAGAAGAAGAAGAAGAAGAAGAAGAAGAAGAAGAAGAGACCATCTAAATGTTTTCATACATAACAATATCTGCCCAAATTTACCCTATTCCTTAATATCCCATCCAGCTGAGCCAATTGACTTTGAGGTGGAGATAAGACAAAATGGAGCCATTGATAAAGAAATACTTTGAAGAAGCAACGCTGTGTTCTGAAGTGTTTTGCTCCTCTGCTGTGCTCACGTTCAGGACCCTGTTCCTTTCTACCTCTCGGAAAAAGTCTTCTCCTGTCCAGTGTCACTCTCAGTGTGCACATTTCATGCATACTACAATGAACGCATAATTCCAACAGTCTGGGATGCTTCCTGTGACCACCTTTTCTCTTCCTTGTATGCAAGGTGAGGAAAAATATTAGCATGTACAGCACCTTGTGCAGATGAAAATGCACCGGACATGAATGTTCTGTGTTCAAAAACAGGTGAAAAGGTTCACAGTTCAGCTCACAAAGAAAACCTAACAGGAAACAACAACACAAAGGGAAAACAAAGCCTTAAAAGCTAAATGAAAGCTTTCTTTTGTGGTTAGGGTGGGTAGGAAAGAGGATGGAAAGGCCATCTAAAGAGATTCTTGGGAGTTTTATTGAGGTTGTTGGTTTGTATGCATCCTATTTTCTTAAAGACAGCCTGCCTGTTTGGCAGGGATTTCCAAGGTCCAGTTTCAATGTATCTGATTGGCTAGCAGAAGCAGAGCCAGCTCTCAGATCTTTGAGGAAAATGTTAAATATGCTTAGCAATTTGCTCACAGTGGCTGGAGCATCTTCTTTCTAAAGTGTTAGCTGGCCTTTCAGCAGACATTCACCCAAAGGTTTGAGCATCAGGTCTCTCCCCTGCTCTTTCGCTGAAGGCAGGCTCCATCATTCCTGCTCAGGCTCCTCTCTCGACCCCCTCCTCTTTCTCCCCTCCCTTCTTTCCTGCAACCTGCTTCCTAGCAATCTTTTGACACCTGAAGGAAAGCTGGGGAGGCGTAACCCATTGCAAGTGGCGAGGGGGGAGACAATAAAGGGAAGTCTGAGAAGGCATGGGGCTGGAATGTCTCCTTCTATGTAGCTGCTGGCGATTTTGCATGGATTGTTGAGGGAAAAACAAGCTGCACTTGTGAGGGAAAGCTTTTAGCTCTGGTAAGTAGAATCACAGTGTGTTCATTTTCATCCTATATCCATGCATCTCTGTGGCATCCTATGCAATATTGTTCCTGGAATGGCATTTTGTTAGTGTTATGGTCATTCATATGTGATGTATTAGCTTAAAGCTGCAATCACTAGGATTTGATTTATATCTCTTGATGTCTCTAGTGTGCATCCTTGGGTCCCGAGGTAAGCATTTCCTGAGTGTGTTCCTAGAGAGAGAATGTGGAATGTAAAGATTATTGTCCTAATCAAGCACAATTGTATTTCATTCTAATTGATTTCACAATCCTTGAATCATCCAGGGATGAGATTAATTATTATTTATATATCTGAATTCTGGGAAGGAAGCCTGGAAATTATGTTCATGTAATTATGTGGCTGCTTAGCGCACTCTGTCCTCAAAGGCTCTGGGTGGGTAACAATTAGAAACACACAATCAAATCACTTTACCAGCTTTGGTTTTTTTAAAACACCCACACCCAATAAATCTTAAGTTACCAGCCATCATGAATAGGACTGTCTTCCTTCACAAGAACTCTGATGCATTCTGTATTTTATAGCACAACTGTATTTCAGCATCAGTTCAGTAGTATAGCATCCAAATTACATGGTTGTCATGGAGATGTGCAAGGAAGGTGAAGCAATATGACTGCAGCTGGACCATGGAAGATTCTGATGCTGCACCCTGATCTGTGGTAGTAGGGTGTGTGTGTGTGTGTGTGTTTTAGTCTAGTGCATTAAAAAAGGCTGTGCTAAGTTACAGGTTCCCCCCACTTTAGAAAGATTCAGTGCAATTTTACAGGATTTAAAGGGTTATGACCTTAAATGGATGTGGCTGCTTTGACATCACATCATAATTTTAATTGCTACATTAACATTTACATCTGGCTGTTATTTTTTTGTCAGACTGGAAATGGAGATGACACAGGAAGGGCAGTTCTGCAGCTATAGGACTGGCATTCAAATACATCTTAAAGAGATGTCTCTACAAGCAGCAATGCAGATGTATTATTTTGTAACAAAAGAATATTTTAATTGCTTTAGCCATACTTGAGTCCAGTTCCACCCACCCACCCTCCCTTCTCTGAATCTTAACAGTACAGATTCAGTATCTGCTCATTTCACCTTTACAAACCAGACTGTGACATTTTGCAAGTGGTAAAAGGAAATGTGTCAGCTACTGAAGGAAATGAATAATGTATACGGCAGAATTTCTCCTGCCTAAGGCAAAATGCGCTACAAAGGATTTTTCCTGAAAACTGTATTCATGTTGTTCAAGAAATGCATTCAGTTTCATGTCACAGACATGTTATGCTTCTGTTGTAGCTGGAACTCCACCAGACTCCTCTTTATATAGGCACACAAATTTTGCCTATCATTTAATCTGGTCTCATTACGTGCTCATACAATGAATGTGTAATTTGAAGGCATCTGAGAAATGCAGTAGGAAGGCATCTCCATTGTCTCTGTAAAAAACAATTTCAACCTTTATTTTTAATGTTCCTATCCTGTCAGCAGCATGTCAAATACAATGGAATGGTAAAAGGATTGTGTTAGGAAGGAAATTTTAATGTAAGTAATATCTGCAAGACTGGGAAAAATAATTTGCTAGCAGACCCCTGAGTTGTGGCCAAGCAATCCACCTAAGATGGTGTTTTATGTATTCAGGATAGGTCAGGTGCCAATCTGCACTTTAGCTGGATACTAGTTGAGTATGTGAACAGGATTCATTCAGAGATGAGGCTGATCATGTGTGTGCTTGACCCTTGTGCCTCCAAATTAAGAAATTAAGATAACCTGGTTGGGCCTGTCTACATCGACAGCAATACCTTCAACTGTACTGAAACCAGCAGCAGTACACACTCTATGAAAAAATTACCTTGGACCTTGTAATGGTTCTAGGGGTTGCTCGTGCGTAAGCTTGTCCCAACCTCTGGCTGGGTTGCCTGAGTGAACCTTTCCTGTACGGGCAGCCACTTGCCCGTGACTGTCTCAATCGCTGGCAGAATCCATCAGTGGGCGTTTCTTAAACTTCTTCCAGCAAAGAAGTTCTTTGACGCCCAGTCTCCGCCTACTCTCCCTGCGCGGAAGCCTTCTGCACAAGGAGGGCGTAGGCAGCGGAGGACCCTTCCTCTCCCTGCTGGTCCCCGGCAAGGAATCATGGGACCGCCTCGCCGATTCCCCCATCTGCCCCTTTCTCCACTGGAGCTACGTTGATTCTCTTCCCCAGAAGACGGGCTACCTCTCCCACTCCCGGGACGCTCTCTGGGATCCCTTTGGAGCTTGCTCTCTCCCTCGGACACTGATGGCAGTTCCCTGACAGACCTTTCCATCTAGATCTCTTTCCGTGGTTTCTGGCCCAGTTGTGGGTCAACATTAGCCTTGGGGACAATTGCATCCGGAGACAGAGAGAGTGAGTGTGACTCCGCTCAGCCTTTTTTCAAATCATCCAGACAAAACCACTGAGTGAAATTATTCAGATATTTGGACTGGTCAGCATGCAGCAACGCCAGCTTGCCCTCATGACCCTGGGTGCCCAGGGCCACACCCCGTGGGGACAAGTGTGGTGATGTCAGCACACCCGGCGGTGTGCAGGAGTGACGTCAGCACCCACCCACTCCATGCCACCAGGTGTGCTCATGTCAGACACGTGTGCCCTGGGCATCTGCCACCATAATTTGTGGGTGCCCAGCTCCCTCAGCAGGAATTTTGTGGGGTCTAGAACACCCAGGGCCCTTCTGGATCTCGCACTTATGTCAGCATGTTAGTGATAGTCAACTGTACCTCATATTTATAAGATTATAGGGAAGTGGTAGAAACTTGGAACAGTGAGGGACTGGATATGGGTGATCAAAGTGAAACTTAACCCAGTTAAGATAGAAACACTCTTGTTACAAGTTGGTCCAGGGATAGGTCTATAGCCTGCACTGTCCCTGAAGATGCAGGTTTGTAGCTTGGGTACTCTTGGATCTGACCCTGCTTTTGGTTGATCAGCTTCAGCTAGCTGTATTATATTCTGGAGAAAACAGACCGGCCTATATCCATCTAAGTTTAAGTAACCTCTAGCCTGGAATACTGTAAAATATTCTCCCTAGTGTTGCGCTTGAGAAGTGTCTGGAAACTTCAACTGGTGCACAATGCCACTGGTAGATTTTCTGGTGTTGGCTAGATGGAGCGTATTACTCTGAGTATCTTTTATCAACAACGAACTGCCCATCTGTTTCTGGGCTCAATTAAAGGTGCCAGTTCTTACCTTTGAAACCCTAAATAGCTTGCGGGTTTAGGTATCTGAATGACTGCTTCTTCCCTAAGGCCCACCCTCCACTCCATGCACTCTGAGCAACAGAAGAGAGCCTGCTCCAGCTTCCGCCATTGATTCAGGAGCAGTAGATGCGCAGATGGAGCAGGGCCTTTTCAGTCATGGCCTTATCTCCAGTTTAATTTCTCTGCCAAGTCAAGACATTGCATTTTCAGACACTGACTGGTCTACATTTTCCACTTGCACCACTATGCTCACTATGTTGTTGATGCAATGGTTGTTTTGACTATTTAGGGCTGCCACATGTCTTGATTTTCCTGGACATTGCCAGGATTTCAAAGGCGGAATTGACGTCTTAAAAAAAGGTCAACAACGCTCACAGTGTCCTGGTTAATACTTTTTGAAATATGGCAACCATATTGTCATTTTATTGTTAGCCGTTTTTTTATTTTAAAAAAGGAAAGAAAGCCGAGAAACATTTAAATGGATGTATAAATAAATGCGAAACAAAAGAATTAGGGCTACCATTGTGCCCCATCCTGTAGGGGCTGCCAGTAGCCCAGAAACAGAAAGAGAAGTGAAGGGAGACCTCAGCAGAGCCAGATCTTTTCCTCTCACCTTGCCAGCATCCTTCTGCCCTGGTGCCCCTTGTTTCGCTCAAGGGGTGGAGGTGCCACTAACAGAGTGGGCGAGGCACAAAGACTCAGGGCCACCAGCTACAGCTCAGCTGCTCACATTCTGCAGTGAGAGGGAGTCTCCCTAGAGAGAATCTGGCTCAACGTGGTCCAGGGCTTGTTCCATCTTTCCCTCCTTCGTAGAGGATTTGGTTTTCATCTCTCCTAGGAATGGATTTGTTTCATTTCCCCTCTCACTGATCATATCAGGGCTTCTACCTCCAGACCCTAAATTGTAAAAACCCCATGGAAAGGGAGGTGTCACTGAAAGCACCCCTCCACCCTTAGACTGTTGCATTGGTTGAAGGCTGGATTTCCCCCTCCTAGGTGTCTTTAAAAGCAGGAGTGGCTAACCTTTTTTGGCTGAAGGCCACTGCTACCAATCCCCTGGGAGCTCTTAAGATTTAAAGGCACAGGAGCCCTCTCTGGGCATCTCTTCCGTGTCCACAGCATTCCTGCCCGAACCCTCCTCCTGTTTCCAGGCGTCATATGAAGTTTGCTGCCAGAGCAACCATTCTTTAACTTCCTGACATGACCCATCCCTTTCAATGGATAATTATACTTGGAACTGCATTCCAAATTACATTTAATTTAGAAGAGCTCCACAAAGCTCAGTCATTTCCAGCCACTTTGTTTCTTGGCTTGGAATTAAGAGCCTCCATTGCTGGGAAGCCTTGACCACAAAATGCAACCTTGTTCATTCATCACCTTGCATAAATGGACATGTGACTTAGCTTGGCTTTGTGATTCCATCTAAGAATGATATTCAATAAACTGCACCTCTCCTTTCTCTTTCTTAATTTTATCTCTATTCATCTCAGCTATTCACAACTAGACTTCCCGCATAACAAAGCTGCATAATAGCTAAGAATAGGCCTGAGCTTGTTCAGATATGTTGCATGAGGTGGTGCCAGCGCTGGCCCACTGGGGTCTCATGGGCTCTGCACCCCCCAAGCAACATTCAGAGCAGGCCCCTCCCCAACTTCGCAACAGCCTTCGATTCCCATTTCAACTGTTGAGTAAGGTTGATTTGATTCCCAGTGTTGAGCTTCCCTTCTCCCTTGATCCTGATGCAAAACTTTATCCCCTCCTTATTCCTATGTAGATCTTCACTCACCACTTTTTCCTGGGGGGAGGGGCACCATTTTGTGGTTCACCTCAGATGCCATAATGTCTTGGGCCAGTCCTGGATGGGGCACCCCTGCTGTGGTGAACCAGTGTTGGATATAACCCTGTCCCCATCTAACAGTATTCAGTCCAGCCTTACTTAAGAGTACAAGGTATGAGCTAGAAAGTCCTTGGTTCAAACGTCACCTCAGCTGCAGTCCCGCCATAGGCGCCAACTCCATAGAGCTGAGGTATCTTCACCCCCCCAATCTTGAGGGGCTGGGGTTGCACACATGGTGCCCCCCCCCCAATGTTGGGTGGAACCTGGTACCTCTGAGGCCTGCTAGGTAGCCATAGCCAAGCCATGAATCACTGACCTGTAGAAACTCCCTTCCCTACTTCAAATACTGTCATCATTGCATCTCTGCAGTCACAAGCCATTGCTTGCCTTTAAAGTTGCGCAGGAGACTATGGGCTTCTCTACATTTGAACATTATTTAGCTGTTAATCCACTTTCCCTCCATTTGAATTAGACCCAAGAAGTGCGCAAAAGATTTGCTTGTGCTGTTTTCTGGTTTTGTGCAAATCTGAGAGATCAAAGAAAACAGAAAAGCTCCACCATTCTAGAGTGCACTGAAAATAGTTACAACCTGGAAAAGAAATGCAATCATTGAGGAAGTAGTGGGCATGGGAAGGGGACAATTGAGCCACCTGCCCAAAAACGTCAAAATGCCGTGTCTGCAACTCCATATGGAGCAGTTTGGAGCCTGATTTTCCCCAACTTATTTTATTTGGGACCCCTGCCTGAAACCCTGGAAAGCTTTTTGCTGGTCAGTGTAGATAAATAATACTGAGCTTAATGAGCCATTGGCCCAATTCAGTGGAAGTCAATACCTTTTATGAATGTGTTTCTAGGGCAGGGATGGGGAATTGTTGATCTCCTATATGTTGTTGGGCTCCCAACTTCCATCAGCCCCCGCCAGTGTGTACAATGGTCAGGATGATGGGAGTTGCAGTCCAACATCTGGAAGGTCACAAACTCCCCATCTTTGCTCTAAGGAGTATTTTGCAAAGGAGCCATGAGTGGTTTCTCTGCAACAGCAGTTCTTGAATGCTACAACTAACTGCACACTTTGCAGTGATAGCATGTTGATTAACAGTGCAGGTCCTGTAAAGGAACTGAAAATAGGGTTGCCGTATTTCAAACAGTGAAAAGTTGTTGAGCAGTGTTTCTGATATGTCTGGGAAATTCCAGATGTATGGCAACCCTAAACTGAAAAGTCTTTTTCTGATGGAAGTAGGCATCTCAAACCAGGGAAATTTAGTTTTAAGTAACTAAGCACCACTGAATGTGATCTAAGGGCTGGAAGAGTGATCAGTAAATAGGATCTGGGGGGAAAGTAGCCACTGAATCCATGGAGTATGTACCCCTGGAACAGAGTAGTGGAAGAGTAGCTAGAAGGCAACAAAACAAGGGAAGCAGACAGGGATTTGAAGATAGAAAGGGCTAAAGAGGAAGGATTCAAGGAGAGGAACCTCACAGAGCAACACAAAAAATGAAGGTGGATAAAAAGCTATGAATATCTCTGTAAAGGGACTGTGAATATCTCACACCGCTTTTTCCTTTTACATCTGGGCCTACAAAGAGGGACGGGAAACAACCCAATCTATTTTAACAATTGCCTCTGATTGCCAGAATACAACAACTCAGCTAGCAAGTACAAAAATAATCTCTTTGACATAGATGGGAAGACGAAGGACAGTCAGATGTCCAAGGTCAGACATAGCAATTTTATGACAAGAAATTGTTCTGAAACTGATGGCCTCTCTCTCCACCCTATAGGCATTGAATGGATTTTAAAATAAATATTTTGCCAATAGGGATCTTTGAAAATTGTAAGTTGGTATGTGTGAAAGTAGCTACCACACATAGCTTAACCTTCACCCATTTGCCTCTTCCAGGCCTCCATGCTTTATTAGTTAGCTCCATGGACCAGCAGCTGGGAATATTTACAGCAGGACAGCATGCCCTCCAAGTGTCCTATTTTCCAGGGACAGTCCTGGAATTACGAAGTCCTCCCAGCTTCTGATTTGATCCTGGAATGTCCCCATTTCTCCCACCAGTGCCACTGAGCTCAGGGAGGAGGAGAGGCTGGAGCTGGTCCTGAGCAGTGGCAGCAGTGGCAGCTGCGAGAGAGCATCCCATGGCCACCACTGCCAGCCTCCTCCCTTGGGCAGCTTGTAGCAGCGCTGGAGAACGGACAAGGAGGATGAGAGATATTGGAGTTATGTGGTGGTGAGGAGAAGAAGAAACTAAACAGGAGACCCAAGAGATAAGGCAAAAAATAGAACAAGTGGACTGTGAGATCATGAACTGGGAGTGGTTGTGGATGACTCGATGGAGGTGGCAGAAAGTTCTGTTGGGGAGGTGTGGGAACTTCCAGCAGGGAGGAATGGGCGGCCAGCGTGAGCAATGGAGCAAGAGAGAAATAGCTCTATGGAAATGCTCTGTTTGGCTAAACTGGCGTGGGAGATCTTGGCATGGAAGAGTTTACTGAAACTGTTGACGATGCAAGTTATGTTCCCCTAGGAGGGTAACTTTGAGAAAAGTGAACTAAGCTGCCCCCCGCCGTGCCACAATGGATTAAAGTGTTCAAATATTTTGGGTGAAAAGGAAAAAGAAGAAGAGGAGGCATGATTGGATGAATTTTGACAAGAATTTTGAATCATGACTTGGCTGAGATTTCTTGGAACTGTTTTAAACAGGCTTTATAAGAAATTGGATATAGAAACTGGAGGAATGCTAATTTGGATTATTAGAAAATTATTATAAGGGTCATATTGTGCTGTCTGAGTGATTAAAATTTTAGGGCTCAGCTTGGGAATCTAGGAAATTGGCATCTTGCTGAAGGGGAAACTGGCTGGATTTTATTCTGGAGTGCATATGTTAAATATTCAGAATAGTTGTTACAGACGACTGTCAGACAGGGAGGTGGGAATTCTGTTTTCTTTTTATGTATTTTAGTATCTTTTATATCAAGATTCCTTTATTACGAATCAAGGAGGGCACACACAGGAAGGGGACAGGTGGAGGTGGGAGGTACCTGCAAGAAAGGCAGGGCAGGAAGCATCTCTCAGAGGGGGAGACTGGGCCAAGAGGGAGGCACCCAGGTGAGAACTGGGGGATCTGCCTTGCTATATGTGGACACATGATATGATATGCATAACATGCATGTGATAAACTGTCTTCTAAGTTAGTCCTTCTCTATTCTTTTCTCTTTTTCTTCCCCATGTACAATTGTGTTTCATATTTTCTTATAAACGACTTTGAGTTTTATTGTTTAAGGTTTTTTAAAAACTTTCAATAAAATTGTTATTAAAAATAGCGAGTGTGTCACAGGGGAGCTGGCAGTGGGTGTGTATGTTTAATTGTTTTTAAATTATTGTTTTTCCCTAAGTTTTTAGCTACTCTTATTTTATCTGTAAGCTACCTTGAGTCTTGTCAGGGAAGGAAGGAAGGAATGTAATAATAATAATAATAATAATAATAATAATAATAATAATAATAATAATAAATCATCCCAAATTCAACTTGTAATCTTCAATAGGTATTTCCGTTCTCTAAGTAATCCCCATTGATTTTATACCTATGGATTCTATTTTGCTGCTGTTGATGATGTTGTCCTTTCTAGCAAGGAACAAATGATGTTCCACTGCCAGAAGAAGGGCTTTAAGGGCTTGATGCAGAAGTCTTTGAAAGAAAGGCTTTTGCTGTCCTTGCAGCCTCCTTCCATTTCACTGCTAACAAGATCAGAACCAGTTGCAGTGACAATTCAAAGTCATCCCTGCCCCCTGCTTTAGTGCAACGTCCAGACCAGCAGTGGGAATCCTTCCAATAGCACAGCAATAAAATTACCAAGTAAATCCTTTTTGCTGCCTATTCAGTTTTAATGAAAAACTGGTCTGGTACCAAATCAGGCTCCTAAAGCAACAACAGTCTTGTTTCCAATTACAAGCAAAGCAAGGCCAAATTCTTGCTTCTTTGGTGGACGTTCTTGCCATGTCCTGATCACAATAATGAAAAAGTAGCAGAGCTGACCCAATTTGACCACAAGGCAAAACGGGGATGGGAAAAACTGGTAGAAATGTTCTGGAATACTTTCCTGTGGGAGTTGCCATGTTATTGATGTGCAACAATCTTTTACACAGGAGAAAAATAAGATACAGCAAAGAACATAGCAGCTAATAGATATAGATCAGCAGGTGATTTGTTGTGGCTGAAGTGTATGTTAGACAAAAGTTGTGTTGGGCCAGTAAAGGGGGGGGAGAGCAAGACCTTTTACTAGGGTTGACAAAAATACACAAATTAGTGAACACGATTTATAATATTGTTCTTGAGAACTCCTGTTTAGATGTTCAAGTGTCTCTGTGTTTGAAAATTGGAGAGAAAGAAAAACATCAAACTCGGTAGTTTATAACAGACCTGAGATAAAACCAATATATCATGTTCAGGTGACAAAATGTATGAAAATCTTAGCGGATTCGGAGTATAATCAAAGTGAGGAAGACTGTGATGAAACACAAACAGTTCAGTTTCCAGCATGTTGAGGGAGTTGGGCTACAATTATAGGCTTCCATGAGATGGTGATAAACCCATCGTTCTCTTGAGGCAAGCTGAAAGTGAGGACATGAGGAGCAACTATGTTCCATAAATTTGTAGGAAGAGATGTTGCTTTAAAATGAATGAATAAGCCTAACTACCAAACTAAACTACTCACTCCATTTCCATTTCCATCTCCTTGATGACATTGCCATCACCTATGACAGCCAGGCATAAAAGTAGGGATGTTATGTTCATTCAAGGGCACTCAAAAAAACCAGGGTCAAGGCAAGCCCAGCTCTGTTCATGTAAATCTTGCCTCTACAGCCGCCATCCCCTTCCCTGAGCCCCAAACTCAAAAACTGGAGTGGTGGCAGATGCTTTCAAGCCCCAGCAGAGCATCTTGAGTCCTCTAAGCCCATCCCAGGGTCCTTGAAGTGCCCACTGCTACCTCTGCTGCCATCGCCCCTGCCCCAAAGGTAAGTTGTTAGATTGGGGGAATGTTGGAAGAGGAGGTGGGAAAGGTGTCAGGTAAGCTGTAGCAGCTCAAACTGAGCACCTTCAAAAGATCAGCTTCTTTTGGAGCAAACTACAGAATACTCGTGAATCCCCAACATAAAGTCTTGGCTTTACCTCTTATTTCTCAGTTTGTCTTGTGCCCCATATTCTCTCTATGGTTGTCACACCAGTTCTTTCTTACAGGAAGTTAATATTGTTCAATTCCAGCAGAAATCAGGGCTCACTCTGGCTGGATCTAGACACAGCAAAAATAACACAATTCTGTTAAATGCGTTGTAAACTTCTTAAAGGGAGATCCCATTGGCAAACGACGGGACTCCACAGTGCCATCTGGTGTCACAGTGTGGTAACTCATATAAAGCGCTTTTTCTTTTCTAGGGTAGCTGAGTCCTCTGTCTCTCAGCTGTGGAGTCTGCTTCCTGCTTCTAGTTCACACATCTCTACTCCAGCTTTGACAGTTGAGGGAGGGGGCTCCCCCATTTGTCCTCCGGCAGAGAGCCATTAATTTTGTTATTTAATGACCCATGCTTAGGGGCCATTAGCAAGAAACATGTATGCCTATTCCAGCAATTGGATCCTTGTTGGATATAAGACTCAGGCATACAGCCTACCCCCACCCCACCCCCCCAAAAACACCTCAAAACAGTATGTGTACCAAAAGTATGGTCCTTCTTTTGGTTCCAGCCAGTAAAAGCCCTCCTTGAATCTAGATGAAATTTCCTCATTACACACAAGTAAATTCACATTTCCAATCACCCTACTGGTGTGATACATCTCGGCAGTATTCATGGGAAGCAAAAGGTGTTACTCTTGCACTGAGAAAGATATTTATAACTAACTTGTCAGCAGGAACAAAACTGCAAATTTGCACATTTTTGCTGTAGTTTAAGGTGTTACGGAAATTACAAATATTCTCTCATATGCCGAAACTATAAACGCTGCCAGAGACTTATCTATATTTCAGAGTGAAATTGCCATAATCTGCCTTGAGTCTTTAGGGCAGGAGGTGCTGTAAACAAAGAATTCCACTTTTAACTGCAAGGGAAGAAGAAGAAGAAGAGTTTGGATTTTGCCACACATGATAGTAGTCCAGCAGAATGTAACAGTCTCCATGCTCTCTAGTTGTCAGCATTTCCCAGTTCATGGTTAAGAAGAGCCCACACAGTTCAGTTCAAAGCATAAGGTGTGGAACAGCCTCCCATCAGATGTCAAGGAGATGAAGAACTTTTAGAAGACATCTGAAGTTGGGAACCCAGCCAAAAGGGTATAAACACACTAATATAAGAGATGCCAGTGCATTATGAACTATTCTACTAAGTACAATTCTCTGGTCGTAGAAGTAAAGCTGTTGTGATCCAAATATACAGAGTGATCCACTAGCACTTTTCCATGCTAGCTCACCATGCTTTACCAACACCACATAATGTGATACTTTCAGCTGAATGATTTATATAGGACCACCAATGGACAAGGCACTTTGCACCGTATGATGCTTTTGTTTAAAGGCTTAGGAGTTAGGGGAGCAATGGAATCAGGGGCAGGAAGGGAGAGAAGGGTGGGCATGTGCCAATGCAGTGCTTGGTGCTTGGCTTTTCTTTTGGCTGGAGATGCCAGGTTTTAATAAGCCTTACCATCATTTAACTGTCATTTAATTTTAAAGATTAATCAGTTGAGATTCTGATGTCCCCCCCCCCCCCTCTCTCTCTCTCTCTCTCTCTTTGTAGGCAATATTCAAATCAACAAGTCAAGCCAGAACCAACAGAACATGAATGGAAATATTCCATTTTCACAGACACCAGCCCCATATAATGAGCCACATACCTCAAGCATGCACCTAGCCACAGTCCTCTCGAGTGAGAGCAAGTGGCTGACAGAGCCAGCAGAAACCCCTGGCATCACATCCAGCGTCCGGAACAATGCTGACGAGCCACCCAGATCAATGTACAAAGGCACAGATCAGGGTTCCTGTGTGGAGAATGCAATCCAACATCAGGGAGCAGCAGCAGCAGACACAAGGAGGGAGAAGGCTGTGCAGCAGGGAAGGGGACAGCAAGAACAGTCAGGAAGTGCCAGGGACAGTATCAGCAGCCTGGTGCTGACAAATGGGTTACACACAGAGCCTGAGTCTGGAGAACAGAGAGATTTTGACAGCAAGGGGGAAGCTCTGACACAGACTCAAACCACTCCGAGGACTGGTGCTGCTGCTTTGGAAAAGAACACGTTGCTATTCAGCGAGACACTCAGCAATGCAGGGTTGCATCTACAGCAGGATGTTGCAGAGCTGTTTGATCCGGAGGATGGAGAAGAACAGATAAGGTAACAGAAATGTAGTCCATTCATTTGATACTCAGATTAGTGTGTATGCCTTTGAGTTTCTCCTGAAAGCTGCCTTAAGGTGGGACCTGGGTTTGGGAATGCCACTACCCAAAAAACATTTTCAAGGCTGCTGCTGGCTCAGTAGGCGCCTTCCTTTGCTGCCCCTTTTGTTCCTCCTTTCCCCAGTGTGTCAGCTTTTTATTTAAAGGACTGGTACTCCAACTTGGCGCCATCCCCTGGGGTTGTGCCCTCTGCCTTCTCCAACAGGAATTCCTAGGTAAGTAAACTTCCTTGGGTGGTGGGTGGGCTGATTCAGATTTCTCACCTAAATAGCCTGAGCCAGCCCCAGGGTTCTGTGACTGTGGTACCTCTTTGACACAGAATCCAGACACAAAGGAATTAATTATCAGAGGAGTTGTGCAGTATGTCTTGTATGTCAGAAGCTTCTTGCAGCCTTGCCCAAATGTTTCCCATTTTGGAGCCAGATTCTGTCTTCTTGGTTCTATTTATCATCCTTCTATTTATCAAAGAATTTATCCTTCTTTGAAGTTCTCATTCCACCCCTTTCTCTGCTAAAGAAGCAAACTGCTTTACTTGTTTTAAAAATTAACGCAAAAACATTTTGCCTCTTCAGCATGTCATGGAGGTGTCTAAGAAAATACCAGGCTGTTAGACATTTTCTGGTCTTAGAGAGCATCTTGTGTTGACTAGATTATTGCATAGATTATTGATCAGGTATGTTTCACTGCAAAAGCTTTCCTATATTCTGTGATTTGCATCTCTACTCTTGAAACCCAATTCACAAATTATACTATCTCTGAAAAGCATGACATTCAGTGAGTGCAACTTCTTTATTGTTGAGTGGTATGATTTCATTTCAGCTTCACTGGTGCAGAATGCAAGCTAAGTTGCAGTGATGATGACAGGGAAGATTTTGCATTCAAAGACATCAGGGACGGATTCAGTTCTACCTTTGAAAAAATTGTTGAATCTGACCTCATGAAGGGTACATACTATAGCAGTCTGGATTCCTTGGATGTGCTCTCACTGACAGATGAGACAGACAGCTGTGTTAGCTTTGAAGCTCCACTCACACCTCTTATTCAGCAAAGAACTAAGGAAAGCTCTGAACTTTTAGAACAGAAACTCCTTGCTCACGGGAAGGAAGTCCTGGAGCCCACAAGAACAGACAAGCAGGAAGACGCAATGGCCGGGGCGATAGATGGTGACTCTGGGAGCCCCCTGAAGCATTCCATCACCAGCAGCCGGTCCGAAAATGTGCTGAGCAGGGTATCTCTGAAAAACGTCCCAAATGGGTACCACATGGAGAGACCAGAAGAAGATGCCACAAGGCTTATTAATTCAATCAGGTAAAATGACCCTCTTATACTAACAGCTGTCAATAAGTTGGATATTTGCAGTTGATTAACTATGCTGTTTCAACCAATTATTCACTAATGAATCGCTTGAAAACTCAGCTTTATTTCATATTTTTGATGTTGTTGTTGCAGTATTTATAGAGCTGTAGGCTTTAATTAGTCCAGTTAGTAGATCAATCTATGAAAGTGTAAGTTTATTAATTGTTGGATGCTAAATTTGATTGAAGAGGGCGATGCATAGATTTTGTTTATTAAATTGTTATCACATTTTCATAAGTATCTTCGGAAGGCACTTGTACTGAGATTCTGAAGACATGCAAATATATTCCTAATTAATATAAGCCTAGTTAATGTATTAATTGGTTAAAGACAGATTATTAATTGTATTATTAATAATTAATTAATTAATTGCATTATTAACAAACTGAAGTGGCAATCCTATACCCACATACCTGGAAGCAAAGTCCATTAAACTTAATGGTACTTATTTCTGAATATAGGTTTGCACTTTAAATTGCATTAATTGGTCAACAACCCTAATTATTTATATATTGCCTCAGTGCTTAAGAAATCAGGAGGAAAAGGCAGCAGGCAACTAAAGGAGTTTACAGTCTTCGTTTTTACTATAGGAGAGAGAAGGAGGGAAGAGATAAATGATGGAAATATATGATCAGCGTTTCTTTCTATAGACTCCACTTCTTGTTCATTTACCTTTAGAAAATGCTCTCTGCCTTCAGGAATTCTGCTAGATGTGATATCAAATGTCTTAATTTGCACCTGACGTGCAAGTTTTTAGGGAGTTAATAATTATCTAGTTTACTGTGGGCACCGATAGTTGCCAAGATCACTACAAGCAGGGAGGACAATCGTCATCATTTTCTCCACTGCAAGATGAGCGCCACACCCCATAATCGCCTTTGACTGGACTTAACCGTCCAGGGGTCCTTTCCCTTTTCACCTTACAATGCTTAGGAAAGCCCCTTTTCTGAAGCTGCTTGTTTGCATTGGGAGGAAATCCCTCATCATCACCAGTCCACTTTGGCCAGGGGCTTCCTTTACACCCCACAGAGGGCCTGTCTTCTTTCTGCTGTCCAGAGGCAAGGAAGTCCCCAGAGCAGGGAAGTCACTGTTGCTTTCTCTCCTCATCGCCAGCCAATATAGTCAGTCTCCCACCAACCAATCCCCCCATTAGCACAATATCATTCCCTAGGTAATGTCGGGCTTGCTTTTATTAAGCCCCACTCCTTGATGCACTATGTACAAAAGAATTTTTTTAAGAGGCTTTCTTCTTGGTGACATAGGGACACCACTTCAGAATCAGGGACTATGCCATGCTATGGCAGATATATGTTTGGTCACGTAGCTCCTTGGCCAGTTCTATACAGAGGTGAGAAAGCTTGATGGGTGTGAAGTATATTGCAGATCTGGTGGGGTGGGAAGAGCAGGTCATGTCATGTTCCGTACAATTCATAGTCTAAAGTTGAAGAAATTACAACTGTAGCAATGCTGAGAGGGCAGGTGGCTTGCAGTGGCAGAAATCAGATTTTTACACCCTGCGCTTCCATGATTTGATATTTGGGGTATCTGGAGCATTTGGGGGTCTTCGTATGATTCTGTTCAGGCACATCATTGGTTTTGAAGCCAGAGGAGTTGTATATTGTGTGGGATTTGGCCCATACAATGGGTGCCTAAAACCAACAGATGATGGCTATGATTCTAGTATTAAATGATAGTAGCTACTGAATGGCAGCAAAAGTGATAACTGCAAAACATTTGTAACAACAGTTTGATTCCACTGAATAAAATAAAATAATTAAAATATGGAATATAAAATAAATTATATAAAATAGATAAAATATGGAATATTACAGTTCTATATAAGCTTATGAATGTAATCAAAATTACACAAGGAAAGAGAATTCTGGATACATCTTAAAAGGAAAGCTGTAGTTTTATTGCTACTGCAATGAGAGATATTTTTAAAATGTAAGTTGTTATGGGATTTCATGTTTTCATGTTAACTGCATTTTCTATTTTAAATGTTAATTAAAAATGTTAGTTTTCAGTAAACGACCATAAAAAGGCTATATCTTTATCTTATAGTAAAGTTAGATTGGAGTTCTTTAGGATAGGTACATTTTTTTCTTTTTTCATTTGCAAAACGCCATATATTCTAAAGGTGCTATAAGGCCAGTGCACAGTCCCAAGGCAGAAACCAGGTTAAATCCCAGATGAATGGAATAAATAAGATGTACGGAAAGGAGGACATATCTAAAAATGTGTCAAGATCAGAGCACAGGTTTCTAATCAGCCTAAAAGGGCCTTAAACATTTGGCTCTAAAGGCTGCTCCTGAACATTGTCACACTAGAATCGGTGCTCAGGTAGACAAATGCAACATGTTTTAAGACAGTTGTGTTTCTGCTCTGCCTGGAAGCGACAGCTCAGCCCGTTGCTTCTCATCTCTTTCCATGTATTTTAAGCAATCGTTTATAAAAAATATACTTGAGTGTTCCGTACTCATAGTGCATATGTTTTGTACCTGAAGGCAACCGGTTATGAGGCCAAAGTAGCATGAATCTTAACATATGTTAACAGCTGTCTTCATAATAAAACTATCCTATCAACTCATTAATCTGGAAGTCTTAATTGATGATCTTTGACTTCTTGAGAGACCACAGGAACAATGGTTACATATCATTTGAATTGTTTTGTACAGACTAAAGCTGTGCTCCTGACTTACCCAAAATCCTGGTATATTGTGAAGTGTGACCCCTGTATTCCAAACATCCTATATGTGAAATGCTGAGGTCCTCATCAGACATTTTAAGACGGGGTAGGCAACCTAAGGCCCGGGGGCCGGGTGCAGCCCATTCGCCTTCTCAATCCGGCCCGCGTATGGTCCAGGAATCAGCGTGTTTTTACATGAGTAGAATGTGTCTTTTTATTTAAAATGCACCTCTGAGTTATTTGTGGGGCATAGGAATTCATTCATCCCCCCCCCCCCAAAAAAAAATATAGTCTGGCCCACCACAAGGTCTGAGGGACGGTGGACCGGCCCACGGCTGAAAAAGGTTGCTGACCCATGTTTAAAGATAAGGCAGAAAAATCCAGTTTTGATGATCCGAACATATAACATGTAAGAAATGTAAGAAATGTAAGAAAAAATACATTTAAACCAGTGTCTGCCAATGTGGTATCCGCTTGTGGGAATACTACTCTCATATCTATTTGAGCAACTTTTCAATGTAAATTTGGGGCAAAAATATAGTACTTTGTAAAAACAACATGGTTTAATTGGTAGGGGTATTGTTGTACCTGATAGTTTCACTACCCTGTTAAGCTTTTGCTTATTTAGCTGTGTGTTGTTGTTGCTTTGTCCTTGCAGTGATGCCAGCATAAAAGATGCCCTTTCTGACTCAGACTCTGATATGGGTAGCACAGAACAACTTGACCAGGGAAGCACAGACACCCTTGTCAATGGCTGCAAGGCAGACAACGCGGCTGCCAAGAGACTGGCCAAACGCCTGTATCACCTTGAAGGTTTCAAGCACTGTGACGTAGCCCGCCAGCTGGGAAAGAAGTAAGTGCCATCATCAAAGAACCAGGATAAAACAAGTGCAGAGCCGAAGGGGAGGGGGGGTTCTTTTCATGAAAGGGGTGCCCCCCCTTTACTGTAATTTGCCACAGAGTATGAAAACGTTTGCAAAGGTCTGGAAGTGAGAAGGAAGAGAGAACATGTCCCTGCTTTTGTCGCAATTGGAGCAACTCAGTTTCCTTACCCTGATCCACTTGCACATAAAATGTGGATGGAGCTGCTCACTGAAGGAAATGCAACATGGGTGAAAAAGATCCCCATTTGATTGATCTGGATGTGCATCCTTACCCACCTTGTCCCAACTAGTCATGCCTACTAAATAGCCAATGCAGTGTGGCCAGAGTGGGAGAGAGACAGTATACTCAGAGCAGACCCACTGAAATTAATGGGCTTAACCAAGTCATGTTAAGACAGCCAGTGTGGTGGGATGGTTAGAGTATTGGACAAGGATATTGAAGAGCAGGGTTTGAATCTGCACTCAACCAGGAGGTGCAGTAGGTGATCTTGGGCCAGTCACCACCTCCTATCCTAACCTACCTCGCAGGGCTGTTGTGAGGATGCAGTCTAAACCACCTTGAGATCCTTGGAAGATGAAGGTAGTATATACATGCAATAAATTAACTAACTGAATAAATGTTCATTAGTTTCAATGGTTCTACTCTGTCAAAAAACATAGCCACCTCTGGTTGCAATGTGACATTGCCATGCTCTCTATGTGGTTTCTGAGTGGCCTTAGAAAAACTTTTTTGAAAAAATCACCCAAGCAGCAGCAGCAGACTGGAGAAACAGTGTTTGAAAAAAGTGTGGAGAAACTTTGTTGAATTTATAACATAAAAGGTTTCCCGCTAACATTTCTCCACCACCTTTATTATCTAGACAATCTTCACAGTGGAAAAAAAAGTTTAAGTTTTCCCAAATTCAGTTCCTTTGCATAGGGTTTAATTGTGTCAGGGCTCACTCAAGACTTTATCTTGGAATCTTTTCCATTTGAGGTCTTAGCGCTGGGACACATGCATACGCACCTTTTCCCTCAGCCCGGATAAAGTCAACTTCCACCAGCAGTAAACTCTGGTCAGAGATTAGAGACAGAGTGTGTCTTTCAGGGCTTTGCGAGTGACTTCAAGCCTTGCTTCAAATCAGCACCGCTCCCTCCCTCCCTCTCTCTAATATTTTATTATGTGGGGAAACTGAGCCCATGTTCCTTGATGTACTTCTGCTCTTAAGGCTTGCTGTTTGGCAAATCTCAAAAGGGTCAATAGGTCTTTTCCCCATCCCACAATATTAGCATTCACATTTAAATATATTTTGCACTCAAATCTATGTCTTGAAACTAAATGGGGCAGTTTCCCATCAGAACACTTATTTCTGAGAGAAGGGGCACCTACTAATTTAAAGTCCCAAACAGCATGAAAATAGCTTTATTACAATGTCTCCCGAAGGGCACATTGACCTCATTTGCTGAAAAAAGAGGAACCTGGTTTTCTAAGTGACAGCTTTTCCTGACATTGTGTTCCTGCTTTCCATTTTTGTTTCTAATTTAAAGTTTAAAGAGAGAAAGGAGACAAATGATGGGGAAGAGGGCTGGGGAAGCATTCCCCAGAAACAAGCAAAGGATTGATGCTTAAAAAGGAAGAGGCATATGCTAGAGATTTCAAATCTACTAGGGCCAGTTCAAGTCTTCAAATCTAAACTCCACCTTTCTATACAGCCCTTCATCTGAGGATCACAGAGTGGTTTACCATATAAAAATGCAAAAATACACAACAGGTAAACCCAATAATCCTGACAGTTTAATAGATTGTTTAAAACCAGCAGTGTGTCTTGGGCCCAGACTTAGCAGTTGGAGCAGAAGCAGTCTTCCCCGATGAGCAACCTGGCTGCTGATTCCTACACCCGCTGACGTTTCTGAACCAGCTTCAGAGGCAGTCCCACATATAACGTGTTGCAGTAATTTAATCTAGAGAGGCTACCAGAGCACAGACAACGGAAGTTAGGCTGTCCCTGTCCAGATAGGGGTGCAGCAAGGCCACCAGTTGAGGCTGATGGAAGGCAATCAGTGCCACAGAGACCACCTAAGGCTCAAGCAACAGCAAAGGATCCTGAAGGACCCCCAAGCTGCATTCCCACTCCTTCAGGTCTAGGCAACTGCCCACTGATGGTGCCATAGTCTTATTTGGATTCAGCTTCAGTTTGCTGGCTCTCTTCCAGTCCATTACCACAGCAAGGCTAGCTCATCCACTGCCTCACCTGCAGATGTAAAGGAGAAGTATTATCACCAAGCCCAATACCCTGCAATGCAGGAATCTCATCTAAAGCATCCATGATAGATGGCCATCCAACCTCTGCTTAAAAACCTCCCAGGAAGGAGAGGCCACAACCTCCCAAGAGAGACCATTCCACTGTCAAACAGCTCTTGCTGTCAGAAAGCTCTTCCTGATGTTTTGTCAGAATCTCCTTTCTTGTAACTTGGAGCTGTTAGTTCAGCTTGCTCCTTTTTGATGTGACAGCCCTTGATATATTAGAAGATGGCTATCTTATATCCTCTTAGTCTCCACTTCTCCAGGCTAAACATACCCAATTCCCTCAACCGTTCCTCATAAGGCTTAGTTTCCAGACCCTTTATTATCTTGGTCACCCTCCTCTACACACGTTCCAACTTGCCAATATCCATCTTAAATTGTGGGGCCCGAACTGGACACATTACTCCCGGTGTGGTGTGACCAAGGCAGGATAAAGGTAAAGGGACCCCTGACTGTTAGGTCCAGTCATGGCCGACTCTGGGGTTGCAGGGCTCATCTTGCTTTACTGGCTGAGGGAGCCGGCGTACAGCTTCCAGGTGATGTGGCCAGCATGGCTAAGCTGCTTTTGGCGAACCAGAGCAGTGCACGGAAACGCCATTTACCTTCCTGCCAGAGCAGTACCTATTTATCCACTTGCACTTTGAGGTGCTTTTGAACTGCTAGGTGGGCAGGATCAGGGACTGAGCAACGGGAGCTCACCCCGTTGCGGGGATTCGAACTACCAACCTTCTGATCGGCAAGCCCTAGGCTCTGTGGTTTAGACCACAGCGCCACCCGCGTCCCTTAAGACAGGATAGAGCAGTACTATACTTCTGTTGATGCAGCCTAGAATAGCATTATCTTTTTTGCAGTTGCACTAAAAAAAAAATCAATGAAATTTTCCTCAGGGGTGTCCCCACCCATTGGACCACCTGCGGTGAAACAGGAAAGTTCTGCCTCCTCACCCCAGCCTCGCTTACTGGGGTCACACAGATCTCAACAGAAGAAGCTGCAGCCACACAACCCCAGTAGACCCCAGAGCCAGTGTGGTGTAGTGTTTAAGAGCGGTGGACTCGTAATCTGGTGAACTGGGTTCACGTCTCCGCTCCTCCACATGCAGCTGCTGGGTGACCTTGGGCTAGTCACACTTCTCTGAAGTCTCTCAGCCCCACTCACCTCACAGAGTGTTTGTTGTGGGGGAGGAAGGGAAAGGAGAATGTTAGCCACTTTGAGACTCCTTTGGGTATTGATAAAGTGGGATTTCAAATCCAAACTCTTTTTCTTCCCAGTGGCAGCAGGGGCAGGTGGGGCACTCGTGGGGGCACTGCCCTGTAGGATTCTGCCATCCAAGGTGGCTGTTTCAGCCTGCCTCAGGGGTTGGCCAGTCCTGATCTCCCTGCAGACATCGGTTCCCATCATGACTTTCTCTGCTTTTCATAGTTGCTCTCTGGAAAGGGAAATACAGCAACTGAGCTAAGAAATTGCTCACGAGATGACCAAAAGATGCCAAATGACTAGATCAAGGAGAAAAGGATATCGCCTTGCTGTGTAGCGGAGACATCTCTGCTGTGCTTGTGCTTTCTGAGCCCAATTTCTTTCTGCTTTTACTGCTTGTCTGTAAACACTGCACAGTATGACTGGTAGATGAGATGGCTTGATCCAGGGTTGGCCCAAGCGCCTTCATCTGAGGGTCACAGAAGAGCTGTGTGTCATCAGAATATTGCTGACGATATACTCCAAAACTCTGGCTGACCTCACTCAGCAGTTTGATGTAGAGAGAGAACCAGTGGGGTGCTTATGTCTGGAAACAAACTCTTTAGGAAGGACAGGCAAGGCTGTCACTCGAACATCTAGGAGGTTGAGAATTCCAAAAAGGGCAGACTGTTCCACAGAAAAATGTATTGTGACTGGAGATGCCAGCCCCACCCTGCCTAGGAATGTACTCTTGTCCTCCTGACCGTAATCCCCATGGTGGTCTTGAGAGAGCTGGCCTGGATAGCCCATTATGTTATATGAATAAATATCCTAGGAGAATTATTGTTCCAGCATTTATGCTGTTTCAGAAAGGCAATATGAAAATTTAATAACTCAAAGGAATGGAAATGTTTTTTCTTTGGGAAGGTATGTTTTTTAAAAGACTTTTAGTTACTTTTATTCTTACTCCTTTTGGAATACTAGAGCTGCGGCAGGAGTTAACAAACATGATTTCAAGTATACATAAGATGTGAATTGGAGTTTCATGTAAAAACACACTCCCATCAATCACCATGTTTTCTTTTTGTTCTTGTTTGCTTGGCATAGCCTGGGGAACAGTGGTCAAGATGCTTTGATTGTTCACAGGCATTTAGCATGGCAACAAATGACTCACTTTTACTCTCATCTCTATCACTTACTGGTAAATCCCACATTCACCAGCAATGCTGGGAAGTTGTGGAAATTAATGTGCTTTTGTTACATATATTGCTTCTCCATATGAATTGTGTATATAAATGCATTTGTTAAAAGCAACAGTGATGGGACACCTTAAATACTAAAACGTAAGCTTTCATAAGCTGTCATAGACAACAGTCTACCAGGTAGACAGAAAGACAACAGTCTATCAGTGCCATAAGAATCTGTTCTTTTTGGTGCAAGACCTACCCACCTGAAAATTCATTTATTGCAACAAATCGATGCTGGTAGATATGTGCAAAGAGCAATCTGGATGTGTGCGAATTTCAACCTGCACCAGTGAGTGGCGCCAGAAATGAGAACAAAATCTGGTAATTTACCCAGGCAAGCTTGTTGTGAGAGTTACCATTATTTTCTGAAATTTCCCACTGCATTCCTGAAAATGCTAAAAATGATTGGTAAATGCCAACATTTATCAAATATCCAACATACGTAAGCTGAATGAGGAAGCCTTCAAAGGCTAACAACATAAATCTTGGAGTGCAGCCTGTCATTGCAACAAAATATTCCATATCCTTGCTTACCACATCAGCTCCAGTTCTTTGGTCTGTATAAAGCCTTCATTGCTAGCAGTTCTCCTGGCTAGCTCCCAAGTCCTGACAGTTCGTTTAATAACTGCTGTTCACCGGTCACTGAGAATTCTAGTGTCTGCTTCATTAATACAATCATGAAGCAAACATTAAAAGGGGGAAGGACGTCCAAGTCACACAATGAGTAAAAAATACATACATTTACATAGTGAACTTGGAGCATGGATATTTTTCAGTCCAGTGGGGTGGCTTGGCTTTGCAGTTGAAAACCAATGGGACTGGAAAGAACTCATATTTGGCTGGATCAATTTCACTACAGATGGAGGATGTGCTGGGAAAAGTATCTAATGTAGGAACACAAACCCATGTTCAGTAGATTGTGGAATTAGATTCTGTGGTCAAGAGTATGCAGAAATAGACTGACTGTGGCCTCTTTAATTACAGTAATGAATTTAGCAAACTGGTAGCAGAAGAATATCTCCGTTTCTTTGACTTCACTGGACTGACCTTGGATAAAGCACTCAGGTGAGCTGCAAGGGCAGGGATCTCAAATGCGTGAGTTAGAGGTAAGGCCCCACACTATCCATTTCTGTTACCATCATTTAATTTCAGACATCTCAGGAGTCTAACAAAAATCAAGCACTTTCAACTTGATTGCATGTCTCTTATGTCTGGATTCCTCTTTATTTACAAATACTGCCTTTAAATAGGTTAGTTTTATCAGCCGCATTTTGGGTCATCAGATAAAGGGCAGGCGACTGGCTGGCGGGCCGAGTGTAGCAATATCACAGCTTCATATTGTGGTGCTTTTCACTTATATCTACAGGCAGGGTGCTTTGAGTTTTGTATGAAGGCTGGGAAGTGGGAAAGGGTTGTTGGATCAACAGAAGTCCCAGCGCTGGCTCATATGTTGCCTCAATGAAATAGCGATCAAAGCTGAAGATTAGCATTGCCTTTTTTGTTACCTTTCTGTTCCCTTTGACGATCCTTAGGGCTTTATGAAACATTATGAGCAAATATGTGTGATGATAGCCTGATAGCTCTTTCAAAAGAGAAGTGATTTCTCACAGAAGTTCCAAATGATGTATGTTTGCCAGTAGAGGGTAGTTCCAGCAGGACAGGAGGGGTAGGAATACATTTCTCCATTAGAAAAAGCCCTTCACGAAGCAGCTCCCCCCCCCCCATAAAAAGACATCTGGTTTCAGTATACATGATTCTCCACAACATTCAGTCAGATTCCGTTTCAGACTTCTAGTCCTTTCATTTAGGACACCCAGCCTGTTTAGCCAGAGTACATTTCTTCTCAGTCTCTATTCCCATCTGTTTCTGTCTGCTGTGCATTGCACTTCTCCCTTCTTCCTCCTGCTAGGTGCTGGGCTTGGTCCAAATGGTTACTTTCTGTATATTTGGATGTCATCTAATACAAGCATACATTTCCCCACTGAAAAAGCAGGTCAGACTGTTTCTATATCTGGGAGAGCATTTCCCTTCTTAGCTTCTAAATATTTTCAAAATTGCTGTGTTGAACTGCCAAATGAGACTGCCTGGAAGCTTCAGCTACACTCAGTGCAACCCCACACCACCTGAAGAATTAAAGCTACTGGGAGCACATCACGCCTGTACTATGATGTCTGCATTGGCTCCTTGTTCTCTTCCAGATACAATTCCAGAAGGTGGCTTTAAACTACATGGCTCTGAAGACCTTAGCTCCAACGTACTTTGGAGACATCTCCACTCGCACATCTGAGATTAGGAGCTTGTTTTTACAGTTTGTGCAACAGATGAAGAGAGCAAGAACATGAAGAGAGACTTTCTCTCACTAGAGAGTACACTTGGGAGTATAAACCCAAGGATCTTCCAGATGTGTTGTAAGACTTTTTGGGTCATAGGAACATATGGTTACCAGGTTGTTTGCCCATTTAGACAGTTCTCGTCCTGAGACCTGTGGGTATAGGGTGGTGTACAAATTTAATAAATAATAATAAAAATAGTAAAACTCTGAGTGCTTGTCCACGCTTCTGCTTGTTCAGCACCTCCCCCCATCCCCACCCAGAGAAAGCCACACTGTCCAGCTGAATTAAGGCAAATGTCAATCAAGTTTTCCACAGATGGACGTTTGTTACAATTCAGCGGTAACAGAGGGTTTTCCTGGGGAAAGCAGCGGGGCAAACAGAAGACCGCTTGGACAGAAAGCACAGGACAAGTGGAAAACCTCTTGGACCCGTGCTTTCTAGGCAAGGGATAAGCAAGGTGTGGGCGAGCACTGACTGGCAGCCATAGTTCTCCAAATCCTCAGCCTGTGTTCTTTCCCATTATGTGCAATCAGATCCTTTAAAATGTAGGTGCAGATTGAACTGGGCCTTCAGCACACAAAGCATGTGCTGTGGCCCCTCCCTGGGTCTCAGGCTGGCAAACAGAAGGAATTTTAATTATATTTTTATAACATAGAAACATTTCCCCCCTGTTTTGCTGGAAACTTCATGCCTTTGGTGTCCACCTCAACTCCTCAGGGTTGCACAGGCTATAAAACTAATTATTTAAGGTTACGAAGGCACACAAAATGGGAAGCAGTGAGAAGAGTTGTGCTGCTTGTTATAAGTGGCATTCCAGGTTTAATCCATGGCACTCACATAACCAGAGCCCACAGTCCTTCTGGATTGCAATAGAAATGTTCAGGCAGAAGCAGAGATGGACAGATGGGTCTGGTTCTTCTCAATTTCACATTTGCTCATTCATAAATTTATTCTATTTGTGGATTAATCAGCATTTTAAAAATAAAATCTGCATAACATTTTGTACTTAAATAATATTTTATTTATCAATGCACACATTTCTAAATGTATTTTATCTGAATATATGCATTTGTAATGCATTCTGTAATGCAATGAACTGTATCAAAATATGAAGTTTTCCCCTTTTCACATGTTAGTCCAGGAGTTGTGAATCAAGTCAGATAGATTCATTCATTCATTCACCTAACAAGATTTATATACTGTTTGTAATAAAACCACCAGGTAGTT
Source organism: Podarcis tiliguerta (assembly GCF_965153285.1). NCBI lineage: Eukaryota > Metazoa > Chordata > Lepidosauria > Squamata > Lacertidae > Podarcis > Podarcis tiliguerta. The sequence continues at coordinate 85,519,012 of NC_139540.1, read as the reverse complement.
TACAAAAAGAATAAAACTTTTAAGGCATCAATAAAGGACCACTAAAAACATTCAAAAGATAATTCAAATCACTGGAAAGCTAAAATAAGATCAACACATGTGAACTTTCTCCACGTCTGGGTAGTCAGACGCAGTCCCTAGGCAGGGGCAGACCCACTGTAGCCCTGTGCCCCAAATCCCCATTGTGCAGAGCTGCTCCCACAGGGCACCATGGTTAATGACGCCGAAAGCCTCAGTCCTGTGCCTTTTTTCATCCCGAGCCAGGTATGGTGTTGGCATGCTCAGCTACGTGGAGATTTAACATTTATAATGAATAGTATAACAATAAATAGTAAACTGTGACTTTAGAAGTCCCAGAGCCACATCCATTTTAGGTATCTCACAGCCTATGGTCAGCACCTTTTGGTCTCCTTTCGATTTATTTGCTAACTTTCTTACCTTTCCATGTCTAGAACATTCCTAAAAGCCTTCCCCTTGATGGGAGAGACACAGGAACGGGAACGTGTCCTCATCCATTTCTCACACCGATATTGCCAATGCAATCCAGAAGAGAGCACGTCAGAAGGTAACACCACCTTATGTTCAGAACTGGGCCTTTTTGCCCCACATAACGCCTTGCCAAAGCTAGCTTTTTGAGAGGCTTGCCAGTGAAATCTTCTTTAAAAGTTAACAGGAAACATGCAGAGTTTGGCAGAATGAGCAGAAGGGCTCCCAAAAACAGAATAACTTGGCTCCCCGCATTTTGAAATAATTCAGTGCATTAAATGCACATTACTATCTAAAGAAGAGTCGCCCCTCCATCAATAAGAGCCTAAAATTATCTAACTGCACCACAGGAGAATACTAATACTGGACTGGCCTATTTAGGATCTTTGTACATATTCCTGAGAGCAGCACTTTGAACCTTTGAAATGAGCTTTATAATGGTAAGTTTTGCTTTTTAAGCAAACTGAAAGGAAAGACTAGACGGTTTCCTGGAATAATGCCACCTGCTTAATAACTGCATTTAGTTCAAACAGCTAAATAGTTATTAGGATGAAAAGTAAGTGGGAGTGAGGCTGTTGTGGAAGTAGAACAATATCTTAATTTGGAGCCAAATGAAGCTGACCTTCTCAAATTTTGTTCTTGGCTTTTTGAATGTTCCCCTGCCTTGTGAGGGCAAGGACCACAATATGATGAATATATCTAGTTGTTAGTGCAATTTAGAAAGAGGCTAAATTACCGTACTTGCATCTTCCAGATGGAATCCACACACTCACTTGTGCCCTGATGCTGCTCAACACAGACCTGCACGGCCATGTAAGTATTTTCAGAAGAGGACATACATTGCGCTCTTGCTCTCCAGGTAGATTTGTTGCTATCTGGAAAATGCCTTTGAAAACTGATGTCATGGCAGTAGTAGACAATTTCAGGGAAGGGCATTCAGTTCTGTGCTCTATATGCAGCACAAATGCTGCCTAAGCAACATACCCCTCAACTGTCCTACATCCCAGAATTACAGAAGCCATCCCTGCTTCTGACTGGATCCTGACAAGAGTGTGGACCCAAAAGACAATCATCCCGATTTTCCTCTGCGATATGCAGCAATGGAAGCCTCTTCCTTCAAGTCTCATCCATCAGGGATTGTGTAGGGCAAACTAAGATAAGCGTGTATAAGAGTATATTTTCAGAATAAATTGAGATATATGATGAAGACTCCTATTAGATTCCTTCAAAAATGTCACTTTCCTGTCAGGTCTAGTCTGGATTAACCTTCAATTGTTCACCTATTACTCAGTCCATGACTGATCTCAGACGCTGCTCCAAGACTGCCTAGAATCTGTGTAAATGAGAGATACAAGTAATTTGATCGCAAGCCTATTGGAGGCATCACCAACCCGAGACCTCATACAGCACTATCATGATGTTAAACAGCATGAGAGGCAACTTGCTACATTCACATCCGACCCGTCCTTCCAAAGGAGCCAGGACAGACCCTTGTTGCATTCCACGTGCCAGTATTGGTGTGTGGGTGTCATAAGGCCCATGGAATATACGTGCTGAAAGAAAATGCTTACATGACTGGAAGAATTAGTTCTTTCTTAAAATTCAAATGAGTGAAGTGGCTAATAATATACTAGGCAAAGGCACATACCCAAGAAGTATTTATGTTTGTGATTTGCTTAATTAGATAAATGTGCACCCAGCTGCATTCTTCTGATTGCTGCATTGCTGATTGCTTAGAAAATAACACTGCAACTTACACTGATTCGGACAGTAGCACTCATCCTTTTAGGTTGAAGTGCTGTAGCTCCATGGTAGGTCCAAGCTTTGTTTGTCCAAGGTACAATGCCTAACAACTACTGAGAAAGCTGTCTGCAGCTGTGGAAAGGAGCTGCCAGTCAGCATAGTGAGTTAGGTACGCCAGTTAAGCATGTTTAAAGTTATAAAGCTCAAGGTCAAGGACCCCTGACAGTTAAGTCCAGTCGCAGACGACTCTGGGGTTGCAGCGTTCATCTCGCTTTACAGGCCGTGGGAGCCGGCGTTTGTCCACAGGCAGTTTTTCTGGGTCATGTGCGCAACACTTCTGGTGCAACGGAAACCCAAAACCAGAGCAGCGTACGGAAATGCCATTTACCTTCCCACTGGAATGGTACCTTTTTATCTACTTGCACTTTGACATGCTTTCGAACTGCTAGGTTGGCAGGAGCAGGGACCGAGCAACGGGAGCTCACCCCGTTGCGGGGATTCGAACCGCCCCTTCCCACTGGAATGGTACCTTTTTATCTACTTGCACTTTGATATGCTTTCGAACTGCTAGGTTGGCAGGAGCAGGGACCGAGCAACGGGAGCTCACCCCGTTGCGGGGATTCGAACCGCCAGCCTTCTGATTGGCAAGCCCAAGAGGCTCTGTGGTTTAGAGCACAGTGCCACCCGCGACCCCTTATTTAAAGTTAAGCACATTTAAAGGGAACATTTACACTGTTGTTTGACAAGACGAACAGGCTCCGGTTAACCCAAACCAGTTGCATGCTTGTCTCTGTTTTCTGTCTCTAAGGCCCACTTTTTACAAGCAGCAGAGGCCTTTTGACACAACTTTCCATGAATACACTAACTGCATGGAGGAGAGTGAGGAGGGATTGTACCAAAGGAATGCATGAAAAGGACCTGGGTGGCACGGGGAACTGATTTCTCCACTGTTCCACTTCAGAAGTGAGCAAGGGGCTCAAGTAACAACATGCTTCCCCGCGCAACAATTTACCTGCAAATAGAAATGTCACGGAGAGCTGCTTCTTGGACCATTCATCTCTCTGACATGCCTGTTTCCTGTGCGCAGATTTTATTTTCTGTCTGTGGAGGGACATTCAGTCATGTAAATCTGCAACTCCAGAGAGAACTAAAATGGTTTAGTAGCCAAAGAGGTTTACCTGCTGCTTGTGAGAACCAGGCCTAAGTTGCCACTGAGAAAGGAGGAGGAGAATTGGGCAGGAAATTAAATTTCAAAGTCCCAAATTCTTCTGTAGGTGAAATGATCTGGTAAATACGGCAAGTTCAGCGAGGATAAGTATTTGGAAGGCATCTCAGAGCTGTAAACCCTCAATGGCTGTGGTGACATTAATCTCTTCTTCCTCTCTCCTCCTTTCTCTTTCTCTTCTGCTCCGGGATCCTCTTATTATTGCTCTTTAACCCTTTCTCAGGTGGTAAGTGCAGTCGTTACAATTCGCACTACATTTCTGTACATGTTGGGCGCTTGGAATTGTAAAATATATGTGTTAATAAGGAAAGCAACACCTACCAAAGTGGTGCACTTTTAAAAAAGGAAATGTGTGTAATGTGCATGTCTTCCCAACTTTGTTAAGAAATAAATTGACTTCCTTTCATGATTGTTGGGAGAAACAATCCACAAGCGCTGGTTTGCACATAAACCTAAGTCAGTCTTTCCTTTCCCCCCTTCCAGCTTGGAAAGGGAGGAGCCGGGTGGGCACAATGGGAGCAGCACGCACCAAGATGCCCTCTCTTCCACAGCGGACCATAGTTTGGCTTACTGTGATGTGCAAACTGGGTCTCCAAGTCTCATGATTGTTCCCATGCCACTCTCAGCAACATCCTCTTCTTTGAATCCATTGATTAGGAAGTTTTGCATTTTAATAGGCTAATTTTTCATAACGATGCCCCTGCCCTAGCAAGAGCTGTGATATTAGTATTGTAGATAAATCGCACAACCTTGCTCAACCAAAAAGCTATGGGACCAGGGACCGTGCCATTGTGTCAGATGTGGCAAGGAGAGGAGAATCTGGCTTTGACAATTATTCCACTCTGAACAGCATAATTCAGAACTGATAGGTTGAACCTACGCAAGGCACCCTTTGACTCAGTGTGTGTGTGTGTGTGTGTGTGTGTGTGTATATATATATATATATATATATTCTGTTTTTCTTATCAGGTGCCCCACAATGCAACTCCAGTGTCACACATTAACACACACATTTCAAACAGGTTTCCTGGAAAGAAAAAGCCAGTGAGATGACAATGGGGAAACAATTCCCCAGTTTCTACCCCCCCCCCTGCAAAAAAAGGGGGGGAAGCGCTGCAGCAAGACTGGCGACCATAGCCCAGCCTGGGTGTCCGCAGCAGAGTGCCTTATTCATTTCATTTCACATTCATAGGCAAACACTGATAACCTGGTTCAGTCAAAGCCTGGCAGTTTATGCAAAGAAAACATTCCACTTTCTTTCTTTGGCACTGCTCTACTTTGGGCTACAAAGAAAGAGGACATTTGACATATGTTTACTTCATTTATCTCCATATGTATATATATATATATTGCCTGTAGCATTAAAAACTTATGGGGGAAATAAATTCTTCTGCATTGCAGAATATTGGGAAAAAGATGTCCTGCCAACAGTTTACAGCAAATCTGGACAGGCTGAATGATGGGAAGGATTTTGCAAAGGATCTGTTGAAGGTAATCCTATATCTAGTAAAGGAAAGTGGGGGAGAAATGGGGTGTGGTGTCATTGCAGGAAATTCCAAGTGTCTGTGGCTGAAGTTCCATTATGCTAAGGTGCTGAACATGCATGCAATAAGAATGAATTTGGGGGGAGGGGACCCTAGCCTCTGCTCCACAATCTATGCTGTGATTATTTTCACTTTCATTCTTAGAGATGCTCTTCCAGTGGCGTAGCGTGGGTTGTCAGCACCCGGGGCAAGGCAAGTAATTTGCGCCCCCCCCCCACTGCACTGTCCCTCCCCCAGATAGTCCCTCGCTCTCTCTCCACACCGCACCGCACGCCTGGCACCCTCCCCTCCACAGTGGGCGGCGACCCGGTGGCTCGAATCGGATTCGCACAGCCAGCACTGCAGTGAGAGAGAGTGAGTGAGCCAGGTAGGGGCAGAGAGCTGTGAGTGCGAGCGCTCCCCCCCCCAGATGTTGCGCCCGGTGCAGCCGGCCCCCCCTGCACCCCCCACGCTACGCCACTGTGCTCTTCTATATGTCATGATCAGAAAGTAAACACATGTGGTTCCACCTCCATGAGGCTGCCCCACTTCAGATTGCAGCTGTGGGGTGGCACAATTGAATGCCAAAATTCTCTGCCTTTGGAAAGCTAACATGAAAGTGGGAAAGATTAAAGCCCAGGCTTCTGTGTCTGATGTACTAATCGTCTTCAAAGATGAAGCGTTGCTTATATGAGAGAATTTGAACAGGCAGTTCCCTGGCCCTTCCAGATATTGCTGCACTCCAAATCCCACCATCCCTGACCACTAGCCATGCTGGCTGAGGCAGACAGGGCGGCCGGCAGGTAGCCCCAAAGCAGATGTAGCCCTAGGGCTGTGAAAGGTTCCCTAGTTCTGTGATGGGTCCTGTTTGCAGGAGTCTGGCTGGCCAGTGCGGGAAGAGGATTCCGGACTAGCTGGGCCTTTGGTCTAATCCAGCAACACTCTCCTTATGCTATTACTTACAAGTTTTGCAAATGCCTCCAGGTGTGACCAAGCCAAGAAGAAACAACAACTATTCCTTTATTGTTCAAATAATTTAATTAAAAATTAAGATGGACAAGCTCATTTCCTATGATCAGTCAGGGATAGAATATAGCTATGACGACATTTCACCATTATAGGCAGATTTAATAGTGGTTGATATGGGCACCGTCCACAGATGGGAATCATTTTATGAGAACCAACTAAGAGCTGACTTTTGTGTTCTTGTTGCAGGCACTGTATAACTCAATAAAAAATGAAAAGCTAGAATGGGCTATGTAAGTATGTTTTTAAGTGTTTTATAATATGCCTTTGTAAAAAGGATTAATGTGTCTTAGAATTTGTCCAAGGCAGAAAACAGTTTCAGTAATCGACATCTTGAATGGTATCAGGTAGGCAGTAGAAGAGGTTGTGAGAGGCACCGCCATCTACAGGGAATGCATACTGGAGCAAAGAGCTCATCTTTGGAGCAGCTTCCTTTGCTGAATGGGAAGGTCAGGGGGGTTCAAAGAAGCAGGCAACTTTGGCAGGGGAGCTGAATCAGTGGGTTGAATCCAGTTTGCCTACAGCACGACACCCTTGACTAAGGTCACCAGATTTTTTCAAAGGGACGCTTTCTGTTTAAAGAGAGGGAAAAAAGTTACAGTCATACCTCAGGTTAAAGACGCTTCAGGTTGAGCGTTTTCAGGTTGCGTTCCGCGGCGACCCAGAAGTAATGGAATGGGTTACTTCCGGGTTTCGCCACTCGTGCATGCGCAGACACTCAAAATGACATCACGCGCATGCACAGAAGCAGCGAATTAGGACACACAGACGTGGGTTGCCTTCTGCTCAGGATGTGAATGGGGCTCTGGAACGGATCCCATTCGCATCCAGAGGTATCACTGTATTTTTTTAAAAGTTTTTTTTTTTTTTTTTAAAGAAGTAATATCCTCTCTTCTGTGGTCTCCTCTGTCGCGTGGCCTTAATCTGGGCCCCAGGCTGCTCTCTTGGAGCACTAGCCGCCGTGGAGTAGGCTTGGATTGGACCTGGGCTCGGCCACATGTCCTTGCCCTCCTGGTGCTCTCCTACCTCTCCTCTTCAGTGGTGGTGGTAGCGGCTTAGCAAGGTTGGGGCTCCCCTCTTTTTTCTCCTTCCTCCTTCTCTCTCTTCCTTCTCCTTTCCTCCTTCTCCCTGCATCAGCTCCGGGGTTTTCCTGGCCCCGGAGCACTGCCTGAGAGTTGACAGGGTGGCTGGGTGCTCTTGTGCCCTGCTCAATTTGGGTCATGGGGCAGGGGTCAGCGGTTCCCTCAGTTGGCGCACTGGGTGTCCCGGTTCCCCCTCGGCAGTGGCAGTCTCAGCAGCCTGGAGCCAGCCTGGTAGCGCAGTTGGTTCTGGCTGGCTTCAGGAGCTGCTCGCTGCCATGGCATCTACCATTTTGCCTCACCGGAAGTCCCCATATGATGTGTCTTGTGCCATTGAACCAATCATGCAACATTCAGTCCCTACTATTAAATCTACAATACTTAAAATATAAATCCGGGGACATTAAGTGAAATCCGGGGACGGATTTTGTCTGGGGACAGATTTGTAAATCCAGGGACTGTCCCCGGGAAAGGGGACATCTGGTAACCTTGCCCTTGACTATTTGTGACACGAGGAGCTTCAGGGCAAAGAGGAAGTTGGCTAAACTGGAGTCCCTTCTGTGAGTGGAAGGAGCCTTTCCATTTGCAGAACTGACACCCTGGATCCAGCCCCTTGTATTTTGGGCCACAGAAATCCACCCCACATGTCGGCTGTTAGCACAATGCAGATGCAAGGAGCTGTACTTTTTTTTTAATTCACTCACATACAATATCATTTTAACCTGCTCTGATCTGCTATTATATTTAGGGGCTTATTGCTTCATTTGTTGACATTTTTAATGATTTCGTGTCCCACTGGTCTTTCTGCAATGGGTTGCTGCTTGCACTGTACCAGCTGTTTTGGGTTCTGCATGCTCTTTACATCTGCCCACTAAAATCAGTTCACACTGTATTGTGCAGAAATTAAAGGGAGCATCTGAAGAAGCAGCTCATCTTATTTCTGAAACATTGCAGTGGAAGCCTAGCCATCACTTGCACAAGGGTAGCCAATGTGACGCCCTTCAGAGGTTGTGTACTACAACTCCCATGATCTCTGACCATTGACCATGCTGACTGGGGCTGATGGAGATTAGAGTCCAAAATATTTGAAGGGCACCATCTTAGCACCCCTGCACTAGCAGAACTGAGTTGTTGTTTTTCGGGGGGGGGGGGTTGCTAGCAATTTCCTCCCTGCACTCCTATTGACCTTTTCAGCTATGTTTTCAATGACAGTATCTCCAAGGACCATCCGAAGTGTCCTGCAGAGAGTCTACACTATGGGTACCACCATCTTCAATCACATGTAACTCTGTACTGAATGAAGAGTCACAGGCCCACAAGCACTTAAGATGGTGGCTTCCATCGTGTGAGCATTCTAGGGAACAACGTGAATCTCCCTCCGGTTGTCCTTCTGCTATGGCAGCTGCTCTTGATGCAGTGCTGCAAAGGCAAGCAGTGGGTTTTTCCTGTATGCAAACTGCTGATCCCTCCAGGACAGCATCCTTTATAAGCACTCTTCTGGAGGTCATTGCTGAGGACAAAAGTCAAATGGAGTATTTGGGAAACGTTTGCACAAAACTAATAGAAAAACTTGTTTTGAGTAATCCGAGTACAATTTACTTAATCATTCTCCCTCAACCAAAATGAGTATTTCAAAGAAAAATAAAATTTACTGACTATTCAGTTCACATTCTCTGTTTGATTAGATTTAAATGCAAGGGTGAATTAATAGAGTCTGGCATGTAGAATGTATTTTTAAAACCTTAAAAGCCCATTTCAGAGCTGGATTTCCCCCTCCTCTCCAGCAATGCAATATATGGGATTGCACCTTCTCTGCCTCAGAATCATTTCTCTGCTGTGAGATGATTTGCTTTGCATGCTGGGAACAAAAAGCAGGAGATGGGGGTTATTGTTTATGTTTGAGGTGGGGTGGGGTGGGGGGCAGGGAAAGGGGAGCAAATAATGAACAAGATGTTGAAGAAATGCAGGTTGTTGGAACAATCTTGCTTGGTCCCTATCCCACTCCCCACCCCCACCCCTGCCACCTCATTTTAAAGGACTGCTTGAGTACAGTTGTGGAGAAGGATACTGCAAAGTGTTTTTTATTTCCTTCTGGAAGTGCCAAATATCGTGAAGATATGGCACTCACATTGTTTTGGAGGGGGACGCACCGCATATCATATTTAGTTAGATTACAGTCATTATCTAACCGGCTGGTTGTAACAGCCACTCAAACGGCAGCAGGGACATTTGCCACAGGACGAAAATGGGTCAATCAGCAATCTGACTAGAAAAAAAGTCATCTATATATAGCCTTAGTATTACATCACAGGGATTTGTGTGCAGCTTTTACATAATGATCTTTTAAGGCAAAATCAAGTTCTAGTCGTTTTAATAGCATCGAAAGCAGGCCTGCACAATTTAGGACTAGGGTTGCCAACTCTTAAAATGAGACTATTCTGACAGATTTGTGGGGCCAGAAGTTGAGGGAATTTAGCACAACAACCTGAATTCACCAACTGTAAAACAAGAAACATCAGCTGGCAGGGGGCATGGCTTTGCTCCTTGGTTTTAATGAGGCTGTCCCAAATTTCCGAACAAACTGGACCACACCCCAACCCAATGGCCAGCACCCGTATTTCTGACCCATCAAATGAACAGCCATCCACCAGCCAGGTATGGCAGCCCACCAGGAGTTTAATAAACACATTATTGCCTGCGACTGTAAAATGGGGTATATGATCATTCTCCTTGCCAGCCTAATAGATGGGTCGGTAGGTCACAACAATTTGTACAGGTTGCGTCTAAAAAAAGCTTAAATTTGCTTGTTGCCTGGTTTTCTGAGGAAATACATGCCCAGCTAATGACATTTTTCAGGAAGGTTTTGCAGGTTTTTGTAGTTTCAAGTATTCAGAGCACTAGAGAAAGGTGTTGTGTTTTTTTGGTGGGATCGTCAAAATATAGTCTTTTGCTAAAGTCAGTTTTACTTCAGAGAGAGAGAGTGGCAGTACACATCTCACTAAAACATTAATTTAAAAGATCCACTGGAGGGAGCTAGCTGTCTATCTCCATTTGGCTGTGTGTAAAACACTAGCATTTGGGGGAACTGTTATATAAGTGAGTTCAAAGAAAGTGCACCTGAGCATCTGGTTAAATAAATAAATGCATGCAGGAAGGAAGGAGGAGGAGAAACACCATTCAAAAATACCCAAGGCAGGTGACGAACTCATTAGCCTTGAAAGACAGGTATATGATTTCCAGAACTGACACCCTTTGGTGTAAACTGATGATAAAATAGGACGCTATCTAGGACATTTCAACATCTAAGCAGAGAGATTTCCCAGCAGATGGTAGAGCTACCTTCATGCTCTGGTTATCTCTCTGCTGTCAGATACGCTTTTCTGCCAGATAGTACACAATATGTGCATTAGCCATAAGATATACTTCTGTTGCAGCGCTTTCTCTTGAGGAGGCTGCTGCTGTTCGTCTCAGCAGCTAAGGAGCACAGACATGGAAGAGGCCAGCAAACCCTCCTCCACACAACCTTACTGTTCCTGAATCTTTGTAGAACAGTGTGAATGCAACCCCACTTCTCCAAGTGATAAAAAGTTGCAGAGAGGAATTGAGCCAGACTGAGCACTACATTTTTAAATAGAGATGTGCAAGCCCCCTCCAACTTACCTTGAAAATTAATTGGGATTTCTCAAAATCTTTCCTGTTTGCTTTATAATCCTTGTTAGATTTCTGTTTTGTTTTTAGTTTTGGATAGAAACACTCAAAATTACTCTCCCTTTCCCACCAGTCCCTCTGTCATAAGGGCAAAAAAACCCCTCCCTCTCAGGGTAGGGGTGGGGGAGGGGAGGATTAAAGAATGATGATGATGAAGATGATGATGATGATAATAATGTTTTACAAAGCATTTCTTTATCTGACAAGACACCTGAAATGAGCCCTGATTGTTTTGCTCATCCTTTTAATTGAAACCCAAGTGAAACCCATGTTTGTCTAAAGAGAACCTGCACCTGCAGATTAAAGACACAGTCTAAGTATTTAGTAATCTTTTGATGGCTAAATATTTTCATCATCATTATTATTATTATTATTATTATTATTATTATTATTACTACTACTACAGTTTGGTCTCCCTAGTGATTCCTAGTCACATCGGCTCAACAAGAAATGTGAAATTCGATAGAAACCACAGTTTCACTGAGAGATAGCTACTTTGAATACAACCCCCTGGTCATGTCCCCACTGACATGGTGAGGGCTTACCAAGGGCTGCTTTCTGAGGTTGTGCCCAGAAAAGCAAAGCCATTGTTGGGGAGCAAAACCCCACCACCATGGGGCAGATTCTTGCCTCAAGGGACCCATGGAGATGGTTGGCTTTTGCCCCCTAGCAGTACTTTTTCTGGAGGGACGCGGGTGGGTTAAACCACAGAGCCTAGGGCTTGCCGATAAGAAGGTCGGCGGTTCGAATCCCCGCGACAGGGTGAGCGCCCATTGTTCGATCCCAGCTCCTGCCAACCTACCAGTTCGAAAGCACATCAAAGTGCTAGTAGATAAACAGGCACTGCTTCAGCGGGAAGGTAAACGACGTTTCTGTGCGCTGCTCTGGTTCGCCAGAAGCGGCTTAGTCATGCTGGCCACATGACCCGGAAGCTGTACGCCGGCTTCCTCGGCCAATAAAGCGAGATGAGCGCCGCAACCCCAGAGTCAGTCACAACTGGACCTAATGGTCAGGGGTCTCTTTACCTTTACTAATACTTTTTCTGGGTGTAGTTTTGGATTGCAGCTGATGTGCAAACAGATGGAGAACATTTGTCCTGTCTCCTAAGAGTCAGGAGTCATTTCCCAAGTTGTTGTTGTTGTTAATTTCCTGCCCATTTTAGGGTGCCCCAGCCACTCTGGGCAGCTTCCAACAAATTACAACAACAACAACTTATTTATACCCCACCCATCTGGCTGGGTTTCCCCAGCCACTCTCGGAGGCTCCCCACAGAATATTAAAAATACCGTATTGGCCCGAATATAAGACGCACCCACAAATAAGCCACACCTTTAAAATTCAAGGCTTATTTGCAGGTGCAGCCCCCTCCTGGCACTACCACCCTGAACAGGGTTCAGGGGGGTGGCTGGGGCTCGGTTCCGAGGACACTGCACGCCCGCCTCCCAACACTACTGCCTCCCGGCACTCCTGGCACTACCACCCCAAGCTGGGGGAGGACTGGGAGTGGCAGGCAGGCTGTGCGCCATTGACCTGCACTCCCGGGCTGCTTTGCTGACGGCCTTCCCCCCTTCCTCCTTCCTTACGGCGGCTTGGGGGAGGGTTGGAGACGCGGTTGGGACGGGCGCCGTTGTCCCGCACCCCCAACAGCCCTCGTGGGCAGCTGTTTCAGCAGCAATACTATAAGGTTGCAAATATAAGCCGCACTTTAACTTTTCACAATTGGAATTTGGGGGGAAAGTGTGGCTTATATCCAGGCCAATACAGTACGATAAAACATCAAACATAAAAAAATTCTCCAAACAGGGTACCAACAGTAACACACCACACTTCCCTCTCCACGGCTGCCTTCAGATGCCTTCTAAATGTCAGATAGTTGTTATTATTCCTTGACTTCTGATAGGGTCCTCTGCCTGGTTCCCTGTAACCTCACTTCTCACAATGAGGGAACTGCCAGAAGGCCATTGGAGCTGGACCTCAGTGTCTGAATGATGGGGGTAGAGATACTCCTTTAGACATAAGTGATGACTTCAGAGCAACAGCCATTAATGACAATAGAGGCTTCTCTCCCCCCCCCCTTCCAAACACACACTGCTTCCTGCCCACCCACCCACCCATTTTCAAAGGGACCCCCCCATCTCAGTCTTAGTTTGCTTAACTTCTCTATTTCGCTTTATTTCCAAGTGATGAAGATGAGCTCAGAAAGTCTTTGTCAGAACTGGTGGATGATAAATTTGGTGCCAGCACAAAGAAAATGGCAAGGATAGTTGATGGCAGCAATCCGTTCCTGGATGTCCCCCAGGCCCAGAATGCTGTAACCTACAAGCATGGCATCCTCACTCGGAAAACCCACGCGGACATGGATGGGAAGAGAAGTACGTATTTAAGGGGCTCCAGCGACAAGGGCGAGCGCCGCAGAGTGGCAGAGACGCTTGTTGAAATGGTTGTGCTCAAGGAGAGAGTCTGGCTTTCCACTGATGCACGCATGGGCTACAACAAGGAAGCATGGGATGCATCACCCTTCATATTTTCCAGGGTTGTTTTAGCTACTGGTGATAGCATGGGAGTCCCTTCTCCATGGCTTCTCCTTGCACCACACTGGTAACTTTGGGATTTGTTTGTATGGTTCCTTGCAATGTAAATGCTGCTCTCTCTGAATGAGACAATGCTTAGGTGGAAGCAATTACTGGAATTCCTCACCACCATTCCTGGAGTAGCATGGGAAGAAGCCATAGGAAAGTGACTCTCACACCATTGCTGGGTGTGAAATAAACAGGTCCTTATGCGCATAAACAGGCCACAAATGAACTAATGGGAAGACCTTTGCCAAGGCTGATGATGGCAGTTTTCCTTAAAATGCCTCATGTTTCTGCAGCGATTTGTGTGTGTGTGTGTTTTTTTAAAAAGCATTATATTTCTTCAGCATTTTAGCATGGATTTTTGCTTTAACCAATGTATTTTTATGCAGTTTGACACTTTTGCAAGCAATTTCTCCTAATATAATGCATTTTTATGTTATTTACACTATGTTTGCTTTTATGCATGCTTTTGCCTAATTTTCATTTTCCTAAACACGGGTGGTTGGGGGAACTGCACCACAAAAGTCTGCCAAGTGTGTTTTGTTCTCTCACGTTGTTTCAGAAAGTGCAAATATATTAAATTCCGTTTTAAATGTGAACTAGATTAAGTTTCTCTCCCATTTCTATTGATAATCACTTCACTGTATTACCCCCCTCGCCCCATCATAATTGCAGTCTTTTGTGGATTAGTTCAAAAATTGTATTTCTGTGGATCTGCTGTGATGTCTCATATTGACGCTGTAATCAACAGAATTATATGTTTTTCAGCTCCCAGAGGAAGAAGAGGGTGGAAGAAGTTTTATGCTGTTCTTAAAGGAACCATCTTGTATTTGCAAAAGGTATGTTTAATACTCTGAGAGTTCTGTAAGATCCTACCAAGTTAACTCTCTACAGTGCGAGGATTTTTGCTTAAAACAAACACCATAAATAATGAATTCAGCATATATTGGAGTAGACTGAGGGCCCCATCTAGCCCAGCATCCTGTTTTGCAAGATTATGAGCCAGATACTTGTGACCATAAAGGGTGGGTGAAGGTGGGCTGTGGCAAAAAACAAAGTGGGCACAGCGTGCTGTGAAGGGTTCCCCCACTTCGGTTCTGCTCATATTCTTGAGAGCTCTCTGATGCCTCCTGTTCCATTCCAAGAGAAAAGGTCTCCTTGGTGAAGGGGGAGACAGGCCAGGTCGTGGGGAAGCCTCTGAGAAGATGGAGTAGCTTGCCAGGTCTGTCTTCCTTTCCAGAAGAAAGTTAAGCGAGTGGCGCTACCAGGCAGTAGCACTGGCAATATCTCTTGCCCTTGGGGATCCTGGGGAATTTGCATGGAGAGCGTCGCTCACTTCTCAAATGGAGGGGGGGGGGCAGTAGGCTGTTCCCATCTTTGATGGAGCCCTATGGCACTTGCTACCTTGACCCTATTTTCTAAGGTAAGCCTTTTTCCCTTTGTGGGGGGGGGGGGGTGAGATAGCAGATGTCATAGGAAAATGGACCCTTCAAAAAGTGTTTCTTTTGAAGTTTTTGTGCACTTAAAATGACGAATTAAAGGACGCAGCTGATTTTCAGGGAGGGCTCCAGGCTGATCACTCATCTTCAGCAGAGCAGCCATTTTTTCTCTTCTTCTTTGCTCTCTACCACTTCCTTCCAGCAACCCGACGGTTGCTGCCACTTGCAAGCCTGCTCAGGCCCCTGTATCCCCCTGCTTGAGTGCTGCGAGGTATCTTTTCTGAAGGTTAGGCTGGAACCTTGCAAAACTGGTGCTTCAGCACTGAAGAGGCAAAGCCCACATCCTTCAGAGAACTGAAAGGAAATCTCACCCAAATGGGGA
Source organism: Podarcis tiliguerta (assembly GCF_965153285.1). Classification (NCBI taxonomy): domain Eukaryota; kingdom Metazoa; phylum Chordata; class Lepidosauria; order Squamata; family Lacertidae; genus Podarcis; species Podarcis tiliguerta. The sequence continues at coordinate 85,503,825 of NC_139540.1, read as the reverse complement.
GAGGCTGTTGTCATTCATGTGTGTCGTGCTTGCTTTAAAAGATTTGACATATGCTTTCAGTCTTAAGTGTCACAATATTTAATTTAAACTCCCGTCACAGCAGAGGAGAGATGACTTTTAAAAGAGATTAAAATAATCATTAGCAAAAAAGTTTTAATTGATTCAGGCATTTTGGGAAAACGACACTACTATTGATGCCTTCGGCACCATACAGTAGGTCCCTGTGAGACTTACACAATTATATTCCTCAGTTAGCAAATGCTGGCAAAATGCAACATCCCTGCAACAAAGTACTTCCTGAAGGAAAAATATCTGCCCTCCACACAACACGTCTAATTGCCATGAGTCATGTGATTTGGATGATGAGTCGGACATGCTTTGCATGGTACACACAAAGAAGATGTCTGCTGCCGTAGGTGTATGAGGCAGCCTCTTCCCCCCCATACAGTGCAAGTCAGCACATCATTCCCCCATCTCACGATGACTCAGAGGCTCTTGGGACCAGAGTTTTCAAAGTGCACACATGCAATTCACACTTCTTAGATGCTTCAAGCAGCTTTTATCACTTTAAAGGATATTGGGGAGCAGGGGATAAAAGCACCACAGTTGTTGCTAATACATACACACACTATTGCAGAAATGGGACAGAACAAATTTCATCTGAGGCATTGAGAGGGAGACTATCCCCTGCTACCCCCCATTATCTCCAATTTGAGGGGGGGCTTTGGAGAGCTCAGGGGAGCGACTCTACAAGTTCACAGCTGGAAATGGAAACCCCACTATATAAAATTAAAGTCTGTACAATTTCATAACAGCACATTTATGAACAACCTGAAAACAAAGATAGCTGGAAAAAAACCAACTGAACACTTTTCACATATGAGTTAAATATGTTTTTACAAATACTACTGCAGATAAAAAGTAGATCCACTCTTTTAGAGGTTCGCATAAACATTAATCACTCATGGTAGATGGGATTTCTTTTAAAAACAGCCCAAATTGATATTACATTTATAGTTAATAAGAATTCTCTGCAGAAGCCAGCATACCTATTATATCTTAAGCTACATTATTAGCTATTGTAATTAATTATTATTAGAACATTGCAGAAACCATAACTCATATTTTATATTAACCCATCTTTCATTATATTTAATAAATTTTTTGCAATCTAATCAAGCTATTGTCTTGTCTTTCTTCTCCTTCCCAAAAATCCAAGGAAATGTGTTAGCCATTGCTGCAAAGTCCAACAATTTATCAACCTATTCTTTAATTTCGGGTGGTACTGATTATCTCTATGTTTTTGCAAACATATAAAGGACTAAAATATAAGAGTCTAATACTTTATTATTCTGCCCTACAGAATTTCATAGAATAGCTTAGAATCCTTATCAAGTGATTTAAAAAATCCTCCACTATTTCTTTGACACCATCACACATTTCCACCATGTGGAAAACATCACTTATGACTGGGAAATGCTTTCAACTGTTTCTGCTTTAATTTTGCCTGGACTCATGCTTTTCTCCCCATTTCTCAGAGATTACTGTGGAAGGGACCCTCTGGTTGGCCTTCAGAGAGGTCAAGTGTCAGTTTTCTCTAGCAGTGCTTAACAACCATCTATTAATATGACAGTGTGTATTTCTACAAGTAATTCCACACTCTGTGTGTGTACTACACTTTCTTTCCAGAAGCCTGGCAAAAACTTTGCAGTGGGAGTTCCTCTTAATGGCATAATGACAATTATTCATCTGATGGTTGGTTGGCTTTAATTGTTTTCTATTTAGCATAATTTCCTTGATCTATGTACTGAGTATTACAGATATATTTCTGTCCTTCAATGCACAGATAAGACACCTCAAACTTTAGGCATGACCACAAAGACTTCCAGGACTTCTCTGAACGGACAACCTGTTTGATGAAATGTAAGTTATCAGCAAATTGTATCTGAGAATCACCATATAAATGGGCTGCTTGTGTACATGCATGTTGTAAGTGTATATGTATTTCAGAAAATGTATGGATGCCAGCTGGCTGTGCCATGTTTGATCTTTTCTATTATTCTTTCTGCCTTAGGTGTAATCACCAATAATAGGAGGACAAGAAATGTCTATGTGTCATCACCACCAGAAGCATCCCTTGCCATCCCTTGAGGCATACAGCATGCACTGCCCACCTGCTAAAAGATGCCCAACACCACCCACATATCATTATGGATGTGTGGGCCCAGAAAAAGGCAGATTGAGAAGAACACTAGCATAGAATCATAGAGTTGGAAGAGACCACAAGGACCATCGAGTCCAACCCCCTGCCAAGCAGGAAACACCATCAGAGCACTCCTGACATATGGTTGTCAAGCCTCTGCTTAAAGACCTCCAAAGAAGGAGACTCCACCACACTCCTTGGCAGCAAATTCCACTGTTGAACAGCTCTTACTGTCAGGAAGTTCTTCCTAATGTTTAGGTGGAATCTTCTTTCTTGTAGTTTGGATCCATTGCTCCGTGTCCGCTTCTCTGGAGCAGCAGAAAACAACCTTTCTCCCTCCTCTATATGACATCCTTTTATATATTTGAACATGGCTATCATATCACCCCTTAACCTCCTCTTCTCCAGGCTAAACATGCCCAGCTCCCTTAGCTGTTCCTCATAAGGCATCGTTTCCAGGCCTTTGACCATTTTGGTTGCACTCCTCTGGCATGATGAGCTCCATCTGCCAGGAGTTCACCAACTGCATCAAACAACCGTACAAGAGTACAAGGCTATGTGGACTGGACTTCTGAATATTAGTGGAGCTATGCACGATTGAGGACAGGAGCTGAGGGGTCTAAGGAAAGCTTTTGTGGGGGAGAACCCATGTAAGAAGCTGCCACAACCACCACGAGGGAAATGGCTGGCGTTGGCGAAGAGCCCATGCAGAGCGAGAGAGGGTCATGGATCAGTGCACGAGGGGTTGGCCATGTGTCAGGGCCAGGCGAGAGACCCCTGGAAGACGACAGAGGAGGAGAAGAGCAAGTGTGTGCGTGGACACAGGCACTGATGCCAATGGCACTAGGGGGTGTCAAACAGGAGAGCTGCGTCACAAAAGCTGCTTCCATTTGTATAGAGCACAATTGTTCACTGGTCTGTAACAATAAAGTTTATTGAAGGAAAAGGATTTGTCCTGTGTGGTGCACATTTCAGTGAAGTCATACTGCTAACTCTTGGCTAACAGAGAATTTGTGTATTGCTGGCACTGATGCAACTGGCTGCTCATGTGTCGGGCAAAACGTTGATCATCGTGTCTACTAAATCCGCAGTACACAGCCACCTGCGTTTTCTCTCTGCAACACCACATTGATTTTATATAACAACATGGGTCCCGACCCCAGCGCTCTTCACTTGCCTAAATACACCACACACTTAAATACTACAACCTGTATCATGCTTCATGTTTCTAATAGAATGATGCAACTCAAGATGCAACATAGCACAAACTTTATTCTAGAACAATAATTCGCAGAGCAGTGCTAACAAACTCATGCCACTCACGGTTCTTTGAATCAAAGCCACTGTTCCTTCTACCCTTTCCCCTGAGACTAATATTGCCAACTAGTGGGTGGCATTTGATTAATCTCTTCTGTCTTTTATTTTCTTCATTTGAGATGTGTATGTGTGTGTGTTTAAGGAGACACTGGATAAACACCTGCCTGGAACAGTTTTGAAAAGTCCCTTCCAGCATGATTCTATCTGAGTTGCTATTACTGTTATCTCTCTTCTCCTTCACAGGATGAATACAAACCTGACAAAGATCTTTCTGAAGTAGATCTAAAGAATGCTATCCGGATTCACCATGCCTTAGCCACAAAAGCCTCCGATTATAGCAAAAAATCCAATGTGCTGAAGCTGAAGACTGCAGACTGGAGAGTGTTCCTCTTCCAAGCGCCGTAAGTGTTCCAACAGAACCCATGAGGGATTACTCTTGTCCTTTCACCTGGCCAAGTGCAGATTGCCCAGCCATTCTCCACACCATGGGGGACGTTACGAAAGTCCTCATCTCAAGGGGGCTTATTCATAAGTACCTTGTCACATTGTGTTTCTTATTAAAGACAGAATTAGAAAACAGGACATCACTGCTTAGTTGGCATTATAGCTCCTTATTACCTGAAGGAACATGTCTCTGTTTTACTGCAGAAGCTAAGCAGGTATGGCCTTGTAAGGTTCTGGGGAAACTGTGTAAGGTACTGAGTTCTTTGGAATAATAAGAGATGGGTGTGATCTATCTCTTTCTCTCCCTTTCTCAAATATGCGTCTCCCACCCTCCAATAGTGAAAGATCTGACCACCTCCAAATAAGCCCCCCCCCCCCCGTGTACTATTGGCTGTGGAAGGGCTCTCTTGGTTTTGCCTCTGTATTCTAAGACCCATGGCCAACTATTTTGCATACGGCTATGGCAATTGCCTTCAGAAGACGCAAGCAGTCTATATCCCTATTCTGAGGCCTCCTGCAGACGTGGCTACTTAACTGGCACTAGCAACTGTCCACCAAGCATTCCACTAACCACATAAACCAAGAGATGATTGATTCTGGGTGAAGGTTCTTGTCTGGTTTACATCTCTATGACATGGTTAGATGAAACAGGGGAGGGTTGGACCCCGGCACACCTGTGCCCAGGATTGTTCCTTGGTGCAGAAACAGGGGTGGGGAACCGAGGGAAAAGCTTATGCCATTGTAAACATGTTAATCTTTAAGATACCACAAGACTTTTGTGTGGCACCTTATTTCATGCATTCCTTCTGGGGAGAAGGGGGGCCCCTATTTTGGAAACTGCACCTGGGCTTCCAACCCCCTTAATTTACCTTAAATTCACAAAGTGGATGCAGAGAAGACCCTCTTCCTGCTGGTCATGTAATGGATTCCCACAGGAAGCGGGTTGACCAGAGAACCTCCTCTGCTACAATTAAAGTGGGTAGGCAGGTCTATATTGAATCAGGCATTCTTTCAGATAATCTGGTCTCAGACTGTTTGGATCTCAAGTCATTAGCAAAGGCTTCAATACACACCCAGCAGTTCAGAGAGGCTACTTAGTGGGAAGAGAAATGTATTGAGTCTCCCTTCACTTTTATCATATTGGCAAGTGTGTTCTCTGTCTCTCTCCCGCCCCACTTCTGACACATCCTGCCTCTCCTACTCTTGTGTGTAATGGTCCTCTTCCTTCAATCCTGCCTGGTCTCCATAGAAGCAAAGGAGAAATGCTGTCCTGGATTCTGAGAATAAACTTGGTGGCTGCCATTTTTTCTGCCCCTGCATTTCCAGCTGCTATTTGCTCCATGAAAAAATTCTGCCGTCCTCTCTTGCCATCTTCAACAACCAAGCTCTGTCAGGTAAAAGGAAAAAGGGAAAAGCGTGTGTATGTACATATATGGCAGAAAGCCAGCCAACTGAGTGCTGAATGTATGCATAAGTCTTCATCTTGGCCCATTTTTTCTTAATTTCTTCACGACATTAGCACAGTCATTGAGGATCACACACACTAATGGTGGTAGAATGAAGCAAGATTGCAATCTGGGATAAAACAAGCTGCCTGCCCTCTGTCCATGCCCTTCCTGACCTGTCTGCCACATTTGTCCACTCTTGTTAAAGGGAAGAGGCATGTGGTGTCATTCTTGCTTCCGCTCCAAGTCCTCCAAAATGGCTCCCCAAGAGGGAGACAGGACCTTCCCACAGCTACCCTTTCACCCTTAGAGTGATGCCCTTGTGGCAACTTTGACTTTAGGGTCACCTTGCTAGTGGTGATAGACCACCCATCACATTCCACCATGTTTGTTTATGTTATTTCTTTATTTAAATATTCATTCTAAATCCATATCTAGTATTTCCAAAAATATTTCTGCAGCATTAAGGTGGCATACAATCAACACAATTAAAAATACAACACAACACAATCTAAAATGAGCAGAAGAAAGAATCCAGTTTGAGAGATCACCCAGAAACCAGCTAAGCCCAAGGGCTTTGTTGAAATAAAAGTTCTTGCCTCACAGAGCAGGCAAGGTAGAACCCCTGGGGCAGGGACTTCCAGAGTCCAGAAACCACTGCAGAGAGGTCCATCTGATATGTACTCACTAACTGAATATCCTTGCTGGTGGCAGGATATAGAAAAGCCTGAGGACCTGGGTGGGCAGGCAGCCTCCACTACAATGATCCAAACCATTCAGGGCTTCAAAGGTAACAACGGTCACTTTGAATTGTGCTGGAAACAGACATATGAAGTCAATGTAATGATGTGGTCACATGAGCAGTTTGCATCTGGTCATTCTTCAAAGGCAGTTCCATGTGAGAATCCAATTGTAACATTTTAACGAAGGCACGTGTGACTCTGGCCAGGTCCGTTCCAACTATATGTCTCCAGAAAAAGTGCAAAGTCTGAATTCTGGTAAATCCCTTTGTATTTGTATACATGCTTATTTCTGAAGAACTCGACTCAGTCTCTCTTCCTCCTCACCTTCCAGGAGGAGCAGCTGCAGTCTCATGAGAATAAAATGAGGCAAGTTGCAGATGAGTTAACAGAGCATAAACTACACCCGGCAGTGAAAGGCCTCAAGTCCAAAGAGGCTGAAGAATATCGCCTGAAAGAGCATTACTTAATATTTGAGGTGAGGCTTTCCAGGTGACAAATGATCTGTGGGACGAAGATAGGGTAAACCTGGAGAGAATGACTGGGGAAGCATGGCTGAGCTCATAATCTCTTTCTGCTTAAAGACTTTTAGGGAGCAGTCCAACCAGACAGCAAGAGGGAGAACTGGAAGCAAATGAGTCACCATTTCCAGTGTCCCGCAGGGCTCATGACACCAGGGCTGAAGTAGAATTGCAGGGTCACATATACATTCCTAGGGACTTTCCATCATTCTACCCACTGGAAACAATGGGTGAGAAATGCACCCTGTCGGCTTGCATAGTCTCCCCGCTGGTTTGGGGGCGTGTTGGAGGACTAGATAGGTCCCTGCCAAACCCTTGTCAGGCTCTACAAATATCTGAGCTCCAGCATCAGTGAAGCAATGGGAACAGAAGGTTTTGCAGTGGTGGTGGTGGGGAACCCACTTGGGCCAGATCTTCCTCTCTGAGGTCTGACTTCCTCTTTCCGCCCTCAGATGGGGCATGAGCAATACCCGATGGTGCCTGGGATGCTCTCCCAAGGAACATATTTTTGTAGGACCTAAACATGGTTCCCTAGTGCAGAAATGAAGCACACGAAGCAAACCTCTAAGCATCTCTCTCTCTCAGGGCTTACAATATCTTCCCGGCAGTCAAAAGACTCAGTTCCCTGTGTAATTGTCCTGATTAGACTTAATTGCATGTCTCCCAAGTAGCTTTATACCTGTAAAACACTATAAATAAGGTTCTTTGTTGATATGAGTATAGGATGTTTAGGAAGGTCCTCAAACTGTTGAGATAAACAAAGTTATTATCCACCTGAAGTGAGGCATTCAGGGCATAGCGCCTGCCCATGTGATTTCTGCACAATGCACGAGCTCAAGGTGTTATCTGCTGAAGTTGTATTTTACTGAGTTTTCTGAACTTCTGCTGTTCTTTGTTTTTGGCTTGTCCAAAAGAGGTACACCTTCTCTGTCCTCACAGAATTCATTGGCCAGGAGCCCAAGTGCATGCAATAATGCTTGAGGAATTAAGTATTTGTGCATTCCAAGATGAAGGGGTCTGATCCACCCTTCCTGGACTAATCCTGGCATGGATCCAGACTTAGCTCCCCTTCAAAAGCTCAGTTCAAAAATGTACCAAAATGTATTTCAAAATGCATGTTTTGATAGAAAATATGCACATAAGAGTAAGTCCACTAATGGAAGCTCAAGCTGGAAGCCATTTCCCCCATCACTAGTCCTTCCATACCATCGAAGAAGCTAGCATGTGTTGGAAAACGCACTGCAATTCCTCCTGCGCATGATGGGACATGCTGTGTCCTTGCTCTCAGGGAGTTGCTGTGGCAGAAACCAGGGCTGGTAGGTGTAAAAGGAAGAAGAAAGGGGAACAGGGAAAAGAGAGAACTCTTAAACCACCTCCTAATTACTTAACTTTTTTTAAAAAAAGAATTAAATTTATGTGGATTTTTAAAGAAGTTTCCCTAAAATTATTCAGATAAATGTGGGGTGGAGCAGATTTATATGCCAATTCGTGTGATGTAATGAACCAGATTGGGGTCCTGTAGTTGCTCCCTTACTGACCGCTTACCTGTCCTTGAAGCAAACACATCCTTCTGGTCACAAAGAGGAACCCCCAGCACTTGTCTCTCTGTCCATTGTTCTGGTCATTCCTGACTTTCTTTCTCAGGCTTTTTGGTCTGTTTCATTGTCCTTCACAGAAAAGCCGCTATGAGACATACATCAATCTTCTGTGTGCGAAGATAAAGGCCGGGACAGATGATCTGGAAAAAATAGAAGCCAACCTCTTCACAAAGGAAGCTGAAGACATTTCCTTGAGGAAGACTTACTCCAGCCCTTCCATTAGCCAAGGGCAGTTGCCTGTGGTGAACAGCAAAGCAGAGAAAGACATGACAGACCAGAACACGTCAGGTAACCAATAGGTTAAAGTAACCAGAAAGTGGTATCTTGTCCTCCTCAACTGAAACTTATGAGCACAATAGTTTCTTGGGTGTGCATTAAGTACATAATGCAAATACGACAGCAGAAAGAATTCAAAGAAGCTTCTCTTCTGGTGCTTAAGTATTCCAGGATCATAGACTGTCCGCACTGGTTATCACTGTTGACATTTCCCTTTACTGTGCATGCAATAAATGGACAGGTTTTCCATACAAGGATTGGGATGTTCTTTTGCCAGCTGTGTTTCCTTGTAAACAGCTGGATTTTACACTGAGCAACTGCTGCAGTGCTGTAGCAACATGGAGACACGACCAAATCTGTTCCTTTAACTACTACCAGTGGTGCTGCAGTGCCACAGTCCTTACAATATACAGGTCAAGAAATACTAGGACAGCAGATAAACAGAATCAATGGGCAGCATTTCTACAGGTAACTGGGTGAACAGTGTACATGTAAAATCAAATGCTGTCACCAGAACTCAATGAGTGGCCCATGTATTGCAATAACTACATTATCTGCTCTACTGCCAAAATGTACGTACAGTTTTAAAACTTGGTGTCAAATATATAACCTTGTAAAGGTAAGAGTGCCCAAAACATGGACAGGAAGAAAATAACTTTGCTATACAGGGATCTTAGCAGTGCTAAGTAACGTTTTGAACATTTAGTAGCTTAATGGACCTTTCTTTTTCTCTTCTGTAACTGAATCCCAGCTGGCTGTGCTGCCGTGCAGGCTCTGCTCTTGCCGTGCACTCGGCCACCGTAAATAGGGAATTCTCTCTTGCTTCTTCTTCTCCCGTGCCCCATCCCTTCTGCTTCTGCTTCATGGGCATCCAGGCAACTGCAAGCTAGGCGACATGCGTGGGGAGGGTGGGGGACCGAGCTGCTCATCACAGATAGCTGTACATATTCCATTTTGCTGTAAGCATAAATATACTCGCTCAATGGGATGTTGTGCTTCTGTTCCTTTCTTGCTGTGGTAGAAGTGGCTCCGCTGCGTTTTCAAGGCCTTCAGCACTTTATTTACTGATTGACTCATTTTCATCTTCTTTTCTAGACATGCTCACAGTTAATCAAGTTCCAGTTTTAAAGGATCTTGTGGCTGCTAATTACAGTAATTTACAGTTTCTATTTTTGCAGCTTTTTAAGATGAAGATAATAAAGAGATTTGTTTGGATTCTCACAGCTTTTGAGAATTTATAAATTATTGAGTTTCCATGTTTCGTACCACTGGGGAAGCCACCATCCTGTTTTGCCACCCCCTTTTTAAATCTCTTTGTTTTTGTACAGTTTGATAGTTTTATTTGAAATGATAAACCACGAATCATGTACAAATGATGATGAACCTGTTAATAAAATGGATTAATCCAAAGCTCTGTCTGGTCCTCTTTCTGATGACTTTCAACAACTCAGCAGAAACGATACCCACACATATAGAGAGATTATCCACAGTGGAGGAAGCTGCGCATTTATTTCTTTCGGGTGGGCTGAGGAACCCCAGCCCAAAAAGAGTCACCTGGATTGTTCCTTTCCGTTTAGCCTGCAAAGAGATGTGGATTGTTGAAACAGTTTTCTGGGTATTTCATCTCCACTTCAGAGTTTAGAAAGAACAACAGGCTGGTGCAAGTTACAAATATGTACAAGAGCACTATCATATACCCTCCTCCCATAAGTAAAGGTAAAGGTACCCCTGCCCGTAAGGGCCAGTCTTGACAGACTCTAGGGTTGTGCGACCATCTCACTCAAGAGGCCGGGGGCCAGCGCTGTCCGGAGACACTTCCGGGTCACGTGGCCAGCGTGACATCGCTGCTCAGGTGAGCCAGAGCCGCACACGGAAACGCCGTTTACCTTCCCGCTAGTAAGCGGTCCCTATTTATCTACTTGCACCCGAGAGTGCTTTCGAACTGCTAGGTTGGCAGGTGCTGGGACCGAACAACGGGAGCGCACCCCGCCGCGGGGATTCGAACCACCGACCTTTCGATCGGCAAGCCCTAGGTGCTGCGGCTTTAACCCACAGCACCACCCGAGGCCCCTTACCCTCCTCCCATAGCAGGTAACAAATGATTATTACTATTATTACTTAGGGTTAGGGTTGGGAAGACCCTCCAACTTTAGTTTTCTTACCCAAATTCTCAGGCTCCCAAGATAGCACAAACTCAGATTCCATCTCGTCATGACCTTGACCACTGAATTCCCACTTTTCCCTGACTACCATCACATGCATGTCCCCATTTCTTCCTTCTTAGATTCTTTATTATTGTTGTTGTTGTTTAGTCGTTTAGTTGTGTCCGACACTTCGTGACCCCATGGACCAGAGCATGCCAGGCACTCCTGTCCTCCACTGCCTCCCACAGTTTGGTTAGTAGTAGTAGTAGTAGTAGCAGCAGCAGCAGCAGTAGTAGTAGTAGCAGCAGCAGCAGCAGCAGTAGTAGTAGTAGTAGTAGTAGTAGTAGTTGTTGTTGTTGTTGTTGTTGTTGTTGTTATTATTATTATTTATTAATGCCCCGCCCATCTGGTTGGGCTTCCCCAACCATTCTGGGCGGCTTCCAACAAAATTTTAAAATACAGTAATGCATAAAACATTAAAAGCTTCCCTAAACAGGGCTGCCTTCAGCTGTCTTCTAAAAGTCTGGTAGTTGTTCTCTTTGACATCTGGTGGGAGGGCGTTCCACAGGGCGGGTGCCACCACCGAGAAGGCCCTCTGTCTGGTTCCTTGTAACTTGGCTTCTCGCAGTGAGGGAACCACCAGAAGGCCCTCGGAGCTGGACCTCAGTGTCCGGGCAGAACAATGGGGGTGGAGACGCTCCTTCAGGTATACTGGACCGAGGCCGTTTAGGGCTTTAAATGTCAGCACCAACACTTTGAATTGTGCTCGGAAACGTACTGGGAGCCAATGTAAGTCTTTCAAGATTGGTGTTATGTGGTCTCGGCGGCTGCTCTCAGTCACCAGTCTAGCTGCCACATTCTGGGTTAGTTGTAGTTTCCGGGTCACCTTCAAAGGTAGCCCCACATAGAGCACATTGCAGTAGTTCAAGCGAGAGATAACCAGAGCATGCACCACTCTGGAGAGACAGATAGGGTCTCAGCCTGCATACCAGGTGAAGCTGCTAAACAGCTGCCCTGGACACAGAATTAACCTGCGCCTCCATGGACAGCTGCGAGTCCAAAATGCACCCTCTTTTCCTACCCTCTCTTCCATCCTGGGAAAAAGGTGTGCTTTCTTGGTCTTGGCTAGCTGCAGGGCCCTGGAAAGTCATCTTACTGCAAGCCCTTTTCCCCAGACTTCCTGGCACCAAGGAAACTGGAGCTCTTTCACACACCCAGCTAGGCACCCACAAGTGTACACCTGCTGAGCCAGTGGGACAAGCCAATTACATTGCTCCCCCAGAGCACCCAAAGGGGGAAAAACCCACAATTGCAGGAACAAACAATTATCTGGGCATCTCACACATCATGTCAGAGATGTGAAAAGAGATAGAATGAAAATGTCTGCTAGCCATTTAGGGGCTGTCTGGCTGAAGCTACAACCATGTGCAAGTTTGCCCAATAACTCTGCTAAGCTATTCACCCCCACCCCTTCCCTTTGTTCTGATGGAGGCACTAGGCTTCCTGAGAAATGTGAGGATGGAGGGAGAGTGGTGGAGGAAAAACAAGGAGTGGGGGGGGGGATTAACTGATTTGCCCACCCCCTCATTGCTCATGAGACTTGGTGATCTGTTAGTTATGTTCTCTCTATAAAAGGCAACAGCCATATCTTAATGTGACTCCAACAAACTCAGAATGGATGATGAGGATGAAAAGCTGGGACTATTCAGGCCTTCCTCCCACAATGGCTAATGTCACAAGTAACAACAACAACAAAACTTGGCGAACATTCATAAACTGCCCCCCCCAAACCGGGAAATACTGTATTTTTCTGTGTATAAGATGCTCCCATGCGTAAGACAACCTCTATTTTTTGAGTCCCAAATTAGGAAATAAATATTTTGAACACCAAACAGAACAACTTTGACATTTTATTAAATATTCAAAACACTTGTATATTTAGTACCGTATATTTAAACATCAAACAGTGAGGCAAGCTGTGTAATGGCAGCTGCCCCTGTCAGCTCAGTATAACTCCACATTAGCTGCAGCCCCAGCTCTCCCGCCTGTGTGTTGCACTTTTGTCCCAGTATTTACGGTATATGCCGTATTTATTCCACGAGCACGGCAGATGCAAAAGCTGTGACTGCCAGAGCTGCCTGAGTGAGTGTGCTTGGGGAATGGATGTCTGGGTAGCCAGGGGGCGGCTGAGGGAACCGGGTGGAAGGAACAATGTCTGGAGTGGGGGCTGCTGGGGGGAGGGAGTATCAGACCAGGGTTTGTTGTGAGGCCAATAGTGAGGGGAGGCTGGGGAGGGGGGAAGAATATGGATGGTGGCATGTATTTATTTATATATTTAATTGCAACATTCCGTGTATAAGACGACCCCCAATTTTAAACTTAAAAAATTGGGGGGAAATATTTTCTTATACACGGAAAAATATGGTAGCTTACATATTGCTTTTTAAAGGCAAAGGTAAGGGGACACATGACCGTTAGGTCCAGTCGTGGACGACTCTGGGGTTGCGGCGCTCATCTCGCTTTATTGGCAGGACTAAGCCACTTCTGGTGAACCAGAGCAGTGCACGGAAACACTGTTTACCTTCCCGCCGGAGTGGTACCTATTTATCTAGTTGCACTTTGACATGTTTTCAAACTGCTAGGTTGGCAGGAGCAGGGACCGATCAACGGGAGCTCACCCCGTCATGGGGATTCGAACCGCCGACCTTCTTATCGTTAAGCCCTAGGCTCTTTGGTTTAGACCACAGCGCCATCCATGTCCCAAATTCAGACTCCATTGTGTTCCATGTTCCATATTCCTACTGGAGACTGAGAGTCTCCTCTGTAGCCTGCAAATGCTCAACTTCATCCCCCGCTAGCCACTGAATGTGTCCCAAACCCAGGCGCAAGGAGTCACATGGGGGCCATGTTCAGCAAAGGCTGCACTGCCTATTGGCAACTGCCCTCTGCCTCTCTCACACACACCCTGCGAAAGCCCATGGAGTGAGATGGTGACGTTGTGCAGCTCTTGGTAGACACATAATCTCAGAGCCATGACTTCAAGCTCCGTGTTGGCCAACTCTGCAATTGTCTAATTCCAGGAAATCCAAGCAGGTCTTTGGAGCAGCCTCCTTTCCTTCCAGGCTTCCCTTCGCCCTGTGCCACAATGTGGCCTTCTTCTAAGGCTGTTTTAGGAGCCATTTCCCCTCAGGAGTGTGAGAGAGATTACTGGAACCTGGCTAGACTCTGTATGCAATCATTTTTATTTCTGTATGTAATAATTGCTGGCTTCTTATTGTTGTGGGCATTCCTAAGTGTTTATTTGGTTTAATTGCACAAGCAATCTGCAAATGCTTGTTGTATCACAGCAAAGAAAAACGCTTACAAAGCTTTTGTGAAAACTAGACTCTTGGCAGTTATAAGAAAAAATATAAGGCAATATGTTAAAGAAATCAGGCAGATGCAGATAAGAAATCTGTTTTATTAGGTAGGTGTAATAAAACCTATGTAGAAATGCATGAAAACATTAAAATAACTTTATGGGCTCTTTGGTGAATGAATCTGCATATGATGTTTCACGCAAAGGAAAGCAGAAGTCGCATAAAATCTCAATAAATCTAGAATAAACCCCAATGTACCTGTCCATCTTTTTACAAAATGTCAAAAGGGGAACGGGATACAAAAAATGGCTCTTAGGGCTGCACCTGCTGCTAAAGGCTGCACCACTTCCATGCTGTCCAAGATTTCACAGATTTAAGAAAAGGCACTCTGTGCTCAGAGCAAGGAAGAGCACACACAAACAGACATTTTGCTGCTGGTGTATGCAGCACTAGTAAGCTACTCAGAACAAAACTCATCTTTCAAACGTTTAATTTCATGATGGATCTGGTTGTAGATATGACAAAATAGCTGCCATTTCAACACAGCAGTTTACTATCTGGATAGGTATCACCCACTTCTACCCACTAGGTCCAGAGCCTTGTACTCCAACCTGCAAAACTCATGACTTTCAGCATAGCCTCATCTGAGGTCAGTGCTGGCTCCTGTGTCTTTTACCCAGTGTGAGCAACAAGGCTCCCTGTTGATGAAACTCAATGGAGCGTCAATACGTTACTGGAGTCTAGACAGAACTGCATTTTATTGCAAAATCATGATTCAGAGTGTGATTTGAGAATAGATTTTTGTAAGTTTTCTCCTGTTCAAAGGTTGAACCTACACCAGAAAAGGTGTAGAAATATGGACTCATTGACATCTCAGCTGTCCAGACATCAATATACTTACCTGTATGATGTGGTCATTTGAACAATGACTTTCCATGTTTGAAGGTTGGAGGGAGTAAGGGTATTTATTTTCTTTTGAAGTTTAAGCTTATTGTTTGTAAAATATAAAAAGTGAGGCTATTCATTTTGCAAAACCCAATTTTCTGAAAAAAGAACTGGCTGAACAACCAATAAAATGGCAGGTGTATTCAAATCCTATGCTATTTTTTTAAGAGCAAATTTGCACAGGATTGCTGCATTAATGCAATTGCAACTTTATGCCAATTTGGGACAAATTATTGGTGTGTCAGAACCAGGGATGGAGGGGAGATTCAATTTGGTACATGTCGGAAGCCTAAACCCTCAAATTCACACTTTCTGGAACAATATGTGAACTGAAATCCTTTCAAATTTGCAGTTATCTGAATTTTGCAATGCAATTCTCCAACCAACTATTTTTTTAAAAAATGATATATTACAGGAAAGTGTACACAGAATTACTATTGTTGTTGCTAAAATTAATATTTTCACTAACAAAGAAAATGCATTTTATTAAGGGGAATTGCTTGCAAAAATGTGTACAATAGTCAAAATTGTGTATAAAATGTGTTTATTAGGAGAAATTCACACTAAAATGAAAATGTGTTTTTTTTAAAAAAAAATAATCACACATTCCTGCAAATTGTGGAGAACTGAATTCAGGATTGGAAAAATGAAAAACTGAGAGACCTGAAATTGATAGATCCTTCCATCCCGAGTCAGAACTGGCTTTGACAGCCCAGGTCAGAGCAACTGGCTTTTCACTGAAGGAGAGGGATGGCCAGGTCTGCTATTGCAAATCAGAGAACTTTAGTCTAGATCCAATTGAGACCTCCTATAATGGCTCCCAGTCTTTCATTTTCTCTCTCACCACTGACTGTGAAATTGATTTTAGAATCTTGGTAGTCATTTCTTACTTTTATTTATAATATTAAAAAAGTTCAAGTGTTAAACAGTCAAGAGTTCTGACATTCAGACAATCCAGAGCAATTTTTTTGTTTTTGTTTTTACAATCATCTTTATGACAAATTAGCAGCGTTTCTATTGGACCCTGTTGTGGATGAGGAACAAAGGGTTTAAAGTACTTTATTGCTAAAAGTTAAAAGAAATACACTGGCAATTGTATTTTAATCTTCTCAGTCACAGCTTCTCCATGCATCCAATCTACAGTATCTGAAATGCAAAGGACATGCAGAAGTCAAAAGAGAAAAAGAAAAGAGGCAGGCTAGGATGTAAACCGGAGGGCCCCACGAGGAACGGAAAGGAAAGAAGGGATCTCTCTCTGTCATGGGAGTTTCCTTGCCTGCTGTACAAAGAGGTTGTCTCAGAGCTGCTAGTGACACGATGGGGTGCCGTGCGGCTTGCTAAAATATATAGATAGATATTTTTAAGAAAGTCATTATGAAACGCTAGAACGTTACAATAACAACTGTCTTTACAAAACAGGGCACACTGATAGTGGCATTTATTTTGTTTCTTTCTGGGGGGAGAGGTAGCGGCAAGAGCCAGCATGCTGGTGACGCTACTTGGGACAAGGAGGAGGAGGAGGAGACAGCTAGTGTTAGCTCACTTTGGGCTTTTAAAATAGGTGCGCACACGCCATCAACAGCCCCTGAACCTTCTACGGTTGTTTTATGACCAAGCTGGCATCAGCATCTGGGCTGCACCTTTTTTTGGCTCTGGAGAACAGACAGCAGATGCTCAGAGTCACCGATGAACAGCTAGCGCTTGTGCTCAGTGGTAGCAGGGCTGAAGCAGATCTCAGAATTGGCATTTCTTGAAGTAGTCCTATTTAACCACAGTGCTTCGAAGTATTTAATTTGTTTAATTATCTGGTTTCCCCTTGCTCATGGATCTGTTTAGACTAAGCAATATATTGTAAGGGCTGTTGCTACTGTGTGCTTTATTCACTTCCTACTTATCTTGTATTAAAAAACATAATTACCAGTACAGTAAGGGACTTATGGAAACATTGACACATATGTCGTGTGTGTGTGTGTGTGAGAGAGAGAGAGAGAGAGAGAGAGCACAAAAGAGAAAGTGTATGTGTGCGCAACACTTTAAAAGCACTAGATTACCAACATCCAGATATCAAGCAATTTAAAAGGGTGTTTGTGTTCAAATGGAAAAGTGCTTATTAAAATATTCCATAACAAGTTGTCCTAAACATAAAGCTTATGATCTCAAGAATGCTTAAACGTAATTTTCATTGTGGACTCTGGCATTAGCGTACAGCAAAAGGCACCACGAATTTTGTTTTTTTTAAATGATTTGTAAGTAGTCAAAAATTGGCCCATCTCTTTAATTTTTTTTGTTGATTTCTTCTTTTCTCAGAAGCTGTAAATCAAGATGTTACGTATAAATAGAGATTCCTTATAAAAAGGTCTTTGCCATTAGCTATTATAAGACATCATTGCTAAAATGAAAATAAAACATTTCATATTTTTTTCTTTTTTATATATAAAATAAAAATTTGTCTTTTCTGTTATTCCTCCCCGCTTCCTCAGTCCGGGTGTGTTCATGGGGGTGGGCATGAGGGAGAGTCGGTGTGGCCTCTAAGGTGGTGCTGAATCTTGGCGGGATCTGCTGTTATGTGTCACTTGGTTCCCTCCCTGCGTGTTGCATCTGTCGAAGGAATAGTAAGTCCTGCTATCGGCCAGGCGATAGAGAGGGGGCGAATCGGGGTCCATTGCCTCCATGTTCCTCATACTTAAGAAAGGCGTGCTCTCGGCCACCAGCTCCTCATCAGATTCACTGTATGAGGCGCTGCTCACGGAAAAGGAGTCTCTCAGCATTTTGCCCCTGTGTGACAGGTGCCCGTTCAGTTTCGATTTCCTCCACCGCCTGCTGCTGCTGCTGCTGCCCGTTCTCTTTGGCTGATCCAGCACAGAGATGTACTCGTGCGTCGTCTCATATTCGTCGTCCTCCGTGATGCGGAAGGGGCTGGAGGGCAAGCTCCCTGTGCTCTCGTTCAGGTAGCTCCTTCTTTGGTAGTAACTCTCATACCTTTGCATATCTTGGGAAGGGATCTGGTACCTTCGGAGCAATGGCTGCTGTTCCTCCACCTGGAAGCTAATGGATGCTGCAGGAGGCAGAGAGACTGCATGAGCTGAATTAGGAGAAGTGATCTCAAAGGTGGGCATGTGGGCTGATACGGAGCAATGGAAGTCAACCGGCGACAGGCGTGCTGGGGTGGTCAAGGCAGATACGTACCTGGAAGAAGAAACAACGGCATTGGGATCAAGCCGAAGGGTCACAATGAAGAGCTCTCCCCCCCTTTAGCACAGAACTTTAAATCCAGGCTGAGTTAAGGCTTTCTAATAGCCCAAATTGCACAGAAATATTTTTTTTTCTGTCTGTGTGTTTTGTTTACAATGAAATAGAAAGGGGTGGCAAGGAGACAGTCATCTTCCCCGGGGCCTGGGAAGAATTACCACACCAACAGGAGCAAGGTGGGAATTGTCATGGGGTTCGGTCAAATGAACAATAAAGGGTGCATTTTTTCAGTTAGAGGCTCAGACCTTAACTTAGGAGCACAGATAAAGCCCACAGGAAACAAATGGGACCACTTCTTTACATGTGAAAAGAACAATTATGAGCAAAACAGTTCAGTGATTTTTAAATTTTACAGTGGGAAGCAGATTAAGGCTGAAATCCTAAGCCCACTTGTGTTTGAAAAGTAAAACCCCAAAGTCAAGGTGAACAAGCAACAAGCAACAATTGTATAATTCAGTGGGGTTTTTTCCTGGGGGGACGCAGGGGTATGCATACCCCTAAACATTTTGTGAATCTTTGTACTTTTGTCCATTTATTGTATTTATTTTCCCCAATTCGAACTATAAAATGGTGGTTTTCTTGAGTCAATATGAGAGTACTCCTAAACATGTATCTGAAACAATGCAAGATGATCCTCCTAACAAGGAACATTTCAAAATCATGAGGACAAAACACTACATAACAAGCTCTGGGGAAAATGATAGTAAAATTATGTTATTTATTTGCTCGAAGCATCTGCCGCTGCCTATTGTCAGAGATCAGACCCTTGCGATCACTCTTCCCAAGCAACTTGCACTTATGCTCAGACCAAGAAAATCAACCATTTCTACTTTCTCTGGTGAATTACCGGTATGTTATTCTGCTGACCACTATCCAGTGCATTTAAAACCCAAACATGCCTCTCTCCTCTACTAAAATGTCCTTCCTATTATCATAGCCTCTTTATCCCATGGGGTGGATTGCTATGTGTGTTTATTGAAAGTACAGTAGGTTCTCTAGGTTTCACTCAAGTGTGCACATCATTGCAGTTTAATCCTCAACATTGTTTCTGTCAGATGTGGATTAGCCACAATGTAGTTCATTACAGCAGTATGTTCTCTAGCATTTTCGAGGACACCAACTGAAGAAAGTAATGGTGCCTGGCTGTTGCTGTCATTTGAAGAAGAAGAAGAGTTTGGATTTGATATCCCGCCTTTCACTCCCTTTAAGGAGTCTCAAAGCGGCTGACATTCTCCTTTCCCTTCCTCCCCCACAACAAACACTCTGTGAGGTGAGTGGGGCTGTGAGACGTCAAAGAAGTGTGACTAGCCCAAGGTCACCCAGCAGCTGCATGTGGAGGAGCGGAGACGCGAACCCGGTTCACCAGATAACGAGACTACCGCTCTTAACCACTACACCACACTGGCTCACAATGTTCAGTTTCCAGTTCTGTGTGAGCCTAAGATGGAAGTCACGTGGCAGCGGTGGAGGAAATGGGAAAGAGATCAGTGAGGAAGATGTGTTAAGAGTCAAAGAACTAAGCACATGGCAAGCTCCTGGTTTGGGGCAAGCTTTGATCACAGTGGTGCTTTACAGCATGCAAACCACTTCACCTAGTTTATATTATTGCCGTGATTCTGCAACAGCAGCAGACCTGTGGAGCAAGTCAGGGCTGTTTCCCCCAGGTTGCATATGGTGAGGCTGGAACAGATTACAGCTATCTAGTGGATTTATGGCAAATTTTAACCTTGGGCCTCCTAATCCAGACACTTGGGGCTCATTCACATTTACCTTTTGCGCCACACTTTCTAGGCACAGGTCTTTGCTTTCCCGGTCTGTGTCCAAGTGTTGTTGTCCTCGTCATCCCACTGCTTTCCCTAGGAAAATCTGCTCTTTATTGCTGAATCAGAGCAAATGGCAATTCAAGTTTTCCGCAGAATGCCATTTACTCCAATTCAGCATTAAGCAGCAAGGTTTTTGCAGGGAAAGCAGTGGGGCAAACAAACAAAACTGTCGAACACAGACCTGGAAAGCCCAGACCTAGAAATGCAGAGCAAAAGTAAGTGTGGACGAGCCCTTAGCCATTATGCCACATGGCCTTTTAATGTGTGTGTGTGTGTGTGTGTGTGTGTGTGTTGCAAAACAAAAACAAAAAACCCCCTTTAACTCAAGCTTATTCATCTTGACTCTGGAATTGATGCTCAAAGCTCTCACCACCCCCCTCCTTCTCTCTCTCTGTTTCATGAGAAAGACTGGACATTGTGTGAGGGGGGACTTTTCTCTGCTTTTCAGGTCTGTGAACCACCATCCATACTGACAAGCAAGTGGGAACAGCAAGCGAGAATAACAGCAGAAAACGAGACCTCTCACTATGTGGCGAGTCTCGAAGGGAATCCACGGAGTCTCTGTATTGCATCATGGGCCTCCGTTGCTCCTCGCTAGCATAGGCAGCCTCCCTCCGAGCGCGAGCCTCCACGCAGGCAGGGCTGTTGCATTTGCTGGTCCCCACTGAAGACAGCAGAATCCCAGACTGACAGTCCGAAGTCAGGCTTTCTGTCTGCTCCAAGCTCCAAGTGTGGCTTCCATGTCTGCGGATCAAACCAGAGCAAGTGACTGCATGGATCCACACAAATTACTTAGCAGGCTTGACTTGTGAGAGAATAAAATGGGCTAACCCCAGGTATGCAGCTCTAAGCTTCTTGGAGAAAGAGGATGGGCTAGAAAGGAGGCTGGTAATGAATGCAGCTGTACCCTGTGTTTCTACTTATACATGGGCATGCAGGGGTTAAGAGCACAAAGTTCCATGTGGAGCATTTTGTTGGGGGACCCACCTCACCCCTTTCACCACTCCCTCTTACTGCTCAAACCCACTCAGAGCTGGACAGAAACACTCAAAGGGGCACAACTGATTTTGAGAGAGAGACCGAGGCTGCTCACCCCTTCCTTCCTGACTGCCTGTCTCTAGAAAGATAAGAGGACCCTGCTAGCATGAGGGAGGTGAGATCTGAAAGCAAAATGTCACAGGCACAAGCAAAAGTCAATTACTGAAACTAAACTGTTGCAAATGAGGCCACAGGCCCGCAAGGAACATTTCCATCATGCCATTAACTGAAGGGCTTTTCTGCACTCCCAGATGTCTGCATATGCACAGATCACTATGCAGGTAAGTTGAGACCAAACTGAGTTTTGAAGCTGGGGTGTGAAGTACCTTTGCCTTGAAGTCGGAGTCCCTGTGGAGCACGGGTGGGATGGTGAGCAGGAATGGCTCCCTGAAAAAGTGGTCTCCGTTTCCCTTCGTATGACATGCTCAGTAGCAGGAACGTTTTTCGACATATACTGGGCGGAAAGTCACAAATTATCTGTCATCAATTTTAAGCTGAAAACATTGTTTTATTTATAGGCTTGTTATAAACCATACTACATTATGCTTCCATTTACAGAGGATAAGAATTAGGCCAGCCAATTCAGATCGCCCTAAATATGCTTGACTTTTGTTCTTCAATTTCAGAACCTCCAAAACAATTAGCCTGCCTGGAAGTGCTGCTTATGATTGCTTTTAAAAGCTTATGACCTTGTAATGCTAATCTCTGGGCTGGCATCTCCCCAGCAGCAAAGCACAGCACACTAAAGATGCAGAGCAACACATATCACCGGAGGAGACAACTTGCATACAACAGCAATAGTTGCATCACCCGAGCAGAAAACCAATCTCTTTAGAGACGTTTAAGTCTTGCCAAAATACTAAGCCAGTGAGGAAGTGAAACCCCTTTCCACACACCAAATAGCACCAACTGAAATGCACAGATGCTCATCTCAGACTACCCAAATGAAGCTAACACTTATTATCATGTTTAATTCCTACCCAGCCTTTAAGCCCAGGACAGGGCTGCATATGACAAAAAGCAGTAATATTAACTTGCAATCTTTAAAAGAAACAACTGTAATAGCAAACCGGAATCCTCCAATTAATTGAGCCAAAGGGTGGGGGCTGCTGCATGACGAAGGCCCTCCCCCGTTATCCTTACTGGAAGGCATTGCAAGGCAGTAAGGGGGGGGCAGCCTGAAGACACACCGTGGCTGTCAAAGTGGGCAGCACAAAGGATGATGGAAGGATCTGCAAATTTCAGTGATCTCCGTATCTCATTTTTCCAATCTTAAATTCAGTTCTCCACATTTCCACAGCAATGAAAATTATTTGGCATTTTTGTGTGAGTTTCTCCAAACTGACTTTTAAAAATGCGGTTTTACATAATGCACACACTTTTGCAAGCGCTTTGTCCTAATACGATGCATTTTTATGTTATTTCCACTAACAGGCTCCTTTTTAATGCAAACCTTACTGTGAATATATGCATATTTGTTTGATTGGAGAAATACATCACAAAATTCAGTTAATTGCCAATTTTGAATGAAGGGGCTGTGTTTTGGTTCTCAGATTGTTCTAGAAAGTGTGAATTTGATGGCTCCGCCTCTAAATGCAATGAAATTTCTCCCCCATCCCTGGGCAACACACCAGGTGTGTTCGTAGACCATCTGGGCTGCTGCTTGCCCACTGCTGCTTGTGATGAAGTAGCAGCCTCTGTGCCTTTGTGTCTCAGTGTCCTTTTCCCCCTTCCTCACATACAGCAGCTCTTAGTGCAGCAGCTGGGAGCCCCACCAATAAACTACTACATGAGCTGCCTCTGGAAAAGCCAAGGGACAAGAGGGAGAAAGTGAAGAAGGGAAATAGAAATAGACCGGCGGGGGGAGCAGGAGGAGGAGGAAATGACCATTTCCCTCTCTGTCCTTGATCTATCCCCTCCCCCCATTGCCATTTCAGAGGTTCCCACACCCTGAATTTTTTTTTAAAAAGCTACTTACATCAGCCATCTGAATTTCCTCAGGGTCCAGCCGGGGGTGACTAGGGCCATTTGCAAGGTTTCTGTTCTGATGGGCTGGACACATATTTTGCCGCAAATGGTTATGCATTTGATTTCTCTGTTTTCTAAAGAGTTAAACAGATTAATACATTTTACTGATGCTTGCCTTCATCCTGAAAATATATTCAGTTATGAATAGGGGAATAAAATGACGAAATGTTCTTTGAGGAATGGAAACCTTTTGTTGAATATCTAAAGGACTATTGTAATTGCATGAAAATGCCAGTAGGATTTGAAATATGAGCAACAGTAGAAAGACATTAATGCCAATAATATAGGATGTATATATGGAGTGTCATAAGTTAAAATATACAGCATTAAAAGATAAGCACAGAACATCATGGTGGGAGGGATGGGAAGTCAAAGGAATAATTAAACGTAGTGTTGATGGCAAAGTATGTAAACCTTTGA
The DNA here is from genome assembly GCF_965153285.1 of Podarcis tiliguerta. Lineage (NCBI taxonomy): Eukaryota > Metazoa > Chordata > Lepidosauria > Squamata > Lacertidae > Podarcis > Podarcis tiliguerta. The sequence continues at coordinate 85,480,275 of NC_139540.1, read as the reverse complement.
AAACGAAATCAACATTTTTTTTTAAAAAAAAAGAATAGGGGAATACAAAGTTTGACAATGGTCAGCTCTTTTTACTGCATTCTTGTGCCAAGGAAGGCAGGGTCCCCCTTTGGACAAGCGGCTGGGAATTAGAGAATTTTGGCTTGCGCTCAATCTTTGCAGTTTGCATATGGGAACTTTATCAGAATAGATAAGACACTGGAGACAGTAAGAGATAGTAAGAGAACAGTAGTACAATTACTTCAGCTGGGAATTGTTCTTAGCACTACTCTCCTGCCTTGCTGTTCTCGTTAGACGAAGGCGTGGTTTTCAATGTGTGCATTGATGTATTGAGAGAGGGAGCCTATTGGCTTACATATGGTTTCAGTGTCTCTGTGTGGGGTTTTTTGTTTGGTTGTAAATCACTTTGGGTTGCCTTGAGCGAGATAAAGCAGCTGAAAAAATTGTAATAATTAGTAAATGATGATGATGATGATGATGATGATACAGTGGTACCTTGCAAGACGAATGCCTCGGAAGACGAAAAACTCGCAAGACGAAAGAGTTTTTCGTTTTCTGAGTTGCTTCGCAAGACGGATTTCCCTATGGGCTTGCTTTGCAAGACGAAACGTCTTGCGCCTTTTTTTTTAAACCGCCAATGCATTCCTATGGGAAACCGTCAATACAGAGTGGTGCTTCGTAAGACGAAAAAACTCGTAGAACGAAAACACTCGCAGAACGAATTAATTTCGTCTTGCGAGGCACCACTGTAATAATATCTACACTTCAGTAAACTTTTACTATTACTGTTCTGGTTTGCACCACTTTATCAGTTTTTTTCGTTTTGCTTTCTTTAAAGATTTTCTAATTCACACTTCAACAGCTTTTTGCCTATATTTCTAAAATTGTTAACAATGTAACTTACCATGGGTGGCAACAATGGCGCCTGAGGGTATCAGAGTAGAAGCACTGGTGCTGATCCCTGAGGAATGGAAGCGGAGCAAGGGGGCAATGAGGTGGGGAGAGCTCCCAGTGGGTGGTAGCATTCACCCACTTGTGGGACCAACAAGAAGAGCCCAGAGCTCCCATGACCTCACTTCCGCCTCACTCGGCCCCATTCCTGTCCTGGCGAGTGGGCACTGCTCTAGCCTCCTCCCATGTAGCTATGCTGAAAGCACTATCTGAAAGCACTCTGGAACTGCATGTTACATCAGTTGTTGAAAACAGCAGATCCACTCCCTTCCTTTTCCTCCCTAAAGCTTAGTAAGGTTGTATATTGGTGTAAATAAAACCCGGTGTGTCCAGTGAAACTGATCCTTGGGTAAGTGCTGGAATCCCTGCAGTGACGCCACTCAGAGCTCAGGTTACACACAACAGTATTTTAGGCTGGTAACAACTAGAACTTTAAGATCGGCATAAACTGTCCATGCATTATAAAAGCTCTCTTTACTATTAATAAATGTCACTCACTTGGTTTTACAGTAGGCTACCACACACACTATTCCCACAACAAGCAATGCAACACAAATCCCAGTTATGGTTAGAACTCTCTTCTGATACAGCTCCTCAGCTTCTGCAAATGACATAAAAACAATGAGCAGTTAAAAACATATCACTTTAAAAATGTGAATTCTGAATATACCAGCCCTCTCACTAGGAGACTGGAACCCAACGGGCTCTTTTCCTGATTTATACACTAAAATCTGTACTCCTAACCCAACATTAGGTGTAGATATTCTACTTCTCTCCAAACCTTTGCTTTTACTATTTCCTGTCTATGTGAATCAAATCCAACAAAAAACAATTCACACTGGGTTCCTTTTCCTTTCCAAGACATCTCTTCCATGTTTTCTAATAATCCCAAAAACCTACTTCTTTTTTGAACAACTATTTGTAGAATACCCGATGCATGACAGCATTCAAGCAAGAGCATAGCAGTTCTTCCATCTCACAGAAGTCTCATGTTCATAGAGTGGTCATGTGTCCTACTTTACAGAGAGCGGTCTTGCCTTTGAAGAACCTCTCTATTTGAAGGGCTATCTGGTCCAAGTCTGGTTTAAAGATAAACATCCCTGAGAAGAGAAAGGAGGGGCCTTGACGTTGCCCATCAACGCTGAGCACCCGAACAGCAGAGTAAGCCGGCATTCAGATCACATGGTCATCCTGCCCAACTGTGATGAAATGTATTGCAGTTGTTTAAAGTATGTAATTATGTCTACATAAAACAATAAATATAACACATAAAACAATATACACATTGTATATATATATTGATCTACTTTGTTTCTTTTCTCTTTTTTGGCACTATGTCAGTGGTGTCTTTTCATACTCACAAATGTCCTTCAATACTGCAGAAAATTCATGTTGACCCACAGCGGAAACACTTGCTGAGTTTCATTTTTTGTTGGTAAAGTGGCCAAAGGAAATATACATCTACATACACTTCGCTCTGAGCCCTGTATCTCTTAACTCTGGTAGCATTTAGATGTCTCAGAACCCGAACAACTAACCAGAAGACAGTGGAAGAGAAACTGAATCACTGTGTATCTTTTGGCTACTGGAGCCTCTAAGAACAGCAGAGTAGGAGAGTATCCAGGACTCAGCTACACTGGTAAAGAAGAAGCAATTTATATGCGTTGTATATGCAATATAACATTGTGGAGTCCCGTTTTTATCTACCAGATTTCCCTGTTTAAATTTACAACGCGTTTAACTGAAATGCTTCTTTGATGTGTCTAGACCCAGCCTCTCTGCTATCAGAAGCTGTGCAGATGTACCAATGGTTGGAAGTGATTACTTGCTGGGGAGAAATGGGTTGCCTGCATGGGTGTCTGCAGCGAAGACAGGGAGGGCAATTGCCCACCCCACCCCCCAAATAATTCACAATCTCCAGTTTCTCAGCTTTCTTTTCCTTTTTTAAAAAGTATGTCTCTGGCACTTGAGGGACACAAGATATGAGACACCACTTGCAGGCACTATGCTTGCCCATTGGTATTTATGACAGACTGGCTTGCTCCCACGTTTCAGTACTTTTGGTCAATGAATGAAGTGTCAGCAATAACTGACTTTTAGGAAAGAAGATCTAGCCAATAAGACAAAGAGAAGGTTTGAATGAAACATGAATGATATAGTCTTCAAAACAGGAACATCTTGGTTTGTTCTTAAGACTCTTCTGATAGTCTTTAATGGTGGAGAAGCAATTGCTGCCCCACAGAAAGCAATTCTGCTATCCAGAATTGTAGTGTTGCTGTGGTTGAGGTGTAGTAGCTCAAAGACAAAGGCAGCAGCAAAGATCTTTCTGACTCATATCTTATTTCATACAAAAATTATTTTTCTGAGTTAGTAAACATTAAAAAAATTACTGGGCTAATGCCAATGCAAAAAAGGCCATCATTATTATGCTCAAATTGCAGAGGGTAGGACTGGTGCTGAGAAAGCATGGGTTATGTCGACCCTGCAAAGTAACTCAGTGTTGGTATACACATTTTGCTGGGCGGAGGCAGGCTTAGAGTAGCATATGGCCACCATGAAGGTATAGCCCAGTGTTGTGAGCCTGTCAAGTCAATTGGAGCAAAAGTGCACCTGGTTAAAGGCTGGGAGAGGGAAGGAAACCAGGGAAGGAATGGGGGGCTACAACTGTGAGTGAACAGGTGGCATTTAGATGCAGGTTCACGCACTGAGAAACAACAGAGAAGCAAACCTGGAATATAATTTTCTCAGAGGCCAGGTCTGACAATGTCTCACATCCACTCAGTCACCAAATCTCCTAGAAATGGTAGATCTTGTCTCTAATGCCAGTCATGTTTGTTTGTTTGTTTGGCGTGTCTGCCTCCGTGTTGTCTGAAATGAGGTTCTCCAACAACTGTCTCTCTCTCATTGGGCATTTTATACGAGAGTAGAGTGCCAATGGCTTGCGTGTTGCAGCTCCTCCACCAGCTGAAGTGTTGGCTTAGCATCTCGCATACCTATTTGTCTCCCATCCTTTCCCAATCAATCCAGTCCCAGCCTTCCACAAAATAACCAATTGCTTTCCCCGCTACCCCAAATTTTGGCCCTAGTTTTTAAGGTTAGGTTTGCATTTTATTTACAGCTGTGTTCTGTTTTCTGTATTAATACTTAGTCTTCTGTGTTTGTGTCTAAGTCTTGTGACTTCATTGTACAGAGTCCAATACATTGTACACAGTCAGTGAGCAAGCAGCACACATACAGGGTAATATTTCATACATCGGTGCAGTACAGTCTTAGTAAAATTAGTTTCTTTTTTGGAGGGGAATACAAACTTAAAGACAAGCAGAAAATGACTGCCTGAAATTTGGCAAGGCTAATCCTCTCTTGGGAGGCTACCATGTCTCCCAATATCATACACCTACGCGAAAAAAAACAAAAAAGTAATGGCCATTTTGATTTCAGAGTTTAAGTGAACATGAAAACAAGGTTTTGATTTCCAGTCCCAGATCAGGTTGCACTGGGCTCAGATTGATCCAAAATTAATCAGGGCTGGATCCAGATCACCGAATCAGGCCCTGAATTGGATGGGGGTCAGGCTTGCACAGCCCCAGTGTGAATGGGGTGAGAGACTGAATAGTCTCCCTGGGAATGGAGGGTCTGAGTAAGGAATGACTGCAGATAAGGCAATATAAATTATAAAAATCCATGAAGGCGTGGTTCGTAGTCTGCGCCAAATAATTCTCAAGTTACACTTGTTGGGTACACAGGCATAATATTAAGTTACTATTTCATAAAAGAGAGAAGATTATGACCTTGAAAATGATCCCTCCCAAACCGAAGTTTTGCAATGAAGTACATTAGCCCTTCACTATAGGCAGTAATCACATATTTTAGGTATATGGAATATTTTGGTTTATATAGAATTAGAAACAGATACACACACATTTTTGTCTTTTTGTATATGCATACATACTTTCTAATTTAAGGCAGTTACCTTGTCTGGCATGAAAAGCTCTGTCTGAAGGCCTAATCAAATGTTCTGGGCAAACAAGTGTCACAAAACTCTCAAGGCTGCTTTTGTTGCAGAAAAGCTGCTTTAGGAAGTGACAACTTAGAGCACAGAAGCAGGAGGAGGGAGGACTGCTTAACCCTTTCATCACCCACTGAAAATGATCCCTTTGGATGTGTGTGGGTTTGTTTTGCAACCAAACCAGCAGCTGAAGTTTGTTGCACATGCCTGTGCACAAATTTTAATCAGGCCCTTATTTGAGAGTCTTACAAATCAATTCAATTCTTTCACATCCTTAGAGTAACTTTTCAGCCCGTATGAATTCTACTTCACTTTTAAAGCTATTTCACAAAAAAGTGGTATGAACTAACAAGGAGGCTAAGGGGGGGGGGTCACTGCCCACGAACTTCTGATTTATTCCACAATAAGAGTCTAAGCTCCTCTATTTGAACACAGCTATAGAAATAAAGGAGTAATGCACTTTAAAGTATGAAAGGTAAGCTTTTGCTGTGCTGTGAAATTTGAACCAATAAATGAAATAACATGCCCTAAAAGCATGGCTGTCAACTTTCAGATTTGAAAATAAGGGATCAGCAGCCTCGAAAACAAGGCATCAGCAGCCTCACCTGTCCCGGGGACAGCCTACAGGATACTAACAATCCGGGATAGCAGCGGGAAGCAGTGGGAAACTGTAATAAGGGAATTTCCCGCAAAAAAAAAGGGAAGGTTGACAGCTATGCCTAAAAGGTATGCTACAGTGCAATCAGGCAGCAATCCAAACACACCCTGTTTACCTCGGTAGGTTTACTTTGGAGTAGGCATGGATAGGATTGCAGTCTAAATGTTGCAGGCAGCAAGAATGGAGCATTTTTACCTATTCTCACCTTTTACTTACTCATGTTCACTAGTTTCACTTCTTTCACCATTCATTTAAGAATAGCAATCAAACGTATTATGAGTTCTGTGCCTTCTGTGGCGGTGCATACAGCAAATGTTCAGATGCATTCATTCTTTTCATTTTTCATTTTGTCCTACTTTTAACATTTGTGATGCAATGTGAATTTGCTGGTGCAGCTGATGTATCACGGCTGCACTGGCAAACCACTGCTGTGCTCTGTGTCGTTCTGTTGATGCTTGCCATCCAACATATTTTGCAAGCCAACACATGTCTTAAGAAGGGGCTATCAGTAATCCTGTGAGGGATTAAGAAGCTTAAAATGCAGCATTATCACCAATGCAGGGATCTTGTGTAGAAGAGATTGTTCTCTGTAAAGTGGTGGTTTCATTTTACTTTTGGGCTTGCTGGCATCTGAAAACTGACCGGGTGTTCTACATAACTCCTCCTTTTAGAATTTAGCAAAAAATCAGATAACAGAAAAACCAACAGTTCCCTCTTTTCTGGGCACCACAGTTCAAGAAGGACACTGACAAACTAGAACGTGTACAGAGGAGGGCAACCAAAATGGTCAAAGGCCTGGAAACAATGCCTTATGAGGATCGGCTAAGGGAGCTGGGCATGTTTAGCCTGGAGAAGAGGAGGTTAAGGGGTGATATGATAGCCATGTTCAAATATATAAAAGGATGTCACATAGAGGAGGGAGAAAGGTTGTTTTCTGCTGCTCCAGAGAAGCGGACACGGAGCAATGGATACAAACTACAAGAAAGAAGATTCCACCTAAACATTAGGAAGAACTTCCTGACAGTAAGAGCTGTTCGACAGTGGAATTTGCTGCCAAGGAGTGTGGTGGAGTCTCCTTCTTTGGAGGTCTTTAAGCAGAGGCTTGACAACCATATATCAGGAGTGCTCTGATGGTGTTTCCTGCTTGGCAGGGGGTTGGACTCGATGGCCCTTGTGGTCTCTTCCAACTCGTATGATTCTATGATTCTATGATTCTAGTTCCGAGAGTCCTCTGTGTGTCATCCACCAAGTAGAGGCGCTGGAAGGATCAGGATCTGGCCTTTACTCAGAAAGGAAGGCACCAAAATCAGAGATTCTTATCACCTGTCACTGCTGGCATCTACTGCCTGACAAATGGTGAAAGAAAAACTCATTCCCACTTTAGGACCAGGAAGGAAATTTCAATAATGACCTATGTGATGATCAAGATTTCTAAGATGTCCTAAGCAATTTACAGCTTAAATTCCATTCCAAAAAGTGGGTATCAAACCTAGCCTTAAAAAGAGTGTTTTCAAATATCAGGCTTAAAGCTCCTTTCAGCCTCTCTCCTGCTATTCATTCTGATGCCAGAGAACTGAAGGGCACTGTAGACTTCACTTTCAGCCTCAGGTGTGAATATACCTGTGGATTCTATGGCTTGACTACTGTGTTACCTTTCCAGTATATAAGCACTCAGGAGGTTTATACTTTGGCTGTCAGAATTTGCAGGCACACATTAGGCCCTTGAACCCATACCTTGCTTTTCAAAATGGGAATGTGCTATTATAACTCTAGCTCAAAGCGGCTTAAATGGGCAAATCCCACTGACTATCAGTAAGATGAGAAGCCTTTTTCTCACATGAGATGTTAGAGTATCTCTCTATACTCAAGACATGCAAAGCTGGAAACTGGGAAAGCAAGGGCCTTGTCACCAGTTTGTACATGCCAGTCCCCAAACCCTTCCTCTCTGCCTGGTTTGTGATCGGAAAAGATCAATGCTACAAAGATGAGCTGCAGGTGGAATAATTATGAGCCATATAGTATCATCAGAGTTTCCCTTTGAATGTTGGGGGGGCTGTGTCACCACAACTGACCTCTCTCCAGCTGAGTTCCTGCTGAGAACCAGGGTGGGGAGTGGCAGAGAGGTGGCAGAGAGGTTGGTGCAGTGCAAATGCGCTGCTGGAGCCAATCCATTGCTCCTGCCATGGTGTTTGTACCACGTTGGCCTCACCTTGCCTGCTTGCCATCCCTGAATGTAGCAGCAACTCAGCCAGAGAGAGGTCAGCTGAGTAGTGCCACCTTTAGGTACTGATTTCTTATACCAATACAGTGGCACCTTGGTTTAAGAACAGCTTAGTTTATGAACAACTTGGATTAAGAACGCTGTAAACCTGGAAGTAGGTGTTTTGGTTTGTGAATTTTGCCTAGGAAGCAAAACATGTTCTGCTTCCTGTTGAGTGTGTTCCATTTCTAAATTGAGTCCCCTACTGCTATGGGAAAACACGCCTTGGTTTAAGAATGCTTTGGTTTAAGAACGGACTTCCGGAACGGATTAAGTTCATAAACCAAGGTACCACTGTACCCCTTTTTTGTGATACGTGAACTGCTTAGAGATTTCTGCTGAAATATGAAGTGGTCTATAAATTAACTAGCTGACTAAATATATGGGGGGGGGGATCCAATTCTCTTGAAGAGTATACAGGCCACTCCCACATTTTAATTTGAAATCTCAGCAAGGGCCCTGGCAGCTGAGCCGCATCTAAATTTTCAGCACTTTGCAATATTAGACAGGCATATGAACGGACGATGGTTTTAGAATGCAGAGCATCTCCTTTGACTTTATATCATAGACACCAGAAATCTGAACTGGTATCAGGCTGCCCCAACCTTGGCATCTACCAATATAAAGAAGACCCAAGATTCACATTGCTTTCATCAGAAACTAGGGGATCTGAACCAGCCTTGAACATGTTTTGCTGCAAGAAACAGAAAGGCTGCCCATCAGGAAATTTTTCAGTCTGTTACTCATGCTGCACATTTAAACACTCTTTCCCTGAACAACCCTATGCTGAGACTGCCTAGATGGAAGAAGTTTCACATATATATAGAGAGAGAGAAAGTGCACACTGAAGACTTCTATAGTGGCACACGGTTCACTGTATTTAGCGTAATTGCTAAAAGTTTGAAAATTTGTTCTTCACAGCTACAACAAATAGCTGACAGGTCTTACTATGATAGAGTGTTGTTATTGCTGTACCCATGAATCTTGGTACTCTGCAAAAGTAGCCAGATTTAATACAATAATTTATCTGTGAGTTTATTTCTTTAGTGATCTTGTTCTTTTAACTTTGCTTCAAAATAAAATAAATTCCATGACCACAACCTCAGATCTGCTCCAACTGGGATTACCCCCCCCCCCCTCTGATCTCACCACCACAAGGCTTTTCCTCCACCAGCTGCCTGGTGGGAAGGATCCTGATGGCTTTTAATAGTTTTATATTGTTTCTTGGTTGTGAGGTTTTTAAAAAACAGCAGCAGCAACAACAACATAAGTTGATGTTTATTGTGAACTGCCGTGGGAGGATCTGTTTGTTTCCTATAAGGCAGGATGTGAAAGAAAGAAAGAAAGAAAGAAAGAAAGAAAGAAAGAAAGAAAGAAAGAAAATAAAAAACTCAAACGTTGAGTCTCAGACTGGTGAATATAATTCTTCCTAGTGATAGGAGTAAGTCTCATTCAACTCAGTGGAGCTTATTTCTGAGCAGACCTGTCTAGGCCTGTGCTGCAAATCTCATTTGTTGTTATATCTATTACTGTGTAGTGACAATACTTTGGAATCACAAAGTTTCATTTGAAATTAGAGACCTTAATGTTCAGCAAAAATAATTAGCTAAGAAACAATTTATAACATGTAAACTTATACAGGTTTGTACAGTGAGAATATGAGGCAATGTAAACAGCAACTCGAAATTCCACTTAAATTGTAGGAAATTTGAGCCAGGGTCCAGTCACTCTTTCATGCATGTGCTAGAATGTGATTTTTAAAAAATAACAAATTATCTTGTGCGATAATTTGTTAAGAGGAAATCACGTGCATGTGAAGAAATGTCATCCACGGAGCATTACAGGTACACACATGGCTGGGGGGGGCTGAAAAGAAGAGGCAGGGTGGCAAAATATATTTCTTGCATAACAGTGAGCCTAGAAAGAAATACATTTTTAAAAATGCAACACAAGTTTAAGCTAAGTAGGGATGTCAAAAATCCTCAATTCCAAATGTCATTTCAAAGTGTTTTTGATTCAGGAGGCCACTTCCAGGTCAATTCAAGGCCACTTTCTACATAAAGTTTGTTTGTTCACAGAAGTGGATCTCCTGATAACTGACAATTATGGTCTGATACATAAGTAGGCACATTTCCCCTTCAATTACAGCATTCTTGTCAGCAGATGGTATGGGGTGGGAGGTAGCTGTTCTGAATCTTGCAAAATTTCATACTGATAGCACCAAATGGACCTGTGTGAATTCATTAACCACAGTACATTCTCATCCCACCACGAAGAAGAACCTGATGAGAATGTACTGTGGTTAATGAATTCACACAGGTCCATTTGGTGCTATCAGTATGAAATTTTGCAAGATTCAGTAGTAATTTGGAAACATGGACAAACACTCCACACAGGAATAGGCTGGGGTGGGGGGTCCAAGGCTCTCTAGTGCTATAAATACCCTCCTTCTGGAAAGCACTTGCCTCTCTTTCCTAGATAGGCTGTCCTGCAAACTGATTGTGTGGGTAAATGATAACCAAGCACTGCGGACTAAGTTCCATGTTTTGTACAAGTGAAAGTATTATTATAAGTTTTCTCTGAACACAGGCATTTGGTTTTCACTGTCATTGAGGCTTGAAAGGCATGTGCTTTTCCTAAGACACCTGATGTTATAGTAATTCCCTTTCTATATTCTTCTGCTTTTATAATTCTTCACTGGCTTCATTCGTGTGTCAGTGCTACATAGCCAAGAGGAGGAGGAAATATGTGAAAACCTGTGGAGCATGGATTTAGAACAGCTGCAAGGCAGAAGGAAGGGGATTTGGGGGCGCTTCCAAGAACCTCTGCGTCCATCAAGCACAGGTATGACCCAGCTGCCTATCAAGGTCCCTTGGCCAACACCACCCAAGCACCCGATAGCCAGGAGGTTCGCTGGGTGTTTGGGTATCACTGCTTCGCCCTGCGCTGTCCTCACCTCTTCCCAAAGCCAACCAAGCCAGGGATGCCATCTGTGCAACTGAGTTCCCCATGGGACAAGACATCAGATATGAGGCCAGAGGGTATCATTTGGCGAAAAACAGCCTCATGCGCCAAACTGGGAGGTTCCCCGCCCTGACATATGTGGAAGGATTTCTTTGTTTGTTTGTTTTTAAACCAGCCTCACAAACCTCACTTGAAGCGAGTAGAACATAGGAAACAAGGAGGATACTCAGAGGGAGATGTTTGGGATACAATATCTAGCTTTGAATACGTGTGAGCACCTTTTTCTGTTTGTTAAGTTTAAGCATGGGAAATTGCTTCTTTTCGGAAATTACTACAGCAGTGTGGCAACACAACAAACTATTTTTGCTATTATATTGAGTGAATGGAGAAAGAAGCAGGAAGCAGATCATTGGTTAGACGACAGGGCTGATAATAATCAGGGGTGGCTTTCTAGCCTCCTACAGAAACTGCTGATGTGCTCCAAGTTTAGCTTTTTATACATTCAGACCTCTGGCAATGGGATCATGTACTTCTTCCCAAGAGTCATTCTACACATGATGCAGAATAAGCGGAGGGGAAGGGTGGGTGGCTTTCAAACTAGCCTCTCTTGCATTCAATGAATGCCACCACACATAGGCAAAACACACCCAGCAGTGACAACCCAGCATCAAGCATTAGTGAGAAAAGGTCTCTATGCATGTACAGCTGGGAATCCTGATTTTCCAGTTGCATGTGCAGTTCACATTAACATGGAACGCTTAACCTTTAAAGGACATGGCCAGTAAGTGCTTTCACACGATTCCATCATGCGCTCTGTGAAGGCCACTCCTATGGTGGGCAGGGGTGATAGAATTCTGGCCTGTACCACTTGGAGATGGGGAAGATTTTTGGACGTTTCCCCATACAAAATTCTCCTTCCACATAGGAAACTAGCACACTGGAGAGAAAGGTTCAGCCTCATTTTCTGCCTAAGGTGTTAAGACCCAAAGTGTATTTTATCTGTATTTTCTCCTCAGCAAAGAGAACCTGGCAGCAATTTAGATGACAAAAACTGTTCAGAGAGAAAAAAGGTTGGCTATTCTCTTCCCCAGTGCCACTGTTTGGACCCAATCCTCCCTGGCCTGCTACTACACACAACCAGCAGAAAATGTATGTTAGAAGAGCCCTTCATAAATCTCTCTTAAACATGTAAGGTAAAGGTAAAGGTACCCCTGGCCATTAGGTCCAGTCGTGACCGACTCTGGGGTTGCGGTGCTCGTCTTGCTTTACTGGCCGAGGGAGCCGGCATACAGCTTCCGGGTCATGTGGCCAGCATGACTAAGCCGCTTCTGGTGAACCAGAGCAGCGCAAGGAAATGCTGTTTACCTTCCCGCCAGAACGGTACCTATTTATCTACTTGCACTTTGACGTGCTTTCAAACTGCTAGATTGGCAGGAGCAGGGACCGAGCAACGGGAGCTCACCCCGTTGCGGGAATTCGAACCGCCGACCTTCGGCAAGTCCTAGGCTCTGTGGTTTAACCCACAGCGCCACCCGCATCCCTTCTTAAACATGTAGTTTGGCCTTAAATCCAGTATATGCAGTGGATTGTGCATTTTTTTAAGGCTAAATATACCCTCTACTTGAAATTGGAAGTGGTACAGCCCAGAAACCTACCACCTCAGGGTTTTACTTTATTTTGTGTCATGTTCAGAACAGCTATTGGGGAACTCATCTAAACCTAGTGCTAGTGTTGGTGAAATAGGACAGGGCTGCTATGGGGCCTTACATTTCAACATACGCCTCCCTCAGAGATGGGGATCCTTTGGTCCTCCAGATGTTGTGGAACTACAACTTCCATAATCCCTGGCTACTGGCCATCTTTGGTGGGAACACTGGCCATCTTTGGTTCAGCAACATCGGGAAAGTCAAAGAGTTCCTCCTGACCTGCCTAGCTCTATCATTTTAAACTGATTCCTTCCAAACGAACAAGGAATATAATGGGGTGAGGCAGAGGGGAAAATAAAAATAGACTTTTCCATGTTTATTTTTTCAGAGCCAGGGTAGCTTTGTAGAATTGCTGCAACTTCCTAATTTCTTTCACATCAACCTTTTCCTTAATGGAATGTTTGTCCACTGCTCCCACTATACAAGCCGATGGTTTTCCAGAATGACACGATCAATTTTTCAGTTTACATCCAAACATAATGCAGCACGGAAGTGCAAAGACCAGTCTCTGCAGCCGACTAAGGCGAGTGGGAAAAGTGCTGCAATAAACCCATACAGATTATTTACGATTTAATTCCTTTAGTGTAATTTTAGGTATTGTGTTTGGCCCAATTTGTGCCAGAACAAGGAACAGAACAGCTGATTTTTAAAACCATCCCACTGAAGCTATCAAAATACAATATGAAGGACTGTCAGCAGCTCGTAATGGTATCTGGTTAACAAATGAATGATTGAGTCCATACCCTTTAATTCTAATCCAAGGTGCTCTGCCAGTGCAGAAAGAGAACAGAGAAGGAAAGGAGAAAAGAGAAACAGGTTGGTAGGAGAGATTACCAAATATTTAAAAATACTTTTAAAAAAAAACATAAAATACATCAGCTTTCAAAATCACAAGCATCAAAGCATACAGAACTGTCACCACCAGTTTATTTTTAAAACATTCCATATAAAAGAATGCCTAGATAGATCTGCAATGGTAATTAGTAAGGGCTTTTTCAAAAGCAAGCAAGTCTATTGGCACCTGGAATTTGATTTTAGAATAGGCATTTATCACATATACTTTTATTTAAGCATAGGTGTATTCTAGCTAAAGAGCTCTTGCCTTCTCAGTATTGTTGCAACATTGAGGTAGTAGATTTGCACATGTATACAACCCTTTTTTACTGCCATACATGCCTATGACAATATATAGCAGTAACAATACAATCCCATGCATGTCTACTCAAAATTAAGTCCCATTGAGTTCAATGTGACTTCCGCTCAGGTAAGCATGTACAGGACTGCAGCTTAAATGAACAACTTCTGAAGGACTGAAGCATAACAGGACATACCGTTACATCTGCAACGAAATGAAATTTATGCAAGACATTTTCAGCTGAATCTTAAACGCATTTACTTCAAAGTAAGTCCTCTTGAAATCAATTTACTTCCAAGTGAATGTGGTTAAGATCAAGCTGTAAGGCATGTTCCACAGTCTGCACTAAATTAAGAAATCATTTATGAACACCAAGAATCATTAAAGAAATAGTGTTATCTCTTATAAACATTAATGGTTTGGGATAGCAGTTTGCATTATCCACACAACAGGAGAAATGAAAAAGGGCAATTAATTATGCCCAGAAATATAATTATTGCCTAAAGGAAAGAATAAAAAGTGTAGTCTAATATTATTTGTGCATAATAACTCAACCTATACAGAAAATGGAGAAAGGAAAAGAAAGTAGAGCATATGAAAGTACAGATTCAATGTTCCTGACTAGGGATGGAAGAATCTATCAATCTCAGTTCTCTCAATTTTTCATTTTTTCAAACTTAAATTCGTATTTCCACATTTCCACATTTCTGCTGCAATTTGTGATTTTCTTTTAGGTTTGAAAATTCTTCAGCATTTTAGTGCAACCCGCCATAAACACATTTTAACATGCAGTTTTGACTAATGTACAAATTTTTGCAAGCAATTTTATCTAACTTGATGCACCTTTTGTATGTTATTTTCACAAATATAACGTTTATGTGCACTTTGTTCACAAATATAACGTTTGGTTGGAAAACTGCAAAGCATATTTCATATAAATGAGAATTTTGATGGATGGTTGTGTTTCGGTTCCTACAATGTTTTGGAAAGGGCAAATTTGATAAACACTTTAAATGCAAACTGAATCCATTTTATTCCCTGTCCTATTCCTGACAGAAGGCTTGTTTTTTTTAAAACTTAAATTCTGTTAGTGGCCAATAAGACTGCATTGACTCCCCAGCACACAGGAGACACAAAAATCATATACAGTGGTACCTCGGGTTACATACATTCAGCTTACATACGCTTCAGGTTGCATACGCTTCAGGTTACAGTCTCCGCTAACCCAGAAATAGTACCTCAGGTTAAGAACTATGCTTCAGGATGAGAACAGAAATCGTGCTCCGGCGGCGCGGCGGTAGCTGGAGGCCCCATTAGCTAAAGTGGTGCTTCAGGTTAAGAACAGTTTCAGGTTAAGAACGGACCTCCGGAACAAATTAAGTACTTAACCCGAGGTACCACTGTACAGTAATTTCAGCTGATTAGCAAATCCAGTAATCACACTGGGCAAACTTTTGAGTTCTCCAGAACTCTTTTTCAGTTTGAATGTTAAGGAAAACCTGGGGCAGGGGGACATAAAGAGTAAACACTGGCCATTTTGTTGAAGCCCCAAGGTTTACACTTGGTAATCATATCAATTAAGATGGGGCCACCACAAGCAAGCTCCTGCCTTTAGGTAAGCTAAAGTCTCAGCAGCATCCTGAGCACGAGCCATCTCCCTTCAGGACAACAACAGTCATGGGGTTGGGTGGGTAATGACCGCTCCCCACTTAAAACGGGGGGCGCCCTTTGCGTGGATGCGCGCAGCCCTAGATCTGGAGCGACCCCATCAGCATAGGCTTGGCTTTGCGTTCCCTCAGGTGGGATACCTGGAGGTCTCCGCCTACCTCAGTCAGTTGTCCAATCCCACCTGGGAGAAGCATTGCCAAGGAGACCAGGCCAGGTAGCGGAGGGATTACCTGCCCACACAATAGAGGGAGGATCTTACCTGGGAGGAATAATGCTTTGAACTATTGGCATGTGCAGGAGTGGTTAACGGTTCCAGGCTTCCTCAACCTCTGCCCCCCAGATGTTTTTGGCCTACAACTCCCATGATCCCTAGCTAGCAGGACCAGTGGTCAGGGATGATAGGAACTGTAGTCTCAAAACATCTGGAGGTCTGAGTTTGAGGAAGCCTAGACCCTCTTCACAAAACTGCTGCTGTTTGGGGGTTTTTAAAAGAGAAAACGAATCCCAATTCAAGAAGGTTTGACCCTAACTCAAAGTTTGAAAAACATGGTCTGAGGATACATTCAGACTGCAGAAAAAGCAAACAAGTGAGTTACACAATTCTTCAATAGGGAGCCAATACCACAAGGCCTGGGGAAAGAGGAAACCTCTCTAGTAGGGCATCCTCATAGGAAGAGCATCACAGCTCCATCCCTGTCTGGAACATTTCCATTAGAATGACAAACACTGGAAACTTGAGAGGATCCTTTAGAGCCTAGAGTTCCTTGGAGGCAGGGACCTTTTTATTTTTGCCTATGAAACAATGTACTTGGCAATTTACAAAATGGATCTGTATTCATGTATGATAATATAATAGTAATGTTATAAGAATCAGTGAGCCAGCTGCCTGTGAGAAGAACGGTGCGGAAGGGAAACCCCCTGACCCAGCTACCAGAACACAGTCAAGATAGGGGAGGAGGGAGGGGCGGCGGCTGCTGCTACTTCATAGTGGAAGAGGGGGAAAAGATGCTATGTGCGTGTGAGAGCAAGATTATATTACTCAAGTCATATATGTCTCCATTTCCGATCTTTAAGATTTGACATTGCTTTGGATATGCTAAATTCTCGCAAAGAAATCCATATTGTGACTTGGTTCCCTTCCTCAAGTAATTTCTGCTGGTTTTTGTTTACAGATCTCTGCCACAGATTCACTTCATTTTCCATCTCCGATAAAAGCCAGCATTGCTGCAAGCTGTTCTTCCTCGGCTTTAAGACCCTCCCCTTCATTTTAACAATAACAGACTGGATGGTATGCCTGGAACACTTCCTGGCCTATTCGACAACTCTGAAGTCAATAATAAAAGAGGGATCATACAGGACTAATAATAAAATGGCCTACCATATGTAGGTTTGATGTAAAAATTACTCAGGCAATGTGAGTGAAATGCTTTCAGCAAATTACAGCTATTACTGAAGTCAAATTTTGTCACCTTCCTTCAGAGGGCTTACATAATTCTGTGGATTTCTTTTTTCAAAATATAAATAAATTATGGAATCAACCCCTCCTCAGATTAAAATAAAATTTACAAATTCACCCATACGCTGGAAAGTTGTCTGTGCCATATTGAATGCATTGTACAAACTCAGTTATTCTGCTCACTAAAAACTTATCCTTCACATTATCTTCTTTTCTCAGCCCCAGTTATCTTTCTTTCGCGGCAGGTGAAACCCAAATGGCAACAGCCAATCAGCCAAGTGGGGGAAATTCCTGCTGTGCCCCTGTCCCAATGACAGACGACACACGACGGCATAGCAAGGTCAATCACAAAAAATGCCCTAAAAGTAGGGAGGGGTGGGCTGGAAAGAGGAAGCTCTGGGTCACATGCATGGGTATATATAGGTCCCTTGATCTGTTTGGACTGCGCCCCATTGGCCAGATTAAACCCAACATCAAGGGACCTACCAATCGGGTGTTGGGGCTATCCAATCTTACCCACCTACAGCACAGGAGGTCGGTCTCCAGGTCTCACTGCAACATATGCCCTCTTTGAGGGAGGACACGATCTACCTGAAGATAACTACCACTTCCCCTGCTGCTTAGCTGATCGCTGCCCAATTTGCCTACAAAGACACTGGAGGGGAACTGGTTAGACCAGCAGTAGGAAAATCATTTATAGATTCTATTGGCTTCTTTGGAGATTTTGCTGCCGGAGATAATTTCTAGTCTGCTCTTGCTGTTTTCTGATTACGGTAAATATGCTTTAAAGGTATGGCGGCTGGCCATTTGCTACTTATGTCCTTATTTGACTTTAAACTCTGAATCTATCAAGGTTTAGGCCCTACCTCTATGGGTTAGATAATTTCTTAGGAATGTCTTCTTGTATTTTATATTGTTAACTGATCTTTCCAACAAAGAGCCCTATTTTTAATTTACTGCACTAATCAGCCTCTGCATTTGACACCTTTTAACCTAACACACACACTGCAGTGCTAGAGAAACAGCGGTTTGGGGGCTTAATCTGAGAAACTGAGGCACCTCAAAGCACCTCAGGGGCAACCATAAGAAAATTGTGATTTTTGAATTTTAACAAGGAAGCATTTGGAGGTACATGGCTGGAATGCAAAAGCCCTCTTTTGAGCCCAGGTTTCCCACAATATGATTTTAAAGAACCCACCACCCTCTCTAGACCATGCATGCCTAAATATAGCATCTTCTGGCTCTTCTTTGCACTGTGTGGGCCAAGATAAAAATACAGAAAGGCTTGGTCACTGTTACAGAGAAGATATGTGATAGCTAAATGTATACCCTCCAACATTTCTCTTTCATTTTCCTCTTTTTAAAAAGTTGATTATTCCAAAGCTTCCGCTTTTCCTTCTGGGCTGGCCAAATAAGAGAAAAATTATTCTGCTAATTTTTCATTTAAAACCTTCCCAATCTTCCCGGACTGAGATTGTGCACAGTGTTAGACCCTGGATCCATTAGGTTTCTCTGCTGTGACTGGCAGTAACAGGGCCCCCAAGGCTTTCAGAGGGGAGGGTTTCCCAGCCCTACCTAGGAAAGCCAAAGACCGAACCTGGAGCCTTCTCCATGCAAAGCTCCCCCATTGAACTAAACTACCATGGAATTTAGAAAAAAATAGTCCTGCATATGACTACTGTACCAACCAAACATGCATATGTTTAGACTCATGTTTACTTGCACGAGTGCATATTCTGTTGGAACTTTAAAACTATTTTATTGGGTTTTGTGTTTGTTTTGTTTTAGTTTATAGTTTACAAAACCTCATACGGCTCAGATTATTGAATACTCTTTATGACAGAGTCTAGGACTTATATGGCCGGAATTCCTATCCTAAGCTCTTAAAAGTAAGAGCATCACTGTTCTTAAGCATCATTTGTTCGAAGAAGGTTGTATTGCAATGAAATTAGCCATGTATGCAGAAAATATCATTTATTTAAACATTTATATCCCCCCAATCCACGAAAAACCACCAGTAGTAAAAATGGGGGGAGGGCGGAGGCCACATCCTGAAACCCCATACCAATATTCCAAAGTGCACTTCCTCGTGTAGAAGCCAATACAGAAGCTTGTGCTGCAGGCACTATGCTCACCAGCCATCCTCCCTTTATAGCCATTGCTACCCTTCCACCTAGTCCTCATTTTACCATGCAAGGCACATTGTGATAGGCTGCAGTGCCATTTAAGGCAATGAGCAGCAAATCCAGCGGAGGTGAAACTGGAAGGTCCAAAACATGCTTTTTTCAAAATTTGTTTTTGTTGTTAACTATATTTCCCCAACTTTTTGGTATCAACTATAATATCAAATTTGGGTCTGAAAGCAAAGACTTCCAATTTTTTTTCAAAATTGTGTAAAAAAGCAGCCACCCACCCATATATCATAGTGAACAACACTTCTGGGAAAGCAAGTAACAGGATGTCCTGGTTCTGTGGATCGCTGCTCAGTGGTACTGAGCTGCAGGGTCCCCATGTTGGCACAAGGGATTTACGCTAGCTGCCAGGCATTTGGGAACAGATGGCTCAACACAGGTGTGGCTACAGGTTGGGTCACTAATCGTGTCATACAAAATGGCATCATATAGTCCTCAGATCGGAAACGCTGACACATTATAGGGTCATTTGATGGCAGCAGAGAGGTTTGGTTCTCTCCATGTCTTTTTAGCTGCAGCCACTTCCTCTGTTGCCATCATGGAGTGCCCTTAGAATAAAACTGGACTTGTTTTTAAAGTTCAGACTTAGCTGCAATCTTCATCTAATTGCCAAATTGTTATAGCTCTGAGGATAAGAAAAACGATCCCCTTGCATTATGCTTTGTGACATAATGAACTAATGAACTCCTTGCAGGCTGGACACTTTCAGGGCAGCTCACAGATTAACTGGACTCAGGCTATGTACACATTAGCAGCTTAAAACATGCTGCAGTTGCTTCCTTCCTACTGTGTTTCAAGTTGCTTTTGCATTTTGTTGTACACACGAGAGGTGAGGTAGGGATGTATTCACTCAATGCTCATTAACCTGTTTTGTTTTCCCAGCCCCGGTAAATTTTCCCCAAATTACTATTCATGAAGCACACACATGCGCAACTGCTCTCACAAACACAGACACCTCAGCTGAAATGTGAAGTGAATGTGGCTTAAGTTTTGCTTTCAGACTTAAGCTGTGTTGAGACCAAATGCATCAAACAGCATTATTTCTCAACCAACTACAGGGTAGCTCTATATTGTGCACAGAATCAGGAGCACACTGGAGTCAGAATAAATGACAGTGCGTACACAGCCTCATTCCTTGCTGCATTTAGATTTTGACTGAACTATACATCAGTGGTGAGTTCTGTTCAGATTAGAATCAGGAGCAATAACAACTGAAGCACAAAGCAGGAAAGTGAAGGTTCCTATTCAGAAAAGAGCTGCTTTAAAGGTGCCACACAGTGTGTTATGATAAAACAGAGAAAGAGAGAAGTGGAAAGAGACATACTGGAGAAGCTGGCCATTGCGAAGTTCTGACACTGGTCCCCTGTGAATTCGTTCGGACACCTAACAAAAGAAAGAAAACCAGAAAGAGAGAGAAACAAGATAGCATGACATCCAAACAGACTGAAACGAGGCTCTTTCTGCGGCCAAATCAGCTCCCTTTCGAGATTTCTCCTCTGATGTGCCTGGGGTTGGTCCCTTACCTGTAACCCTAAACCTTAACCCAGATCTTAACTCAAAAGAACACCCTCACTATGCCATTCTAAATCCAGCGCTGTACCCAGGAGATTATAAGTAGTATGGTGCAATTTTTTTCTTCAAACATACTTTGCTTAGGATCTGGCATGTACAATCGCAAAGGCTGTTTCTCCAAACATCTCTGTCCGAAGAATCCATTTGGACATCTGGAGGAGGAAAAGGGGACAAATCACAGAACAAGGCTGGCATCATCCTTGAGGCTAGGGTTAGAAATAAAAGTGCACAGCGATGAATTAAAAAAAAATGAAAGCATCTAATGTAAGGCACCTTGATCTAATCTTTGCAGAGTCAAATGGGGGCCACCTAGTTCCTTTTCTGTGCAATTGCTCCACTCCCTCCCCGTGCTTTCTGAAGGCTTTATTCTTCTAATTTATATGCAAGCTAGAGGGCAGGTCCAGGCAGAGCTTGTCTGAAGCCCAGGGTGGGACAGCGTAAGCCTGGCAGGTCCCGGGTGGGGGAGGCCGGACAATTCAGCCCTCCGAAGCCTGGGGCAAGTGTACCCAGCTACCCTGCACAGAGGCAATTGGTTTCAGCCCTGAGAAAAAAAGAGAAGACCCACTAGTCCATGCCTAGGGATTTGAATAACCCCCCATTTCTAAATGTGTTGCATTGGGGCAAGAAGTGGTGTTAGGGTGCTGTTCCCAATTTTCTATCATTCTTCCTTATGTGTGATACAGTCATGATCTCTGGGACTGTCAGTATCTTGTTCAGATTGTTTGATGCTAATTTCAACCTGTCAATATAATTAGCTGGCTATGGAAAGCATAAGTAAGTGAAAATAAGTTATGCCACTAGGAAAACAAATCTAAAGGCATCTCTTCAAAAAGACACCATCTAGCAAAACAAAAGGTCATCTTCTTTAACCCAAAGTGAGCAAATGAGGAGGAGAATGCTCTTACAACATGGTCAGAGGGGAATACCCATGTTTTGACTATACACATCTTCTAACCACAAGGCTACAGTCCTGTGCATTCTTTCTAGGGAGCTGTCCCATTGAAATTAGGAAGATTTACTTCTAAGTAAATATGCACAGGACTGCAATGCATAGCTCTGGAATAACTTAAAAGGCAATCCTTGGACAAGCACTGGAAAGGAACGAAGCTAACATCACCCGTTCACCTAGTGGGCAAAGCTGCATGTACCCGGTTCTTTTAAACCCAGAATGCCCGGAAAAATCATGCTGGATTTACTTCTAAGGCTCCATCTTCACTGTACATTTAAAGCAAAATCATACCACTTTAAACAGTTGCAGCTTCCCCCAGAGAATCCTGGAAAGTGTAGTGCGTTAAGGCTGCTGAGAGTTGTAAAGAGACCCCCCTTTCCACTCACAATTCCCAGAATTCCCTGGGAAGAGGGATTGACCATTGGAATTGTAGTTCCGTGAGGGGGGAAAGGGACTGAAGTCTCTTTCTATGCAATAGTTGTCATTTCTGTACTGTTTGGATGTAACAGTTCATAGCACACAGGATGATCGTGTGTCTTTCTCTGCCTTTCAGAGAGTGTTTACACTGTAGTAAGCCATCCCATATTTCTTTTTATTTAGAATAATGTACAAGCTGGCTGCTTTATTAAAGAATCCTCAAGTGGTGTACCATAGAAGACAATAAAACAATTATCAATATAAAAATAAAAATCAGCAAAACTTTAAAACAGGTATTCATAGCTCATTTACATGTCCAAATAGACTTGCCAAAACAAAATGGGTTTTAGGAGCTGTCTACAACAGCATAATGAAGGTGGGAAGGTCCAGAGGACCAAACTGAAAGCTGACCTTCCTACAGATGTCGAGTGGACATTGTATGGTGCAGTACTTACAAGAGTCCAAGTTCCATAGATCTGAGTGAGGCACACAGGGGGCAAAGCCATGCTTCAAGTAAACGGGTCCCAAGCTATTAAGGGCTTTATATACTACATGTAAGACCTTGAGCTTTGGCTCCTAGCAAATCAGCAGCCAGTTCGGCTCTTTGAGCACAGATGTAATCTCCTGGCCAGGGGCAAACAAAGGTGTTGTGACACCCAGGGCAGGTGTCGCTACATACGACGCATGCACCGTACGTAGCGATGCCACACATGCGCTGTACATAGTGGTTTGCCGGTGGCGCCACTTCAGTGCCATACGGATGGTGCTGGGATCCTCTACATGCGGCTGTAGCACTTCCGGGTTAGCGTCTCCGGCAATGGCGGGTCTCCTCTGATCGGGAGGAATCCGCTCCGTGGAAATTAGGGTCTGGTCGCCACGGCGAAGGCGAAGACCCATTAAAAACCACAGGCGGGAGAAGCCTGTGGACGTGGGATTCGGCTGGCACCTTTTGCGCCTCCCCTACTCGCGGGGAAACCCGGTTTCGGGATCCGGAGCGACGTGGGGTGAGCGGCGCGGTGCTTTGAATCAACTGCTTCTTTCACGGAGTGAAGCCGCACTGCTGTTGCCGGAGAGCGCTGACTTTTTCCTGTGGACAATTGGACTTTAAACAACTACTCGTGAGTAGAACGGAAAATTGGATCTTTAAACATCTTAATTTGGCACCGAAACGGGAAGGTTCTAAACAGGAAGTCCGCCTTCCTTTTTGTAAATACATGCGGCTGTAGCGACAATGGAGGGATCCCACCACCGTCCGTACGGCGTTCGAGCGGCACTGGTGGCAAACTGCAATGTACATCACATGTGCGGCATCGCTACATACAGCGCATGCATACGACACTGCACATGCGCTGTACATAGCTGTTTGCTGACTGCACTGGGATCCTCTGCTTGCAGCTGCAACCACGAACAGAGGATCCTCCACATGCAGCTGCAGCGGCACGATGGCTGCTCATGCCGCCGACGTGGGACAAGCCCTGGCGGGGTGCCTTCTTGTCACCCCCCCCCCCCAGACATGGCACCCGGGGCGAAGCAGCCCCCCCTATTGCAGCACCACTGCTCCTGGCCAGATCTACTCCTGTCAGTAATTGAGCTCCAGCATTCTGCACAAACTGCAGCTTCCGTACCGACCGCAAGAGATGCCCCACACATAGTGCGTCATAATAATTCAATCTTGAAATTACCAATGCTTGAACTACTGTGATCAAGCCATCCCAACAGTCACTGCTTCTGCACTTGTAGTGGAAGGTGTTCCTAACAACAGAGTTGGATCCAGGAGAGATGCCCAATTACACAGCTGCTCCTTCAGAGGAAGACAACCCCATCCAGGGCAGGCAGCTGGCCTATATCTGAGGCACGGTATCCACTCACCCTCAGAGGCTCTGCCTTGCCAGGAGTCAAACTCAACTTATTTTCCCTCATGCAACCCACCACTGCATCTGGGCATCAGTCTGGGTCTTGCATGGACTTTCCTGATTCAGATGCTGCTGCCTCATATTCTTTTCCCCAGCTTCATATTGGTAAGTTAACTCCAATCAGTGACAAACAAGCTCTAGCTATGAATTTATTTCCACCTGGAGAAATCAAGCTATAGTCCCCATTAGCACAATCTGGGGAAGAAGCAGCGGTGGGGGGAGCAATTCTTTTAAAAAGGCATTGGCATCACATTTAGAAAAACATCTCTGCAAACTCTTCCTTCATCAAGTGAGGAATTATGTTGTTAGCCATTATGCTTTTGGTCCAAATTAATTTCTCCTTTCTTAAACCAATTAATATATAAAGTCAAATATTGCTGAAGATTCCTGAATAATTTACTCATATTCCCATTTGTTTTGATCATTTGTGTACAAACTAGTTTTTTAAAGGTTATTATTTAGATTGTGTAGGAATACAGAAGTCTCTGATCTGCATAATAAAGGATCTGGGCAAAGGATAACCTGGAAGGAGCAAAACTCTATTTTTTATTTAATAGCATGCAAAATTTAGTGCATATTCAAGTTCCAGTCACAATCCATACTGGCAGAGAAGCCCTGTGCTGTCACTCAGTGAAACAATAGAATTTGGCTTTGAAAAACTGATCTTTGATTACTGTTATAAGGAAGGAGGTTCTCTTATATTACTCTAGCTCTAAGAAATCTCAAATGCACGTTAAAGGTTCCCTGAACTAAATTAACAGCTTCATTTTCAAGATATAAAGTTCATCTTGCATCCCTAGACAAAGCAACTGTGACAGTATGTGAGAAACGGGAAGTGAGACCCTGTTCATCGGAATCAGTGCAG
Organism: Podarcis tiliguerta; assembly: GCF_965153285.1. Classification (NCBI taxonomy): domain Eukaryota; kingdom Metazoa; phylum Chordata; class Lepidosauria; order Squamata; family Lacertidae; genus Podarcis; species Podarcis tiliguerta. The sequence goes on along the minus strand of NC_139540.1, from coordinate 85,455,563 downwards.
GCATATCACCCCAGATGTTATATATAGTCCATTCCCCAGGGTACTGGCGACTGATCAGAGCAATTTGGAGAGCCAGACCGAGGGAGAAAAGGGTGATGTAAAGCCAACAGTTGAAACTTGACTATGGTACACATGATCAGGAGAACAAGACTCTTGTAGATCGGAGGAATCACAAGATTTTTTACTCATCCCTCCTTCAGATTCTTCTTAAAAAATCTACATCTTCTTCGAAGCACTTGGTTTACTGCCTCAGTCCTCATCCTCCAATGAAACAAAGCCAAAAGAGATATCTCTTGCTCATATGCATCTCATTTATTCACTTCTTCCATTTCTCGCTATTCTTGGTCATTTGGTTACCCTTGCCACTCAGTCACCCCCATAACATTTGTTTTTCCTATAAGCCCCTTGGGACACAACCTCTCTTTCCATACTCTCCAACATCCCACTGTGAAAAATCAGGACGCTTGTTTTTTGGTCCCGAGCTCTTGTGGGAGACAGGTGAATCATGTGAGAGTGTGGAACCTAAAAATGAGCATCTTTTGGTCCGGCACTGGCACAAGCCAGCTGACTCACCCCAGAGAGCAGGACCAAAAAACAAGACATTCCAGGTTCCTATCAGAAGCTGGGATGGCTTCCTTAATTCCGGGATGGTTGCGGAGTATGTCTTTTTCTCTTCCCTTTGCTTTTTTTGCTTTGTTGTTGTTCTGTAAATTATCTACAGTAATTTTGCCCTGTTTCTGATTATGGTTGTGTCAGATCCTGATTGGGGGAATCAGATTATGAAATAATGCTGCGTCTGCATTGCTGCAACTGAGTGCCTTTTAATTCCTTGGTTGTTTTATCTCTTTAGGGGAAATCCAGACAAGAGAGATATATGGAACCTGCTAAAACTGAAATTTGAAAACTGAAATTATTTTTGTTCAAAAAAAGTTAATGAAATCAATTTTGAATTTTGTTTTAGAAGGAAGTTTGATGGCAATTTTACTTTAAGAGTATCCCAGGTCGTTCAAAATCCAAGATGTTGCCTGTGGCCTACAATGAAATCCATGGCAGCATGATGTGAGGCTATTGACAACTCATCAGTGACACTCCATAGAGGGCAATTAGCATAACGGAAGGTGGGCATTCAGATAGTTGATAAGTCAAATTAATAACAACAACAACAACAATAAAGATACTTGGATGGATGGAATGTTAGTTTTTATAAAGCCAGTCATGTTTTATGCCTTTCTTCCTTAATTTTAGAGAAACAGCAAATGGAATATTTGTGTGTTTCCAAGTTTCTTTCTCCAACTGGTGGGGCGTTTGAGTTTTAGAAAGCCACTTAGGCTGCAATCTTATACCCACTTACCTTGGAGTAAACCAACAGCTGGAGTAGGCATGTATATAATTGCATTGGTAGCTTACTTTGGGTAATACAGCAATAGAGACTTATGGTATTTTTGTAACAGTTGTCTATTTTACGTAAGTTAAGCAGCTAACAGGCAGGGAGCTCAACCCCAAAGCAGTCTCAGCCTCTAAGCAACAGCAGCTATCCCCAAACTCTACCTTCTATGATCCAATTCCAAACCTTCTAATATTTTATTTCTCTTACATCATAAATGGAAAATATTGAATTTATCATTTTTCAGGATTTTCCCAAATTTTATAATAGATACTACAGCAATAGCTATGGACAGGAAGCAAGAAAGGGAGGGATGTAGTAGGGGGATGGGCAAGGAAAGAGATCAACATTCATTCCTCAAACAGTGGCCAAAACCGTCCCTGAAAGATGAGCTACAGTTATTCAGTTAAAGCCAACCAAGTAACGGGATACATGTCCATTCAGTGTCACAGAACTCTGATCTTTCTTCATATATTCTTGTCTCAGGCAGAAAGCCAGCTCCGTACCTCAATCCTATCTTGTATTTCAGGTGCCCAGTTAGTATGAAGAAAGCTACTTTGCCATCAGTCAGCACGTCTGCCACATTTGTTTCACCAAACAGCTGATACACATTGGAAGAAAGTCAAACATTTTTCAGCAAGAAGTCTGTTTGGCTAAAATATCCTGTCAGAAATTCTCTCTTTTGGCGATCTCTGCTAAAAATCCATGGGTATGTGGAGTAAAATTGTGATAAATATTATTCTGTTTCAAATTTTAGGCCAGAAATACGGATTCTAGAGGACAGGGATAGAAGTATCCCCCCCCCCCAAAAAAAATGCTGATTGTGAAAATATTCTCCTTTTCTTCCAGTCCTAGTCAATGTCTTGTTTTCTACCAGATACTTTGCTTTGACATCACTTATCCCTTCTGATTATACAACCTTCCTGGATCACATGGTGAATCCCAGCCAACCAGGAATCATGCAGTGATTAGGGTGATATCACAACACAACACAGTCAGCCTCATGATGATATCACCAAAAACAAAAAGTCAAAGTGAGGGCAATATCTCCTGATTTATTTATGGTTCATGATTCCTGATTTATTCAGGGCTCCCAACTGATCTGGGATCATTCAGTGAATGCTGCTGCATCTTCCAATTTCACTTCAGGCAGCGAAACAGACTAGGCCACTCCTACTAGGTAATAATGTCTATAAATGTCTATAAATGTCTATAAATCCAAATAACTTAATTTTGGAGAGAGACGGAGACAGAGCGCAAGAAAATGTAAGGTTAATGAAAAGGCCAAGGGTGGGAGCTGGACCCTGGCTGGTGAGCTGGACCCTGATCTCCCACAATCACTGTGAGCCACATTGACAGGTGGGTGGTTGACATCAGGTGAAACGTCATCCTCTGCCTGCTCCATGGTGTGAAATCAAACCATGCAGGTAAAGACCCAGGGCTCTGCAGGAGCTGTATGGGCCTTCATTGTGTATAGGAAGCACTTCTATTATATTTTTAATGATAGGCTGGCGGGTACGCCAGAGCATTTCAGAGTAGGGATGATGTGGAAGTACTCTGTGTCTTTGGAGATCATTTTCTGCAGAGGTAAAAAGGCCTTTCAGCTTTTTAATGCCTACAATGATGTTTGTTCATTTGACCGGCGGTGAACCTCAACCTGAAGGCCAAAGTAGAGACCCTACTTTGACCCATGAGGCCATTTCCCAGAAGTCATGCCCAACTGTGCTGCAAGCCTTGGACCACTTTCAGATGTGCCTCAGTACCACAGCCCATCCAGTACCTCCTTACACGCCTGCTCCACCCTCTAGCAGCCTTTTGGTTGGACCAATGCCAGCACCACCAACTTCTGACATGCTGAGCAAAGGTGACTGGGAGGCAGGGAAATTGGGGGAAGGAGGTCTCCCTCCTCTGAAGGGAAAGGGCTAGGGAGAGGAAGTGTTGAAGGGAATTAGAAAGGGAGATAGAAGGGTGGTGGTGGTGGTGGTGATAGAGGAAGAAAGTATCAGGAAGGATGAAAGAAACCGGCAAGTGGGATAAGAGGAGAGGGATAGAGTAATGTGGAACTTAAGTGTGAAAGGAGAATAGAGGAAGTTGCAGGAAATGCATAAAGTTACGTTGAGAGCCAAATGAGAGTAGAAAGAGGAAAATATATAAGAAAAGCCTTCTGTGCTTAGCCTTAGCACACAGTGGCGTAGCGTGGGGGGTGCAGGGGGGGCCGGCCGCACCAGGCACAACATCTGGGGGGGGGGCGCTCGCACTCAGAGTGCTAAAATCCAGGGGTTAGGGGGCGCAAAATACTTGCCTTGCCCCGGGTGCTGACAACCCACGCTACGCCACTGTTAGCACATCTACAGAAAATTCTGCCTAAAATGGGGACACTGAGGCACACTACTTGCAGAGCAAGTGTCTGTATTTAGCTTGAATAAAGCTGAGTTATAGCTCTTCCTGCCATGAGATGAACATTGTGGCAAAGAATTTAGCAATTTGCAAAGATTGGTTAGTGAATGTGCCCAGAGCTGGCTTTGAATAAATAATCAGATCAATAGGGAGAGCAAACATCATCATCTACGTTACTATGTCACGTGCCTCCTCTTCCTAGGAATGGGGAGAGACCACAGTTCAAATCTCAGCCATGAAGCTTCTTTGTCCCCCAGCCTAACCTAATTCCTACAGCTACTGTGAACATAAAATGGGGAAGGGGGAAGAACCTTGGAAGCTGCACTGAGCTCCTTGGAGGAAAGAGGAGATAAAAATGTGTAATAAAAAATAATAGTAATTCCACAAGCAGGTAGTCAAATGGAGTTGAAAATGTTATCAGAGCCAAGGATAATCTTCTTCCAGAGCTGACCTGACCTGAGCACAACTACCTAGTACCAACTGCAAACAACAAAAAGGAGCACAAAACTAAAGTAAAGAGACTGAATCCCAAAATTTCTGAACTGTGTACTTAGGGAAAATCCCCAAATAACTAATTCCCAGAAAGAAACGTATCTTAAGATACAACAATAATAAAAATAAAAATACCTAGCATTTCTTTGCCTTCTGTAAGATATATAAACGGAGTAAGACAGCAGGATTACAAAAATAGACATCTGATTAAAAATGCAGCAGTGTTACAAGTTTTCTCTCTCCTGCACACACTACACACGTTCATTTCTGGTCCCCAAAATATTTTGTTCTACCTTATTTTGTTTTACTACTTCAGCCCAGTCCTCATGCAAAGAGCCTTTCCCACACACACCAGCACAGAAATTAATCCAGCTTCCTTCAGATTCTCTCTCTGTCCCAACTGAAGCAAACACCTTTTGACTGGATCACAAATGAGCACAGTCTCCCCAAATTGAGAGGAACCCCAAAAGACTCTCTCTCAGACAAACCAGGAAGCAAGCAGGAGAATGATAGAACAGCGATGCAGTTAGTAGGGTTGCCATATTTCAGTAAGTGAAAAGTTGTTGAGCTTTCTGAGCTGTTTTTTAGGAAAATTGGCAAAAACGACACTGCTGACATGGCTTGCCATACGTCTGGATTTTACCGGACATTTCTGCCAATTTCTGCCTGGACACTGCTTCCGGTTATGCCCAGGAAATTCCAGACGTATGGCAACCCTAGTTACCTCTTCCTCTCTCCTCCAGCAACTGCTCAGACCATCTTCCTCTTCTCCCTCCAAACCAATAGGCAAGGAAGGACTGTGCAGGCTTAGTTTTTCAAGGTGGTGAGGAAGCTATAGCAAGCTGACTAGTCAACTAAACATTTGCACCTGTTTAGAATCATAGAATTGTAGTGTTGGAAGGGACGACAAGAGTCTTCTAGTCTTTTAGTCCAAAGCAGGAATCAGCACAGGGGTAAAAGCCACAACCCTGCAATTAAGAGTCTCACGCTCTACCAATTTAGCTATACCTCATGATAGCAGCAGTTCTGCCACAAAGCAATGGTTCTCAGGTCTATACAGAATATTACCAGCACCCAGATCGATAGTTTGCATGGACTGAAATACACAGCCAGTTGTGGCATCTAGATTTTGCATACTGTAATTACATATATTTATACTTAAAGCTGGCAGAACCGCCATAACTGCATCGGCACTGCTTCATGGTAGTGAGATGGAATGGGCTTAGATAACCAAAAGGATTTCTTGACATGTTGAAAAGGCATGTGGAATTGTCTTGTCTGCTATGGAAATGGAGAATGCCACAAACATGAATGGAGGCAAAGTTTGGAGGTGACCATCCCAGTAACTGAGGGGAAACTGTCCATCCCAGTACAACAAGCAGAAACTACCATCCTGATTAATGTCCTGCCAAAGGATTGCAACCTGTCAGCTTTTCCAGGTGGCTCACAGGGCAATTCTATGCATGTCTGCTGGGAAGTAGAGTCACACTGTATTCTGTGAGGCTTATACCTGGGAAAGTGTGCATAGGATTGCAACCGCAATCTCCACAGTCCTTTCTCTCAACAAACCTTCTCTTCAGAATACCCATGATGTTGGTTGTGTAATATAGACCCCATTACCATTGGAAATTAGCAATGAAAAAAACATTCCTTTCCTGTGATAAGGTCTATATTAGGCAACCTTTAGAAGCCACACAAAATTCCCAGTTTTCAATTCCTACTTGCCTTATAGCAAGTAGTCATTTATAGGCAAATACTGTATCTATAATTTCTTCTCATATAGCCCTCCAAATTATGTGATTTTCACTCTCTGCACCCAGAAAATGAAGCTCTGGTTTTACTAAATCATTATTTATTTCACCTTGGACCACTAGAAATGGAAAAGTATGAAATGCATCCCTTTTTTGCTGACTGATGGCATCTTTGGCATAATGGTAGACACTGGCCTATTACTGGTAATATCCAGGCTTTTTACCCTGGAAGAGATGACAGTGTCTGAGGTGCTGGGGCAGAATTCCAGGGCCCCACGTGGCAGGATGAGCAGGGGGGCCCCCAAACCCAGGACGGGTTGCTTATCCCATTTTAAAGTAAATATACCCATCTAAAGGGGGGTTGCTGGGTTAAAGCAATTAAGTTCACACTCTAAAATTGCCAAACTGCACCACGAAATATTGATTCTAAATTGTGAAGAAAAGTGGAATGGGTATCCTTCCCTGCAACTGGAAGAAACTGGAAGATGGCAGTCAAAATAAAAAAATAAAAAATTGTCCAGTAGCACCTTACAGACCAACTAAGTTTGGTCTGGTATAAGCATGCACACGAAAGCTTAAAGCAGAACAAACTTAGTTGGTCTAAAAGGTGCTATTGGACAATTTTTAAATTTTATTTTATTCCAACTGCGTCAGACCAACACGGCTACCTACCTGGATCTGGAAGACAGCAGACAGAGAAAGAAGGGAGTGGGGAGAGAAAGAGAGAGATGCTGCTTTTACTTCCAGCCTAGGTGCACTTTTGTTATAGTGCTGATGGTGCATAAGACACTGAGGATAATGGGGGAAATGGCCTGGCGCCACAGACACAGCCTTTAGCTAAGCCTGCTCCTCTTCTTAGTCATTGCCAAGGGACCATCAGGCAATGTCACACCTTGTCCTCTTGCACAGAGCACTTACCCTCTTGGATTCCAAGGGTTCTTTTGTGTAGGAAAAAAGAAATCTCTTCACTTACCTGCAGGACAGCTGGTTTATGCCCTCAATGTAGTAGCACACGCCACCGTTGACGCAATAGGACTTGACTGTTTCATTGCATTGTCTAGTGTGTCCGGGCCCAGAGGAGAGAGTTGTAGTGACTGGGGGAAGAAAAAACACACACATTAAATGCTCGTTTAGCCATTTGTACTTCTTGGGCTAAGTGGCTGTGAGAATGAAATGTTTTAAAAGGGCCACCCATGGCCTGTGGTCACACAGTTATTACTTTATTTGTTATGGAGATTTCTACTCCACCTTTAAACCACATTGTAACAGCAACCTATAACACAGTTCAAACATACAAACAGAAGATTAAAACCAGCAAAATCTAGAAGAGCAGAATAAAATAATATCACGATGGCACGATGGAGGCTGTTCACCTGGTGACAAAATGGAATCAAACTAGGAACCTGTTGAGCCTCTCTGTGGAGAGTATTCCACAGTAAGAATCATAGCTGTCAACCTTCCCTTTTTATGGCGGGAAATTCCCTTATTCCAGCGCCATTTCCCACTGCTTCCCGCTGCTATCTCGGATTGTTAAGATATCCCATAGACTGTCCCCGGGGCAGGTGTGGCTGCTGATCCCTTATTTTCAAGGCTGCTGATCCCTTATTTTCAAATCTGAAAGTTGACAGCTATGGTGAGAATGCCAACACTAAGAAGGCCCTGTCCCCGTGATGGCACCATCTGACACTACCATACTCTTCCCAGGGAGTCTCAAGAAGGGTTATATTGCCCTGGGCAAATGCCGTCCCTGACCAATGGCCATGTTGGTTGGGGATGATGGGATCTGGTATCCAACAACATATGGAGAGCCCTATGTTGACTACTGCTGTCCCAGAGAAGCAATCTGAGTGTCCATCGCTTTTTGTGAATGTTTTGATCAGGCATGTCTAATTCCCTCATCTCTGCAGCTACTTTGCTTGTAGGGTATTCAAGACACTGAGTGATAAATACAAAGGGGTGCAGCATGTCTCACACAGCAGCCACAGACTCACACTCTTAAAAATATATGGGTTGGGAGGCAGTAGTCGTTGTGTGGAGGTGGAAGAACACAATGCAAGAATTTGACCACTAAGCCCCAACGGTAACATCTACCCATCGCAGACAATTATACGGTACTATCTTGTCACACTGTTAATTCTACCCCATTCCAAGAGAGTGAATAAACTAACATATTCCAGATAACACTACAATAATGATAGTGTACATAAGTTGTATGGTCGCCCATGACAGGCTAAAGTCAAAGTGTCACTTATATAACATTTAAAACAATCTTTATGAATGCATATGTATAATTACATCATTTTTTCTATTTTAAAGAAAGAAAATACTAAATAGAAGCACTATTAAATGAAACATGTTCCCCTCTCCTTACAGAATTTATTCAACGTATAGGAGTTTTGCATCTTGATTTTATGTTATCTTAGCATTTTCACCATAAAACATTATAAAACCAAAAATAAATGTATTGTCACAAACCATAAGTAAATGCTACATTTAAATAAGTCCATTTGGGTTTAGGGGTTTGGGAAAATTTCGTGACAAAAATGTGTTGAAACAATTATACAATTATAATTTTTTTATTATTTTATATATATGAAGGGATTTTTCTTTAAATTTTCCTTCTTTGAATTACTGTTTCCTTGTTCCTTGCTATGGTGCAGAGGAGAGGATATCTTTAAAAGTGCAAGGAAGGCATAAAACAGATTTTACTTCCATAAATAAAAATGTTTTTGCTGAAAAAGAACTTAAAAGTGCAGTCCTCAAATCGTCCCTTTAGAGGAGTACCATAAATGCCGACAGACTACTCTTGTGCAGGCAGTTTAAATAATGTTCATTATTTAGTCACTGGGTGCTACAGCATCTAAAGACCATTTGCCAAGTAAAGTAACTGCTTCTGATTCTTTACAGCTTGGGTGTCAAGAGATATAAATAGTAAATACCCCTGTGTGGACACTTAACTAATGATCAAATCCTTTTTGGGGGAAGCTGCAAAGAACAGGCCCGGAGAGATGTAAAAGCAAAATAAATTATAAAATATTTAAAAGAAAGCATCTGGGGGGAGGGGTACATACACTTTTCTTCTATTACAACTAATTTAGATTCTGAAGTAGATAAGATTTGGGGTGCATTCATTGTTCTTGGGGTAATTGAGGTAAGAAAGCAGTAAAAAAAGAAGCAAGTTACCCCATTAGCAGAGTGGAAGATAATGGTAAAGTTAGCTACATATGTTAGAACTGGAGAAGAATCCTTGCCAGGCATGTGATATCTGAAACAGTTTTGTGAGTGTTAAGCCATTTGTGTGATTGAGTAGAAGAAACATTTAAGGAGTGGTTGAGAAATGGAGATCCCAGTACTTTCCTTGTAGCTTAAAACTATTTCTACAAAAGGATACATCTTCTGGATAGCATCAGAAAAAATAGACAACAGAACCATCCATTTCTTATTCAAATAAGGAGATAAAGATAGATAATTAGAATTTTTAACATTCCAATGAAATGTTGAGGAGTCAACCAGAACGTATGTTTTAGTTTATGAAGTTGTAAATGGAGATACATCTGGTACGGTTGAGGTTAAAAGTGGTCCCATATAATGTACTCTCTGGCAGGCAATAAGCCATAAAAGACTTAAAGGTGACTGAGGGAAAATGATGGACTGCATATTTCAATATACACTGAACATAAATAAGATGATGGAAGTTGCCAAAGGAAGTAGGTTAAAGAATGCATGGCAAAGCTAAAACCAGGGGTCTGTGGTAAAATCCAGCTTCACCAAAACTACTGAGGTGCAGTTAAGACAGTAAAAGGGGCTTAGAAAGGCAAATAGTTTTTCCTACCCACCCCCCCGCCCAGCCTGTGACCCAAAGCACACTTGCTAAGGGGAAACATCAATTGGATTTACTTCTGAGTAAGCAGCTTTACTTCCAACGCTAGGAAAGATTTAAAATGTAAGGCTTGCCGGGAGTGTTTGTGTGAGGGGGTGAACAATTCCAAGGCAGCTTCTTTGCTCTTCTCTCTCTCTGTGTGTGTCTTATGGTTCTCTTTTGTAGGCTATCTTGAAAATCTAAATTAATAAAATGATTTTTATTTTATTTTTTTAAAAATGAGATGAATAAAATTGGGCAGGAGCACTGATGAAAAACTAACACCCGTCCACTTTTCTCACACACTTCTTAATACAGTGGTACCTCAGGTTAAGTACTTAATTCGTTCCGGAGGTCTGTACTTAACCTGAAACTGTTTTTAACCTGAAGCACCACTTTAGCTAAAGGGGCCTCCTGCTGCTGCTGATGCGCCGCTGGAGCACGATTTCTGTTCTCATCCTGAAGCAAAGTTCTTAACCCGAGGTAATATTTCTGGGTTAGCGGAGTCTGTAACCTGAAGTGTATGTAACCTGAAGCATATGTAACCCGAGGTACCACTGTATTATAATTATTAGGCTCCATTTTCTGATGCTGTCTCCGTTCCTAATCACACTTACTAGGGAGTAAGCCTCATTTGGATCTCAGTTGGAGATCCTTCACCAAAGGATTGGGCTGGATCTCCAAATGTACGGCAGAGCTATTAAATCTTATATGTACTGCAAGGAAGTGTCCTGGACTCAAATCTTTGCTAATTATCTCAAACAGCATGAAGTATAACTGAACAAGCTGAGAGGCTTGCTCTTAAGATTGTATTCATCTTAAAGATCTCATAATATATATCCACACGGAGTGTGTGCTCAAAGGGGGCTGCAGAAAAGGGGAGAGAGCAACACTGGACTTGTCCGTGCTGGTGCTGCCACAGCTAGATCTCGGACTCATAGAATCATGGAACTGTAAAGTTGGAAGGGACCCAAGGATCATCTAGTCCAACCCCCTGCAAGGCAGGAATCCTATCCACAACTGTCCCTGGGTGGACTCGAACTATCAACCTTCTGGTTAACAGTCAGACGTACTAACCCACCGTGCCCCAGGATAAGGGCTGGGGGTCATGAGGTCTGAGAAAAGTTTGATGCCTTCATGAAGAGGATGATGGCGCTTGGCCCACAAAGTAAGTTCAACTTATACAATCACTGTATAGCCCAATATGTTTTGGAATTTCACTAGCACAAAATGTAAATATAAATCTTCCTTTCTTATTTGCTTGTGTCTTCTTTTTACTATGAAAAGCATGTCTTGCTGAAACAAGAGCCCCTCCCCTCAGTGTCCTGTTTTATAACTGATTCAGGCTTCATATTAAGTCTCCACTTGAGAGTCCTTAAACAACTCAAATGTTAAATTGCTGGTCTTCTTAAAAAACACACGTAACTTGACCCTTGACTTGAAAGTGACCAATGTAACAACAACTTTTAAAGAAGGATCTGGGGGCAGGAACCCGAAAAGTTCAAGTCTTGATGTCTGTTCCTGGAAAACTGATAGAAAACCTTGTTAAAGATACATCCAGACCATATATTTAAAGCACTCTTATATCACTTTAACAGTCATGGCTTCTCCCAAAGAATCATGGAACTGTGCTAATAGATGTTAAGAGACCCCTACAATTCAATCAGTAACCTAAGGATTATTTGGGAGAAGTCATAACTGTTAAAGCGGTATAAGATGCTTTTAATGTATGTATCTTTGGACACCTGTGGGAGTATCAACAAGCATATAGACAGAGGTGATCCAGTTGACATTGTGTATTTAGATTTTCAAAAGTCTTATGACTAAGTACCCCACAAAAGACTCCTGTATAAGCTTAGCAGTCATTGTGTCGTAGATTTGGGGGGACCCCCCTAAAAATTAATAAACGGTAGGATATTGATTATTTGGAGTATTGAAGGGAAGATTGCAGGCCAGTGGAAAAATGCAGGCTAAGCTTCTTTCCCAAGCCAGGGCCTCACCTTGGATAGAGGCATTAAGATGGCAAAGAGCGTTGATGAATCATCTAAGGGGAATCTTGGGAAGGCAGAAGTTGCGAAGGTGAAGGGGTATGTGAGAGATGACAGGAAAAGAGAGTCTTTAGCAAGGTGTGCTGGGAAGAAGAAGGAGAGAACAAAGGAAGAGAGCCATCTTGGGCAAGCTGGCTGAAGGCTGGCTGGGAGAGATTACTTTGGCTCCAGGGTTGCACTGCTGGGGGGAGCAAGCCCTGCTTGAGAAGACCATGCTGTAAGATCTGGACTCCCTCCATGCAGACTGAAGGTGTAAATAGGTGAATAAAACATATTGCTTAAAGCTATGACAGTCCCCACAGCATCTTCAACTCTCCAAAAGAGCCCAAACTCTGGGTGAGCGCCTGGAACCCCCAGAATCATGCTACTGCTCAGCAGAGAGTAGGGGTGGCACCCAATCTTTGTGACAGTGGAGTAAGAGGAGAGGTCCTCTTGTAGATCAGTAACTGGCTAAGAAATGGGATGCACAGAATAAGAGGACAGTTCTCCCAAGGGAAGGGCGTAGAGACCTCCCACAGTTGATACTGGAACCTGTTTTTTTTTTAGCTTGCTCATAAGTGATCTAGAGACAGCGATAAGCCATAGGGTAGCTAAGTTTACTGATGATACCAAATTCTTCAGGAAGGTTAAAGCAAAAAGTTATTTTGAATGGACAATAAAATGTGAAATGCAATTCAATATAAGCTTGCAATATAAGCAAGTGTAAAGCGATGCACATTAAGGAGGTGAGAAACCCCTTAATTTCACCTATTTGCTCATGGGGTCTGCACTGGCCGTGGCTGACCAGGAACAAGACATTGGGGGTCGTAGTGAAGACTTTAACCCAGTGTGTGGCAGTTGAGAAAAAGGTGAATTCCATACTAGAAATCAATGTCTAAAAAATAAAACTGGCAACATCATTATGCTGTTATTCAAATCTTTGATGCAACCACATTTGGAATGCTGTGTCCAGTTCTGGTCAGCACACCCCAAAAGATTCATAAAATGCAACCAAAACTATGAAGGGGATGGGGGAAGTTCCCTATGAGGAAAGCACTTCTTCATGCAGAGCACATTTAGACTGCACAATTCATTCTCAGAATAGGTAATGGTGGTCACCAACTTGGATGACTTTGAAGAGGACTGGACAAATTCATGGCAGATCAGGTTATCCATGGCTACTGCCTCAAGGGTTGTGTTCTACCTCCACTATCAAAGGCAGCATGTCTCTGAATGCCAGCGGCTGGGAATCACAATGAGGAAAGTCCAGTTGCACCCAGACTCTGCTGGTGCCCCCCCCCCATGGGCATCTGGCTGGCCACGGTGAGAGCAGGAGGCTCAAGCAGTTGGGCCTTCGGTCTGATCCAGCAGCCAGGATCTTCTTATGTCCCCCTCTATATGAAGAAGGAATTAAAGGCAACAACCACCAAGCAGGTGCAAAGAAACTAGGGCTGGGCAGAACTTTTTTCAGTTTGGATTTTCAAGTCAATAGCTGCATCAAAAAGCTAATAAAAATCAAATGGAGATCAATAGTGCTTATTGGTTTTTATCCAAGTCTAGGCCACTGTGTGTGACTATATCCAGGTCTAGTTAGCTCAGTTAGGCTGTGAAGCTTCACAGATCTGGTCAGGCTCAGAGATGTTCAGAGTCAGTGCTTCTCTCTTGTTCCCAGGTCTCATGAGCTTCACGGAATAAAATACCACGAGGAATTTCAAATGTTTCCCCTTCAACAATAGCAACAGCAAAACTTAAACTAAATAGATCGTTTTGGCTCAACTCTGTAACTTACCACTTTTCACATTCAGACTGCCCCGGACGGTGTCTCTGCCCAGCACATTCTCGGCTTCACAAGTGTATTCACCTGCATCTTCTACTTTCACTTTATTGAATTGCAATCTGGAATTTTTTCTGCAAAGTAAGCAAACAAACAAATAGGAATGAGACACAGAGAGGAGAAAGGCATTAAGCTGTGACCAGCGACATCAGGGCACTTTCAAATTCTGGAATCAGAATTCTACATAACATACCTGTTGGTGATGTCCTTAGGTCTATTTGCATTCAAAGAATGGGTCATATATACCGCTCCCACCTGCCATCATCCCCACTGTTGATGGCTGCACTGCCAGCCTTCATGCACTCAGCATGCAGGTTTGAAGGGGGTTTTAAGCATGCAACTAAACACAAAATCCCACTTGAGAATGCTGAGTGCACAAAGGTCAGAAGTGGAGCCAGCATCCGAAAGCAAGTAAACCTAACGCTTGACTAGGGCTCTGGGATTTGATGAATTTACAAACTTGTGCATGTAGTACCAAATTTGGAAAACTTCACAACAGCAGCTTCTAGAGGGCAGGAATTTCTGGACCTTGACTTTTAGCTGACCTGAGTATATTCTTGCCTCTGGCCTCTCTGGTTGGCCCTCAACTTTCTGGTCCTTGACTTTGGCTCTACCTGAGCTACAAACTCATCTCTGACTTCTGGTCTTCCAACTGACTGACTGCAGGTCTGGTACCACAAGCCCTGATGGTAATATGTAAACTGAACCTGCTATACAGAACCAGTTCCCAGAAAGACCCTTGGTGAACTCCACTGCTTATTTCCCTCTATTACGAATATGATCAGTTTAAAACAAAAATAAGAGCTATCCCAACAATTCATCAGAACTTTTAAAAGGAAATAAATGGTCAAAACATGTAGATAGTTAAGTATATAATGTCTGTCAAATTGTGTTGACTCCAAGCATTCAAAAACATTGGTGAGTCAAGACTCCTCTTTGCAGAAACCATGCTGATTTTTCACAAGTCCTGCTGTTCTACATGCTTGACATTTCTATCCCTAATAATGCTTTACAGCAATTTGCCTATGATTTCAGAACGTTTCTGTTTCATTTGTGCATAAAATAAATATTACTTCTGTTCTGGTTTTGTTGTTGTTTTTTGGCTGACTTTTAACACCCGGTGAATTTTATATAACAGAAGGAAGGGAACGGTCACTGTGCCCCTCATCCCAATGGTCCAAATGTCACTGTGACTCAACAGGGCAACAGGGGAAGTTAGCAGATTTTGTTGTTGTTGTTGTTTAGTCGTTCAGTCGTGTCCGACTCTTCGTGACCCCCTGGACCAGAGCACGCCAGGCACTCCTGTCTTCCACTGCCTCCCGCAGTTTGGTCAGACTCATGTTTGTAGCTTCGAGAACACTGTCCAACCCTCTCATCCTCTGTCGTCCCCTTCTCCTTGTGCCCTCCATCTTTCCCAACATCAGGGTCTTTTCCAGTGAGTCTTCTCTTCTCATGAGATGGCCAAAGTATTGGAGCCTCAGCTTCACGATCTAGCAGATTTTACCACCTCTTTAATGCTAGTGCCATAAGGAAGGGGAAACCATTGCCAGTCATCAGCAAACAACCAAAAGAACATGAGGAGGAAATGAATGGGATAAGGGTTGGGGGTATGAGAGAAAGAGACTGACCAAAGTGGGTGGGGTCAGCTAGGTAGGAAGGGAAATGGGAATAATCTGGGACACAACCATGAAGAGAATTGCCATGCCCTGAGACAATGCATCCATCCAAACTCAATGCCCCTTCTTTGATTAGCTGCAGTTCTACAATAGCAATTTGAGTGGAAAACACCCAAGGAGACTGGCTGGGTATCCCATTGGAGTCAATGGAAAAACAAAAAGGAATGAACTAAATATGGATGAAAAATTCACCTCTGACAAAATGACAGTTAAAATGAAAACAATCAGATTTGTTAACTGTGTACAGAACAAATCTCTAATAATTAGTCTGGTTAAGAGGGAGTCCTGGTTCAACTGGCTTGAGGTTTCTAGGGAGGGCATACAGTGAATGTATATAACTCAAATTTGCTATAGTAAGTATTCCTTTCTCGCTGTACTAATCATTAAAACTATGCTGGTACTCAAGGACAGAGGAGTTATTAAGTTATTGCATTATTGCTCCACTCTTTTGCTACCTTAATCACATTGTATTCTGCTAATTACAATGTGAATAAGATGGCAAAAGATTTGTGCAATAATGTAATAACATACTAATTCCTGCTAAACTGAGCAGAAGAAAATATCTTCCTCCCCAAATCTCCTTCTCTTCTGAGCAAGACAGGCTTGCCTCTGCCTGCTGCTAATTAGTGACAGAACATGCAGCTCACAAGTAAGGAGTTTTCCCCTCTACTCCGGCAAACATTCATTGAAAAGGACAACTCCCCTGCCCAGTGGCGCCAGGAAGCTGTGCAAGTGGTAAATTGATGGGAAAGGAGAAGATTTGACAAACAGGTAATTGCTACTTTCTGAAGAACACTGTACTCAGTTCCATTACGGCACATCATTACTGGAGGGGATGTTAAACTCATTTGGCTTGAGGAATGGGAAACAGAGAAGGCTGCTCAATATGAAAGCACACGGGTCCCAAATAACATGCGGCATTCACCACAAACTGGCCTTAAAATGTCACTATTACTGGCCTTAAAAACCACTATTTTAAGTTTTCAGTTAACGGAACTTCTAGCAAGCATTTGTAATAGGCAATGGTCAAAATTTCATGACTGCCACTATTCTAGTTAGTACATAATTTTGGTTGGCAAAAACTGTGTTGTTTTTAAAGACTCTGCTAGACTAGAGATATCCACCCAGTTCAACATTTTTTTTGCAGAATGCCTTTGGAAGCCACACAGTCAGGACATGATGGTGGCAGACAACTCCTGTTGCTTGATCCCAGCATGTGATATTCAAACGTGCCTTCTTCTTAGCTCATTTCTCCCTTTCGTCCTTCTTCTTCAAAGTCCATGACGCCTTTGGTAGAGGCTATTCTCCAACTGGAGTGCTCATAGGCCAGTGTTTCCCAGTTGTCGGTGTTTATACTACTTCTTTTTAGATTTGCCTTGAGAGCATCTTTAAACTTCTTTTGTTGTCCACTGGCATTACACTTTCCATTCTTAAGTTGGGAATAAAGTAATTGCTTTGGAAGACGATACTGACATTAGTTTGCCTGTCTTCCCAAGTCATATGCAAAAATTTTCAGAGACACCGTTGATGGAATCTTTCGAGGAGTTGGAGATGGAGTTTATAAGTGATCCCTGTTTCACAAGCACACAGTTAAGTTGGTAGTACAATAGCTTTGTAAACAAGCAGTTTGGTTTCCCTGAAAATGTTTTATCTGCAACGATTTGGAACAAATTCCAAGACAATAGCTAACCATATTAACTGCCTGAATTAATTAAGGTATTGGATGTAGAATTATTATTGATAGTTTCAGGGTCACATCCAATTACGTATCTTGTTTTCTTCAACTGAATAAATGTAGATATCAAGTGCAGGACGAAATCTACATTCCAGAATATATTATAAACAACAAAGAGACTTGTGACACCTTAAAGCCTGACAAATTTATTGTGGTATAAACTTTTACAGTGCTACTTTACTGGATGTATGGAATGCTGGGTGGAGAGAGAGAGAGAGAGAGAGAGAGAGAGAGAGAGAGAGAGTTAGCCATGAGATCAAAGTGAAATGAAATGCAAAAGTGTAAATGTAAAAATAATGACAATGACCATTCACAGTGTGATATTAGCAAAAGTATCTTTGGAGTAGCCTTGGTCAGCTAATTAGCCCCTGTAGTATGATCCCTATTAAGGACACAGATAATAGAACTGAATTTCTTGATAAGCTGTAATACTCTAGCTTTCCTTTGAAGTTCCTTTGTTCAAGAATCACAGCCTTAAGTCTAGTTCCAGAGAGTCCTGATAGGTTGAAAAAGTGAGTACTGCCACTTTTTATGTGACATCTGTGTTTCTTTATTATTTTATGCTGAACCAGTTTGTCCTATGCAGAATGCAGAAAGACAGGTGAAGATGAGCAGATGAATGAATCTCGAGGCTGACATGATTAGGTCTTGTAATAGTGTGCTTGGGTGGAAATGATGGTCTCTGGTTTTCCTGTAGGAGGACCTTTTGTGTCTCCATTATGAAGCCTGTTGTTGCTGGAGGTTGTGGGAGGTGGCTGTAGGTAAGATCAGGCCTGTCACCCAAAGTCTGTGAGAAGGAAGCACTACTTTCTAGAACAGGCTGTAGGTCACTAATGAACTTTAGCTGGGAGCTATAGGTGACAAGTGGTGTTTCGTAACTTTCTCTTCTTTCTAGTAGTAGGTCATTGCTGGGCCATCAATCCTGCTTCCGCACTTCATTTGGTGGGTCTAAGAAATGCCTGGTGTAAATCCATAGGTTGTGAGTCTCCCTTTGACAAGTCATAACAGATTTGATTGTATTTTAGGGCTTGGCTGTAGACTAAGGATTTTGTGGTATGCTTTGGGTAGAAGCCAGAAGAAAGAAATATATGTCTAGTGGTCAATAGGTTTCAGACATAAGGTGGTGCACACATATCCACTGAACAGCACTGCCCAAAAGGTAGTGTGCAGTATTTTAGGCTCAGTCAGGCTAAAAGTAGCTGAACTCCTGATGGAACTTCTCAAGTGCTTCCCATTCATGGGTCCATGCATTAAAGATGTTGTCAGTGTAACTCAAGCAGAAGAGAGGCTTTTGAGGAGTTGAGAACCCATTGTTCTAAGTCAGCCATGAAAATGTTACCTTACTGTGCAGTCATCATGCAAGTGCCCACAGGATGTGCTCCTAAAAGCAGAAGTAACTGTGAATGTGTATCAAGTAACAGACTGATGACTAGATATACTGTGATATCGTCAAGAAATAATATTCCTGATGACATGTGGCCCATGTTTGTGGGGAATATAGTTATAAAGAGCACCAAGACAGAATTGAGATTCAAAATGACCTGAACAGGTTGGAAAATTGGGCGCAAGCTAACAAAATGAATTTCAATTGGGACAAATGGAAGGTTCTGCACTTAGGCAGGAAGAACCAGATGCACATTATAAGATGAGGAACAACTGGCTTACTAGCAGCACATGTGGAAAATGTCTAGGGGTCTTAGTGGCCCACAAGCTTAACCTTAGTCAACAGTGTGATGCAGCAGCAAAAAGTTAACGCTTTTCTAGGCTGCATCAACAGAAGTATAGTGTCCAGATCAAGGGATGTAATAGTACTACTCTATTCTGCCTTGGTCAGACCCATGGGCATAGCCAAGGGGGGTGGGCAGGGAGGGACAGATGCCCCCCCAATCCATAGAAATACATAGCAAACTGAGATTCTGCCCCCCCCCCAACAAAAGGCCTCTCCCCCAACAAAACTCCTGGTTACGTCCATGGTCAGGCCACACCTGGAGTACTGTGTTCAGTTCTGGGCACCACAATTTAAGAAGAATATTGACAAGCTCCAATGTATACAGAGGAGGGCAACCAAGATGATCCAGGGTCTGGAAAAGAGGAGACTGAGAGGAGACGTGATAACCATCTTAAAATATCTCACACGGAAGATGGAGCAAGCTTGTTTTCTCCTGCTCTGGAGGATAGGACTCGACCAATGGCCCCAAGTTACAAGAAAGGAGATTCTGACTAAAGATCAGGAAAAAACTTTTTCTTTTTCTTTTTTTTTATAGGAAAAACCTTCTGACATTAAGAACTGCTAGACAGTGGAATGGTCTCCGTTGGGAGGCAGTGGACTCTCCTTCCTTGGAGGTTTTTAAGCAGAGGTTGGGTGGCCATCTCTCAGGGATGCTTTCGTTGAGATTCCTGCATTGCAGGGAGTTGAACCCAGTGACCATCAGGGTCCCTTCAAACTCTACTGTTCTGATTCTATAATTAGTCAAGGGCCAGACACATCAAAAACAATATCAAGGAAGATGTATTTGTATGTATGGAGCTGGCTCCTCTTCCCTATTCTTGTCCCCAAACTGACACACCACACAAAGTTCTGCCAATATCAGATGGCCTTACCATGCTTTGAGAAGGCTATTGTTAAACACCAGGAGCAAATGTCAGACTTACAGTTCAGTTTTGTTCTAATGAACAATTTATGCCATCTTCCTTGCAGCTTAATCACCACTTCTAAGGGATGTAATTAAAAATATTTCCTTAGTTGACGTTTCTTGCTCTAGAACCTCCATAATGTAGCAAACTATAGGAAGACTGGTATTTCTCAACACGTAGCAACAGGTTCAACTTGGATAAACTTCTTTCTTTTAGCTCTAGAATGCTACAAATGCTGAATCTGAGCCCTAAAACACTGACATTAATAAGAACAAGCATGTCTGAGCATGTTATGAATGCATTTCTTTCACCAAAGTAACAAACTTCAGCCTGATCACTGCTATTTAGAAATCATCTAGTTAACCCAGGTCCCCCCCCCCCCAAATAATGGAGGTGTAAGATGACATTTGCATCTTAAAAAGCAGAGACATCACCTTGCCAACAAAGGTCCGTATAGTTAAAGCCATGGTTTTCCCAGTAGTGATGTGTGGAAGTGAGAGCAGGACCATAAAGAAGGCTGATCGCGAAGAATGGATGCTTTTGAATTATGGTGCTGGAGGAGACTCTTGAGAGTCCCATGGACTGCAAGAAGATCAAACGCATGCATTCTTAAGGAAATTAGCCCTGAGTGCTCACTGGAAGGACAGATCGTGAAGCTGAGGCTCCAATACTTTGGGCACCTCATGAGAAGAGAAGACTCCCTGGAAAAGACCCTGATGTTGGGAAAGATTGAGGGTACAAGGAGAAGGGGATGACAGAGGACGAGATGGTCAGACAGTGTTCTCGAAGCTACAAACATGAGTCTGACCAAACTGCAGGAGGCAGTGGAAGACAGAAGTGCCTGGCGTGCTCTGGTCCATGGGGTCACAAAGAGTCGGACACGACTAAACGACTAAACAACAACAACAAGATGACATTTAAATGAACAACACATTAAATCTTTTTCATTTTTTAGGGTGAAAAGAAGCAGTTATGTACTTACTTTCCATTCCCATATTTTATGCGGATATCTTTGCTTTTCTTCAGTTCTCTGCCATCTTTGAACCATTTGTAGGATGGCTGGGGATTTCCAGCACTTGCCTCGCATTTCATAGAAACTTTTGCTCCCACTTCCACATTCAAGCTCTTCAATTTCTTGAGCTTTGGACGGACAGCTGCAAAGAGAGAGAAAAAGCAGCCCTATTAAGATCGCCACTGGATCTTTCCAGCCGCATATGGTGTTAGAAACCAACAACAGAAGTCTTGCTCTTGACCACTAAGTCTTTGGATTTATTAAAGGCTTCATTTCATGAGCAGCTGATCCTTTATCAAACTACAAGTCATCATTAACAGTGGGAGGCTCTCCCCACCCCCACCCCAAATGTCAAAGCACAAAAGTGCAGCTGCATTTCATACTTTTTGCATTTGGCATAAAAAGATGCTTGAGTTTCAGGCTCTACAGCACTTCCCACCCCTGACTCCTGCTGCACATTTTCATTCCGGTACCTCCCCACTCTCCTTAAGCATGGATGACAGCACTCATTCCTCCCCAAATGCGCAAAAGACACAAATGCACATCACATCCAACTGGGAAGCAGCATCAACTCAGGCAGGGCTTTCTCCGAGAAGGATTCCTGCCCTCGTTCTGGCGTTGCTGCTGCCACAGTCTCCTGCGCTGCGTTCTCCCTTACCTCTGCTGCTGTTGGCAGACATGCTGTTGATTGCACAGCCTGTGCAGATCTGAATGGCAGCATTTGGCTACAGGAAGGGAGAGATGGGGAGGAGGACTCTCTTCCTCTCAGTTCAGCTACAATCACTGCAGGGTTTTTTTTTAATGCTCATGTGCCTGCCTATTCATTCTGGGAACGTACCATATAGTAGCTTTGCTGCTGCCAAGTGGGAAAATGCTAAAGCACATCTCCGTAGAGAAAGTAACTGGGAATTGAGAAGAAGGTCATTCGGCTTTTCCAAATGACAGTGTTCCATACTGAACAATAGCAGAAAGGACCCCAAAAGGAAAGTCTGCCTGCGAAAGAGGGTAAACAAGGAGGGCTCTGGGTCGCAAGAGTGCAGAAATCCAGCAATTAGGTAATTAGATGCCTCTTTACAACATCACCAGATAAACAGTCCAGACCATCAGGTATCAGCGGCGGCGGCTGTGCCTATGACCTTTACTGGATGCTTTTGTAGCAATTTAGCTAACTACGCACCAGGAAAGGATACACAAATTCAAATGTTCCTCAACCAACCTGCCACTGCCACATAATGAAAGGAGGCTTATACCAAGCTTCCTTATAATTACTCTTTGCTAATAAAACTTCACTAATAAAATTTCTTTTGAAATTATGGAGACCTCATTTGTCTTAATGCCAAAGAGCATGTCAAAAGTCAATAATCATGCTATTGATGTCAGTTATCTTAGCATGACCTTCCTTTTATTTATTCTGCATTGCCTAAGATATATTCTTACAAAACATATTGCTTAGCCTGCTTTTTTTTTTTTAGAAGGAGCAGCAACAGTGAGACCAAATGAGGGAAATTTTGTTCATGCATTCTCTCTCCCCTAAAGGTACCCCTGCCCGTAAGGGGCCAGTCGTGTCCGTGCGTGCTCATCTCGCTCTAGAGGCCGGCGCCGTCCGAAGACACTTCCGGGTCACATGGCCAGCGTGACATAGCTGCAGCTGGCGAGCCAGCACCAGGGCAGCACATGGAAATGCCGTTTACCTTCCCGCTATAAAGCGGTACCTATTTATCTACTTGCACTTACGAGTGCTTTCAAACTGCTAGGTGGGCAGGAGCTGGGACCGAAAGACGGGAGCTCACCTTGTCACGGGGATTCGAACCGCCGACCATACGATCAGCAAGGCCTAGGCACTGCGGTTTTACCCACAGCGCCACCCGCATCCCTCTCTCCCCTATGTCTTGCCAAATTCAGTATTTAAGCTTCAAGATATTACCAGACTTAAAGGCCACCATACACCAAATTATTTTCGGAGTGGCAATCACAGTGTCAGATTCTTAGAATTCACATTGTGCCTTGCTTGTCTCACCCTCCCTAAGATAGTTAAAAATCACTACAAAATAATTTCAAAATGATAAAAATACATACTCGAAGTAGTAAAAAGTTCCAAAACGTACCGTAGATAAAAATGGTAGAAATGTCAATATACCTTAGACTGCAGAACTCCTGGGAGGATATCCTGAGAATGGGTTTTTTAAAAGGATAAGAGCATAAGAAGAGGCTGCTGGATCCGGCCCATCTAGTCCAGCATCCTGTTCTCACAGGAGCCAAGCAGAGGCCTCCATGGGGAACTTGAAAACAGGACTTGAGCACAACCGTTCTCATCCCTCATGTGCTTCTCAGCAACTGACATTCAGAGGCAAATTCCTCCAAGAATTTGTCCGCTTCTCTTTTAAAGCCCCCCAAGTCTGTGGCCACCATTTATCCCATAGTTTAGCTGTTTGCTGTGATGGGTGGAGGTGCCTGAGGGCTCTCCTGGAGGAGAGGAAGGAGCACCAGGGTGCATATAGTACATCTGTGTGATGGATGGAGAGAAATTTGTTTTGATACAGTGGTGCCTCGCAAGACGAAAAGAATCCGTTCCGCGAGTCTTTTCGTCTTACGGTTTTTTCGTCTTGCGAAGCAAGCCCATTGGCAGATTAGCGCTATTATCGCTATTGACAGTTTAAGGGCTAAAAACGGCTTTTTTAGGCTTAAGGGATTATCGGTTTTGCTGCTAAAATGCTTTTAGCAGCTTAGCGCTTCAGAAAAAGGGGTTTTGGAGCGGGGGAAAAACCTCAAAATTTTTCGTCAATTTTCGTCTTGCAAAGCAAGCCCATAGGGAAATTCGTCTTGCGAAGCGCCTCTGGAGACGGAAAACGTCTTGTGGGTTTTCCGTCTTGCGAGGCATTCGTCTTGCGGGGCACCACTGTACTTTATATGGTTCTGTAAGGGAAGTGCTCCACTGTCTCCTGGTGTTTTCCAGCATATTTTAGAGTGGAGTGGAAGAAGTGGTTGGTGATAGTGGTTTGGCGACAGAGCACAAGATATTGGAGAGAGAATGAATACTGGAGTGATTAAATAGATGGAGTGTTTACGGATGTGTATGGAATTACACATCCGTAAACACGGAATGGAATTAGTGATATTAGAGAAGGGTAGGCACAGTATGATTTGTGTAGATGTAAGACATAATTTCTGTGTATTGTGTATCTCTTAGTGGTAGGGATGGATGAATTGTGTATCTCTTAGTGGTAGGGATGGATGAATCTGACAATTTTGGTTTCTCTGTTAATCATTCTTCCAATCTTAAATTCAGTTCTCCACAATTCCACATCAATTTTCAATTTATTTATCTTTAAAAGTTCTCGTCAGCATTTCAGTGTGAATTTCTCCTTAATACACCCATTTTATCCATTCTTGCCAAACATGCAAGCTTTCCAAGCAATTCTCCCTAATACATTTTTGTTATTTTCACTAATGTATGCATTTTTCTGAATGCTTTATAATCTTTATTAAATTTATAAACAACTTAGGGACTGTTTTATTATAAAAACATATATAAATATAGGAATTAAATTAAACATATTTTTGCTATGACACATTGAACTGTATCAAGGGTGGAAATCATCTTATATTTATCAGCAGCAGCAAACTTCAGGCAGGGTCCACCATCATGCTTTTTTAAAAAATATATGTTTTAGGTATTATTATTATTATTTATTTTTTTGCTTTGTTCAATGTCCTGAAGAAGAGTCTGTGAAACCCAAAAGCTCAGTGCAGGCAAAAGTCAGCTCAGTCTGACTGAAAACAACTATCCTGGGGAATACGAAATCTTATGTAAGTTCCTGTTTGAGCAGCGCAGATTCAGAAGCCTACCAAATAATCAATACAAACACAGATATTTTCGCAACAGCCCTGAGCACGTCCGCAAAGCTCAAAACATAATGTACAATACCCAAGGGATAGCAGCCCAGTAGAAAGAATGCAGAGTTCTCAAGAAGATGTGTTTTCTTTTTCGGGACAAAAAGGGGTATGCGGTGCAAGGAAGAGGCATGATCCAGATGATTTGCATTTGCTTTCATAATGAACAACAAAAGAGGCTGCTTCCATGTCTCTCTTCAGCTATCCTCACTTAGAACCAGTGGCGTAGCGTGGGTTGTCAGCACCTGGGACGAGGCAAGTAATTTGCGCCCCCTAACCCGTGGATTTGCGCCTCCTAACCCTAACCCCCAGATGTTGCGCCCGGTGTGGCCGGCCCCCCCTGCACCCCCACGCTACGCCACTGCTTAGAACCACTGATAAGCCTAGAAACAATCACCCAAGCTTGTGGAGTGAGTGTTGTAAATTAATTAGGCACTGTGTGAAGATGTGCTTCCTTTCATCTGCCAGCAAATTTCACTGGGTGCCCTAGTCAAAAATGATGATAACTTTCCCTTTAACCCTACACAATTTATTAAATGTGAATAGTGCTATAAATGACTATGATGCTACCTTCCTCTTAATTGTTGCCTTCTTCCGAAACTAAAACTAAACCAGAGTTGTATCCACCTTGCTGCTCAGAGTAGACCCATTGGGCAGGATTCACCCAAGGAGCCCCATCAGCAGCAGTACTGCACAAGGCCCTGCGCAACAGGGCTTTCCCCCTGCATGCCCCCCCCCCCCAGCCTGGGGACATTGGGAGAACCTGCAGAACAGCATGCAAGGGGAATTGTTCCACCTGGCAAACTGAAATGCGTGTGAGGACAGAACATCTGTAACGGAGCAACATTGAATTTCAACTGAACAACCCATGAGGCAAGGTGAGGTGTCCACCTTGGGAAGCTGGATTCACAGGGGCAACAGACAGCGGCGGAGCATATGCCCACACTGCCCAGGGTGGACGTGCTCCTGAGGGGGGCATGGCACTTGGGTGCCCGGAGCGGTGCACGTGCTCTACAGCTGGGGGCGAAGCGAGCCACCCATGAAAGCCATTTGGCACGCTTCCCACCCACAACTCCCAAGCCTTCCCCAAGCTGTCAAAACGAAGGGGGAAGGGAGGAATGCCAACGGCTTGGGGTAGGCTTGGGAGTCGTGGATGGGCAGCGCATTGAATGTCAGCCCCCTCAGTGAGGGCACCCAGGGCGGTCCACCTCCCCGCCTGCCCCTTCCTACGCTCCTGGCAACCTCCAGGGAACGCATTGCCTGCTGCTGCTGCTGCCACAGAAGCCACAACAACTGCATCATGCTTCTTGGAGGCTGGATCTGCCTCATCCTTAGCAGCCCCCCTTCCCGTCTCCACCTCTACAGTGACCTCTTGGTGAATAGGAGGTGCTGCTGGTCTCCTCCCACCCCTTGGGAGGAAATTATGGGGGCCACTCTCTGGGGTCTCCTGGGCCCTGCACCTGCCCAGCATAATTCAGACAAGACCTCTTTCCCCTCTGACAGTCTTTGATTCCAACTTCAACCATCAGCTACAGTTGATTAGACACACACACACACACACACACACACACACACACTGTTTCCATTGTATGTCAGTGTGGTGTAGTGGTTAAGAGCGGTAGTCTCGTAATCTGGGGAACCGGGTTCGCGTCTCCGCTCCTCCACAGGCAGCTGCTGGGTGAACTTGGGCCAGTCACGCTTCTCTGAAGTCTCTCAGCCCCACTCACCTCACAGAGTGTTTGTTGTGAGGGAGGAAGGGAAAGGAGATTGTTAGCCGCTTTGAGACTCCTTCGGGTAGTGATAAAGCGGGATATCTAATCCAAACTCCTCCTCTTCTTCACTCAGCCCTTATTCCCTGGTGGTGCCGGGGGAACCATTTAGTGCTTTGCCTCAGGTGCCAAAATGTCTTGGGCAGGCCCTGAATTCCAGCCACTAATATTAATGGACCTAAGTTATATGACTAGCACAGGATACAACCCACAGACCTTTAACATTTATGTCAAAGGAATTTGTCCCTCTATCCTCCTGATTATTTTGCAGCCTATTCCCCTGTGCATGTTAGTTTCACTGAGTTCCATGACACATTCACAGGACTGCAACCTGAGCTGCCAAATGGTATCTTCTGCAACAGCCCTAAATTTGCAATGAGGCAAACCAGAGTATTCTAGATATTAGGGCACTCTGGTGAATGGACAGGTCAAATATTGTCAACTGTCCCATGAAGTCATGATGCTGATAATGTGTGATGAATAAGCCTGCTTTGAACAACTGCCTTTAAGAATGTATTTTTAAAAAAGGCCTTAGTTTGTTTCATTTTTTAAAAAAGTGTGCCATTCTTGGCTGACCCTAATATTCCAGGTTAAAAGCTTGTTCAGGGAATAATTAACATGTAAATTTATTACAATTTGAAAGTTAAGCTCATACTTTCAAAATAAGTTACCTAATTGTTTTTGTAAGTGGCAAAAGTACCAAACCACCAATGACTAAAAAGTCCTCCTCCCGCCAAAAACCCCCAACATTAATTATTTCTTTGAAAGTAACTATGTGACAGATGGTAACGCTGTCAAATGAACAAATATTTTTGAGCTGCTCTAACGCCCAAACTGCCACAGCACACTAACCTGACATTTCAGTAAACTTCCCACCGTTTTGACCTGTTTCCTAGACAGTCCATTCACTGTGCAATCCTATCTCTACTTAGAAGTAAGCAACACCGAGTTCAGTAAGACTTTCTCTAAGGTACAGAATCAACAGAATCATAGAATTGTAGAATTGGAAGGGACCCTGAACCCCCCTGAAATGCAGGAATCTCAACTAGATCATACATGACAGATGCCCATGCAACCTCTGCTTGAAAACCTCCACAGAAAGGGAATCCACAACTTCCCGAGGGAGTCTGTCTAAAAGCTCTGTCAGAAAGTTATTCCTGCTGTTTAGTCAGAATCTCTTTTCTTGTAACTTGAATCCATTGGTTGAGGTCCTAGCCTCTGAAGCAGGAGAAAACAAGCTTGCCCCATCCTCCGTGTGGCAGCCCTTTAGCTATTTGAAGATGGCTATCCTATCTTCTCTCAGTCTCCTCTTCTCTAGGCTAAACATGTCCAGATCCCTCAAACATCCCTCACAAGGCTTGGTTTCCAGACCCTTGGTCATCTTGGTCAATCTCATCTGCACACATTCCTGCTTGTCAATATCCTTCTTAAATTGTGGTGCCCAGAACTGGACACAGAACCCCAGGTGGGGTATGTATAGGATTCCAGTCCCTGTTCCCATATATGGGAATCCTGTAAATGAAAACAGCCATGACCTATACAATTATAGAGTCATCTCAGTTAAATATGTCGCAACAATGAGTTGCCATTCAAGCTTCCTGTTCCAGCTTACCTAAAGATCCTAATAATGCCTGGCGAATGCACACAATCCTGTTGAGATAGGCAGATTTCCCCTGTCTTGTTGGAGATTATGTATCTTGAATGTGTAAAATGATGTATAGATTTTCCCCAAGGCTTGTTGGAGAGTTATATATATTGACCGGGAAGGCTGCACTATCCCCTCTTCATGGACAGATTATGTGTACATTCTCCATGAGGCACAGAAAAATGCACAATGGCTGGTTGTTATGCAAATTAGCCAGTCACTTCATTACTCCTGTACAGTGGTACCTCAGTTTATGAACTTAATCCGTTCCAGAAGTCCATTCTTAAAGTGAAACCGTTCTTAAACTGAGGCGCGCTTTCTCTAAGAGGCCTCCCTCTGCCGGTGCCCTTCCACAGTTCAGATTCCATTCTTAGACCGAGGTAAAGTTCGTAAACCGGGACACTACTTCTGGTTTTAAGGAGTTTGTAAACTGAATCGTTCGTAAACAGGACTGTTCTTAAACCGAGGTACCACTGTACATACATATAAATTGGATATTAGTCAGGGGTCCTTTACCTTTTTTATATGTAGATTACATTTATCAGTAATAGTAGCAATACTCATTGTATACAGTTACATATTGAAAGAAAGAAGGAAAGAGAAGAGCTCTCAAACCTAAATCACCATTCCATCTAAATTGATAGGAGTGAGTTATTGGTCCTTGGTTATGAAGCTTCTAACTAAATTTTTCATATGAAGGCTGCTACAAAAGACCTCAAACTGAGTTTATTATTTACTTACTTGTTACTTTACAACAGTATACCACTTTTTTCTCCAAAGCACTCAAGGATGCGTATTCTCACTCTTTACCCTCATGAGATAGGTTACACAGAGTGTGAGAGACCCAGCTTAATGGCTCAAAGCAGAACTGAACCCTGGCATCCCATAATATGGGCATTCCTTACATAATATGGGCAATTGTAGTGTCAATAGGAGGGGAGATACTTTTGTAAAAACACCAGGATAGAAAAGGAAATAAGCTGCCTTCATCTCCTTCCATGGACACACACACATGCACACACGGACACGCACAGAGAGAGAAAGAGAGAGAGAGAGAGAGAGGAATGTTCTCCCAGTGTTTATATATTTTCTACCTTGTACATGATTAAGAAAAACAAGGTTTGAATATTCTACAATGTCCCTTCTTTGGACATTATCTGGAAGTGCTAAAAATGATGCATGTGTGATTCATCCTCTTTCTACATTTCTGTGTCACATCCAAAGTGATGACTGGGACAACACTCCTGCAGACAGCTGCACTTACACTTTGAAGAATGTGTTTAGAAGAATGATTTTCAGAACTACCAGTGGATTTGTGCAGTAAGCAAGTCCATTTTTCATACCAACCAAGTACAATGGTACCTCAGGTTACATACGCTTCAGGTTACATACTCCGCTAACCCAGAAATAGTGCTTCAGGATGGGAACAGAAATCGTGCTCTGGCGGCGCAGCAGCAGCAGGAGGCCCCATTAGCTAAAGTGGTGCTTCAGGTTAAGAACAGTTTCAGGTTAAGTACGGACCTCCAGAACGAATTAAGTACTTAACCCGAGGTGCCACTGTATGAAGATTAGTTGGGTCTTTAAATCCACTATGTCCCCCCTTACAAAATGAAGGAAACCTTGGGGGGGGGGTGAATAGTGGTGAGTCCCTCAGCTTCCAAGTACTTCTATGGCTTCTGCTCTCCCACACGCTCTCTCTCTCTCTCTCTCTCACACACACACACACACACACACAGAGAGAGAGAGAGAGAGAGAGAAGTTGCTTTTTCCTAAGAAAACCAAACTGATTGGGGGAATGACCAGAGGCTGAGACAAAAGTAGTGGAGACAGACAGGTCTAGATTTTAATCATAGGGAATTATTTCCCAAGGCACTCCAATCACAGTGATCTTGAGAAAGTATTAAAGCCTGTGTCTTTTTGTCATGTGGTCCTGTGTGTGTTCATAGCGAGCTCCTCTTTGTATCCCCAAGAATCTGTGGGGAGAGGGGCAGAAGCCCACTCTGTAACAAGGTCCTGGCTGAGGGGTCCTTGCATCTCCATTGTATCTTCTCAAAGAACATGGGGGGGGGCAGAAGCCTGTCCACCCCACCAACTACACTTGGGCTACAGAGTGACATTTCCCCCCATCCCAGTGTTCCCTTGGGATTTTTGCACCATCCCTTCCCTATGCAAGTCAATATTTAAAGATCTCTCTCACAATATCTCCCCAAATCAGTGAAGAGGCCGCCACCACCACCAATAGTCTTTGGGGTAACATTGCTGTCATTGCTGGATGTGTGTGACTTCTCCCCAATTCCAGTCTTTCCGTGGGATCCCTGCCCTTTTCCCCACCCCCTGCAATTCCTATTGTTCCTACCCCAAAATGTTAAAGTCTGACATTGCCGGAGAATCACAACACCTGTCATTCTGAAAATAATTCTGGAAGAAAATGAAAATGGTATATAGACTTCTGGGCCTGTAAATTTAACCCATTTTGGTCAAAGGTGTGGAAAGTAATAGTTGTTTTTTAAATTCCCTGTTATAGTGAAAGAGCAACAGAGAGCTTCATTTTATAGAGAGCGGCTCAGAACCCAGAACAAAGAACAAGGTGGAAAACGAACAAAGCAATTCATAAACAGATAAGATTTTTAAAAAATAAAATAAAATGCACAAGTACTCAGCAAAATGTGAGACCAGTACACACTCCTATGACACCCAGCTCTATTTTTTCTTATCATCAGCATTGCTGTGAAAGTGCTAAGCTATAAGCTGCTGCCTGGAGTCAGGAATGCATTGAGAAAGGGTTAGTAAACTGAAGCTGAGTCCGGATGAGATGGATGCACTGTGAGCTTGTGGTTCCACAGTAAGATAGTTGGTGTATTGACCTGAATGGAGCAGGTACACAGCTTATAGATGCTCCTTGATCCAACTCTGTCACTTCAGATACAAGTGGCCTCAATGACATGGGGTACCTTTTACCAACTGGAGCCAACCCAAGTTGGTAGAAGGAACCCCATGTCATTGAGACCAGAGTTGGATCAAGGTGCAGTCGGATCAGCTGCAGTTTTTCCCCCAAATAGAGATAGGCTGATCTCCATTACTCATGATCTGGTAACCTCCAGGTTGAACTAATAATAAAATGCTTGAAAATGGTTTAGAAGCCAGAACTCTGGCATATTAAAAAAAATTCTTTGTATACTACCCTCAAATCCATTTTTTTAAAATTATGGCTAGTTTATAAATGTTCAAATTTATAAGCCTAAGTATGTGTAAGTGCATGGTTGTAAGCCTCCTGATATCCTTGCCCCCTCTTCCCTCTGCTGGGCACCCCTCCCTCAGCTGCCTCCCTTCTGCTGAAATTTAGATTGGAAACTGCTCAGGGCAGGAAACAGACTTTAAAATGTCACAATGTAAAGCATTGCGCTATATTAGTGATAGATGGATTGAAAGCCATTCCTAGACAATACCATAAAATAACACAAAAAATGGATCTCACCTGATGGCCTAATGGGGAAGAAGCAGGAGGCACCACTTTAGACATTATGTGGAACTGTGGAAAGAGGAAGCACAAGTCACGCATGCGTCCTCTTTTCAATGTCCAGAGCCAACCCAGGCAGCCGGATCCTTGGCCTCTTAGCTCAGCAGCGACTCCCCTTCAGCTAAATGGTGCTCACTCCCAAGTAAGGAAGGACACAATTATTATCAAACTGAAACTATAGTGGAAGGTTTATGTAAATAGCCTTTATAATTTCTCACCAATTACTAGTCACATGCTACTTGATACAATGAGATTTATCCTTTATTTGAATCTATAACACACATTGAAATGTGTTATATTTGCTTGAAGGCACTCAAAAGTGCCTTATTATTATGCCCTATAACAACAGTTCTGAGCATCTACAACTCCAAATCCACTACCCTAAACCAGAACGAAGTTTTCTAAAGCTTCTAAGTTTGTTCGTATATCACATGCATTTCAAGACCACAATGCTTCTAATTACACAATAAATTGAAAACTTTTAAAATTAAGAGGGGCAAACACACATATGTACCCAGTCAAAAAATAATAATACGGAAGTCCCGTCGGACATTCAGGTTTCAAAGGACGTTCGCAAACCGGAACACTCACTTCCGGGTTTGTGGCATTCAGGAGCCAAAACGTTCGAGCACCAAGGCGTCTGGGATCCAAGGTATGACTGTCTAGCCTGCCCAAAAGAGCTGACTCACTGGTTTCCCGGGAAGATTGGTAGAGAGGCTACATAAGGGCAGTGAGGAGAATTCAGCACAGAATTTTCTGCAGCTGAGCAGAGTGCTAGCAGCCTGCAAGTCTCTGCTCACAGGGCAGCCAGCAAAAGTCCTGGCTGATATAGGAAGAGAGAATAAGGATAGTTGCCCTATGAATTAAATAGATTTAGGAACTGAGCTTCTAAATCAGACATATGCGCCAAGAGAAATTTCACAAAACTTGTAAACCTGTAGTGAAGTGAAAAAGGTGGAATTTTACACAGACACACACATGCTGTTTAGGGGAGTTCACATTTTGGCTTATACCTTTTCATCTAGAACACAAAGGAAATAATAATAATAATAATAATAATAATAATAATAATAATAATAATATATTGAGATAGATTGCTGTGTAGATTTAAGCTAGAGGGCCAATAAACCTTTACTTGGAAATTTTTGGAACAGGGTTTCCTTCACACTGGGTCTAACTTAATCAGTATCATTTGGGTCCAGAAACGAGTGTTTCTGCAGATAAGACTGTTGGGTAATGGTGGAGGAATGGAAGAATGGTGGAGGAACCTTCTCTATTTGTCTGAGTGAAGGAAGTGAGTACATCATGTGTGCCACCTCCTTCCATTCCCATTAACATATGTACCAAAACATCCAATCTAAGTTCATAGGAGAGAATAGCTAGATATTAAACTTACCCAGACATATCCCAAGCCTGCTGCAACCCATTAGCAGGTAATTATGGACTCTGAATTCCCATAAAATACAAAACTTAATATGGAGTCTAATATGCTTCGTGCTTTAGGCAGCTTATATTCCATTTTGTGTGAAGATGCCCAGAGTTTCTCACAGATCCTAACTCAAGTGCCTTGGAAAACAGCACCGGCTCACTCTGATCTCTGCTGGCAGAGGCCAAGGAAACCACGAGACCCATTTTTTTCATTTCCTAAGGGAAGCAATTGATGACTGCTGGCAGACATTTTCATTCTCCTCATTAGGTCCTTGAATAAACTCAACTGCTTTTGCTTAGTATACCTGCTAGGCTAGCAATTCCAAAGCATCATCTTACAATCTTGGAATCCCATTATGAGCCCCGGGCCATGTGAGGGGTCATCTGGAGATGGCTGGGCAGCAGCTAGCATTGCTAGTCATGGAAATGGCCGTGGCACCAAGGGGCTCTGATATAAGGCCAGGAAGGGAGAGGGCTCTTTTGCTCATGTGGCGCTTGCTGGTTTCCCACAATCCTCTAGTTGGCCACTGTGAGAACAGGATGCTGGGCTAGGTGGGCCATTGCCTTGATCCAGCAGGTTCTACTTATGCTCTTATGTTTATGTTCTTACCTTAAGAGAAAACTCCCAGCAAAACCTGACTATGCTGCCTGGAAACATGGCGATGGCATGAAACTGAAGGAAGGAAAAGTATTGTAAACAAGAATCAGCAGAGGGAGCTAGAGGAGAAAGTGAGGGAAAGAAGTCCTTTAAAATGAATGAAAGTTGCTTCCAGATAACCTGCTTATTGCATATTCACTCTAATTTGTTTGTTTGCATAGATGATTTATGATGTTGCATCAAGTACTTTCTAGTACATTTCCGTGTCACTTTTCTTACTTTAAAAAGCCAAATTTTGCGGAGAATTTGGTTCCCTGTTCAAGAGCTCCAAATCAACTTTGATTGCAGAAGCTGAATTTGCCAGTATGTGATTTGCGTCCCACCCCCAAATAGCAACAGTCTTGAAGCACCCAACATTTATCCTCCGCTACAGCCCCCCCCCCATATACTTTGTCTCTGAACCCTACCACTCCAAAAGCCAAAACATTGCAACTTTAAAGTAACCATTATATATGAAAACATCATCAGACAAGAATTTTCCACTCTCCTATTTTCCATTTCCTGAACTTGGCACACTTTGGATATGGTGACCGTTCCAGTGACGTCACAGGGGTTTATCTCTGGCCCCGTTGCGATGGTAGCACACAACGCCCGCAGCTTACACAGGGTTTACATTCCAGGGATCGTGCCTAAAGGCAAAATTGCGTCAAGTCAAAACCCATTGGGTTCAATGGCAAGGAGGATTGCCAAAGCCATTATTCCTGGGTGTCCCACTCCCTTTGATTTATTTATTCGCTGCCACATGCATAAAGCTCAGTGCACATGTAAGTTGCGTAAGTTGCAGGCTTACTGTATAAGATTGCTATGTCAGTTAGGAAACCCTTTTAGAAAAAACCTGACTGATCCTATTTCTCATTTCTATCCAAACAGTTGCACCCACGTTCTCAACATGCTCCTATTCCGGACCTGCCTTTGTTTCTCAGGGCCCGAGGCAAAGCATACCATGGCTGACTCATTTCTTCTGAACAGCATCCATCTGCTTTATCCCAACCCATGCTTTCCTTTTTAGGTTAGCTTCCCTATTATGTAAAAAAAGAGGAACTAAGAGCTTTTCATTTCATGTTTGTTCACTGCTTTTCCAAAAGGAAGCCCAAAGCCGTGAGCAATAACATAACAAAACAAACGTCAAAAACAAACCAAAGAATATGAAAAATTATCTAATAAATTATCTAACAACTTTTGAAGGTGATCAGGTTGAAACATGCCCCTACCACTAGCTGCTAGTGATCTGGTTGCAGCAAAGCCAAACCAACTGTTCACCAGCGCCGTAACATCTTCTGTAACTATTTCTTTCCAAACTCCGTCAGCCTGCATATGGATGCCCAGGACTAGAAACTTGTGTGAAAGCTATGTAAGGAAAGATCTCTACCAATGACAAAGCTCCCTATCCCTCTTGGGAAAATAACAAGGGGACATATAGACTTCACACATTCTTCCAGTGCTTCTCCCAAAATAAAAAAGGTTGCTACACAATGGCCAGTGGATTTTGAACAGGGATGCTTAAGCATCTCTCCAATGAACCGAAAAGAGTCTTGATCCTTTGGTACGCTCCAGCCATATACACCTTCACCTGCCAGCTCCTTCCCCAGCCCCTACATGGAAGCAGTGAGAAAGGTCACTGAAGCTCCCAAACACAAGAGAAGGAACAGGCATAGCTCAGCTGGATAGCTCAGTTGGTTAGACATCCTAGCTCAGGCTTCCTCATACTCGGCCCTCCAGATGTTTTGAGACTACAATTCCCATCATCCCTGACCACTGGTTCAGCTGGCTAGGGATCATGGGAGTTGTAGGCCAAAAACATCTGGAGGACCAAGTCTGAGGAAGCCTGGTCTATGTTATTATTTTTTACCATACAGTTAATTTAATTGTTTTTAGCCCAAATGACTACTCCTGGATCTTGAGCAGGTTCCCCATATTGTTCTGAATCCATGATTGGTATCTGATGCAGAATTTCTACTAGAAGCAACCTGAAATTTTATTTTAGAGATTAAATTTGCTTGTCAGGGAAACTCTAGTCCAGGCACATGTACAGAATCGTAAAAACTTGACAGTAAAATATCATTTCCGCATCACAGCAAAATGTAGCTACATTCTTCATATTCAGCCTGCAGGCAAAAGAAATCCGTAATGCAGGTATCAGAAGATCAACAAAAGTGTAGATCATCTTAAAGCTCCTTTAACCTTCTGAATCCTGTCATCAATACCCTGAGGAATCTTCAAGCCTAATCTGGCATTGTCATTCCAGTCTCACTTAAGTCAAATTCAAGATTCTAGAGAGCTAAATTGCACAGTAGCTAAGAAAGAAAGTGAAGTCCCTGGTCTGAATCATGCCTCTGCTGTGACGTGAGTCCTAAGGCAGCCAATTCTGCCTCATCCCGCTTCTTCTATCTGCATTATGGAAATAATAATTCCGAGCTACTTTCCACAGCAGTTGAAATGGATGCAACAAGGAAATGAATATGAAGCAATCTGGGCATTCTGAAGTTCTATGTAAATACAGTAAATGCTGTGAAATTAAAGAAACAAATGGGGGGGGGCAAAGAGTCATTTGAGCAACAACCAGAAAACCAGGATGGATCTAGGCATGATAGATGTGGACATGTTTGCTTATTCACATTTCTGCTCCATTCTCATGGTATCCCCATCACCTGTATGCCCCTTTTGTTTGTTTTCATTAGAAACCCCCTTGATTTATACAGGAACAGAGCAGACATGTGGACACAACAAATGCAACTGCCCCGAGGCCACATCTAGAATGGTTCTCCAGCAGGCGCTAGTCTCCTTTGACCCACAAAGGCCCCACCGGACATTAGCCACACAACCACAAGAGCCTTTACAAGTCTCTGGTAGTTTCTCACACTTTCAGGGATCACACTAGAATGAATCCATATTATTCATTCTTTTAAACAACCTTGCAGGGAAGGTTAAGCTGAGTGTCTTGCTCAAGATGGTGAGCAAGGTATGTGTAAGACGTGTTCTTTTGTTTACACAAAGGATGCCTAAAACATTTTATTCAGAACAAACTCTAATTCACATTAGGCATGAGAAAAGCCCACCAGAAATCCAAGTGCCTCAGGCACTAGACCACAAAACTCCAAAACTGTGTATGAAGCCTAGACTGGGATTACTGTACTTCAGACTCTGGTGAAATGCAGTAGATAAAACACAGACTGTCTTCCCTTGGTGTTACAGTGAGCTTCAGCCCTGGACAGCTTTTTAAACCTGGCCTGCTCCCACAGACTTTATCCACTATGGGCTCTTCATTATTACACTCTAAAACAGTGGCGTCCAAACTTTTTCCAAAGAGGGCCAGACAACACTCTAAAGGGTGGAAGATGGGGAGGAGAAACAAGCTCAATGAAAACTTAGAAAAAGTTCTCCCGGAGACAAATAGAGTATCCTGGGAAAGGGCATGGTTCAACTGCTAGGGCCATTCCTTCAAGACTGGATACTGCATGGCGCTCTATCTGAGGCTTCCCTTGGGCTTGATCCGGAAGCTGCAGTTAGTGCAGAATGCTGCAGCATGATTGCTGGCAGGAGGGAGGCCTGGTTAGCATATAAAACCCGGGCTCCGAGATCTACACCAGTTGCTACTTCTTTCACCAAGGTAATTGCAATCTAAATTATGAGAAGGGTAGAAAGGAAAAGGAGGTGCAAGCGTAAGCCTAATCGACCTCGCCGGGTTGTTAGGATTAATTGAGATGGGGAGAACCATGTACACCACTTTCAGCTCCTTGGAGAAAAAGGTGGAGTAAAAATGAAGGTGATGGTAATTTTAACAGCAAAGGATGGATGTGAGCAAAGGTAGCAATGTCCGCTCATCCTAAAACAGCTGTGCCCAACCTTTTCAGTTGCACCTTTAGCGCCTCTCTCTCTCTCTCTCTCTCTCTCACACACACACACACACACTACTACTGCTATTATTGTTGTTGCTATTATTATTATTACAGTGGTACCTCGGGTTAAGAACTTAATTCATTCTGGAGGTCTGTTCTTAACCTGGAACTGTTCTTAACCTGAAGCACCACTTTAGCTAATGGGGCCTCCCACTGCTGCTGCCACATGATTTCTGTTCTCATCCTGAAGCAAAGTTCTTAACCTGAGGTACTATTTCTGGGTTAGCGGAGTCTGTAACCTGAAGCCTCTGTAACCTGAAGTGTCTGTAATCCGAGGTACCACTGTAGTTATATTTGTTACCTGTCCTTCATAAGCCATAGAAAAAGAAAATAGATACAAATAGATAAAAACAAAAGCCCCACTCCAAAATACAACTCATATCAACAAAGCCATAGGGAGGCCCTGGCAGCAATGGTTTAACTGTCCAAGGCCCAGGAAAAGAGGCGTGTCTTCAGTAACTGCCTGAAGCTGTAAAGATGTGGCACCTGGTGCGTCTCCACAGGAAGGGAGTTCTCCCGCTGAGGAGGAGCACGGCAGAGGTTCTCTCCTGGGCACCTCCCAGCACCTCCAAGGCAGTTGGCACAGTAACAGGAGCCTTTCCTGCAGATCATAACATCCTGACTGGCAACGGAGGGGAGGAGGCACTCTGGCAGATATTTTCTCTTGCTTTAAAAAAACAAAACAAAAAATGGTAGCATTGAAAGCACATTGAGCATTATGGCCCACCAGTCTGGCATTTTGTTAGAAGGACCGGAATTTACAAGCACTGTCCATTAAAATAAACCTCACCATTTCACGGCACAAAATGCAAAAGATCTATTTAAAGAAAAATACAATAATCTCAACAATACGGGAGCTAGAGCACTCGTAAGTACAGGCAATTTGCTTAGATTACAAAATGCCACTTCTAACACATTTCACTATTTTCTCCCTTCAAAAGTATTTGAGTGATTATTATCAGCTCTTGTCTCTCTAGACGGTTGGCTCATTTCCTTATTAGTTGCACCCTTCAGATACTGATTTATTCATTTTTAATTTGCCTGTGTGCGCACAGGCAGACACCCATTTTTTGCTTGTACAAAAAATGCATCAGTGCCTTCAACTTCCCCAAGCCTGATGGTTTCCCTGGAAAATATTTGAAGGTAAACAGGTAAAGGACCCCTGGGCGGTGAACTCCAGTCAAACTTGACTATGGGGTGCGGAGCTCATCTGGCTTCAGGCCGAGGAAGCCGGCGTTTGACTGCTTTCCGGGTCATGTGTCCAGCAGGACTAAACCGCTTCTGGCACAACGGGACACCGTGATGGAAGCCAGAGCGCACGGAAACGCCACATAACACCACATAAGATAGATCACCACCCACAGTCTTGTTTAAACAAGGCTGTATTCTTACATTCCCACAGGCTGTGGATTTAACATACACATTCCTACAAATGTTAAATTCACACCAGTAAAGATGAAAAATCTGTCTGGATGAGGGTAAATAAGATATTGCTAACAACACCAGGCAAAGTTCTTTGCTTTTGGTTCTGTTTTACTAGAGTACTCTGGATGCGGTTTAGCGGTGGGGTGGACATGCTTGGGGATTAGTTTGGTGGTGGCTATTTAGAAAAGAGATCTTGCAGTCATCATGGAAAGCTCACTTAAAAACTCAGTGTTCTGTGGCAGTGAAAATAGTTCAGGTTTAGGAAGTCGTTTGAAAACGATGCAGCCATTGTCACATGCTACTATATAATCACATGGGGAAATATTGTTGCCCAATCTCTGAGCGGTGTGAGATTCCAGGGCTTCCAGGCATTTAGTCAGAGTCTGTGGCACAGCGGATGCTGTGGTGTCTGTATGCTATATGGTTTATTTACACGTATCTACAACCTGAGCCTGTGATGGAGGGGTTCGCAGCATTAAAACCCCCGAATGGTTTTTTCTTCCACAGCCACAGCCTTGGATTCAAGCCGAAGGCAAACAGTGCTCTCAGATGTTGCTCTGACTCTCATTCTCCAACTTGCTGCTTTACATCTAGGTCACATCACTAGCCAAACTCAACTCTGCTTTTTTCACTTGAGGGAGGGGACCCAAGCCAATTGCCGTCTCGCACCAGGCCCCTTAATCCCTCATCCCCTCACCAGGAAGCTAGTATGGCTAGTTCCCAGAATTAGAAGGCTTGGTGAGCTTTTAACTATTGCTGGATCCAGGGTTCAGAGGGGTCTCTGCCTACTCCCCACTCCCATACTCATAACGCTATGTACAGTTTTGCTCTCAAAAAGGGTATAATAGAGCTGGAAAACAATACAAAGAATTACTAAAATGACCAAAACTCCAGAATCCCCAGTTAGAATAATAGAATTGTAGAGTTGGAAGGGTTGGGAAACACCTTTATTAGGGGCAACCAAAATGTTCCAAAATGAGGCACATGAAAAGTTCTGGCAAACTTGAAAGCAACAGGCATTTGGGAGTTTATTTTTCTTACAGACCAAAAAGGGTTGGTGGAATCAATGGAGGAAAGGTCTATCAGTAACTGTTAAGTTGTGGGTGAAGATATCAGATGACACAGCGATTCTTCAAACAGCTCTTCTTTATTCAGATGCCAGAACAGAACTGAACTGAAGGGCTCAGTCAGCCTGCTTATATAGAGCTCCAGAACAACGTAACTGTTGCAACTTTCTAAAACTATCCAATCACTGAACGTCACTTTCGATCCTTCATTTGCATACAAACTATCCAATCACTGAACGTCACTTTCGATCCTTCATTTGCATAACTATCTACAGTATCCCCCTGCTGGTCCAGGGTGAGAACTTCAGTACATAACAGTAACTATGGAACACCTTCGCTCCTAGGCACTAAACATCTAGCATTCAAATTAAAGCCAGCAGTTATTAGGCTACACCAGTATTCCCATGAAATAACATGATGATGAAACAATGTATGCGCCACTTAAAAAAAAAAAAAAGGAAGCTGCAGAGCAAGAGGATGTAATTTTTAAGTTTTGTTTCAGGCATAAAAAGATCAAAAGCCTGCTTTGCTCAAGGAAGAGAACACGAGTGCCTGTCAGCCAGAAAGGAAAGCAGGCCCTGCTCCAAGTGACAGAATAAAAGATGGGAACTAAACATGTTACCTGTATAAACCACATTGGCTAATCTAGCAACATAACGCAAAGGCCAGAGCTGAATGATATTCTCCCTGAAAAGGATCAGAGAGATCTTCTGCAAACAAAAACAATTAACAAACCTTGTGGTGCCTTAAAGACGAACTCATTTATGGGGCAAGTTTTCCTGGACTGCATACATTTCTCTGGTGAAAATAGGGACGTCCCATTCCATAATGATAATTTTACTATTTATGCCCGGCACATCTTACTGTGTTACCACAACCACTCTGGGCAGCTTCCAGCATATATAAAAACATAATAAAACATTAAACATTAAAAAAAGGCCTTCCCTACACAGGATAGCCTTCCGACGGCTCGGAGGTTGGATAACTCTATACCTTCCAACATTTCTTCAATGAAAATAGGGATATCCTAAGGAAAAGTAGGACATTCTGGGACGATATCAGAAACTGAGATGGCTTCTCTTAATCAAGGATGTCCCTGGAAAATAGGGACACTTGGGGGGGTCTGGGCCTGGAGTATATTTCATCAGAAGTGCTATCCTAAGTTACCAGATAGATAACATACATAGACATAGATACATACATATGGTTGGTGTTTGGGTGTGTGTTTAATCACTGAGATTAGAAGCAAATGAAGTGAAAAAATAAGGGTAGTGACCATTATTTTAAAACTTAAATAAATGTAAAATTGCTCCAGTGATTCTACCAGATCCTCAGCACTCTGCTCAGCACCCCCACACCTTCTGGCCAGGCCACTGGCCCTGTTTCACATCCTGCTGGAGTGCTTTTGACTGGCTGGAATGTGCCCTTGATTGGCACAAGCTTAAAATGCCCGGATATAGGATAGATAGATAGATAAATGTATTACAGTCGGAGACCAGCTTATAAAACACACTTGGGGTACAATCCCAGAAAGAAAGCAAACATTTAAAACAATGTACAACAATAAATTTAAAATTTATAAATGCCATAAGCGTATAGACACTTAAAACTTTAAGATAAGCTACCACAGAGAGATGACCCAGAGTCACCCATGGAACCGAGTTTGGGGATTTTCTTAATGAACTAGTTTGGGTTGCAGGGTGGTCTGTGCCTACAGATCTGTACATAGAGTCTGGCGGTCATCCAGGTCGTCTTATGATCTTTGCCTAACAGGAAAAGGTCATTTTTTTGCTTTTCCGGGAGGTCAGGGAGCCTCACCAGCAGGGGATCAATGGGAATAGAGAAAGGTGTGTCAAATGCAATTGCTCCACCCACTTTTCCAACTGGCCCCACCCACTTTCCCCACAAGCGCCAGCCTCCACTGGCATGCGGCTCTCAGAAGAAGCGCCTTGTGGCCTCTTTGAATGGTCATTGAATCATAAAATCATAAAATGGTGAAGTTGAAAGTAAATGAAAAAACAGTCCTATTTATGAGCTGGATGTTGTGACTGACATGAATAGGTCCCAGGACAGCATGGCCTAAGCAGAGATGCAGGCGACAGGGCCTGGCATGTGACCAGCTAATCAGTAGCTTTCTTTAGGGGGCTGCCTGCAAGCAAGGCCTGTGAGGGGGCAGTTTCAGTGTCCATAGTGGACTATAGATCATTGATCATGGTTGGAGTGGCTTTAGTTGGGGGCTAGAGGTGGCAATATCCTGTGAATATCTGATCAGGGATGCTTGGCGTTTTGTGCCTATTGCACTCCTGTATATGCATCCTTCAAACTCTACTCTCTTCCAGGTGTTCACTCGTTGGCAAGGAAAAGAAATATTTTCATGCTGAGGAGAGAGAAATAAATGCAGATAATCTGTTTTTTACCAAATGATCCACATGCAAAGGATCATCAAACAACAGCACACTCCAGGGGACCAAGAATTCTAAAAATGCCAAACAAGGTAGTTCCCTTAAAAGAAGAAGAAGAAGAAGAAGAAGAAGAAGAAGAAGAAGAAGAAGAAGAAGAAGGCGCTCCCCACCTTTAAAATATCTAGTTTACTCAGAGTTAGAAGTTTCGTTGTCTGTTCCTTCTAATCCTGCTCTTGCTGCCTGCAGAGAACAAGGAAGGCACAGCTCCTTTGGAGACAAAGAATGCCAACCTGCCCTTCATCGAATCCAGTCACCTCTGCAGCTGATAAATGTCTGCTCTCTGCCTCCACTTTAGGCATTAGCACAGCTGCTGATCCTCTTTTTTAAAAATAAAAACCACCTCCCTTTGCTAAAGGGCATTTAGATTATTCATAATATTCTCACTCCCAGAATTCTGAAGTGCATGACACAAAATCTAGTGCTCTGGAAGTTTGATGTTTTATGAGCACTATGTGGGGGTGGGAGGCTGAGAACTGGAGGGAGGTTTCACATATTTCACACTCACAGCTGCTATGGTGTGTCTATTATTCTCCTATAGCACA
This sequence comes from Podarcis tiliguerta, assembly GCF_965153285.1. Taxonomy (NCBI): domain Eukaryota; kingdom Metazoa; phylum Chordata; class Lepidosauria; order Squamata; family Lacertidae; genus Podarcis; species Podarcis tiliguerta. Next base: position 85,412,462 of record NC_139540.1, on the reverse strand, counting down.
TGCCATTTGGCTACTATTACTGCCCTTACACGTCTCCAGCCTCAGTGAAACAAGAGCAGGAATGTGGATGTGAGCAACCGTCTAAAGGCATCTATGCACTGGGAGTTACAGCAAAAGGGCTCATACAGGGGCTCACTAAGACATGACCTGATGAGAGCTTAGGAATATAAAATATAGAGGGAGTGTGGTGTGGCAGATACAGTCCTGAACTCAAAACGAGGAAGATCCAACTTCATACAGAGGCGGATTTGGGGAGCTCAACCAGTTTAGTCACACTGAGCCTGGAGCCTGGGGTGGGGGGCACAGGGGGTGCCACAACCAGGACTTTACTTCTAGAAAAAAGGGGGCTCATCGCACAAGGTGCTGTTGAAATTTGAGACCCCCAAAGAGCATGAGTGCTTCATAGCCCCAGCTCAGTCATGAAGCCTACTCAGTAATCCCGGGACAGTTACTCTTTCTCAGCCAAGCCTACCACAGAAATGTTGTGATACAATAGGGAGGACCATGTGTGCTTGCAAATGCAACTACGGTATTTGTAAGAATGGAAAGTTAAAAATATAGCAACAATGGAGATTAATAAACTATTTCACCATTCCAATATAATATTGTTGTTTTCTGTGTGTGTGGACAGTTTATTAGATTGATAGATCAGCAGCCAGATGCTTCATTGCTTCAAGAAATCATCACTCAAGTGTGCGGCGAGAGATGGAGAGAGGCTTGTTGCTGCATCTTTACTAATTTAAATTTTCCTTCTAAATAAACTGGCATTGTCGAACCATACAACCTGTTGCTCTGTTTTGTTTTTTTTTTGCAAAAAAGGAAGCATTAAAACTGCTCAACTGTTCTCTCTGCTTCACTGAAAACATTCAGTGAACGCACAAGCCTCTGGCCGTTTTAGCCCACTAATTGACAGTCAGCATCTGATAGCCAACACCAGTAAATTACCAGATCAGAACAATCTGGAGTTATAATGATTACACCAAAGCATTTAGAACTATAGTAAGCACATCATTTGTGAAAACAATTGCATTGACAACAGTAGTTACTTGGGTCATGTTTGGTCTGTTACTGCTTCTGTCTCTCAAAAACACTCTCTTTTTCTTTGGCTGCTACACCAGGGAATTTCTGGATGTTACACAAGAAAAAGCCTATTTGCATGAAACGTTCTAATCAGCACATCAGCACTTTATGAGTCGTGACCATGGATATTTCCAGAAACCACCCTGCCTTGATTCCTGCTGAGATTAGTTTTTTGTTGCTATTTTTAAATAGTTCAGGAATGTATTTCTGAAGGAGACAGAAACCGTATCTTGGTACATTTGCATTAGCTCAGAAGCTCTCTTGTTCAGATGCAGTAAAATGTGCTAAAAATGGAAAGTACCTTCTGTGGGGCCTGCTTCTTTTTCCTCTGTCCCCCCTTCTTTGTTCTTTCTGCCCCTTCCTCTGCCCTTCCTCTTCTTCTCAGACATCCTGCACAGGCAGTATATTTACAGTCCCAGGGAAAAGGCAAATCCCGCCAGATGTAAATGCCCCAGCGGTGCTGCTTCAAGGTTTTTCTCACCAGCTGAAACTTCCTACTGTTCTTATACTCTTTTCTCACACAGGCAACACCCACTTCTGGGTGGAGAAGTGCGGTTTTTAACTATTTCCATTCATATCCCCCAGCTGTCTGACAGAAGTGCCAGGGACCGCAGGCAGGCAGGCAGGCAGGGCTGGGTGTGAAGGAACTGAAAAGGAACGAAGGTTTGCAGAGAGCAGAACTGACAATGGAGTAATGAAGAAAGCCTAAGTGGCCGCAGGGTCCCATGGGGATGGGGCCTGGGCTCTGTGGCGTGGGGGGCCTGGGAGATGCATGGAGAAATTAGGTGGCCAGCACTATCGGAATTCTTCCTGTGTCGTGAGCGGCTCCCGAGTGCACGGCTCACTTTAAATACTGCACGTGTGATAGGGGAAGCGGCGAGAACTCAGGGCTCCCCTCTATGCTCTGCTCCTTCTGTGGTCTGTATGCCACAGAATGATATACACAAGACCTACAGGTGATATAGGAAGTGCACTGAAGCAATTACATTTCTGAATGGCCTCTCCCAAAATGGGGGCCCTTGGTGCAGGAAGGCATTTCCCACATTCTTGGTTCTTCTCCCAGGCATTTTCCCTCAAGTGATAAACTTTTCTCTGTGTAATCTAAGAGTGTCTCATTTACTGGCACCTAAAATAAAGTGAAAAAGTACAGGGATTTGGAGGTGCAAATGTGTATGTATAGGTATAATTTATTATAATTAATTAAGATTCTGAATACAGTAATTTCAATGCACACATGTCACTATAGTGGGAAGGCTATGGCAAAGTGGCCTTTGCCCCTTCTCAGTCCTCTGGAGAGGTGCTAACTGTGGAAGGGAACCTTTGAGCCCAGGCTTCTTTCACTTCAAACCAGACCTAGAGCAGACAGCCCTACAAACAGGGCTCTTTTTCTCTGCCAGCCTTTCAAATTGGCAGCTGTTACCTGCAAAGTAGCGCATATGGTCTCCCTAGCCCAAAGCAAACCAGGAAATGGTGCAGAACTGGAAAAAGAAAATGGCGCTAGTATTTCACAGCCACTCTCCACCACACCAGATGCAAACCTTTGCCTCTCCTTATTGATACTGTACTGAGGGTTGCCTTGCAGAAAATACAGGCACTTGATATTCCAGTTTGTTATTTATAATTAAAATAATTTGTTTGCCTTTTTCAGGCAGCATGAAAAAGGCAAAATGAATGAAACAGATACCAAAAAAATAATAATTTAAAAACAGTGCTGAAAAGGCAAACTATCCAGCTGACCTGAATGCCCCAAAGAAGCGATGGTGTTTTGCACCCCATCTGGAAGGCCTGTAGTGATGGGAAATTGTGAAGCTCTGAGGGCCCTTCACCCCACAGCCTGGGGAAGTTGCCTCAAAGGCAGTGTACTCCTTACCAGCTTAAAATGCAGGAAAGTCATTCATCCCACCCCGCTCTGCGTCTCAAATCACATTTGCACATTGCTGTACACGCCAATACGGCTGGATGTGCTTCTGAGTTGCCCACAGTCTGTCCATACCAGAGAGGGGGCATGGATGTCTTCCTATGGCTTACGTTTTCAAATCAGATCAAAACTGGTTGGAGGAAATTGGCATCAAAACACAGTATTTCTTAAGAAACTACACTGCAGGATTGCGACTCACCTGTGGTGGGAGTGCACTGGGTGAGAGTAAACAGGACTATGTACACAGCCCCAAAGCCTGCATCTCACTGAGTAAAGCTGCCATTCAAAACAGGGCCTGGGGAAGGAAGGATTGACAGGGGAACAATCTAGAGGCATCACCCAGAGATAGGTGAGCATCAGCACCTTGAATCAAATCCGATTTGTATGCAGTAAGTGCTGTTGGAACACAACCAGCTGAATGTGTTTGTGATGGCTCTCATCCATAAGGTGTGCAGCTGCATTTGCACGAAGGGAAGCTTCAAGGACAGCCGGCTGTACAGTGCATTATAATAATCAAGCCTGGAGGTTATGAAAGCAGGCCCTGGCATTGTAAGGTCCTCTGCGTTCCGGAAGGGGCAGGGCTGGGGCAAAACTAATTCCCAGACTCCAAACATTAACAAAACAAAAAACCCAGGGCTGGGTCAAAACTAATTCCCAGACTCCAAACATTATAATTATGCGCTTTGTGGAGCATTTCGGGGGCAGCTCCTGCTTAGTCATGTCCCTGCCAGCAGAGCTCATGCTCTTACTGGCTGACGGGGCTGGCTAAGTACATTGCTCTTCCCAAACTCACCATACTTTGTAAGCAAGGTCAACCAACACAGCTTTCCCTGCCTCGGGGCAAACTGGGGGGAGACATTTTGGAACAGTCCTGTGAGGTGGGAGAAGAGGGCACCATCAAATGATCCCCTCAATTACCCTAGTCCTCCTCCTGTTCCAAACCACCACTAGAGCAGCGACAGAGCTGTTGCCTTGATCTTCTACAAAACCCACTAACGAGTTCTGGAAACCATGTGGATCTATCCATCTCCAGGGATGGGTGGTCCATCACAGAGGAGAGTGGTGAACTGTATACATTTCCTGCGTTACAATATTATCAACATTTTGATCTTACTAGCTCCCCAAAGTATTAAATATGGAGCGACACTGCTGTATCTGGATAGTGGATCTCCCGGTGGGGGTAAAGGTAAAGGTACCCCTGCCCGTGCGGGCCAGTCGTGTCCGACTCTAGGGTTGTGCGCCCATCTCACTTAAGAGGCCGGGGGCCAGCGCTGTCCGGAGACACTTCCGGGTCACGTGGCCAGCGTGACAAAGCTGCTCTGGCGAGCCAGAACCGCACACGGAAACGCCATTTACCTTCCCGCTAGTAAGCAGTCCCTATTTATCTACTTGCACTTAGGGGTGCTTTCGAACTGCTAGGTGAGCAGGAGCTGGGACCGAAAGACGGGAGCGCACCCCGCCGGGGGGATTCGAACCGCCGACCATGCGATCAGCAAGCCCTAGGCACTGAGGTTTTACCCACAGCGCCACCCGCATCCCTTCCGGGTGGGAGTAGGACGTTCAGTTTAGGGGTGTGCACATAGGTAATTTCCTGCAGATATATTAAGCTGTGCATAGTGTTAAGCATTAGAAGACATTCTAGAGAACATTGACCTCCCATCCATCCATCCACCACCCATCACACCTCTCCACGTGTCCCATACACCCTTAATGACCTGCAGTGGCTTCTGATGCTGACAGCTGCCACCACTGCCTTCTGCCTGGGACTGGGCTGCTGCTGCTGCTGCTGTCAATGCTGCCCTGAGGAGCCCCACCAACTTGCAGCTTCCGCCTCCACCACCACGACCAGTGCTTTGGGTAACATGCCCCAAAGCAAGGCTGCCCTCAGCTAATAATGACCTCACCTGGCAGGCAGGTTCATTTGGGAGAAAGTCATCCTTAAGGTACCTGGTGCCCAAACCATATGAATTCACCTTCTGCTACAAAATCTGCCAGCACATGTCAGTGTAAATTCTGGCTAGACATGATAGCTAGTAATTGTTGGAATAGGGCCGCTTTGCCAAAACCACTGCACATATTTAAAAAAACCCAAGCCTGCTCTGTCTATGTGGGTTTTCTCCTTGGATTAATAAGGCAAGGATAAGCATTCTGAACCTGCCATAGTAAATGCACTGTACACTATCTTTCCTCAACATCAACTGAAATTAGTATCGCCTATTCTATGCTTTTGCTTATAACCAAGTAGAAGTTTTCCTTCCAGGCATCTGACTCAGTATCCATGGCAATATTTGCTGATGGTGTGAATAATGCTCAACCAGCCCATCCCTCCCTGACCCCCCTCCGGGTTAAGCAGCAAATTAACTTAATTCATTGTTAGAACTGGAGTTTCAAAAGATTGATCTTTCACCAAGATAGGGTTGTGACACCTTTCTACTTCAAAGAACCTTTCCCCCTCGACAAAGGGTGGGTTTCCTCAACATATTCTGTTAGTCAGGTTTGTCTCCTCTCACTCTGTGTATCCAAGCTGCACCTTTGCCAGGTGAGATACAGTATGCCTGGACTGTATGTGCTTTTCTGAGTTCTGAAAAAGCCTGAATAGCTCCTGACCACCTTTCCATCGACTTCCAGGTCTGTATTAGGGGAGTAGGAATTCTAAAATTCTAGGTAGGAATTTAGTGTCTGTTGCTGATCACTTGAGACTCTGCAGTGCTAGGAGATGTGAACAAGCTTTCAGCTGTTGCAGTGGACTCTTAGCCACCCCTGCCTCTCATGCAGCTTGCCTTGGCAAGGATAATCTTCTAAAGGGATGCCATGGGGGGGGGCTGAGGCCCCCCAAGGAGGCCTTCTCAAGCCCATAGTGGGCCTTGTTGAGCCCTCCTGTGGCTGCAATGGGTCCTGTCAGGTAGGAGCAGATACCTGAAGGATGCTGTAAACCACCCTGTGATCCTCAGATGAGGGGCAGTAAAGGAATTTAATAAATAAATAAACAATACCTGAGTCTCAAACTATGCAGGGCTTTGAAGGCGAGCACCAGCAGTTTAAAAATTTCTCAGAAATGGCGCAGCAGCCAACATAGCTGCTGAAGAACTAGCATAATATATTCCTGTTGATCAGTCCCAGTTAATCACAGCTGAATCTGGGGTGAAACTGCAGTTTCCTGGCAATTTTAGAGGCAGTTTCACGTACAATGCACTCCAGTTGTCCAATCTGGATCTTCACAGCATGGATACCTATGACAAGGCTATCTATCCGGAAGAGGGTTGCAGGTGACACATCAGTCTCAGCAGGTGAAAGGTATACCATGCCACAGATGCTGCTTCTCTCCTACTGCAGCCTCTAATCAAAATGGTTTTGTGCATTTGCATGTGGCTGCATGCTGTATCTTGAAAACGCAAAAACAGTCTCCCAGTAGCTTACATATGTTGGAGTAAAGTAAATGCATTTATTTCATTTGAGTTTGTAGTTCATGCATGAATTAATAAGAGGACACTGCTTATCTAGCAATCTAGCCAGCACTTGCTTGTAGTCTTTGCTTTGTCTAACTTAACTCCACCCCTAAAAGCGGAGCCATTTTTTCAATGTTCTTTCCAGACGAGATACTGGCAATATCTTTCTCTCATCTTCGCTCATCCTATAAACAGTTCCTGCATGAATAAAGCCTTTGAACTCCAGAAACTGTAAGTTATTCTTTCAATCTAATTCACCCAAGCTGCAATATGTATACAATACACACGTGCATTCTACTGTGCAGGTTATACACATTTACAGCATCCCTAAGTCCCTTTGCATTTTAATGCAAGTCTGGTGAAGAATTTGTTCACTATATCATGAGTCATGTAATAATAATAATTGTATTATTTATACCCCACCCATCTGGCTGGGTTTCCCCAGCCACTCTGGGCAGTTTACAGCATATTAAAAAGCATAATAAAAACACCAAGCATTAAAGACCTCAGTTATGTACTAAGCTTGGATCCTAGAACAATAGGCAGGTAGGATCCTAGAATGCAACAACTGATTGGCCTGCAGGAAAAGACCAATCAGGCTCCAGGAGGGAAGCAGAATCAGCCAACCAGACAGGACTCATTGTGTAAATAATGTATATAACAGCATGAGGTTGGGGGGGGGGGGGAATTCGTTCACTGTTTTACAAGCTGCAATAAAGAGCATGAAATCACTACAGAACTCCGAGTATATTTCAACTTCCCAATGCAGGCCTGCCTTCAGATGTCTTCTAAAAGTCTGGGGGCCAGTGAGGATCCTTTAGGATCAGTGTTATATGGTCCCAGTGGCCACTCCCAGTCACCAGTCTAGCTGCCACATTCTGGATTAGTTGTAGTTTCTGAGTTACCTTCAAAGGTAGCCCCACGTAGATGACATTGCAGTAGTCCAAGCGGGAGATAACCAGAGCATGCACCATTCTGGTGACAGGCAGGTAGGGTCTCAGCCACATAGCAGATGGAGCTGGTAGACAGCTGCCCTTGGCACAGAATTGACCTGCGCCTCCATGGACAGCTGATGGTCCAAAATGACTCCCAGGCTGTGCACCTGGTCCTTCAGGGGCACAGTTACCCTATTTAGGACCAGGGAGTCCTCCACACCCACCTGCCCCCTGTCCCCCCAAAACAGTACTTCTGTCTAGTCAGGATTTCACCTCAATCTGTTAGTCTCCATCCATCCTCCAGACACTCACACAGGACCTTCACTGCACTCATTGGTTCTGATTTGAAGGAGATATAGAGCTGGGAATTATCTGCATACTGTTGAACACCCAGCCCAACCCCCCTGATGATCTCTCCCAGTGGCTTCATGTAGATGTTGAAAAGCATTGGGGAAAGGACGGAACCCTGAGGCACCCCACAGGTGAGAGCCCAGGGGTCTGAACACTCATCCCCCACACCACTTTCTGGGCACAGCCCAGGAGGAAGGAAAGGAATCACTGCATAACAGTGCCCCCAGCTCCCAGCCCCTCTAGATGGTCCAGAAGGATGTAATGGTCGATGGTATCAAAGGCCACTGAGAGATCCAGCAGAACTAGGAAAAAACTCTCACCTCTGTTCCTAGCCCACCAGAGATCATCAACCAGCGCGACCAAGGCAGTCTCAGTCCATGACGAGGCCTGAATCCCGAATGGAAAGGGTCCAAATGGTCTGCATTCTCCAGGTGTGCCTAGAGTTGTTTAGCAACCACCCGCTCAATCATCTTGCCCAAGAATGGAAGATTTGAGACTGGGCAATAGCTGGCCATATTGGCCAGGTCCAAAGATGGTTTTTTAAAGAAGCAGTTTAATAACCACTTCTTTTAGTGGGTCTGGGAAGACTCCCTCACAGAGAGAAACATTCACCACCCTGCAGAGCCCATTGCCCAGCCCTTCCCAGCTCCCTTTTATGAGCCAGGATGGGTAAGGATCAAGGAGACAAGTGGTTGGTTTCACTCGTCCAATCAGCCTGTCCACATCCTCAGAGGTAACAGATTAGAATTGATCCCATGCAACTTGACCAGACAGGACTCTAGCACTCTTCCACCCCAGCCTTGCTTCCACAGTGGAGTCTTTCTGAATCTGAGCGACTTTTACAGTCATGTGTCATGAGACCATGTTATTTTACATAAATTTGACTCTGTTGCTTTCTCTTGTACATACTGGAAAAGCTAAGGACTATTGCCCATGTGCCCCTTGGGATCTTTCAAGTAGTTTCATTATTTAGCACCAACACCTAATTAATGATCCTGTACCATTCAATTACACGCAGTTCATTCATAACAAAACTCTCACTGCTGGGGAATCAGACAAGTTGCAGCTTGCAAAACTCTTGGTTGCTGTGTCTCCTTTTCAGTGCAGACTAAAATCAGTAACAGGGTGCTGCAGATATCAATGAAATTCCAGTCTTGAAGTGAAAGTCACAGATTATAAATTACAGATAGGCATCTCAAAGTAGCTCTGTGAAGATTATCAATGGCATAGAAAGAAATAGGAGTGACTCAAGTGTGCAAGCTGCACAGTTAAGCAAACTGTGAGTGTACCGTATTTTTCGCTCTATAAGACACACCAGACCACAAGATGCACCTAGTTTTTGAAGGAGGAAAACAAGAAAAAAAATATTCTGAATCTCAGAAGCCAGAACAGCAAGAGGGATTGCTGTGCAGTGAAAGCAGCAATCCCTCTTGCTGTTCTGGCTTCTGGGATAGCTGCGCAGCCTGCATTCGCTCCATAAGACGCACAGACATTTCCCCTTACTTTTTAGGAGGGAAAAAGTGAGTCTTATAGAGCAAAAAATACAGTAATAAGGAACAATGGTTCAGAACTGTGCAGCTGTTTTCAGTCATTGGGATCCACTTTGCAAAAAACTGCATACACAGATAAAGGTCCCAAACATGCAGGAAGATGAGAACAGCTCTAGTGTCAACATTTGATTTAGGATTTTGTACTCAAACTTCACCATCCATTTGCATTGAAACTTGAATAAAATAGGGGGGGCAGGTAAGCCCCGCCCCGCCTAATTGATCATGAGATACAGCACATGCAATTTGAGTGGCAATGCCCAACAACTTGGGGGGGGGGCAGCCCTCTTAAATATTTCATTGGGGGGCTGAAACTTAGCCCCTAGGAGTTGGCTCCTATGCATAGAACCTTTACTGTTTTGCACTGCTGTTTGTATTTGCCATCCCTCTTTATTTGAGTGTGAATCTGTCAGAAAGAGGTGTTTTCTTAAGTTCAGTCTCCTCTGCCTTCTCTGCATCTCTGTCTTCACTACGGATGCTCCACATAAGGGACAGCTGGCAGGGTTTAGAGTAGAAGTGCAGGGCAGACTTTAGCAGCAGCAGCAGCAGCAGGAAAACAAAGGTGATTCTCATCGCTTGTTGCCTAATTTCCTCATGCAAATTCTTCTGCATGTTCCTACATGAGAACTGGCCTTTGCAAACCTAGTGGTTATGTGACCAAATGCTCCTTGGAGCTATTTATGTGTGGGTGGCAGAGGAACTTAACAGGCAGGCCCTTTTACACCTTAATTGTGCTTCACTTGGACCTGAAAGTGCTTTTAGGGCTCTGTTTTCCCTTTCTAAATACCATGCCGTTTGGGCAGGATGTGTCAAGCATGTTTTAAGGCAGGGCTAAGTCACCTCACACAGGGCTCTGCAGAAAATTAAGACTGGCGTGATGCGAGTTTGAGAACAGGGATTCAAACAGACTTCAATGTATCAAAGCTCTCAAATTTCCCATCAGGTTTTGATTACATTATTTCATCCTATTGACAGAAGGGCCTTAGGGGTGTAAGAACACGTCCTCCCTGCCCTGTTGTGGTCCCAGCACTCCACTGTAGGTCTTAGAGAAATAAGGTAGCCTGCAAACGAATCTATAAGGCATGGCAGATTTGAATTGGTGCTAGTGATCATGATTCCGTTAGCACACACAAAACAGAATGAGTTTTCATTCATGCATTTATATGCAGATTTTCAAAAGTTGCAGGATGCCTAACAGGTTCTGTGTTCTCCACAAGTGCCAGGTGCAACCCAACTTGCGGGGGGGGGCAGCATGCATGTGTGTGGGCTGGAGGAGGCCATGAGGCCCACCACAGCTATGGGGAGGCTAGACAGGGCCCATCATGGCCATGGGAAAGCCCAGTGGGGACTGCCATTGCCACAGGTAGGCCCAATGGGGCAGTGGGAAGGCCTGCCACAGGCCGCAGTATTTTAGGGGTCCTTGCCCCACCCTTGAAAAAATGGGGGGGCACTTGCCCCCCCCTCCCGATGGTGCACCTGGTGTTATCTCAGGGCTTAGTCATGCTTGTAGGTTTTCATCAACAGCCATACTACCAGTTTGAATGCAGGATGCTAGAAGATAACAGGAGTGCCAGGTACTGTTGGAACCATTATTTTATACAGAGATGCCAAATTTTGGATTTGCTTAGAATACTCTTGAAAGCTCATGTTATGAAACAACAGAAGCCACTATTGATTTCAAATCCAAGCTGGAGCTATACAAGGCATCATCCAGTTGAAACTGCATGCATGAGTTTCAGTTGATGTTTATTTTTAAGCACCTAAAAATTCAAGAGGTGTGTACTTGCCTCTTGTAGACAGTTTCACTCCCCACTCCCACTCCAGAGGGATCAGGTTTGCAGCATGGGAGTTCACCTGAACTCAACTGTGCTCTTGCACCTGCTACAGTGTGGCAACCGGTGTCGTGACTCAGACATCTAGCAGTGACTTCAACACCAACTTGGAGAGCAGGAGGTCAGTGGAACCGAAAGCAAATAGCACAATCTGCATAGATGCCAGATCTGGACCATGTCACCAGTGAAACTGGGTACAACCACCACAGTCCTCCTGCGCTCAAGACCTCCAGATCAATACCCCCAGTGACTGCACTTCCCGAGCTGGGCCTTACCAATGGGGCAGGATCCTCACCCTCAAATGGAAGCTTCAGTCAAGCAGTTTAGCTTAAACAGTTGTTTAGCAGAGTTCACTTTTACTCGGCACGCTACTATACACTACTATATACATATACTATACACACTTGTTGTGAGTAAGCATCTCTCTCTGATCCCAGAGAAGGTTCTTTGCTTCAAAGGTCTTGCTGTTCCAAAGGCCACACAAGGCATATACAGCCTTTCCTCTAGCTTCTAGTTTTACTTTTAGCATTGAGAACTGGCAACTCTAAGGGTGATGCAACTGCCAAACAAATGTGGAGACAGCAGTGGAGATTCCTTGACATGAACATTCCTGGCACAATACCTGGGCTGCAGTCTTCTATGCAAATGTATGAACATATTTTCATTACTGGGTTTTTATAAAGCAGCCCTCCCCACCCTGGCTATGGTCGCTTTGGCTGGTAGGAGCTCCAGTCAAAAGGATCCAGGGAGTTGGGGAAAGCTGTCATAAAATTACTGGTGTGATGAACACGAAACATTCTGACACTAAAATAGCAATGTACTGTATGAGCATGATTAGCATCACCACTAGGATGAAACATGTGGTCTTTATCAAGCTTTCTTTGCTGGTGGCTGTTTTAGTATGCAGTTACTGGGATTCAAATCAGATCTTCTGCCAGGTTTTGATCGCATTGCTCTTACACGGTTAATTACTTGGTGGAATCTATACATGACTTCTTTTTCAAATTTTCATTTATTTTTAGGCCTTGTTGTCAGCAGGGACAGTGCTGAATTTAGATCTTGGAGACCATGGATGTAGCCAGGATTTATCGGGGGGGGGGGGCAGGGGGCAGAACACCCACCTGTCATCACCCTCTGTCTGGTTCTGTCTAGCAGATTCAGAATGAAATGTCTCAACAACAGTTGTTTTAGACTACTTTCTTTTGACCCCAAGTGCTCAGAAAAATCTGTCAAAACATTTCAAATTTTCTGATTATTTCTACTTATAGTTAAGTATTTTAATTTATTTACTTGATTTAGGGGGGCAGCTGCCCCTGCTTCCGCCACTCCCCCTCCCCAGCTACACCCATGTTGAGGACCTGAGTTTGTATGTACAAAAAGAACTGCCTTATATCGAGTCAAACAATTATTTCATCTAGCTGGGTATTGTCTGTACTGTCCAGCAGCAGTTATCCAGCAATTCCCCGCTACCCTGCTATCTGAGACCATTTTAGCTTGGGACGCTAGGGACCTGGCCATGTCATAGAGTCGGAACTGTAGAGTTGCCGTTCCCCCAAATTTCAAAAACATAGGACTTAAAGGTGATAACTGGTTACTCATCTACACAAGGAGAGATTCCAATGTCCCATCCATTGTTGTGAAGATAAATATTAATCTCCCCTTTTAAAAGGCTAGGTTACAAATGCAGTATTAAAAAGTGATTCCTTGTCTATGTGCTGCACCCAAATTACATTTGCTTTAAAGAGCACAATTGTACTGATGAAGAAGGACACTGAGGTGCTGTGTATCTTTCAGAAAAATAATCCCAGATTAATTTTATGTAAGCCTGGAGGTCCCTGTAAGTACCCTTTGCAATGCAGATGTACCCATCCATATTCTATATACATACACACCCACACAACACAAACTTCCTGCCTCCTTGCGCAGAAAATAAGCCTCTATGTTTATTGACTCAGAGTGGGATTTTCTCATGAAACTGCAGGAGAAACAAAAAAAAAATTCCTCTTTCAAAATATGGGTCATGCCTAAACTTGCTGCTGTGCAACCCATTTTTACAAAAGAAGAAGGGAGTTGTTAACCAAGACCTGTCAGCCGCTGAAAGCACAAGTCCTGCTACTCCAATGAGCTGCAGACACAAAGCAGCTGTTTGGCAACGCCAGCCAGCTTACTTTGAAAGAACCCAGCCCACCGTGGACATCTTCAGCCAGCATCATCCAGAGCAAAACATGGGGGGGGGGGCATGGAAAAGGATGTTTATAATACTCCTGACATGAAGGCATGTAAGGCTACACAAGCATACGGGTGCCATCCGCGAGTGATCCCTTCCCAGAACGAGTCCCAAGCCTGAGATCTGAGCCAAGTTCCAGCACCTCACCCCACCCCTTTACTTGGTTCTTTTCCAAGAAGAGTAGCTTGATCTGGGGCTTTTCAACCTTCATTGGGCTATGCCTCCCCAGGTCAGGGAAACAGCTGCCTGGGTCTGCCCTGACTCAAGCAAGATATATGGCTCTTGGAGCAAGGCTGAGTCTTGTCCTTGGCACAAGGACAGGTAGGTCAAAAGGGGGCACAGGAGTGGGTGGTGGAAGAATATAGAAGATTCTAGGAGGAAGAAGAGGGAAGCAAATGTTTACACACACAAACAAACAAAGAGAAAAAGCTGTGATTGACATAAGTTGTTAAATAACTTCTTTGATGGTGGCAGAAGGACTCAGCCAGTCATAACACACTGAGTGAAAAGTCTGGGGGGGAATTGTTTCTGGCAATGCTTAATACTTTTCAAGGGATCATGGACTCTGTGCCCTCCCCACATGCCCCATATTCAACAAGTCTTGTCAATGCCAGCACTTAAATTATCCAAGTAGGAAGGAAGAGGACAAGCCAAAGGGCCTTCAGCTCATCTCCCTTGTGGCTTCATGGCTAGAACGGCTGAGCTGCGGACAGGGAGATTTGGGGTCAGAAACTAGGACTGTGGTGCTTTTTGGTACATGTTTTGTATTTCCACTCCTTACAACAGTTCATAACAAAATAATATTTGGAAACATTTATTCTGATGCTGGAGAAACAATCAATTATAGATAGCAGTTTTCTTGCCACTAATGGCATAGAAGGAAGGAAGGAAGGAAGGAAGGAAGGAAGGAAGGAAGGAAGCCAAGAGAAGTGAGTTGTAGCATCTGTGATCATCACGCTGGAGTCCAGTACCCCATCTCTAAAGCAGTATCATATCACTTTGAATAGCCTTGGCTTCCCTCTAAGAATTCTGGGAGCTGTAGTTTCTTAAGGGTTCTGAGAGTTGTTAGGAGACCCCTACTGCCATCACAGAGCTCTTTCCAGAGAACTCTGGGAAATGTATGGTTTGATACTGAAGATTATGGCTGCAGTCCAGGGGGGATTTCTGAAAGGCGGTGCTTTGTCATGGATCATTGACAAGTCAATCAAAAAATTGCAACAACTTTCAGGGTGCCCTGGTTTTTAATTTTTGAAATATGGCAACCCTACTGCAGATGGACCTAGCTTACAGTCACAAGAGAGTCTTTCGAACAACAGGGCAACAAGAGGAAAGGCTGTATATGCCTTGTGTAGTACCTGGGCCCCAGCCCACTAAAAACAGCAAAACAGGCTCCTAAAGAACAATTTATCCCTAAATGCAGATGAAAAAGTAAAAGCCCTGGATAAATAATAAAGTATGTGACACAAGCAAATTTTAAAAAAAATACTTGGTCCCATCTCTGAGGAGAGAGTTCCCGAAGCAAAACATCATTTAATGCTATGTAATTAGATAGCACATAATGCTATGCCTAAATACATATGCTCCATAACTGTGAAGGCCTGACAGCTAAGTAACATCAACTTTATTACGGAGCATGACAACTCATGGTGGTACCAATTTGAGTGTCAAAATATTCTTCAAGCCTTTCAATCATTGCAGAGTGTCCCTCCACACAAGAGCTCAGATGTTGGCTACCCAAATCTAGAATCATAGAATCAAAGAATCATAGAATCATAGAGTTGGAAGAGACTACAAGGGCCATCGAGTCCAACCCCCTGCCAAGCAGGAAACACCATCAGAGCACTCCTGACATATGGTTGTCAAGCCTCCGCTTGTACACCTGTGTACACCTTTAAAGCACATTCGAAGCACATTTTTTTGCATTGAAGAATTCTGGGCACTGTTGTTTGTTAAGGGTTGCCGGGCATTGTAACTCTGCGAGGGGTAAACTGCAGTGCCCAGGATTGTTTAACTGTGGAACTGGCACTGCTGCAAGTGCTACACAATCCTACAGAATTGTAATAAATGGATCTTTTAGTCTGGTAGCCCATACACATAGGAACTGACATCAGGGAGGTGCCTTTGCTGTTCTGTTTCTGCTGCCTGCTTAAAACATTTTTATTTAAGCAAGCCTATCCAGACACATATATGTTGGTGTGTTTTATTCTCTTTTACTGATAATTTTAATTATTTTTAAAAGTTTTAATTTTTTTATTTATAATCTTAATACTTCTTGTAAACTGCTTAGAATTTTTTCTACAATCATCAATATTGCTGAATTAATAAAATAAATAAAATAATTGTATAGTAGTTCTGGCATGACATCTGGTAAATCAACACATCTTGTTTTTCTAGACAATTTCTGGTAAGCAGGTGGCACACAAACAAAGAGGTACCCAACTCATAGGTCCCGCCAGTGCAAGTATTTCTCTGGTGCAATTCTCTTCCTCCCCTCCATGCCTGCTAAATCTGTTCTAGCAGTTCCGCCAACACAACATCCCAAGCCGATTTGGGGAAGACACAGAACACTAGAGAGAATGAAAAGGTGGGAGGGTGCTCTGTTGCACAAGCATAAATACTTGCACTGACACAACGTGTTAGTTGGATACTGCCCAAAATGCATAACTACATAAATATAAAAGAACTACTCGTAAGTAGGAAATAGAGGGGTGTGTGTTGAGTTGCCTTCAGGTGTCTTCTAAAGGTTGTGTAGTTGCTTATCTCCTTGGCTTGAGGGTCACATAACTCCATCCCATCCCACTTCTCCTATGAAAATACGGACATCCTACCATACCCTCCAACATTTCTCCAATGAAAATAAGGACACCCTAAGGAAAAGCAGGACATTCCAGGACCAAATCAGAAACTGGGGCGGCTTCTGTAAATACAGGACTGTCCCTGGAAAATAGGGACACTTGGAGGGTCTGCTATTGCCAGGGGAGGAGCTGGGGTGACATTCTGCTCAGACATGCATTTCTTTGTCCCCTAGATGCAAGATGTGTCCTAGATTTCAACTCATCTTTGTTTAAATGAGTGCAAATGGAGAAGGCAAACTGAAATAAATGAAGCCTTCATCATTTTCAGGAAGATTATGACATGTCCAAAAGAGTCTGGAGTGGGAGATACTGCATAAATTTTGCAGAACTGCACAGAACACAGTTTTATTTTAAGGATGCCACCTAGAAGTCAGGGGTCCTCTGAGTAAGGAGTCGTGCAGCTCATAAAAAGGAGGGTATGTTTCATGCATACAGTGTTTTGCACTTAAGGCTTGACAGCCAGCGAGACGTCAAGGGAGATAGAAAATTGTCCCCCCCACCCCCCCGGAGTGCACGCAGAAAGGCACAACAAGCATTTTCGCTCCATCTTACCCAGGTTTCTCCTCCCTTCTTTTCTGCAGCAGAGCCTCCCACATAGAGCGGCCCCGCCTCCCTAAGCACGAGTGCTACAGAGTCCCTTGGGCATTTCATTATGCTCCATGTCTTGCCAAGCTGGGTTCCTTAAGGAATCATCTAAGCCTAGCGGAAGAGGGACAGCCTGGCGCCAGCAAAGGAACATCAATAAAAATTACACAGGAAGAGTTAACACAAGGCTTGGCTGATCTACAGGTGCAATTAGAAATTTAAGCATAAATTTGGAGCAGCTCCCAAGAGCAGGTATGTCAGTGTTGCCAAAAAGTTGTTAAGATTCAGTTGTGCTTCCTGCAACGATGCTGGCTGCTGAGCCTGGCCATGTTAGTTTGGTCAAAAGACCTCAATTATAACCCCTACCCCAGAGTCCATGGAGTTTTCTTGGCAGGGATACTGGAGTGGCTTGCCAGTTCCTGCTCCAGGTGGATTATGGTGCTGGAGGAGACTCTTGAGAGTCCCATGGACTGCAAGAAGATCAAACCATCCTGAAGCTGAGGCTCCATTACCTTGGCCACCTCATGAGAAGAGAAGACTCCCTGGAAAGACTCTGATGTTGGGAAAGATGGAGGGCACAAGGAGAAGGGGACGACAGAGGACGAGATGGCTGGACAGTGTTCTCGAAGCTACTAACTTGAGTTTCACCAAACTGCAGGAGGCAGGGGAGGACAGGAGTGCCTGGCGTGTTCTGGTCCATGGGTTCACGAAGAGTTGGAAACGACTACACGACTAAAAAACAACCCCAGAATCGAAGAGGGTCCCCAAGATACTATTGCATGCAACAAAAAGCGGCAAATGATTCATTCAAAGTGTTTTCATGGCTTCAAAAATATAAGTCTGAAATTAAAGTAAATGGTATATTTTTCAGAAGCCTCCCCCCCCCCACCGGCCACTTCTCCTGACCCACCCACCAGCTCCTCCTTTTGCAGCCCTCCCTGCGTTCTCTGCCAGTCTTTGTTTAAAAGTGCTGTCCTTTTTGCCCCAGGGCTCTCCCTGCTTTACCTAACCTTTCCTAACCATTTCACAACACTGGGCTCCCTGATACTCACCTCTCCTTTGCTCTTCAGCCTGTCTGTGACATCCGGGCTGCTCAGCCAAGTCCACCAGCCGAGGAGCCAAGCCTCTGCCCCCCTCTTGTTTTACATCACAGCTGCTCCATTAGAATGGCAAGAGACTTTACACACAACAACACACAAACATCTGTAGTGCGCTATTATTTAGATAATTAAACCAAAGAGAACTAGAGGGAACCCATCAGGTCTCTGTGCTTAAGTCTGCCTGGCAGGCAAGGTGGTGAAACACTTATCATTGATCCGCTGCCAAGGTGGGTCGTTTGAACGGTTGATGTAGTTTGATAGTTTCATTCCAGACTGTGATGCTCAGTTCCTAAAACTGGTTGTCTTGGTGACATCACTCAGAAACACAACAGCAGCCTTCCTTAGTAATTATATGCATACCACTGGAAGTAGGTTTTATTGAACTCTGTGGAAGTTACTTCCAAGTAAGCCTGCATAATGGTACTACTGTATTGCTGCCTGTGGTTTAGCAAATCACCTTCAAACCTGTCTCCAAGCCAAGCCGTGACTTCACCCTAGGCAGTGGGGCGGCAGCAGGTCTGGCTGAGGAATACTGCGCTCTCATCTTCAGCCTGGAACCCACACATTTGCTTATTCAAGATAAACCATGGTTTGGCTTAGCATTACGTGTGAACCATGCCACTGCCTCTTCCATGTCCTGAGACACGGTGCATTTGCAGCAACCTGTACACCACCACACACCTAATAACCCAAGAAATCCTGTTCCAAGTCAATTCAGGAAACATCGGAGCAGGTGAGAGGTTCTCTCCTCCATGAAGAAGAGGAGAAAGAAGAAGAGAACGTCATAGTGCTGGGCTGGACAGAGAGATTTAAACCTCTCAGCACCATTATAGTGAGGGAAAGGATGCCCTCTTTAGAGACATCATCTGTGGAGTGGAAGTGATTTTTCTCCCCATGGCACTCAGTGAGGCTTGATGTGATATGACCGTTCCAGGAAAACAAAGTTAAGTGCAGCCAGAAGGAACCTTTAGCAGCTTTAAAGGCACAGTGGAGGTAGCCTGGGTCAGGCAGGATGTCCAGGCAAAATGCTTAGGACCAAGACTTTTGCCCTTCTAAAATGAAAGGGAAAGAGGACTGAAGGGGCACTGCTGCAAGCACACAACAGTGGCCCTGGGGAGCATGGAAGGGCTGTGTGTGTTGTCTTTCCACATGCACTAGAATGTGACTTGGCCAGGCCCACCATGCAGCCCTCAGACTGAAAAGGGCTAGGCACTTCTGGAAGAAAGGGAAGGCCGACAGAGAGTACATATGAAATATCTTTGTATAAAATGTAAGTCACTTAGGGGTCAGTCAGTTTGAGGGCTGCACGTCTCCCTTTCCTCCGGTGCTCTGGAGTTTTATGGAGCCTATAAAAGATCACACTTGGTGACGACAAAGGAGGTTTGCTTAGCTCTGCCTGAGCTCTGATTAGTTTCCAGGATGGATTTGTTTTATTTCATTTGGGAACAATTTAATATTATATAATGAAAGGATGCCATCAACATGGCAACTCTGGTTACAAGTCACAGATATTTCAGTATTCTGGGTGCCAAGCCAATTTCAGACTGAGCCAAGGGGAGTTTATCCATCATTACATGGTGTCCTCCTCACCATATTTTGTAGCCATAAAGTGGAATTCACTACTATAGAATGTGATGCAAAGGAGAATGGCATTGACAAAGGTTTTGCGGTGTCAGCAATGTTTGGTACTGTAGTAGCAAGAGTCTCTTCCAGTGTCTTTACTAAAGCGATGCAGTATTGAAATTGAGTCAGTATGTGATTGGGAGGTGAAAATATTTACTATCTAATAGGTATTTTCCACACTAAATATAGAACTCAAGCCTCAAATGGGGTGTGGAGAGTGTTGATATTTTCACCCCCTCCCATTGCAAGAATCTCCTGATCTGATGTTTTGAGAAAGGAGCGGGCGGAAACTGCTCTTCTACTCTTCCACTCCTGACTGACCGACTCTGTGTGTGGAGAGAGTCTTATCTATGTAGTGACTAGATGGCTCTCATTGATATCTCAGGGCCACTATTACTTTGCAGTTAGCTTAGGTCTCAAAACATATCTGGCATGTCCCTATCAAAGGGCAGAAATTAGAAACATAAATAACAGCCCAAAACAATAAATACTGGTATATCAATATATATTTGTAGAAATTGAGTGTCTTCTTCTATTCTTCCTCTTCTTCTTCCTTGGTGATCACTCGTAGCCGAGTAAGATTGTCTTTCATAAACACGGTTTTAACAATGAGTCCGTAAGTGACTGTGGAGGCCAATTCTGGATCCACACGTCCTTCCACAGTGGGGACATTGGTTTCCGGGCAGGAGTTGATCACAGTGTAGATTTGCCAAGCGTGCCTTCCTCTTAGCAACTTTCTCCCTTGCGTCCTGAGTTTGAACGTCTTCAAAGCCCATGACACCTTTGGTAAAGGCTGTTCTCCAATTGGAGCACTCGCAGGTAAGTGTTTCCCAATTTTTTGTGTTTATACTGCGTCTTTTAAAATTTGCCTTGAGACAGTCTTTAAACCTCTTATGTTGACCACTGGCATTACACTTTCCATTTTTAACTTCAGAATAGAGAAGTTGCTTTGGAAGACGATAATCAGGCATCTACACAACATGACCAGTCCAACAAAGTTGATGTTGAAGAATCATTGCTTCAACACTGGTGATCTTTGCTTCTTCCAGTATACTGGTATTAGTTCGCCTGTTTTCCCATCCCAAATGATGTGTAAAAAATTTTGGAGACACCATTGATGGAATCTTTCGAGGAGTTGGAGATGGTGTTTATAATCTTGAAGACACTGAGGTCTTCCTAGTAGTACATGTGAAAAGGATCTTGTGGTCTTAGAAGACCACAATTTTAACATGAGTCAACAGTGTGGTGATGATGATGATGATGATGATGATGATGTGAATTTAAATTTGTATACCTCCCTATACCCACAGGGCTCAGGGCAGTTCACAAGATAAAAATCACAATCGCTAATGCTATTCTAGGCTGCATCGACAGGAGTATAGTGTCCAGAAGTAATAGTCCCGCTCTATTCTGCCTTGGTTAGACTACACTTGGAATACTGTGTCCAATTCTGGGCACCACAATTTAAGGATGTTGACAAGATGGAATGTGTGCAGAGGAGGGCAACCAAGATGATCCAGGGTCTGGAAACTAAGCCTTATGAGGAACGGTTGAGGGAGTTAGGTATGTTTAGCCTGGAAGAGAGGAGACTGAGAGGAGATATGATAGCTATTTTCAAATATCTAAAGGGCTGCCACATGGAGGAGGGAGCAAGCTTGTTTCCTTTTAATTTCAGGTCTGCACTCAATGTGTAAACTTGCAATAATAAAACCTGAGATTTTTGAAAATTCAAATGTTTCTTTTATTTTTTGTTTCTAGTTTCCTAGAAAACTTCCATAGGAGTTAAGCTTCCCTTTCTAAAATAGATATTTCTGTTTAAGCACAGAAAAGCATATAATTTTACATTGGATTGCAAACTTCACAGCTGCGGGGGGTGGAGGCAGCCTCCTCGTAAATAGACAATAGGGCGTTGAGAATTTATTCATGGAATGTTCATGGCATTAACTTGCCACAAAAAAGGAGACAAATTTATCATATTTTGGAGAAACAAAATTTGGACATAATTTGTCTACAGGAAACCCATATTACAAGATTGCACACAAAAAAAATTTAATAAATAAAAGATTGGGTCAAGAATTTATTTCTTCTGATAAAGTCAAAAAAATAGGAGTGGTTTTCTACATCAAAGATAAATGGAATCCAAAATTTGCTTTCAAAGACGAGGAAGGAAGATATATCGCAGTTGAAATTTCAGCACAAGGCGAGAAATTTTTGGTATTAGGAATCTATGCACCTAACGATGGCAAAGCGGAATTTTTTAAGAACCTGGAACCAAGTCTGCTGGAATACTTGGATTATAAAATTATCTTGATGGGGGATTTGAATGGAGTTGCATCTACCTTGATGGACAGAACTCAGAGATCAAAGGTTACGAACTCTGGCAGACTACCGAAGACTTTCTTTGATCTAACTGAAAAATTTGATCTGTCAGATATATGGAGAATTAGAAACCCAATGGAAAGAGACTTCACTTTTTTTTCAGATGCAAACCAAGTATTTTTGTGAATAGACTCTATATGGATATCCAGAGACTTGGTTCCTAAAGTGGCAAAAATGGAAATTTGCCCTAAAACCTGCTTGGATCATAATGCAGTTTCTATGGACTTGAAAATGTTTGTTCAGGGTTCCTTTAGATGGCGAATGAATGATGATTTGTTCAGAAATTCATCAATTGTAAATAAGGTCCAAAAAACCCTAAAGGATTATTTTGAACTTAATATGACTCAAGGAATGGAGATAAGGGTCATTTGGGAGGCCAGCAAAGCGGTAATGAGAGGGTTTTTGATACAACAAAATGCAGTTAGGAGAAAGTCACAGAATGAGACAAAAGACAAAATTATGGAACACCTGAAAGACAAAGAGAAGAAGCTTAGAGGAAACCCAAAGAATTTGCAGATCCAAAAAGAAATTAAAGCCTTACAGGTTCAATATTCACAGTTAGTAAACCAAGAAATTGAATGGAAGATAAGAAGGATGAGACAAAGAAATTTTGAATCTGCAAATAAATGTGGGAAACTATTAGCCTGGCAATTAAAAAAGAGACAAAAACAAAGTACTATTACAAACATTGTTACAGAAGGAAAATCGGTAGAGAAACCTGCAGACATTAGAAAATGTTTTTATAAATATTATAAGCAACTGTATAAAAAAGAAAAAGAAGATCTTGGGAAAATCTTCTACTCTGATTCCTAAACAGGGTCAGGATAGATCCAACGTTAAAAACTACAGACCAATCTCCCTACTTAATGTGGATTATAAAATTTTTGCAAATATACTGGCTAATAGGCTAAAAAAGGTTTTATCTGAGTATATTCATAAAGACCAGGCAGGATTTCTGCCTGGAAGACATATGAAAGACAATATTAGAAATGTTGTGGATATTTTGGAAAAGTTAGAAGCAAGAAAGAGTTGTAAAGCAATGCTAATGTTTATCGATGCTGAGAAAGCCTTCGACAATGTTTCTCGGAGTTTTATGTTACATAACTTAGAGAGTATGGGGATAGGTCATGATTTTATAAATGGTATTAAAGCGATCTATCGAGAACAAAAAGCTAAAATTATTGTAAATAATGTGGTTTCAGAGGAAATTAGAATTGAGAAGGGAACCAGGCAAGGGTGCCCACTGTCCCCTCTGCTGTTTATCTCAGTTCTAGAGGTCTTGCTAAGTATGATTAGAAAAGATGAACAAGTTAAAGGTATTACAGTAGGTTCGAAACAATACAAATTAAAAGCCTTTGCTGATGATTTAGTTCTGACATTACAAGATCCAGACTCCAGTGTAGTTAAAGCACTGGAGCTAATACATGAGTTTGGTCAGGTAGCAGGATTTAAATTAAACAAGAGCAAGACCAAAGTAATAGAGAAAAATCTGGATAATGAAGAAAGGAAAATATTACAAGGAAAAACGGGCCTAGATTTTGTGAAAAAAAGTTAAATATCTGGGGGTGAACCTGTCTGGGAAAAATTTGAATTTGTATAAGGATAACTATGAGAAAATATGGAATGAAATTAAAAGAGATTTAGAGGTGTGGTCTAACTTAAAATTGTCATTAATGGGCCAGATTTCTGTGATTAAGATGAATGTGCTGCCAAAGATGCTTTTTTTGTTTCAAGCCCTCCCAATTATAGACAATGTGAAAAGTTTTAAAGAATGGCAAAAAGCTCTTTCTATATTTATCTGGCAGGGGAGGAAACCCAGAATTAAATACAAATTACTTACGGATTCCAAAGAAAGAGGGGGATTCTCTCTGCCAGACTTAAAAATCTATTTTGAAGCTGCTGCACTTTGTTGGATTAAAGAATGGATGAAATTAGAAGATACAAATTTACTAGATTTGGAGGGATTTGATGTGTTTGGTTGGCATGCATATTTGTGGTATGATAAAGTAAAAGCCCATAAAGCATTTAAAAATCATATAATTAGGAAATCGTTGTATAATGTTTGGATAAAATACAAAGACCTTTTAGAAAGAAAGACACCCAGATGGCTTTCACCAATGGAGGCAAAGGCTCAGAAAAAATAAAATATGGATACCAAATGGTTGAGATATTATGACTTATTAATAGAGGAAGAGGAAGGCTATAAATTAAGACCATTTGAGCAAATTAAAGATAAGCTAAATTGGCTACATTACCACCAGATTAACGAATTGTATAAACTGGATAAGAAAAATGGTTTTGCCTTGGAAAAATCTAAGTTGGAGATGGAGTTGTTAGATACTGAAGGTAAAAACTTATCTAAAATGTACAAGCTTTTGCTGGACTGGCATACGAAAAATGAGCAAGTTAAATCAGTGATGATAGATTGGGCAAGAGATTTAGGGCATAACATAATGTTTGAGGACTGGGAAAGATTGTGGAAGAAAGGGGTGAAGTTCACCGCATGTACTTTGTTAAAGGAAAATATTATGAAAATGATGTATAGATGGTATTTGACCCCTGTAAAATTAGCAAATATGTATCATAATTGTGATAATATATGTTGGAAATGTAAAGAAAAGGAAGGAACATTCTTTCATATGTGGTGGACCTGCCCCAAGGTGAAAGACTTCTGGGAAAAGATTTATAATGAATTGAAAAAAATGTTGAAATATACATTTATAAAGAAACCAGAGGCCTTTCTTCTTGGAATAACAGGTTTGGAATTGCCCAAGAAAGATGTTAATCTATTTTTGTATGCCACAACTGCGGCTCGTATTTTGTTAGCTAAAAAGTGGAAAACTCAAGAATTACCAACAGTAGAAGAATGGCAGATGAAGATGATGGATTTTATGGAGCTAGCCGATCTAACCAGAAGAGTCCACGACCAGAAGGAGGAGGAACACCACAAAGAATGGAAGAAATTTAATGATTATTTAGTTAAATTTGTTAAGCTAAAATAACTGGAAATAGCGTCCAGATACTTAAAGGGCTTAGGATTGTATTTATGTTAACTGATAAAATAATATGTTTAATACAAGAAGGAGAAGATTTAAAGATGTTAATGTTTAATTTAAAGGGTATTAAAATTGGGATTTGGAAAACCGTTATAAGGATATGCAATGTAATTCAACTAAGGGGAAACGAGGAAGTCGTTTTACAAAGTAAATAACTGTTATTTTCAATAAGGTTATGATTTATGTTTGTTATGTTTTGTTTGTTTTATGTTTTTGTTTGTCATTGATATTGTAAAAACTAATAACATTTTTGCAAAAAAAAAAAAATTCAATAAACCATTTCTGTTCTTTTATAAAAGCTTTGTGCGTCATGAAGACTTCTTGGCAGGGCTGGTTAGAGGCTGGGGAGGATTGGGGCCAGAACATGGAGCCTGCTGGTCTGGAAGGCACTCACCTGGATGCTCACCTGGGGATGGGCCAAGCGGGCTTTTCTGGAGGGCTCCCACCTCATTGCCACTGAATGCTCCTACTGTGGCGGAAGAGCTGCCTGAGCATAGCCTCCTGTCAGCAATGCACCCCCTGGGGAGGCACCTGAGACCAAATCGGGCAATGAGTGGACCACATTGTCTCTTCCTCCATCACAGTGTTGACTGTGATGGCAACAGCAGACCCAGTCTATGCTCAGGAGCACCTGCTGCTTGGGACAATCACCATGCGAATGGCTGTGCTGCCCATGGCGCTCTTCATTAATCCCTAGCCATGTACCTTAGAGCACTATATGTACCTGTGAACCTGATCTATGCAGTCTGCAGCTGGTGTATGTTCGGTCGGCGTGGTGAATTTTGGAATAAAGCTTTTGGCAAGAACCAAAGCTGAGAGTCTGAGTACTGTCCATGAGTGGACGCCAGGAAAGGCTAGAAACAATCATATTGGATTTCTGAGTCTCCCTGCCCCTCAATGACTCAGTTTGGATAATAATTAAAATAGTTCCTTTCATGGACAAATACATGAAATGACATGAAATGAGACTGAGGGGGGCTGGGGGCTCTGCTGAAGCTCTGGCCAACTCTAGGGTAGAAGAATGACCTGGCTGGTTGGCAAGATCACTCCCAAAGGCTCTCCTGTATACTCTAGTTCAATCAGTCCATTCCATGGGAGTAGCCAAGGACAGGCAGGGAAGGGCAGCTGTCCCCCTAAATTAATAAAAATCAATAAAAATACATAGCAAACTGTGGTTCTGCCCCCCCCCAACAAAAAGCCTGCCCCCCCCAAATCCTAGCCATGCCCATGGTCAGTTCCATGGTTCTTTGGGGGGCTGAAAGTGATGCAGCAGCAAGGAAGGGAGCTGGAGCGTTGGTGTGGCAAGACCAACCTCTGGTCCTTTTCTGTTTTGCCATCGCTGCTTCTGTGCAATATCTCTTCTGCGAATTACCGTATTTTTTGCTCCATAAGACTCACTTTTTCCCTCCTAAAAAGTAAGGGGAAATGTGTGTGCGTCTTATGGAGCGAATGCAGGCTGCGCAGCTTTCCCAGAAGCCAGAACAGCAAGAGGGATTGCTGCTTTCACTGCGCAGCGATCCCTCTTGCAGTTCTGGCTTCTGAGATTCAGAATATTTTTTCCTTGTTTTCCTCCTCCAAAAACTAGGTGCGTCTTATGGTCTGGTGCGTCTTATAGAGCGAAAAATACGGTACTTCAACTGGTGAGGAGTCTTGTTACATTCTGCCCCCTAAGGAGTTCAGTACTCAGTATGAGCAGTTTGCATGACATTTCGCAGATCAATTGCTTACGCTCGTTCTGTCTCGGACTCCAGGGTGACTTGCTTCTGGATGGTACGCTGGATCATTTTTATCAAGTTTTCATGAATGCATTTCACTTTGTACAACTTGACTATGTGGACAGAATTCTTGGAGATACTGTGTAAACACATGTGCTTAACCCCTGCCCTTTCTGAGCTAATTGGCATGCTTGGGAGATTAACTGAGCCAGAGGTTCTCAATACCTCTTAATGTGAAGGTTTTATTCTCTCACTTTTGAAATAGGTCATTATGAGACAGTAGCAGCTGCCTGAAGTAAACAATATGGCAGGCTGTGAGGGAATGTTTCAAGGGGGAGTCACTTCACTGAGTACTGTAAGAGAAACAGCTTTGGAATGACTGGGAAAGAATTCTGACAAGGACGCGTGTCCCTTCCCAGCTCTAGCTGGGGCTGGAGGTTGTGAAGGGGGAGCCAGTGCATTCAATTCTGAGGCCACCTGCACCATCCTGGCCCCCAGCCCCCAGAAATGTGTGACGGAAAATGCTTCTTACAGGCATGTTGCAGCTACCCCAAGGAAATCACTGTGAAAGAGCCACCAGGAGTACACCATACTGGTGTGGAAACTCCCCATCCAATGTAAGAATTATTCCTTAGAAAATCAAAATTAAAGAACAATCAGCATGTGCATGTCTTATTGTACCTAGCACCACATTTTTGTCCAAATTGAGTTTGCTTTGTTTCTATTGAGTGCACAGATTGGGGAAGAATACTATTAAAATCTTAAGTTCTGTTCCTTTCATCAAGGCAGTTACATCTTGCTTTATTGAGCAATCTAACACCCGCCTATAGCAAAGGAAGAGAAAAATGAACAGGAGAGTTCAGAGGTATGTCAGAGGTTCATGACAAACCTTGAAGGCTCTGATCCTAATTCTTACTCAAGCAAAATTCCTTGTACAGTTGACAACCGTAGGTTCAGGCATCTGCAGAATGCCGCCCAATATAAACACTTCCTATGGTCTGCATAACTTCAGCACTTTGATTCAATTTAATAAATGACAAAGACAAATTGCCATTGGTTTATGGAAATGTTGCCCATTGCAGAAAGGAGAATACTCTACCGACCCCTCCAGATCTATGCTGACTGCTTGTCCAAACCATTAATGAGCATCAGAACTCATGCTGATTGGTAGGCACCATGAGAGCTTTCAGAGCAGTTCCCTTATTGCAAATGATGCAAGCTTTATTGCAATATGTAGAAGTTCTAGAAGCTACATTGCAATATGTAGAAGTTCTAGAAGCTAAACCTGAAAGGCTCCTTTAGCCCCATTTCTTATTCCTCTTGCTCACATGCTCCATATGAGTGAAAGGAAGCTAGACTAGATGGTCTTCAGACACTAGGCTATGACCCAACCCTACCTACATTTCTGTCATCTGAATTTAGATTTAATTAATTTATGTGCCTCAAGCAGATTATGGGTGTTTCTGCTTTGCCTTGACAACCCCAAAGAGAAAAGTCTCCATAACCCTCACATTGAGGTGCACTGAGGGTTTGTGACTTCCCAGGTAATGGCAGTGGCTATCCAAAATGAAGCATGGAACTGAACCAAGAGTCTAACCAGGCTGGTTAGCAAATGGCACTCAACCAGTTTCCCTGCTCTTTGCCCTCCCTCAGTCAACAGGCTTAATTTCAGTTCTAACTACCCTCCATTTTTTCTTTTTCTGCCTGCTTCCTGGTCAAACTGAGCCAGAGGGAATTTCTATAATAACAAACCATGCATATATAGTGGGAAATGAAAATTCTGAAGTCAGTAGTATGACATGCAAAATCCTTTCTGTGGCCCTTTCCATTTGAAACACTTCCCTCCAGCAGAAAAGGGGGCTTGATTTAAAAAAAAAATAAAATAAAGTGTCTGCAGAATGAAGGAGGCCAGAGCTAAAGTTGTGTCACTAGAGCTTCACATTCCAAAGGGTAGCAAAGACCTTGCACTCCATGCAAGCTTGAACACGCTGATAGGCTCATGGCACCCAGTGGGGAAACCCCCAAATCTGTCTGAGGAGAGGTGCAAAGGAAAACCAAGTGCCAATAAACCTTAACAGGGCCTGTTATCAGCCATTCTGTATTTTAATGCAGCTATAAGGACCTGCCTATGGAGGATGGAATCGGTTCCCAGTCAAATGGTTTGTGTCAGCCTGACACCAGACGCCTCTTCGTCTTCCTAAAAGAAAGAGGTTTATGGCCCCTGCCAAATTTAGTTTATAACCTGTGTCTGATACCAGCCATCTCAGCACATGTCTGAGAGAAACTTTTCTGAATTCCAAGGCTAGGATGACTGTACTTATAAGTGAGACAGCAAGGAAAGCTATGTGTTACCATGAGGATTGCTTCACATTTAGAAAGCCCTGTGAATTGAAGATCTCCTGGAAATCTTGAGCCGTGAAGATCTAACATAAAGCCACAGAAAATGCTGTGTTCCAGGACCTTTCCTACACAGAGCTCTTTTCTGGATCAAAGTCAAGCCCAAAGGGCCTCCTGGCTCTCCTTGCCCTCACATATCCAAAGCAGTTGCATGTATGATTACCAGACGTCCCCGTTTCCCGGGGACAGTCCCCGGATTTACAAATCTGTCCCCGGACAAAATCCATCCCCGGAATGTCCCCAGATTTCATTTAATGTCCCCGGATTTATATTTTAAGTGTTGTAGATTTACTAGTAGGGAATGAATGTTGCGTGATTGGTTCAACGGCACAAGACACATCATATGGGGACTTCCAGCGAGGCAAAATGGCAGGCGCCACGGCAGTGAGCAGCTCCTGAAGGCAGCCAGAACCAACTGCGCTACCAGGCTGGTTCCGGGCTGCTGAGACTGCCACTGCCGAGGGGGAACCGGGACAACCAGCGCGCCAACTGAGGGAACCGCTGACCCCCGCCCCATGACCCAAATTGAGCCAGGACCAAGAGCACCCAGCCACCCTGTCAACTGCCAGGCAGTGCTCCGGGGCCAGGAAAACCCCGGAGCTGATGCATGGAGAAGGAGGAGAGGAGAAGGAAGAGAGAGAAGGAGGAAGGAGAAAAAAGAGGGGAGCTAAGCCGCTGCCACCACCACTGAAGAGGAGAGGTAGGAGAGCACCGGGAGGGCAAGGACATGTGGCCGAGCCCAGGCCCAATCCGAGCCTACTCCACGGCAGCTAGCGCTCCAAGAGAGCAGCCTGGGGTCCAGAGGAAGGATATTACTTCTTCTTCTTTCTAAACTTAAAAAACAACAACAACCTTTTCTTCTCTTTAAAAAAAAAGTGTCCCTGGATTCTTTGAAAAAAATCTGGTAACCTTATGTTAAATGTCTGAATTTGGTGTGGGGGGTGGAATCCACTGAGGGCTACATTCCCTTGAGCATACTCTGTTGGGGTCACATCCTGGCAATGAGCAGAGACAAAGTCAATTGTGGGGACCTGTCACCCCCTCTCCCCCCTCTCTCTCTGACACCCCTCCTCTCTCTCTCTCCCACCCCCACTGGAGAGGGGCGGGTGTCTATTTCCAGAGGGCTTCCCCCCCCCCCCATCCTGCACATTCACACACATTCTTCCATCACTGTTTGGGCTCCCCCCCATTCCCCCTACTTCTGTCCTCTGGGCTCCCCCACCTGAATGGAATCAGGCCCAGATCTAAATGTTGCTCATTCCTGGTCTGAAGTAGGGAGATTAAATATTGGTTAATAAAATTTTAGTCTACAAAGATATCCTTAACAATTTTAGTGATGGTTTTCGGAGATCTGATGCATCCAATGTGCAAAAACGTAGCAAAACTGTGTTTGGTGTATGTCAATGTGCAATTTAAGCAAATGATGCCATATTTAAAATAAAACAAAATCATAAAAATATCTTATATTTACATAAAAGGTAGTAGAGACAGAAATTAAAAGTAAGCATTGTGCATTGATGAAAAATGAATAAACTGAGGAAGAAATAGAACACTACTGGCATTCACTATTGCTACCTGCTTTCCAGAATGCCAACAGGACTGGTGCCCAGTTTCTGACTAAAAACAAAAGACAATAATCTCTCCAAAGATCAGAAGGCTGAGAAAATGAGAAATCTTACAGGTTCACACCAAATGAGTGAGTGGAAGAAATTCATGCAAAAGCAAGCATTTCAGAATTTGAGGGGACTGGATATCTCCTTTATAAAGTGTCATGATATATATTGCTATATGGACACACACACACATAGCAACTTCAGTAAGAAAAATAATAATTGACTAATCACCAGATGAATCTGTCAATTAATAAATTACAGATTTCTAATTATTTTTTAAGGCATACTGTCGTGTTTTTCCAGAACAGAGCTGAAGACTTATAAACAAAAGTAACGTACTATAGCATCTATGTATGTGAGATCCATCTGAGCCAGCCTTAAGCAGCAGAGCCTGCTACTTTGAGGGTTTTAAAAATTATTATTTGCACGACCTACCGGCAATGCCAAACACTAAGGAGGGAATCTGGCCAACTGCCAGAGGAACTTGGCATTTCTCGGGCGAGAGGGAAAACAAATGACAGCCTCCCATTCTTGAGGATTTGAAGATACTGTAGACTCCCTATAGAGAACTGAGCTGCACTGCAGATGTGGCAGACACAAAACCACATGGCCGGGTACAGGAGTCGGTGGGGCACCTGAACTCTGCATGCTGGATGATACCTTCTGCTTTGTGAAATGGGACTTCGCCTGCCCCCCCCCCCACTCCACCCAAAACTGGTTCTGGATTTTCTCCCAACCCTGAGGAGCAGGTGTAGGAATGACAAAGCGAGTGGGGAGTTCTATTGCACAAGTGGAAGTCATTCCACTTGTACAATTACCGCATTTTTTGCTCTATAAGACTCACTTTTTCCCTCCTAAAAAGTAAGGGGAATTGTGTGTGCGACTTATAGAGCGAATGCAGGCTGCACAGCTATCCCAGAAGCCAGAACAGCAAGAGGGATTGCTGCTTTCATTGTGCAACGATCCCTCTTGCTGTTCTGGCTTCTGAGATTCAGAATATTTTTTTTCTTGTTTTCCTCCTCCAAAAACTAGGTGCTTCTTGTGGTCTGGTGCGTCTTATAGAGCGAAAAATACAGTATTTGGTTGAATACAGCCCATAGTCTGCACAATGACAAATGTCTTGTCTCATTTTTATTTGGGTACAAATCGATGACCTCCCTACATTCTGACTCCAGAAGAAGCCCAACTGACTCAGCTAAGAAACAAAAGTCGGGGGACTGTTCTTCAGTAATTGCAGGGGTCTATTTTTTTATTATTATTTTTAAAGAGAGATCTCTACTGAATATCAAGAGAATAACACATAGAAAACAAACAGACCCGGAAGTGGGCAGCTGCACAGCGCAGCGCCAGTAAGAGCGGGCGGCAGGGGTCGCCGCAGGCCAGACAAACGAGTCCCTCGGGCCTTATCCGGCTCGCAGGCCTTAGTTTGGGGACCCCTGATCTACAGGTAGCAATGGATGCCCTATCTGTGAAAAGAGTCACAGCTCCCCTCAGCATATCCAGCGCTTGGAAAATGTGGCCTTCCTGCTAGAGAAGCCGCCCAGCCACAACGAGGGAGGCTATCTGGGCTGGCATGATAATCTGGGAAAGTTTCAGTGCAAACACCCCTCAGGGCCAGGCTGAGGATGTCTGCAATGATAAACATTGTGCGCCCTCCTTGCCTTGCGCCTG
Source organism: Podarcis tiliguerta (assembly GCF_965153285.1). NCBI lineage: Eukaryota > Metazoa > Chordata > Lepidosauria > Squamata > Lacertidae > Podarcis > Podarcis tiliguerta. The sequence continues at coordinate 85,380,132 of NC_139540.1, read as the reverse complement.
ACTTCTGCCCTCCAGAGCCACAGCCCTGGGCAAGAGGAAAACAACAGGCTTCTCTACTTCCACCTGAGCGCAATGAGGCAGCGGTTGGGGGGGGGGAGAGGGCGGCAGAAGCAACAAGACGTGGGAAAGCGGGGTGCCGGCTTCTCAGCTCATCGCAGGTCGGGAAAGTTCAGCTTTAGTTTCAGAGACAGAAAAATTAAATAGGCTTTGTAGTGTTTATTAAATTCCCTTTAATTATAGGACTGGGCTAACTGAAGAGCCAGCTGAAGACAGTTTAATTAAAATAGCTGTTGACTGATGGTATCTTCATGTTGTAAGTGAACTGGAGCACTTCAAAAAAGGAGGGGGAAGACACAGAAACTCTGCAGTGTGGCAAACCTGTTCCCATTTATTTCAGAGAGAGCAGATGGGAGAGCCTTTGGGTTCGCCCTGCTGACACTTGTTGGAGGATAATTGTCAAAATGGGTGAGTGCAACACTGCCACCTAGTGCTGATACGTAATCAGAACAGCCATTTTGTTGTGTTATAATTCAAGTATTATTTTTATGATGACAAGCCGCTTCAGAGCATTTTATTTAGAAATATATTTATATAAGCTGCTTATAGACTGCCTTTTTAAAAAAAAAGCTCCCACGGAAGTTTTACAATGCAGATAAAGATGTAATAATACCACTGTTGAAAATGTAAAACAACAACAATAAAAGGTTAAACCAGTAGATGGCAGAGCAGGATATAAAATCCTATAATAATAAGAAATTGAAGTTCACAATTAAAAGGTCTGGGAGAATAAAAAGGCTTTGGCGTGACAACAAAACTACATCAAGCGAGGCACCAGGCAAGGCTTCCTGCGGAGAGTATTTTATAACCACCAATGCAGTTTTGAAAACATTTTTGAAGGCAAGAGACCCTTGTCCCCAACCCATACCCGCCAACATTTCTCTGATGAAAATAGGGACATTGTATTCTACATGAGGAAGCTTCTCCCACGTTTGATCTGCCACGCACATAGACACCATGTACCCACATACATTGCTCACCTTGAGCCAATTGCCACCTGCCTAACCTACCTCACAGGGTTGTTGTAAAGGGAAAATATGTGAGGGGAGAGATCATGTACAACACTATCAACAGATCGATGGAATGAAATAAAATTTTACCTGTAAGCTGCCTTGAGTCCTTGTCAGGGAAAAAGACGGGTTAACGATATGAATGATCAGGAACATACCAGAGAGTTAATCCTATTGAACTCAGTAGGACTTAGTTCTGCGTAAAAATGCTTAGGATTACAGTGTAAGGCTGTGCAGTCTTTACCCAGTTACCTGGGAGTAAGCTCCATTGAATACAGTGGGACTTACTTCTGAGTAGATAGGTAAAGGCTTGTAGTGTAAGGCTCCAGTTACAATAAAGAAATAAACACTCCACACATTTCCTTTAAAATGTCTGGCTGCTGAAGCATTTAAAGTGAATTGGTAACATTTTCCTTCGAAATTATAGGAAGGGCTTCGTATGGCAGTTTCACCGTTTCCTTCATTTGGTGCAGGTATTTTATTTTTGTGTAAACAGGACTCAGTTTGTGCGCCTGCACACAGCAAAGTCTCCTGTTTCCAAAAACCACCACTTTTAATCGAGATGAGGAGAGGAGGAAAAGGGAAAACCAGGAGATTCCGGGATTAAATCAGAAACTGGGATGGCTTTTGTAATTCTAGGACTGTCCCTGGAGAATCAGGACACTTGGAGGGTCTGCCCCCACCCCAATATGATGTATCACTACAGACAAACCTGAAAGTTGCCGGAGCACGGTTCTCTAAAGTGTGCTTCGTTTTTCTGTGGTTAGCCCAGCAAAATCTTGCAGAAATAGAACAAGACTCGTGCCTGCTCCGAGGCAAGAATTGAGCCAGAAGGCACGAATGGCCTGGCTCAGTTGCCCCCTTTACCTAAAAAATCAAAAGAACATTGAGCAGATTGCTCAGTACAGCAAAGCAATTTGATTGTCAGGTGTTGCTTTTTAACACCTTGTCCGAGCAACCCCTTGTCCTCTGAATACCACTCCAGCCATCCCATGCCAAGTTCCTTCAATGGCTTATTTTTTACCTAGCACAAGGAAAGATCTATGAAAGCAGGGAGGAATGGAAGCAGCAAGAGCTGGGGCCTGCCAGCCTAGGTTGAACATCAGCGCTGAAGGGCAGAGGCTCTTTCCCTTGCCCTGCTGGTAAACGCAGGACCAGGTGGGCCCTTGCAGACCCTGACAGGGGGGCCTCAACAATCTGCCAGGAGGGAACATATTAGAAGAACTCTCCTACGTAAGGCACTAAAGCCTGGGCTAAGGAGGTGGCATGTCTGTCATGCAGCCAGGTCACTGAATGCAAATGGGCTGCGGGGGGGGGGGGGAGCCTTGGTTTGGTTCTTGCTCTGGGCATGTCATACAGCTGTTCCAGAAGGCTATTTTCATTTTGCATGTTTTGCCCTTTGTAGAAGCAACCCTCAAAGAGCAGGCATGTGTTCGGCCTACAAAATGGGGGACATGTTGTGCACATTCCCACCTATTAAGGAATCTCAGGGTAGAAAACACAGGATGTGGGAACCATAACATCACATGTGTACAAAGGAAAGATAAAGAGAAGCCATAAACTGAATAAGGGAAACTTCAGTGCTGTCTGACAGTGCTGGTGTGGGAAGAGGGCCTTTCCTATTCACTGGGGAGCCAATAACCTTGGGGTGTCCAAAGAGAAGCTTCAGCTGAAATATTCCACCAGCAGGAAACTAACCTCCCCTCCATTCCTTACCTGTGAAATGCTCTTGCACACGTGTATGATCTGAAAGTGTGCAACAAAAACAGGTTGCACTTCCTCTAGGCACAGAGTGTGTACCATTCAGTCATATTTCCTTCTTTTCTGGGGAATGGAGGAGAATGAGCCGTGTTACCCAGACAACCTTCTATTGAGTACAGTGCCCAAGATTGCTTGGGGTTTTGTCAGCTACATCATGGAAGCAAATGGAGGAGAAGACAATTGAGAATGGGAGAACAAGGCCCCCAAGAAAACAACCAGGGGGTTTTTTCACCTCCCTCAGGTTGTAGCTACTGGTTACTCTTAGTGTTCTGTATTAGTTATTTCATAGAATCATAGAGTTGGAAGAGACCACAAGGGCCATCGAGTCCAACCCCCTGCCAAGCAGGAAACACCATCAGAGCACTCCTGACATATGGTTGTCAAGCCTCTGCTTAAAGACCTCCAAAGAAGGAGACTCCACCACACTCCTTGGCAGCAAATTCCACTGTCAAACAGCTCTTACTGTCAGGAAGTTCTTCCTAATATTTAGGTGGATTTACTTCAGAATGTTTCTGCAGCCTTTATTCTGGGTTCCTCCTGAATAAGACAGCTCAGCCTGAAATAGCAGTTCTCTAAGGAAATTAGAAGCTAAGCTGCCATACTTGTAACAAACAAACAAAAAAAACTAATGCTATTCTAGGCTGCATCAACAGAAGTACAGTGTCCAGATCAAGTTAAGTAATAGTCCCACTCTATTCTGCCTTGGTCAGACTACACCTGGAATACTGCGTCCAGTTTTGGGCACCACAATTTAAGAAGGATGTTGACAAGCTGGAAGGTGTGCAGAGGAGGGAAACCAAGATGCTTAAGGGTCTAGAAACCAAGCCTTACGGGGACTGCTTGAAGGAGCTGTGTATGTTTAGCCTGGAAAAGAGGAGATATGATAGTCATCTACAAATACCTTAAGGGCTGTCACATGGAAGATGGAGCAAGCTTGTTTTCTCCTGCTCTGGAAGGTAGGGCCAGAGCCAGTGGGTCCATGTTACAAGAAGAGCTTTTCAACAGTGGAACTGTCTCCCTCAGTATGGACAGACTTAGGGCTGTGTGAACAGTGTGCATGTATTGGGTGCTGAGAGGGCCTGGTAAGCAAGGCACAAAGAAGGAGGTGTGAGGGCTCTGACAGGGTCCTAGAGTCCTCCTTCATTCTTCCAAAGCCTAGTTTGCACTTTCCCAGCTTTGGGAAGGAAGTGGAGAGCTTTAGGACCCTGCCAGAGCCCTTACGCTTCCTTACCAAAGTTGGATGCCTCCTTACCTGTATTTGGGAAGGCAACATGAGGGCTGGAGGGGTGCGACAAATTTTGGGCTTGCACAGGGCACTACAGTACTCAAATTCACTGCTGCCCTCGGAAGGTGGTGGATTCTCCTTCTTTGGTTTTTAAGCAGTGGTTGGATGACCATCTGTCATTGATACTTTAGTTGAGATTCTTGCACTGCAGGGGGTTGGACTAGATGACTCTTGAGGTCCCTTCCAACTCTACAATTCCATGGTTCCATGATCTTCAATAAGAGGAGGAAGAGGAAGAAGGAGGTTAGGGCTGTTGCCTGTGTTTGTATTACCTTCCTTTCACCAGCAGTCCCAGGCAGTGGCATAGCATGGGTTGCCAGCACCCAGGGCCACACAATGGGGGTGGGAGGGAGGGAAAGAGATGGAGTAATGCACATTTACTGCCTAATGGTGTTCATATCACCGAGGAGATCACAGTTGCAGAGATAAGAAAAGAAGAGTCATTCTGTTGTCTGAAGAGGTCACCTCCTAATTTGCATGTAGAAGCTGTTTTCAACGGAGCCCAGCAAAGGAGGTGGGCAGCTATATTGAGGCAGTTCCAGGTGTTGAAATTCTGTGCCCACTCTACACCAGCAGAATTGAACATTAGAAACAGGAATAGGGTGGGTCCTGAAAATATATCTCTCAGGTATCGAAACTATTCCAAAGAGGTAAGTCTTCAGCATATTACAAAAGCTGCACAGTAAGGGCACAACTTCCCCCAAGTTGTGGAAGTGAGAAAAACTTCCACAACTTGGGGACTGCCACACAGAATGTCCTCTCCTGGGCTGCCACCACCCCAAACTTCATAGGAACTACTGAGAAGGCCCCCTCTGCTGACCTGAACATCTGAAACAGTCTTCAGTACAATAGAACCTCATGTTACGTACCGTCCCCCTTGCAAACGATGCGGGTTACAAGCTCCGCTAACCCGGAAGTAGATGCTCCCAGTTGCGGCCTTTGCCCCGGGATGCAAACGGAAGTCGTGCGCCGGCAGCGCAGCAGCAACAGGAAGCACCATTAGCAAAATGCGCCTCATGTTATGAGTGGTTTCGGGTTGAGAACGGACCTCCAGAACGAATTAAGTTCGTAACTGGAGGTACCACTGTATTGTAAGGAGTGCTCTAAGAATGGACTGTAATCCATTGTTCTACAAACTTTTAAGAAGTTGAGTTCTGGTGTGGAGAAATGGAACAGTGTGCCAACCCAGACAAGGCTTCTGTATTGAAAAAGCTGCTCTCATGTAAGCCTCCACCCTCCATGGCACAGGTTGCCATGACAACATTTAGCACAGCTGAGATACCGTCTCAGTATCACTTCCCTGTCACTTCAGAGTTCTCTCCCTTCTACACACGGCATCTGAACATCCGGTCTTAGGGCTCAGCCTGAGTGCAAAGGCCCAGCTCCTTCCCCCATCCTGGCTCACATGCCCCCTCATTCCTTTAGCTCAGGCACTTCCGTTCCACAAGCTCCTTTCTTTTCCATGTGGGTCAGTGCAGGGAAGGTATCCAGCTGGAATGAACAGTAGGGTGGAAACTGGAACCAGGGTCAAGCTGGGTCATGGAACTGGCAGCTAGCCAAGCCCATTCCCACAGTGTGCCCCCCAAATAGAGTCAATCTGTGGCACTGCGACCCTTGCCAGCACAGCAACATCAGCAGCCATGTGCATTAAGCTTGCTGCCTTATTTGTTTATTTAAATTGTATACCACTGCATCATTTTTTTAAAAAAATCAAAGCAGTTTACAGCAATAAAATAAAACCATGCACTAAAACCCATTGAAAAAGTTAAACACAGACATCAATGAACCATTGTGGAAGGATGCACTCTTAATTGCCTGTCTAGGCCTGGCAGAGTAGAAATGTTTCCAGCAGGTGTTTAAAAGTTGGCACAGAAGGCGCCTGCTGAATCTCTGTTGGCAGAGGGTTGCACAGCCTGGGCTGATGACACAACAGGCTTGGTTTCTTGCTGCTGTCAAATGAGCCTGGCGAACTCGGGGAACCACCAGTGATGCTCCTGCGGATGGTCTCAGTGATCAAGCTGGGACATAAGGGCTGTTTGAACCCTGAGGTTGTTTTCAGGCGCTCTTAAAACAAAAGGCCACTGCCAATCAGGATGTGATTTGACAGGGGAAAAATAAACACACAAAGACTGGCATAAGGAAATGTAAAAGTAGATAACAGGGGACTAAAGAAATGAAAAGTGGAGAAAGGAGAAGAAAAGGAGACATGTAGCTGATAGGAAAATTGAAAGTGTACAGAGAAGGTTCTCCATGGCACCAATTGTTGTGTGAAATTCCTGCCTGTCTCTTCACCAGAAGCAATACTTGCCAGAGCAGCTCTGCACATTAGAGGAACAGAATGCAGGTCCTGGGAGTGGGAAGAACCAACCGACTCAAGACTGAGCACAAACATGAAGGCCCAACTAGATGCAACACTGAACTGCAAGTCCCACGAGTCTTTTCTTCTCCTTACGTCCATCACATACTGTAAAGTTTGTTCTGCATTGCACTGAACCATGTTGAATCCATTTTCTCTGCATGAAAAAGAAATTGCCTCAAGCTTTCATATTTTGAGTTGCATTATATATTATTATACTAACCTGTGGTGATGGCTTTTAATTATGGAATTGTATTTTATTACTTATTTTTTGCTATTGTGTTTTTATGTTTTAAACATTTTCTACGAGCCTCCTCACAAGGGCAGAATTCCTTGCAAAATAGGTTTAAATGCATTTAATAAATACGAGTGAATAAAAAATATGGGGTGGAGGAAGGATCCTACAACTGATTGTAATGTGCAGCTTGAGCAGGGGTCAGCTCATATTTCTTCAGCGTTTTTATTTCCCTTTGTCTCTCTTGATAGTTCCTGTCAGTGGCTTAGGATGTGTGTGGCTTAACGAGTGGCGTTCCGCCTGCGACTCTAAACCTGGCTACACCTCCACGGCCTTCTAGACATGCTTCTCATTTGCCTGGGTGTCAAAGATGGGTGTCTGAATATCCTGAGAATATGTCCTGATAGGAAAACTGTGGAGAGTGTATTTAAATCAAAATGACACTGACAACCAAGTCAAAAACATCAGCGAATATCACTTATGATTGCCCATGGTTGTATCCCAGGGAAATGACGTCAAAATTAACTAGTTAATTATTTTGTATTTTAGCTCCAAGACAAAACAGACCACCACAGCAAAAGGACTTCCAGAATCCTCCATTGTCAAGGACTGCTGACCTTGGTCCCATGTGGTGAATGACATAGGCCCAGTCCCACAGCCAAGAACCTTCTGTGAAGAACTGCTAACCACTGCTCCACGTGACGGAATGCGGAACAGCAGATCCTCAGAGGAGAACCTTCCAGATCCAGCCTGGTCCTCACCTCGTTAGCTCCTCCAAGTCAAGAAGGAATATAAGAGGGCCTGTAATGCTGCTACTTAATCTATTAATGGCACTGCTCTGATTCCAAAATTAAAGCTAGATACAGGAAGTCACACTTCCATCATCTCCACAGCAAGGCAAGAAGTTGATGCAGGACAGTATCAATATAATGTAAAAGGTAAAGGAGCCCTGACCATTAGGTCCAGTCACGGACGACTCTGGGGTTGCAGCGCTCATCTCGCTTTATTGGCCGAGGGAGCCAGTGTACAGCTTCCAGGTCATGTGGCCAGCATGACTAAGCCGCTTCTGGCAAACCAGAGCAGCGCACGGAAACACCGTTTACCTTCCCGCCAGAGAGATACCTATTTATCTACTTGCACTTTGACGTGCTTTTGAACTGCTAAGTTGGCAGGAGCAGGGACCGAGCAACTGGAGCTCACCCCGTTGCGGGGATTCAAACCACCGACCTTCTGATCGGCAAGCCCTAGGCTCAGTGGTTTAACCCACAGCGCCACCCGCGTCCCTTTTCAGTATAATGTACTACATTTTAAAGTCTGCATAGTGACAGGAGGAGGAGATTGTTCAAACCAGATCCACTTCTTTGCCATGCTTCCCCCCCCCCCCCCCCCCCGCATGCCCTATCTTTTAGCAAGTCATTGTCAGCTCCTTTCGGTATAGCAATGAATTTACAGCAAAAAAAAAACAACAACCACGGGCATCAATACTGCTGATTCAGCTGCCAAAGGACAAGAACCGCATGCTAAGGTGAACTGGCATTCAGGTTTTGAGTTTGCTTTTGCCAAAATAGAAGGGGGGGGCTTGCCTCCTTGTGCCAAACCTCCCTGAAACTCCAGTTTTGTTTCCCAAACTTCAGTTGCTGCAGCCATGGCTTTCACTCATTTTGGAACCAAGAGCAATTACAGGTGACAGTGCAAAAGTAGTCACCCCCTTTTTGTGACTCCAAGACAACCATCACCATAACCAGACAGAACCACTGAAGATCTTCACTCCTGCAACAGGCAAGTGAAGAAAATGGACTGCATAGATGTACAAACATAACTTGTGGATTAATGTCTGCCATACATGAACAATTATCCAATCTGATAAGAATAAGTAGGAAATGAGATGCAATCCTGCAGACTGCATCAATTATTATCTGCAGTGTTGAAGAACTTATTTGTTTTGTTATATAGCAGCTACAGCTTGGAAATTTTTGTATTTGTGTTTTGTAATGCTTTAATTTATACACATATATCCACATGTGCTTTCATTTTTAGCTGTCTATGTGTATTGTAATTATCCATTATTTTTTATTTTGTTCCACTTGGGTTCCTGTCACTTTGTGTCTTTCAGAAGCTGTTATTCAGTTGTCTATATTCCACATTCTGAAAAAGGTCAAGAAGACTTTTCCAATTCTTTTCAAAGCAACATTTATATTTCAGAAGTTTTTTTTCTTTTGGTCTTTCCTATCTCTCTCACCTGTAGCTGATCTGAAGGTTCTGCAAACTCAACTCGGTCATTTTTCTCTAACAAAGCATGTTTTCTAGTTCTAATAAAAGCAAATATTATACAATGAAAATACAGTTTTTGCAAAGCACTATAGATAATATGCAGTGCTACAAAAGGCCTCCCACTTCTCAATTTACGGGGCATCATCCATCTGAAACATGGACAGCATTTGCTAGGAAAGTTAAATTTATTCTCAGCAGAAATCCTGGCTACAAACTCTCATGAGCCAGAAACTACAGCCACATGTCACAGAAGTACAGGGAATCCTAGAGGCTAGAGCAACTGAGAGGAAAAGTGTGCTGCCAAACCAATAATCTCCAACTGACCAACCTACAGTATTTCTGCTTGAAACAGCCAATCAGATTGGAAGCTATTTTTCCTTGCAATTATGATTTGAAGTGGACTAAGTTGCTTCATCCACCCTGACTGAAGCTAAGTCTACATTCCTGGCACAGGATTATATGTAAAAAAAAATACAACATTCCACCAGATTAGAAACAGACAACCCCATCAAGAGGGGGAGAAGGCTGTTCCTCCCCCCGTGACGAGTGAGACACCACGGCACTGCCTGGCCCCTGCTTGCTGCCTGCTTCTTCAAATGCTGCAATGCAGTGGCATCACAATGCACTGTGTGAGCAGAGCAATGCCTGCTGGAGGGGGGGTGGGAATGGAAGGCTGCTTACTCAGGAAGGGGCATTGCCCACTTTTTCCTATGACATGTTGGAAGAAGGTGATCAGGCAAGGCAGCAAAGCAGCCCAGGCAAGCAACAAGTAAGAACAGCTAGAGGGCTCAGAAGGAACGGCCTGGGAGATGCCTACCACTGCCCTCAGCATCTGCTGCCTGAGGCAGTCCGTTTATTCTGTCCTACAAGAAGGCTGTCCCTCAGCAGAGTGTGTCCATTTGTGTGTTCCCTGCTCCTCTTCCAGCACAACCACAAGATTGGAAGCATCAGCTTCCATCTTCAGCCACCTGCAGTTTGTTGTTTTGCTTGAATGAGGACAAACCGTCACTGCAGTTAATTTAAACCATGGTTATCTGAACAAAGATCAAACTACAGTTCCTGACCCTGGTTTGTTCAGATAAAGCACAGTTTAAACTAGTGCTATTTTTCTAGAAAAAGAGGGGCCGGAACTCACCATGAACGCCTCGCTTGTTCTCTTAAAATGCCAATAGCATCCACCTGAGTTCCGGCTGGGGAAAAAAGCCCTGGTTTATTCTAACCACATTTCCCAGTTCAGTTAAAATGTCATGTTGTGGCTCAGAACTTTCCAAACTGTATGTTGCAACACGTTAGTGTGTTGGCTGCAGTGTGCAGGTGTGTCACATAAACATTCCCTGCTCTCCTAACCTCTGGTTTGCTAGTAAAACTGAATTACTGTGTTGCAAAACATGTCCATAAACTGTGTCACCAACTTGAAAAGTTTGGAAAGCTCTGTTGTGGTTAGTTGAGAACAGAAATGAATGCTTACAGCCACCTCCTTGCAGCTGCTCTAGGGGCTCACATACATAACACTAAACTATGGTTTAGCATTATATATAAACAAGATCACTGACACTTTAGACATGCTCTAAAGAGGAAAAATATCCGCAGGTCAAGATAAAAGGGCCAGATCTAATTTTAACACTTAGGGAGCATGTCAGAAGAAGGGCCTAGCTATTCACCTGTCAGCTTGGGAATCAGAAGTTGCTTGTGTAACTGTCTTTTAATTTTTGATGTAAGCATGTACTCAGAGAAATTAAATATTTTTAAAAGGGAAATCCAACCCGTGTTGGGCATTTCTCCTTTGTCTTTGGAACCACACATAGAAAGTTTTAATGAAAGGGCTAGTGCTGTGCTGTTTTTATTGTAATTACCCTTGTGTTTTTAATACTTTATATAGTTTCAATTCAATCAATGTTTAATTAATAGTTTTAAATGACTGTTTATTTCCCCAATGTTTTTAGTTGCTGATATTTTTATCTGTAAGCCGCCTTGAGTCCCTGTCAGGGAAAAGGTGGGGTAAAAGTAAATATATATTAAAAAGTGGCACAGTTAGTGCCTCTTCTCCTACACTAGAACCCAAATGGGGATGCAAAAACTCCTTAGGCATCTGATCAATCATTTGCTCAAGTGATCACCTGAGGAGGGGTGGCTGTGTGCCCAGCACATGTTGTCTATGCGCATGGGAAATTATGGTCTGGCCACACTCTCTGCTGGCAAAAGGCCCCTGGAGCATTGCCCAAGGGGGAATTTGGAGCACAGGCCAGAAATGGCCAGGCCACCTCTGGCCTAGAGGATGGCTGCATGAGGTGCCTGTGAAATATTGGGCAAGATCCAACATCACACCAGTAGATGTGACAGAGCTTCTTCCTCTCCTCCCCCTGCACCCTCCACCCCCCAGTCTTCTCCAGAGGGTTGCCACCTACAACAAATAAATATTCCCAGATAATGATATTTCTGGTACCAGTAGGAACAATAATATTTCGGGAGAACATGAATCCAGAGAGGAGCTTCCAGTCAAAAACAGGACTAGAGGTATTATTTAAAAACATAAAGGATTTGGGAAATTGTTGTGGAGGGAAGTAAAGGACTGTAATGCTCAATTGATTAACTGGCTAGAGGAATTGTTAAAGATTGCTGACGACAGGGCAGGTGGCATCATCAGGCTACAGATTTCTACACAGAATTGGTCACAACTCCTAAAAGGTCTAATATTTAATACATTTCACAATTCTTCCTAAACTTTAACCTTTCTAAACTTTCCCTCTCATATAGTATGAAGTATCCTGGGCATGTAGGCTTTTGTAAATTTATTCTGATATGTTAGCTCCTGATCTGTTTCAAACTATCCATGAGGCAAACAGAGCTGGTTGCAGGGCCAGCAAAGGACATTTTGGCACCTGAGGCAAACCACAAAATGGCACACACACCTTTTCCCCACCAGGGAAGAAGGGGGGGTGAATATCAATATCAGGAACAAAGGAAAAGGAAAGATCAACACTGCCCCTGTGGATCCTGCCACAAAGCGGTCCCCTCAGCTTGCCTCTTGGGTGGGCCGGCCCTGGCTGGCTGGCTGCCACCACAGCTTTTATGGCCTCGTTTCATGTTGCCAGCTCCCCAAGGCTCCTCCTGTAACTAAAGGGAGAGCCCAAGGGTTGCTGCTGAGGGCACAGGTTCAACAACCCTGTGATCTTGTCACTTTGGGGGCGACATTAAATCCCTATCCTGGCCCCCAAATGCACAGTGATCAAGCTGTCCCACACCTTGCCTGCAGAAAATAAATGTTTTCAATGTTGGCAGAACACAATTAAAGAAGAAGACAATCCCTTGTGTGTTTTGTCATCTGCCTCTCCCTTAGAAGGCAATGGGACACGCAAGGTGTACATGTAACACCCCCCCCCCTTTTTTTTAAAATAGTCCAGGGTGACTTTATCACATCACTTCTCTGAATATTTTCATTGCTCTCGGTGTCTGGCTTGAAGATGACACAAATAATTCTCCCCTAGACTGGTAGGGAGGGGCAGTTTGGAGAGTATCTCTAGGGTTTCTTTGGATACCTTTGAGAGCCAGTGTGGTGTAGTGGTTAGAGTGTTGGACTCGGACTGGGGGGACCCAGCTTCAACCCCCCCCCCTCAGCCACGAAGCTCCCTGGGTGACCTTGGGCCAGTCAAGCTCTCTTGGCGCATCCTACCTCACAGGTTGTCATGAAGATGAAACAGGGAAGGGGGGGTTCTGTAGAGCACCTTCAGTGCCTTGAATGAAAGGTGCATTATATTTCTCTTTTATCCCTCGGGGAAAGTTTTAAAGACACATGTGTGATTGTCTTCTGAACGTCCACTCCCCCTCATCACTGAAGGAAATAAAAAGGTAAAATGTGAAAGAATTCAGGCAGCTCCTTGCAAACTTCCTTCTCCTTCACCCAAAAATTAAAACGGGAAAACAGGTGTGTTTGTGAAAGGCTTCACAGAGCCCCCCCCATCCCTTCACAGCTCCACCCACATATACATGCCCCAGCAGCAGCAATAATCTCAAAAATACATGGATAACAATATATTGTTTCTCTGGATTGCTTCAAAAGCATCTTAAATCAAAAGGCTGCTGGGTGGGTGAGGGAGGAGGGAAGAGGCGCCACAAAACCGTAAGAGCAAAACCAATCCAAGCAAAAAGAGACCCTGTAGCTAGAGCACACAGCTGGCTGCAAACAGATAATCTGCAAGTGTATCATCCACCCCAAGCCCCACTTTTCCACCAATGCAAACACAGGCAGAGAAAGCAGCACTAGCAGGCCTAGCTTGTCCGTGAGGTAGACTGAGGCAGGCGGCAAGGGGCGACTCTACAGGCACACCCACCCGTGCAAAGGCATGCATGACAAAAAAAAAAAATCAATGAAGGGGCCAGGCCACCTCAAAGTTCTGTGGTGGCTGTACACACATGCCATGGGGCATGCGCATATCTCGCACGCAAGCCACAGACATCTGCATGACACGCCAACATGCCCTGCCATGCACACATGGTGCAAGCATGCCACAGGGCATGCTGATGTCATGTGCACATGCCACAGGGCGTGTGCACATGGCGTGTTGACATCGCACGGCCCCCTCAATCATGGGGGCAAAGTGGCACGTGTCAATGCCACCCACTGGCATCCTTGCAGTCTGAGCAGTAAGGGGAAGTGGCTACAGCGGCTTCTGGGTCAAGATCTTCTGAGGCCTTCCCGTGGGGCTCTTGTCAAACCTGGAGCACAAAAATCACTGGCGCACAAGATGCAGAAGCACATAGCATCACCTCTATGTACCTCAAATACACATGCCTTCCCTCTGCATATCACCATGACAGACAAGAAGCAGAATGGCCGAATGTAACATACTATAGTCTAGGACCTGAAATGAAGCCAGACCATGAAAGGTTACTTAGCCCTGGATCAAAACTATACTACCCGCCCCCAATTCTCTCTAGGATTACAAGAGCTCCCCTGGGGTCTGCTCAACATTGCTTTGTAACATTTTACAAGAAAAATCCCAGGCAATAAAGATTCTTGTGAGTTTGCTTGAGAACTATTCAGCACTTTGGACACAAAGGCTGCACATAGCAGAGTTCATGATGCTATGGCCCAGGAGTTGGAACAGAGGAAGGTTCTGAGGGGAAGACTGAGTGCAGAAACCAGTCCTGGAAAGTTCCCTGGAAGACCCTAAGCCTCCTAGCAACTCCCAGGAAAGAAAAAATCCCAGAAGCCAGCAATGTCTTCACCTGCCTAGCCATAGCAGGCAGTCCGTACCTTTCTCCTCCAACTCTTTCCCAGGGGCAGCTCCCTATCACACAATACCTTCAGGGGCAGTGACCTGCCCAGCTCTGTAAGAGGCAGCACCTGAGGAACAGGGAACAGCTATTTTAAGCACCAACAATTGCCCCAGTGTGGGCAAGGGGGGCTTCAAACACCAATCTGACAGCAAAACTACTTGAAACAGTCTTCTCCCAACCAGGTGTTCTCCACATGTTTTAGCTACCACTCCCATCATCTCTGACCATGGGCCGAAAACATCTGGAGAGCAGAGACTGAGGAAAGCTCTCCACAGACTCCAGATGATTGCTTGAGGAACACTAGCTCTTGAGTGCCCTGACTCTGAGCTCCACACTGAGCTGACCATGGTCCTGCTCTGCTTGCAGCCAGCCTGGCCCTACCCCATTCCATGGTGAGCTGGCCATGGTCCTGCATTGAGTGCTACCTGTGCAGCCTCAGGCCCCAGCCAAGAAAGGAGACCATAAATGTTGACAGCACAGTAAAATAGGTTAACACTATAAGCAGAGCTGTGGGCATTCAAAACATCCAACTACACCAATTATTTTATAATGGCATCATTTAATATAATAGCAGAACATGTCTTCGTCCTGGCACAAGAAGATTGTGGGATCCAGAACAATGTTCAAATGAGCAATGCATCCTACATCCCATGACTTCTGAGGAGGTCCAGTCCTGTGCAGGACAGAATTATAGGCATCTGTGAACATCACTCCACTGGTTCAAGGGTAGAGAAGAAGCCCGTTACAGCAATTCACCTTATAATGAAGTGCAAGATAAAAGGGAGGGGATGTTGCAATCTGCACCATGGCTGCGCTGAGAAAGTGCTCCTGATAACCCCACAGAGTGTTTTAGCTAGAAGGCATTCCTTCAAACTGTTAAAGTGCAGAAATAAACTTCCTTTTACACTGAGCCCTTTTCACAGAATTAACTTGTGATTTCTCAGTTTAAAAATGCATAGGATGAGCCCTTTCCCAATATAAGAGGGGGAAAATGTGTTAGCTGGTGGTGCGTCCCCCAATTTTTAGTCCTCTTAAATTAATCAATCACTGGCTTTCTTAATTTTATCTGCTGTAATTTTGTGAATGAGCAGAGGGATATGCCAAACTTTCAGCTAATCAGAAGCATGGGAAAAGAGGAGTGATGATTATTCTCAGGGTACCTGCTGTAGTTCAACCATTTCCAGTAATAAAAGCTTGCCACAGATCCCGATGGGAAATGTTGGACTTCAACATTCCTTCTCTGTCACAGAGAACAAAATTAATCAAGCAGATACCCAGAGCCAAAACTTATATCTGAGAACCGAAACTTTCACATATATGACTTCTGTCTCCAATGGACAGTTCATCAGCTTCAGAGTATTGATATTCACCTTCATTCCTTGCTGGCAACTGAAACTCCAAAGGAACTTTTAAAAATCATTATTAAGTGAAGAACCATCTTAATTGCTATTATCAGTTCTCTTGTACGGCAAAGTACTAACTCTGGAAGTATATATGTGAAAAAGGGTGAGGAGAACTTTTATTACATACATCTGTATGACTGGCATGCTACAAAGCTCTTAATGAATAAATGATCCAATTAACCCAATGAATGCCCATGTGCTGTCAATTAGAACAGCTTGCTCATACATTCTTTATGTTATAAAGATTGTCCCCGGGGAATTCTGTATTATTCATGAGAGTGTATGTTGAAATTTCATAATAGC
This sequence comes from Podarcis tiliguerta, assembly GCF_965153285.1. Classification (NCBI taxonomy): domain Eukaryota; kingdom Metazoa; phylum Chordata; class Lepidosauria; order Squamata; family Lacertidae; genus Podarcis; species Podarcis tiliguerta. The sequence continues at coordinate 85,364,174 of NC_139540.1, read as the reverse complement.
AAAGATATTCAGAGGAGAGAAATTATGGAGACTGTGGGTGTTAATCACTTTGAACAATATTACTTATATGTACTGAAAAGTCATAGTTAAATATCAGGAAGCAGCAAGAATCATAAACAGTCCAGCCCGTTACTTTAATGGAATAATGCTCAACACTGATTAATTTTGATTTGACTGTGCCCTTCAAACTATTATACACTTTCTAAGCAAAGTATTTGCATAAGGAAGATCACAATGAAACATCAATAAAACCAACTCAAAAGAAACCCCCCAAGACTGCTTTGTCCCCCTCCCGAAAACCCAAGGCAGAAAGAGAAGAGAATGGGAGCAGCTGGGGCAGAGAACACCCCCAGGCCTGGCCGGCATGAAGCCATTTTCACCTGACCTGACATATACGGTGAACGTCTGAGCAGGAAGGCCTCTACCCAGGAAAGACAGTCCTAAAGCTGAGTGAAAACAACCCTATCATCACTTGTATCCAAGTATAAATTTAATTAATGTTTGAATGCTTTAACTGTCTTTCATTATACTGTTTTGCTTTATTATTATCTTTCTAAGTCACTTTGAGGTTCTACTAAATCAAGGGGTATCTAAATTTTGTTACAATACTGTATATAAATAAATGGCACCTAAGCCACCAAAAGCTATATTGGGTAAGTTTGAAAAGGAGAACCAGAAATTCTCTATTACTTGGTTAAAAATCCTGTTCATTTCCTCACGGCGTCCTTAGGTTAAAAGAGAATGAAGCTAAATTGGCCATCCAATCCAAACTAGCCAATGCATGTTTACGTGGAAATAAGATGCACTTTGTTCAGTAGAGCTTACCGTTTCAGCTAAGCATGCATAGACTTATAGCTTTAGAATATGTCAGTTCCCTTTTAAGCTACAGTCCCTTGCTTCCAGGTCAACATGTGTGCAACCAAGTTGTACAATCCGTCACTTAGGAGCTTCTGTTATTTCAACTGCCTTGAGCTTCTGGGGTTAGATAGTCCAGAAAAATCTGCCAGGCTACGGCCAGTCAGCTCACGCCACAATCATTACTGGAACCACACAGTAAAACAGGCCACACAAAAATACAACTATGAACCACTGTTTCATTTTCCAGATGATCATTTTAAATATACACTTTTTATCTTGAAAAAAGAAAAACCCCTAAAGGGAAGCACAAAAAAATGATTAGGATGAAAAGGAGGCTATGGAAAGCACAGAGGGCTTTTACTTGGGAAGAATGTTCTAATGTTCTGCAGTTTATAAATCATCTGCATTAGAAAATGTTTCTGTCTGCCACAGGCATGCAATGCATCAGCTACAGGACATCATTTCAGAGTTAGAGAAGGAAAAGCAAGGAGTGGAAGGGGTTAAAGCCCCACTCCAGCGGTGCTGGTGTTCTATCTAAAGAATTTGGAAGTCCACAATGCCTGGTTGCTTAAAAAACCCATCAGGCTGGATCTAAGCATCTGTTGTGGCCCTAACTCCGGCGCTTCCTTGGCCCTAAGGGGGTGGGGGGCAACAACACCTTAGTTGTATCCCCTTAATCGCCCGCACCCAACAGGGAGGCCTCTTCGCTCTTCAGTGAGAGGAGCCAGCATCTGCCCTGCCAGCCTCACAAGCAAAAGAAACGTGGCTCCTGACAAAATCCAAACTTTCCTGCGAAATGCAGCATAAAATCTGCAAAGCCCGGGGCCGCACAAACTCCAGAGCGGCAAACGAGCATCTGCAGCAGAAGCGCGCACCCCAAGAAGCGCCCTTTTCCGCCCAGAAAGAAAGACGGCACAAAGGATTTCCCCGCAAAAGACGCGGCCACGGGCTGCCCCCGGCCAGTTGTTTTCTCTGGAGAAATGAGAAGCGGCTCAAAGCAACAAATGGAGCCATTTAACACCCAGGGATGGGGGGGGGGAGCAGAGAGGGGGGGCGTTGTTTACATAAGAAAGTTGCTGCTGGCGATGCCTTACACAACGGAGCGCAGCCTGCGCCAAGAGGGGCGCCCGGGGCAAGGCGGGCAGCAGCGCCCCCGGCCTCCTTCTCCACCCCGACCCGCCCCCTCAAGGACAGCAGCGGGGTTCGGGGGCGCCCGCCCAGGATGCCCAGGCCCCGGCAGGCGCCCGGGCGCCCTCCCCGCCTGCGCCCCGCTCGCCAATGCAGCACTGCAGAGGAGCGCCGGAACAGCCGGCCTTGCGCAGGGAGCCTCCCGGGCCGTCGGGCCCCTGCCGCCCCCGCCCTGGGCCACACGCCCCCCTCGAGGGCTCACCGCAGTCGGCGCACAGGATGCGGCCCACGTCCTTCTTGAGGTTCTTGCCGCTGGTGTCGAGCGGGGCGAAGGAGGTCTTGAAGACGAGCGGCTGCTCGGTGGGCTCCAGGAAGAAGATGTAGCGGTGGTTGCGCTTGACTTTGGAGCAGGGCGCGGGCGCGGAGCCCACGCGGATGAGCTGCTCGCGCTGCAGGCCGCCGCTGTTGAGGGGCCACAGGTCCAGCACCTTCACCAGGATGCCCGGCGGCGGCGGGGGGCCCTCGGCGCCCTCCTCGGCCCGGCTGCCGTTGCCCGTCGGGGCGGCGGAGGCGGGGAGCGCCTGCACCTTGCCCTCCAGCACCACGGCCGCCGAGTACGCCTGGTCCTGCACCGAGCGCAGGCTGGGCGAGTAGCAGGCCAGCGACACGCCGAAGAGCAGCACGCACAAGCCGGGCGCCGCCGTCGCAGCCCGCCGCATGCCGAGGCAGCCCCGGAGCCGCCCGCGCACCAGGCCGCTCCTCCTCCTCCTCGCCCGCCGCCGCCGCCGCCGCGCCGCGCCCAGCAGCTCCTGCGCCCGCCGCCGCTGCTGCTGCCGCACTGAGCCGTCCGTCGCCGCCGCCGCCGCCCAGGCGCCGCACCGCGAGGCAGCAGCAGCAGACCTGCCGCATCTGGCCAGGCCATGGGGGGACGCCGCCGCCGCCGCCGCCGCGGCTCCAGCGCCAGAACCGGAAGCGGCGTAAGATGGGGGGGGACCGGCCGAGGAGCGGCGGAGGGGCTGCGGATCCCGCCCCTGCCCTCGGGGCTCCCGCGCTGGACGGCGCCGGAGGAGGAGGAGGGCGGCGAGGTAGGGGCAGGGGAGCGAGAGCCGGGCACCCAGGCGGCGGAGGGCGCGCCTAGCCCATCTCCGCCCCCGCCAGCCCCCCGCGCGCCTCCCTCCGCGGGCGCCCCCTCGACGGCCACCTCCCCGCCAGGTAGAAAAGCCCGCCCGGCAGGCGGAGCCGCGGAGCCGCGCCGGGCTCGGCGGACGTGGCTGCTCCGGCGGCGCGGGAGCCCCCCGGGGTCCGGGCCAGCCCTCGCCGTCTCTTCCGCGGCTCGGCAGCCCCCGCGGAGGCCTCGGGAGGGGGCGGCAGGCAGCCGCTGGCGGGGCGAGATGCGCAGCGCGGGGCTTTTCCTTCCAAGCGCGCGAGAAAGTATCCCGCGTGTCTGCATCTGTTGCGGGCAAGCGAAGATGCTCTTGGGCTTCGGTCGCTGATCGAGCAGAGAATGACAACCCAGCGGGGGATACTTTGGGAGTTCGAGGACCAGCCTTGAACCTGTCGCGAAGGGAGGTTGGCAACAGGTCTTTTTTATTTATTTATTTATTTAAAAAATGTTTATGGGAGTTCCCCTGGAAAGAGTAAACCCAGACCAGGCCCACCATGAAGCCGTGATGTGCTCCTTGGAGACTGCCCCCCCCCCCACCCACCGCTGCTCTCTCCACAGCAGACTCTCCGTGATTGGAGATGCTGCCGGCCTCCTCCCACTCCTAGGGAGGAAACGGTGGGGGCTGCCTCCTGGGCGCTGCTTCCACTGAGCCCGACGCAGAGTGTGTGCCCCTGCAAGGGCCTTTGATGTAGACCTTCGCTCAGTCCTTCTTCCCTGGTGATTTGTCTCAGGTGCCAAAATGTCCTGGGCCACCCAGCCCAGATTTAGAGGGGAGGGCATGCAGGCTGGCATTCTGATGCCAGCGATGTCATGTGGGAGTCCACATGACATCGCTGGCATCAGAATGCCAGCCTGCATGCCCTCCCCTCTAAATCTGCAAAATAAAAACGGAAGAAAGATTTGTGCATGAGGAACCCTGATCCCACAGGAAGCACCAGCCTGGAAGCACCCAAAAGGGACACAGGCCAAGGCATGCTACTGGCTTCTGAGAAAGCTGGCACTGCCTCCATTCATTGCCCAAGAGCCTCTGACTATTAGAATATCTCAAAATGGGGGCATCCTTGTCTCAGAACGATTCCAGCGCTCAACATACCAAGCCACACCGAGAATGGAATGCAGGGTTCTGCTGGTTTGGTTGGGTCTCCAGGCACTTAGGTTGAATTTAGATTAGAAGCACTGCCAGCAGTAAAAGAAACATACATCTCTGCTTGCTGAATGAAGACCTCAGAGAGGGATTCAAAGAGAGAAAGATGCTGAGAGATCATCCTATCAACAGGAGGGATCCAAGAAAAGGTAACTTGCTAATTGCTTTAGAATATGTTTTGATGCTCTTATGTGAAAATATGAAGCCCTAAAATGATTTAGGCCCCAAATACCTGAAATATTGTCTCCATCCCTACCAACCTTCTTAGGGGTTAAGATACCCAGATGGGGCTTTCTTGGTAGTTCTGCCACACTCAGAAATGTGGGGAATGGAAATCAGGGAGAGGACTTTCTCTGTGGCAACCCCTAAATTGGGGAAGCACTTCCCCACAAAGGTGTGTCTAGCACCTGCATGGTACAAGGTTCTCCATATGCTGAAGGCACCCCTCTTTACCGTGGCCTTTGATGTTGAAAGTATTTGGTTTTGTGGGACCCATCTCTTTTGCTGTTGTTCGAACAGTTTTGTTTGTTTTACAAATGCAACCATTTAATCTATTTTTATGGTTTTGTTCTCTATTGCTGTAAGGGACCTTATGTAATGGTGAAGGATGAGTAAGACATAAGTACATAAGTTGTAGTTTAATAGTACTTCATGGAGTTTTGCAGAACCTAAAACATTACACATTTATAACAGAGTGCAATCCATCAGATGTATGAAGTGTTATTTTGAGCTGCAGGTGCCTGGTGGTGTGAACTGATGAAACTGACAGCAGTCCACAAAAGTTTATGGCATGGTAATATATTTGTTAGTCTTTAAGATACCACATACTCTTTGATGACCTTGCTGCAAGAGATTAACATACACACCCTTCTGGAAACTTTAAATTGAAATAGCCTTCAATTGTTTGACCATGATAACCTGTTTTTCATAGAATAAAAAGCAAGGTCCAAAAAAAGGCAATTGGTTGAGTGATCTCCACAGTCAGGGATCAGAATGTGAACAGAGAAATAAAAAGGTTGGCAGTGGCAGCACTGCTAGCATCTCATCTAAGCAAACTTAACATCCAATATATCAAGGATAACCAAGTGGTGAACCTCCTGGAGATCCAATCTAGTTTAAAAGGTAGGGGGTTGTTTCCGACTAAGTCAAAGTCAGAGCAGACCCAATAAAGCCAGTGAACTTAAGGAAGTCCTGACTAACTTGAGTTCGCTGATTTCAGTGGGCCTACCCTGAGAATGACTTAGTTGGCTACCATCCATTTTTTCAAATTATCCCAATTCATTTGAGGGGTTAAAAAGGTGTCTGAATAGTGTAATCCTTCCCCACAGTGCTCTGTAAGGGAAATCCCTTATCACTTAGTAATGTCAGCTTCACAGCAGAGCCCCAGTGTCTATGCAGAAGTGTGATCAGGTAGCAAAATAAACTTCTGGTCCCTAAACTACTCTCTGGAGAAGTTTTGAGATCTTGCACAACAAAGCCACATTCAAAAAAGACTGAGCTTTTAAAAAAAAGTTTATGTGGAAAATCCTGTTAGATCAGAAAAAAAGTTTAGGAAAGTGACAGGAAAATACAATGGAAAGTGTTGGATAGCCCCACAAACAAATAAGGATAAATGCTCAATAAACAGGCCATAAGCCAAACACTTTCCCCAACAGTTTTGTAATCCTGTTAGATCAGTGGTTCTCAAAGGGTGTAGCACGAAAGGATGGCAAGACTGGCAGAAACAATCAAATAAACTTTTAAACATAGTATCAACATATTACATGGGGGGGGGGACAAACAGTATACACACTTTTCTTCAACAGCATATTGTTCCACGACGTATTGTGAACAGGGATCTTCAACTCTAACAAATATGAAAGATCAGAAAAGAGAAAGGTTTCTTTGTGTTGTTTGTCTCAAATTAGACCTAATATAAATAAGATTACCCATCAAAAGCAAGCTCACATCTCACATTGAGTCTGTATACATACTAAAGGTAAATATGTAAGAGGCTCATTTATATTTTGGGAATGATTAATGTTCTTTTGTAGTTACATTGTTTTATACTTTCTGAATGTCCCGTGATCATATTCTAAAGCAGCTGTGTTCTGTGTTATAAAACAGGCACTGCTAGTTGTTTCTTTTTTGTTTTCTAATGTATTTCTTATCAATAAAAAGAGTGGTGCGGCATGAGCAAATTTTTATTCTGAAAGTGTGGCCCAGGGGGGACAAATTTGAAAACTACAACTAATTCTGTAAATATTTATAAATGTGGGTGACCTATCTTTTATCGTTAAGATTATGTGTTAGGTGTTCAAATGGCATTAGTTTTCATTTACTTGCTGTTTAATAATACCTTTTGCAATAAATGAACCAACTTGCCTAAATTTAAACCAAGAGTGTTCTTGTTCATTTGAGACTTCCGATTTTCCTCGAGCACCAATAATGCAGTGTTCCTTTAGCAACCTGAGGCTTCCCTTCCCTCGCTTGAAGGTGCCGCATTGGGGAAAGAGCTGGGACTGCTACGCAGCCCTGAGCTTCTGCTAGTTGCTACTGTGACAGCTCTGCAACAGGTAAGCTGCTTGCATAGCCTTGCTAACTCAGCTCTGGATTTGCTGGACAGCTCCCCTGCTGGTCTGCGCAGCTCCGGCTGCTCCAGTCACCAGCAATTTTTGCCTTATTCTCAGTAGGCAGAAGCAGACAAGAGGCTGGCAAGCATCGGGGGTAGCCAAGCTTGCAGATTCCGTTCAAGTCACTGTGTTTCTCTATGCTGCTCTCCAGTCACACAAAGGTCAGCGGTTGCTACACACACAAAACTCACCATCCAGGCAATAAAATGCACTATTGCTGCTCAAGGACACATTCCAGCCATGCAAAAGTGCCAACAGAATCCCAAAGCGGCTTGCAAACAATTTAAAAAACCCCTAACATAATAGAACACCACACAAGTATAGCATAAATCATCAGTAAAACAATTGCAATCAATAAAACACTATTAACAAACCAGTAACTAAAAATAAGCTGAACATCACACTTACAGCATGTCATATTATATGATTAACAGATCAATAATGTATTTATAATCTGTAAAACAATATTAACAAAATAGCAACTAAAAATAAGCTAAATTAATGAACCCACACACCCCTCCTCCAATGACTCAAAACCTTTCAATTAATTAAAATACACATCCACGTCCACCATACAGAAAGACCCTGATCTAATAATTAACTATGAGGGTGCAGCACTGTGTTATAATGCGCACAATTATCTTTGCAAATTTTCTCATTAAGATAACTTCATGTGTGGCAAGACTCACATTTCTTGACATGGCTATAAAAGTACAGTCGTGCCTTTAAAAAAAGTGCTGAAGGTCACATATTTCAGTTTTCTTTGCCCTGAGCAAAAGGATGAGAGTTGCTCAAAAATGCTGGGTCCTGAAGAGGGAAAAGCATACAGACAAGTTAACAGCTAATTGGTATCAATTTATTGTATATAAAAACAAATGGGTCAGTAAGAGAAAAGTCATGGAAGCACACATATGAAATTGGGCTGTCTAATGATCTATAAGAAGTGTTTTCCCTAAGTTCACAAGAAATTCACCAGTCCGGAATGGAAACCTGAGGCATACAAAACAAGGCAAAATGTAATGTGATATCAAAAGGGTTTATATTTGGTTGCATTATAAAGTTGTGCACATTATAATTATCAATGTCACACACTTGGCGATTTTAAAAAATATTTATTATTAGCATTATTTTCTTGGTTGTTGTTCATATTTTTTTGGGGGGGGGGGAATCCCCACCAACTGGAAGCACCACACTGGCTATCTCTGATAGGCTCGTTCACGACATGTTCTGTGTTTCTGGGTGGGAATTCTGCAGAACCCCCACCCATTTTCAAGAGGCAGAATACGTGCAGAACACAGCAGTGTGACATCTGCGCTGAAGACATCTACTTGAAGGAAACAAGCACATTCCAGACACAACTCTGCATTTCAAATTGAAATATCTGCTGTGTTTGTTTTCAGGAAGGGAGGGAGGAGTTTCAAAATATATTGCAGTGAAATAACTGAAGTGGGGCTTGTGTCACAGCTTTGCTCTGTGTTAGCCCCTTTAAGACTGCCCAGTTTCTCTTGCCCTCCATCATGCCTAAAGAGAGAGGTCACACCTCTCTTCTGCCAGAGCTGAATACACCTGTCTAGCAGGGATGTTGGGGGGAGGGTGTCTGCAAATAGTTACAACTTTTCACAGTCCCCCACTGACACCTTGACTGCTTCACTCTGCAGTCATACTGGTTCGACAGCTATGATCATTCTTGGACTGACGGAGCCTGGCCACAGTAGTTCATGCACTTGTTACTTCAAGATTAGATTACTGCAGTGCTCTCTGTGTGGGACTTCCTTTGCACTTGATCTGGAGGATGTAGCTGAGCTTTCCAAACTTTTCATGCTGGTGACACGCTTTTTAGCCATGCATCATTTCACGACACAGTAATTCAGTTTTACTAGCAAACCAGAGGTTAAACTAACCCTTTTCCAGCCCTGGAAGGAGTGCGGGAAGCGTTCACATGACACACCTGCACACTGTGGCTGACACACCAGTGTGTCGCGACACACAGTTTGGAAAGCTTTGCTGTGGTTAGTGCAGAATGTTGCAGCGCCATTGCTGACAGGAGTGCGGGCTTGCCTGCCTACAACACCTGTGCTCAGAGATCTGCACTCATTGCTGACTTGCTACTGGGCCAAGTTCAAGGTGTTACTCTTAGCATATGAAGCCCTTAACAACTTTGGACCAAGATTGCCTTATCCCACATCTGCCCACACAACTGCTCCAAGCAGCAGAATTGGCCACACATTCTGCATTTGTAAGAACTTGCTAGTTTGGTGTGGCAGCACCTGCACTTTGGAACTCACTGCCTATTGAGATCAAGCTGGCACCCTCACTGTACTCTTTTTGTGCCTGCTTAAAGCATTCTTAGGGACGCGGGTGGCGCTGTGGGTTAAAGCCTCAGCGCCTAGGGCTTGCCGATCAAGAGGTCGGCGGTTCGAATCCCCACGGCGGGGTGCGCTCCCGTTGTTCGGTCCCAGCGCCTGCCAACCTAGCAGTTCGAAAGCACTCCCGGGTGCAAGTAGATAAATAGGGACCGCTTACTAGCGGGAAGGTAAACAGCGTTTCTGTGTGCGGCTCTGGCTCGCCAGAGCAGCGATGTCACGCTGGCCACGTGACCCGGAAGTGTCTCCGGACAGCGCTGGCCCCCGGCCTCTTTGAGTGAGATGGGCGCACAACCCTAGAGTCTGTCAAGACTGGCCCGTACGGGCAGGGGTACCTTTACCTTTTTTAAAGCATTCTTGTTTGAACAAGCCTACCCAGATACTTAGAAAGTTGAGATATTTTTAATCTGTTTCAGTATTTTAAGTTTTTTATGTTTTTAAGTAGGGTAGTAATTTTTTCCTTTTTGTAATTTTTTTCCTTTTTGTAAACCGCTTTGTGTTTGTTTGTTTTTTATGATCAAGCGGTGTATCACTTTTATGAAATAAATAAACAAATCATTCCCAACCCCATCCATGTATACCTAGAAGTAAGACTGGCTGGGTTTGATGGGATTACTCTTAGATAAAGTAAAGTTACCCCTGACCGTTTGGTCCAGTCGCGGATGAGAGTATTAAAAAATAAAGTAGATCAATACAGCTACTGTTCTGGAAATGAAGGAACTTTAATGTCACACACACACAGAGAAGGATATTAATTTTTTCTCAAACAGCTGGGGGTGAAGCTGCTTTGATGACCAATAAAACATACCTCTCAACCATCTCGATTTAAGTGGGACATCCTAGAATTATAGAAGTCATCCCAGCATGTCCTCTCTATTTTGTCTGCTGCTGTGGTACATATCAGCTGGCCAAGGCCAGAGTGCCAGAGCAAAAAACTCTTGTGTTTTGTTCTCGCACGCTTGAGAGAGTCACCTGACTCCTGTGAGAGCTCAGGACCAAAAAAATTAGTATCCCAATTTTGACCAGGAGGATGTTGGAGGGTATGGTGCAATTGTGACATGATTGTGACATAAATTGTTCACAAAAATGCTGCACCTTCCAATTGTTCTGAAATGATATAGACACTTTAAGACGCCTTGAGAAAAGGAGGAAACAAACAGGTAGGAAGGAATCGGAGTAGGATGGAAGTATGTGGCCTCTTCAGAAGGATAGGAGGCTGCATGGAATGATATTGTGGCCCCAGGTCACAGACTGCCCACATGGGAGCTGTGAAATCATATGATGGATCAATGTTTTCCTGCTTTTTTTGTCCAAGTTCTGAAAGCTGATCCCACTACTCAGACAGAGATCTGCCTCAGGCCCCACCTCAGGGAAACTCCCAAGTCCCGGTAGTGATGAAGCAAGGCACACTGCACAGAGCCTCACCACTGTGTCCCCCTCAACTGTAGGGTCGCTGAGGGAGAAGCGGCGGGCAGACACAAGCCCCACACTGCCATTTCCGGCAGCGCAGAGCCTGGAGGCGCCCAAGCCACCACGTCACTCCCAGGAGAGACATGTGGTTCAGGCACGCTGCAGGCCCCACGGTAAGTGCCGGGCACTGTGGTGTGGCGCCCAGTGACCCCCACCCGCTAGCTACGCCTCTGGCTGGCACATTAGCATGGGGGTGCCTGCTTTGAGCCTGCCAAGTGCTACGTTGGCTGGCCAGGCTCCACTCCGACTAGGCGATCAACTGACAACACATGGTTGTTTTACCTTCTTGCACCACCCTCCCTGGACCCCAACCTTGCAAGGCTGCTGGGGGGGGGCAGCGTGGGGATGTGGCACCTGTGCACCCTTCGATCCCAGACTCGCCAGCTGGGATTGAGGGATGTATGCATGGGCATAGCCAGGATTTTTGTTAGGGAGGGCAGGCCTTTTGTTAGGGGGTGGAGAACCTCAGTTTGCTATGTATTTTTTATTGATTTTTATTGATTTGGGGGGGCAGCTGCCCCCCCCCTGTGGTTCCACCCATGGGTGCATAGCTGTTGCGCCCTTCTTGTGCCACCCTCCCTGGAAGCCCTTTCCATGTGAGTGGAGGCAAGGAAATAGAGGTGGAACTGGAGGCGGAACTAGACAGAGCTATTACGAAATCTTGACAGAAAGTGAAGCTGGGGCAGGAGATTGCTTTTCAGCAACAGGAAAAGCAAAAAGACTCGAGTTGTAGCATTTTTAATAGTGCAAATGACTTTGAGTCACCACTAGAGGGTAGTACAAACAGTCTGTTTTATTTCTAAATATATTTCCAGTTTCTGCAAGGGAAGAGTGCATTTTGTTCTGATGTGGGTATAGTAGCTCTCGGGTCTCACGTCGCCCACACTCAAAGCCCACAGGAAGGAACCTGCGATGGGGGAAAGGGCACTCTGCCTACACAGAAAGCACTTAGCTTGGCCTCAGCACACATGGGAGCTTGAGCACATTGGCTATCACCCCTCTGCCTAGCACCCTGATAGGTACCTCCAGGCACAAACACCCGACCCCCACTCAAAAAACTTTGTTTTAGTCAGGGTAGAGCAGAAAGGGGCCTTGAGACTATGTTTAGCCCCATTCTCCACGTTAGCAATGGCACATTCAGCAGGTCTGCAGTGATGAACCTTCCCTTTCTGCTGAGGCTCCCTGGGCAATTTCAAAGCCCCAGGAGATGCCTCTCAAAGAGGGATGAGAGTACCATCTCATCTCTGGAGAGGTCATTTCCTTATTCACACTGTGAAGCTATTTTTAATGTCTCCAGGGGCAGAAGTGAGAGCTGCCTATAGAAATCAATAGAGAAAGCCAAGGTTTTTAAAGTAGCCACCCGCAATATATAAATAAATAGCCAAAAAAAAAAAAAGTGGCAGCAAAAACAAATGTCCCTGCTCTTTCTAACTTAGTTTTTATTCTTTTAAAAACATTTAAAGATAACATTGCAAATAAAATTCCAAAGCAAGTGCAGTCCGTTCTCCATGTTGCAGGTTGGAAGGCGCTGTGGCTGGAGGAGAGTGACTTAATCGCAGTCCTGTACTGTAGTCTGAAGATCGGGTTCTGAGTAGCATTATCCAGAAGAATTAGACCCCGGCTGCAAGTTGAGAGTGGAGCTGAAACTCAACCTAATAATAAAATCCATTGCCTTTATCCACACATTGTAGCTTGGACTGAAAGCTTGTGTATTCAATGTAATACCTCTATTGCTGGTTGGAGAGTTGCACTGGGAAAAAGCAGCCACTCACAGCATCCAGTCAAAAATCCCCCATTCCTCTCAAGTTGCAGCAAAGGTAAAGCTGCTTAAATAGCCCCCTCAGATCTCCTTCTAGGCCAAATTATGCACTCAGTTGCACGCAGAAGTAGGGTTGCCATATTTCAACAAGGAAAAACCAGGGCATCCCAAAAGCTGTTGAGCTTTTTTAGCAGCCCTGGCAGAAGCCTCATGCTCCATCACTGACTTGAATGCAGACTGGTTGGACTTCTTCAACTTTTACTTTTTTAAATTGCGCAAGAAGCAAGAGTCAGAGCAAAGATTCCTGTCATTGACACTAGTATTTATTTGTTTCAGCTCACACAATTGCATCTTCAGGTAGCATACAAACACCAGGGATTCATTCTAACATTTTATCGGCCTTCTGATTCAAGTTGTCCTAGGTCAAAGCCACACCACCTACTCACCCACAAGAGCGAGGCATTAGCAGGCCACAAAGTTTGCAGATTCTCACATTTTTGCCAAATAAAAATGGAGGGGGTGGCCCCATAAGAACTCCATAGCATGGAATGTTTAGAAATGCTGGCAGCAGGTTGGTTGGTTTAAATTTGTTTACTGTCCTTCATCTGTAGATCTTAGGGTGGTTCACAGCATAGAAATACAAGATATGTGACAATAAGAATAAGGAAATAAACCAAGGGGAGAAGGGGAGTGGAAGGGGGGAGGGGAGGAGAAAAACCATAAAGGGTAAGAATAACCACTTCTTAAGTGTTCCTAGGAATGAAACCAAAGAATGATCACATAAACTAAAGCTTATGCGCATACATACCAAGAAATACAAAATGGGGGCAGGGGGCGGAGGCTGGAATGGAGGGTTAAACCCCAAAAACAAGGACGGAGCACCTTCAGTGGGCACTGGATACCAAGCAGAGCAGAGGAACACCAGGAACAGAGAAGAAAGAATGGAGGTGCTGGAATTCTGAAAAGAAGCACTCAGCACTGCAACTGGCTTGGGGCCATGTGGTGTTTAGGAACAAAACTACAGTGGTACCTTGGTTTAAGAACAGCTTAGTTCTGAAATTTAATGCTGAAATTAGAACTACCCCATTGTGTTTGAAGGAAAGTGTAGGGAACTTTTTTTTTAAAGTAACAGACTCCTCCAATAAATGTATCCCAACACCTTTGGAAATAATCATTGAAGGAATGTATCAAAGTTTCCCAAATAATATAGATATTTCTCCCTTTTAGGCTTGGAGATGTGTGTTCATATACACCCAATTCCTTTCTGTCCTCCTAGTGGTGCAGCAGCAAAAGTGCTGGCACATTTGCAAAGCTAAGCAGGGCATGGTGTGGTTTTGGACTGAATGGGAGGCTGTGTGTTGAGGTTCTGGTTGGACTAGATGACCCTCGTGGTCCCTTCCATGTCTAGGATTCTGATTCTATTACTACATGCCAAGATCCTCTAGGGATAGAGAAGAGCAGGTTCTTTCCATTGTTTCATGCTAATAATACAAATCAAATATATCCGATAGTGATTTGTAATGCAAGAGGTGGGAGATGCTGAGAGGTACAGTGGTACCTCGGGTTACATATGCTTCAGGTTACAGACGCTTCAGGTTACAGACTCTGCTAACCCAGAAATAGTGCTTCAGGTTAAGAACTTTGCTTCAGGATGAGAACAGAAATCGTGCTCCAGCGGCGCGGAAGCAGCAGGAGGCCCCATTAGCTAAAGTGGTGCTTCAGGTTAAGAACAGTTTCAGGTTAAGAACGGACCTCCAGAACGAATTAAGTACTTAACCCAAGGTACGACTGTATTTTGCTTATTTATTAGCACATGATGAGTGTTATTATAGCTATTTCTGTGGTGGTTCCTCATTTGTGGGAGGCTTACATGGTCCATTTACTAGATATCTTTACACTTCAGGTGAAAACATACCTCTTCAATCAGACCTTTGGCTCTTAAGCAACATATAGCTTTTCAAAACAGGACAGATATTGTCTGTATTATGTGTTGTGTGTTACAGAACAGAACATTTGGGGATACACGTCTATCTGATGTTCTCCACCATGTGACCATCAATACTGCAAGGTCTGGACTGGCTGAAATGGAGAAATATACAATGGGTGTCACTAGGGGATGGATGGTTTCCAAAACTATTTTCATGTAATATTATCCAGCAGTTTCCTTTACATACTGAACCAAGGGAATGTCCAAGGGAAATGAGGAGCAATGCCTTTATGCTCTGAACCTCTCTGGGTGGACAATTTGGTTGTATCCAGCAAGGGAATTATTGTGTTCTTAAGCAACCATGAGAAAGAACCCTAACATGTACAATAATGTGTGCCAGGGATGGTAAAATCAGACTCAATAACATTTATTCCATGTTAATTAAAGAGCATAATATGGTAGATGTTACCTAGCTTGATGGATGGAACGCAACTCATGAGAAAGGATCTGCTGGCCTACCCAACATTTGTGGCAATTACAGAGCAAATACAACATTTAGCTTGTGTCCTGACTTCCCCCAAACTTTTAGGTATTAGAATACATATATTTGTGCTCAAACTACATTTTGATCATTTTCCAGCTGTGACCATGCATCCATATAGATCGTCAATCGAAAATGTGCCAAAGGTAGCACCACTATATGGACATGTTAACTGCTCCTTTCTCAACACACAGGAAGAAAGAGAACTATATCTGGGCATGCTTAGGAAAACTGAAAACAAGGGCAAAATTGCATGTAATGTGCTACTACTAGAACGTTGGTGGAGAACTTTAAGTGATTGACAGCAGTATTCTGAGGCAGTTGAGGAAATATGCTTTAGGCAGTTAAGAGAGTCTGCTAAGTTGAAAGAGTGTGTGAGTATATAGAGGAATGAGAGAATGGGGGGCAGGCAATGTGAAGCAGATTTATAAATGGGGAAATTTCTCTTTGATTGTATATTTGACCTGCCCGATGAGGCATGTTTGTGTCTTCGCCTGATTTCCTCTTCATGGATATAGTAAAATTGTCCCTGTTAGATAGTGGATCCAATTCTTAAACTATGACTAGCCAGAGCTTCAGGAGATGCCACTTTCTTCCAAGGCTTTACAATATGTATCTTAATGTATTTATAATTCAGAACTTATAATACACTTAATAAAGTAATTATTATTTGTTGCTGTTTCCCCAAAGGAGAAAAAAAAAATTCTCCACCCTCGGTTTATAAGTTATTGTTAGTAAAAAAAAATAATCCAAAATTTTTTATTAGCTTTCACAATATTATAAACCAACAAACACATAAGACAAACAAACATAAATCATAGCCTTATTGAAAATTACACTTATTAACTTTGTTAGGTGACTTCCTCGCTTCCCCTTGGTTGAATTTCATTGCATGTCCTTTTAACAGTTTTCCAAATCCCAATTCTTATAATATTTAACTTAGACAGTTAAAGTCTAATGTCTAATGTCATTGTTAGTAAATATTAATGTGCCTTAAGATGAATGGCTTAAAAGCTCTATTACTTGCTGAATCTTTTAGTATTTATTGTCCGTTGGTTTACAACAATAGGCTTTGCCTCTTCCACGAGTCTGAAGGACAATGTCCACTTGAACCTCTCTCTCACACACATATGCAGACATGAATAGGTAGCACATGGACAGAGGGTAAGCCCTATAAATGTCTGCATGGTTTCTCACTGCTTGCTGGGCTGAAAGTGTGTGTGCGGTGGAGAGAGGCTGGCCTTGGGTCCCACATTCTCATGACTCATTTATTTATCTATCATGCAGAGCATTTTGACTGCTCTACAGTCAAAACCAGCTCCCCAAGCCGCTTACATGCAATTAACACAAGTCCCTGCACACAGGCTTACAATCTAAAAATGCACGCATAGAGAAAGGATAACCAACTTGACTATGAAGAAAAGCAGGAGAAACAAATTCGGGGAGAAGGAAAAGGAGGAAGAGGAAGAGGAGGAGGAAGAGGAGGAGGAGGAGGAGGAACAAGCCTTCTTGAAATGCAGCATTTTAAAACGCGAGATGAATGCCCTAAGCTGAGCAGCTTTTCAAAAGGCCGGAACATGCCGGCGGGGGGGGGGGGGCGATGGACACTATTGCTGCCCGGCTGCCCCCGCCCCGCGCGCCCCCCGACCCCAAATGCGGGGGGGGGGGGGGGCGGAGAGGGGGCGGCAGCCGAGAAGCGCCTCCCTCGTCGGACTCGCGCGTCACGCAAACAAAGCCAAACTCGGCGTGGCGGGGGGCGGGGGGGGGCACCCCGAAGAAGCCATTCTCTCTCGCTCTCTCTTCCCTTCTTCCCCGGGCGGGCCCTGCATCCCGGCCTGAGGAGGCGCGCCTGCCCGCCGCCAGGCCCAAGCGGGCCTCCCGGGCTGCTCCGAGGCCGCTGGCGGAAGAGGCGGAGGGAAAGGACGGGGCGGCGGGTTCCGCGCGAGGTGGCGCCGCCCGCTCGCCTGCCACGACTCGCGGCTCGGCGGCAGGAGGCGGAGCCCCAGCCAGCCCAGGGCCCAGGCTGCCCAGCGAGGCCTGCTCTGCGGCCGCCCCGGCTCCGCTGGGCCCCACCGAGCGCGCACAGGCGCCGCTGCTCTCCGCGCTGCCGCCGCCGCCGCCACCGTAGCAGCCGCAGCAGTCCGGCCAGCCGCGCGGGCGGAGAAAGCGCTGCGGCCGCGCTCGGAGCAGGTGCCCGGCGGGTCGAGGCTGCGGCGGCTGCGGAAGAGCGAGCCCAGGAGCCCCGCCGCCGCCTTGGTTGCTCCCGGTGTCCACCTGCTGCTGCCTCCGGGATCGCGCCCGGCGATGCTCCGTCTCGCAGCAGAACTTCAGCTGCCGGGAGGAGGGAGGCGGACCTGTGGCGAGAATCAGCTGCGCCTTTACTTGGGAGTAAGTGGCATTGAACTCCGCCGCGGGCCTTACTTCCAAGTAAAAGATGCCCAGGCTCGGTCGGTAAGGAGGGCAGCGCTTCTGCGGGAGATTGTAAAAGACGGAATAGCGGCGGCGGCGGCGGTTTATTGCAAAACCTACGGATTTGTGTGGTTATAATTATTATTAGGGCCAGCAAGGTGCATCATATTGGCGGAAATATCTAAAGCGTTTGCAACCTGTTAATACCCGTACCTGCAGTTTTTCACGTGTTGGTTAGGAGGGTGAGAGGAGCCGGACATGCCATGATGCCAATTTTGAGAAGCAAAACTCTTAAAAGTTTGCGACAATGTATCAAATGACAGATTAAGCAGGTGACAAGTAGCAGTTTCGGTGTTGGAGAAAAATGACTGTGTTTGACTTCTTAGCAAAACGTTCATTAATTTGTATTCTACTCTAAATATAATTTCCACTGTTTTAAAGCAACTTTATTGTACTGAGTCAGACCATCTAACTGCGTATTGTCTGTGCTGATTGACAGCAGCTCACCAGCGCTTCAGGCAGGAAGCATCTCCCTGACTTACCTGGAGGTGCTGCATCCCTTTCCAATTTATCAATTTTAGTTCCTTATGTAAGAAATTTTCCAGCTGTGGGAAACATGGGCTTTCTACAACTTTTCTGAATTAAACATATTTGATTCTTTAAGGTTTAAGGTAAAAGGGGGGGGGGGGGAGCTAGAGCCTACTTAAGAGATTTTCAGGGTAAGGTCTGTGGACCACTGATGGTTGACAAGCTCCATTTTACTGGTCCTCAGAAAGGTTACAGAACACTCCAGAATCTCTGTACTTAGCCTTGACAGTTCATTCATTTCTTCCCCTCTGGTAGCTGGGATCGGATGGCTAGGGCTGTGTAATCGTGGTTATGACCATGGTTGCCTTACATAGGAAAGACTATACTCATTAAAATGTGTTTTGTAGAACAAATAAAAAAACACATTATTAAGCCCAAGACCCCCCAGCAAAGGGATAAAAGCTGTTGCCTTAAATGTTGGGAAAGGGGAGAGTTTCATAGGTACTGGGGATGGGAAATTCTATACTTCAACGCGTCAGTGTGATTTCACCTGCTATTTAATATTTTCATTTATTTTGTGAAAAGTTGTGCTAGCTGCCAATTATTTAAAGATTCTATAGGTTGAAGCTGTAAACATTCAAACTTGACCATTTCTGAACTAAAACACAAGTTATCAAAATAAAGTACAGTGCTGAAGTGCACTAGGGTTTTTTCCCTAGCAGATCTGCAATTGTTTTCTGTAGTACATTCATTAATACATCTATAAGATTATATTAATATCAAATGAACTTTTTCAGGCTGAGTGTGATAAAAGCAATAGTGATGGGCAGAAATACACTTCTGCTAGCACTGTGATTCTAAGCATGCATATTCATATCAGTTCCAATTAATACCCTGAAACTTCAGCAAATTTGCTTAGTGTCACACTACATGGATCAAATTTAAACATAGTTGCAGAAAACCAACCTTTATTTCCTCTGCTTGATATAAAATATTTTTGTAGTCTCTTTGTTGCAAGAATAGTGGCCCATAATTAGTAAATAGTAAGATAAGATATAATTACAGTACCTGAAGCTATTGTTATAATATTGATTAGAAAACTTTTTTCATTCCTCTGGTTTATTTGTGGGTCTTTATGTTTTAAACTTAAGTTTTTTGTGGGTTAATTTGTTTCTTTAAAAATATACAAGATCTGTAAGGATGTCAGACATCTTAGAGAAGCTGGTGATCTTGCACTTTAGTGAAACTGAGGGATTCAAAATTCAGTAGTCCCAACTCAGGGGACTCAAATCTTTTTACACACTTGAGAAATTGTAGCCTAAGGGACTAAAATCTTTTTACATACTTGAGAAATTGTAGCCTAAGGGGTTCAAACTCTTACTATATAACTATTCCACATGTTGTGAAAGATCACTTTTAAATCGTTTTTACAGATAATATTAATACACCTTTTTCTTTAAAATTTCATATTTTAAGCATAGTATATAAATGATAATAGATGTTCCTCAAACTAAAACTTTACTATAATCAACCTTCAAAGCCAATAATTTTTAAATTATTTGTACCCTTTTATTTCCTGTTTTTCTCAAGTATTTTGTTTCAACAAAGCTGACAATGTACATGTACACAATATTTTCAAAAATTGTTAACTTTTTATTAGTAGTGATGAAAATATTTTGATTGGCTGTTTCTTCTGTTTTAAATTTATCACTTCCTAAGCCTTTGGATGTCAGTGTGTTTTGAGCCCCTTTATTCTCCTTGTTTTCTTCTTCATTTGCACACTGATTGGTTGATCTGGGGAAAAGTTCCTTTGAGAAATCTAATTTTTATTGAAGCTTGAAAAGTAACTGTGAGCTCTTTAAAAAAATGAATATGTTCCTTAACATTTGTTGTTTTATTCCATGCAGAGTATTATGCTGGTCGTTTCCCCTGTTTACTTAAAAGTGAGCAAATCTTTACTTTGTTTTTTTGTTGAGTCATATGCAGTCATAGTCTTGTGGAAGTTTTAAATAATGTTTTGTCTTCATTATTTTTGAAATCACACTAAATGCCAACTTGCATGCCATAATTATGCTTTTAAATGAGGCAACTAAAAATCGTTTTTTAAAAAATGTATATACCTTATTTGATAAATAAATACATCTGAATCCCTGCTTGTATGTGCTTTACTTTTTACGTCCTACTTTTTAAAGATCTAGTTGTGTAGCATTAAATTTTGTAATTAGATTAATAAATTAACTATGTCATTCTTACTCAGAAGTCTCATTGAATTCATTGTTTTGCTAACTTAGCAAAAATCAAAAGATAAACTGCTTCTAATTTGATTAAAATGAGTGTGAAATCTCAACACCTGTTTCCACAGCAAGTGTGGGAGTTGATAGACTTGCTAGTTTTTAAGTGTATTATAATAGAATATTCATAAGTAGCAGATGTATGTTAGCTTTAGTCATATAATGGAATATTTCTACACTGGAATTTCAGTAAAGCTTCAATAAAAAAGTATAGGGGGAGGTTTTACAATTGCTGTTATGTGCTAAAAGCCTTGAAAATCTATTTTAAGCAGCTTTAGCAAACTAAATGTATAGAGAACTGCATGATTTATACACATGTAAGGATTATTTTTAATGAGTTTAATAAACACACACACTTTTATCTGGAAATCTATGATACCCCCACCAAGAGTAGACAATAATTTTTACATTCACTTTGTTTTTAGTTGTCAACTGTATTTCTCAGAGCCTGGGATTTATTTTATGAAAAATAAAGAAGTTACAATCAAAGCTATTAAAATAGAACTGTATGGGTAGAAAACATTACTTAGAAATTAAAATGGAATGTTAGCTGTATCTTCTACAAAGATATACACACACTAAAATAGCTCTAGATGTCACATATTTGATGTGAAACACAAACCCTAATTATTTCATTTTGGCTCACCTACTTTGTTTAAAATTCAACAATGAATTGCTGTTGTTTTGGCCATAAAATTTTCCTTAATGTTTTGCTCTTACAATGAAGGGGGACTTTCGGATTCCAAACCTGGACTACATTTCCTTCCAGTAATTTCCCTCCCGCAACACGCAGGCATATCTTCTTCTATCAGCAAGGTTTTTATGTTTTTAGTCCATGCTTCTCAAGTAGGTGGCAGCGGCATGAGAACCGGGTCTCATCTCAAACTGGTCGGCTAATAACCCGTCGGGTTAGGAAAAAAAAAATGTGGGCTGAATGAAAAGCCTGCGCGTTGCGCGTATGCGAAGTGAAAGGACCGAGGACTCGCTCGCTGAGCAAGGGAAGGTTGCAGGTGCGAGTGGATGCGCTCTTCGCCGCTTCTTCCCATTTGGCTTGAGCAAAACCGGGTGGAGCCCAAGGCTGCCTCTCACCCGCCCCCTCCTCAGCCTTTCTGCCCGAGGGAAAGCAACGCTTCGTTCTGGATTCGGTGCTTGGGGTCGGGGCCGGGGCTGCACCTGAGGATGCTTTGACACGTGGCCGAGGAAAGCGGGGGCCGCGCGGCTAGCGGGGAGGCGCAGCCAGCTCGCCCTGGAGGCTGAGGTGTCTCCGTCGCCGCCGCTTTGAGCCCGCGGGACTAAGCCCTCCGGACAGCTCCCTCGCCGGCCAGAAAGCAGCTTCCCAGCTGGGCTGCTGCAAAGCTCCGCCTCTCGCGCCCCAAGTCCTGCTTGCAGGAGCAAACGAAAGCCGAAGGGGAGCAACCCACGTTGCTCACCTGGTCCCTCGGCTAAGGAAAAGAAGCGTCCCGGCCGCCCGAGCCGCGGCTGGCGAGGAAAGGGAAAGCCCTGGGCAGGAGCCACGTCGGCTCTTGACCTGGGAATCCGGTGCGAGGGAACGAACTTCGCGCAGCCAAGGATCCGCAAAGCGGGTGGCAGAAGAAGGGGGCGGCCTCCCTAGGGGCAGTACAGTGGTATCTCGGGTTACAGACGCTTCAGGTTACAGACTCTGCTAACCCAGAAATAGTACCTCGGGTTAAGAACTTTGCTTCAGGATCAGAACAGAAATCGTGCTCCGGCGGCGCAGCGGCAGCAGGAGGCCCCATTAGCTAAAGTGGTGCTTCAGGTTAAGAACAGTTTCAGGTTAAGTACAGACCTCCGGAACAAATTAAGTACTTAACCCGAGGTACCACTGTATGTGGGACAAGGGCTCCCATAATGGGCAGCTCATTCCCTCCCCGCGCGCGCGCTCCATCCGTGCAGCCGGTGCGTAAAATGCGCGCCTTGCAGCTCCCGGGTATCCAGAGTCCTCCGCTATGGCTGGTTCTTTGCTTGGTCCTTTCCGCGCCTGCAGTTTGCACCCCGAGATCTGCAGCTCCGCGGGGAAGGCCTAGCATTCAAGCCTTAGGAAGCAAGGCCTGGAAAGGCAGAGAGCGGCCCTGGGGAGTCTGTCCGCTTCTATTCAAAAGGGAGACTCTCATCCCCCTGTCCCGTTGCAGGCAGGCCTGTTTTTCGCCGGTTATGCAGAAATACGGTGCCCGCAGAACCAGCCCCGCTGAGAAAGGGAAAACGGGAGCTGCTTGCGGGGGATCTCCAGCCACGCTCGTCACAACGCAGAGCGGTTCCTCCAGTTGAAAGGACGCACTTGCAGGCACACAATCCCACTGAATTTGCTGGAATAATGTAGTATACGTTTATAATGCTCTTCTGACTTCTGTGCCATCCTGCGCAAAGGCCGCACTCGCCCCAGTGCAAGCAAGCGAAGGGGTCGCGGGCTAGTCCTGCCAGCATGGTCTGGGCAGGAGCAAAGTAACAGAAGTTTGCCAAGGCCTGAATCTGCCTCTTCCCACCTCGCCGGAGGAGGAAATTCCGGGGCAGGCCTGGCCACAGAACAGCTCCCTTTTCCCGGGAGGGCTGTCAGGAGGCCTGGGGCGGCCTCTAACTTCGAGGGGAGCCCTAGCTGCGCAGCCTCCACTCCAGGCGAAGCTCTTGCGTGGGATCCAGAGCTGACCTCCTCCTCCTCCCTGCGCGGCCTGCCTCCCCGCCAGCAAGGCGCGCAAAAGGGCGCCGGAGTTGCTGCTGAGGGGGCGGGCGGAGCCGGGGTCGCCCTTTCTGAGGGGGGCGCGCAGCCCGAAGGGGGCGGCCGGAGGGGTCTTCTGCCGCTGTCCAGACAGGACCTTTGAGGCGGGCGGGAATTCCCGCCGCTCTACCTCAGGTATCCCGAAACGGCCCTCCAGCCTCGCGCCCAAAAAAGTTGTGTGGCGTTGACTCTGCAGCATATTTATTGTGGAAAGATGGAAGAGATTTCTGCTTCCTCTTCGCCGGACACGGATGAGGCACGTCGGCATCCTCCAACCCGGGTTGGAAGCGATTCTCATGAAGGATCTCCTTTTCCCCCTCCTTCCGGGCACTTTTTATTCCTGTTCTTGTTATTCCTGTCACTGAGGGAGGCCCTCGCGAGCCCTCCGTCCCGGTCCCGCGCCTGAGGGAAAGAGCGGCTGTCCGAGTGGGAGCCTCCCTCCCTCCCGCCTTCCCGCTGAGGAGAAATGTGGAGAAGCGCCTGAGAGACGCCGCCTGAGGGGAAACGGCGGGAGCCCCGCGGACACCGGTCAGTTCGGGGCTATTTCGGCGTCGCCCTTGCGCGTCTCCCTTCCCCTCAGCCTTTTTTAATGGGGTGGGAGGGGGGGGGCTCGCCGGTCGGCGCGTGTGCGCGCGCGAGGAGGCGAGTGACAGGAAAGCGGGGTCTGTCTGTCCCTGCCTGCCTCCCTCTGACCGGCGGCGGCGGCGGCGGCGGCGTGAGGATCGGCGCGGGTCCCTCTGAGGGGCTGGAAGGAGCAGCCTCGGGCGCCGGGCGGAGGGGCAGGTGGGTGGGGCCTGAGCGCCACTAAAGCGGGCTGTTCCTCTGTGCCCTCGCCCGGCCCGGGCGGCGGGGCGCTGCCGGCGGCGGCCGCCTTCCATCCTGGGGCTCCTTCGCCGCCTCCCTCCCTCCCTCCCCCCGCCGCCTCACTCTCTCTCCCTCCCTTCCCGGCTACTGTACACAGTCGCGCGCGCCTCTCTCTCTCTCTGCCATGTTAGCCGCTCTCTCTCTTTCTGTCTCCTCCACAGATCTCGCGAGAGCGGCTGGCTGCTGCTGCTGCTGCTGGTGGCGGCGGCTGCGGCGGCGGAGGGGGTTGGCTCGGCGGCGGCGGCGGCAGCAGGAGCAGTAGCGGCGGCGGGAGGCGGAGGAGGCGGCGGCGGCGGAGGCGGCGGCGGGGGGCGCAGGCGGGCTTCGGGAGGCCCGGCGGCAGCATCATGGCGGACAGAGATAGCGGCAGCGAGCAGGGTGGCGGCGGCGGCGGGGCTCCGGGCCCGGGCGGCGGCGGCGGTGGCGGTGGCAGCGGGCCCGGCGGCGGCGGCGGCGGCGTGGGCCTTCAGCACGAGACGCAGGAGCTGGCCTCCAAGCGGGTGGACATCCAGAACAAGCGCTTCTACCTGGACGTGAAGCAGAACGCGAAGGGCCGCTTCCTGAAGATCGCGGAGGTGGGCGCCGGGGGCAGCAAGAGCCGCCTGACGCTCTCCATGTCGGTGGCGGTGGAGTTCCGCGACTACCTGGGCGACTTCATCGAGCACTACGCGCAGCTGGGCCCCAGCCAGCCGCCGGAGCTGGCGCAGGCCGCGGACGAGCCGCGGAGGGCCCTCAAGAGCGAGTTCCTGGTGCGCGAGAACCGCAAGTACTACATGGATCTGAAGGAGAACCAGCGCGGGCGGTTCCTGCGCATCCGGCAGACGGTCAACCGCGGGCCGGGCCTGGGCTCCACGCAGGGGCAGACCATCGCGCTGCCGGCGCAGGGGCTGATCGAGTTCCGCGACGCCCTGGCCAAGCTGATCGACGACTACGGCGTGGAGGAGGAGCCGGCCGAGCTGCCCGAGGGCACCTCCTTGACGGTGGACAACAAGCGCTTCTTCTTCGACGTGGGCTCCAACAAGTACGGCGTCTTCATGCGGGTGAGCGAGGTCAAGCCCACCTACCGCAACTCCATCACCGTCCCCTACAAGGTGTGGGCCAAGTTCGGGCACACCTTCTGCAAGTACTCGGACGAGATGAAGAAGATCCAGGAGAAGCAGAGGGACAAGCGGGCGGCCGCCGCCGCCGCCACCGCCGCGGCCTCCTCGCCCTCCTCCGGGGGAGCCGAGCAGCCGCCCGAGGCCGAGGGGGGCAGCAGCAGCAGCAGCGTCGCCGCCGCCGCCGCCGCCGGCCCGCCGGGAGCCTTGCTGCAGGCCGAGGAGCCGGAGGAGGATTGATCTCCATCCCTCCTTGCCTCCTTCCTTCTCCTCCTCCCCACTGCCTTCCTCCTCCTCCTCCTCCTCCTCCCCACTTGGCTGCCTCCTCCCTGCCCTGCTGCACAGAGACACTCGTAATAATAATAATGACGACGACGACAACAACAACAAACAACAACAACATCGCCACACAGAGAGAGAGATACTGTAAGCGAGCGAGAGAGAGAGAAAACCGACATCCACACACTGAAAATAATACATGCAGTTAAATATTACCTGTTGTTCTAACTCCAAGGGGAGCACCACCGACCACCCACCCACCACCAAAACTGACAGCCGAGCAAGCAACTTCTTTCTCTCCACCCCATCGCTGGATTGTTCCTTCCACTCTTGCCCATCGTATAAAACAGTAAGCAGCTGCTAAAAACAAAAAAACAAAACAAAAAAACAAAAAAAATTACAAAAAAAGTAATAACATTATATATGATGAACTGTGTTTCCTACTTGATTAAAAATATAAAGAACTGAGTGTTTATTTCCCTAATTAACCAAGAACTTTTGTACACGTTTAAGCTATTATTATTATTATTAAAAAAAAAGTGTTTGCAAAAATGGTCAAGATTAAAATATTGCTGAATTATATTAAAAAGAGAAAATGTCCTTTTCATGTTGAGCTAACATTTGACTTTAGCACAAAAAGAGATATTTTAGAACACGTAAAATAATATTTTTAGTTTTTCTTCTCATTTTGTTACCAAATTTCAAAACCTTACATGAAGGTTATTATAGTATATTTGACACCCTATATACCTGTGATTAGAGATGTGTATATATATATGAGGGCTAGGCATGCTGTGTGTCTGAGCTTTGTCTAAATGTTATGCAGAAGTCTGTAGAGTTAAAAGGTACGTAGGTTTAATTCATGCAAGGTAAACAATAAGTGCTCTCTTTTATACAATATGCATTGCATCTGGACCTTAAACATATAAAATGGTCAGTGAAACTTCTGTGAACATGAAGAAAAATTATTAAAAAGGCATTTAAATGAAATTTGCTAACTTGTGATTTTTATGGTTTGAACCAAAGTTATTCAAATAGTTAAAAAGAGAAAGAGAGAAAGAGAGAGAGAGATGATCTCCCATATTTTTCTGCACCTATTTGGTTTACAACTAAGTAGGTATATTGTCCTTATTGTGTATATGAGATGTACTTGTATTGTTCATAATATATTTTTTTTATGATGTGTACTTAAAGTACTTCACGTGCAGCAATTTCCAGTAAACCTGTTTTTGAATAACAGGCGGTGAAGGTTTTTTGTTTCTTTTCCTGTGTGTGGCCACTAGCACTATCCCTTTAACTTGTTTAAGTCTGAATTGAAACTCCTGTTTTGTGCTAGTGCTAACTAATTTATATAGGCCTGTCATGGAAGTCAATGCAACATGATTATAGAGTAATCCTACTGAGCCATGGATTTTGAATTTCCTTTAAAAGTGAAAGCCAAGTTGGTGTGCTGTAAAAGAAATTTTAATGTAGCTGTGGTGCTAGTTATTACTGGCTACATACTTTATACATGTAGTAAGGATACCCTGCCCCTCCCCCAACTGTGCAAGCTCCCCAACCCTTCAGTTAAAAGTATGTACTTTGTGTGATTATATCAGAACTGTAGGGTATGAAAACAGTCTGTCAGAACACTAATCTGTCAAGTAGTGTTCTCCAAATTGCAATTGTTTGTAGTAATATACTTTTACAGGTTTTTTCTTTTAAAATGTTTGTGTGCTTTTAATTGACTAACTTCTTGCTGCTGTATAGTAAAATATTAATATATTTTTATCATTAAACTGCTGCATGACTATCATCATTGCAAGTGAAAAGAATATGTTATAAATGATGCCTTAAAACAGTAGGAAAAATAGTTGGAATTCTGTAGAAACAGTCAACAATATAAGAATCTGTGTGATTCTTGAGATCTGGAGTGTATTCATTTTCTTAACACCCTGACAAATTTAACAATTTAGATTTAACTGCTGTATGTTGAAGATGCTACCAGTAGGAAAGAGACTTTCTAAGCTTCTCATTGATTGTAAGAGGTTGGGCCTAGGAAAGACAAAGAGATTGTTCAAAGGAAATGTATTTTCTGTTTTCATTAAAGTATAATTCCCTTTTTGGAGATGCACTGTTAAGTGTCAATATAAAATCTGTTTCCGTTGTATCATCCATTTCCAGTTTAACAATTTTGCTACTGGTGTCCATAGAGCACCACATGTGCAATAATGTTATAGTGGTTAGAAATTTTTGTTTTGAGAATCACTGGAATTTATTACATTACTTTCTAAGGTGCACTTTTCCATATAGCAAAAATAAGCTCCCATGGTGCGTAATATGATAACTGAAATGGTTTTTGACTGCATGTAAACATTGACTGGTAAGCCGCCTTTGTTTTAATTGGAGAGTTTGAGCAGTTTAATACTGCATTTGAATGGTGAAAGAATTGCATTCTCCATGCTACAGGTAGTTAGGAAAGTTTTAAATTGCTTAGATTCTGCTATTTGGTTGTCTCGGTTCTACTATTCATTATAGTTTTAAAAGTTGCAATACTGCAGATTGGCAGATTTTTTTATTTTTTTAGCAATAACTTGTGTAGGTCGGTGTACAGCAAAGTGTCTTTATTCTCTTTGAATTAATATAAACTTTGTTAAAGAGCAAAATCCTTATTCAGTTTTTGGCTGGACATAAACAATTGTCTTCAGAAGAGCTGAAAGTGTTTTGTCTCATGATATGAAGCTATATTCCATTTTATCCCACTATTGTCTCTGATAAAGGGTTAGTTTTGCAGGTTCATAGAACAAAACAAGCACCTCTTTAATTAAGAGGCCAAAGTGGAATGCGCATACATATTACAAGCAGTGACTCTCTCAAATCACTTTTTACTCTCTGAAAACCTATTGTCTGATTCCAGCCAACATGTAGATTGGTTTAGTCATTGGAATCAATAGAATCAGCATTTTGCCTGTTTCCTTTTTCTGAGAATCAAAATGCATGAAAAGGAACTCTACTTGACCCACACATTTGAGAATCTTACCACTGATCTGAGTAGGTCAAGCTGATGTGTGGGTTATGCAGTTGTCCTGGTATGGTCTGCTAATCAGCACAGTTTCAGCAGCATTCTGCGTCCTAAGTCTCAACGTTGTGATTTACATGCACACTGTAGATATTGTGCATTGACTTGATTCATAGTCATAATATGTTATGTTGACTATAAATGACCTTGTTTTGGGTTTCACTTTTCCCAGTTGAGGTGCTCAGTTCTTTACCATGGTTGTGCAGCTCACTGTTTACAATGAGCAACAGTGAAAAGACCTTGTCTTAAGGTCAGGGGGTCAAAAAAAGAGAGAGAGGTATATTTGACCATATTTGGTGTTCCAAAAAACAGTATGCTCAAATGTGCCAAGCAATCCACCTTTGGAAAACATGCCTTATTTTCCTTAATGTTTTCAGTGTCTTGTAGGAAAGATCCAAGCTCATAATGCTACTTTATATGAAGTGCAAGAAAACTTGAAATCTACTGCAATACAAACATAGTCTGTTTTTGTTTTCCTTTCTAAGCTAAAGCGACACTGTCAAGTAACTTAACATTTAAAACATGACCTCCCTTTCAGGTGATTACAGCATGGCAAATAATGTCCTTACTTTGAGTCCACATGTTTTTTTTTTTAATTGCTCTGTCTGAGAAATTAAATAAACACATTAAAAATTAGACACTGTTGATTCATGCCTCTTTATTGTTTTATGCTGTAAAATGCAGTTTTCAGCCAGAGGGGGAGCTAAAGTAATAAAAATAAAATAATTGAATAGGGAAGAAATTATAGAATTTGACTACCAGAAGAAATGAGCAGGGAATCCAGCATTTACTAAACAAATGATTGAGGGTTGAGGTAAGAATATTTTCAAGTTCAAAGGCAAGCCTTGCATACTGGTGGTGGGAAACTTGTGAAAATGTAAACATTTAACTGAAAAATACTTGACAGTGTCACTTTTTAAAGTATTCTTGCAGGAGTTGCAGCTTGCGCTATGTAGGTCTCTTTGAGAAGTACTACAAAACAGAACCACCTTCTCAGAACTTTGTAAAATGTAATAGATCTGTTTACTGTACAAAGAACTACCATATCAAGCAGCAAAGAAAGCTTAGAAGTGCCCGTCGTAGGCCAATAACTTCTTTTGAAAACAATTACATATTTGGCTTTCAAAACAGCACTGAAACCACATCTTTGATCAGCCATGTCCCTTTTAAGCTGTGCATTCTGTTGTATACTGTAGTTGGCTAACAAACAAATGGGATTTGTATCCACTACTATATCTATTCACTAATAGTGTACAATACACACACACACACACAGAGACTAAAAGTATATAATATATATATTCACTACTGAATGTATATATTATTATGGCTGTTAGTTTGCTATCTACATTTTGTTAAAAAGGCACTAACAAATCCTACCTATTCTGCATGGAAAAATATACACCCCGACTTCTGATAGGTTGGAAATAATAAATAATTCAAACAATGGTCAGAATACCCACAATGGGCTCGCAGTATTTTATAATTGTTTCCCATTAAAATACTATTTTTGGCAGTTTTTATTTAATTTGTAAAATAGTTTTTTACTTTGTACTGGCATACCTAAATAGGTAGATCTTTTTGAAGCCAACTGGTCAGTACATTTGTAATAATAATAAAAAGGCAATGGATCTGTTTTGCTTGTACAGTACTCACTTTTCATTTATTGCATGTACTAATGCCCAAGGTTTTATATGTGCCCTGAGAAACTGCAGCCATTGAAATGGCAGAACAGGAGATAAATGAGAAATATTAACTGTACATATTGAAATGCTTTTAATGTCCAAGTTGCTTTGTTAATATTCAGTGGCCTGTTCGTGACATCCATTCCAGACATCCAAACAGTTGTTTGAAGCATTGAGAATATGTGTCCCATGTGCTCCTAACCTATTATGTGCCAGTTTCTCCATTTCCAGGTTTCCTTCAGTTAGAGATTCTATGTAATCTTATTCAAAAGGCTAAATAATTATGTTCATAGTGCGGGTTGTATGCCTGCTTAAAAGCCTTGTTTGAAGGTTGTCATAAACCGTAGCCTGATTTAGATGCGCTAGCAAACTCTGGCTAGAAGAAACCTGGAAACAGAAAAAGGAATTGGTATGTGGTAAGATGAGGAACAGGTGAGCACATTCCTGATTCTCCAAACCTTTTCTCTATGCTGTAGAGGCCTTCCTGAATTGGGCAAGTAGCAATGAATTGGAGTCCATTTTTTATTGAATTTTATTGCTGACCATTTTTTTCTCCAAAGCTTTTTCTAGGCTGTTATTCTGTGCACACTTGCCTAGGAGTAAGGCCCGCTGAACACAGTGGGGCTTGTTTCCAAGTAAGCACACATAGGATTGCAGTGTTAAACACGGATTTGTTTATTTATTTATTTTTAATCAAGATTTAACCATCACTTAAGAATTCTTGATCAAAGACAACACTTGTCAAAGTGTTGATTTTCATGTTGTGGATTACTTAGCAACAGGCATTGTGTTCAGAGGAGCGATTCATGTCTAACCAGCTTAAAATTATGAAGGCTGAAAGTGAAAAATTCTGGCATTGATATATACAATGCGTAAAATATGCTTCATATGAGTAATAGAATGCGCTTGGCCCATGCATACCTTGATTTCAAACTTAAAACAATTTGATTGGTGAATCCAGAGGGCTATTGCTTTAGAGGTCTGCCCAGATATTGGGCAATGGGGACTTTGGCTTTTCTTCCCCGTGAACTGCAGACCCTGAGACATATTCCAAGGCACAAATTACTCTGAAACTCATGCCTGTTTCTAAAGATGCTCATCATGTAGCACAGACAGCTGCTGTTCAATAAAGTTGAGCATTCCTGTAGCCATTTAGACCTAGTTATGTGGTTTAGATCCTGATCTTTGCCATGAGCTTCATTGAAAGGACTGCAAGCTTCATCAGTCATTTTAGGTGCCTGCAACCTTGGCCTCTTAAAAAATAATTTGTCTTCTGCAAATTTTAAAGCTTGTTTTAATGTTAGCATCTCTACCTGGTCATTCCTCTAAAGCATTGAAGAGGCAGTATAAAGGTGACCTCTGAATAATTCCTTTAAAAATAGCTGCAGATGTATGGGGTTATCTTGCAAACCCTTTGAAGAGTTTTTAAAATGCCCCCCCCCCAAGAATCCAGTGTTGTTCATAAAGTTTCTAGTATTTTTCAGTATGCGCTCTTGTACAATACAAAGCTTTATCCCATTTTGCAAAGTCTAAAACTAATATTTGCTGCAAAGGGGGGGGGGGCTGATTCTTGCCCTTTAGGGCACCACATCTTTCAGTAGTGCAGTGCTAAACCATATGTAGATTACCTGACTACTGGTAACAGAATCTGTTCATTTCAGTTTTTGAAGATGAATGCATTTTGTTCTGTTTTTGACTCAATAAACTGCCCTGTTAGTTTTGCAAAACATTGAGGCTTTTTGGTGTAACTATGTTCCTTGGGTAGTATTTAGCAAAGTTTTGCCCATTGTAATTCATGAACATGTCTATGGCAGGCCCACTAATTTCAGTGGGTCTACTCTTGAGTTAAACGTAGTTGAATCTCCCCCTTTATTTTACATTGTGAAAACAAGTCCAAAGGAGTTGAAGTGTGGCTTGAGTAGTGGTCACAGAAACGTGTGTCCCTTCCCAGTTTGCTTCTTCCCAGTGTATCTTCTGTTATCAAAATGTAGGTAGGATCAAATATTTTGGTAAAGTGTACCACATATGCCATATCTCATACGGCTTTCCATTTCTCCACATGTGACAACTGTAGTGGTTAGCCTTGATGCTAATTTTAAACACAATGAATGTGGAGCTGCCCTTGACGATGGCATGGAAGCTGCAGATTGTGCAAAGTGCTGCTATTTACCCCTTGGTGAATATTTGGAAGATGGGTACATGTTATACTAGTCCTGCGACAATTGTACTGATTACGGTTGCTTCCAGACCCACAGAAAAGTGCTGGTGCTTTATTTTCCATAGGCCTTCTCATCCGGCAACCCAGGTATCTTCAGACTTCCTTGGCCTATAGAGAGACCATCACACTGTCTTTGCTCGGGAAACCAGTCTCTGCCCTGTGCAATGTCAGGCTCTTTGCTACAGTTGCCCGTGTTTGGATCTTCTAGATCAGGGGTTGTCAACCTGGTCCCTACCGCCCACTAGTGGGCATTTCAGGATTCTAGGTGGGCGGTAGGGGGTTCTACGGCACAAGCGGAATCCTCCTTCCATTGAGCACTGGTGGGCGGTAA
This sequence comes from Podarcis tiliguerta, assembly GCF_965153285.1. NCBI lineage: Eukaryota > Metazoa > Chordata > Lepidosauria > Squamata > Lacertidae > Podarcis > Podarcis tiliguerta. The sequence continues at coordinate 85,331,716 of NC_139540.1, read as the reverse complement.
GGAAAATTTACCATCAAGAAAGATGCATTAGTGGGCGGTAGGTATAAAAAGGTTGACTTCCCCTGCTCTAGAGGGTGTTTAGCCTTTCAGAAAAAGTTGGAACTTTGTTTCAGTTTTTATTTGGCAAAACTGACTGAGTTTCTTTGCTGACTAATTAAAAAAAACAACCAGCTGCTCTGTTTAACTTCTTTTAAAGATAAAGTTTGCTTATATATCACTTTGAATGCTAGAAAAGCAGCATATAAATGCTTTAAATAAATAGTTTTGCTGTTGAAATGTTGCTCTATTAGGTTAGTATATATTTATTTTTCATTAGAAGTTGCTGTTTAAAGTTCACTCTAGCAGCACACGTTTTTTCCATTAAGTTCCTCCCACAAAACAACCTCCTTTGAGAGGTAAACTTTATAACAATGGCATTTATAATTTTGTTTAAGTAGATGAAAAGTTGCAATTTTTCTAACAACCCAAAGGGGTTTTTGTAACAAACATCCTTAGTGGCATTTGTTTCTGAGAGCTTGTGTGTTGGTACCATATTTAACTTGAATATGAATAATTAGCTTGTTGGGGGAGGATCTAAAGTAACTGAAAGCATATATGCAAATCACTCTTTTGTCAGACTTGGAAACAGCAGAAGGAAGCATCAAGTGAAAGTATAATTTTATGTGTATCCCTGTTAACTGAACTATATAGAGTTCAGATGGATCAATGGCCTTGCTTAGACTATGGTGGGCCTTTATCAATAACTGCTATATAACTAAAACTGATTTAGTCTTATTGTAACTACTGTAATGATTTGGAACAAATGTGGTTTCAAGAAATATAGTCAACCTAACCTGGGTTGTAGATTGGGTTGTAATTTGGCTATCTTGAATTTCAGACGTTCATATTTTTAGGCTTAGGTCATGAGGATATTCATAGTTTTCATAGTTTTCATAGTTCTAGGCTCCTTAAGAAACCAATAACTCTGCCCAATTTTCACCCAAAAATCCACTTTGTGGATTTGTAAGTCAGGCAAACAAACATTGAGGTGGCTTGAGATTCTTGGAGCTTCTTGTATTTGCTGGACACTAGAGATACTGAATGCAGAGGGTATTTATACCGGTGAACTTACTCAAGGATTTGCCTTAGTTTGACAAACGTCCATTCTAAAATAGTGTGCTGAATGCAAATCAAATTGTTTCTTCCTATATACATAAAAATGTAAGGCTGCCATTGTATGGCCCTCGTTGGAGGGTTGCGGTACCACGTCACGGTCCTGGATTTGAAGGAAGTCAGGGGAGAGGAGCAAAAGGGAAGGCATATTTCACAACGCCAGTGTCCATGGCTCGGGAGTAAGAATGGAGAGACACTGACAAGGGGAAAGTATGAGTAAAGCAGGGATGGAGGAAACAGTGGCAGAAGCTTGTGTGAAGCACCTTTCATGCGATGCAATATCTGAGGGCTCTGCATCATTGGAGGGAAAACTAAGGGCAGGGGTGATACTGGCGAGGTCTGAGTACAGTGAGAAAGGACTTTGGAAAGGCTCTGTTATGATAACTTTTGGCGTTAGCGCCTGTGTTGTACCTATCTCTACTGTTTCTCCTTGTTAAACTTTTTATTTAAAACAGCAACAACCCCTCAGTCTCCCTCCTCCCTTGCTTTATTCAAACTTGTGCCTGTTCTTTGAGTACAGGGAGAAAGAAAACAATGGCTGTTTTAAAATTCTGCCTTCTCCAGTCCTCAACTGTCTCATGTGAGAGAGAGAATGGATGTGGAGCCCTCAAACATTCCATAGTACCTTCCCACCATTGTATTTCACCTCTTGGTCCACTGTGCTGGCTTCAGGATGAAGTACCAGACTCTATGTAGTACTTTAGAAGATATTTTATTAGCAAGCAGACACATATGCAGGCGACTCCTCGCTTACACAGGGGTTATGTTCTGGGCTCCTGCACAGATAAGTGAAATTGTGTAAAGCAGGGAGCACTCTCTAAACCCCCTCTCTGCCGCTCTCCAATCCATACCAAAAAGACTGTATCCAAAAATACTGACAACTAGAATTGAAGCTCTGGGGCCGGCAGGACGCTAGAGGATGGTGGGAAAACAAAGGAGGCTTTGCTCCCCCGCACCAAGCCCTGCTGCACCTCCAGTCTCTTCAGTGTGTCCTCCCTCCCCACTGACGCTCTCTTTGGGTCTCCTTGCAAGCCATGAGGACTCTCCAGCTCTCTCCCGCCATTACTGGTTCTGAATTGAATTATCTAATCATTTCCTGGCACCACACATACGTGCAGTTGAGCACAAGTAGAACAAGTGTGAGTGGGGAGTCGCCTCTATGTACAACATCCATCAGCCGAACTTAACATGCTCTAACTGAATAAGCTGACAGCCTTGCTCTTAGGATTCTATTCATCTTACAGGATCATTTATCAGCATGAGGTGTGCAGGCAAAGGAAGCTGCAGAACTGGGAGAGAGGAGGAGGCATGAAAGTGAGAAAGGTCTGTGTGCAAGAGAGAACTGAAGAAAGGATGAGGGTGAAAGTGTTGTGTATGTGCAAAGGGAGCAGGAGAGCACAACTGGAGAGGTGGCGGCATGTCGGACTAACATTGGGGGCAGGATCAATCAGTGGCGTAGCGTGGGGGTGCAGGGGGGGGCCGGCCGCACCGGGCGCAACATATGGGGGTTAGGGTTAGGGGCGCAAATCCACGGGTTAGGGGGCGCAAATCCACGGGTTAGGGGGCGCAAATCCACAGGTTAGGGGGTGCAAATTACTTGCCCCGGGTGCTGACAACCCACGCTACGCCACTGGGATCAATGTTAGGGGGAGCAGAACTGAGCTATCTGCGACACAATAGATGGAAATGGGTGTTCTTTGTGCGCAAGGGAGAGTTGAGAAAAGTAAGGAGGGTGGAAGAAAAAAGGGAGTGAAGGTAAAAATGGAATGGGGTGGAAGAAGAAAGCAGGGAGATGAAAAGGTCTGGGGAATAGGAGGGGTTGGTAGCTTCATAGTTGGGTAGAATGTGCAAAGGGTACTGCATAGTTGCCATGTGTGAGAGGAGATGGCCTTGAGGGTGGTTTGTGTGCAAGGGGGGGGGGTTACACAAAAGGAGGGGCAGTGTAGAGGTGAAGCTGAAAACAGGTGCATAGTAGGACTGCGGAACAAGAGAAGTGCTTTCAGAAATGGGCTTGGGAAGGCAAAAGTGAACTTGGTTGCATGGCGTGGGAGGGGAAAGCTTTTAGAGGTTTATGGGGGAATGGCCATGCAGAGAGAGCAGGGGCACAGACCCTAAATATTTTTGTCAGTAGGTATTAATATGTTAGTTTAGCCTAGGCTTGATAGATTTATGCAACTCTTCTTAAAATGAGTTTTGTGGTTTTGTCAGTTGCTGCTTTAGGGGCGAGCTTTCCAAGTTTACTAACTGCAAAAGTCCTACAATCTCTGGTCATAAAAGCTTCAAACTGAATTGCATAGTAACTTGTAGAATACAGTGGTACCTTGGGTTAAGTACTTAATTCGTTCCGGAGGTCCGTTCTTAACCTAAAACTGTTCTTAACCTGAAGCACCACTTTAGCTAATGGGGCCTCCTGCTGCTGCCGCGCCGCCGGAGCAAGATTTCTGTTCTTATCCTGAAGCAAAGTTCTTAACCTGAAGCACTATTTCTGGGTTAGCGGAGTCTGTAACCTGAAGCGTATATAACCCGAGGTACCACTGTAGTTGGATATTTCAGTTTGTGTGTGTTACTTAGCATATCACGTCTGTAGACTGCAAGACTCTGGGCAAAGTTTTGGTTTGCTTTTGCTGTTATACAATTTCTGATGATATTATATAGTGCTTAGATTTATGAGCTTTAGCAATACAAAGTATGAAAATTCTGTTCTTTAAAGAATTGAGAAAATTTGTATATTAGTACAAAATCAAGGAGTAGCTACCTCTTTGAGAAAAAATTAGTCAAGAATGGTGGAGTAAGAGCAGTTTTTTGCTTGGTTTTTAAATGCTTTGAGGTTCAGGAATCCCATATTTTTCTGACCATTTCTATGCCCACCTAAAAACATGGTTTAAATTTCCCTCCTTTTGGAATCTTAGATTATGTAAAAAATTTCAAGAATATTGCAGCAGGTTCCTCTTCTGTGGTTTGGTGAATTACAAGGTTCCAAAACATATATTTCTTAAATGTCAAGTTTTGAATGAAACAATTATTCATAGGTGTGTTTCACTGATAATATAATTTTTATAGTCTCATCCTAACTATGTTTTTTGGAAGTAAGCCCCACCCCACTGAGCTTTATGAAAATAACTTCCTATTTTTCCTAGTAATGGTGCTAAGAAGCAGTGAAATTTTTGAATACTAGACCCCAGGTATTTAAGAGGAGGAAGTTATTGTGCCAATTCAAAAGTCCAATTGTGCATGGAAGTTTAGATGAACAGCAAGAATGCAGCCCCCCCCTCCTGTTTATGCACATTCAGTATGTGTGTGGCTGCGCATACGTGCATTGTGCCAAATGGCAAAAAATGCTCCTAAAAGAGTCCAGAAAGGTCAGAAAGGTGTGAAAACTGTACCTATCAATCCCACAAACCCTTGCACCGACTGTTGAGACCTGTGCAGAGTTGGAGTTTGAGCAAGGAGGTTTGGAGGGAGCAGTTGTGGTGGAGTTTGACGGAATTTAACGTCTGGTAAGTGCTGCTGGTTTTTTAAGGTGTTTTCAAGGATTTTCAGAGGTTCAGAGGTTTCTTCAGGCTTTGCCAATGGTGTTTCAAATATACACAGTTTCACATATATGTGTGGTGCCTCAGAACATAACGCCCATAAATGGGGGATTGCCCATACTACTAATGTTTCTGTAAGTGTCCATCATCTTGTATCTGGAGGTATATGGAATCAGAACTTAAAAGGCAGACTTTTCCTGTCCAAGTACAGTATATTCATTACTTTAACTTGCGAGGCTGGCAAAAGAAGAGAATCTAGAAGAGAAAATGCTCAGAGAAGGGAAAATGTGCTTTAATGGGAAGCTGGTGAGCTTCCTTGAAAAGAAAAGAAAATGTTTGGGATGGCGGCTTGCATTACTTTTAAAAGCAATCAATAAGATACAGTACATGCAAATTCCACTATAAATGCTATGAAGATGCTAACAAGTAGTTCAAAGATAAGCCATTATTTCCGAGGAAATAAAACTTCACCATAGACATGGCCTTTGAAGGATGTGGGACAGAGCAGGCCTTTTTAGACATCCATGTATATAGTAGGGAAAGAAGCTGCCAGCACCTTCTTGGTCTTCCATTAGTGCTAAGATCATATGGATT